>NC_133120.1:161253656-162641990 GCF_033568475.1 Henckelia pumila
GAGTCACGGTCACAGTCACGGAACTTCCGAGAAATTGGTGGGACCCACGAGATTTTATTATTTAAACGTAGATAAATAAATATAATATAAAAATGTATATATAAAATTATAATCCACCTGCTTTTTTTATTCTATAGTGTAGTTTCGTCGATCTCAAGTATTATTTGATTTATTTATTTATTCGTTCATTTCAAATTATTTTACAATTTAACATATTTTTTTATTTTAATTTAAATAAATTTTAATTTTTTTTTGATATTTTATTATAGAAAAAAATTATTAGATAATAATGGGTTTAAATAGTAATTGTTGAATAAGTAAAATAATTGAGTCACGTACTTGTGCCCGAGGCAATAAAATATTTAAAAAAGGACAAAGATATTATAATATAATAATTGCTGGTTTCGAGAAAATAAAATAATATATCATTATTATTATTATTATTATTATTAATTTTTCCCCGTCCCTCTCTTTTTGGCCTAATTGTCACGTTGTGGTGGTGAGGTGTACTGGACCCCACACAGAGTTACGTATCTTATTTGTTCCACCGCTTGCATTTGGTCAAAAAATGGCACTTTCGTTTTCAAAGCTATCTCCAAATGTGTATTTATTACAGTTAAAAGTTTAGAAAAGCGAATAATTTTTTTTTCACTCATTCTTTGTTTTGAATGGTAAATAATCTTATAAAAAGATATTTAGATGGTAAAAGGTATCCTTTTCATGTTTTATTATCCTTTATTTTAATTCATTTTTGGTGCTAAATATTTTATTCAAGTTGTCCGTTTTGGGAATAGATTGGGACCTAAACCCTATTCTGCAACTTAGCTGAACAAATTGTCTGTTCTCCTTTTCCATAAAATATATAATTCTAATACCAATGAATGAAAGATAAAGATTATTGCTTTTATAACATGTTCCAGCGATTATTTGAAGATAATATGATAATAAGATTTTAAATTTGAAACGAAATCTCGTATTCGATATGTAATTTTGATAATCTTTTCCTTCAACTTTAAAAAAAAAATTCATCAATTTTAAAAGTATACAAAACACCACCATAATTCTTTATTTTTTTACGATTTACCATATCATTGAATAAAAATATATTTTTGCTGATTTTGGACGTTGAAATTAAGAAGCTCTTTAACCCGGTTTGGACAAGTCCAGTACTATACCACTTCACTAATTTGCAACCTCTAGTTAAAATTTCCTTCATAGAATAATGAGAACTTCCCTTGGTGGTGTAAACGTGCAGCGACTCGATTACCATTTATATCATTAAAACGTTAAACATATTAAAAAAATCGTTGCTAGCAATTGATCAAGTTATTAGACAGCCTGAAACCGAAGGATTTAAGTTCGGAAGCACCTAATGTGATCCGATGCATCGAACAAGAACTTAACGTCGGACAAAAGTTAGGCCTTGCAGATTAACGAGGTTTCAAAAATGCATTGAACATCAGAGATCGGATCCACCGATCATGAGTTCAGATTGTCTGAACACAACTACCACTTAGGTGTCAAGACGTTGTTGACACGCCACTACATGCAGGAGTGCGGATCCTCCAAATTGAGATCGGATCGTCTGATCTACATCTATAGATAGGTCGCTAATTTCTCATAATCAATGTGTGTTTTAGGTGTTTTCTTAGTACAATTTATATTTTGAGTGTTTTTAGTCATACTATCGAGAGTCGGGCGATAACGAGGTAATACGTTGTAGCAGGAGCTATGTTGGAGATGTCTCCTTCAACAGTAAATAGCTTACGACGGATGCAAGAATAAGTCTGATCTCCGAGTGGCTATTGGGAGTATACATTAGCTTTCATAAAGCTTTTAAACCAGTTATGGTAACATGTTATTAATTTGACTGTAGGCATGGACAATACACCTTGTTGTATCTGACCTATCTAGTAAAGGTAAATAGTACTGACTGAGATATCCAGCGAGTATGCATGCTTATATTTTACATTTATGTGTCATGATTCATGTTTTACTGTTTTAGACATATGCTCTAATATGAATCTTCGTGAACATAAAAAGCAAACATGAACTTGATGTAGTCGTGCCCCCATTCAATGAACAAAATATCGTGTAATTTTTTACCGATTTTTGAAACAAGTATTTTTGTGATATTCATCCCTAAACTTTGAAGTTTAGTAAAAAAAAATCACGAATAAAACAATTGAATTCAAGAGAACCTTCAAAGAACTAGTCTTCGACAATCCCACGTTAAAATCAATCGACAAATGACACAAAGTAATAAACTTTGATAAGTTGATCTTGAAAAAAAAAACTTCAATAAATTCTGAAGATAATTTTTTATAGATGAATAATCATAAAATTCAATAATCCAATGTAAATATGCATGTTTACAAACTTGTAAAACTTAAAAGATAACAACCAAAGTTTCCTAGTAAAATATGTCTCTAACTTAGGTAAATAATAATAATAATAATAATAATAATAATAATAATAATAAAAATACTAATTCACTCGCATACATGCACGAACCCTGTGTGGGGGTCTGGACACGGGTCCAGACATCAACAGCGATACTATCAAAAAAATAAAAATAAATGTACGGATGTGGCACGGGGTTCGTGGATGGGTCCGTGTGCATTCGGAAAATTTAATAAAATGCACAGATATGGTCCAGTGTTCGTGCCAAGTCCGGATATACCTTCTCTTGGTCATTAACGCTTGAATCAAGTTGAAATGCTCTCCCTCTACCTTAACATGCTCCTCAAACCCTTCGAGTCTTACAATCATGGTTGTAGGTACTTCTTGATAGTTCATCATGAGTCCTTGAAGTGTTTCTTTAAAATTCTTGCTTCGTCTCCTTGTTATCGGTCATTCCGGCAACTCTAGAGGATCCCTTGCTTTCTTAGAAACTCGATCACTTAGAGATCTATCCATGACCGCACCATGCTCCATATGCATATATCATGTTATGTTTTTTTCTCCTTTGAGATAGTTTTTCTAATAGGGTCATTTAGTCCTACACTCTATATATGTGGTCTGATATTGGAATAGGACTAATTGGTGAGACTGACATTTTGATAATCTAGACAAGTGTGTGATATATCCAGATAATTGGATCCAAGATGATATTACTCACTCATGGCACCTAACTTGAGCAGGATCGATCTAATTGAACTAGTATGCACCGTTACATCTCTTTGCAAGAGCTTGTAGGTTTGTACACTCATATTTGCATATTGAGCATTAGTTGCTCACGTAGTTGGTATTATTTTGGACACCCCACTCGATGGAGCAGGTTGGACGAGGTAGGAGGCTCAACGCAGGGCTGCGGATGAGCCAATGATCTCTTGGGGAGGTTTTTTATGTCTAGGTTCCACTGAGTTTGAGATACAATACTTAGATTTGATTGTATAATTGTTTTGGGTTTCAATTGTTATTTTCTGTTGTATTCCGCCTGATTGCTTTGCCGTAATATTCCGTTTTCGTAGTTATTTGGTATATTTGACAGTTGATTAATTATTTAAGTTAATTGTATGCTTAAATTTATAGCTAGTACGTGATTCGGGTTGGATCGCTACAAAACAAATTGAATCGAGCCGAATATTAATTTAAAGAAAATGATGTCAAATTCGACTCGAATTAAGCATATTCGAGTTCGAACACGATTCAAATAAATGTTAAAATTTTTTGCTCGAACTGAAGTTCAAATTCATCTCAAAATGTTCAAACCTATTCGTGAGAAATTCAAACTATTGCTTCAACATTAAGATCCAATTATAAACGTTCGGAAGCTCGAATTGTATATATATACTATATAATTATATTAAATTAATAAAACATTAAAATTCACAAGCGACTCGTGAACTATCAAACACAATAATTTTGGTTCGAGTTCAGCTCGAAAAAAAATTTCAAACATGTTCAAGTTCGATAACTTCATTTAAAATATAATATTTATCGCGTCATCTCGAAAATCTAACGAACCGGATCGCTTCGTTTACATAACTATTTCATAATTGCATATTTTCAGCCCCAGATTCATCGTATTTAGGTAATGTGGGCTTTTTATATTTTATAAAATACTAATGATCATTTGTGTCATATCAGTATCTGTAACACACAATGTGTGTATAAGAAAAAAAATGTAAAAAAACACAAAATTAGTTAAAATAAAAATTTTGTTATAAATCATCATAAAAATAGAAAGATGAATAGAGAGAATTATGAGATGAGAGAAAATTCATATGAGTCAATATTCAAATGCAATTTTCATTGAACTCAATCACCCGTATTTATAGGAAAATATTACAAGATACAAATCTTCACAAATATTATATTGACATATTTATCTTGATCACAAATCTTTAAAAGATAATCATCTATAATAATAATAATAATATATTTATAACACTCCCCCTTAGATGATTATTTGCACAAGCAATCAATTCTTCAAAATATCCTTTTGGCAAGATGGATGCTCAGGACTTCATCGGGACTCGAGTGCTGCCTCGTTAAAACCTTGACAGTAAAACCCCGTGGAAAAAATCTGAACGAAGGAAAAAGAGTACAGCACCATATACTTTCTTTGGATGTCTTCCCCACAATATATGTGCCTCGTTAAAATCTTATCAGGAAAAACCCTGTGGGACAAAATCTTAATGAAGGAAAAAGAGTACACAATCTCGCGATATATGTTAACTGTCTTATTAAAAACCTTGTTATGAAAAACAACGTAGAAAAATCATAGACAAGGAAAAAAGATTACAACTTTAATTGTTCCCCCTGTAACGACCCAATATATCAAGATGGGCCTTTCCAGCGTGCTTATGTCATCACTCACACACACCCTGAGAAACTTCCCAGAGGGTCACCCATCCTATAATTTCCCCAAATCAAGCACGCTTAACTTTGGAGTTCTTATATGATGAGCTCCCGAAAAGAAGATGCACTTTCTTGATATGAGTTGTACATATGAAATTTTTTAAACTCTCCTCAACTATGCAATCTCATACCTACACAGTCTCAGAATCCCTCTCATTCCGGCAGGATTGGTTCATTCATGTCTTACTCCACCTAGAAGCCTACTAGGAGCCGCTCATTGTCCGTGCAACCTCTTGGCATCGGCGATCATGGTAGCGCTTAGTCGTGTCACGCCCAAATTAACCCAACTCAGATTTACTAAATAAACATGTAGTAGCGAGAGTAGGGATCGTTCCCACGAGGAAAGTGAAATTTATTTGTGTTCTTAAAAAAATACTAAAAATAATTTAAAGGGGGATTTTAGATTTTAAAAACTACTATGCAAGAATTAAAATAAAAAAGATAAAATAAAAAACGAGACTTGGTATCGGTCGACTACACCCTTGAAATCATTCACTCGATCATCGATTCTCGAAAAATAATTAATTCTCATTGAATATTCACCATTGAAAATCTAATTTCTGTTCCACCTTAATCTTAGTTAATTAGACATCAGCGTTCTAGATTAACCCTTACCAATAAATCAACTCAAATACCAGCGATCTAGATTTAAATCTAAGGTAGCATTCATATGAGTGAAACTGATGAATCTAGACAACACATGCACCAGCGGATGCATTTAGCCTAGTCAATTGTTGTTCCTACGATTTAACAAATTCAACAGCAGAAAATATTAAACGCAGTTGCTTCACAAATTAGATGATTCGAACAATTACGGATTTGAATTCTAATTTAGCGGTAGATTGTACGAAAGAAATTATCAGGTGATCAATCTAATAATCAAACACACAAGCATGAAATAAACCAGAACAACTCTTGATACTCGATAAAAATCAAACATTGAAAATCAAAATCTCACAAAGTGAATAAAATCAAGGGTTTCGTCTTCCTTAACCAAGTACTAAGAAAGAATTAAATCTAAGAACAAGAAAGATAAAACCTAGCCACCAAGAGAGTTTTTCAAGCTTTCTGTCGTCCAAAGATCTTCAGAATCGATCAAAAGATGGTAATTTTTGAGTTATATGATGTATTTAAATACTAGAGTCCTTCCCAAGAAAGTTTCCTAATTAAATTCTAATTCCCGAAATTCACGTCTCGCGCACTCGATCTGACGAGTTGCTAGGATCGAGCGCGCAAAAAAATCCAACTTACTGCCTTGCACTTTCTTGTAGGCGCGCTAGAGCGCACGAGTTCGCAGGATCGAGCACGATTTTTTTCCAGTGAGTAGCGATTTTGAAAAATTCATATCCGGAGATCTAGCCGTCGGATTGAGCTGAAATTTGGACAGCTGTTTTAAAACATCTTGAACTAAATTCTAAAAGGTAAAGATTGGATTTGAACTTCTCTAAAATTAAATATGATTTTCTGATCATTGATGCTTCGTAATTCTTCTCTTATCCGGCTCTTTCTTCCATCTTTAGTTCCATTTCTTCTCTTTTCCTATATCAAATAAAATACAATGATTAGGAACTATAACATGAATTTAGCCAATAAAAATGCACCTAATCATCACAAATTAACTCAATAAAACATAGGAAAATACCACCACATCAAACTCTCCCTACTTAAACCTTGCTCGCCCTCAAGCAACACAAAACATAAACACAAAATAATAAAATAACAACCTCAAATAAGTTTTCACATACAAAACAAAATTATGAATACTCTCGATTTTCCATAATACACCATCAGTCAAGCGTGAACGTGTGTGTGTCATGTTATTCCAGCTACATGCAACTTCAAAAGAGTCAGTTTTAAGACTGTTCGCCGATCTATGACAAATCAGTATGAGTATCCCCATCAAGAGCCCTTTCCGCCCAACAATCTTCAAACAAAAAACACAACTCTCTTGAGATAAAATTACGCACCTCCGGATTTTGTACCCGATATTGCTTTAGCCCCAATAATTACCCGCAAACTTAACTATAACTAAGACAGGATTAGAATTTCAATCCCCTCGCCTATACCCGGATGGAGCATCAACCCTATTTAATCTGCATACTTAGCCTTGAATTTAATCTTTTAAGATTAGGATTTCAATCCTTTCTAGGCCCGGATGGAGTTGTAAAATTTTTTTTTTCTAGGTGCGCCCAAGATCGTTTATGTCAAGTCAAAAAGATCATCAGGGTTGAACAAAACACTATCAGGCTCCACAAACACCTATTGTCGTGCAATGGTTGATAAGTGCAATTTATTCACTTAATTTATATATGATTTGACTTGGATTTTGTGATGTATCGAGTGGATATTATGTGTATTAGTTGTTGTTTTTGTGAGTTGCAAGGATTGACGCAAAAGTAGCAAAAAGAAGCGGAATGATGCATTATGGAGTATCAACTTCAGAAAATTACTGAGAATTATTGAAGCATCAAAATCCAATCTATACCATCCAGAATAAATTTTAGGATGTTTTAAAGCTACTGTAAAAATTTCAGCTCAATCCGACGGTTAGATTGTGAGATATAATTTTTTGCAAATTGTCGCGCGATGTAGATTTTCTAACCCGAGAGGCATGCGCGGGCGCGCCTCATTCACGCGCGGGCGCGCGTCAGGGCAAATTTTGAGCATCCGGAGACAGAGAGTCATGCGTGGGCGCCCCTCTCTTCAGGCGCGGGCGCGCCATCGCGAAAATCAGTTTTTTGGGTTTTTCGGGAAGGAAACCTTCGGACTTTCATGGGCTTTTATTTATTGGATTTCAAGCACATATAAAAGGGATTTTTTTGTACACAATTGAATGGTAAGCCGCCGCATAGAGAGAAACACATCAAGGATCGATCGAGAGAAGATTTTGGAGACTTTGGAAGAGAAAATTCTGCACAAGTTGGAAGAACATCAAAGAACAAAGACGAAGATAGATCGTCCGGACACGGAAGATCGAATATTTGGATTTGTTTTATTTCTCTTGAATTTATATTATTGATTTGATGTCTAGTTTCATGAATATGAATTGGTTTCAACTATTTTTGATTATGAACTAAACTTTTTAAGTCAAGAGGTTGATGTAGCCTGGTCAAGACATGTTTATGAATTGTTGATTTTATTGAATTGAGTTCTTCTAAATTAATGTTGATTCTAGTTTTGAAATTCTTTTCAATTTACTGGCCATAAATTGATTTGCCATATTTATTTAGAATCCGGCACTCGGAAGAGGGAATTTCGAATAGGATCAATAGAATTCACACTATTAATTGTTTACATGACTCGGGAGAGCTTATAACTTTAATAGAGCCTAGAAAGAACATTGTTTTACACATATCATTACAAGTAGATTTTTAATAGGGATATTGGAATCGATCTGTGATTGATACATTCTATTTGATACTCGGGAGATGGAAATAGTATAATCTATGTGTTTTTGGTTATTAATTGAAATGAACTCATGAAAATAGATTAATTAGGAATGAATATTGTTGAGACCAGGTGAAATCAAAACCTCTAGACTATTTCTCTCTGATTGATAATCTCTTAAGGATTGTGTGTGTGCGCATTTTACAAATTTTACTATTTATTTAATTCTTCAGCAAATTTCCAAAGTTTGATTTTCTAGATAAAATTAAGACTATTTTAATTACAAGTATTGAATATTTTCAAATTACTCCTTGTGGGATCGACACTCTCTCTTTCACTATATTAAAACTTGACACTCGTATGCTTGCGAGTATTTTTCACAACAATGGTCCAATAGACACAAACATCATCGAATACATCGCTACAGTTCACTGGTTTAACATGTGTGCTTAAAATATTCACTACTCAACCTACGGTTTCTCATATCCAATCAAAAGCAATTTTCATCAAAAATAATTTTACAAAACTTCATCATCATAGGCTAGTGAATTTCATCAGTGATATTCGTTGCTAACTATGAGCTCTAAAATTTTTCAAAAATACGGATAAATGCCCTAACTGACTGGCTAAGTCCCCATACTTAGAATCTTACATTGTCCCCAATGTAAGTCAAAATGCAAAATAAAAATAAAAATAAAAACTGAAAATGAAAGTAAATACTCCCCTTGGGTTGCCTCCCAAGCAGCGCTTGATTTTCAGTCCTCAGCTTGACCCTCAGAAGCACTCATCAAAGAGCGGCTGACGCCCAAAATAAGTGTCATATGACACCACAAATGGGTCTTTGTTCCATGTGCCCTCAAGCTTGGCTAGATGTATACAGTTCAAGATCTTCACCTCAACAACACTCCTAAGTAGCTGGTAAACATGGGAAGAGAACATCTCTGTTGGCTCTCGGACACCAACATCTTTTGAAACTGGTATTGATGGAAAGGATGGATCTTGGGGATGTGTGTATGACAATACTATCGATGAGCTCATGTCAATAGACTATTGAACTCCGTCATCCTCAAACTCAAGTGGCAAAATATTTTCATCATACCCTATTTCTTCCAGAACATCTTTCGACTGCGGTCCAATAAGAAGAGAAGACTCAAGCAACTCTAAATCTTCAGTAAAAATTGATTCGCACTTCCAATCCTGGTTCTCTGAGTCATCATCATTAAAAAAAATTGGGTTGGTCACTGCTTGAGTATCTTGCTTCACTTCCTGTTCTTTCTGTTCATGGCAGATTGATCTCTTGATATTCTCTATTTTCTCCACAAGGTGACATCTAAAATTTTTTAGATCTTCTACAGTTTCCACAGTCGATGCCATAAGCTTGCTCATGATATCCTCCAGCGGATGTAAGATCAACTGCGAACAAATTCCCTCCTCCTTTTGAAGCTCAAATGATTGGTCTGTAAAATTCGGGTATTGAGATTGCAAATACCGGTAATAGTCAAACTCTGTCATATCATCCAAAAGGTGTCTCATGGTATCCTAATCTCGGAAAAATATTGATATACCGGTTGTGAAAGCTCCATCAATTACCCATCTTCTTGTCACTGTATCCAAACCATTAAGAAAATATGTAAGGAGAGAATAGTTAGAAAAATCATGATACCAGAAGATGGTTTCCAAATATTTGAATCTCTTCCATGCTGCGTAGAATGACTCTCCGTGTTACTCGATAAAACTTGCTAATACTTGTCGATTTGACATCTCGAAGTATCATACCAAGAAAATTCTTGCAAAAATAGAAAAAAACAGATCAGAAAGCGAAGAATAAAATAAAAACAAAAACACAAATAAATTAAACGCCTTCCCCGGCAACGGCGCCAAAATTTGGTAGTGCTTAGTCGTGTCACGCCCAAATTAACCCAACTCAGATTTACTAAATAAACATGTAGTAGCGAAAGTAGGGATCGTTCCCACGAGGAAAGTGAAATTTATTTGTGTCCTTAAAAAAATACTGAAAATAATTAAAAGGGGGATTTTAGATTTTAAAAACTACTATGTAAGAATTAAAATAAGAAAGATAAAATAAATAACGAGACTTGGTATCGGTCGACTACACCCTTGAAATCATTTACTCAATCATATATTCTCTAAAAATAATTAATTCTCATTGAATATTCACCATTGAAAATTTAATTCATGTTCCACCTTAATCTTAGTTAATTAGACATCAGCGTTCTAGATTAACTCTTACTAATAAATCAACTCAAATACCAGCGATCTAGATTTAAATCTAAGGTAGCATTCATATGAGTGAAATTGATGAATCTAGACAACACATGCATCAGCGGATGTATTTAGCCTAGTCAATTGTTGTTCCTACGATTTAACAAATTCAACAGCAGAAAATATTAAACGCAGTTGCTTCACAAATTAAATGATTCAAAAATTTCCGGATTTGAATTCTAATTTAGCGGTAGATTGTACGAAAGAATTATCAGGTGATCAATCTAATAATCAAACACACAAGCATGAAATAAACTAGAACAACTCTTGATACTCGATAAAAATCAAACATTGAAAATCAAAATCTCACAAAGTGAATAAAATCAAGGGTTTCATCTTTCTTAACCAAGTACTAAGAAAGAATTAAATCTAAGAACAAGAAAGATAAAACCTAGCCGCCAAGAGAGTTTTTCAAGCTTTCTGCCGTCCAAAGATCTTCAGAATCGATTAAAAGATAGTAATTTTCGAGTTATATGATGTATTTAAAGACTAGAGTCCTTCCCAAGAAAGTTTCCTAATTAAATTCTAATTCCCGAAATTCATGTCTCGAGCGCTCGATCTGACGAGTTTCTAGGATCGAGCGCGCAAAAAAAATCCAACTTACGGCCTTGCACTTTCTTGTAGGCGCGCTAGGGCGCGCGAGTTTGCAGGATGGAGCACGACTTTTTTCCAGCGAGCAGCGATTTTGAAAAATTCATATTCGGAGATCTAGCCGTCGGATTGAGTTGAAATTTGGACAGATGTTTTAAAACATCTTGATCTTCATTCTGAACAGTGAAGATCGGATTTGAATTTCTCTAAAATTAAATATGATTTTCTGATCATTGCTGCTTCGTAATTCTTCTCTTATCCGGCTCTTTCTTCCATATTTAGTTCCATTTCTTCTCTTTTCATATATCAAATAACATACAATGATTAGGAACTATAACATGAATTTAGCCAATAAAAATACACCTAATCATCACAAATTAACTCAATAAAACATAGGAAAATACTATCACATCAAACTACTCCTCGCCTCCTCAGCCCCGGGCGTCACATGCCCACCAGCTTCCGCTTGGTTCGTCCCCAAACCATACCGTACTAAGAGAACCTGTCTCTGATACCATTTGTAATGACCCACTATATCAAGATGGTATTTCCAACGTGCTTATGTCCTCACTCGCACGCACCCTGAGAAACTTTCCAAAGGGTCACCCATCCTATAATTTTCCCAAGTCAAGCACACTTAACTTTGGAGTTCTTATATGATGAGCTCCTGAAAAGAAGATGCACCTTCTTGATATGAGTAGTACATATGAAATCTTTTAAACTCTCCTCAACTATGCAGTCTCATACCTACACAGTCTCAAAATCCCTGTCATTCCGGCAGGATCGGTTCATTCATGTCTCCCTCCGCCTAGAAGCCTACTAGGAGCCGCTCATTGTCCGTGCAACCTCTTGGCACCGGCGATCACTCCTCGCCTCCTCAGCCCCGGGCGTCACATGACTCTGTATCAAGACGGGTCTTTTCAGCGTGCTTATGTCCTCACTCACACGCACCCTGAGAAACTTTCCATGAGGTCACCCATCCTATAATTTCACCAAGTCAAGCACGCTTTACTTTGGAGTTCTTATGATGAGCTTCCGAAAAGAAGATGCACCTTATTTTTGGAAGCTCATCAAATAAGAACTCCAAAGTTAAGCGTGCTTGATTTGGGAAAAATTATAGGATGGGTGACCCCCTAGGAAGTTTCTCAGGGTGCATGTGAGTGAGGACATAAGCACGCTGAAAACATCCGTCTTGATACAGTGGATCGTTACACCCCCTCTTGCAAGCATCACTTTCAATTATTAACTCTTAATATTTCAATCTTATGCACTGATTTGCCAAAAATTGATTCAGATGCTGATTTTGCTATAGGTATGGTACTTCAAGACCAAATATCTTTTCTTCTTCTTCTTCAAGTTGGCAAAAACAATATTTTGAGCATCGAATACTTCGAGGATGTTTTTATATGTATCACCATCAAATCAGTACATCCATGACAAGTGCAAATATTTTCTCATAATCCGCTTGAAATATTTTGAGAAACTTTGCTAAAATTTTCTCATATTGCCACATATCATTGTTATTGAAAGTTCAACAAATTGTAGTTCAAAATAATAATCATTTTGCGTAATAGCAAAACACACGAATGATTATATCATTTAGATCCCAAATAATTTGTGAAATCTTACCTTTTAATATACTAATTATTCTTTCAAGAATAACATAATCTAAATTGGATTCATTGAAATAATCGGTCGCTCACGCTTCTAGCGTCCTTTTTCATTTACTTGCAAGTAATATAAGATATGGTCCTGCAGGACGTCGATTTATTTTATAACGACCAGCATCCATTGTTCTTTTCACATTTAGATGTTCACTCATTTTCTTTAAAGGAGTTTGGTCACTAAAGACAATTTATATATATTGCTCAACTTGAACATAAATGAAGCTAAACGATCTTATACACAAGATCAAATAATGTATTTAAGATTTAAACTTTAAACATCATCTTCACTTTATGTTTCATTAGGATCGATCTCAAAAATATTCTTGTAGCTTCTAATTCCTCCCCCTCAATGTTGGAAACATTGTTTTACAAGAATAACAAATGAGAATTTCGCGTCATAAAATCTCATTGCTCAAAATAATTGATCATAAGATCCAATTTATTTCCAACATATTTACAATCTCTTCAAGAGATTTATGTTGTACATTTCTCGCACAAACATTAACTTTCAGTACATGAGCATTTGACATAATATTTATAATATATCTTTCAGATATTCCCAAATATGACGCATTTATTTTCATGGTTTAGTAGTTGATTGGAGGCAAAATAAATCAACTAAACCAACGTATTTATAATAATAAAATTGATATGCATATCCTCTTTTGACCAATCTTGTCTTGATTATATATTCTGGAAGTTTTTCTCAATACTTATTTTCGCAAATATCATGTTGCGCTTCGTGGGCCCACATTATTTATTCATTCCAGATAATATGAGGATTCTCTACCAATTTGAGCTAATGATAGTGATATTAAATTTGATAAGCAAAAAAAAATTCATAAAATCTTCTGGATCTTTGATTCAAAAAACTTCGTATTTATCGATCCAGAAACTTTTGGCTTATTCATTAACAACTTTGTGCACTATCAATAGTTTTTCAACTATTTATATAATTTGAATGCTCAATTCAATCCATTATGTCAAACTCTGAAAGTATTTGTATCAATGATACTTCTAAAGCTCTTTAGCTATTCTAAAAATATTGATTTGTAATATACTATTTAAAGCAAATCAATATCCACTAGATTCAAAATTTCATATATCAATATTGTGTATCACTATTATATAATATCAAGAACATCATTTTTTCATCGTCAATTAAATGATCTTCAAGATCTTTCAGACATTCAATCAACATACGATGAAATATATGATTTGGGTGGACATCAACAGTCTCCACAAACTTTTATATCTTACTTGATAGATATCAATAAATCTTTTACGTACTTCAGGCACGATTGTGATACGAGATACGTACCGATGTACGTTTAGTACAATACTTGATTATGACGTATATCTCAATATTTTGTGCCGAATTTATAATTCATATTTCGCTTCATACGATATGACATATTCTTCCTTGAAAAGTTAAACTACAGTGTATCAACTGTGTTAATTGGCACTGTCACATTCATTTAAAAAAATGGACCACATTAATCAGATAATTTTCATAATTGTCTTTCATTGAACAAATTACTATAAATAAGATATTATAATAAAATAATTTAAATTAAAAAATCGGACGTACCTTTTCATATTCATGTATGCATCAAGTAGATATTTTACCTTTAATAATGACATTCAATCTATCACAAATGTCATTTTACATTAAATTTATGTTCCTACATGTAAGATAATAACATGTGATAAAAATACTCTATCATTCATTTAAAAAGTGATAGATTAATCAAATGATTTTGAAAAAAATCAAAATTTATATCCACAATCAAAATTGAGGAATTTAAAATCCATAATCAAATTTTATGGAATAAAAATGTAACAACCCAATATATCCTTAAAATATAAAAATTCTCATATCATCATATTGCATAATTAATATTTAATGCAATATATTGACCAATAGAATGGATTCACAAAATTTGTAGATCTTATTTTATATCATCAAAATAATTTATATTAATCAAAACACATGCTAGAGTTTTTCAAAATTTCCTTTAAACAAAAACAAAATTAATTTACCAAAAATAAATTAGTTCAATAAATAAATAAAATGACTTGAAGTTAGTCATAAATCAAACCATTGACATCATCATGCATAGACTACCATCAATCCATCATCGTCGTTGCCCAATATAGATGATGGTCCAATTCATTGGGTTTAACATTTATTTTTGTTTTTCGATTGATAGTGTTGCGATCTTACTACCGCACATTCATAATTGTCAATCAATAGCCTATGCAGTTCATTATTGAACATCAAGTCGCTATTCATAAAAATAGTGACAAATAATAGATCATGCTTCTTCTAGAGCATTAAGAACGAATATATGATTTGAATCAATATCAAGTCAATATCATATATTTTATAACATTCTCTTATGGATATTGACAATTTTAGATCATATATATATATATATATATATATCATATATCGATATATTTGAGAAATTATACTAAATTTCTCAATTCATAAGATTCTCAACAACCAAAAGAGAATTAAATTATATTCTTCGAGAACATTTCCAAATATTGGATCTTATATTAATATTCTTCATGAATATTATCAAATCTTGCATCTTTTTATCAATATTTCAATATTGATACACTTTGACATGAGATCTATTTCTTCAATGATATTTATAGATCTTGGATATCATATCATATATCAATTATGATTTCTTCAGTTTCTTGATATACGAAATCATATATCATATTTTTATTATGAATCTATTCGGATTCTCATATATTATATTATAACTAGAAATCTCTTTAGATTCTCAATATATTTGATCTTATGTCAGATCTTAATCTTGAATATCTCAATATTCAATATATTATATCATGAATTCATGAATATCTTTCGATATATCAAAATTGTAATCATCAATCTTTCAAAATTCTCAATATATTATATCATGATCATGAATTTCTTCAAATTCTCAATACAAAATCACGTTGTGCTACTTTATAGTCATCAACATATTCATGATATTTCATGGGCACCAATATATCAATTATTTCATTGTGCTACTTCTAGAGCACAAATGAACATCTCCCATAAAATTGAGTATTGACAACACGTTGTGCTATTTCAATAGCATCAATAAAATGAGAATTATTTTCATTCTCAGTTGGTTACAACATCGTGCTGATAACATGTTATAAATCATCATAAAAATAGAAAGATGAATAGAGAGAATTTATGAGATGAGAGGTAATTCATATGAGTCAATACTCAGGTGCAATTTTCATTGAACTAAATCACCCCTATTTATAGGAAAATATTACAAGATATAAATCTTCATAAATATTATCTTGACATATTTATCTTGATCACATATCTTTAAAAGATAATCATCTATAATAATAATATATTTATAACAAATTTATATATATAGATAAATTTTGAGCGATTATTCATTCGGATAACCTTAACAACCATTCCATGAGAAAATAGTCACACCATAACCACTTAGAAACAAAATGTCAAGTGTGTTGACTAATATGAGTTTAGTTAACTAGGTTGATCAAAACCAAGTCTATGGCATGAATTTATGGTGTAATTGACAGGAAATGCGGTAGAAATATCAAACCTATATATTAACAAGATTGAGGTCTACCTCAAGTAATGGGGAGTATTATTATTAGTATTAGGTCAAAACGCCAATTTGGAAGATTTAAGTTGTCATCTGATTTGATTCAGCTCATATTAATACGTGCAATTCATGTTCCACGCGCGTCAATTACAAACACCAATTATCGGCACACATGTACGCAATTGATTCCATATCGACTCGTTCATTGTCTATTCGTGAAATCATTTGTCCGTCAAATTATATATCGATACTATTTTATAATTGTAGACACGTCGTACTTGTGATTTTTAGGGTTTGAGTCAAACTTAAAAATTAGTTTTTTAAATATATTTTTTATTTTTTAAAAATTATGGAAGAGAGTCTTTCAACACTAAATATGCAAGTTATCATATACTTAATTATCAGAAAAACATATAATGTTCAAAACTTTCTAATGTCATTAAATAATAAAACTATAATGTTATAAATAATCAATTAAATAATACTTTACTATTTTACCAGCAAAATCATAAATTATTTGGTAATATAAAATTGAATGCACCAATTGAAAAAATTCCATACTTTATAACCTAATTATTCTATGAATAAAAAGTATGACAAAACATTCCAATAAAACAAAATAAAATCGAAAAAGTAAAAATATGATAAAAGAAAATGTATCATAAACAGTTTATGAAATACAAAAATCTCGACAATAAAAGATAAAAAGGTTAAAGTTTTGAAATCCGCTGGTCATTCTCCATTAATTACGGCACAATGCCGTTGAAAATTTAGATTTGAGGAGAAAAATGACCGGCGAAGAGGGCAAAGATGCAGTAATATTTTTATTGGTTTTTTTTTTTGTCAAGATTATAATAACAGTAAAGAAAATTTTATGTGACACATGTAATGATAATAGTAGTATTTTATTCTGGGCCCTCCTCTGGACTTGAACCTGGTCCTGAGGGCTGAGGCAGTGGACTCACTCGCCTCGTGTCAAGTCCGGGCATTCAACCATTATTATAGAAGGTAGTTGCATTCTGTACCTCCTTTTTATTTAATGAATTTGATATTTATCTCATTTACATATTATAGTATTCACAAAAATTCTTACGACAACATATCTTATTTTAATTGTGTAAGACAAATCTCCAATCTGAATCGACCATAATAAATTATTATTTTTATATCATAATTATTAGTTTTTACTATAAATTTGAATTATATCAACTCATCTCAAAGACATATAAGACATACTCCGGGTTGTTCCTATTAAAGGTCAGAAAGTCTTTCAACTTAGGCTCATTTTCTTGGGGGCCATATTTTTTTAAAAAAAAACCTTAGCATATGGTAAAATAAATTGACTTAATATAAATTTGTTTGAAATGTTTTTCAGTACATGTCATAAAATTTATTTTTCATAGGCCCAATATAATTTTTTTTGTTCACGACTTCTGGATAAATTTATAATTCCTTCATCTCTTGATAAATTTTTTTTTCTCAAATATAAATTTATTTTGTTGGCAATAGAAAGAAGAATAAATTTTTTATTCCCTAAATTTATTATATAGTAGTCTAAATTTGCTCAATATAAAAATTATTCTCCAACACCTACGGATATTTCTGATATTAATGAAAATGATTTATTTTGGAGTTAACATTCTATAATCATTCATTACCAAGAGAACCAAAATCGATAATAAATTTAGTGAATTGCTTGAAGAAATTTGATGGATGTTTCTCAAATGCTCGATTAAAGGTGTTCGTCTGTCGGTTCGGTTCAAATCTATTTTTTAACATTTAGATTATATTTTTCGGTTTTTGGTTTTACAAATGCCTAATCCGATATCAAAAACAATTTTAGTTTGGTTTGGTTTTTTTTTTGCAATACGGTTCATTTTTTCGGTTCAAAACTTTAATTTTAGAAGAATAAAATTTTATAAATTTTGAAAAATCATTCAATTCAAATGATTGAAATTCGAAGGTGTGAAGTAGGCATAGACAAGCAGCGAATGCTCGAAAGCAGAGTGCGAGGTATTTTTCTCCAATCTGGATTTGTGCCTTTAATTGAAAAGGAAAGGTGTAAAGCAGGTGCACAGCAGAGCCCAAGGTTTTCTTCTCCGGTCTTTATTTTTGCGGCTGAACCCTAACATTTATTTGCTAATTCAATTATATATTAACTTGTTTTTAAGTTTCATGTTTAAGTTTTAGATTGAGGTCAAACTTGGTGTACAATAAAAAAAAAACAAAGAATACTAACATATTTCGGTTTTTTCGGTTGTTTAAGATTTATTTTTCATAAAACCAAAATCCTAACCGAGAAACCAGAATTATGTAAACTCAAAATCGAAACCGGTCAAATAACTGAAATAATCGAATCGAATCGAAAAAAATCGGATTTTTTTGGTTCGATCGATTTTTTCAGTTTTATTCAAAATTTGAACATCCATATGCTGAAGTTTATAAACTCTATTTAAATGACGATTACATAGCAAGTGCATAACAAGGTTTCTCAAAGTTGAAGCCTATTAAAACTTTTCTCCGATCATATATGTCACAAGAAATAATAAATGCCTTGATTTTGCTATCTATTGAAAAGAAAATTATCGCAAACATTGTTAATATTTTTAGCTCATTAAAACTTTTCTATGTATATTGACTATTACAAATTGTTTAGTTTTTTTTTTAATTGTCCGTAATGTATTGATTTATTTCAAAATTTTGTCATGAAACCAAAACAATATGAATGTATGTAATGATTGATGAACCTACATTTAAAATTAGATTCAAACCCAAAAAATTTTAAGGTCGAACTTTGACATACTACATAGTTTTTTTTTTGTGTGCATTCAACGAGAGATATAAATATCAATAATAAGTATTATAAATATAGAAGAAATGAATGCGAAAAATTAGGAATAAAGTGTGAGCTAATGTATTAAGACGTTTTAAATTTTATATTATATATATCAAGTAGATATCAATCAACATATCCAATTTGAATGATTAATTAAGTAATGCAAATATCACACAGCAAAATATATATATAATGTCATTATCCAAAAAAATTTGATAGAAAATAAAAGAATTGTGTCTCTTTTTATGTTTTTATTATAAACTTTAATTTTTTAATATCCTAAAAAAAAATAGCCGTCCGACGTGGAAGATCACTTTGGCTACGTGTCCTCATATAAGTTTGACACGTGGAAAAGATATTATCCCTAGAATTTGGATCCTATAATTGGCTACATATCCTCCACCAACTTTCTCCTTCCCAATCACCACCAATCCAATGTAAAATATCTACTCTATATTTTTTTTTTCAAAACAAAGGTGGAGTGCTATTATCACCTGCCAATTTAAGTTACCAAAATTGAAATGCGAATATGGCAAGATTTGGATCATAGATTAATTATAACTCAAAAATAAGGTTGGATGTTTTATGAGATGGATCGACCTATATACAAAGTTACAAATAATATTTTTGATATAAAAACAATATTTTTCACAGGTCAGGTTGAAAAAGATATTTATTTTAAAAAATTAACCCGTGAAATAATTTTACCAAAATTTTTATGATGAAAATAAAATATTTTCAAGTGTTTTTTTTTCTTTAAAAAATTTTGTTCATTTCGTGATAGTTATATTTTGTCAGAAATTCCATTCGACTCTAAAAAAAACTATCTGATCTCTTGCATTCGATTTTGATCATCGATCCTCGGTGGATAAAAACCAAATCCCAAGAAAAACTTCTGAAATAGTCGACCTCTACTGAAGAATTAAAGAGTCTAATCTTCGATTTCGCATATTTTTTGTAATGAAAATAAAGCATTTGTAAGTGTTTTTGAGTTTTTTTTTAAAGTACATTTATTTCGTGATAGTATTTTACCAGAAATTCCATTCGAATCTAAAAAAAATATCTATTTTTTTGTATTCGAGTTCGATTAACTTCGAACCCCGCTGAAAATAAATCCTCGAAAAAACTTCTCAAATAATCAAACTCTGCTAGAAAAATAAAAAATTTAATATTCGAGTTTACTGACTATGTCAATCAATTGTTTGGTAAATATCATCTATCGACGATACCTCCACATATCTCAACACCACCTTGACATTCTTCCGCAAGATTAGTCAATATTCATTCTCTAGCATTAGAAAATGACGATGACCATTATTTAAATTAATTTCCAGAATATTCCGATGAAAATGCTCATTTTTCGTTATCATTTTCTTCAATAATCAAATAAATGCATGTCGACCCCAATGAATTTATTAGGTTAAACTATATATTTTTTTTTGCTATTGTTGTTTACAATAAAATAACACCACAAGCACTTTTAATTTTTTTTATTATTTATTTCTTTTTGCAAGAGCGCACTAGCAAATTCATTTAGGACAAAAATTTATTTTATAATAATAACATAAAATAAGATGTCGACTTCTAAGTGGTTGGATTCCAATAGCTTTATCCACGATACTGTCACTCAAATTACACTCATTGAAAATTTTAAACATATATAATATTATATAATAATTTATATTTATTTATTTATTGTGCCTCTTGCCTCCACATCGGATTAGTGGGGCCCGATCCAGTTGTGGGATAACCCACCATTGTATTTTTGTCGCTACTGAGCTTTTATGATCTGAATGTTCGTGCCACGTGTCCACCTGTTACCGTGACGCTGATTTTTCCTACGTGGCTGCTCTCCTAACCGTGTAGAAATCAATACACCCACACTCTTTACTCACACAGGCGGTAGTATCGTGAATTTATATTTGTGAGATGGATCGATTAGATTAATATAAATAATATTTTTGACGTAACAAAAAATTTTCACAAGGGGTTAGAATTGAGATCCTTGAAATTTTTTGCGCACGTATAATATATATAGAAGCATGCCGTCATTGGTTTTATTTTGACAAGGTACAAGATTTTTTAAAAAAATTAGATTTTAATATACCGCATACAATTTAATGAAAAAAGTATATTTATGAGTCTATAACTTGCAGATTTTCGGTTTTCGGATTTTCGGTTTTCGGTTTTCGTCAAGTTATTGATTAATCTATAGTTTTGAATCACTAACTTACACTTTTGTTTCTTTTAGTTATTTTCATTGGAATATTAATGTGACATCATAAACATTAGCAACTTCTATCAAAATATCATTGTTTCTAATATTTCAACACTTTTATGAGAAAAAAGATTAAACTCGGAAAAATATAAATCAGTGGTGTCAGATCGTAAATTGACCATCAACAAGATTAAAATGAAAATAATAAAAATAAAATAATAAGCAAATTTTCTCAATTTAATTATTTTTTATTAAGTTGATTTTTGAAACAAAATAATATTACAACATGATATTTATTATATATATATATATTAGTTAAAATTACATACATGCCGTGTGTGTCTATATATACATATATTTATGTTTATTTATATTGTAAAAAAAGTCCATGAAGTGCGACAAGCGTGTAATATGATAAAGACTTTTATACAAAGCTTTAGAACTCGATTTATTTATTATTATTTTTTGAATTATTATATATGTTAGTTGTATAATTAAAATGTCCATTTTTATTGCTTCTTGGTGTCTTATCTATGCATCAATTCTTTAATGTGCAATATATGTTTATATATAGAATGGGACCCACAACCACTTTGATATTGGGAAAACCCATATACATACTTTATTTAAATTAGTATTTTAATAACATGAAACAATAAAAAAATGAAACTTTCATTTAATTAAAAAACTGGTAAGATATGTGCTTTGACAAGACTTGTACTATGGGATTATATATATTAATGTTTTATTGAAATTTGTACACAACTCAATACCTGTATTATATTGTTATTTTTTCTAATATTATATTGGAACATGTATTATATTGACCTTACCTTTACTTTAATATATATAAAATTATACTTGATTACTTTATATCGATAGTGGACCAGACAATCCGGTTATAAATACATATTATAATTAATTAAATAGAGACGGGGATATAAACCAGATCTATGTACATCTAATGTTTCGAGAATATTATAAAAATATTAAAATTAATTAAAAAAATTCGACCCAAAAATATAATATAAATGAGATCTGAAGCTTACGTGCTTTCGGCGAAACACTAATAATATTAATATTAAATTTAATGTTGCCAGGTGGGGGATTAATTCGTTGTTTTTTAAAACTACAGATATGGGCTGCAAAATGTTCATGGGCTTTGCGATGATGTGAGTTCTTGTGTTGCATGAATCATGATGTTATGTGCATGGAGTAAATGTATGGAGGGTTAACGATGTAATTTAAATATTTTATTTTAATATAAAAATTATTTATATCTAACATAATTTATCTGAGTTTTTATTTTAACAAAAAAACTCTTATATAATCGTTTCACGATTTTTATATAAAGGATATCTTGATTGGATCTGATGTATTGTTTTTTAATGTCTAAAATATTATTTTCACTAGAAAAGTATCGATTTAATTTAGTTATGTCATGAATATATCTAAAGTATCGATTTAATTTTAGTTGAGTGAAAATATTATTTCATACGTAAAAAATATTAAAATATTACTTTTCATTGCAAGCATAAAACCAAGTAGATCTATCTCATGAATACTATATCCATGAGATAGTTGTACAAGAGAACTACTAAGAAAAACTATATATACAAGCTCATCGCTTATGCAATTTAATGACTCTCGAAGGACTTACTAATTACTATAAAATATTTCATCCGTCTCGATTGTATAATCTTAAAATTTTTTTTTCATGCAGATTAAGAATGAAAGGAATATTCTATTCCTTAAATTTCTCCAATTTTGAAAAGAATTCATTTAATATCTTTTGCCTTTTTTGGACATGAAGTAATGTTATATAAGTTATTTATTTCCTTGAATAACTTGATTTGTGATATTAGTAAGTTTATCATATCATATCTAATGTGTAGCGTTTTTATTGTGTAGACACAAGAAAACCAAGAAGAGAAGGATTCTTGCACTATTAAAGGAGATATGCGTGCACAAAGAAAAAAAACAGATCGAGAGATAGAGAGACCGTGAGATTTTCTGATAGCTTCACGTACGTACATTGAGAGAAGAACTGAAGCTTGTATCGGTCGTGAATGCTTGATGCTTTGAAGAACACTTGAAGATCAAAGGTCGAAGAGTGTTTTCGTCTCTACAAGTTTTGACATCAATATTTTCAACTCCTTACTCTATTTTATTTATTCTATCTTGCATAGAATTTTTAGGAGTTATTTTTATGATTTATTTTCTCACTTGTTTTGAGAAATTGATTTTACAATAATTACTAGTTTTAGGGTTTGTAAAACTCTTTGATTTATTTTCTAGTGAAGTTTTGCCCTGAGGCGCTGCAAGAGTATTTTATACTCTTGCTTAAATCGTTTGAGTCTGTTTATTGGTTGCTTATTTATTTTATTCACGCTTTAATTATATTCCGCTGCAAAATTACTCAAGGTGTTATTGTAGGTGTTGTCAACACCTAGTGACAACATCTGAAACTGTTTATGTGCAACCCCCATTCCCTTACAAGTGGCATCAGAGCCATCTTTTTGATACACTAAGAACTGATCTTGGTTTGTTTATTTTATTACAGGGAATAAGATGGACTCATCGTCTATTGCGAACTCGTTTTTGAAACCTCCGGTTCTTGATGGCACGAATTACGCATTATGGAAAACTAGGATGCATTACACTATCAAAGCAATGGATGTTCGTGCTTGACAAAGTATTCTGATTGGCTGGACTCCTCAAAAGGTGTTAGACCCAGAAGGAGACTATATTATCAAGCAAGAAGAAACTTGGACTGCCGAGAAAACACAAAGTTCAAGCTACAATGCTAAAACACTCAATGCAATTTTTTCATCGGTGGATATGAGAATGTTTGGAATCATAGCTGACGCAATGTTGCTAAGGATGCTTGGGATGCTCTTCAAAAACACTTTGAAAGAACTGATAGTGTGAGAAGAACAAGATCGAGATTGCTAAACGCAAAATTTGAGAATATCAGGATGGATGAGAATGATACTATTGCTGATTATGACAAGAAACTTAGGGAGATAGCTATAGAGGCGCATGCTCTTGGAGGACCTATTGCTAGTGAGAATATGGTGAACAAAGTCCTTCGGTCTTTGCCAAAAAGATTCAATGGAAAGATTTGGGCGCTTAAAGAAGTAAAAGACACTTCAAAGATGAAAATGACTGAACTGATAAGTATCCTTCAAGTATTTGAGATGAACTCATCAGCACAAGAGAAGGATAAATGGAAATCTATAGCGCTTCAAGCTTCAAAGCCTTCATATGAGGAGCATGTTCAATTCCACCAAGAAGTTCATCAGTCTGATTTAGAGGATGATTCGATCTCTCTCATGACTAAGAAATTCAATGATTATCTGAAGAAGATGAAAGAGTCAAGGAATACGGATCAAAAACTCAAGGCTCCATTGTTCTCTAAAAAGCCTCTGAGAATTACTGGACCAGAACAATCACCAAGGAAGCTTACTGATACTCCTAAGCCTCGAATGATGGTGGAAGGGAAGAAGAAGTCAATACCAAAGAAGTTAGACACGGTACAATGTCATGCTTGTCAAGGCTTTGGACATTATGCAAATTAGTGTGCTAACACACTTAGGAAAGGTATGAATACGTCTTTGAGTGATGAAGAGTCTGATGAAGAAGAACAAGAGGATGAAGAAAACCACACTGACTTATGTGCCCTACTGGAGAGCAAAAAGAAATTTCAAGTCAATCCTTTAGGTGTTGACGCAGGTGTTGCCACACCTGGCCGCAACATCTCCCAAATGTCAGTTTGTTTTAATTCTTCAATTACTGATAATATGTGTGATAATGATTCAGGTGATGAGACAATGTCCATGGAAAAAGCTCGGATGATATTTGAAGAGTTACATACTGATTGGATTGAAAGGAATAAGATGAATACTATTCTTTCAAAAAAAAAAATTCTGATTTAAAGGCTGATGTGTCAAGGCTGGAAGTCATGCTGAGTAAGAAAAACATGGAATTAAGTCAAGTGAAGGAAGAAAACGGAAAAGCAAAAGCTACATTGGCCAAGTTTAATTCAAACACCTCCAAGCTTGATTCTCTACTCATGATGGGAAGAAATGGTACAGCTGGTTTAGGTTTTGTAAACAACATATTTGAGGTTGGTGAAAGTTCGAAAGGCCCTGTGTTTGTCAAGGAAAGTTGCAGTACTGAAAGCTCAAGCAAAAAGGCCTCATCAATTTTTCCTCCAAAACCGAAGCCACAACCTACTGCTCCGTCTATGTCTAGAAGGAAACGTAAGTACATTTGCCACTACTGTCATAGACCTGGTCATATCAAACCATACTGTTTTAAGATGCAGGAATACTACATGTATAGATCTGCATTGAAGGTGTTGCCTAAGGTGTTGCCAACACCTCCCCACAATATCTCCAGAAACAGATCTTATGTAAGAAAGGTTTGTGTACCAAAAGCTGATATTCAATGTCATATGATTTATACTGCTTTGAGAACTAATGTTTCAGGTGCGTGATACTTTGATAAAGGTAGCTCACGACATATGACAGGATCCAAGAAGTTTCTCACTGATTATGTTGAACAGAAAAGTGAAAAAGTAACCTATGAAGGAGGTTCAAAGGGAAACATTGTTGGAAAGAGAACTCTGAATGTTGCTGATTTGCCTAAGCTTCGCAATGTGCTTCATGTTGAAGGATTAACTGCAAATCTAATAAGCATAAGCCAACTTTGTGATGATAATTTACATGTGCAATTTGATAAGAAATTATGCAAAGTTTTTGATGATTCAAATCTCTGTGTCATGACAGGTACTAGGTCATCCGATAACTGCTATCAACTCGGAGAAGATATGGCCTGTAGATACACAAAAGTGAATGAGTTTGATCTATGACATCAAAAATTGGGTCATGAAAATTTCAAGATACCAAAGAACTTGAGTAAGTTAGATGCTGTCAGAGGTATGCCTAACTTAAAATCTGGGATTCCATTTGTTTGTGAAGCATGTCAAAAATGAAAGCAGACTAGGGTGTCACATGAGGTGTTGCCAACATCTGTGACAACGCGCTTCCTTGAGCTTGTACATATGGACTTGATGAATCCAATGAATGTTGAAAGCTTTGGTGGTAAGAAATATTCTTTTGTTTGTATAGATGATTTTTCACGATATACTTGGGCAAATTTTTTGAGAGAAAAATCAGACACATTTGATGCCTTCAAGAAATTTTTCACTAAGATTTCGAACCTATACAGTCTGAAGGTAATCAGAATTCGCACTAATCATGGTAAGGAGTTCGAAAACTCTTTTTTTGCTAGTTTGTGTGATAAGAAAGGTATTTCTCATGAATTTTCTTCTCCTAAAACTCCACAACAAAATGGAATTGCTGAAAGAAAGAATAGAACTTTTCAAGAGATGGCAAGAGCGATGTTAAGTTCGAAAAATATTTCGAAACATTTTTGGGCAGAAGCCTTGAATACTGCATGTCATATTTCAAATAGAGTTTATTTGAGGAATGATACTACTATGACATCCTATGAAATCCTCATGGAAAAGAGGCCAAACCTTAAATATTTTCATATTTTTGGATGTGTATTTCACGTTTTGAATGATAGAGATTATCTTGCTAAGTTTGATGCAAAAAGTGATAAGTGTATGTTCTTGGGATATTCATCAAACAGCCGAGCCTATAGGATGTATAAATTGAGAACAAGGACTATTTTTGAGTCAATTAATGTTGTTTTTGATGACTTTGCAGATCTAAAGAAGAAAACAGCTGAGGATGAAGTTGATGATATGCTGGATAATTCTGAAAATTCAGATGTTGTCCAAGGAGTGTTTCCAACACCTCCGACAACACCTCCTAAAGAAATTCCAGAAACAAAAATAGAAAAATCTACTAATGAGAATGTTGAAGAGGACAGTGAGGTAAACGAAGCTGGAAAGAATGTTCCAAGAAGAATTCAAAAGAATCACCCAACCTCACAGGTCATTGGAGATGTGCATGGAGACTTTCAAACTCGAAGGAAAGAGAAAGTGGATTATCGAAAGATGGCAGGTTTGTTGTGCATGAGTTATACGCATTCTCAGGTAAGATTCTCTTGTTTCGTGTCAAACATTGAACCCAAAAAGGTTGAAGAATCTTTAAAAGATGAATTTTGGGTCAATACTATGCATGAAAAGTTAGAACAATTTGTTAGGAATGATGTTTGATACTTAGTACCGTGTCCTGCTCATAGTAATGTCATAGAAACTAAATTGATTTTCAAAATAAAACCGATGAGTCGGGAAACATCATTAGAAATAAAGCTAGGTTGTTAGCTCAAGGTATACACAGGTTGAAGGGGTGGATTTTGATGAAACCTTTGCTCCTGTAGCCCGTATTGAGTTAGTCCTACTTTTGATTGCCATTTCATGTTATAAGGGAATGAAACTTTTTCAAATGGATGTAAAAAGTGTCTTTTTGAATGAGATCCTAAATGAAGAAGTTTATGTGAAACAACCTAAGGGGTTTGAGGATCCAAATCATCTTGATCATGTGTATAAGTTGAAAAAGGCATTGTATGGATTGAAGCAAGCACCACGTGCATGGTATGAGAGACTAACCGAGTACTTGCTCAATATTAGCTTCAAAAGAGGTGAAGTTGATAAAACTTTATTTGTGCAAAAGTCTCAAGGTAATATCTTAAATTGCCAAATTTATGTAGATGATATAATTTTCTGTGCTTAAAATGCTAAACTTGTTGATGATTTTGTGAAGTGCATGCCTTCTACATTTGATATGAACATGGTTGGTGAGTTAACTTATTTCTTGGGTTTGCAAGTGAAACAAATTCATGATGGTATATTTTTGTGTCAAAGCAAGTATGCTAAAAATCTTATAAAGAAGTTTCTGAATGACAACACTAAACACATGCGCACATCTATGGGGTCTAATGAAAAACTGTCTAGGGAGGATGTTGCCGAAAGTGTTGACAACACCCTCTACAGAAGCATGATTGATTGTCTTTTGTATTTAAGTGCTACTAGACCTGATATCATGTATAGTGTATATTTGTGTGCTAGATACCAGTCTAACCCAAAAATTACTCACTTAAAGGCCGTAAAACGTATATTGAAATATGTGGCAGGAACTTTGAATTTGGGTTTGTGGTACACTAAAAAAATCAATTCGAATTTGGTAGGGTTTAGTGATGCTGATTGGGCTGGGATTTAGATTAGAGAAAGAGCACTTCGGGAGGATGTTTCTACTTGGGGAATAACTTAGTGTCTTGGTATAGTAAGAAACAAAATTGTGTCTCACTGTCTACTGCCAAGTCTGAGTATGTTGCCGTTGGTAGTTGTTGCTCACAACTTCTTTGGATGAATCAAATGCTAAATGATTATGGTGTTAAGAGTGATACTTCTATTGTATACTGGATAATTCTAGTGCCATTGATATATCTAAAAATCCAATACAACACTCTCGAACCAAACACATTGACATTAGACATCACTTCATTCAAGATTTGGTCGAGAAAAGCATGATCTTAATTGAGTTTGTTGGAACAAATAACCAATTAGTTGATATATTCACAAAAGCTTTGGATTTCGAGAGATTCTCCAGTTTAAGGAAGTCTCTCAGTATGTGTGCATTATAGATAGAACTGAGATGTTGTCAGGAGTGTTGCAAACACCTTGTGACAACATCTTTTCATGCATGTGTTTTTTTTTAGGATCTTAGGCATATTGCATTCATGTATTCATTCTGTTTTGTGATGTGTTGGATACTTTGTAACCATTGACCAGTTTTCACTCAAGATTCTTTGCAAATTTTTTCAGTTTAATTTGGATTAATCGAAGAAAAGTTCTGACTAAGTCACGAAGTAGTGGAGGGACGTTCGTGTATTTCGTGATTTTGTTCCAAATGAAAAGTGACTTTGCAAAATGAGAATAACAAAAGAACAAGAATGATTAAGCTTGAATTAAGTCAATAATCAAATTTTATTGATAATCAGAAGAAAATGGAAAAAGCTACCTAAAGGGGTCCATTTGAAGATCGTTACTTTAGTGTGCAGGCTACCACTTCTGCAAAAATAATAAATTGGATATCAAATTTTTTTTTTAATCCTGAAGTGTTGTTGGAAGATGTTGCCAACATCGTGAAAAACACCTCACTTGTCAACATATATTTGTGCATATAATTGCATTTTATTTTTTATGTCACACTCTGTTTTTAGACATAATTAGGACATGCATATTTTTATTTGTGAATATCTTTGGCCGAAAGGTTGTGAATTCTGATCAACAAAAATTTTGAATTTTTCTCTATCTTCTGAATTTTTGAATTTGAATGAGATTGGATTTTGTTTCAGTGGTGTTATATTCTGATGAGGAGTTAATCTTGGAAATATTTGGTGAAATATTTGGGCCTAGATTATCGGTGAAAATTAAAGAGATTTATTTCCTAATCGAATTAGAGTGTCGTTGGGATTATGATTTGTTACCGTTGGAATTTTCTTACCGTTAGCAAGGCTGTAAATACGAGTGAGGATTGGAAAGGTTGAGTGATTTATATATTTGGGTATTTATCTGTTTAAGAAATATATTATTTCATTGTTTCAATCCTCGCTTCTCCTTATTTTCATAGCCTCTACTCACATATTGCCCTAATTTCTTCTTTGATTTTCACTCTCGTAAAATTCAAATGGCAGGAAAAGGTTTTGATCCCCAAGATATTTGATCGGAGATGGGCTATACTGAGGATGCTGCGGAAGGTGTTCCAACACCTATGTCACCACACCCCGTGAGTGAACAAGCGTTGGTTCCTGTTGCAGAGGAACCTGTGCCCCTGGACTCCATCGCTCCAGGAGAGCCTGGTAATGCCATTGATGTGAAAAATCTACCAGACATGACTGTAATGAATAAGGTATTTCCTACAAAACCCTTGACCCGTCGCTCTAAGATACAGGCCGGATACAATCCAGATTACACCGCCTCCAAATGATTCCGTGGAAAAGGACAACCAGCAAGACCATCTCTGGTGGACACTGAATTCACCTCTGGGGATGAAAGCTCTGATGAAGACTTTAAGCTAGTACGCCAAAAAAGGGGAAAATCGAGTACCCAGGAACCTTATGGAGATGCTATTCTGGTTCCTTTTGCCGCTGAAAGCAAATCAACAGGTGATTCCTCTGATAAGGACTCCACAGAGTCAGAAACTCCATCAGTTGCTTCTGATATCAAGAAAGATGCATCTGCATCTATTCCTACTGTAGAGGAACCATCATCTGCTGCTTCTCTTGAGTTTTCTGATGATGAGGAGATGTCAATAGCCCAGTTCATGGCAAAGATGAAGAAATCAAAAGGTAAGAAAGTAGTAGAGCCTACTAGTGAATCGGATGAAGAACCCGATAAAGAGATGCTCCAGGAATTCACTGATAACCGCCCACATTCTTCTGATAGTTTCAGCTCTGACTCGAGTGAAGACTCAGATGCTGAACAAAAATTGGTTGAAGAGTCAGATTCTGATGACTCTAAGGATGATGAAGAGGATGTTGAGGAAGGTGTTGCCAACACCTTGGACAACACCTTATGTGAAGACTACCGAGAAAATGAGTCCTACTCCTCTGCTTTTTATTCAAAGTATGTTGCTGATTGCTGGGATAAATATGCTGATAGAGAGTTTCTTTAGGAACACAACATTGATTTGGAAAGCTATCAAGCTCAGAACATGGTGAAGTTCTTTGAGATGAGAAATCTACTAGCCACTGTCTCCACTGCTGGTCCATATTGGAAGGAAATTGTTCGAGAATTCTACTGTAACTTGACTGAAGCTGTGAATGATCCACGATATGTCAAGTATGGGAAAGTGTATGTGCATGGACAGATTTTCTCCTTCAGTACTGCTGTGATCAATGGATTTCTTCTTACTCTAGCCTGTGATGATGCTGCACTGCCTACCATGGATGAGATGACTTCTGTCATCACAGGAGGACAAGTCAATATTTTTTCATCTCATCCTATGAAGTTGCAGGCTGCCAAGCTCACCTCCTTGTACTCTGTTCTTCACAAAACTGCTGTCAAGACTTGGACTCCATCTGGAAATTCCACTGTTGTCAGAAAGCATCAAGCTCCAGTCTTGTACGCAATTGGAACAGGAGTCAACTTCAATTTTGGCCGACTTGTGTTTGACATAGTCATGACCTTTGCAGATTGTGTTCAACCGACCCTGAAGCTGCCATATCCTTCTCTGATTTATGCCATGATGCTCTCTCAAGAGATTGAGAAGGATGATGATGAGCTACTTACTGAGCCTGAGAAATTGCTAAAGATCGCACCTGCATTACTCAAAGGAAATAGGAAGATAGACCTTCCTTGGTCTGAATCAGATGTTGCTGCAGGTATTGTGGCAGGTGTTGCCAATACCTCCTCTGCCACTGCTGTTTTTGTACCCCCTTCTGCTGCTCAAGATATTGATTCTACCTTTATTCAATCTCAACTGCTGCATGCTGAGCAGAAGATTAACCAAGCTAAGGCTGATCTAGCCTATTACGAAGGTTGAAGGCTCACTATGAGTTTCTACTAAGTAAAACTGGCCCTTGTGAACAAAAAAGGGGGAGAAAAAAGTGAAGCTGAAGAGGAAGAGGCTGATGGCTCATCCGAGAGCAATCAATTCTAGTTTTGTTTGCCTTGGTTTTGCTAGTTTAGTTTCAGTTGATTTTAGTCTTAAGCATTGTGTTTTTTGCTCTGATCCTAATCAAAACTGTTTTTTTTTTTTTTGTGATGCTAGCTCTGATATGGTTTCTTGTTCCTGTTTCTCCTTGCACTTATGTTCTCTGATCTGAAGTGTCATATCTAAATGTTGCCAACATCCTGTGACAACACCTCTGCTTATACTTAGGGGAAGAATCTATTCAGGGGGAGTTTTGATTAAGGCGGAGTTGAGTTGAACTGATTATTGGTTTTAAAACGTGTTTTGTCCAGAAAGGCAAAAAAGGGAAAATTTAAAGGAATATTCTATTCCTTCAATTTCTTCAATTTTGAAAAGAATTTATTTAATATCTTTTGGCTTTCTTGGACATGAAGTAATGTTATATAAGTTATTTATTTTATTGAATAACTTGATTTGTGATATTAGTAAGTGTATCATATCATATCTAATGTGTATCATTTTTATTGTGTAGATTTGATATGATCAAATCTAGAGAATCCTATGCATACAAGGAAACCAAGAAGAGAAGGATTCTTGCACTATTTAAGGAGATATGCGTGCACAAAGAAAAAAAACAGATCGAGAGATAGAGAGATCGTGAGATTTTCTGATAGCTTCACGTACGTACATTGAGAGAAGAACTGAAGCTTGTATCGGTCGTGAATGCTTGATGCTTTGAAGAACACTTGAAGATCAAAGATCGAAGAGTGTTTTCGTCTCTACAAGTTTTGGCATCAATATTTTCAACTCCTTACTCTATTTTATTTATTCTATCTTGCATAGAATTTTTAGGAGTTATTTTATGATTTATTTTTTCACTTGTTTTGAGAAATTGATTTTACAATAATCACTAGTTTTAGGGTTTGTAAAACTCTTTGATTTATTTTCTAGTGAAGTTTTGCCCTGAGGCGTTGCAAAAGTATTTTATACTCTTGCTTAAATCGTTTGAGTCTGTTTATTGGTTGCTTGTTTATTTTATTCACTCTTTAATTATATTCCGCTGCAAAATTACTCAAGGTGTTATTGTAGGTGTTGTCAACACCTAGTGACAACACCTCAAACTATTTATGTGCAACCCTCGTTCCCTTACAAAGAAAAATTATTGAAAAATCAAATTATATATCTACAAACTTCCTATTTATCCTTATGTAATCCATTCAATAAATAGTTAAACGTTTTTCAAAATGTAGTTAATAGAGTTATATTAATAAAATAATAAAAAAAATATTACTAAATATATTACAAGTCAATATATTTGAGATAAACAAAAAAAAATCTATATAATTAAAACGTGAATAATATATGTACACTCGTATTTTTATTGGCTTTGATTATTGATGTGACTGACATATCGAACTTGGATTAGAAAATTAAAACTCGATGAAGTTGTATTTAGGTTTTTGACTTTTAAATATAATAATGCATTTTTCCATTTTACTTTGGTTGATTCCCTAAATCCTCTTTTCTTTTGTGCTCCTTCACTTTTTTTAGGTTACATTTCTTCCATTGTGGACTATGAAAAGGGAGCCCAACCTTGTGCAACTCCATAACCTTAGGGTTTCGAACTTTATATATTCTTCACCTTATCAAATGCCCTTTTCGTTTATTTTAACAAGATCCAATCTGAGTTAAAAAAAAAAAAAAAAAAAAAAGAGATCCAATCTAATGTGAACTTGGCTATTATATTATATTTTAATTTAATAATATTTATAATGCAATTATGGAATGTTTACGACTTACATATATATGAGACGGAGTGATAGGTTGACTTGTTTGAGTCAGCCAGACTCTTAAGAATGAGGTCAAAATCGAGAGAAAAAACACAAGATTGAGAGAAATTTATAGTGACATATATGTTGAATGCTTACAAATGAGAGTATCTGTCCTATTTATGTCCAGTGCCGTACCTATGATTTTTAGGGTCTGAGTCGAACTTAACAATAATTTTTTTCAACTTTTTAAAAATTATTAAAGAGAGTTTTTGAAAATTAAATATGCAAAATTTTATAGTTTTATTCATATAATATTCAAAAACTTTATAATGCCATTAAGTAATAAAACTAAAATGTTATAAATAATCATTTAAATAATACTTTGTTATTTTATCAGCAAAAACATTAATTATTGGACAATATACGAAACTCAAGAAAATTAATGCATTAGTTGAAGAAATTTCTTACATTGTATCTAATCATGCTAACGAATAAAAAAATATCACATACATTCCTAAAAAATTCATAAAAATTACCGAAAAATATAAAAATAACATGTAAGTCGATGAAATCCGAGAATCAATAATGAAATAGAGTGGTAAAAGTTTTGAAACTCAAGAGTTGTTCTGTATTAATTATCATGCGATGTGATAGAAACTTTCGACAATATATATATTTTTTTTGGAAAAATCACGACATTTTAAAAAATTTTATTGCACACATAGACTAATAATAGTTTATGTATTTTTTTGGGCCCTCTCTTGGACCTGGGCCTGAGGCGGTGGACTCACTCGCCTCATGCCAGGTCCAGACCTGTTTATATCCTTTGATATTACTAGGGCTGACAAAAAATATCGAAATGCCGTCATACCGCTTTTACCGTACCGAAAAAAAACCGAAAATATCGAAAATTTCGGTATACCTTAAATTTCGGTACGGTATGATACCGTACCGAAATTTTCGGTATCGGTATACGATTTTCGAATTTTTGGTATTTCGGTATACCGAAAAAAAATCGATATACACGGTATCGGTATGATACCGTGTATACCGATATTTTTTTTATAAAAAAAACAGTATAAAAAAATCGGTATACACGGTATCATACCGATACCGTATCGAATTTCGGTATTCGGTACGATATCGATATGGATTTATGCCATACCGAAATTTCGGTATACCGACATGTCGGTATACCGAAATTTTCGGTACGGTATCGGTATCGATATCGAAATTTTCGGTACGGTATGCGGTATTCGGTATGGTATGCGGTATACCGTACCGAACCACCCCTAGATATTACACTAATTAGTAATTATAACTTACCATATGTTTTACAATCACACGAAACTAGATTAACTTGCTTAGTTTTCAAATCCTCTCGACGTTCATTTATTTGCTCCACACTCGTATCATGGAGGAAATAATATTTTTCCACCATACCAAAACATTCAATAAATAAGAATAAAATTGAAAAGTTTGTTATAAAATTTACATTTCTAATAATTTTTTAAATCTCTCTGAAAACAACAAGTTTAAATATATGAAACGAGGAGAGTAATTATGATGCATTATTTAATTAGTGTTCGAGGGTGATGCAATAATTGTTGTGGAGAATTTATGAAAAATTTGAAGGGTTATTTTGTTTAATCATTCAATCAAACTATATAGCCACACACAGCCAGATGTATAGATAATAAAGTCCTGAATTTTACCTCTAAGGGGGTGTTCAAATTGGTGGAGTAGGTGAACTCTTGGTCATAGGTCAGTAGTTCGATTTTTCCTGCCAACACCTTCTTGGACTAGCCTGTCACACAGGGTTGACTAGTGTAGTTTACCTGACTAGCGTAGTTTACAGGCTATTGCATTAGTTCGGGAGTTTATCCAAAGCACACCAAAAAGTAGCGGCTGCGGGTTCCCACGTCAAAAAAAAATAAAGTCCTGAATTTTGCCTCACACAACAAATGCTTAATTATCAGGAATTTATTAATGATTTCCTATATTATTTCGGCACTAGCACTGGGGAGACATGTTAGTGTTAGTTATAATTATTTGAACTCATTTACATGTCATTAAGTAACAGTGGTGATTTCAAAAAAAAAAAAAAAGTAATAGTGGTGTGAGTAATCATTATATTCATACAATAACTAAATCATATTTTAGTTATTGTATTTTATACATCGTTATTTGACTCATGAAATATCCTGATGTACATAATCCATCTGGTATAATTATCATATATCAATATTACTTATTTATAATTCTACTATTTTTTTTAAAAAGAATTTGAGCTAAAATTTAGGCATAAAAAAGCTGTATAATCCAATAATACCTCGTAATCCGCACAAAAAATGCACGAGTTCACAAAATAACAATATAATATCAAAGTTCTGTTTAGACGTCTAGTTTAAAAATGTTTTTGTTTTACAAGTGAAAAAATTTAAAAATTTTTTTGAGGAAGAAAAAAAAAATGATGCGTTTGGACAAGATTTTTATAAAATAATGTTGAAAAATATTTTTTTAAAACTATTTTTTAAGTATAATTTTTAAAGAACAATTGAGAGTTTTTTAGATGTTTTAGAATGAAACTATAGAAGACAATGATAAACAACATTACTTTCGAAATGTTAAATAATTTTATAAAATTTTTGTCCAAAATAATATTTTTTCTTAAAACAAATTTTAATTTATTTTATACCTTTTTTTTAAAAACAACATGTAAGGTTCAAATTTATGGAAGCCCAATTACTTCCAAAACGTTCGCAACCAAGAAGAAGAACCTAATATTATGAAGGTAGATTTCAACCTAGCATATGGGTAATACCCCAATGATAGATCTAATGTCTCATGATTTGCCACGTCAACAATATATAATTAATTACGCTTATGTGTAAAAATACGAACCGTTTGATGCATGATTTGGGTATTACCCATATGCTAGAATCTCATCTACCGTATTATGAAACTTTAAGGTTCAAACTTTACACAACATTTGGGCCATGAAATTCGGAAAATGGGCCAAATATGTTGGCATCCAATGACCAGTTTTTCTTGGATTGCATTGGACCTAATTAAACACGGTCAAATTTGCCAACTCTACACTCAAATATACGGCTTCCTTTTATTTTATTCAAATTCACCAATAAAATAGAAAATAAGAATTTTAACAATCATTTTGAAGATTCGATGCTTTTGATACGATCGAAAAATAAAATTATTTCATAAGATAGTTAACATAAGTCGAGATTATATGTAACATATCTAATCATACCAAATGAATAAACTGGTTTTTCAGTACCTAATACCTAATAGTAGTATTTTTATTAGTATTGCTCATTCTGCTTTTTCCTTACCATCACCTTACCTTACCATCACCTTTTATTTGGGTGAATGAAATTTTTTTTTTTGGTTGGTTAAGCTTGTAATGGACGATGTTAATTAATAATATTACGAGTTTTTACGATTCAAAAAATGGTAATTTTCGCCCCCCAAAATTATTGTTGATGATTTATAACCCATCTCAGTATCTTCTCACGAATTGATGAATTGGTCGACTGATTTATAATCCATCTCAATATCTTCCTAGGAATTAATCAGTCTATCTTGGTACCAAGATTCTAAAAAGAGTGGCGTATGTCGATGTGTGGGAGCGAAGTTTCAAACCTTTTAAGATCAAACGAGATTAAACGTAAACAAATGTTTTTAATTTAAACTACAATTTTAACTATCTTAAACAATTTTTTGGAATAAATATAATAAATTTAATTGTAATGCATTGTTTTTTTTCAAATCTTAATCTAATCTATTATATCATTTATTTCATCCCTCGTATCATCAAATAAAAATCCAATTAACTGGAATTTTAATATTAGCATTAATATTTGTGGTGAGTTGGATTACTTATTCTCGTATCCAATCACATTTGAGGATTGAGTAAGGTGCACAAGAGAATACAAGATGATGGTCGTAGAGAAAAAAAGCCTCTTGTGAGCTAACCTAATGGAATAACTGAAGAAGAGCGAGCTACGCATAAGAACAGAGAGAAAAAGAGGAGACACATCACGAGCTGCAGATGCAAGAATATCATCCAAAAGGGCATCAATATATTTTTTTCTTACGTTTTGTAATCTTCTAGAGATTAGGTCGGCAGTTGATCATTTGTATTTGTATCTTTGATTCTCGATTCAATTCTCGATCGTGTACTGTGATGGTGAAGCTAACTCATTGATTGTAAAACGATCGTCACACTTGGTTTTCTGGTGATAGTGATATGTGCCTTGGGCCATGAAGTTAACGTAGGATATTAAGATCCGCACCACTATACATCGTTGTGTCGTTTTATTTGTTCATTGATTCATTGTTGATTGCTTCTGTTTCGATTCGAGAAGTTGTATATGGTTGTTTGCTGATTACGCACAAGATCATCATTGAGTGTGTTGTGGACATTGTTTTTATCCTCTACAAACTGGCATCAGAGCTGGTCTTGAAGATGAGTACCACACGTTTTGACATTGAGAAATTTACGGGCAAAAATGACTTCGGCTTATGGAGGTTGAAGATGAGGGCATTGTTGGTTCAAAACGGACTCAAAGATGCCCTGCTCCGAGAAGAGAATATGTACTTGATAAATTCAAGGGGGTTGACAAGAAGAACATTCGTGCGAAGATACATAGTGCCATAATATTGAGTCACGGAGACAAATTATTATGAGAATTGTCGAAGGAGAAGTCTGCATATGAAATTTGGTTAAAGCTTGAGCATCTTCACATGAGAAAGTCTCTAGCCAATAGACTCTTCCTTAAACAAGGTACACATTCAAGATTTCAAGTGAGAAATCGATTGAAGATCACGTTGATGATTTCAATAAGATTATCTTGGATCTTGAGAATATAAAGATTAAGGTTGAAGATGAGGACCAAACATTTCTATTATTGAGATCTCTTCCGGACACTTATGAAAATCTCAAGGATACCATGATTTAAGGTAAAGTCTCTTTAACTCTAGAGGAATTACATGCTGCCTTAATGTCAAAAGAGCTAAACAAGAAATCAGGAACAAGTAATGATGATCAGAGTGCAGGACTATATGCAAGAGGAAGATCAGATAAGAGGGAATCCAAGTTTAGAAGCAAGTCCAGATCAAGATCAAGACCTAAGTTTAGAAGAAGATGTTATTCGTGCCACAAGGAAAGACATTTCATAAAAGATTGTCCAGAAAGGAAAAAAAACAAGGAGAAAAAGAATCTAATTCAGGGGATGCAGCCGTGGCAGAGGATGGTTATGAGAGTGCAGATGTGTTGCTGGTCACTACTGACAAATTTGAGAAGGACTGGATTTTGGATTCAGTGTGCTATTTCCATATGAGTCCATGCAGGGAATGGTTCAGTTGTTTTGCTAAGATTGATGATGGAAAAGTTCTTATGGGAAACAATGTAGCTTGTCAAATTGAAGGCATTGGACTATCAAACTCAAGTTGAAGGATGAAACAGTAAAAAACTTATCAGATGTGAGATTTTTTCCAGGATTGAAAAGGAATTTGATATCACTTGGAATTCTGGATCAATTGGGCTATGAGTTCAAAGCTAAGAATAGAGTCCTCACTGTAACAAAAGGAGTGATGGCTGTAATGAAAGGAATAAGACACAATGACTTATATGTCTTAGAGGGTAGATCATGCAGTGATCATACTGCTTTGAATGCTCATGTCAGATTAGATAAAACTAAGCTATGACATGCCAGGATGGGACATATAAGAGAAAGAGGGCTAGTTGAACTGTACAAACAAGGAGTTTTTGACAAAGATCAAATTAGCAAAATGGATTTCTGTGAGCACTGTGTTCTAGAAAAACGAACCAAAGTTAAGTTCAAAAGAGCAGAACATAGGACTAAGAGTACACTGGATTACATACATTCAGATGTATGGGGACCTGCAAGGAATCAAACTCATGGAGGATCAAGGTATTTCATAACGCTCATTGATGATTACTCTAGAAGCGTATGGTTGTATACAATAAGACACAAAAATGAAGCCCTAAAGAATATCATAGACTGGAAAACTCTAGTTGTAAAAAGATTAAAAGTCTGAGAACTGATAATGGTTTGGAGTATCTCAACCATGAGTTTAATGATATGTGCAAGAGAAGTGACATAGCAAGGCACTTGATAGATAGACATAATCCACAACAGAATGGACTTGCTGAAAGAATGAATCATACCTTGCCTAAAAGAGTTAGATCCATGCTTTCAAATGATAAACTCCCTACAAGTTTTTTGGGGGAAGCAACAACTACAAAGTGTTATCTTATAAATAGATGTCCATCTATGGCTCTGGACATCAAGACACCAATTCAAGTATGGTAAGGAAAGCAAGGGGATTATGAAACACTAAGAGTGTTTGGATGTACTGCTTATATACATGTAAATGAAGTCAAGCTTCAACCAAGAGCTAAGCAGTCCATTTTCCTTGGATATCCAAAGGGAATCAAAGGATATAGAGTCTATATTTCTAAAAAGGGAGTTTGGAAAGCTATAATAAGCAGAGATATTACTTTTGATGAGGATAATGTGCTAAGGCAAACACCTGTTGCAAATGAATTCAGTCAAAACAAGAATTCAGATAATGGTAATCCCATTATGGTGGAGTCACATCGGGACAATACTAATTTGCAAACTCATCATGATATACATTCAGAAAATGAAGAGATCATTCCTCCACAATATGTCAATGATTTAAAGGATTACACTCTAGCAGGAGATAGAGTAAGAAGACAAATTAAACTACCTGTTAAATATGGATATGCATATCTAATAACGTATGCCTTGAATGTATCAAAAACCATGAGTAGTGATGAACCAGGTTTTTACAAAGAAGCTATAAATTGCAAGAATAGATTGAAATGGAAAGAATCTATGCTTGAAGAAATAAGATCACTCAATAAAAATGATACATGTGATTTGGTTGAGCTGCCAAAGGGCAGAAAGATAACTATAATAAAGTGGATATTCAAGATAAATGAGGAAATTCCAGGTGTTGAAACAACAAAATACAAGGCAAGATTGGTAGCTAGGAGATTTACCCAGAAAGAGGGAATAGATTTCAATGAAGTATTCTCTCCTGTTGTTAAACATACATCTATTAGGATTTTATTAGCACTGACAGCAAATCAAAACTTGGAGCTGGAACAAATGGATGGAAGAACTGCCTTCTTACATAGCAGCCTTGATGAAACTATCTACACGAGACAACCAGAAGGTTTTGAGATTCCAGGACATTAATCCAAATTTTGTTTGCTTAAAAAATCCCTGTATGGTTTGAAACAATCATAAATACAATGGTACAAATGATTTGATAGCTTCATGATTTGCAACTCTTTCAAAAGAAGTGAGTATGACAGCTGGGTACCATTTATATTTTACTCTATGTTGATGACATGCTCATGACCTATGAGAGCATGGATGAGATTGTGAGACTGAAGGAGAAGCTCAAGGCAGAGTTTGAAATGAAAGATCTTGGTCCAGCACAAAGAATTCTTGGAATGCAGATAAAAAGAGACGGGAATAAAGACTATTATATATTACACAAGGAGAGTATCTCAAAAAGGTTGTAACCAAGTTTGGAATGAAGGATTCTAAAGGAGTTAAAACTCCCTTAGCCGCTCATTTTAGATTATTTGCTGATCAGTGTCCTGCAAAACATGGGGAAAAGTCCTACATGGAGCATGTACCCTACTCCAATGTCACTGAAAGCCTATTGTATGCTATGGTTTGTACCAGACCTGATTTAGCATATGATACAAATTTTGTGAGCAAATTCATGGGAAGACCAGGTATAGCACATTGGGAGGTTGTAAAATGGATTTTGAGATACCTCAATACAACTATGAATACAAGATTAATATATGGCAAGTTGCAAGGTACTATGAAGGGCTTGTTGGATATGTGGATGTCGACTATGCTGGTGATCTTGATAAACGAAGATCGACTACAAGATATATATTCACCTACAATGGAAATTTTATCAGTTGGAAGTCAAATTTGCAGGCCATTGTAGCACTATCCACTACGGAAGCCGAATATGTTGCCATTACAGAAGTAGAAAAGGAGGGGATCTGGTTGAAAGGGATATTGGCAGAACTAACTGGTGAAAAAGTGGGTGTACATGTCTTCTCGGATAGTCAAAGTGCTTTACACTTAACTAAAAATCCCATGCACCATGAGAGAACTAAGCACATGGACATAAGATTGCATTTTATAAGAGATTTAGTGGAGCATGGAGAAGTTCAGATGAAAAATATATCCACTGAAGAAAATCCAGCCGACATGTTGACCAAAACCATTCAAAGCATGAAGTTCCAGCATTGTCTCAAGCAAGTCAATGTTGGAGGACTTGACAAGGTTCCTTAACTGCTGAGAGTCTGGCTCAAGGTTCATAAAAAATTCAAGGTGGAGTTTTGTGGTGAGTTGGATTATTTATTCTCGTATCCAATCATATTTGAGGATTTAGTAAGGTGCACAAGAGAATAAGATGATGGTCATAGAGAAAAAAAGCCTCTTATGAACTAACCTAACTGAATAACTGAAGAAGAGCGAGATACGCATGCATAAGAACAGAGAGAAGAAAATGAGATACACATCACGAGCTACAGATGCAAGAATATCATCCAAAAGGGCATCAATATCTTTTCTTTCTTGAGTTCTGAAATCGTCTAAAGATTAGGTTGGTAGTTGATCATTTGTATTTGTATATTTGATTCTCGATTTAATTCTCGATCATGTACCGTAATGGTGTAGCTAACTAATTGATTGTAAAACGATCGCCACACTTAGTTTTCTGGTGATAGTGATATATGCCTTGGGCCATGAAGTTGACCTAGGATATTAAGATTCACACCTCTATATATCATTGTGTCGTTTAATTTGTTCATTGATTCATTGTTGATTGCTTCTGTTTCGATTCGAGAAGTTGTATCTGGTTGTTTGCTGATTGCGCATAAGATCATCATTGAGTGTGCTGTGGACATTGTTTTTATCCTCTACAATTAGGGATGTAAATGAGCCGAGCCGAGCCGAACAGTATCAGGCTCGGGCTCGGGCTCGGCTCGTTAGATAGAAATAAGGGCTCAAGCTCGGCTCAAGCTCGATCCAAGCTTGTATCATAAGGCTCGGGCTCGGCTCGTTTAGTATATATAAAAGCTCGGGCTCGTCTCGAACTCGGCTCGGGCTCGGCTTGTTTATCATATTAAACGTGCCTGGATCGAGTTCGGCTAGGTTTCAGGCTCGTTAAGCAAGTTCGTTAAAGATATCGTTTACAAAATCGTTAGTGAACTCCTTTTCGGGCTCGTTAGCAGGCTCGTTAAGGAAGCTCAGGCTCGTTAAGTGAGCTCGTTAAGCAGGCTTGTTAGCGAGCTCGCTTTCAGGCTCATTTTCTGGCTTGTCAGATATATAACACAGCTCGAGTTTGATTTTTTTTATTATAATTTTTCGATCAAATTGACTATAACTTGATTTATAAGCTTACCATGATCCAAAACATCAACCTCCAACACAACCCAATTCGAAAAATCCACCAATTTCATTTATCAAAGTTTTCGATATTTATGAATTTACAACATCATTACTAACTGCTCAAGATATATCTTGAAATCTCCGAATTTATTATAGATCAAATTCTAGATGCAAATTTCAACCAGAATCCTTCGAGTACTTTCAATCTGTACAAGTTCAATGTGCACTATCCTATGCTATATAGTATTTTAAAATGTTTTTAAAAAACCACCAAACTTTTATTTTTTATAATGAGATATAAGCATTACTTGTGATACGATTTGCTCGTATATGAAATATTTTATTTAATGATATTATATAACTTTATTAAAATGTTGTGCATATATACATATATTGAGTTAAAAAGTTATAACTCAACAAATTTAATTTAGATAATTTCACAACTTCTTTTAACTAAATTTTTAATATCATTCATCTATCACATATAGTTCTAATTCTCGTAAGACATTTTAAATAAAATTGTTATTTCAGTTCTTTAAAAATTGATTGATTGAATTGTCATTCATTAGTAATATTGCACATATAAATATTTTATTTATTGTGTTTTTAAGAAAATTTTAATACAATGATTTTAAAGGTAAAATAAAAAATACAAATTGTGGCTACATTCTATATATTGTAAATTCATCTTTATTTCAACAAAGTATTATGTTCTAATCATGTCATTTGCATTAATATTAATATTTTTATTTGTCCACTCAAACTCAAACTAGATAAAGACTATATAAATTAAATGAACATATTCGTGAGTCTCCGAAACAAGCCAAGCCTAAGCTGGAGCTGGCGAGCCTCCTAAACGAGCCGAGCTCGAGCCCATACTAGCGAGCCTCCTAAACGAGGCGAGCCCGAGCTCGGGCTCCTGAGCCTATTAACAAACATGTTCGCGAGCTCATGAGCCGAACATCCTTAAGCTCAAGCTCGGCTCGTGAAAATTGTCGAGCTTAAAATCAAGCTCGGGCTCGGCTCGATAAGCTTACCGAATGAGCTCGAACGAGCTTTCTACCGAGCCGAGCTCCGAATAGCTCGCGAACCGTTTAGCTCATTTACATCCCTGTCTACAATATCTCTAACTGTAAGTTATAAAGTGTCAATATCTACTTTAACTTTCCAAGATTGTACTCTACTAACTAGGGGTGGAATCGGGTCGGGACCCGTCCCGTAACCCCCTTACCCGATTCCCGTCCCGATAAGAATTGAAATATTTTTTTTCTCCCAATCCCGCACCCGAGAAGTGTCGGGACCCGAATGTTCGGGATCCCGAACATTCGGGAACCCGTCGGGTCGGGAGAGGTAATCCCAAATAATATTTTTTTTTAATTTTTTTTTATGAAAATATTTTTTTTTAAAAAAAATTATGAAAAAAATCAAACAATTTCTTAATACATTACAAATAAATTAAATTTCTTTATATATAACCATTAAAAAACTAAAACATTTTTTTAGTACATTACAAATAAACTAAAACTACTACTTGATTAATAAAAAAAACATATAATTATTCAAAATAATAAAAAAATAAAATAAAAATTTATAACTCAATGTTAATATTAAAAAAAATAAATATAAAAAAATTATATGGTACATAATTATAAAACATTAATATTAAAACATAAAATTAAAAAAAAAATTATTTTTTTAATTAAAAAGTATTATTAAAAAAATATTTTTTTTATATTCGGGTCGGGTCGAGAATCCCATCTGGAAGAGTTGCCTATCCCGATCCCGATCCCAAAATTGATCGGGTCGGAAAAAATTCCGACCACTCGGGTCGGGAAAAGTTCGGGACGGGAACGGGTTGGAAATCGGGACGGGTCGGAATTTATGTAAAATTTTCCACCCCTACTACTAACATTAATTGCTAGTGAATTTTATAATTCATGTTTCCCTTTTTGCATGTTTATCAATCTCTCTTTAAAAGTTACACTTAATTGTTATTAAATACGAATTGTACAGATATGGATCTATTATAGGGCTAATTTGAGCTGTAACCTAGCTTTTTCTTTTTTTTTTTTAAAAACAAAAATTACCTAAGTACCCAACCCACGTCTCCCAAACCCAGTCCAGCTATTTATTTTTATGTTTGATTGACACTTGGATTAGAACATTCTCCTTGCCTTTTGTTCGTGCTTGGATTTTAGAAAAATCTCTTCCAATTGATTATTGATTATTTTTCAATCTGGTTTCAATACAAATTTCTTCAGTACTCTTCACACAATCAAAACATGTTGGAAGTTTTTGACACGTGAAACGAGGAATAAAGAAATATATATATTTTTAATTTGAGAATTAGAAACTCTTTTTTGTGTATATATGGATGTATAAAAAATACATGTTACGTAGTATCATACTAAAATGGATTGAATGATCACACATGGAGGGAAAATGATTGTGAAAAGAAATTATGTCTTGAATAATAGACATAATTACTAGCCAATTTTTTCTTTACTAATTGAAGTATAATTATTAGTTTTGCTTTTCTTTGACTATTTTTATCCATAATAATAGAGATTGATATCTTGATATCGTCTATTTTTATTAACAAAAGTTTTGTTTCCATGTCAACATGAACTAAATAAAAAAAGAAACAATTAGTCTCATATCGAGTTGAAGATTGATGTGTGATGTATAAGAGGCAGAAAAAGAGTGTACGTAGGGGTGTTCACCGAACCGAAAATTCGGTTCGGATTGGGGGGTTAACCGAACCGAACCGAACCGAAAAACCGATTTTTTTTTTGTTTTTGAATTTGAATTTTATTACCAATCAATTAATATGTACATCAATATTGTGTGCCCATAAAATTAATTTTATTGAAAAACTGAAATAACAAAAGTCATCCTTCGTTTTTTTTTAAAAAAAAACATAATTGGTTTAATTAGTTATCTAATTATTCAAACATACTTGAATTGTGGATTCAACTTGAAAAATGTATTGATTTAGTTATTTTAAAAAAATATTGATTTTTGAAATGGAAATAATTAAAAATTAATGAAGTTATTTTATTATATTATATATACACATATTTGCATTATATATTACATTATTTTTATAAATTCAAAAATTATTATTATTGAAATTAAAAATGTTAGCAATTTTTTTGTTTTAAGTGCAGTTATTTTTAAATATATTTTTCGAAGTATTAAATCACAAATATTTGATTTAACAATTAATTTTTTTCAAAAAATTATTCGAATAACTAAAAATATTTAGTTTTTTTTTAAAAAATTATTAAATTTTTTTTTTCAAAAAACCGATTTTTAGAAAAAAAAAAGTTCAAAATTTTTTTTTAAAAAAAAACCGAAAAACCAAACCGAACCGCCCAGTTCGGTTCGATTTTCGGTTTGGCTTTTCGGAGAACCAAAATTTTGGTTTAACCGAAATTTCGGTTTGGTTCGGTCCAAACCGCCCGAATGAACACCCCTAAATATACGAGAATAAAACGAGAAGAAGAAAGACAACACAAAATCACGTTTGAAAGTTTGGCTACACTCCTTGCTCTTTCTTTACTAGTTTTTTAGTGTTTAGGGTGTAGTTCATTTATATCAATTGTTTGAGATATTCGTTTTATGTCTTTGTCACTCTTGAGATTTTATTTTCAAATCTTAAATTGAATTTAGGGTGTATTAGAATTTTTCATTATGTTGAGAAATCTAACTTTGATAGGTTTGCTAGGATTAATTTTTGTAATCGAATATTACTTTATCCTACTAATGCTTTTTTCCATGAGGCATCGCACAAGTGCAAAAACTTGTTCACAATAATTAGTTGTTGTTTTATTTTAATTTCGCTGCGTATTTATTCGTAATTACTTGTTTTGATTCATTGTTTTTAAAAACTGATTTCTTTCAATTAGATCTTGTTAAGTTTCAAGAGGTGTTGGTCCTTGATGTTTTCAACATCATAGGATGACATCAGAGTGATACTTTGTTTAAGTTTCTATAATGTTCATTGGATACCCTTCAAGTGGTATCATAGCCTTCTCTTGATACAATAAAAGTTGATTCTGGTTGTTTTATTCATTCAGGAACATTATCGATACATCGTCAGCAAATTCACTCTTGAAACCTCCGATTTTGGATGGAACTAATTATCTCATCAAGAAGACTAAGATACGAATCTTCATCAAATAATTGGATGAGAGAGCATGACAAAGCCTTATCAATGGATGAACTCCTCCAAAAATAGAAATAAGTGATGGTGAATTTATTCTCAAACCAGAAACCACCTGGACTATTGAGGAAATTCAAATCTCGAGCTTCAATGTTAAAGCCCTGAAATCAATATTCTCCACAGTTGATATGAGGATGTTCAACATCATTGCCGACTGTGTAATTGCCAAAGACGCATGGGAAACCTTAAAAATGCACTGTGAAGGAACAAAGAGTGTAAAGCGAACCAAAATGAGACTTCTCAACACTAAGTTTGAGAATTTTAGGATGGAAGACTCTGAAAACATCATATCCTATGACCTGCACCTATGCTAGATTGCCATTGAAGTTTTTTGTCCGAGAGATCCTATTTCAAACGAAAGACTTGTTTAGAAAGTTCTTCGGTCCTTGCCTGAAAATTTCAATGGAAAAATCTGGGCCTTAGAGGAAGCTAGAGACACTTCAAAGCTTAAATTGACTGAGTTAATAAGTACTTTTCAAGTGTTCGAAATAAACACAAGTTCAGAGAAGAAAGAAAAAGGGAAAACTATTGAAGTTCAAGTGTCAAATGAATCATATGATGATCTAATACAAATCACTCAAGAAGTAAATACATCAGATTTGTGCGAAGAATCTATCTCACTTATCACAAAAAATTTGGCACTTATCTGAAGAAAATGAGAGATAACAAAGAAGCAGAGCAGAAAACCAAACAACTGTCATTACCTGCTCCTTTGAAGACTCAACGACCTACTCCATCTGAAGGTAAGAAGATGTTAAAGTACAAAGTTGATCAAGAAGATAGAGTCCGTTCAATGTCGTGAGTGTTCGGGTTATGGATACTATGCAAATAAGCGTGCCAATCGTTTGAGGAAAGGAATGTCAGCATTTTTAAGTGATGATTAAGTGGATGAAGATCGAGAAGCAACTGATGATGAAAATCAGACATCACTTACTGCCATAGTAAAGAAAAAAACCGTTCCTACAAGTCAAGCCTCATGCTGTTGCCATTGGCATGGCAACATCAGACCACAACATCAGGAAAAAGTGCTTCAAATTCCTTCTGTTTGTATGCTGTAGAAGATTCTAGTGAACACAATAATCAAGATGAAGGATAGTTGTGGGGACCTCGAGTTGCTAATCTTATCTTATGACAGTTTAATCATTAAACATGATTGGATCAAATTTGAGTCAAAAAAATTAAAGCATGAATTTTTTTTAAAAAGGGTACATGGACTCCGTGCACAGGTCCATGCCCGGGTCCATGCATTAACCTGTACGCACAAAACAAAATATGTAAGGTACACAGACCCCGTGCCCCCCTCCGTGTCTAGGTCCGTTCCCAAGTTTTCAAAATTTCCAACTCTCTGCCTTGACTACAGATCACACGGACCCCTGCACGGAGGTTGGCACGGGGTCCGTGCCTTTCTTTTTCTGCTGATCTTCATGATTGGTAGAGTACACGGACCCATGCACAGGGCATGCACGGGGTCCGTGCCCTGTACTAAAAAATCAGAATTTAAAGTTCTCAAATTTGAAAACAGAGTATACAACTCTTATTCAATTTCTAAACTCTTATACATGCATTCCTATTCAACTACAACGTCATAAACATGCATAAAAACATTATTCTCCTTATCTAGGATAAATAATGTCGAATATAAACGAGTACTCAACAAACATATATACAAAGGTTCTTGTTCTTGTTCTATCATTTTTAACAACTCATAATACATGTCCTCTTGCTTAAAACCCGAGTCCATACATGCTAAGCTTCATCTTGATCTATTCTGGTCGTCGCTGACTCGGTCCTGCCCCACCTATTGCCATGCACATATACAAAACACAGCAATAGCTGGATAACTCCGATGAGAATATAATCCCAGTATAAATAACAAAACATGCAATATAATAAACATGAATTCAATGCATGTTTCAAAAATAGGCTATCAAATCTGATATCAATAGAATCTTGGTTCTTGAGATCCCGGAGAAATAAAATCTCAAACCAATCACCAACTCACCCAAACGAGGTGACGTCATGTATTTTATTTCTCCTGACTTTGATGCAACTATAGTGAGTCATATAGCTCTGGAAGTAAATCTACATTCCGTGCCACTCAACTATAGACCTCCAAACGTCATTTGCAATCTAGGCCATTCGGCACTCTATGCTTTTCAGGCTGGAGTTCAAGATGAATGCAACATAATCTGAACGTATTACAATGTACAAATACTGCAATATATCTTGAACATGTAATCACATAAGAAATCAAATCAATAATAATCATCTAACTCAAATATTAGCACATGGACAAACAAATATGTGATTTTAAAAGGGAATACTCGAGAATCATATCAATCTCGAGTGTTCTATCCCATCTGGATTAGCTGTCATTTATACCTTTCAATTTTGAGTGTGAAAGTACTTAAAATCTGAAAAGAGTATATCAATAGCACATATCAAATTCTGCTCCAAAGCATAGCAAAGATTCAACTTAAAATAGCTTCAAACCTCAATCTTGTCTATTTCGATTCGAATGTTGAATTTCCGAGTTCGAACACTTCAAAACAAATCTGAAAATGAAGTATGAAAATCTAGGAGATATCAGCAAGAACTCCATAAAAGTTTAGTTTAATCAATCTAACTAAATCTTGATCATTTTCGAATCCGACGGCGTAACGGCTAAAAACCGGTAATCGAAACAATATCTAAATCAATATACCAATCATATCCAACATAATTCCCAAAATATCAATATATTCTTGGCCAACATCAACACAGATCAAAATTGAATATTTCTAATATTTCTTAAAAAATTCACAACAAATCAAATCGACATTCTTTCTCCGATCCGTCTTCGAATCTACAATCGGTTCTAGCTCAATCACATGTATATCCAAGCATAATAAAATTCCATCTTTAACTTTAAAATCAAGTATGAGAAAAATTAATGAAACTTGTACCAAAACGTAGCTCTCGACGAGGTGATCGCAGATATATATTTATCTCAAAATTCTGACGGCCGGATCGCAAAATATCAGAGTTTTAAAAAGGATGAAAATGGCGTCTTCAAGGTTCTGAAATTCTTCTTCTCTTCTGATGGTTCTGCACGTGAGAATGATAAGAATTAAGTGGGAAATGTGATATATATTAGCATATTTGCACTTTAGTCCCTGAACTTTGGCTTAATTGCAAATCAGTCCTCGGACAAGCGATTTAATTCAATTTCAATCCTAAATAATTTAAGAATATTATAATTTAATTCTAAATTCTAAATATTCTCAAATTAAATATTCTCAGATTAAAATTAAATAATCCCGGACCTTACAATAGTTGACCTTGGAAAGTGTTCAAAATATGTATGAAGAACTCTATACCGATTGGCTAAAAAGGAATCAAGTGAATCTCGCACTTACAAAAGAAAATACTGATATGAAGAGTTCTCTGGTAAAGCTTGAAGCCATCATGACTAAGAGAGATATCGAGTGTTGTAGTATGAAGGATGAATTGGCTCAAGCAAATCAGACTTTGGCAAAATTCAACTCAAGTTCAAGCAAACTAAGTGACCTCATGTCTTCCAGTAAAGATAATAAAGCTGGGTTGGGTTTCAAAAGCAGTATGTTTGAAGTAGGTGAATGATCAAATAATGCTCAGATGACTACTGTGTTTGTGAAAGTAAGTGGGAGTCATTCATCTCCCAAAGAAGCTCCTACTACCAAAGTTTCACCAAAACAGGTTCACACTCAGAATCAGAAAGGTAAGCAACATCTTTTTGTTTGTCACTACTGTAATAGAACTGGACACATCAGACCTTACGGCTACAAGTTGAGGAAGGACTACATGAAGTGGACTGCTAAGTAAATGTTTTCCAATGGTGTTGGCAACATCCGCCAGAACACCAACCACAACATATACAAGAAAAAGCCTTCTGTTAAGAGGGTTTGGGTACCAAAGGATAAGTCTAACTGTTTTGTAATTTATACCTCTTTGAAAACTGACACTGCAGGTTTGTGGTACTTTGATAGTGGCAGCTCTCGTCATATGACGGGTTCAAAGGAGGTTCTTATTGATTATGTAGATCAAAGAAGTGGACGTGTAACCTATGGTGGAGGAAGGGAAAAAAATTCTTGGAAAATGAATATTGAAAGTGGAAGGACTTCCAAAGCTTCATAATGTGCTTCATGTTGAAGGATTAAATGCAAACTTAATTAGCATTAGTCAATTGTGTGATGATAGCTTGTTTGTTAAATTTGATAAAAATCTTGTGAAGTGTTTAATGAAGCTAATGTTTGTGTTATGAAAGGTACTAGGTATTTTGATAACTGTTACCAACTTGGTAGGTATTTTGATAACTGTTACCAACTTGGTGAAAAATTCAGTTGTAAAAGCTCCAAGGTAAACGAATTGGACCTATGGCACCAGAAACTTGGAATGAAAATTTCAAAACTTTGAAGAATTTGAGTAAGTATGAAGCTGTGAGAGGTATGCCTAATCTTGATTCTGGAACTCCATTTGTTTTTGGACCATGTCAAAAGGATAAACAAACTCGTATTGCGCACCCGATGTTACAACATCATGGGACAACACAGTGTCTAGAACTTTTACACATGGATCTAATGGGTCCTATGGAAGTTGAAAGTCATGGTGGTAAGCATTATTTATTTGTATGTGTAGATGATTTCTCTCGCTTTGATTGGATAATATTTATTAGAAAAAAATATGACACATTTGATGCTTTTAAGATTGCTTTTTAAGATCACAAATTTGCATAATCTTAGACTGATTCACATTCGAACTGACCATAGAAAAGAATTTTAGATTGCATTGTTTAAAGATCTTTGTGACAACAAAGGTATATCTCTAGAATTTTATGCTCCAAAAACTCCTCATCAAAATGGAATTGCCGAGAGGAAGAACAGGACCCTACAAGAAATGGCTTGATTGATTTTGAGTTCGAAAAAAATGGCTAAGCGTTTCTGGGCTGAAGCTCGGAATACTGCTTGCCATATTCCGAATATGGTGTATTTGAGAAGTGGTTCAACTATGACTTCTTATGAGATTCTTATTGGGAAAAAACCGAATCTCAAATATTTTCATGTCTTTGGATGTATCTGCTATGTTTTAAATGATATGGATCATTTAGCTAAGTTTGATTCTAAAAGTGATAAATGCATGTTTTTTGGTTATGCAACTAATAGTCGTGCTTACAGTATGTATAATTTGAGAACTAGGACTATCATGGAATCTATTAATGTTGTATTTGATGATCTTACAGATCTCAAGGGAAAGAAAGCAGAAGATGACTTCCAAATCTTTATGGATGAACAACTGGACACCTCTTGTGTTGCCCAATGTTGTCAACATCGATGGTACAACATCAGAATCCCAGTTGATTCAATCTGAAGAAAGTCACTCTGATGAAAAGATACATACTTATGTAGAAGAAAATACTAAAAAGGTAGTGCCAATGAAGATTCAAAAAGATCATCTCACATATCAGGTAATCGATAATTTGCAGGAAAATGTGAGAACCAGAAACAAAAAAAAAATGGAATATCGAAAGATGATCAGATTAATTTGTAATACTTCTGAGTTTTACCAGGTAATGTATTCCGGTTTTATGTCTCTAATTGAACCCAAGAATGTGAATGCTGCTTTTAAAGAAGAATTCTGGGTAAATGTTATGCATGAAAAACTTGAACAATTTGTTAGAAATGATGTATGGTATCTTGTACCACCTCTTGCTCATCGTAATGTGATTGGCACTAAATGGATTTTTAAGAATAAAACCGATGAGTCGGGAAACTGAAACGACCACATACTCTACTTTAAATTAAACTAAATAAAAATACGGATTTTCAAAAAAAAAAATCAAAATATTAAAAATTTTATTAAAAATTTTGGCATCACCTCTCTGTTTATATTACAACCAATCTGTCTCAGACAACAACCAAAATAAAATAAAAGAAATAGACTACTGACGAAACAAGAAACTAGGCTGAGACAAGAACGAGGCCCAAGAAAGAGGTTCGACATATCAAATATCCACAAGATTAGAAATCTAATGTTTACATGCCCATAAACAATGCTATCAAAACATTAAATATACATTTGACAACTAAGCAAAATAAATGCTCCATAACATATAAATTCTAGTAACTATGCGGAAGACGAGCATAGGTCGGAGGGATGTGCCGGGCCCGCATCGCAGTCCACTCGATAGTCTTGCCCCTTGATCTAAATGATATACTCCTCACCTGAAAATAATAAGTGTATTAAGTCTAAAAGACTCAGCAAGAATATGGGGGTGGGGGGGGGGGGAGGATAACGAGTACTACGTAAATACAAGCACATGATATTAAAAATAGCTTGATAATAAAATACTTTGTTCCCTTAATTTGAATAAAATGTACTTCTAAAATGAGAGAACATGAATATAACATATGCATGACTAACTCATTTATAATCAATGAAACTGCATAAACTGTATCTGAATATGTAACTATAACTGTGAACTTAGATCCTTGATTGTGACCCTATGATTTCGATCATGATCATGGCTGCAGTGCACTATGCCGCAAGGAGGTCAAGATAAAACCCAACCCAATCTTGTTCTGAATTGGTAAGGGAGGCCAAGATATCTCTCAGCCCCACACGAACACATGCTAAGGTAAGGAAACCCATAATGATTTGGTAAGGGAGGCCAAAACGTCTCACAGCCCCACACATACACGTGAATAAATGTAGTCACAACCATCTCACTTCGTTCAAAATATTTTCTTTCCTTCTTGAATATGAGACTTAGCATGCATATGTAAATATGACGAACATGTAAATGTTAATCAATAATTATGCATATGACTCACACATGGGTGATCGGTATTGTGATCTAGGAGCCAAACCAAAGGGTGGAAAATCTAAACCATAATGTAGCGCTTAGGACAAATTCGAACGGTTTGCCCGTAAAATATGTAGCTTACTCGATTCTTATCCAAAAGGGATTCCGCTTGAAACCACGACTCCATGAAACTTAGAAATAAGTAGATAAATCATCATCAGAATTTATTTTCTAAGAAATCATTTTACAAAATTTCCATTTCCGGGCAGCAAGCTTAAAAGCTTATAAATTCTGCACCTTTACCTTCAAAAATCTAGAACTCGATCGAAACTTAACCAAAATGATTTCCGCTTTCACTGACATACTCCTAACATCTTGGCCTAATTCCCAACCCGAGACCTTGACCAAAACCCAAGTTTAACCCCTGTTTAAGAACCAATTTCTGGACAGCCTTGATACAAAAGAAATTCTGCACATGATATTCCCTCTAGGATCCTCTTCTTGGCCTTCAACCCAAGCTCCTACCAATTTCCAGCCTACAAGCTAACCTCACGACCACTCCATAGACCTACTCGAACCACGAAACGGCACCTCAAACCAGGTCCTAGCTTGATCCCAACAGTAAATGATATGAATTCTTAATGTATGGAAGACAAACACAATTATTTTAATCCAATTAAAGTATTACGCACATAAGATAGCTCAAAAATCATCACTAGCCACTCAAGCAAATATGACTTTCCACCTATGCCATTCATGCAACACTCAAATACACCAACATAACCCAAATCACTCAATCTCATGTCATAACACGATTCAAACACCTTGAGATCAAAAAGTGACTTCAACACATTAATATGGTCCAAATCATTCATTCTTGTAGTATGCAAAATTTCAAGAGACTTAATATCATAATTTGAAATTAAAGCATATTTCATAGATAACATAGTCACAAATCTCTCAACAAAGTCATTAAATCCAAACAAATGAAAATTGAGATCATACCTTTGAAAGTAGACATTTGATTGGTATTCAACATTTAAATTGAATGGAACAACTCTCAAATCTCTAACCTCACTTTGACATGGATCCAACATGTTAAGCCTTCTAGTGTTGTATCCTTTGCTTTTTCATCAACACATCTCCAATAACCTGCAAAGAATAAATACCAAAGCTCGGGATTGAACCGGCTAAATCATGACAATGAGATAAAACCTCCTTGTACAAAAGTATTTTAGGGATTTTATTTATTTGAACAAAATTTTCATCCTCACAATTTTGGACCATAATAGTTTCTTTTTTTCTTGGTCTCTTTCCTCTCTTTTCTTTCCTCTTTTTTTTTCTCTCAAAGGCCATCTCACGTTTTTGAACACTCATTTTTTCGGCCTCTTCTTTTTCTTTTTCTTTTTTAATGGCTATCTCACTTTTTTCATCACTCATTTTTTTCAGGCATATCACTCAATTTTCGAATCCCAATTGATCCTCAAGAAATTCTTTTGGACTCAATTGAATAGCAAGATTACAAGACTCATCCAACAACAAATTACTAATCCCACTATGAACATCAATAGGACTCTCATCCATCACAAGAACATTAGATGACTCCTCAACACCTATAACGCTATCAACCACACCATGTACAATAGAAGATTTTTCATCAAGCCATTCACCTTTCACCGCACAAATTTCAACACTCTCATCATCAATCAATGAAGTTTTATCAACATCAATTTTCTCAACTTCTGCAACTTCAACTTTTGATTCAACCTCCACTACAACATTAGATTCAAGCTCGACACGAGAATCCGCCACTTTCATAATAGCTTTCTTAAAACATTGGCTCATATCATGCTTATCTTTTTTATGACACCATAAGCATGCAATATCAAAGGTAATAGAATTTTAAAGTTTAGATGTACCTTGATGTTCACATTTAGAAACTCCAATTTTCTTCTCATTAGGAGCAAAACGTGTCCGCATAGCTCTCTTCATCTCATCCCATGTAGAAATAGGATTCATTCCATGCCTTTTCCTGTTCACAACCACTTTATCCCACCAAGTGCAAGCATAGTCGGTAAACTCTTGTAAAACAAGTTTAAACTTCCTAACTTCAGAAAAATCAAAACCTTCAAATAAAAATTCTAACCTTTTATCCCACTTCAAATATGACTCCGAATCTGAATAACCATCAAATGATGGAATTTTATTTTTTTTAACTTTTCAGAAAAATAATTAAAATCTCTCCTATCTCCATCATCATATCTCCTTTCATCCACATACCCATCAACTCTTCTCTCTCTCCTACTACTATCATACCCATCAAAGTTTCTTTGAAACATTGTACCTGCAAGAAAAAGGTTAGTAATAAAATATCCTCACACAAATTCTCACTAGTCACTCCAAAGAAAATCACTCAATCACTCTTTTTTTTCACTCAAAATATGAAATAGCTTATGCTTTATGATTTTAAATATCAAACTCACAAGTTCAAAACTTGTAAACACTTGTCAATCAACTCACGAAGATTGCACAAAAACAAGGACTTGACTTATGAATATTGAAAGAAACTTGGCACCCAAAATCACAAGACACAAGAAATTTTTCACAAGCTATTTTTATAACCTTTTTTTTTCTAAATTTCGGCCTCTTTTTTTTTGGACAGATTATTGATTTTTTTTTTTCAAATTTTCAATTTTTTTTTTGAATTTATAACTTGTAGCACAAGACACGAGACTTGGATAACAAGTTTGGAAGAGACAACAAAAAAAAAATTGAAAATTTGAAAAAAAAAAATCAATAATCTGTCCAAAAAAAAAGAGGCCGAAATTTAGAAAAAAAAAGGTTATAAAAATAGCTTGTGGAATTTATAACTTGTAGCACAAGACACGAGACTTGGATAACAAGTTTGGAAGAGACAACAAAAAAAAAATTGATATGATATAAACAAAGAACGAAGAACGACGAACGATGAACGAAGAACGAAGAACGAAGAACGAAGAAAGAATATAAATTAAAGAAGGATACGACTTACTTGAGTCAAAACCTTAAGCTCTGATACCAACTGATATGAATTCTTAATGTATGGAAGACAAACACGATTATATTAAAATCGTACCCTCAATCCAATAACAAAAGAAATCAATAAATTTGCTCAATCTTAAAAACAAGTAAATTTTTTTTGGATTATTCACCTCTAGTTTACTTGAAACTAGCAACAAACAATCACGAGAAGAAAACAATTGATCACAACGGGACATTCAGAAAATCTGTTTCTGACAACCCACGAGGATAATCAATCGAAAAACGTCACAAAGTATTAACTTTGACAAGTTTGATTTTTGAACAAAGCACAAAGCTTCAATAAAAATTCTAGAGAGAATTTTATGAATAAAATCTGAAATCTTAATTGTTATTCAATAATGAATGTTTTGTTGTATTTATAATACAACTACAAAATAATAAAAGATATCTCAAAAGATATCTAAAGATATGATAATATCTCCTAAAAGTTTCCTAATAGAAATAAAAGACCTAAAATAAACAAAAAAAAACCAAAATATTAAAAATCCCGAACACACACACACAAACACCTTTGGTGCATGTAAAAGACATCGGGGCGGGCGCACCAAAGCCGCGCAGGACACGGCGCGGGCGCGCAAGATGGAGGCGCGGACGCGCCGAAGTTTCGCAAAAACTTCTTCAATTTAGCTTCCGAACGCGCGGGCGCGCAAGATGGAGGCGCGGACGCGCCGAAGTTTCGCAAAAACTTCTTCAATTTAGCTTCCGAACGCGCGGGCGCGCGGTAGGTTCGCTAATTAAGGCATGGGCGCGCGGATTCTCGGGCGCGGGCGCGCTGCAGCTTCGAGCTTGGTCTTCAATTTTTTCACTTTCTTGACCTCCTTCGACCTTAATAAGATTATAACATTCCAAAAACTGAATATCAAGAAATTCAACGCCCTCTTGTGACTTCAACATCAAAAATTGAAGTGCTTCCTTAAACTTCTGAGCTCGGCCTCTCGTAACTGGTCCTTGTGGTATCTCCAACGGATCCTTAGTCACTTGATCAGTGTGCGAGCCATCCATGATCGCATCAGTAAACTTCACTCCCAAACTCGATCCCAATTGTAACCGATTGAGCAGCCCCCCTTCTATCCAATCAAACCTACAAGCCAACTACAAGCCAACCTAGAAACTACCATGTGAACTCCATGTTACCCATGGTAGTCCCTCAATCACCATCCAAATCAACACAATTAAAAACATCACATTATTCGAACCCATGCTTCATATAAGTTTCTGAAAAATTTCGACATTCACAAGGCATATCAAATCTGAAATTTCCGGATAAATATAAGGCAGGGCACCTACGTATATCTATATATGTTTTAAAGCTCCTAAAATGCAACACACAATATTTCAAACCATAAGCTAGGAAAAATCTGAAATTTTCGAACTCAACATGGCAATTATTTTCTAAAAATTTCTAATGCTCATGGGATACATATTTCTGGAAATTTCGAAGCCACAATCACCAAAATCCCAAGTCCAATATTCATTCCAAAACATTATAACTCAAGCTTGAATCATGGAAGAAAAAAAAAGAGAGAAAAAAAAAGAAACATCTCGGCCAATCACTAAAACCGAACAGGGCATGTATATGTTATGCATTTCAAAAGCTTCATGAGATGTAATGCACACAACATACAAGTATACATGATGAATGGAAGAATAAGAATCCATAATCTTGCATATCTACCCAAAACCGAAGGCAAGAGCTCAAAAAGAGCTAAAAATCGCATCAAGGAGAATGGGCTGCTCGATCTGGAAACCGAGCTCAAGGAAGAAGAAGAAGCTCCGACCAGCTCGCCCAGGAGGTGTCTCGCCGGAGAAAAAGCTGCGGCGGCGGCAAGAAGAGCTGGAGAAGGTGAAAATGCTGATGGATTGTGTTGGAGAAGAAGAGAAGCTGTCGTGAGTTTGTGTGTGTGAGGCATGAGAAATGAGTGGAAAATTTGGGGGCTAGGGTTATGTATTAAGTTTGAGAGTGTAGGTGTGTGTAAGTATAGATGTATGTATATAAATTTGAGTGTGTGAGTGAAATGGGAAAAAAATGCTACTCACCTTTAAAAAGTGCTACTCAAACTTGCAACTTTGGGTCTGAATATTTAATTGCACTAATAAAATGCACAAGCTATAAAATCGAGGAATTAAACACTATAAATATTTTGATGTCATGACAACGAGTAAAATATTTAAATAACAAGCTGAGCGTTTTAAAATAATTTAAACAAACTAGACTAACGTTTAAAAATAATTTAAATAAATACACAAACGAAAATAAAAATCTTTAAAATTATTTGGAAAATTAAAAAAAGGATTTAAATAAATAAGCTAGATATTTAAAATAATTAAAGATAACTAACCGCTAAACTAAGACTATTTAAAATAAATAAGTTGGACACTCGAAAATATTTAAACAAATAAGCTACAGAGTTAAAATCATTTACAATGATAAACTAAACCATTAAAATCATTTAAAAGAATAAACTAAATAATTAATTAAAATCATTTAAATATGCAAGCTTAAACATTTAAATTATTAAAACAATTAAATTGCATAATAAAAATCATTTTGACAAATAAACTTAAACAATAAAAAAACATTAATTAAATAGTTAGTACAATAAAATCATTGAACAAATAATAAAAATATTTTATTAGCACATAATTCAAATAAAGAATTTAAATCAATTAAACCTAAAAATAATTATCCTAATATTTTTTAAATTTAATATATGTGATTTAGTAAATTGGATTTTAGGCGCCACAACATTGTTAAAAACAAAGCTCGTTTGGTTGCACAGGGGTATACTCAAGTAGAAGTGGTAGATTTTGATGAAACCTTTGCCCCTGTTGCTCGCATAGAATCTCTTAGAATGTTGCTTGCTATTTCTTGTTATATGGGTCTTAAATTGTATTAAATAGATGTGAAAAATGCTTTTCTTAATGGTGTCTTGTTTGAAGAATTTTATGTCAAACAACCTAAGAGTTTTGAAGATCCAAGCACTTGGATCATTTCTATAAACTGAAGAAGACTCTATATGGACTCAAGCAAGCACCCCGTGCATGGTATGATAGGTTGACAGAATACTTGTTGAGTATTGGCTTCAAAAGAGGTAAAGTGGATAAAACTCTTTTTATTCAAAAGCTCAAAGGTGATATCTTGATTTGTCAAATATATTTGGATGATATACTGTTCTGTGCATCTTTTAAAAATCATGTTGATCATTTTGTTGAATGCATGTCATCCACGTTTGAAATGAGTATGGTAGGAGAGATGAGTTATTTTCTTGGACTTCAAGTTAAACAATTAAATGATGATGCTTTCTTATGTCAAAGTAAATATGCTAAGAATCTTGTGAAAAAATTTTGTGGTGATAATCTGAAACACATGAGAAATCCTATGAGTTCAAATGAGAAACTGTGCAAAGATGTTGCTGCAGACAATGTTGACAATACCATGTACCGTAACATCATAGGAATTCTTTTATACTTGATTGCTAGCCATCCAGACATAATGTTCAGTGTGTGTTTATGTGCTAGATATCAATCTGATCCCAATATTTCTCACTTTAAAGCAGTAAAAAGGATTCTGTAATATGTAGCCGGTACATTAGATTTTGGATTATGGTATACCAAAGAAACTAACACTAACTTAGTTGGTTTTAGTGATGCTGAATGGGCTGATGATTTAGATGATAGAAAGAGTACAACTGGAGATTGTTTTATCTTTGCAATAATTTGGTGTCTTGGTACGGTAGGAAGAAAAATTGTGTCTCACTTTTAACTGCTGAATCTGAATATGTAGCAATTGAAAGTTGTAGTTCTAAATTTTTATGGATGAATCAAATGGTTGATGATTATGGGCTTAGAAGCGAAACTCCTATTGTATGTTGTGATAACTCTAGTGCGATTAATATCTCGAAAAACACAGTACAACACTGCCGCACTAAACACATTGATATAAGACATCACTTTATTCGTGATTTGGTTGAATTTTTTTTATTCATATGGAATTCATTGGTACTAACAATCAACTAGCTGATATATTCACGAAAGCATTGGATTTTGAGAGATTTTTCAACCTTAGGAAGTATCTTGGCATGTGTTCATTGTGATCATTCACTGATGTTGGTCTGTGGTGTTGCCAACACCAAGCATGCATGTGAATTTTTAGGATTTTAGGCATTTTGCATTTTATTCATGCACTTTGTTCAGTGTATTGTTTGCTCTATTTTGGTCATCAACCAGACAATCAGTAGTTTTTTTGTTAAAATAGTTTACCACACACTATGTCATATTGATCGCTCACTTAAGTCAATAAGTAGTTGAAGAATGTTTGTGTACTCCATGATCTTGTTCCATGTGAAAAGTGACTTAGAAAATTTAATTGTGAGCTAATCAAAGAAGTGTTGACGCAATTGTCTAACACATCAAATATCGGAATAAAATGGAAAAAGCTACCCGAGAGAGTCCTATGAAGACCGTTCTCTCAGTGTGCAGGCTACTACTTCTGAGTTAATAAACAAAAATCATGGCAAAATAAATGTGAAAATTTTTATCAAAATTTTAAAACTACATTGTTTTCAGTCGATGTTGCCAACATCAGATGCAAACATCATACTTGTAAACTTATCTCATGCATTGTTATTGCATTTTCTTTACTTCTACACATTCTGTGTTAGACATCCTTAGGTCATGCATATGCACTAGATAGTGAATATCTAGGCTGGAGAAGTTGTTTTGTGCTGTTGATGTAATGTGGTGAAAAATCAAATTAACCCTGAATTTGTTTGTTTGTTTGTTTGTTTTTTCTCAGAATTTTAAACTTCAGTGGTGTTACATGTGTGGAGTTTTTTTTGGGAATATCGGATATTGATTTAGCTGGATTATTACCTTGTATAATAAGTTTCCAAGTTTCTCAAAATTTAAATTTTGATTTTATCCTTATTACCGTTACTGTGCCATAATTTTTGTAAGTTTTGGGGAATCTTGAGTCTATATTTCTCAACGGCTCTTTCATCTTGTATTTGGCCCCTTTTAAGTTGTGCGCTAAGGGTTTACCATCATCATTTACCTTGATATCTCAAAGCACTATCTTCTTCGCTCCTATCTGATATTTATTTCCAAGTCCGCTGCCTGTCTCTACTCACAATCTCCTAAACAATGGTAGGTACTGATTTTGATCCGCAGGATATTCGCTCAGAGTTGGGTAATAATCCTAATGTTGCCTCCCCGAGACAACAACATCAGAAGGGTCTGCGCCACCCTTGGCTGTGGTGCCATTCTTGGAACCCCCTGTCCCTCTTTAGGAGATTTCTCCAGGTGAACCAGGGAATGAGATTGATGTGGAAAACCTCCATGATTTTTCACTGCTTAATAGGATTTGTCCTCACCCTCCAATTCAACGCCACTCAAATTATGGTTGGGTACAATCCTGATTACTCGTGGTCCAAAATCTGATGAGACATCCCGTCCTTCGTTCATCCTTGATCCAGACTTATCTTCTGATGATGACTTTCATGATGAGGATTTTGAAGTGGTGACTCGTGCCAAACCTATAGTTGAGGCTCCCACCACCTCTACTGCTCACAAAGATTCATCGTCTCATGATGAATCTCCGCCCCCTATTTCACCCAAGATGACTTCTGCTGCACCTCATTCTGAGGACGACTCTCCTAAGTTTGAGATGTCTCTTGCTCAATTCTTGGCTAATTTGTCGACAAAAGACCCTCAAATGATTCAAGTTCCTCCTCTGACTCATCTTTTGTAATGCCCCAAAAATATTTAATTGAGAATTTACGAAATTTTTGATTTAAATTCCAAGTTTAAGAAATTTAAGGACTGAACTGGAGTTTTTAAAAAATTGAGCAGGGACTGAATTGCAGTTTTGATAATTCCAAGGACTAAACTAAAATTTTGTAAAGACAAAGCCATTAATGAATCATAATGGCCTTGTCTCTTCATTATTAAGAGAATCAGACGTAAGAAGCGAGAAGGAGGAAGCAGAGAAGAACCAACACCATTTTCGTTCACTTCAAACTCCGATCCGAAGTCATTCGCCCGGTAAAATTCAAAGATAATCGCATATTTGCAATCCTTGTGACAAGAGCTACGTTTTGACGTAAGTTTTATGAAATTCTACCAAGTTCTAATTTTGGGATGATGTTAGATTCATGATTGAGTTGATAAACATGTTCTTGAGTCGATAGAGATTGTATATCTAAGACGGTTTGTGAAAATACCATCGTTTGAACATGTTTTTGATTTTTGAAGTATTTTTCGAAAATGTCCAGATTTTAAGGGCTATAAATTTCGAAAATTGGTGATGATTTGAGGATGATTTTGAGTTGATATTAATGAATAATGATGTTGATAATTTTTGGAAATACCCGAATTTTAACCATGATGCTGTCGGTTTGAGTTTTGATGAGCTATTGGGTATTTGAATTGAGCTAAACATTGGAATGCACTCTTGAAGATGATATTGAGCATGTATATTATCCATTTCAGATTTGAATTGGAGATTATCGAATTTGAGTTGCAAGAATTCGAGTTGTTGAGAATTCGATCGAGCTTGCAAAATTTGAGCATTCCAAACCGAGAATTGAGGTATGTGCATACGAGGAATGAATGAGATTGAACCTCGAGATGAGTTGAATTCTCGAGTCCCGAGAAAAATCACACATTTTACTTATTACATGTTATTGCTTGGGTTATATGATTCGATTCTCGTATTTTGATTGATGACATAATTATATTTTGATGTTGCTCGGTGATTGCCGATATTTGCTGCTATGCCATTTATATGAATCGATTTACATGCATATGATTGAGATGGTTTTTGGAATGAGCATTAGCGAGAGCAAGCTATATTAAATACGCATATTGCATCATATAATTCATATTGAGCCAGCTTTATTTCGAAATTGATAGCATTGATGCAAAGATCGGATAAAAATCTTGATGCCGAGTCCGGATACGAAACTTGATGCCGGGTCGGATACGAACCACGAGGAGTTGATATACCTATACCGAGATCAGATACGAATCTTGATGCTGGGGTTGGATACGAACCTCAATGATTGATGGCCGTTGTTGCAAGACAACATATTCTTGAACATGCATTTCATGAAAATCATTATTTATTTTAAATAGCATCGATTTAGTCTTATCGAATTGGAATGCATTTAAGTTAACCTATTTGATGATTATATGATTCAGTTGTTCATACTAAGTTTTATACTTACCGGTTTTCCGGCTGTTGCTTTGTCTGTGTGTGTGCATTGCAATAGGTAACCCAGGGCCGAGGGCCATAAGAGCTTGGGTTGAGTATAGAAGTGGAATTCCGGGTTATTTTAACGGATTGTGTTGAATTTGCCCCAAGGAGTCAAATATTTATATTTTGGGAAATATTGCATTTTAATCTCATTTTTATGGTTTTGAACTCCTTTTGGATTGTATGTTGTAACCATGTATTGAGTTTTTGAGTTTTTGGGTTTTTGGAAATTTTGAGCAGATTTTGAGAAAAATAGGCAGTAGGTGCCATTTTTCAGAAAAAGCGGAACCGTATTTTTCCCGCAAAAGCTTTGAAACAGAAAGCTGCGTTTCTGGAGTTAGGCTGCTTCTGCGCATAATATTGCGCAGAAGCGCATGTTGATGCGTTTCTGCACATCAACATGCACAGAAGCACATGTTAATGCGCATCTCATGCGCAGAAGCGCAAGGTAGGAAATTTTTTTAAAAAACAAAACTTTTCGGCGACGTTTTTGTGCGTCGCCAAATGTAAGGTTTTGCGTCGCCAAATGTCTCGAAAAAAAATAATTTTTTGTCCCAAAATTGTTTTGAGTCGTCGTTTCATGTGTTGCACCCAGGGTCCCACATCTTTTGCTGCTGAGTCAGAATCTCACTCCGAGGATCATGAGGAGTCAGATGCTGCTGCTTTCGATGTTAATTGGTAACGCTAAGTCGTATCGCACCCAAATTACCCAACTCAATCAGATAACCACAAAAATGTAGTAGCGTGAGTAGGGATCGTTCTCATGAAGAAAGGTAAATTTAATGTGTCCTAATTAAACTAAAGGGGGGTTTTGAGTTTTGGACTAACTATTAAAAATTAAGGTAATTAAAAATTGATAAAATCACTAGCATGCAAGAATGAAAATTAAGTTGAAGAAATCAATAAGAGACGAGTCTTGATATCGGTCGACTACACCCTTGATATTTATTCATTCAATTATCGATTCCCTAAAAATAATTAATCCTATCAAATATTCGTCATTGAAAATCAAATTCCTGTTTCACCGTAATTTTAGTTAATTAAACACCAGCGTTCTAGATTAACCCTTACCAATAAATTAATCCGGATTCCAGAGATCTAGATTTAAATCTAAGGTAGCATTCAAACGAGTAAAACTGACGAATCTAGACAAAACAAACACCAGCGGTTGTATTTAGCCTAGTCAATAATTGGCCCTACAATTTAATAAATTCAACAGCAGAAAATATCAAACGTAGTTGCTTCGCAAATTAGTTGATTCAAACAATTACGGATTTGAATTCTAATTTAGCTATAGTTATGTAGCAAAATCCTAAGATGAACAGTCTAAGAAATTCACATACAGACATGAGATAGAACAGATCAGAAATTAATACTTAATAAGAATTAAACACTGGAAATAAAATCTCATGAACAAATTATATCAAGGTTTCGTCTCTCTCTGTTGGAGTGCGCGGCTTTCAGATCAAACAAGATTGATACCCGGTGCAGCGAAAGTTTAAAAATTTGTATGGAACGATTCCATATTGGGTATCAAATCTTTACGATTAAATTGTGTGTGTAAAAAACTTAAATAACAATTATAAATTTTTACCTTTAATCTCGAATCGAGATTTTGGACACCAACAGATTTCTCTGCTCTTGTTGTATCTCCCTGGAACCGATGGACGAACTGTTCTTCAATCAGGTCCACGAATAGAGATTTAATCCCTCTGATAGATTGCACTAGAAAATCTATCAGAAGTTTTCTACGAAGAGATTAACGAATTTGATTCGTTAAACCAGACTGTAATTCAAAATCACAGGCTGGATTTTTCTGACAGAGAGAGGGAGGGGGGCGGCCACCTTTTAGAAAAATACTTAGGGTTTTCGAAAATTGTGACCTATATTGTGTGTAATTTTTGTACTGCAATAACTTATTTATAATGTAGGCCACTAACAGCTTAGGGCCCATTAGTCATAAGTTCAGGCCCGACAAGCAAAGCCCGCATGTTCAGAAATTAATATAAAATTCATCGTAACTCCGATTGATAAACCGATTTTACCAATGTGCACAGAAACCATTTCTGCACCTTTTAAAGTCAAGATAAATTTTTCTGAATCCGAATTCAGTGATTTCCAAAAATGGCCATCCCTATGTCATTTTAGGAAATCTTACTCCTCTACTCTTAAATAAGAAGTCCAACTTCTTCGTTCATTAAATTTAACTCTTTAAATTTAACTATCTCAACGGGGATTAAAAATCCATTACACTGTGTGACCCTCAATGGTTCAGGGATACAGCTAGCCGTGGGCTCACAACTCCTTGTGACTCGGAACAACAATTTTCGACTTGCCCATCGAATCATGGTATGAGCGCCTAGCAACATCGCCCCATGATTCCCTAGGTATCACTGATAGTGCCTACAAGAACCAGTAGATTTTGGTTAGCGTACAGTACGGTCCCTTCATCCAAATATCCCGATCGAATCAACAACCATTGGTATATCGAGAGTCGCTCGAGATTCGATAACTATGCAATGCATCTTGAAGATCAAATAGTGACATCGCATGTGCTACTAAGAAACCATTTCTTAAATCACATCATGTACTCTGGCCAGAGATTCGTCACACTAATATCTCCTCAGATCGCATAGGATATCCACACTCGCAAGTATGTGGTGAATCCTTGACAACAAAGCATCGACTCCTACATGTGTTGTAACTGTACCCAATCCCGACACCTGATGACCCCAATAGAGTCGGTAAACGAGTCAAAGCACAGTACTAGCATATAGAGTCTCAATGATGTCTCAAGTAGTAAGGACTAATGGTGTACAACCAAAACCGCGGACTTTATCCACTCGATAAGTGATAACCACTTGGAAAGTCCGGATAGGGTAGTTCGATCATTCATCATATGAATATCCATTTGCATGCTTCGAACATCTCTATGTTCCCTACCAATGAAACGTGGTACTCTGCATCGCAAATGCTAGTCTCACACTCGAGCGATCCTTATCCTTATTATCGGACGGCTCAATCGACTAGGAATAGTTTAGAATATACAGTGACTATAAGATGTGTTTCATGATAGACATCCCCATGTTCTACCACATCTTACATACACTATAGCATATTCAAGGTCTTTATCAAAACAACAATAGTATATCACAATATAACAATATGAAGAAAGATAAAGTCATTGCCATTAATAAAAGTGTAAATTATATTAAACAAAAGATTATTTATACAAAGAGTCATCAAAGCCCTTAGCCACAAGTTGGCTCACTGGGCACCCACTCTTTCAATCTCGCACTTGCCCTATAGCCAACTAGTCATACTACGTAGACCCATTGCTTCGCGATGTTTGTCAAATAATGGTCCTGGCAAGGGCTTAGTAAGTGGATCAGCGATATTGTCTGCAGAGGCCACTCTTTCGACAGTAATGTCTCCTCTTTCCACAATCTCCCGGATGATGTGATATTTCCTCAGTACGTGTTTGGATCTTTGATGAGACCTTGGTTCCTTTGCCTGAGCAACGGCACCCGTGTTGTCACAGTACACCGGGACTGGACCAACAACTTCAGGAATGACGCCCAACTCTTGGACGAAATTCCTCATCCAAACGGCCTCTTTAGCAGCAGCTGATGCTGCAATGTATTCAGCTTCAGTGGTGGAATCCGCTGTGGTGTCCTGCTTGGAACTCTTCCAAGAGACAGCACCGCCATTGAGCATGAACACAAATCCAGAGGTTGACTTCGAGTCATCCACGTCACTTTGGAAGCTAGAGTCGGTATAGCCTTCCAATTTTAGTTCTCTTCCTCCATATACCATGAACATATTCTTAGTCCTTCGTAAGTACTTAAGAATGTCCTTCACGGCTTTCCAATGCATTTGACCGGGATTAGCTTGATATCTGCTCGTGACACTCAGAGCAAATGCTACATCCGGTCTGGTAGATATCATCCCATACATGATACTACCTATGGCTGACGCATATGGTACATGTGTCATTTTCTCTATCTCTTCATCAGTCTTGGGACACATAGACTTGGATAGAGAAACTCCATGACACATGGGTAGATGTCCTCTCTTGGACCCATCCATTGAAAACCGTTTCAATATGGTGTCGATGTAGGTTGATTGAGTGAGTCCTATCATTCTCTTAGATCTATCTCTATAGATCTGTATCCCAAGAATATAGGATGCCTCACCCAAATCCTTCATCGAGAATCTACCTGATAACCATATCTTTGTTGACTGCAACATCCCTACATCATTCCCAATGAGTAGGATGTCATCAACATAAAGTACTAAGAATGTCACAGCATCCTTAACTACTTTCTTGTACACGCATGGTTCCTCCGGATTCTTGATGAAACCAAAATCTTTTATTGTTTCATCAAATTTTTGGTTCCAACTTCTTGATGCTTGTTTTAGACCATAAATTGATCTCTGAAGCTTGCATACCTTATGCTCGCTTCCCATGGATGTGAACCCCTCAGGCTGCTTCATATAGATTTCTTCCTTAATGTCTCCATTAAGAAAAGCAGTCTTCACATCCATTTGCCATATCTCATAGTCATACCATGCAGCTATGGCAATAAGGATTCTTATGGACTTGAACATTGCAACTGGTGAAAAGGTTTCATCATAGTCAACTCCTTGCCTTTGAGTATAACCTTTCGCCACCAATCGCGCCTTGTAGGTCAATACCTTACCATCAAGCCCAAGCTTTCTCTTGTAGATCCATTTACACCCTATTGGAACAATTCCATCAGGAGGATCTACTAAAGACCAAACTTGGTTTGTATGCATCGAATCCAATTCGGACTGCATAGCTTCAAGCCATAAATTCGAATCCGCATCAGAAATTGCTTCCTTGAAGTTTCTTGGATCACATCCAATGTCGGGTTCATCTTGATCCCATTCAAGAAGAAGACCATATCGAACAGGAGGTCTAGAAGTCCTCTCGGATCTTCTAGGTTCAGGCGTGTCCAATAATGGTTCCTGAGGCGTAGGATCGTTATTTTGTATTTCGGGTTCTTCTCGAACTTCTTCGAGTTCCATCATCTCGCCTTTCTTATCCAATAAGAACTCCTTCTCCAAGAAGGTGGCATTCCTTGAAACAAACACCTTTGTTTCAGCAGGATAATAGAAATAATATCCGATTGAATTCTTCGGATACCCTACAAAATAACATAAGCTGGATCGACTATCCAACTTATCTCCCACTGTCCGCTTCACGTAAGCAGGACATCCCCAAATCCTCAAGTACGAATACTTAGGAGCTTTGCCATTCCATAACTCGTATGGTGTTTTGTCCACTGCTTTAGTGTGGACGTTGTTCAACAACAATACCGCCGTTTCAAGCGCATAGCCCCAAAACGAAGGTGGAAGCTCAGTGAAGCTCATCATGGATCGAACCATGTCCAACAAAGTTCGATTACGACGCTCCGATACACCATTCAGCTGTGGTGTCATAGGAGGAGTCCACTGAGAGAGAATCCCATTCTCTTTCAGATAGTCCAAAAACTCGGTACTCAAGTATTCTCCACCTCGATCCGATCGAAGTGCTTTAATACTTTTACCTAGCTTGTTTTCTACTTCAGCCTTGAATTTTTTGAACTTTTCAAATGCTTCAGACTTATATTTCATTAAATATAAATACCCATACCTTGAATAATCATCAGTAAAGGTAATGAAGTAGGTGTGGCCATATTGAGTCCCAACTCTAAATGGACCACAAACATCTGTATGGATCAAATCCAACAGATTTTGACTACGCTCAGGTTTCCCCTTAAAACGAGATTTAGTCATTTTTCCTTTTAGGCAGGATTCACAAGTAGGTAGAGAGTTAATATCAGACATATCAAACATGCCCTCTCCCACTAGCTTGTTCATCCTCCTTGAGGAAATATGACCTAGCCTAGCGTGCCAAAGGTTTGCCGGGTTTTGGCTATCGATTTTCCTTTTGTTTGTTGTTGCCGGTTTATCAACATAATTTATTGGAACGTCTTTTAGTTTTAAGTTGTATAGATCATTTTCAAGTTGTCCATTTCCAATTAAACATTCATTCTTGTAAATATTGCAAATCCCATTCACAAAATTGCAAGAATAACCATCTCTATCAAGCATAGAAACAGAAATAATGTTTTTAATTAAATCCGGAACAAATAAAACATCTCTTAAAAGTAACTTAAAACCGTTCTGCAAAATTAAATAAACATCTCCCACGGCTTTTGCTTCAACTCTGGAACCATTTCCGAGCCTCAGCTGGGTCTCACCCATCCTAAGCCTGCGACTTCTTGTCATCACCTGCAAATCATTGCAAATGTGAGATCCACATCCGGTATCCAATACCCAAGAAGTAGTATTAAGTGAAACATTTATTTCAATATAGAACATACCCTTTGCAGTTCGCAACTGCTCTAGATATTCCTTGCAGTTACGCTTCCAATGACTGGGCTTCTTGCAGTAATGGCAAACATCCTTGGATTTTTCCATGTTTGAAGCCTTTGTCTTGTACTTCTTCTCGGGTTCGACTTTCTTGGGTGGGGCAGAACGTTTCTTACCCTTTGTACTCGGCCCCTTCTTAGCAGAAGAAGAGGAGCCCACCAAGAAAGCCGGTTTATCCTTCTTTAATGTGGATTCATATGTCACAAGCATATTGACCATCTCTTCAAGGGAGGCCTCTATCTTGTTCATATTGAAATTTACCACAAATCCGTCAAACGAAGAAGGAAGAGACAGAAGTAGTAAGTCCACGTTGAGTTCATGCTCCAACACCAAATCAAGGGTTACCAACTTCTGTATGAGCCAAATCACTCGTACCCCATGATCACGGACCGAAGTCCCTTCACGCATGCGACACGTCATTAGCTCCTTTACAGTAGCGAACCTTTCAGCCCTCGATTGAGCCCCAAAAAGTTCCTTGAGTTGAACGTGAATGTCAGCAGCATTCACGGTGTCCTCAAATCGCCTCTGGAGTTCATCAGACATCGAGGCTTGCATATAGCATTTGGTCTTGATATCATGGTCCCACCATGTATCAAGTTTGGCTAACTCCTCCGGACTTACGTCAGCTGGTGCTTCCTTCGGAGGAGATTTCTCTAACACGTAGAGCATCTTCTCCGAAGTCAAGACAATCTTCAACTTACGGAACCATTCCGTATAGTTTGCGCCAGTCAACTTATTTTGTTCGAGGATCGAGAAAAGTGGATTACGCGAATTCATTGTATGAAATACTGAAAAGAAACAGACAAATATCAGTGATTGTTTAAGCAATTTACTAAGACATAAAATAGGCGAAATTTATTTTATGAATCTCACTCCCACTATTTTAACGATTTCACTACCCTCTAGTGAAAACGGGAAACTGTTTTCCTTAGTGAGAACATGGAGTCCAATTGACAAACTTATAGTCCCGAATAATATCAGCCAACCATAATTTTCAAAAGGTAGAGCCCAATTGCTTCCAAAGCAACCTCCACGTTTTTACCTCATGTCCAATAAGGGCCCAATAATATGACGCCGATTATTGTGACATGTCAAGATGACCCATCAATATTAAGTTGTGATGGACGGTCGCCATGTGGATCCCCCAATAATATGAGCCGATCTCATGGGAGTTCCACCCAACTTACAACATGTGTCGATCCAATGTACAGCTTTCCGACGAACGGGCCCCCCAATAATATGAGCCGGACCGTATCCGCGGGTAGCATCTCATACATTGATCGTTGATGGAAGGTAGGAACATTTAAACAAATTTAAATTTCCTTTATTTATCTTGATATCAATTTTAAATCATATTTAAAATGAGGGATTTTTAATTATAAAAATTTGTCTCATCATTTTTAAAATTTTGTATGCTTGTCGGATTCACACAATTTTGTCTAAAACATGCATACAACTATAATATCACATATTATATAGGATGATCGATTCCATTTCTAATCGACCCGTGGTTGCCAATCACGAGTCTTAGTCCAATCCTAGGTAATATGCAGTATGAAATGCAATCCTATTACATTTGCTTCCAATTTACATTTCTTCTGTCTTTATTGTCTGCTGGGCCCACCTCCATCTTCAAATCTTGATCTCCCACTAAATCTAATGTATTTACAATAAATAACAATGACAAGTAGGGGATACATTTTTAAGGGGTGGGAACGGGCCATAAACCAAGCCCACTTTTATTACATATGACATTCATATTGGGCCATAAACCAGGCCCATTAATAAAACCAACAACAATAAAACAAATGTAAATTCCTAACATACACCTACAAAATTGGTCATGGCAATCGATCATCCTTATCCAATAACATTTAATTCAAAATTAATTTATTGGATAACATGCAATGGCAATTTAAATTTAAAAAGATAAAATCATATCTCATACATAAAATCTTATTTTACATATAAAATCATATTTTATCTTTTTATCAAATAAAATCATATTTTATCTATAAAATCCAATTTTATACATAAAATCATATTTTACTCAATATATCCATAAAATCATATCTTATCATCAATTGTACCAAAAATTAATTAATTTCAAAATTCAATTAAAGGATAAAATATTAAAATTTTCCAAAAATTCAAATTTATCCAAAAATCAATTTTAAAATTTTCGGACTCGAACAATTCGATCCGACACCTCGTGGACCAATCAAAACAATTTTCGATCGGACCAAAAATAGAATTTTAACATATTAAAATTTAATTTAAAAAATTAAAAATAATTTTTCCCGCGGATCGCCCGGGACGTTCCCGGGCCGGGCAGTCCGGCTGCCCCTAGGGCAGCGACGATCGCTGCCCTGGGCAGCGCCGTGCGCTGCCATGGGCAGCGCCGAGCGCTGCCCTGTGCGCTGCGCCGGGCAGCGCCGTGCGCCGCCCTGTGCAGCGCCCAGCGCTGCGCAGGGCAGCGCCGTGCGCTGCCCGGGGCAGCGACCATCGCTGCCCCTCCCGGGCAGCGATCCAATCGCTGCCCGGGTTTTTGCCCGAAAAAAATATTTTTATTTTAAAATATTTATTTTGTTTCAAAAACCGAGGCTTAAAAAAAAAAATTTTGTACAATCGATTTATTTATAATGTAGGCCACTAACAGCTTAGGGCCCATTAGTCATAAGTTCAGGCCCGACAAGCAAAGCCCGCATGTTCAGAAATTAATATAAAATTCATCGTAACTCCGATTGATAAACCGATTTTACCAATGTGCACAGAAACCATTTCTGCACCTTTTAAAGTCAAGATAAATTTTTCTGAATTCGAATTCAGTGATTTCCAAAAATGGCCATCCCTATGTCATTTTAGGAAATCTTACTCCTCTACTCTTAAATAAGAAGTCCAACTTCTTCGTTCATTAAATTTAACTCTTTAAATTTAACTATCTCAACGGGGATTAAAAATCCATTACACTGTGTGACCCTCAATGGTTCAGGGATACAGCTAGCCGTGGGCTCACAACTCCTTGTGACTCGGAACAACAATTTTCGACTTGCCCATCGAATCATGGTATGAGCGCCTAGCAACATCGCCCCATGATTCCCTAGGTATCACTGATAGTGCCTACAAGAACCAGTAGATTTTGGTTAGCGTACAGTACGGTCCCTTCATCCAAATATCCCGATCGAATCAACAACCATTGGTATATCGAGAGTCGCTCGAGATTCGATAACTATGAAATGCATCTTGAAGATCAAATAGTGACATCGCATGTGCTACTAAGAAACCATTTCTTAAATCACATCATGTACTCTGGCCAGAGATTCGTCACACTAATATCCCCTCAGATCGCATAGGATATCCACACTCGCAAGTATGTGGTGAATCCTTGACAACAAAGCATCGACTCCTACATGTGTTGTAACTGTACCCAATCCCGACACCTGATGACCCCAATAGAGTCGGTAAACGAGTCAAAGCACAGTACTAGCATATAGAGTCTCAATGATGTCTCAAGTAGTAAGGACTAATGGTGTACAACCAAAACCGCGGACTTTATCCACTCGATAAGTGATAACCACTTGGAAAGTCCGGATAGGGTAGTTCGATCATTCATCATATGAATATCCATTTGCATGCTTCGAACATCTCTATGTTCCCTACCAATGAAACGTGGTACTCTGCATCGCAAATGCTAGTCTCACACTCGAGCGATCCTTATCCTTATTATCGGACGGCTCAATCGACTAGGAACAGTTTAGAATATACAGTGACTATAAGATGTGTTTCATGATAGACATCCCCATGTTCTACCACATCTTACATACACTATAGCATATTCAAGGTCTTTATCAAAACAACAATAGTATATCACAATATAACAATATGAAGAAAGATAAAGTCATTGCCATTAATAAAAGTGTAAATTATATTAAACAAAAGATTGTTTATACAAAAGAGTCATCAAAGCCCTTAGCCACAAGTTGGCTCACTGGGCACCCACTCTTTCACTCTCAACCAAGAATAAAAGTTTAGCTACAACGATTCATCACAAACTCAAGAAAAATTCAAAAGAAAAGAAGAAAACTTGAGAGAGATGTAAAAATAAAACCTAGCCTCCAAGGAAGTCTCCAAAAGTCTGATAATAATCTCTCCAAAATGGAATTAAAAGCCTAATAAATCCTAGAATCTAAAATAACAAAGTTTCCAAAATTAAAATAAATCTTCCCGAACAGACAAGCGCGCTCGATCGCATGAGTACGTCCGATCGAGAGCGCTAAAATATGGGATCTTCTGTCTTGAAATTCCTTGCCCGCGCTCGATCGCATGAGTACGTCCGATCGAGCGTGGTAAAAATGTCTCGCCCACTGCCTTGAATCTCCATATGCCGCGCTCGATCCTATGAGTTCGTTGGATCGAGCGCATGAAAATTATCAACATTCTGCCTTTCTTCATCAAATTTGATACCTCCTACACAATTAAACCCGGAAGTATGTTATGAAACTAAATGCATGCAAACAACAAAACTAAGATAAAACATGAACTAAAACAAATAAATGCATGCAAGTACTAACAAAATAACATAACGAAATGCAAACAAAACACGACTATCATTGATCACACTGATGATGGCACAACATTGACTCTAAAGATGAGTATGACCTTCCCAATTCTTTTTATGATAAATTTTATCTTGTTGATGCTGCTGCCCTTTGGCCACTATATGAATCTTCTTGTTTTATTGATGAACACAACCTGGATAATGCTTCCTTTGACAAGTACAATATGACTTCCTTTTTGGTGGATCGAGGTCTCTGTCCACTGTGTCCGGGGTGGTTCTATATTGTGCCTCTCCGGTACATGAATTATACTATAATCTCACTGCATCTATTGGAAATGAAGACTCCAGTAAGTTTGGCAGTATCTTTGTGAGAGGTCGGGTATATGACTTTAGTCTCTCAACTATAAAAAACATGTATGGAAATTTTGAGTGTGTTGAAGAAAGCGTGGATCCTGATCTGGATACCATCACTGAGGTTCTTACTGGGGGAATTGTGAAGAAATTTCATGTTGGACCCCTACCGCTTTCTGCTGCTCTCCTCACATATATTTACTCAGTGCTTCATAAGTTGGCTGTGAAAAATTGGACACCATCCTCCAATTCTATTGTGGTGACTCGAGTACAAGCTCTCACTTTATTTGCGATTGGCACTTCTACCAATTTAAATTTTGGAAGCTTGGTGTTTCGTACTGTGATGTACTTTGCTGATGGTGGACTCAAATCAACAAGATTACCTCACTCATATTTTGCCTGATGGAATCTCAGGGCTTTCTATTAGAGTAGGTGCCCATAAGGCCAATTGTCGGGAAACAACTCATTAAATACATTGCAATTGTGAATTGCAATAATTATTGATTCAATTTCCTTCGGATTCCTCTCTGCTCTCTCTGTTTCGCTCTGGTTATTTAGAATTGATACGATCAATTCTTAAGTTCGATTTCAACGCCAAATCTCTTCTTTTTCTTAAGTGCGATTTAGAATAGGAACATGAAATCCGGTCATGGACCTGATTCGGAGATTGAAGAAAGGAGATAATCCAGTTGATTGTTCGTAGAGATTTACAACAAGAGCTATTTTCGAAATTGTTTCGAAATAGTTGGAGCCATCATCAATCTTTTAAGATTGATAGGTATAAATCTTTTATTCTCTACGAATATTATATTAACCATACGAGTGTCCAAGATAATTTTGAACGTCAAAAAAAAAATTTAAACTTCCGCTGCGTCTTGGGCACGAGAGATCCGATATCCCAACAGTGGTATCAGAGCCGGGTTCTCTGTATCGTATGATTTATTTCATGTTGAGTAATTTTAATTTCTAACTGTATAAGAATATTCACAAAATCGCATCACATTAATATTATTATTTTTTGAATTATATATATATATATATATATAAACATATATATATGCGATATATATGGACATATAATATACATAAAACCGATATATATAATGGTTATATATATATATATATATATATTATAATAATATTAAGAGTGTCGACCATCAATGAATGTTATATATATTATATATATAATGGTTATATATATATATATATATATATATATATATATATTATAATAATATATATATTTTGTAGTTCACAAATTGCTTTTGAAAAGCAATTCGTGAACTGTAATTTGCAATTGTGAATTGCAGGTTGTCCGAAGTGTTGGGAGCATATGGGCATAGAGACAGGCTGTCCGAAAAAGTTTTGGGCAGCCTAGTCCATATTTTTCGAAAAAGTTTCAAACTCGATGTAATTTTTATTTTTCTTATAAAATAAATAATTAAAATGTGATTTTAATTATTTATAGTAAAAAAGTTTTACAAGAAAATCAATTATTACTAAATTAATTAGAAATTACATGAAGGAGTTTATTTAATTTATTAATTAATTTAATAATTTCTTAGGTTAGTAATAAAATTACAAGATACATGACTTGATGGATTATATAATATTTGATATTTTTATTCCGTGGATGATCGAGAGCCATGACCAATGTGTTAGGTGAATGCTAGGATTTATTTTTCATTCGGTTTTGTAATAATGAATTACCATTGCATAATGAGCTTGTTCTATAGCTCAATTCCCACCCCTTGTGATGTATCCCTTTATATGCCATGAAATTTTAATGTACGACATTAGAATTAGAGGGAGCTCGAAGACGATGCAGATGATAATCAAAACTGAAGACCGAAGATGTGTAAAATAAATGATACAATATAATAGGATTGCATTGCATACCTGCATTACCTAGGGTACGACCTAGATACTTGTCTCGGTAAAAAAAGGATCGACATAGCTCTCGGTGATCGATCATCCTAAATATTTATTATATATATGCGATATATGTGGTAAAATAGTATGTATGCTATACGATAACAAAATTGCATGAATCCGACAAACATACTACAAACATGGCACGATTATGAAATGTTCAAAAGATGAGATAAATTTCAAAATTAAAATCCATTATTTTGAATATGATTCAAAATTTATATCAAGATTGTTAAAGGAAAAATTAAATTGTTTAATGATTCCTGCCTTCCATCAACAGTGTTTGCATGATGAACGCTACCCATGGTCAGGTCTGGCTCATATTATTGGGGAGGCCTGGACATCGAAAAACTGTGACTTTCACTGACATACGTGATGTGAGTTAGGTGAAACTCCCATGACTTCGGCTCACATTATTGGGGGATCTTATGGGACCGTCCACAGTAACTCGACATTGATGGTTTGGTTTGACATGAAATTTATATGAGGCGTCATATTATTGGGCTCATATATAATCATAAGGCGAATAACATGAAGGTTACATTGGATGTAATTGAAAACTACCTTTGAAAATTGAGATTGGCTGATATTATTCAGAGATCAAAATTAGCAAGTTAGACTTCATGTTCTCACTGAGGAAATATGATTTCTCATTTTCATTAAAAGGTGGTGAAAATGTCAAAATAATGGGAAAGTAATTCATAAAATAAAAGACCATACTTTATGTCATATTAAATTGATTAAATAATCAGTAACATTTTATCTGTTTCTAATTTCAGTAAAAATTTTGAATATGGCTCATCGCAATCCACTATCTGTTATCCTCGATAACAACAAACGTACTGGACCAAATTATTCTGATTGGCTAAGAAACCTAAAAATCGTACTCGCGTCGAAGAAGTTAACATATGTACTAACAAAAGCACCTCCAAAAGAGGCAGCTAAGGACATCACCCCTGATGAGCTGAAGAAGCTTGAGACTTGGTGGGACCATGATCTTAAAGCAAAGTGCTATATGTTGGCTTCGATGTAAAATGAATTACAAAGCCGATTTGAGGAAGCGGTGAATGATGCTAGCATTCACCTACACCTACAAGAGTTGTATGGTGCACAAACAAGAGCTGAAAGGTTCACAACCGTAAAGGCACTCATGACTACATGCATACGAGAAGGAACTTCGGTTCATGAGCATGGTGTCCGCATGATTGGGTACATTGAGCGATTGGTAAGCCTAGACATGGTACTTCCCCATGAGCTTTTAGTTGACGTCCTGCTATTGTCTTTACCAGATTCATTTTATGGGTTTGTGGTAAAATTAAACATGAATAAGATTGAGGTCACCCTTGAAGAGTTGGTCAACATGCTTACTTCATTTGAAGCAACCATGAAAAAGGAGAAACCGGTTCTCCTAGTTGGCTCTTCGTCTCGTGCGAAGAAATGGCCAAAGGGCAAAGGCAAGAAACGTTCTGCCCCAACCCAGAAAAAAAAACCCAACAAGAAGCATCTGTTGAACGCTCCCAAATCCGACAAGAAAGACGATGTATGTTATCACTACAAACAGCCAGTGCATTGGATGCAAAACTGTAGGGATTACCTAGCCCAGAAACGTTCTGAAAAAGGTATATTCTACATTGAAGTAAACGTTTCAATTAATTCTTCTTCTTGGGTATTAGATACCGGATGTGGTTCTCATCTATGCAATGATTTGCAGGTGATGACAAGAAGCAAGAGACTCCGAGAAATTGAGACTTTCTTGAGATTGGGCAATGGAGCAAGAATTGCTGCAAAAGCCTTTGGAGATGTTTATTTATTGTTGAATAATAATTTCAAGTTGTATTTGAAAGATGTTTTATTTGTTCCTGATCTTGTAAAGAACATCATTTTCATTCCTATGCTAGATAGAGATGGATTCACTTGTATTTTCGCAAAAAGGTTTTGTAAAATATACAAGAATGAATGTTTGATTGCAAATGGAAAATTGGAAAATGATCTATACAACTTAGAAATTAAAGAAATCCGATTGAACAATATTCAAACAACAAAAAGAAAGGTTGATAGTCTCAACCCCGCACACTTATGGCATGCTATACTTGGACATATATCCCAAGGAAGGATGAATAGGCTAGTGGGAGCGGACATGTTTGACATGACCGATATAAGCTCTTTACAAACTGTGAATCTTGTCTTAAAGGAAAAATGGCCAAGTTACCATTTGATGGTAAAGTCGAACGTGCACATGACCTATTGGATTTGATCCATACGGATGTGTGTGGCCCACTTAGTATTGGTACTAAGTATGGACATACTGACTTCATTACCTTTACCGATGATTATTCAAGGTACGGGTATGTGTTCTTGATGAAACACAAATCTGAATCTTTTGAAAGGTTCAAAGTATTCAGAAATGAAGTTGAGAAGCAACTTGGTAAAAATATTAAAACTCTTCGATCTGATCGAGGTGAAGAATATTTAAGTACCGAGTTTCAAGACTATCTAAAAGAGAATGAAATTCTCTCTCAGTTAACTCCTCCTGGCATACCACAATTAAATGGTGTTGCAGAACGTCAAAATAGGACATTGATGGATATGATCCGATCAATGATGAGTTTCACTGAATTACCTTCTTCGTTTTGGGGCTATGCGCTTGAAACGACAATACTGTTGTTGAACAATGTTCATACTAAAGCAGTGAAAAAAACACCATATGAGATATGGAAAGAAAAGGTTCCTAAATATTCTTACATGAGAATATGGGGATGTCCTGCTTATGTAAAGCAGGAAGTGGAAAATAAATTGGATAGTCGATCCATTTTATGCTACTTCATAGGGTATCCAAAGAATTCTATTGGATACTATTTCTATTATCCTAAAGAAACAAAGGTGTTTGTTTCTAGGAATGCCACCTTCCTCGAGAAGGAGTTTCTATTGGATAGAAAAGGCAGTGTAATAGAGCTTGAAGAGGTTCAAGTACAACCTATAGAAGATCTTACACCCCAACATCCAATCGAACGTATACACACAATAAAAAGATCCGAAAGGATCTCTAGACCACCTATGAGGTATGGTCTGCTTCTTGAAGGTGATTAGGTCGGACCTGAAGTTGGATGTGATCCAAGAACTTTCAAGGAAGCTATTTCTGATGTCGATGCATCCCAATGGATTGAAGCTATGCAATCAGAGTTTGACTCGATGCATTCCAAACAATTATGGACTTGGTAGATCCTCCTGATGGAATCGTTGCTATAGGTTGTAAATGGATTTACAAAAAAAAACTTGGGATGGATGGGAAGGTATTGACCTTCAAAGCTCGATTGATGGTAAAAGGTTATACTCAAAGGCCAGGAATTGACTATGAGGAAACTTTTTCACCAGTAGCTATGTTCAAGTCCATTAGGATACTTTTAGCCATATCAGCATGGTATGACTATGAAATATGACCAATGGATGTAAAGACAGCTTTTCTTAATGACAACATTAAAGAAGAGATTTATATGTCTCAACCAGAGGGCTTTACATCTATGGAAAGTGAGCATAAGGTATGCAAACTTCAGAGATCTATTTATGGTCTCAAACAGGCATCAAGAAGTTGGAACTTCAGATTTGATGACACTATCAAAGCGTTTGGTTTTGTTAAAAATCTTGAAGAACCATGTGTGTATAAAAAGGTTCATAGGGATGCAGTAACATTCCTGATACTTTATGTTGATGACATTCTGCTAATTGGGAATGATGTGGGAATGCTACAATCAACTAAAGTTTGGTTGTCTAGTAAATTCTTGATGAAAGATATGAGTGAAGCATTCTATATATTGGGCATAAAGATCTATAGAGATAGATCAGAAAGGATGTTGGGTTTGACCCAAGCCACCTATATATATACCATACTGAGGAGGTTCTCTATGGAAGAGTCCAAGAGAGGACATCTACCAATGGGTCATGGAGTTTCTCTATCTAAGTCAATGTGCCCTAAAAATGACGAGGAGATAGAGATGATGACACGTGTACCGTACGCATCAGCCATTGGTAGTGTCATGTATGGTATGATTTCAACAAGGCCTGATGTTGCATTTGCTCTGAGTGTCACAAGTAGATATCAGGCAAACCCCGGTCCAATGCATTGGAAAGCTGTGAAAGATATTCTGAAATACTTGCGAAGAACTAAGGATATGTTCATAGTATACGGGGGTGGAGAATTAAAATTGGAAGGATATTCCGAATCTAGCTTCCAATCGGATGTGGATGATTCGAAATCAACCTCTGGATTTATATTCATGCTAAATGGTGTCGCTGTCTCTTGAAAGAGTTCCAAGCAAGACACCGTGGTGGATTCCACCACCGAGGTAGAATATATAGCAGCATCGGATGCAGCTAAAGAGGCCGTTTGGATGAGGAATTTCATCCAAAAGTTGGGTGTTGTTCCTTGTGCTGTTGATCCAGTCCCGGTATACTGCAACAACACTGGTGTCGTTGCGCAAGCAAAGGAACCCAGATCTCATCACAGATCCAAACATACACTGAGGAAGTTCCACATCATACGGGAGATTGTAGGAAGAGGAGACATCATTGTTGAGAGGGTAGCCTCTGCAGATAACGTTGCTGATCCGCTTACTAAGCCCCTTCCGGGACCATTGTTCGAAAAGCATCGCGAAGCAATGGGTTTAAAACTAATGAGTAGTTGGCATTAGGGCAAGTGGGAGATTATTAGAGTAGGTGCCCATAAGGCCAACTTTTGGGATGACATTATTGACTCTATGTACAAACAGTCTTTATTTAATACAATTTATCTTCTGTATATGACAATCTTTATCTCTATACCCATGCAAGCTGCATTGATAAAGACCTTGAATATACTATAGTGCATGAAAGATGAGATATCATTGGATGATAGTCATGAAACACATCTTTATTCCACTGTATATTCTAAACATAGTTCATAGTCGATTAAGCCGCCCAAAAAAAGGATAATGGTCGCTTGAGATTGAGACTATCATCTGTGATGTGGAGTACCATGTTTCATTGGTAATGGACATAGGATGTCTGAAGCATATAGGTGGTGACACATTGGATGTGTTCATTGAACAACCCTCGTAGGACTTTCGAAGTGGTTATCAGTTTTCGAGTGGATGAAGTCCTGATTATGTTTGTACACCATTAGTCCTTATGACTCGGGACAACACTAGGCTTTGTGTATTAATACTGCACTTTGATCAGTTTACTAGCTCCAGGAGAGAACCACAGTGGCATGTTTGGGTGTAGCTATGATATACATGGGAGTCAGTGGTTGTAGTCGGAGATTCACCGCACATTTATGAAATGTGGATATCCTATATGATCTGAGGAAATGATAGTGTATTCAGTCTCTGGCCAGGGCATGATATATGTTTTAGGGAAATGGTTTATCTAGTTACATATACAATATCACTATGCATTATCCAAGAAGATAGAATATAGTTATCGAATCAAAGGCAACTCTCGATATACCAATGGTTGCTGATTCAATCAGGATATATGAGATGAAGGGACTGTACTGTACGTTAACCATAATCGACTGGTTCTTGCAGGCACTATCAGTGATACCTAGGGAATCATGGGATGGTGCTACTTAACGCTCTTACCATGATTCGATGGGTTAAATCAGAAATGAGTTCTGACATTTTATGATCAAGAAGTTGATACATGTTGGTAAACTGGCGTTCAGATCAATCACGATTGATACCCGGTGCAGCGGAAGTTTAAAATTTTATTATGGAACAATTCCATAGTGTGGGTATCAACCGTTCAACGATTAAATTATATAGTGTGTGTAAAATTCAAATAACAATTATTAAAATTTTACCTTCAATCTCGAATCGAGATTATTGGACTCCAACAGATTTCTCTGCTCTTGTTGTCTCTCCCTGGAACCGATGAACTCCTTCAATCAGGTCCACGAATGGAGGTTTAATCCCTCTAATAGATTGCACTAGAAAATCTATCAGAAGTTTTCTGCGAAGAGAATAACGAATTTGATTCGCTTATTCCAGACTGCAATTCAAAATCACAGACCGGAATTTCTCTGACAGAGAGAGGGAGGGGTCGGCCGAAATATTCTTGAGAGGAGGCTAGGGTTTCGAAATTTTGCTCTCAAAATTATGAGCTATTGTGTTGTAATTTCTGTACTGTAATAACTTATTTATAATGCAGGCCACTAACACCTTAGGGCCCATTAGTCATAAGTTGAGGCCCGACAAGCAAAGCCCGCATGTTCAGAAATTAATATAAAATTCATCGTGACTCCGATTGATAAACCGATTTTACCAATGTGCACAGAAACCATTTCTGCACATTTTAAAGTCAAGATAAATTTTCCTGAATCCGAATTCAGTGATTTCCAAAAATGTACATCCCTATGTCATTTTAGGAAATCCTACTCCCTTACTCTTATTTAAGAAGTCCAACTTCTTTATTCATTAAATTTAACTCTTTAAATTTAACTATCTCAACGGGGATTAAAACTCCATTACACTGTGTGACCCTCAATGGTTCAGGGATACAGCTAGCCGTGGGCTCACAACTCCTTGTGACTCGGAACAACGATTTCCGACTTGCCCAACGAATCATGGTAAAGCGCCTAGCAACATCGCCCCATGATTCCCTAGGTATCACTGATAGTGCCTACAAGAACCAGTAGATTTTGGTTAGCGTACAGTACGGTCCCTTCATCCATATATCCCGATCGAATCAACAACCATTGGTATATCGAGAGTCGCTCAAGATTCGATAACTATGCAATACATCTTGAAGATCAAATTAGTGACATCGCATGTGCTACTAAGAAACCATTTCTTAAATCACATCAAGTACTCTGGCCAGAGATTCGTCTTACTAATATCTCCTCAGATCGCATAGGATATCCACACTCGCAAGTATGTGGTGAATCCTTGACAACAATGCATCGACTCCTATATGTGTTGTAACTGTACCCAATCCCGACACCTGATGACCCCCATAGAGTCGGTAAACGAGTCAAAGCACAGTACTAGCATATAGAGTCTCCATGATGTTTCAAGTCGTAAGGACTAATGGTGTACAACCAAAACCGCGAATTTTATCCACTCGATAAGTGATAACCACTTGGAAAGTCCGGATAGGGTAGTTCGATTATTCATCATATGAATATCCATTTGCATGCTTCGAACATCTCCATGTTCCCTACCAATGAAACGTGGTACTCCGCATCGCAAATGCTAGTCTCAAACTCGAGCGATCCTTATCCTTATTATCGGACGGCTCAATCGACTAGGAACAGTTTAGAATATACAGTGACTATAAGATGTATTTCATGATAGACATCTCCATGTTCTACCACATCTTACATACACTATGGTATATTCAAGGTCTTTATCAAAACAACAATAGTATATCACAATATAACAATATGAAGTAATATAAAGTCATTGCCATTTATAAAAGTGTAAATTACATTAAACAAAAGATCGTTTGTACAAAGAGTCATCAAAGCCCATAGCCACAAGTTGGCTCACTGGGCACCCACTCTTTCAATCTCCCACTTGCCCTATAGCCAACTAGTCATACTACGTAGACCCATTGCTTCGCGATGTTTGTCAAACAATGGTCCTGGCAAGGGCTTAGTAAGCGGATCAGCGATATTGTCTGCAGAGGCCACTCGTTCGACAGTGATGTCTCCTCTTTCCACAATCTCCCGGATGATGTGGTATTTCCTCAGTACGTGTTTGGATCTTTGATGAGACCTTGGTTCCTTTGCTTGAGCAACGACACCCGTGTTGTCGCAGTACACCGGGACTGGACCAACAAATTCAGGAATGACGCCCAACTCTTGGACGAAATTCCTCATCCAAACGGCCTCTTTAGCAGCAGCTGATGCTGCAATGTATTCAGCCTCAGTGGTGGAATCCGCTGTGGTGTCCTGCTTGGAACTCTTCCAAGAGACAGCACCGCCATTGAGTGTGAACACAAATCCAGAGGTTGACTTCGAGTCATCCACGTCACTTTGGAAGCTAGAGTCGGTATAGCCTTCCAATTTGAGTTCTCGTCCTCCATAAACCATGAACATATTCTTAGTCCTTCGTAAGTACTTAAGAATGTCCTTCACGGCTTTCCAATGCATTTGACCGGGATTAGCTTGATATCTGCTCGTGACACTCAGAGCAAATGCTACATCCGGTCTGGTAGATATCATCCCATACATGATACTACCTATAGCTGACGCATATGGTACATGTGTCATATTCTCTATCTCTGCATCAGTCTTGGGACACATAGACTTGGATAGAGAAACTCCATGACACATGGGTAGATGTCCTCTCTTGGACCCATCCATTGAAAACCGTTTCAATATGGTGTCGATGTAGGTTGATTGAGTGAGTCCTATCATTCTCTTAGATCTATCTCTATATATCTGTATCCCAAGAATGTAGGATGCCTCACCCAAATCCTTCATCGAGAATCTACCTGATAACCATATCTTTGTTGACTGCAACATCCCTACATCATTCCCAATGAGTAGGATGTCATCAACATAAAGTACTAAGAATGTCACAGCATCCTTAACTACTTTCTTGTACACGCACGGTTCCTCCGGGTTCTTGATGAAACCAAAATCTTTTATTGTTTCATCAAATTTCTGGTTCCAACTTCTTGATGCTTGTTTTAGACCATAAATTGATCTCTGAAGCTTGCATACCTTATGCTCGCTTCCCATGGATGTGAACCCCTCTGGCTGCTTCATATAGATTTCTTCCTTAATGTCTCCATTAAGAAAAGCAGTCTTCACATCCATTTGCCATATCTCATAGTCATACCATGCAGCTATGGCAATAAGGATTCTTATGGACTTGAACATTGCAACTGGTGAAAAGGTTTCATCATAGTCAACTCCTTGCCTTTGAGTATAACCTTTCGCCACCAATCGCGCCTTGTAGGTCAATACCTTACCATCAAGCCCAAGCTTTCTCTTGTAGATCCATTTACACCCTATTGGAACAATTCCATCAGGAGGATCTACTAAAGACCAAACTTGGTTTGTATGCATCGAATCCAATTCGGACTGCATAGCTTCAAGCCATAAATTCGAATCCGCATCAGAAATTGCTTCCTTGAAGTTTCTTGGATCACATCCAATGTCGGGTTCATCTTGATCCCATTCAAGAAGAAGACCATATCGAACAGGAGGTCTAGAAGTCCTCTCGGATCTTCTAGGTTCAGGCGTGTCCAGTAATGGTTCCTGAGGCGTAGGATCGTTATTTTGTATTTCGGGTTCTTCTCGAACTTCTTCGAGTTCCATCATCTCGCCTTTCTTATCCAATAAGAACTCCTTCTCCAAGAAGGTGGCATTCCTAGAAACAAACACCTTTGTTTCAGCAGGATAATAGAAATAATATCCGATTGAATTCTTCGGATACCCTACAAAATAACATAAGCTGGATCGACTATCCAACTTATCTCCCACTGTCCGCTTCACGTAAGCAGGACATCCCCAAATCCTCAAGTACGAATACTTAGGAGCTTTGCCATTCCATAACTCGTATGGTGTTTTGTCCACTGCTTTAGTGTGAACGTTGTTCAACAACAATACCGCCGTTTCAAGCGCATAGCCCCAAAACGAAGGTGGAAGCTCAGTGAAGCTCATCATAGATCGAACCATGTCCAACAAAGTTCGATTACGACGCTCCGATACACCATTCAGCTGTGGTGTCATAGGAGGAGTCCACTGAGAGAGAATCCCATTCTCTTTTAGATAGTCCAAAAACTCGGTACTTAAGTATTCTCCACCTCGATCCGATCGAAGTGCTTTAATACTTTTACCTAGCTTGTTTTCTACTTCAGCCTTGAATTCTTTGAACTTTTCAAATGCTTCAGACTTATATTTCATTAAATATAAATACCCATACCTTGAATAATCGTCAGTAAAGGTAATGAAGTAGGTGTGGCCATATTGAGTCCCAACTCTAAATGGTCCACAAACATCTGTATGGATCAAATCCAACAGATTTTGACTACGCTCAGGTTTCCCCTTAAAAGGAGATTTAGTCATTTTTCCTTTTACGCAGGATTCACAAGTAGGTAGAGAGTTAATATCAGACATATCAAACATGCCCTCTCCCACTAGCTTGTTCATCCTCCTTGAGGAAATATGACCTAGTCTAGCGTGCCAAAGGTTTGCCGGGTTTTGACTATCGATTTTCCTTTTGTTTGTTGTCGCCGGTTTATCAATATAATTTATTGGAACGTCTTTTAGTTTTAAGTTGTATAGATCGTTTTCTAGTTGTCCATTTCCAATCAAACATTCATTCTTGTAAATATTGCAAATCCCATTCACAAAATTGCAAGAATAACCATCTCTATCTAGCATAGAAACAGAAATAATGTTTTTAATTAAATCCGGAACAAATAAAACATCTCTTAAAAATAACTTAAAACCGTTCTGCAAAATTAAACAAACATCTCCAATGGCTGTAGCTTCAACTCTGGAACCATTCCCGAGCCTCAGCTGGGTCTCACCCATTCTAAGCCTGCGACTTCTTGTCATCACCTGCAAATCATTGCAAATGTGAGATCCACATCCGGTATCCAATACCCAAGAAGTAGTATTAAGTGAAATGTTTATTTCAATATAGAACATACCCTTTGCAGTTCCCAACTGCTCTAGATATTCCTTGCAGTTGCGCTTCCAATGACCGGGCTTCTTGCAGTAATGGCAAACATCCTTGGATTTTCCATTGTTTGAAGCCTTTGTCTTGTGCTTCTTCTCGGGCTCGACTTTCTTGGGTGGGGCAGAACGTTTCTTGCCCTTCGTACTTGGCCCCTTCTTAGTAGAAGATGAGGAGCCCACCAAGAAAGCTGGTTTATCCTTCTTTAGTGTGGATTCATATTTCACAAGCATATTGACCATCTCTTCAAGGGTGGCCTCTATCTTGTTCATATTAAAATTTACCACAAATCCGTCAAACGAAGAAGGAAGAGACAGAAGCAGTAAATCCACGTTGAGTTCATGCTCCAACACCAAATCAAGGGTCGCTAACTTTTGTATGAGCCAAATCACTCGTACCCCATGATCACGGACCGAAGTCCCTTCACGCATGCGACACGTCATTAGCTCCTTAACAGTAGCGAACCTTTCAGCCCTCGATTGAGCCCCAAAAAGTTCCTTGAGTTGAGCGTGAATGTCAGCAGCATTCACGGTGTCCTCAAATCGCCTCTGGAGTTCATCAGACATCGAGGCTTGCATATAGCATTTGGTCTTGATGTCATGGTCCCACCATGCATCAAGTTTGGCCAATTCCTCCGGACTTACGTCAGCTGGTGCTTCCTTCGGAGGTGATTTCTCTAACACGTAGAGCATCTTCTCCGAAGTCAAGACAATCTTCAACTTCCGGAACCATTCCGTATAGTTTGCGCCAGTTAACTTGTTTTGTTCGAGGATCGAGAATAATGGATTACGCGAATTCATTGTATGAAATACTGAAAAGAAAAACAGACATATATCAATGATTGTTTAACAATTTACTAAGACATAAAATAGGCGAATTTAATTTTATGAATCTCACTCCCACTATTTTAACGATTTCACCACCCTCTAGTGAAAACGAGAAACTTTTTCCTTAGTGAGAACATGGAGTCCAATTGACAAACTTATGGTCCCGAATAATATCAGCCAACCATAATTCTCAAAAGGTAGAGCCCAATTGCTTCCAAAGCAACCCCCATGTATTTACCTCATGTCCAATAAGGGCCCAATAATATGACGCCGTTTAAAGTGACATGTCAAGATGACCCATCAATTTTAAGTTGTGATGGACGGTCGCCATGTGGATCCCCCAATAATATGAGCCGATCCCATGGGAGTTCCACCCAACTTACAACATTTGTCGATCCAATGTACAGCTTTCCGACGGACGGGCCCCCCCAATAATATGAGCCGGACCGTATCCGCGGGTAGCATCACATACATTGACCGTTGATGGAAGGTAGGAATATTTAAACAAATTTAAATTTCCTTTATTTATCTTGATATCAATTTTAAATCATATTTAAAATGAGGGATTTTTAATTATAAAATATTTGTCTCATCATATTCAATTTATTGCATGCTTGCCGGATTCACGCAATTATGTCTAAACATGCATACAATCATAATATCATATATTATATAGGATGATCGATTCCATTTCTAATTGACCCGTGGTTGCCAATCACGAGTCTTAGTCCAATCCTAGGTAATATGCAGTATGCAATGCAATCCTATTACATTGAGCTTCCAATTTACATTTCTTCTGTCTTTATTGTCTGCTGGGCCCACCATCTTCAAATCTTGATCTCCCACTAAATCTAATGTATTTACAATAAATAACAATGACAAGTAGGGGATACATTTTAAGGGGTGGGAACGGGCCATAAACCAAGCCCACTTTTATTACATATGACATTCATATTGGGCCATAAACCAGGCCCATTAATAAAACCAACAACAATAAAGCAAAATGTAAATTCCTAACATACACCTACAAAATTGGTCATGGCAATCGATCATCCTTATCCAATAACTTTTAATTCAAAATTAATTTATTGGATAACATGCAGTGGCAATTCAAATTTAAACAAGATAAAATCATATTTTACATATAAAATCTCATTTCACATATAAAATCATATTTTATCTCTTTATCAAATAAAATCATATTTTATCTACAAAATCCAATTTTATAGATAAAATCATATTTTACTTAATATATCATAAGATCAAATCTTATCATCAATTGTACCAAAATAATTGATTTCAAAATTCAATTTAAGGATAAAATATTAAAATTTTCCAAAAATTCAAATTTATCCAAAAATCAATTTTAAAATTTACGGACTCGAACAATTCGATCCGAAATCTCGTGAACCAATCAAAAACAATTTTTGACCGACCAAAAATAAAATTTTAACACATTAAAATTAATTTTAAATAAAAAATTTAATTTTTCCCGCGGGCCGCCCGGGACACTCCCGGGCCGGCCCGCACCCGTGGGCACGGGCCGGGGCAGCCCGCACCCGTGGGCACGGGCCGGGGCAGCCCGGCTGCCCCTTTAGGGCAGCAACAGTTGCTGCCCTGGCGCCGCCCCTGGGCGGCGCCGAGCGTCGCCCATGGGCGGCGCCGTGCGCCGCCCTGGGCAGCGCCCAGCGCTGCCCTGCGCAGCGCACAGCGCTGCGCTGGGCAGCGTCGAGCGCTGCCCTGGCGGCGCTGAGCGCCGCCCCTGGGCGACGCCGTGCGCCGCCCGGGGCAGCAACAATTGCTGCCCCACCGGGCAGCAATCCAATCGCTGCCCGGGTTTTGCCCCGAAATTTTTTTTTTTATTTAAAAATATTTATTTTGTTTCAAAAACCGAGACTCAAAAATTTTTGTACAATCGATTAATTTAATCGTTTGATCTGAGCAACCTGGCTCTGATACCACTGTTGGTAAACTGGCGTTCAGATCAATCACGATTGATACCCGGTGCAGCGGAAGTTTAAAATTTTATTATGGAACAATTCCATAGTGTGGGTATCAACCGTTCAACGATTAAATTATATAGTGTGTGTAAAATTCAAATAACAATTATTAAAATTTTACCTTCAATCTCGAATCGAGATTATTGGACTCCAACAGATTTCTCTGCTCTTGTTGTCTCTCCCTGGAACCGATGAACTCCTTCAATCAGGTCCACGAATGGAGGTTTAATCCCTCTAATAGATTGCACTAGAAAATCTATCAGAAGTTTTCTGCGAAGAGAATAACGAATTTGATTCGCTTATTCCAGACTGCAATTCAAAATCACAGACCGGAATTTCTCTGACAGAGAGAGGGAGGGGTCGGCCGAAATATTCTTGAGAGGAGGCTAGGGTTTCGAAATTTTGCTCTCAAAATTATGAGCTATTGTGTTGTAATTTCTGTACTGTAATAACTTATTTATAATGCAGGCCACTAACACCTTAGGGCCCATTAGTCATAAGTTGAGGCCCGACAAGCAAAGCCCGCATGTTCAGAAATTAATATAAAATTCATCGTGACTCCGATTGATAAACCGATTTTACCAATGTGCACAGAAACCATTTCTGCACATTTTAAAGTCAAGATAAATTTTCCTGAATCCGAATTCAGTGATTTCCAAAAATGTACATCCCTATGTCATTTTAGGAAATCCTACTCCCTTACTCTTATTTAAGAAGTCCAACTTCTTTATTCATTAAATTTAACTCTTTAAATTTAACTATCTCAACGGGGATTAAAACTCCATTACACTGTGTGACCCTCAATGGTTCAGGGATACAGCTAGCCGTGGGCTCACAACTCCTTGTGACTCGGAACAACGATTTCCGACTTGCCCAACGAATCATGGTAAAGCTCCTAGCAACATCGCCCCATGATTCCCTAGGTATCACTGATAGTGCCTACAAGAACCAGTAGATTTTGGTTAGCGTACAGTACGGTCCCTTCATCCATATATCCCGATCGAATCAACAACCATTGGTATATCGAGAGTCGCTCAAGATTCGATAACTATGCAATACATCTTGAAGATCAAATTAGTGACATCGCATGTGCTACTAAGAAACCATTTCTTAAATCACATCAAGTACTCTGGCCAGAGATTCGTCTTACTAATATCTCCTCAGATCGCATAGGATATCCACACTCGCAAGTATGTGGTGAATCCTTGACAACAATGCATCGACTCCTATATGTGTTGTAACTGTACCCAATCCCGACACCTGATGACCCCCATAGAGTCGGTAAACGAGTCAAAGCACAGTACTAGCATATAGAGTCTCCATGATGTTTCAAGTCGTAAGGACTAATGGTGTACAACCAAAACCGCGAACTTTATCCACTCGATAAGTGATAACCACTTAGAAAGTCCGGATAGGGTAGTTCGATTATTCATCATATGAATATCCATTTGCATGCTTCGAACATCTCCATGTTCCCTACCAATGAAACGTGGTACTCCGCATCGCAAATGCTAGTCTCAAACTCGAGCGATCCTTATCCTTATTATCGGACGGCTCAATCGACTAGGAATAGTTTAGAATATACAGTGACTATAAGATGTATTTCATGATAGACATCTCCATGTTCTACCACATCTTACATACACTATGGTATATTCAAGGTCTTTATCAAAACAACAATAGTATATCACAATATAACAATATGAAGTAATATAAAGTCATTGCCATTTATAAAAGTGTAAATTACATTAAACAAAAGATCGTTTGTACAAAGAGTCATCAAAGCCCATAGCCACAAGTTGGCTCACTGGGCACCCACTCTTTCAATACATAAAATGGGGCTAAAAGGGTAAGCCCATATAAAGGAATATTTCCTGAATCACAAAAGGTTGTGAACCCACAGCTAACTGTATCCCTGAACCATTGAGGGTTACATAAATACTGGTTTTTCTGTTCCCGTTGAGATAACAAATTCAAAGAGTTGAATTTATGATATACAAATTTGACTGGATCGATAGATAAGCTTTATAAATGGTTTATAAAGGCTTATACAAATTTTGAGAGCAAAATTAATTAAAAGGGTTTAATTAATTTATCCGAGTTAGACTCGGATTTAAGGACTCACATAATATATATAAATGCATATATATATATGCGATATATATATATATGGATATATATATATAATAAATATATATTTATGGATGTGGGACCTTATGTTTATAATAATATATTATATTATTATAATTATTAAAAAAAGGGGAATTAATGAGTTGTCGGGAGACAACTCATTAAATACATTGCAATTGTGAATTGCAATAATTATTGATTCAATTTCCTTCGGCTTCCTCTCCGCTCTCTCTGTTTTGCTCTGGTTATTTAGAATTGATAAGATCAATTCTTAAGTTCGATTTCAACGCCAAATCTCTTCTTTTTCGTAAGTGCGATTTAGAAGAGGAACAGGAAATTCGGTCGTGGACCTGATTCGAAGATTGAAGAAAGGAGTTAATCCAGTTGATTGTTCGTAGGGATTTAAAACAAGAGCTATTTCCGAAATTGTTTCGAAATAGTTTGAGCCATCATCAATATTTTAAGATTGATAGGTATAAATCTTTTATTCTCTACGAATATTATATTAACCATACGAGTGTCCAAGATAATTTTGAACGTCAAAAAAAAAAATTTAAACTTCCGCTGTGTCTTGGGCACGAAAGATCCGATATCCCAACACTTTCTTCATGATGTAGATGCCTCTATTTCTATTGAAGGGAAACACATTAAGATTGTCCATGCCTTGCTGAAAGGGAATCAAAAGCTTGATCTTCAATGGATGGGTGGCTCTGTGAATCCTGGTGTTGTTCCTATTATTTCTCCACCAGAGTATGTATTGTTCTCACATGATCTTTTTAGAGCTCAAATCAAGTTTTCTGAGTCGCAGATCCTCAATTATCAAGCTATCATAGCTCACTATACCGACCAAGTGAATGGTTACAAGCTCCTCCTCGAGGTTTCCTTTTCTGTACAAAAAAAGGAAGATGATATTGCTGGAAATGATGATGCTGAAAATGCTGGACCATCTAGCACCAATCCAAATGAGAATGATGCTGGACCATCTGGAACAGTTCAACATGATGAAGAAGGATCTTGATAAAGAAGACACATTTCTTTTGGCCTTTTATCTTCTTAATTACCTCTGATTTAGTTGTATTAGGCCAGTTTTCATATCTTGATTTGTTTGTTTTCTGCTTGCTCTGATCAATCAAAAGGTTATCAATGTCTGCTCTTAATCTCTGAATTATTCATTTATTACTTCATTGTTGATGTTGTTCCTCCCGTGTTGCCAACATCTGCTGACAACACCATGAACTGATATGATCAAATTTAAGGAGAGCCTAAGTTAACTCAGGGGGAGCAACTGATAATCATTAAGTTATGTTTTGTCCAAAAAGACAAAAAGAGAGAGATTGAAAAAAAAATTATGTCTTGAATAATAGACATAATTACTAGTAAATTATTTCCTTTACGAATTGAAGTGTAATTATTAGTTTTACCTTTCTTTGACATTTTTATCCATAATAATAGAGATTGATATCTTTTATGATATCGTCTATTTTTATTAACAAAAAGTTTGTTTCCATGTTAACAGAACTAAATAAAAAATGAAACAAATCATCACATATCGAGTTGAAAATTGATGTGTGATGTATAAGAGGCAGAGAAAGAGTGTACGAGAATAGAACGAGAAGCAGAAAGACAACACAAAATCAAGTTCGAAAGTTTGGTGCTGCTTCAAGATTGTGATCACGAAAACAAAGCTACTTGGCAACTACTTCGTGAAGATCATTCAGGATTTTACTGCAGCTTTGTTTTTACTACACCCCTTGCTCTTTCTTTACTATCTTTTTAGTGTTTAGGGTGTAGTTCAATTATCTCAAGTATTTGTGATATTCGTTTTATATCTATGTCACTCATGAGATTTTATTTTAAAATCTTAAATTGAATTTAGGGCGTGTTAGAATTTCTCATTATGTAGAAAAATCTAACTTTGATAGGTTTGCTAGGATAAATATTTATAATCGAATATTACTTTATCCTAATAGTGTTTTTTGCCATGAGACATCGCACAAGTGCTTGCAAGCAATTGTGCACAATAATAAAAAAAATTGTGCACAATAATTAGTTGTTGTTTTATTTTAATTTCGCTGCATATTTATTCGTAATTACTTATTTTGATTCATTGTTTTTAAAAACTGATTTCATTCAATTAGAACTTGTTAAGTTTCAAGAGTTGTTGGTCCTTGATGTTGTCAACATCATAGGACAACATCCGAGTGATAGTTTGTTTAAGTTTTTATAATGTTAGTTGGATACCCTTCAAATTGAACGAAATTATTATATACTTTAAGCTATAATTTTTGAAATAAATAAAATTATATAGTTGAAGACTAGATTCGAGTCTCAATGCCTATTTTTTTTTTAATATTAATGCAGGTTTTGCAATCAGGATTTTGCTGGAAGTGTTTAATCTCATTTGTTTAGAGAAATTTAAAATCTAAACCTATTAGTAATTAAAAAATATGCTAACAATTTGCTTCTTGGATGACAATTGGCATATATTTCTAGTGCTTTGTGGTGTTAGCTATTTTTTCAATAATAATGAAAATTTAGTTTTTTAATTTTTGATAAATTTGTAAACCTAAAATGAAGTTTTATTGTGAGGATCATTTTCAAAGATTAAGACATAATTGCTTTGAAGTTTAATTAGTCCACTATAAACTCGACGTAAAGATTTCTACACTTGTTGAGTTATTCAGAAATTGGCCGAGATTGGATGGTCAAAAGGTTTAGTTATGCTGAATTATATCGATTCATTTTATGTTGACGTTACTTAATTTTAGTGTCATTATTGAGATAGTTTTTCAGTAATGAAATATGTTAAGACGACATGACGTCACAAAATGGATGATGACTTGTCATTAATCATTTGACACTCTATGGCTGTGTTTACTTAGTGAGATTAATTATATATAGATAAATAATATTAAGACTATTAAACTAATTTTATAGGATGTTGAAGAATGATGGATAAACAATCACATGTTTACTTTAATGGATCAATTTTGTGATTGATACTATGAATAAATGACGAGTTACAATTTTGCCCTTTCTGTATATTATATAATCTTATTTTAATTTTTATTTGTAAAATTGGGATTGTGATTTTTATTGAAGAATATAAATTATTATTAATCCACATGTAAATTATTTTAATTGACCAAAATTATTGAGTATAAATATTATTTATTTTTTAAAACAATAATTAATAAATTGAGTTAAAAAATTTTCCCCCATGAATAAGGATAAAATTTAATGAAATGTATTAATCATATATTAAATTATTAGATTTTTTCATTTTTATAATTTTTAAATGGATCTTTCGTATATTTAAATCAAATGAAATGTATTAATATATTTTAAAGTATTTGAAATTTATATCCATGTTATATAAGTTTTTAAATGAGATTTTCATAGATTATTTTTTTGGAAAGTAAATTAAAGATACTAGTGTAGTTTTTTTTCAATTAGAAACATAATGATTATTTATTACACCATTTATTTGTAATAAATAATCAAGGTTTAAAGTTTAAATTAGGTAACTATGGATGGACTTTATGAGTTAATACGGGCCCTAAAAAATCAAGTAAACATGTAATTGCATATGATTATTAATATAATCCTATGCTTATCATAGCAAGTAAACACAACCTATATATATTGAATGACATTTAACCAAATATATAGATGTAGATTTTATTATAAATGAATTTTATGTCTCAACTTCGTCGAACAAATAATGCGATGAATTTTTTTGTTATATACATCACATTAAGTTTAAGCCTCCTCGAAATTTAATTCTTGAACCCGTCCTTGCGATTGTATACATTGCTAGCATCACTTAATCCATCTTCAACCCATTACGCTATCTTAATGTATCACTAACTTCAAAATAGTGTAATTCATGCACCAAATTAAAAAATCATCTCCAACCCATTAACTTTAAAATTTACACTAAAGTTGAAATTCTCGGAATATTCTTTATTATTTTATTCACGACAACTAATTTATTTCACAAAATATTTTAAACACCATAATTAAAATATCAATAATATCTAATATAGTTATATATATATATATATATTGATTAGAAATATTAATGAATTAAAATTTTAAATTAAATCTAATTTACTAGATATTTTTAAAATTTAATCTCATTATTTTAAATACTTAAACTTATTAATTAATTTAATATAATTAATTAATATTCAAAAAAATTAAAATCACGCATAAAAATAACATGAATAAATCAAAACGTAAATTTAGTTGATTATTGAATAAATAAAAATTTTAAAATAAATAGTTAAAAATTTACATAGTAGTATAATTAAATTATATTATAAATAATCTCAATATATATTATAATAAAGAATTAGGAAAAAAAAAAAGAGAAAAAGAGACAGCGTAGCTACAGTGTTGCTCCAAATTTGGTGTAACACTGTAATATTACATCAACCTAGCGCTGAAAATAGCTCTAAGTTGGAGCAAGAAATCCAACAATATGTTGGCGTAACATAGTGTTGGATTGGAGAAGCCCTTACTAATAAAGTCACTATTTTGTGTTCTCTCTTATTCTTTTCAATCAATTTCATTTTTTTTTAAAAAAAATGTGCACTCAATATATCCAATGATGCTTAATATGATTAACTTACATTTTGTTGTTTTTTACCAGTTTTGACGACAACGAAAAGTTTTAAGAAAACTTGAAGTTTAAGTCAGATTAATGGAGATTTAATTAAACTTTTTAAAACACTGCTTGGTGGTTAGTGTTGGGTTCGGATTACTGTGCAAAATGAGACAGTTTGATTTGTGTCTTGACTGATGTTGCAACACGACTTGAGACATGACATGAACATAAAATTTTATGTCGAGGCTAGAGTTAGACTCTATCTCCTTAAAACAATTTGCCCCACATACGGTGTTGATGGAATATGAAAATCATTTCCAAGATACAACGACTTACGTTTGTAATAGGAGCACTCCAATTTACAAAATCCGATGAACGTTGAAGATTCATTTTGAACTTTCTGGAATGAGGAACGTAAAACTGAATGTAGCAATATGAACAGTACGAAATTATAGGGGTCTATACATAGACATCCAAAGGTTGGAGGGTTTTTTTCACAAATAGTTGAGTCTCTTGGAGTAGATTCAATCTGATCCATCATATTTGAATCCGTCTGATTGATCTCAAACATTGGATATATCCACTTGCAGGATTTAATCTACTGCATCCATCTCCAGACCAACGATCTAGGTTGCACCCCTTGGATATACTCTTTGATCTAGCAGATCTCAACCACCAATCTAGCGGTTCAGATTCATCTGAATCTATCGTACGCCACATCCACACACACACGTGGACTCCATGACACGTCACCAATCTTCATGTTAGCTTTCACCATTTTTGATTAGCATAAAGAAAATCTCTTCACGGGGATGCGTACGTGCGAAGTGCAATGTAGTGACCCGCTCCGTGATCACATACTAATCAAAAACTTAAGCATGCATTTAACTTAATAAAATACTGATCAGAAATTAAACAGGGGAAAACCATAAACATCATTTAGGATATTTTTATACAACCATATCGAAAACCAATTGTATTAACCCAAATACATCAGAAACAAAAGCTTAGACAAATATCTCTGCTGGCCATCAATCGTCTAAGCCCTCCTGAAACCACCCGCCTTATCCAACCGCAGACCTGTCCCATAGAATAGGGTGTCCAGACACAACAAAATACGGGACGTGAGCATAAAAATCTCAATACGAGAGTATGAGTATACGATATTATACGTGCATGTATGCAAATGAACTGGGTACCAAGACACTCAGGTCAAGAAACAAGCTCATAGACCGGGCCCAAGGTATATAATACTCTACGCCGTAGCCTCAGGAGGTGGCTCATGTACCCATTGGATAATGGTGACCTGATAATAGTAAAAGTGTCCAACCATAACGGTGACCTAACACAAGACTTACGTATCCAACTGAAACGACTAAGTACCTCTAACTTAATTATTTAATTTAATAAATTTAAATAATAAATAAAATACGGGATTTTTTTTAAAAAATAATTGCCATGACTCGTTTAAAACTTTTAAAAAGCCAACCTGTCACAAACAGTAGTTCAAACAAATGAAATAAACACCTGATAAAAATCCAAATACGATAATCATAGAATCTAAAAAGGAGAGTTAATCCCACACAATTGCTTAATAATAAACCATTAAGTTTACATGCCAAAAATTCTAAAGCAGGGAAAACACATCCTGCAAATGACTGACAATGTATTAAAATATTTCAACTCATAAATAAAAAGGGCAACATCAGAGTTTTGTGAAATGCTAAAAGCACATCGGTCAAGGGCCTGCACCACCGGTGACCTCGCCCTGGGGATCCTGCCTCTCAGCCTCAATGTAATAGTCATCACCTGAAAACAATAAGTGTAGTGAGTCTAAAAGGCTCAGCAAGAATATTGGGGGAGAGGGGGGGGGGTGATAACAAGTACTGCATAAATACAAGCACATGCAGATTTAAAATAACTGATACTAAAATTACTATTATGCCCTTAACTTTAAATGAAAGATTTCTGACAATAATGAGTTCATGCCGTAACGTATGCATGGCTAAGTCGAATATAATCATCGTAAATAAATAAATGTACTGAAACATAAACATATAAGTTTTTGGTGAACTTAGATCCTTGAATTGTGACTCTGAGATTTTGATCATGATCATGGTTACAGTGCACTATGCCGTAAGGAAGTCAGCACATCTCCCAACCCGTCTTTCCCTATGGGTGGTAAGGGAAGCGAAGATTTCTCCCAGCCCCATGCATTACACATGAATAGTTGGTAAGGGAAGTTAAACGTCTCCAGCCCCACACATTACACATGAATAGTTGGTTAGGGAAGGTAAATGTCTCCAGCCCCACACATTACAATGAATAAATGTAGTCACAATTATCTCACTTCGTTCAAAATATTTTATTTCCTTCTTGAATATGAGACTTAGCATGAATATGTAAATATGACGCACATGTAAATGTTAATCAATAATCATGCATATGACTCACACATGGATGGTCGGGATGATGATTTAGGAGTCAAAACAAAAGTTGGGAAGCTAAGCCATAATTTAGCGCTTAAGGCAAGTCCAAGCGGCTCGCCCGTAAAATTTGAAACTTACTCGATTCTTATTAAAAAGAGATTCTGCTTGAAAGCACGACTCCATGAAACATAGAACTAAGTAGAGAAATCATCATCGGAATTTATTTCTTAAGAAATCATTTTATAAAAATTCCATTTCCGGGCAGCAAGCTTAAAAGCCTAGAAATTCTGCACTTTTACCTTCAAAAATATAGAACTCGATCAAGACTTAACCGAAATGATTTCCGCTTTCACCGACATACTCCTAACATCTTGGCCTAATTCCAAACCCGAGCCCTTGCCCAAAATCCAAGATTAACCCTTGTCTAAGAACCAGTTTCCGGACAGCCTTGTTGCAAAAGAAATTCTGCACATGATCATCCCTCTAGGATCCTCTTCTAGGCCTTCAACCCAAGCTCCTACAAATTTCTAGCCTACAAGCTAAAATTACGACCACTCCATAGACCTACTCGAACCCTGAAACGGCTCCTCAAACCAGGTCCTAGTTCGATCCCAACAGTAAACCTCACCTCCCAAACTCGATTCCAGTTGAAACCGATTGAGCAGCCTCCTTCTATCCAATCAAACCTACAATGCCAACTACAAGCCAACTGTAGTAAACCAGATTCTATTTTAAGATAAAAATATGTTAAACATGATTAAGGGTTAGTAATTAACTGATTCCGGAGTTTAATTTGGGCTTTTGATTTTGGGCCGGATCGGAAGCTCTGAACCCAGATCGGAAGCTCCGATCCTAGACACTTCGGAACCTCATCGGAAGCACAGAGATCGAAAGCTCTGATCCTGGAACGGAAGTTCCGATCTCCAGCTGCCAGCAATGCTCGATGACTCAGCCACGAGTTTTGACAAGTGTTGATCGGAGGCGAGATCGGAAGCTCCGATCGTCGGATCGAACGTTCCGATCCCGGCGTGTCATACATGCAAGGCGTGAGCTGGATCGGAAGCTTCGATCCCGAGATCGGTGGTTCCGATCCTGGCCGGGAATTTTTCCTATAAATAGGGCTTCTCAGATTCATTTCTAAATACGAATTCCCGAGTTTCTTTCTTCAGTTATATAGTATGAGATATACACTTGAGGGCCCTATAGGTTATAATAGAGGTTCTGAAATAACCAAGGTGTGGTTATAGTCATCCGGGACTAGCGACTCCAAAGGGCTAACTACGGACGAAGGTATGATTCGGGAATCTATTTAAGTTTTGGGAGTACTTATTAGCTTAGTTAAGGCTTATAGAATTTATGTAGTGATACAGTGAACTTTTGAATATAGGCTTGGAACCTAGGATCCTACTTTACTTGAATTAGCCTAGAGGTACGTACACATTGACTGAGATTGTCAGCGAGTATACATGTTTATATGTTGCATTTATTTGGCATTATTATATGGCATGATATATGATTTACCACTTTCTATATTCATATGTCATGTGCATATACACGTTGAGCCTATACCTTGTTATACCTGACTATAGAGCCGGTTAGCTCTATACTCGATAGTCTGTCACTGAGAGTACCGCGACGGCGGGGGCATTTATGTCTGTCTACTCTGGTGTACTGGACGAGTGTGGTTGCACCCAGAGGTTGATCCGTGCGGTGGCAACACTCATGTGGCGCCGGTACTGAGCATGATTTTCGGATGACCCGTTACCAGTCATCATGTTGCATGCATCATATATTTACGTGTACTCATGTTTATGTACTGGGCGTTAGCGCTCACATCCTAGTTGTTATCTTGGACACCCTATTCCATGGGGCAGGTCGCAGGATGGATGGAGCTGGTAGTTCAAGTCAGGACTAGGGAGCAGGAGCCTTGAGGATTTTATTATACAGCAGGATTCGATATAGCTGTATAATGTTTACTGTTTAAGTTTTCGATTTGGTTGTATCACTACAGATTTAAGCCTGGATTATGTTACTAAGCTGATATGTAAATTATGGTTATGTTTCCGCACGTTTTTACTCTGTTAAGTATTTTGCTGTATTAAGTTTAATGCATGCTATTAGTTGCCAGTTAGTAGGTGATACCATGCAGGGTCACTACATTTTTGGTATCAAAGCATGCTTAGATTTTGGGATTAGTACTTGGGATTTAGTCTAGTAATTCTTGCGCATTTGGGATTTTAATGTGCAATTATTTTCAGGATATGGCTGACGAGAGTCACGGTAGTGTTGGCCAGGGAGGTGGTCATCATCATCGTCGTCATCATCATCAGGATGATCGACATCGTCCTCATGAGGGTAGACGTCGCTACTCTATCAATAAGTTCATGCAAGTAGGACCGAAACCCTTGGTGGGAGGCAAGAATCCTGAACAGGCGAGGAGTTGGATGTCTAAACTCGAGAGTACTTTTCGTGCTTTCGATTGTACTGAGATTCAGAAATTGGAAGTTCTAGAATTTGTTCTAGAGGATCGAGCACGTTTTTGATGGGATGCCAAGGCTGCTCAGGCACGTACTGAGAGAGGACAGGTGACTTGGGGGGATTAATGACTATTGATTAATATCAGCAACGATTTCTTGATCTGCTACCTTTCAGTCCTCATATTAATGAGAGTGATGCATCGAAGTATGATATCTTTCTACAAGGTCTGAACCAAGATATCTACTCTCAGGTTGTCGTCTGTGATGACCCGGTATCTTTTGAGACTTTGGTGAACCATTGCCGTCTTGTGGAGACTAGCAACAGGCGGGCACAGTTGATGATGCCAGCACAGCCTAGTGGATCTTTTGAGGCTTGAGCTCAATCTGTTGTGCAATCTGGACCTACGTCTTCTTCTACTCCTACTACTTCATCTGGATCTCGTGGTTCACGAGGTATGTTCCGTTTTGGGAAGAAGAAAAAGAAGGAGGAGTTTTGTAGTCACTGTGGAGGGAAGCATCCTGCAGCTTCATGTCGAAGAGCTACTGGTGCTTGTTATATTTGCGGTCAGCAGGGACATCTGCGGAGAGATTGTCCTCAGCGCATGGGTTCTGCTAGTGGATCGGGATCACAGGTTGGATCTCAGGCTTCTATTGTTCCACGTCAGCAGCCAGCACCACAGAGTTCTTCTGGTTATCGTCCCCAGACTCAAGGGCAGGTATTTGCTCTGTCTCAAGAACAGGCTACTTAGGGAAGCGATCACATGTTGGCAGGTACCTTTTTGTTATGTGGTATTCCTGAACTTGTATTAATTAATACTGGAGCATCGCATTCCTTTATTTCTAGTCACTTTGTTAAGAGACATAGATTACCTTATGTATCATTAGATATGGATTTAGTTGTATCTACTCCATTGGAGCAAGAGATAGTAACTAAGCGTCTAGTGATGGGTTGCCTTTTGGAGTTTGAGGGTAATGTGTTAGCAGCTAATTTGATGATATTAGCGATGATAGATTTTGACTGTATTTTGGGAATAGATATGCTGACTTTGTATCACGCTACTGTGGATTGTTATCAGCGTCTGGTACAGTTTCATCCTGTTGAGGGTGATAGCTGGTATTTTTATAGTGAGGGTGCGCGACCTCCGATGCCACTTGTTTCGGCTCTGAAGGCATGTCATGTCTTGGAGTCAGGTGGGGAGGGCTACCTCATCTATGCAGTTGATATGTCCACGAGTAGTACGGGTATTGATCAGTTACCGGTTGTCAGCGAGTTTCCTGATGTATTCCCTGATGAGATTCTTGGTTTTCCTCCTGTGCGAGAGGTTGAATTTGGTATTGATTTAGTACCAGAAACTACGCCTATATCCCGAGCACCTTATCGTCTGGCACCTTCAGAGATGAGGGAATTGAAACAGCAATTACAGGATTTGCTTGATAAGGGATATATTCATCCGAGTGTTTCTCCGTGGGGAGCACCTGTTTTATTTGTCAAGAAGAAAGATGGATCGATGCGATTATGTATTGATTACAGGCAGTTAAATCGTGTCACCATCAAGAATAAGTATCCTTTGCCGCGGATTGATGATCTGTTCGATCAATTATAGGGTACTTCTGTTTACTCGAAGATAGATCTGAGAACTGGATACCATCAGATGCGGGTACGAGACTCAGATATTTCTACGACTGCTTTTAGAACCAGATACGGGCATTATGAATTTTTGGTTATGCCATTTGGTTTGACGAATGCACCAGCAGTCTTTATAAATCTGATGAATCAGGTATTTCGAGAATATCTGGATAGATTTGTCATCGTCTTCATTGATGATATTCTTATCTATTCTCATGACAAGGATGAGCATGCACAGCATCTAAGGATTGTTTTACAGACGTTACAAGATAAGCAGCTGTATGCGAAATTGAGCAAGTGTGAATTCTGGCTTGATCGGGTAGTGTTTATCGGTCATGTGATTTCTAATAAAGGGATATCTGTTGATCCTAGTAAGATAGAGGCAGTGCTGAACTGGTCTCGTCCGACAACGGTTGCTGAGATTCGTAGTTTCTTGGGTCTAGCTGGATATTACCATCAGTTTATCGAGAATTTTGCACAGTTGGCAAGGCCTTTGACACAGCTTACACGGAAAGATGTTGCCTTCATATGGTCCTCAGGTTGTGAGGAGTCATTTCACGAGCTGTGTGGACGTCTTACTACTGCACCTGTGCTAGCTCTACCTTCTGGATCAGGAGGTTATGTTGTTTATACTGATGCCTCTAGTAAGGGGTTAGGATGTGTTTTGACACAGCATGGACATGTTATTGCCTATGCTTCTCGACAGTTGAAGACACATGAGAATAATTATCCAGTGCATGATCTCGATTTAGCCGCCATTGTATTTGCACTCAAGATCTGGAGGCATTATATTTATGGCGAGAAATTTGAGATATTCACGGATCACAAGAGTTTTAAGTATTTATTCACTCAGGCGGAGTTGAATATGCGACAGAGACGCTGGATGGATCTTCTGAAGGATTATGATTGTGAAATCAAATATCATCCAGGTTCTGCCAATCTTACTGCTGATGCCTTGAGTCGGCAGGTGAGACTTTCTGCACTTCAGACTAGTGAAATATCTCATATGATTCAAGAGTGCTGTTCATTGAGTTTTACACTCAAGCACAAGAAAGGGAGAAATGGGATTCGATTGTATACTATTCTATCTGAGCCAGCATTGTATTCTCGAATCAGAGATGCTCAGATATCTGATGTTAAGACTCAGCGTTTGACACGTTTAGCCAATGGAGTTAATACATCTGGATTCCATTTTCAGGCAGATGGTTTACTGTGCTTATCTAATCGAGTAGTTGTACCTAATGTTGCGGAGCTCAGAAATGATATTCTTTCTCAAGCTCATAGGAGTCGATTATCAGTCCATCCTGGAAGCATGAAAATGTATAAGGACTTGCGAACTAGATTCTGGTGGAAAGGGATGAAGCGAAGTGTGTATCAATATGTTTCTAGATGTTTGGTTTGTAAACAGGTCAAGGCTGAACATCGACGACAGGTGGATTACTGCAGAATCTAGAGATTCCCGAATGGAAGTGGGAGCACGTGACTATGGATTTTGTCACCCACTTGCCTATGACTACACGTCAGTGTGATGCTATCTGGGTTGTCGTTGACCGTTTGATGAAATCAGCACACTTTATTCCTTATAACCGGGAGTATTCTTATGATTGTATGGCACGTTTATACATCCAGGAGATAGTGCGATTGCATGGGATTCCAGTGAGCATAGTTAGGGATAGAGATCCGCGATTTACCTCACATTTTTGGGGTAGTTTTCAGCAGGCGTTGGGTACCACTCTGAGTTTAAGTACTGCATATCATCCGAAGACTGATGGACAGTCAGAGCGGACGATTCGTACATTGGAGGATATGCTACGTTCTTTTGTCATGGATTTTGGCTTATCTTGGCAGGATCAGTTACCTTGATCGAATTTGCCTACAATAACAGTTATCATCGTAGTATTGATATGGCACCTTTCGAGGCATTGTACGGTCGACGGTGTCGTACTCCGTTATTCTGGGATGAAGTCGGGGAACGGCAAGTCGAGGGTCCTGAATTGGTGCAGCAGATTATAGACAAGGTAGATTTGATCAAGCATAGGATCAAAGTTGCTCAAGATAGACAAGCCAGTTATGCTAATATTCGCCGCAGGCCACTTCAGTTTGAGCCTGGTGAATATGTGTTTCTACGAGTATCACCTTTCAGGAAGGTGATGAGATTCGGCGTGAAAGGCAAGTTGTCTCCTCGTTTTATTGGACCTTTCCAGATACTGGAAAAGATCGGACATGTTGCATATCGTTTGGCTTTACCGCCAAATCTTTCCAGTATACATAATGTTTTTCATGTGCCGTTGCTTCGACAGTACATAGCTGATGAATCTCATGTGATTCAGTCTACTGATATTCAGCTAGAGCCAGATCTGTCTTTTGTTGAACGACCAATCCGTATCCTAGACAGAAAGGAGAAAGTTCTTCGGAACAAGACTATACCACTTGTGATGGTACAGTGGGAGCGCCGAGGCATTGAAGAAGCAACTTGGGAAACTGAAAGTCGTATGCAAGCGGAATATCCTGAGTTGTTTGCTTTGTACTTTTGATTTATCATGTAAGATGTAATTACAGTTGTTGTAATAAAATATGATTTGATGATTGTTATCTTGATTTGTCTTTAGATGTTATTTCGCGGACGAAATATCTAAAGGTGGGGAGAATGTAGTAACCCAGATTCCATTTTAAGATAATAATATGTTAAACATGATTAAGGGTTAGTAATTAACTGATTCCGGAGTTTAATTTGGGCTTTTGATTTTGGGCCGGATCGGAAGCTCCGAACCCAGATCGAAAGCTTCGATCCTAGCCACTTCGGAACCTCATCGGAAGCACAGAGATCGAAAGCTCTGATCCTGGAACGGAAGTTCCGATCTCCAGCTACCAGCAATGCTCGATGACTCAGCCACGAGTTTTGACAAGTGTTGATCGGAGGCGAGATCGGAAGCTCCGATCGTCGGATCGGACGTTCTGATCCCGGCGTGTCATACATGCAAGGCGTGAGCTAGATCGGAAGCTCCGATCCCGAGATCGGTGGTTCCGATCCTGGCCGGGAATTTTGCCTATAAATAGGGCTTCTCAGATTCATTTCTAAATACGAATTCTCGAGTTTTTTTCTTCAGTTATATAGTATGAGATATACACTTGAGGGTCCTATCGGTTATAATAGAGGTTCTGGAATAACCAAGGTGTGGTTATAGTCATCCGGGACTAGCGACTCCAAAGGGCTAACTACGGACGAAGGTATGGTTCGGGAATCTATTTAAGTTTTGGGAGTACTTATTAGCTTAGTTAAGGCTTATAGAATTTATGTAGTGATACAGTGAACTTTTGAATATAGGCTTGGAACCTAGGATCCTACTTTACTTGAACTAGCCTAGAGGTACGTACACATTGACTGAGATTGCCAGCGAGTATACATGTTTATATGTTGCATTTATTTGGCATTATTATATGGCATGATATATGATTTACCGCTTTCTATATTCATATGTCATGTGCATATATAGAGCCGCTCAGCTCTATACTCGATAGTCTGTCACTGAGAGTACCGCGACGGCGGGGGCATTTATGTTTGTCTACTCTGGTGTACTAGACGAGTGTGGTTGCACCCAGAGGTTGATCCGTGTGGTGGCAGCACTCATGTGGCGCCGGTACTGAGCATGATTTTCGGATGACCCATTACCAGTCATCATGTTGCATGCATCATATATTTACGTGTACTCATGTTTATGTACTGGGCGTTAGCGCTCACGTCCTAGTTGTTATCTTGAACACCCTATTCCATGGGGCAGGTCGCAGGATGGATGAAGCTGGTAGTTCAAGGCAGGACTAGGGAGCAGGAGCCTTGAGGATTTTATTATACAGCATGATTCGATATAGCTGTATAATGTTTACTATTTAATATACATAAAACCGATATATATATATAATGGTTATATATATATATTATAATAATATTAAGAGTGTCGACCATCAATGAATGTTATATATATTATATATATAATGGTTATATATATATATATATATATATATTATAATAATATATATATTTTGTAGTTCACAAATTGCTTTTGAAAAGCAATTCGTGAACTGTAATTTGCAATTGTGAATTGCAGGTTGTCCGAAGTGTTCGGGAGCATATGGGCATAGAGACAGGCTGTCTGAAAAAGTTTTGGGTAGCCTAGTCCATATTTTTCGAAAAAGTTTCAAACTCGATGTAATTTTTATTTTTCTTATAAAATAAATAATTAAAATGTGATTTTAATTATTTATAGTAAAAAGGTTTTACAAGAAAATCAATTATTACTGAATTAATTAGAAATTAAATGAAGGAGTTTATTTAATTTGTTAATTAATTTAATAATTATGGAGGTTAGTAATAAAATTACAAGATACATGACTTGATGGATTATATAATATTTGATATTTTTATTCCGTGGATGATCGAGAGCCATGACCAATGTGCTAGGTGAATGCTAGGATTTATTTTTCATTCGGTTTTGTAATAATGAATTACCATTGCATAATGAGCTTGTTCTATAGCTCAATTCCCACCCCTTGTGATGTATCCCTTTATATGCCATGAAATTTTAATGTACGACATTAGAATTAGAGGGAGCTCGAAGACGATGCAGATGATAATCAAAACTGAAGACCGAAGATGTGTAAAATAAATGATTCAGTGTAATAGGATTGCATTGCATACCTGCATTACCTAGGGTACGACCTAGATCCTTGTCTCGGTAAAAAAAGGATCGACATAGCTCTCGGTGATCGATCATCCTAAATATTTATTATATATATGCGATATATGTGGTAAAATAGTATGTATGCTATACGATAACAAAATTGCATGAATCTGACAAACATACTACAAACATGGCACGATTATGAAATGTTCAAAAGATGAGATAAATTTCAAAATTAAAATCCATTATTTTGAATATGATTCAAAATTTATATCAAGACTGTTAAAGGAAAAATTAAATTGTTTAATGATTCCTGCCTTCCATCAACAGTGTTTGCATGATGAACTCTACCCATGGTCAGGTCTGGCTCATATTATTGGGGAGGCCTAGACATCGAAAAACTGTGACTTTCACTGACATACGTGATGTGAGTTAGGTGAAACTCCCATGACTTCGGCTCACATTATTGGGGGATCTTATGGGACTGTCCACAGTAACTCGACATTGATGGTTTGGTTTGACATGAAATTTATATGAGGCGTCATATTATTGGGCTCATATATAATCATAAGGCGAATAACATGAAGGTTACATTGGATGTAATAGAAAACTACCTTTGGAAATTGAGATCGGCTGATATTATTCAGAGATCAAAATTAGCAAGTTAGACTTCATGTTCTCACTGAGGAAATATGATTTCTCGTTTTCATTAAAAGGTGGTGAAAATGTCAAAATAATGGGAAAGTAATTCATAAAATAAAAGACCATATTTTATGTCTTATTAAATTGATTAAATAATCAGTAACATTTTATCTGTTTCTAATTTTAGTAAAAATTTCGAATATGGCTCATCGCAATCCACTATCTGTTATCCTCGATAACAACAAACATACTGGACCAAATTATTCTGATTGGCTAAGAAACCTAAAAATCGTACTCGCGTCGGAGAAGTTAACATATGTACTAACAAAAGCACCTCCAAAAGAGGCAGCTAAGGACATCAGCCCTGATGAGCTGAAGAAGCTTGAGACTTGGTGGGACCATGATCTTAAAGCAAAGTGCTATATGTTGGCTTCGATGTAAAATGAATTACAAAGCCGATTTGAGGAAGCGGTGAATGATGCTAGTATTCACCTACACCTACAAGAGTTGTATGGTGCACAAACAAGAGCTGAAAGGTTCACAACCGTAAAGGCACTCATGACTACATGCATACGAGAAGGAACTTCGGTTCATGAGCATGGTGTCCGCATGATTGGGTACATTGAGCGATTGGTAAGCCTAGACATGGTACTTCCCCATGAGCTTTTAGTTGACGTCCTGCTATTGTCTTTACCAGATTCATTTTATGGGTTTGTGGTAAAATTCAACATGAATAAGATTGAGGCCACCCTTGAAGAGTTGGTCAACATTCTTACTTCATTTGAAGCAACCATGAAAAAGGAGAAACCGGTTCTACTAGTTGGCTCTTCGTCTCGTGCGAAGAAATGGCCAAAGGGCAAAGACAAGAAACGTTCTGCCCCAACCCAGAAAAAAAAACCCAACAAGAAGCGTCTGTTGAACGCTCCCAAATCCGACAAGAAAGACGATGTATGTTATCACTACAAACAGCCAGTGCATTGGATGCAAAACTGTAGGGATTACCTAGCCCAGAAACGTTCTGAAAAAGGTATATTCTACATTGAAGTAAACGTTTCAATTAATTCTTCTTCTTGGGTATTAGATACCGGATGTGGTTCTCATCTATGCAATGATTTGCAGGTGATGACAAGAAGCAAGAGACTCCGAGAAATTGAGACTTTCTTGAGATTGGGCAATGGAGCAAGAATTGCTGCAAAAGCCTTTGGAGATGTTTATTTATTGTTGAATAATAATTTCAAGTTGTATTTGAAAGATGTTTTATTTGTTCCTGATCTTGTAAAGAACATCATTTTCATTCCTATGCTAGATAGAGATGGATTCACTTGTATTTTCGCAAAAAGGTTTTGTAAAATATACAAGAATGAATGTTTGATTGCAAATGGGAAATTGGAAAACGATCTATACAACTTAGAAATTAAAGAAATCCGATTGAACAATATTCAAACAACAAGAAGAAAGGTTGATAGTCTCAACCCCGCACACTTATGGCATGCTATACTTGGACATATATCCCAAGGAAGGATGAATAGGCTAGTGGGAGCGGACATGTTTGACATGACCGATATAAGCTCTTTACAAACCTGTGAATCTTGTCTTAAAGGAAAAATGGCCAAGTTACCATTTGATGGTAAAGTCGAACGTGCACATGGCCTATTGGATTTGATCCATACGGATGTGTGTGGTCCACTTAGTATTGGTACTAAGTATGGACATACTTACTTCATTACCTTTACCGATGATTATTCAAGGTACGGGAATGTGTTCTTGATGAAACACAAATCTGAATCTTTTGAAAGGTTCAAAGTATTCAGAAATGAAGTTGAGAAGCAACTTGGTAAAAATATTAAAACTCTTCGATCTGATCGAGGTGAAGAATATTTAAGTACCGAGTTTCAAGACTATCTAAAAGAGAATGAAATTCTCTCTCAGTTAACTCCTCCTGGCACACCACAATTAAATGGTGTTGCAGAACGTCAAAATAGGACATTGATGGATATGATCCGATCAATGATGAGTTTCACTGAATTACCTTCTTCGTTTTGGGGCTATGCGCTTGAAACGACAATACTGTTGTTGAACAATGTTCATACTAAAGCAGTGAAAAAAACACCATATGAGATATGGAAAGGAAAGGTTCCTAAATATTCTTACATGAGAATATGGGGATGTCCTGCTTATGTAAAGCAGGAAGTGGAAAATAAATTGGATAGTCGATCCATTTTATGCTACTTCATAGGGTATCCAAAGAATTCTATTGGATACTATTTCTATTATCCTAAAGAAACAAAGGTGTTTGTTTCTAGGAATGCCACCTTCCTCGAGAAGGAGTTTCTATTGGATAGAAAAGGCAGTGTAATAGAGCTTGAAGAGGTTCAAGTACAACCTATAGAAGATCTTACACCCCAACATCCAATCGAACGTATACACACAATAAAAAGATCCGAAAGGATCTCTAGACCACCTATGAGGTATGGTCTGCTTCTTGAAGGTGATTAGGTCGGACCTGAAGTTGGATGTGATCCAAGAACTTTCAAGGAAGCTATTTCTGATGTCGATGCATCCCAATGGATTGAAGCTATGCAATCAGAGTTTGACTCGATGCATTCCAAAAAATTATGGACTTTGGTAGATCCTCCTGATGGAATCGTTGCTATAGGTTGTAAATGGATTTACAAAAGAAAACTTGGGATGGATGGGAAGGTATTGACCTTCAAAGCTCGATTGGTGGTAAAAGGTTATACTCAAAGGCCAGGAATTGACTATGAGGAAACTTTTTCACCAGTAGCTATGTTCAAGTCCATTAGGATACTTTTAGCCATATCAGCATGGTATGACTATGAAATATGACCAATGGATGTAAAGACAGCTTTTCTTAATGACAACATTAAAGAAGAGATTTATATGTCTCAACCAGAGGGCTTTACATCTATGGAAAGTGAGCATAAGGTATGCAAACTTCAGAGATCTATTTATGGTCTCAAACAGGCATCAAGAAGTTGGAACTTCAGATTTGATGACACTATCAAAGAGTTTGGTTTTGTTAAAAATCTTGAAGAACCATGTGTGTATAAAAAGGTTCATAGGGATGCAGTAACATTCCTGATACTTTATGTTGATGACATTCTGCTAATTGGGAATGATGTGGGAATGCTACAATCAACTAAAGTTTGGTTGTCTAGTAAATTCTTGATGAAAGATATGAGTGAAGCATTCTATATATTGGGCATAAAGATCTATAGAGATAGATCAGAAAGGATGTTGGGTTTGACCCAAGCCACCTATATATATACCATACTGAGGAGGTTCTCTATGGAAGAGTCCAAGAGAGGACATCTACCAATGGGTCATGGAGTTTCTCTATCTAAGTCAATGTGCCCTAAAAATGACGAGGAGATAGAGATGATGACACGTGTACCGTACGCATCAGCCATTGGTAGTGTCATGTATGGTATGATTTCAACAAGGCCTGATGTTGCATTTGCTCTGAGTGTCACAAGTAGATATCAGGCAAACCCCGGTCCAATGCATTGGAAAGCTGTAAAAGATATTCTGAAATACTTGCGAAGAACTAAGGATATGTTCATAGTATACGGGGGTGGAGAATTAAAATTGGAAGGATATTCCGAATCTAGCTTCCAATCGGATGTGGATGATTCGAAATCAACCTCTGGATTTATATTCATGCTAAATGGTGTCGCTGTCTCTTGGAAGAGTTCCAAGCAAGACACCGTGGTGGATTCCACCACCGAGGTAGAATATATAGCAGCATCGGATGCAGCTAAAGAGGCCGTTTGGATGAGGAATTTCATCCAAAAGTTGGGTGTTGTTCCTTGTGCTGTTGATCCAGTCCTGGTATACTGCAACAACACTGGTGTCGTTGCGCAAGCAAAGGAACCCAGATCTCATCACAGATCCAAACATACACTGAGGAAGTTCCACATCATACGGGAGATTGTAGGAAGAGGAGACATCATTGTTGAGAGGGTAACCTCTGCAGATAACGTTGCTGATCCGCTTACTAAGCCCCTTCCGGGACCATTGTTCGAAAAGCATCGCGAAGCAATGGGTTTAAAACTAATGAGTAGTTGGCATTAGGGCAAGTGGGAGATTATTAGAGTAGGTGCCCATAAGGCCAACTTTTGGGATGACATTATTGACTCTATGTACAAACAGTCTTTATTTAATACAATTTATCTTCTGTATATGACAATCTTTATCTCTATACCCATGCAAGCTGCATTGATAAAGACCTTGAATATACTATAGTGCATGAAAGATGAGATATCATTGGATGATAGTCATGAAACACATCTTTATTCCACTGTATATTCTAAACATAGTTCATAGTCGATTAAGCCGCCCAAAAGAAGGATAATGGTCGCTTGAGATTGAGACTATCATCTGTGATGTGGAGTACCATGTTTCATTGGTAATGGACATAGGATGTCTGAAGCATATAGGTGGTGACACATAGGATGTGTTCATTGAACAACCCTCGTAGGACTTTCGAAGTGGTTATCAGTTTTCGAGTGGATGAAGTCCTGATTATGTTTGTACACCATTAGTCCTTATGACTCGGGACAACACTAGGCTTTGTGTATTAATACTGCACTTTGATCAGTTTACTAGCTCCAGGAGAGAACCACAGTGGCATGTTTGGGTGTAGCTATGATATACATGGGAGTCAGTGGTTGTAGTCGGAGATTCACCGCACATTTATGAAATGTGGATATCCTATATGATCTGAGGAAATGATAGTGTATTCAGTCTCTGGCCAGGGCATGATATATGTTTTAGGGAAATGGTTTATCTAGTTACATATACAATATCACTATGCATTATCCAAGAAGATAGAATATAGTTATCGAATCAAAGGCAACTCTCGATATACCAATGGTTGCTGATTCAATCAGGATATATGAGATGAAGGGACTGTACTGTACGTTAACCATAATCGACTGGTTCTTGCAGGCACTATCAGTGATACCTAAGGAATCATGGGGTGGTGCTACTTAACGCTCTTACCATGATTCGATGGGTTAAATCAGAAATGAGTTCTGACATTTTATGATCAAGAAGTTGATACATAAAATGGAGCTAAAAGGGTAAGCCCATATAAAGGAATATTTCCTGAATCACAAAAGGTTGTGAACCCACAGCTAACTGTATCCCTGAACCATTGAGGGTTACATAAATACTGGTTTTTCTGTTCCCGTTGAGATAACAAATTCAAAGAGTTGAATTTATGATAAACAAATTTGACTGGATCGATAGATAAGCTTTATAAATGGTTTATAAAGGCTTATACAAATTTTGAGAGCAAAATTAATTAAAAGGGTTTAATTAATTTATCCGAGTTAGACTCGGATTTAAGGACTCACATAATATATATAAATGCATATATATATATGCGATATATATATATATGGATATATATATAATAAATATATATTTATGGATGTGGGACCTTATGTTTATAATAATATATTATATTATTATAATTATTAAAAAAAGGGGAATTAATGAGTTGTCGGGAGACAACTCATTAAATACATTGCAATTGTGAATTGCAATAATTATTGATTCAATTTCCTTCGGCTTCCTCTCCGCTCTCTCTGTTTTGCTCTGGTTATTTTGAATTGATAAGATCAATTCTTAAGTTCGATTTCAACGCCAAATCTCTTCTTTTTCGTAAGTGCGATTTAGAAGAGGAACAGGAAATTCGGTCGTGGACCTGATTCGGAGATTGAAGAAAGGAGATAATCCAGTTGATTGTTCGTAGGGATTTAAAACAAGAGCTATTTCCGAAATTGTTTCGAAATAGTTTGAGCCATCATCAATATTTTAAGATTGATAGGTATAAATCTTTTATTCTCTACGAATATTATATTAACCATACGAGTGTCCAAGATAATTTTGAACGTTAAAAAAAAAATTTTAAACTTCCGCTGTGTCTTGGGCACGAAAGATCCGATATCCCAACACTTTCTTCATGATGTAGATGCCTCTATTTCTATTGAAGGGAAACACATTAAGATTGTCCATGCCTTGCTGAAAGGGAATCAAAAGCTTGATCTTCAATGGATGGGTGGCTCTGTGAATCCTGGTGTTGTTCCTATTATTTCTCCACCAGAGTATGTATTGTTCTCACATGATCTTTTTAGAGCTCAAATCAAGTTTTCTGAGTCACAGATCCTCAATTATCAAGCTATCATAGCTCACTATACCGACCAAGTGAATGGTTACAAGCTCCTCCTCGAGGTTTCCTTTTCTGTACAAAAAAAGGAAGATGATATTGCTGGAAATGATGATGCTGAAAATGCTGGACCATCTAGCACCAATCCAAATGAGAATGATGCTGGACCATCTGGAACAGTTCAACATGATGAAGAAGGATCTTGATAAAGAAGACGCATTTCTTTTGGCCTTTTATCTTCTTAATTACCTCTGATTTAGTTGTATTAGGCCAGTTTTCATATCTTGATCTGTTTGTTTTCTGCTTGCTCTGATCAATCAAAAGGTTATCAATGTCTGCTCTTAATCTCTGAATTATTCATTTATTACTTCATTGTTGATGTTGTTCCTCCCGTGTTGCCAACATCTGCTGACAACACCATGAACTGATATGATCAAATTTAAGGAGAGCCTAAGTTAACTCAGGGGGAGCAACTGATAATCATTAAGTTATGTTTTGTCCAAAAAGACAAAAAGAGAGAGATTGAAAAAAAAATTATGTCTTGAATAATAGACATAATTACTAGTAAATTATTTCCTTTACGAATTGAAGTGTAATTATTAGTTTTACCTTTCTTTGATATTTTTATCCATAATAATAGAGATTGATATCTTTTATGATATCGTCTATTTTTATTAACAAAAAGTTTGTTTTCATGTTAACAGAACTAAATAAAAAATGAAACAAATCATCACATATCGAGTTGAAAATTGATGTGTGATGTATAAGAGGCAGAGAAAGAGTGTACGAGAATAGAACGAGAAGCAGAAAGACAACACAAAATCAAGTTCGAAAGTTTGGTGCTGCTTCAAGATTGTGATCACGAAAACAAAGCTACTTGGCAACTACTTCGTGAAGATCATTCAGGATTTTACTGCAGCTTTGTTTTTACTACACCCCTTGCTCTTTCTTTACTAGCTTTTTAGTGTTTAGGGTGTAGTTCAATTATCTCAAGTATTTGAGATATTCGTTTTATATCTATGTCACTCATGAGATTTTATTTTAAAATCTTAAATTGAATTTAGGGCGTGTTAGAATTTCTCATTATGTAGAAAAATCTAACTTTGATAGGTTTGCTAGGATTAATTTTTATAATCGAATATTACTTTATCCTAATAGTATTTTTTGCCATAAGACATCACACAAGTGCTTGCAAGCAATTGTGCACAATAATAAAAAAAATTGTGCACAATAATTAGTTGTTGTTTTATTTTAATTTCGCTGCGTATTTATTCGTAATTACTTATTTTGATTCATTGTTTTTAAAAACTGATTTCATTCAATTAGAACTTGTTAAGTTTCAAGAGTTGTTGGTCCTTGATGTTTTCAACATCATAGGACAACATCCGAGTGATAGTTTGTTTAAGTTTTTATAATGTTAGTTGGATACCCTTCAAATTGAACGAAATTATTATATACTTTAAGCTATAATTTTTGAAATAAATAAAATTATATAGTTGAAGACTAGATTCGAGTCTCAATGCCTATTTTTTTGAATATTAATGCAGGTTTTGCAATCAGGATTTTGCTGGAAGTGTTTAATATCATTTGTTTAGAGAAATTTAAAATCTAAACCTATTAGTAATTAAAAAATATGCTAACAATTTGCTTCTTGGATGACAATTGGCATATATTTCTAGTGCTTTGTGGTGTTAGCTATTTTTTCAATAATAATGAAAATTTAGTTTTTTAATTTTTGATAAATTTGTAAACCTAAAATGAAGTTTTATTGTGAGGATCATTTTCAAAGATTAAGACATAATTGCTTTGAAGTTTAATTAGTCCACTATAAACTCGACGTAAATATTTCTACACTTGTTGAGTTATTCAGAAATTGGTCGAGATTGGATGGTCAAAAGGTTTAGTTATGCTGAATTATATCGATTCATTTTATGTTGACGTTACTTAATTTTAGTTTCATTATTGAGATAGTTTTTCAGTAATGAAATATGTTAAGATGACATGAAGTCACAAAATGGATGATGACTTGTCATTAATCATTTGACACTCTATGGCTGTGTTTACTTAGTGAGATTAATTATATATAGATAAATAATATTAAGACTATTAAAATAATTTTATAGGATGTTGAATAATGATGGATAAACAATCACATGTTTACTTTAATGGATCAATTTTGTGATTGATACTATGAATAAATGACGAGTTACAATTTTGCCCTTTCTGTATATTATATAATCTTATTTTAATTTTTATTTGTAAAATTGGGATTGTGATTTTTATTGAAGAATATAAATTATTATTAATCCACATGTAAATTATTTTAATTGACCAAAATTATTGAGTATAAATATTATTTATTTTTTAAAACAATAATTAATAAATTGAGTTAAAAAATTTTCCCCCATGAATAAGGATAAAATTTAATGAAATGTATTAATCATATATTAAATTATTAGATTTTTTTCATTTTTATAATTTTTAAATGGATCTTTCGTATATTTAAATCAAATGAAATGTATTAATATATTTTAAAGTATTTGAAATTTATATCCATGTTATAGAATTTTTTAAATGAGATTTTCATAGATTATTTTTTTGGAAAGTAAATTAAAGATATTAGTGTAGTTTTTTTCAATTAGAAACATAATGATTATTTATTACACCATTTATTTGTAATAAATAATCAAGGTTTAAAGTTTAAATTAGGTAACTATGGATGGACTTTATGAGTTAATACGGGCCCTAAAAAAGCAAGTAAACATGTAATTGCATATGATTATTAATATAATCATATGCTTATCATAGCAAGTAAACACAACCTATATATATTGAATGACATTTAACCAAATATATAGATGTAGATTTTATTATAAATGAATTTTATGTTTCCAAATTTTGTAGGCGCTCAACTTCGTCGAACAAATAATGCGATGAATTTTTTTGTTATATACATCACATTAAGTTTAAGCCTCCCCGAAATTTAATTCTTGAACCCGTCCTTGCGATTGTATACATTGCTAGCATCACTTAATCCATCTTCAACCCATTACGCTATCTTAATGTATCACTAACTTCAAAATAGTGTAATTCATGCACCAAATTAAAAAATCATCTCCAACCCATTAACTTTAAAATTTACACTAAAGTTGAAATTCTCGAAATATTCTTTATTATTTTATTCACGACAACTAATTTATTTCACAAAATATTTTAAACACCATAATTAAAATATCAATAATATCTAATATAGTTATATATATATATATATATATATATTGATTAGAAATATTAATGAATTAAAATTTTAAATTAAATCTAATTTACTAGATATTTTTAAAATTTTAAAATTTAATCTCATTATTTTAAATACTTAAACTTATTAATTAATTTAATATAATTAATTAATATTCAAAAAAATTAAAATCACGCATAAAAATAACATGAATAAATCAAAACGTAAATTTAGTTGATTATTGAATAAATAAAAATTTTAAAATAAATAGTTAAAAATTTACATAGTAGTATAATTAAATTATATTATAAATAATCTCAATATATATTATAATAAAGAATTAGGAAAAAAAGAGAGAAAAAGAGACAGCGTAGCTACAGTGTTGCTCCAAATTTGGTGTAACACTGTAATATTACATCAACCTAGCGCTGAAAATAGCTCTAAGTTGGAGCAAGAAATCCAACAATATGTTGGCGTAACATAGTGTTGGATTGGAGAAGCCCTTATTAATAAAGTCACTATTTTGTGTTCTCTCTTATTTTTTTCAATCAATTTCATTTTTTTTTAAAAAAAATGTGCACTCAATATATCCAATGATGCTTAATATGATTAACTTACATTTTGTTGTTTTTTTACCAGTTTTGACGACAGCGAAAAGTTTTAAGAAAACTTGAAGTTTAAGTCAGATTAATGGAGATTTAATTAAACTTTTTAAAACACTGCTTGGTGGTTAGTGTTGAATCCGATATTTTGGTGATAACAAACAACAACTCATTGTATAGGAATGTGCTGCCAACCATTGTATTTCAGGAACCTACTACAACTTCTACCGAAAGCTTGTCAACCGCCTTTGCTCTCGACCGGCTGAAGTCACAAGCCTATCAACTGGCTATCAAAACCAGCAGAGGATAAATCTATCTACCGGAAGCTTGTCAACCGCCTTTATCTCTCGACCGGTTGAAGTCACAAGCTTATCGACTGGTTATTCAAACCAGCAGAGGACAAATATCTCTACCGGTAGAATGCCAACTGCCTATCTAGATATCTCGAGACAAGTACCTGTGACAAGATGTTCTTTGCAGGATCTTTTATTAAAAGCAGAACCGGCGTTTCAGAAGATTTGTTGACTCCTGCAAATCAAGACAACAGGTTGTACCAAAATGGCAAAAACACAGAATGACTGCAGATAAAGCATTCGACCGTTTATTCCAGTTTTGGATCCTGGAAGTTGTCTGCAGTGTACGATCCTCATGCAGAATCATCAATGCATTTATGAGCATTAAATGTGCATTCAATGCAGCATCAGAACGTTCAAAATAAAGACGTTGATGATTGACCTATATAAAGGGAAGATTGCTCAAACAACAATATGCAGTGAGACAAGACAACGAAGAGAGACAAGCAACTCAGAAAAATTTCAATCACTTGACTAATATCAGAAGTCCTCATCTGATATACTTGAGCACACTTACAAGATCATTCATCTGCTGCTCAAATAAACCCTCGCCTACAGTTCACATATCTGATCGTCAAGGATCATCCTAGGGTTTTCAAGCCTCTCAACCGCTCTGCAGTCTGAGAAGCTCAACTCAACTATACTCAGTGTTGAAGAGACTTGAAGCTGCTCTGAAAGCTTCCACCAGTCTGATAAGAACTGAGAATCTTATCTGTGTAAATCTAGGAGTTTCGGATTAGGCATTGGATAAGTCCTAAGTCTGAAGTGGGTGTATTACAAGACGTTGTAATAACCAAAGTCTTCTAGTGAATTCCTTCCTAAGTGGAAGAAGGGGAGACGTAGAAGGATTAAGCCTTCGAACTTCCATAAAATCGTGCTTTAGCATTTACTGCAACTTATCTCACATCCTGCTCATACATTGCATTATAAACTTTGCATCACTAAAACCTTTGAACTATTTCCGCACTATTTAAGTTGTTCAAAACATTTTAGAAGTTGAGAAAACTGATTAAGTGAACTAAACCTCACTTGATCTTTCTAAAGAAGTAGAAGAAAAGTTTCAGAGTGTATTCACCCCCCCCCCTCTACCCTCTGAACCGATCCCAACAAGTGGTATCAGAGCGGGTTCCTTTCTCAACTGCTGATCTGAAGTTTTCAAATCATGACTTCTTTCAACAGAATTCCTATGTTTTCTAAAGAAGAGTATGATGATTGGAAAATTCGCATGCAGGCACATCTTGCAGCACAGGATGATGACATGCTATATGTCATAACAGACGGTCCTATCAAAATTATGAAGGTCAACCCAGCTCTAGCCGATGGTGCAGGACAAATGATTGAGAAACCAAGAGCTGAGTGGACCACTGAGGACAAAAAGAAGGCCAATCTTGACAATGTGGCCCGGGACATCCTATACAAAACACTGGACAAGAATATGTTCAGCAAAATCAAGTCATGTTCCACAGCAAAGGAGATTTGGGAGAAGCTCACTCAGCTGTGTGAAGGGAATGACCAGACAAAGGAAAACAAGCTCACTCTGGCCATTCAAAAATATGACAACGCCAAAATGAAGCCAGGGGAAACCATGGCTGAATTTGATGAACGGTTCAGTAGTATCATCTGTGATCTTACTGCTTTAGGTAAAACTTATACTAACCGTGAAATTGCTGTGAAGGTTATGAGAGCTCTGCCCAAAGAATGGGAGATCAAGACAGTGGCCATGAGAGAGTCAAAAGATTTGAGCAAGGTTGAACTGCATGATCTCTTTGCTGATCTCAAAGCCTACGAGTTCGAGCTCAACATGAGAACAGAAGATGAACCATCCACATCTCAACCAACCAAGGCCTTAACCTCAACCGTGATACGTCCACCGGTCGAGGAACCTCCAAAGAGATCAGCTGAGCAAATCAGCAATGAAGCCATGACACTCTTTGTCAAGAAATTTGGTAAATTTATGCGTAAAAACAATTCTAAATTTAAAAATTATCATAAATCGGACCATACAAACGATGGTCCTACTTGTTTTAACTGTGGAAATCCAGGCCATTTCATTGCAGACTGCACCAAGCCTAAGAACAATGATCAGAAGCAATTCTCCGAAAGAAGAAGGGGTAAGGAGGATAAAAGGACGTTTAGAAAAGGAAAAGACCAAAGGGTTCTAGTAGCAGATGAAAGCAAAAGCAAGTGGGCTGAGTCTGACTCTGACAACTCCAATACCGGAAGCTCTTCAGATGACAGCGATGATGAAAAAGTGGAATGCCTTATGGCCGACATCGAAGAAGAAGCTGAGGAGGTATTTGACTTTGGCTCACCTGAATTTACTCACAGTGATTTAGTTACTGCTTTACACGAAATGGCTAATGAATACAAAGCATTATCCAAGGAGTTCGAGGAAGTAAAGGCAGAAAGAGCTAACCTAAAAGATAAGTCAAGCAAATCAAGCTGCATGCAGCAAAAAGAGCTTGATGGTCTTAAGGTCAAGCTAAGTCTGCTGGCTACTGAGAACGACACCTTGAAAAGAGTATTCCAAGCTACCTTGATTGAAAATAAAAAACTACTTGAAACCATTAAGGCTTGGAATAAATCTTCGGTAACCATTGACAAGATTCAAGAAATCCAAAGACCGGTGCATGATAAAACCGGTCTAGGGTTTGGAACAAATGAACAGTCTATGGAATCCTGTATTCAGTCAAGCCCGGACAAAGGCAATCTTAACAAAATAAGATTTGTCAGGTCCAGCACGATATATGAACACGATAAGTGCAGCTTTGACAAAAATCAGAAAGTATCGAACGAACGAAGCTCTAAGCATAGAGGGCTGGGATATGTGGATCCCCAGACCTCTAATCAAAGAGGAACTTGGATCAAACCAAAACCTAATGAAAGAAGAAAGGGAAACCAATCTAATTTCAAAAGGCCATGGAATGAGTCTAACTACTCTAAGAAAATATGGTCAAAGGAGAAGCCTTACCAGTACTTTAATTGCAGGCCAGTTCAAAAGAGGTACATGCTAACTGATGAAAATAAAAAAGGCAAGCAGCACACAGCAACCTCACAAGCACACACATTTACTGCCTATCGACCGCACAGATTTCTGGACACACACACGGGCAAACCTGTAAGGGTGTTCCAGGTGTGGGTCCCGAAAGGGCTAATCCGACCTGGACCCTACTAGATATGGGTACCAAAAGTTCTTCACTCTTTGCAGGTACTAAAAGTCCAAACGGGCGAGAAAACCACTTCTATCAAGGACACTACCTGGTATTTAGATAGCGGTTGCTCACGACACATGACAGGGAATCCAGAACTTCTAACAGAAGTGGTGTTGTGCAAAGGACCAAAGATCAGCTTTGGAGACAACTCCAAAGGTAAAACCGTGGGTAAGGGTAAGATCATCCATGGTAACTTCATTATTAAAGATGTGTTACTTGTTGACAAACTATGCTATAATTTGATAAGTATTAGTCAACTATGTGACAATGATCATTCGGTCGAGTTTCACAAACACACGTGCCTCATAAAAAATGACAAAGGTGAGACTCTTATGACCGGTGTACGAGACCTAAACACCTACAAGGTAAACTGGTCTTGCTCACATATTTCTTCACCCACTTGTCTTACTGCTCATCATGATAAACATTGGTTGTGGCATAAGCGGTTAAATCATCTAAATTTTAAGTCCATTTTTAACTTGAGGAAGCATGATTTGGTTTCTGGTCTGCCCGAAGGAGATTTTGTAAAAGACAAAGTTTGTCCTGCTTGTCAACTAGGAAAGCAGGTGAGAGCAACTTTTAAAAATAAAGGGTGTATGTCCTCTTCCAAATGTTTAGACTTACTTCACATGGACCTATTTGGTCCTATACCAGTAAGAAGCATAGGGGGAATGAGATATGCTCTTGTTGTTATAGATGACTTTTCTCGATTTACTTGGGTCATCTTTCTCTCTTCAAAAGATCAAACTGCACCTCACCTGATTAAGCTTTTTAAACGCTTGCAAAATGAACAATCTACTGTAATAGATAGAATCAGGAGTGATAGAGGGACTGAATTTTTAAACATCACTCTTATGACTTATCTAGATGATCAGGGAATCAAGCATGAGTTGTCAGCTGCTAGATCCCCACAGCAAAATGGGGTGGCTGAAAGAAGGAACCGTACTTTAAAAGAAGCAGCCAGAACTATGATTGCTGATTCAAATGTTTCTCAAAGACTTTGGGCAGAAGCAGTTAACACAGCTTGCTATACTCAAAACAGATCTATGATTAATAAACGATTTAACAAAACTCCATATGAGATCTGGAATGGCACAAAACCTGACATTTCTTATTTCAAAATTTTTGGGTGCAAATGCTTTATCCACAACAATGGCAAAAACCATTTGACAGCCTTCGATGCCAAAGCAGACGAAGGAACTTTTATTGGTTACTCAGCCGTTAGCAGAGCTTATCGAGTGTTCAATCAAAGATCACTAACGGTCGAGGAAACCATTCATGTTGTTTTTGATGAATCTACTCTATGTACAGAACAAACTCAAGGGAGCATAAATGATCTGAGTCACAGACTGGAAAACACAAATCTACAGGAAGAGAGTGACAGTGATCTATATCCTCCAAAGAAGGATGATCCAGTTCCCTCCACCGGGTGTGATCAAACAAGGCCAGAAGTGGATCCACCGGTTGATAACAATCCTCCAGCCAATGATGATCCAGTAAACGAGGACGTTCATCAACCAATTGATGACAACCCTTTAGGGAATTATTTTAGGTGGAACAAAGATCATCCACCTGGGTTGGTCATAGGTGACCCTTCTGCTCCTCGAAAAAACACGTGGTCAAATGATTAATGAATTCTTGCATGCCGCTTTCATATCTCAGGTAGAGCCCAAGAAAATAGATGAAGCTCTATCAGATGCCAGCTGGATTGAAGCTATGCAAGAAGAGTTGAATCAATTCACCCGCAACAATGTTTGGCATCTAGTTCCTCGACCGAAAAATCAAAATGTGATTGGAACTAGATGGGTGTTTCGTAACAAGCTCGATGAACATGGCACTGTTGTGCGTAACAAAGCTCGACTTGTTGCTCAAGGATTCAGACAAGAAGAAGGCATAGACTTTGAGGAATCTTTCGCGCCAGTTGCAAGACTAGAAGCAATCCGCATCTTTCTTGCTTATGCAGCCTTCAAGAATTTTAAAGTTTATCAAATGGATGTGAAGTCTGCATTCCTCAATGGTCTACTTCAAGAAGAGGTGTACGTTGAACAACCACCAGGTTTTGTCAATCCTACTCATCCTCAATATATCTATAAACTTGACAAAGCTCTCTATGGATTAAAACAAGCACCGCGTGCTTGGTATGACACTTTGCTAAAATTTTTACTGGAACATGATTTCCAAATTGGAACGGTCGATAAGACCCTGTTTAAATTTGTAAAAGGTGATCATGTGTTACTAGTACAAATTTATGTTGATGACATTATATTTGGGTCAACTAACCCCAAGTTGTGCTCAAAGTTCTCTAAACTGATGAAGGAGAAGTTTGAAATGAGCATGATGGGCGAGCTAAACTTCTTTCTTGGACTTCAAGTAAAGCAACTTGAAACTGGAATATTCATCAATCAGTCCAAGTATGCCAAGGAATTGGTAAAGAAGTTTGGAATGGAACAATGCTCAACTGTATCTACCCCCATGAGTACATCAATTAAGCTTGATAAAGATGAAGGGGGAATTCCGGTTGAGGTAACCATGTATCGAGGCCTTATTGGTTCACTGCTCTATTTGACTGCCAGTCGACCGGATATCATGTATTCAGTTTGTTTATGTGCTAGATTTCAAGCCGCACCTAAGCAATCTCATTTCATTGCTACCAAACGAATACTTAAATATATTAAAGGAACTACTAATGTGGGTCTTTGGTATCCCAAAGATTCAAATCTTAATCTTATTGGCTATTCAGATGCAGATTATGCAGGTTGTAGAATTGATCGCAAAAGTACAAGTGGCACATGTCAATTCCTTGGAGATAGACTAATTTCGTGGTCAAGTAAGAAGCAGACATCAATTGCTACCTCGACCGCCGAAGCAGAATACCTTGCTGCTGGCAGCTGTTGTGCTCAAATACTCTGGATTCAACAGCAGCTTAATGATTATGGGATTCGGTCGAGTGAAGCTCCAATCTACTGTGACAATACAAGTGCCATAGCCATCACTCACAATCCAGTGATGCACTCTCGAACAAAGCACATTGATGTCAGGCATCACTTTATCCGAGATCATGTCTTAAAGAAGGAAATTAGGCTGGAATACATCTCTACCGATCAGCAAGCAGCAGACATATTCACCAAGCCTCTACCGGACGCTAAGTTTTCATATTTTCGAAATATTCTTGGCTTAGTAGATTTAAGTTAGTATGCATGTGTTTAGGGGGAATGATTGTCAATATGACATTAATAGATTAGCTGTTACGTTGCCATTAATATTGGCATATCATCCGCCTTTAACTAGTCTCTGACAGACTTCGTACTAGCAGCTTGGTGCTTTGAACCAAATGACATTAATTGGGCGCCGTGATTATGCTCTTCAAAACTTTTTGAATTTCAAAAATACTTTTCATGACATCACCCTATGGCCCATAGGTTCCTATATATACTTCTTTACACTCGTATATCAATCTTTCACCTTTGCTAAAAACTTTCATATTGTATTAAACGCTCCATCGAATTACTCTCAAGCTTTTGCTTACTCTTTGCTCGAGTTCTTATCTATAGATATCATGTCGATCCAGAAGACTTGCCTCGCCATCAACTTTGATTCCGTTGTTAAGGCAAACAACGCAGGAATAACTGAGGTCTTCACCATGCTTGAAGCCTCTGGACTGAAGAAATTTCTGGAATGCAGCGCCATCTGCGATTTGCCTGTTTTGAAGGAGTTCTTCGCAACCGCTCAAATCGAGCATGGGACTATCAAATGCTTGATCAAGACAGAGGTCTACTCCTTCAATCAGAAGTTCTTCGCTAGCACATTTGATCTGCCCTCCAGGGGTTTGACAAAATGCACGGATCTTCCAGATGGTAACTGCTCTTATTGGTTGAAGGAGTTCTCAACTACTGATGCTCCGATCAAACTGCCGGCCCAGAAGACATCTCTCAAAGCTCCATTCAGGCTACTGACTAATATCGTGGCCAAGAATCTTCTGGCCAAGGCTGGATCTTACGACAAGGTGACGCTGGAGAAATTTCAATACATGGCTTGTATTGCCTCCAAGATCAACATAAACTGGTCAGACATTCTGTTCAATATTCTATGTGAAATGATCAGGGGGAAAGGGCAATCCGAGGGATTTGCTTTGCAAATCTGCCACATCTTGGGCGTCCTTGGAGTGGACTTTTCCAAGACTGAGCCTCTGCATCCCACCAAATGGCTCAACAAGTCTACGATTCTCAAATTCCTGAACAAGAAAGAGACTGCTGTCGACACCTTGCCCTCAACCGCAAAGGCTATTGCTATCCCTCAACCGCTTTCAACGGTTTCGGTCGTGGCCAAACCAGTCCATACCAAAAAGTCTGCCAAGCGTCAACTAATCATCGAATCTGACTCTGAAGATGAATCACGTGAGAATGTTCCACTGATTCAAGCTTTCAGCAGGTCATCCCCTTCGGTCTCCAAAGCAGCTGTGTCATCCACGCCTGCAGGCGAGAAGAAGAGGCAGCACAAGAAGCTAAAGTCTCTTTCTGGACTTGCTCCTACCCCGCCAACGGTCGAGACTACTACCGTTGTTGCTTCTACTGCTCCTCGTCCTACAAAAGGGGTGATAATCCGGGAAGGTGCCTCATCAGCTCCTGAGGTCACTCTAGCTGATCCCAAAGACAAAGGGAAAGGTGTGATGATCTACACACCCAAGGCTCAACCAGCAGCTACGATAGAACTCAATATGATCATCTCTCACGTACTCCGTACTGTCAAGCGTCATCTACAACGTTTTGACAGATGGCATCACTCCCGCACTCACTTGACACTCGCTCAAATATTTCCTAAATGGAAATCTCTAAACGTCATTGAGCAGAAGATGCTTCTATTTGCTGATACTGAAGACATCGTGGAGGCTCTGGGAAGACGACATCTCATAGACTTGAAGCTTCGAGGAAGCCTGCTATCACTGCTAATTAATGAGCGTGTCAAGAATTTCAAATCCAAGAGTCCTACCGCTGCCGATGACTTTGTGATTTTGACTGGACTACAGGATAGTCTAAGTCAAATCACTCAACTACTTCAGCACTTCCAAGCTCTCAACAATGTCAAAACACCAGCTTCAGCAGCCTGTTTGCAAGCTTATGTGCTGGAAGCACAAGTAATGATGAAAACCTTTCTCACTCAAGATCAGGGTGAAGAAGATGTCTATGCTCTTCCTTCTTCAGATGGGATTCTGACCGATCTCATCACTGCTGACCTCTTTCAATCATATGCTCTAAGATCGAGTGTAGCAGCATCTTCATCGGTCGACCCCTCCTCAACCGCAGTCCAAGCAGTTACTCAACCGGAAGCAGTTGTGATTGCTCGCTCCTCTCCCGTGACGACCGCTCTCACTTCTCCCGGTCATTCACAAGATGTTTTAGAAGTGGTTGCACAAGAGACACCTGTCACCTCTGTGACAAAGGCTCCTTGCAGTAGTGAAGCAACAGTGCCCCCAACGGAGATATCAAGCACTATTGTATCACCTGCATCTCCAGAACAGCAAGTGACTGATGCTGATCCAGCACTTCAACCGTCTCCATCTACTGAAAAGTTTATGGAAGATCTCATTATGGATGAACCAAGTGCTGATCCTGGTACTCCACCAACCATATTGACTGCAGTCGAAACTATTACATCTCCAACTGTACCATTATTGGAAGGTCCATCGGGTAGCTCTCCAGCAAGTTCACCCGCACCACATCATCGTGAGTCTAGCCCTGTTTCACCAAGAAATGACTCAGAAGGGCAAATGATTCAGACTGATGATTCTTTAATTGAAGCCATGGCCGCAGCTCTAGATCATACCTTGATAAATCGGCTTCATGAGCTCATGCAAACGGTTAGGTCCTTCTCTCAAGACATAACAAACTCTTCCTTATCGGTCGATAATTCACGCCAGACGATGATTCGGCATTTCGAGACCGTGTCTCGAGACCTCGCTCGTCTGTCCACAGAGATCACTAATCATCATCGCACTCAAATCAACACGCTCTCTACCGTCTCCGAACAAGTTATCCGATCCGAAAATCGCCTTCATAAGCAGTTGAATGATCGGATGGACACTATGCAAGCCACTCTACTTGCTCAAATCGATGCAAAAATAGACACTATGCAAGCCTGCCTTGGCACTCAACTCACTGAGGTCATCCTTCGGCTCAACCAAGGTGATGCCAAAAAGGGGGAAGAAGAGCAACGTAGAGCAGCAGAGGCAAGAAGACGTGAAGAAGAGTCCAGAAGAAAAGAAGAAGCCGACAGAAGAAGAAGAGAAGGCGATAGGTCAGGAGGAGCCAGTTGGTTCAAAAGATGAACAACTTATCTCTTCTTTACTTATCGCAGCCGCTTTTTTTTCTGTAGGTGTAATAAAAATGCTTATTGTACTTAATGAAATTCATTCTCTCAATGAAGTTCATTTTTATGCTTTCATATTGTTCTTGGAGCACTTAAGTTTTGTCATCACCAAAAAGGGGGAAATTGTTGAATCCGATATTTTGGTGATAACAAACAACAACTCATTGTATAGGAATGTGCTGCCAACCATTGTATTTCAGGAACCTACTACAACTTCTACCGAAAGCTTGTCAACCGCCTTTGCTCTCGACCGGCTGAAGTCACAAGCCTATCAACTGGCTATCAAAACCAGCAGAGGATAAATCTATCTACCGGAAGCTTGTCAACCGCCTTTATCTCTCGACCGGTTGAAGTCACAAGCTTATCGACTGGTTATTCAAACCAGCAGAGGACAAATATCTCTACCGGTAGAATGCCAACTGCCTATCTAGATATCTCGAGACAAGTACCTGTGACAAGATGTTCTTTGCAGGATCTTTTATTAAAAGCAGAACCGGCGTTTCAGAAGATTTGTTGACTCCTGCAAATCAAGACAACAGGTTGTACCAAAATGGCAAAAACACAGAATGACTGCAGATAAAGCATTCGACCGTTTATTCCAGTTTTGGATCCTGGAAGTTGTCTGCAGTGTACGATCCTCATGCAGAATCATCAATGCATTTATGAGCATTAAATGTGCATTCAATGCAGCATCAGAACGTTCAAAATAAAGACGTTGATGATTGACCTATATAAAGGGAAGATTGCTCAAACAACAATATGCAGTGAGACAAGACAACGAAGAGAGACAAGCAACTCAGAAAAATTTCAATCACTTGACTAATATCAGAAGTCCTCATCTGATATACTTGAGCACACTTACAAGATCATTCATCTGCTGCTCAAATAAACCCTCGCCTACAGTTCACATATCTGATCGTCAAGGATCATCCTAGGGTTTTCAAGCCTCTCAACCGCTCTGCAGTCTGAGAAGCTCAACTCAACTATACTCAGTGTTGAAGAGACTTGAAGCTGCTCTGAAAGCTTCCACCAGTCTGATAAGAACTGAGAATCTTATCTGTGTAAATCTAGGAGTTTCGGATTAGGCATTGGATAAGTCCTAAGTCTGAAGTGGGTGTATTACAAGACGTTGTAATAACCAAAGTCTTCTAGTGAATTCCTTCCTAAGTGGAAGAAGGGGAGACGTAGAAGGATTAAGCCTTCGAACTTCCATAAAATCGTGCTTTAGCATTTACTGCAACTTATCTCACATCCTGCTCATACATTGCATTATAAACTTTGCATCACTAAAACCTTTGAACTATTTCCGCACTATTTAAGTTGTTCAAAACATTTTAGAAGTTGAGAAAACTGATTAAGTGAACTAAACCTCACTTGATCTTTCTAAAGAAGTAGAAGAAAAGTTTCAGAGTGTATTCACCCCCCCCCCCCTCTACCCTCTGAACCGATCCCAACAGTTAGTGTTGGGTTCGGATTACTGTGCAAAATGAGACAGTTTGATTTGTGTCTTGACTGATGTTGCAACACGACTTGAGACACGACATGAACATAAAATTTTATGTCGAGACTAGAGTTAGACTCTATCTCCTTAAAACAATTTGCCCCACATACGGTGTTGATGGAATATGAAAATCGTTTTCAAGATACAACGACTTACGTTTGTAATAGGAGCACTCCAATTTACAAAATCCGATGAACGTTGAAGATTCATTTTGAACTTTCTGGAATGAGGAACGTAAAACTGAATGTAGCAATATGAACAGTACGAAATTATAGGGGTCTATACATAGACATCCAAAGGTTGGAGGGTTTTTTTCACAAATAGTTGAGTCTCTTGGAGTAGATTCAATCTGATCCATCATATTTGAATCCGTCTGATTGATCTCAAACATTGGATATATCCACTTGCAGGATTTAATCTACTGCATCCATCTCCAGACCAACGATCTAGGTTGCACCCCTTGGATATACTCTTTGATCTAGCAGATCTCAACCACCAATCTAGCGGTTCAGATTCATCTGAATCTATCGTACGCCACATCCACACACACACGTGGACTCCATGACACGTCACCAATCTTCATGTTAGCTTTCACCATTTTTGATTAGCATAAAGAAAAGCTCTTCACCGGGATGCGTATGTGCGAAGTGCAATGTAGTGACCCGCTCCGTGATCACCTACTAATCAAAAACTTAAGCATGCATTTAACTTAATAAAATACTGATCAGAAATTAAACAGGGGAAAACCATAAACATCATTTAGGATATTTTTATACAACCATATCGAAAACCAATTGTATTAACCCAAATACATCAAAAACAAAAGCTTAGACAAATATCTCTGCTGGCCATCAATCGTCTAAGCCCTCCTGAAACCACCCGCCTTATCCAACCGCAGACCTGTCCCATAGAATAGGGTGTCCAGAAAAAACAAAATACGGGACGTGAGCATAAAAATCTCAATACGAGAGTATGAGTATACGATATTATACGTGCATGTATGCAAATGAACTGGGTACCAAGACACTCAGATCAAGAAACAAGCTCATAGACCGGGCCCAAGGTATATAGCACGCTACGCCGTAGCCTCAGGAGGTGGCTCATGTACCCATTGGATAATGGTGACCTGATAATAGTAAAAGTGTCCAACCATAACGGTGACCTAACACAAGACTTACTTATCCAACTGAAACGACTAAGTACCTCTAACTTAATTATTTAATTTAATAAATTTAAATAATAAATAAAATACGGGATTTTTTTTTAAAAATAATTGCCATGACTCGTTTAAAACTTTTAAAAAGCCAACCTGTCACAAACAGTAGTTCAAACAAATGAAATAAACACCTGATAAAAATCCAAATACGATAATCATAGAATCTAAAAAGGAGAGTTAATCCCACACAATTGCTTAATAATAAACCGTTAAGTTTACATGCCAAAAATTCTAAAGCAGGGAAAACACATCCTGCAAATGACTGACAGTGTATGAAAATATTTCAACTCATAAATAAAAAGGGCAACATCAGAGTTTTGTGAAAAGCTAAAAGCACATCGGTCAAGGGCCTGCATCACCGGTGACCTCGCCCTGGGGATCCTGCCTCTCAGCCTCAATGTAATAGCCATCACCTGAAAACAATAAGTGTAGTGAGTCTAAAAGGCTCAGCAAGAATATTGGGGGGGGGGGGGTGGATAACAAGTACTGCATAAATACAAGCACATGCATATTTAAAATAGCTGATACTAAAATTACTATTATGCCCTTAACTTTAAATGAAAGATTTCTGACAATAATGAGTTCATGCCGTAACGTATGCATGGCTAAGTCGAATATAATCATCGTAAATGAATAAATGTACTGAAACATAAACATATAAGTTTTTGGTGAACTTAGATCCTTGAATTGTGACTCTGAGATTTTGATCATGATCATGGTTACAGTGCACTATGCCGTAAGGAAGTCAGCACATCTCCCAACCCGTCTTTCCCTATGGGTGGTAAGGGAAGCCAAGATTTCTCCCAGCCCCATGCATTACACATGAATAGTTGGTAAGGGAAGTTAAACGTCTCCAGTCCCACACATTACACATGAATAGTTGGTTAGGGAAGCTAAATGTCTCCAGCCCCACACATTACAATGAATAAATGTAGTCACAATTATCTCACTTCGTTCAAAATATTTTCTTTCCTTCTTGAATATGGGACTTAGCATGAATATGTAAATATGACGCACATGTAAATGTTAATCAATAATCATGCATATGACTCACACATGGATGGTCGGGATGATGATTTAGGAGTCAAAACAAAAGTTGGGAAGCTAAGCCATAATTTAGCGCTTAAGGCAAGTCCAAGCGGCTCGCCCGTAAAATTTGAAACTTACTCGATTCTTATTAAAAAGAGATTCTGCTTGAAACCACGACTCCATGAAACATAGAACTAAGTAGAGAAATCATCATAGGAATTTATTTCTTAAGAAATCATTTTATAAAAATTCCATTTCCGGGCAGCAAGCTTAAAAGCCTAGAAATTCTGCACCTTTACCTTCAAAAATCTAGAACTCGATCAAGACTTAACCGAAATGATTTACGCTTTCACCGACATACTCCTAACATCTTGGCCTAATTCCAAACCCGAGCCCTTGCCCAAAATCCAAGATTAACCCTTGTCTAAGAACCAGTTTCCGAACAGCCTTGTTGCAAAAGAAATTCTGCACATGATCATCCCTCTAGGATCCTCTTCTAGGCCTTCAACCCAAGCTCCTACAAATTTCCAGCCTACAAGCTAAAATTACGACCACTCCATCGACCTACTCGAACCCTGAAATGGCTCCTCAAACCAGGTCCTAGTTCGATCCCAACAGTAAACCTCACCTCCCAAACTCGATTCCAATTGAAACCGATTGAGCAGCCTCCTTCTATCCAATCAAACCTACAATGCCAACTACAAGCCAACTGTAGTAAACCAGATTCCATTTTAAGATAATAATATGTTAAACATGATTAAGGGTTAGTAATTAACTGATTCCGGAGTTTAATTTGGGCTTTTGATTTTGGGCCGGATCGGAAGCTCCGAACCCAGATCGGAAGCTCCGATCCTAGACACTTCGGAACCTCATCGGAAGCACAGAGATCGGAAGCTCCGATCCTGGAACGGAAGTTCCGATCTCCAGCTGCCAGCAATGCTCGATGACTCAGCCACGAGTTTTGACAAGTGTTGATCGGAGGCAAGATCGGAAGCTCCGATCGTCGGATCGAACGTTCCGATACCGGCGTGTCATACATGCAAGGCGTGAGCTGGATCGGAAGCTTCGATCCCGAGATCGGTGGTTCCGATCCTGGCCGGGAATTTTTCCTATAAATAGGGCTTCTCAGATTCATTTCTAAATACGAATTCCCGAGTTTCTTTCTTCAGTTATATAGTATGAGATATACACTTGAGGGCCCTATCGGTTATAATAGAGGTTCTGAAATAACCAAGGTGTGGTTATAGTCATCCGGGACTAGCGACTCCAAAGGGCTAACTACGGACGAAGGTATGGTTTGGGAATCTATTTAAGTTTTGGGAGTACTTATTAGCTTAGTTAAGGCTTATAGAATTTATGTAGTGATACAGTGAACTTTTGAATATAGGCTTGGAACCTAGGATCCTACTTTACTTGAATTAGCCTAGAGGTACGTACACATTGACTGAGATTGCCAGCGAGTATACATGTTTATATGTTGCATTTATTTGGCATTATTATATGGCATGATATATGATTTACCACTTTCTATATTCATATGTCATGTGCATATACACGTTGAGCCTATACCTTGTTATACCTGACTATAGAGCCGGTTAGCTCTATACTCGATAGTCTGTCATTGAGAGTACCGCGACGGCGGGGGCATTTATGTCTGTCTACTCTGGTGTACTGGACGAGTGTGGTTGCACCCAGAGGTTGATCCGTGCGGTGGCAACACTCATGTGGCGCCGGTACTGAGCATGATTTTTGGATGACCCGTTACCAGTCATCATGTTGCATGCATCATATATTTACGTGTACTCATGTTTATGTACTGGGCGTTAGCGCTCACGTCCTAGTTGTTATCTTGGACACCCTATTCCATGGGGCAGGTCGCAGGATGGATGGAGCTGGTAGTTCAAGTCAGGACTAGGGAGCAGGAGCCTTGAGGATTTTATTATACAGCAGGATTCGATATAGCTGTATAATGTTTACTGTTTAAGTTTTCGATTTGGTTGTATCACTACATATTTAAGCCTGGATTATGTTACTAAGCTGATATGTAAATTATGGTTATGTTTCCGCACGTTTTTACTCTGTTAAGTATTTTGCTGTATTAAGTTAATGCATGCTATTAGTTGCCAGTTAGTAGGTGATACCATGCAGGGTCACTACATTTTTGGTATCAAAGCATGCTTAGATTTTGGGATTAGTACTTGGGATTTAGTCTAGTAATTCTTGCGCATTTGGGATTTTAATGTGCAATTCTTTTCAGGATATGGCTGACGAGAGTCACGATAGTGTTGGCCAGGGAGGTGGTCATCATCATCGTCGTCATCATCATCAGGATGATCGACATCGTCCTCATGAGGGTAGACGTCGCTACTCTATCAATAAGTTCATGCAAGTAGGACCGAAACCCTTGGTGGGAGGCAAGAATCCTGAACAGGCGAGGAGTTGGATGTCTAAACTCGAGAGTACTTTTCGTGCTTTCGATTGTACTGAGGTTCAAAAATTGGAAGTTCTAGAATTTGTTCTAGAGGATTGAGCACGTTTTTGGTGGGATGCCAAGGCTGCTCAGGCACGTACTGAGAGAGGACAGGTGACTTGGGGGGATTAATGACTATTGATTAATATCAGCAACGATTTCTTGATCTGCTACCTTTCAGTCCTCATATTAATGAGAGTGATGCATCGAAGTATGATATCTTTCTACAAGGTCTGAACCAAGATATCTACTCTCAGGTTGTCGTCTGTGATGACCCGGTATCTTTTGAGACTTTGGTGAACCATTGCCGTCTTCTGGAGACTAGCAACAGGCGGGCATAGTTGATGATGCCAGCACAGCCTAGTGGATCTTTTGAGGCTCGAGCTCAATCTATTGTGCAATCTGGACCTACGTCTTCTTCTACTCCTACTACTTCATCTGGATCTCGTGGTTCACGAGGTATGTTCCGTTTTGGGAAGAAGAAGAAGAAGGAGGAGTTTTGTAGTCACTGTGGAGGGAAGCATCCTGCAGCTTCATGTCGAAGAGCTACTGGTGCTTGTTATATTTGCGGTCAGCAGGGACATATGCGGAGAGATTGTCCTCAGCGCATGGGTTCTGCTAGTGGATCGGGATCACAGGTTGGATCTCAGGCTTCTATTGTTTCACGTCAGCAGCCAGCACCACAGAGTTCTTCTGGTTATCGTCCCCAGACTCAAGGGCAGGTATTTGCTCTGTCTCAAGAACAGGCTACTTAGGGAAGCGATCGCATGTTGGCAGGTACCTTTTTGTTATGTGGTATTCCTGCACTTGTATTAATTGATACTGGAGCATCGCATTCCTTTATTTCTAGTCACTTTGTTAAGAGACATAGATTACCTTATGTATCATTAGATATGGATTTAGTTGTATCTACTCCATTGGAGCAAGAGATAGTAACTAAGCGTCTAGTGATGGGTTGTCTTTTGGAGTTTGAGGGTAATGTGTTAGCAGCTAATTTGATGATATTAGCAATGATAGATTTTGACTGTATTTTGGGAATAGATATGTTGACTTTGTATCACGCTACTGTGGATTGTTATCAGCGTCTGGTACAATTTCATCCTGTTGAGGGTGATAGCTGGTATTTTTATAGTGAGGGTGCGCGACCTCCGATGCCACTTGTTTCGGCTCTGAAGGCATGTCATGTCTTGGAGTCAGGTGGGGAGGGCTACCTCATCTATGCAGTTGATATGTCCACGAGTAGTACGGGTATTGATCAGTTACCGGTTGTCAGCGAGTTTCCTGATGTATTCCCTGATGAGATTCCTGGTTTTCCTCATGTGCGAGAGGTTGAATTTGGTATTGATTTAGTACCAGAAACTACGCCTATATCTCGAGCACCTTATCGTCTGGCACCTTCAAAGATGAGGGAATTGAAACAGCAATTACAGGATTTGCTTGATAAGGGATATATTCATCCGAGTGTTTCTCCGTGGGGAGCACCTGTTTTATTTGTCAAGAATAAAGATGGATCGATGCGATTATGTATTGATTACAGGCAGTTGAATCATGTCACCATCAAGAATAAGTATCCTTTGCCGCGGATTGATGATCTGTTCGATCAATTACAGGGTACTTCTGTTTACTCGAAGATAGATCTGAGATCTGGATACCATCAGATGCGGGTACGAGACTCAGATATTTCTACGACTGCTTTTAGAACCAGATACGGGCATTATGAATTTTTGGTTATGCCATTTTGTTTGACGAATGCACCAGCAGTCTTTATAAATCTGATGAATCAGGTATTTCGAGAATATCTGGATAGATTTGTCATCGTCTTCATTGATGATATTCTTATCTATTCTCATGACAAGGATGAGCATGCACAACATCTAAGGATTGTTTTACAGACGTTACAAGATAAGCAGCTGTATGCGAAATTGAGCAAGTGTGAATTCTGGCTTGATCGGGTAGTGTTTCTCGGTCATGTGATTTCTAATAAAGGGATATCTGTTGATCCTAGTAAGATAGAGGCAGTGCTGAACTGGTCTCGTCCGACGACGGTTGCTGAGATTCGTAGTTTCTTGGGTCTAGCTGGATATTACCATCGGTTTATCGAGAATTTTGCACAGTTGGCAAGGCCTTTGACACAGCTTACACGGAAATATGTTGCCTTCATATGGTCCTCAGGTTGTGAGGAGTCATTTCACGAGCTGTGTGGACGTCTTACTACTGCACCTGTGCTAGCTCTACCTTCTGGATCAGGAGGTTATGTTGTTTATACTGATGCCTCTGGTAAGGGGTTAGGATGTGTTTTGACACAGCATGGACATGTTATTGCCTATGCTTCTCGACAGTTGAAGACACATGAGAATAATTATCCAGTGCATGATCTCGATTTAGCCGCCATTGTATTTGCACTCAAGATCTGGAGGCATTATATTTATGGCGAGAAATTTGAGATATTCACGGATCACAAGAGTTTGAAGTATTTATTCACTCAGGCGGAGTTGAATATGCGACAGAGACGCTGGATGGATCTTCTGAAGGATTATGATTGTGAAATCAAATATCATCCAGGTTCTGCCAATCTTACTGCTGATGCCTTGAGTCGGCAGGTGAGACTTTCTGCACTTCAGACTAGTGAAATATCTCATATGATTCAAGAGTGCTGTTCATTGAGTTTTACACTCAAGCACAAGAAAGGGAGAAATGGGATTCGATTGTATACTATTCTATCTGAGCCAGCATTGTATTCTCGAATCAGAGATGCTCAGATATCTGATGTTAAGACTCAGCGTTTGACACGTTTAGCCAATGGAGTTAATACATCTGGATTCCATTTTCAGGCAGATGGTTTACTGTGCTTATCTAATCGAGTGGTTGTACCTAATGTTGCGGAGCTCAGGAATGATATTCTTTCTCAAGCTCATAGGAGTCGATTATCAGTCCATCCTGGAAGCATGAAAATGTATAAGGACTTGCGAACTAGATTCTGGTGGAAAGGGATGAAGCGAAGTGTGTATCAATATGTTTCTAGATGTTTGGTTTGTCAACAGGTCAAGACTGAACATCAACGACAGGTGGATTACTGCAGAATCTTGAGATTCCCGAATGGAAGTGGGAGCACGTGACTATGGATTTTGTCACCCACTTGCCTATGACTACACGTCAGTGTGATGCTATCTGGGTTGTCATTGACCGTTTGATGAAATCAGCACACTTTATTCCTTATAACCGGGAGTATTCTTATGATTGCATGGCACGTTTATACATCCAGGAGATAGTGCGATTGCATGGGATTCCAGTGAGCATAGTTAGTGATAGAGATCCGCGATTTACCTCACATTTTTGGGGTAGTTTTCAGCAGGCATTGGGTACCACTCTGAGTTTAAGTACTGCATATCATCCGGAGACTTACGGACAGTCAGAGCGGACGATTCGTACATTGGAGGATATGCTACGTTCTTCTGTCATGGATTTTGGCTTATCTTGGCAGGATCAGTTACCTTGATCGAATTTGCCTACAATAACAGTTATCATCGTAGTATTGATATGGCACCTTTCGAGGCATTGTACGGTCGACGGTGTCGTACTCCGTTATTCTGGGATGAAGTCGGGGAACGGCAAGTCGAGGGTCCTGAATTGGTGCAGCAGATTATAGACAAGGTAGATTTGATCAAGCATAGGATCAAAGTTGCTCAAGATAGACAAGCCAGTTATGCTAATATTCGCCGCAGGCCACTTCAGTTTGAGCCTGGTGAATATGTGTTTCTACGAGTATCACCTTTCAGGAAGGTGATGAGATTCGGCGTGAAAGGCAAGTTGTCTCCTCGTTTTATTAGACCTTTCTAGATACTGGAAAAGATCGGAGATGTTGCATATCGTTTGGCTTTACCGCCAAATCTTTCCAGTATACATAATATTTTTCATGTGTCGTTGCTTTGACAGTACATAGCTGATGAATCTCATGTGATTCAGTCTTCTGATATTCAGCTAGAGCCAGATCTGTCTTTTGTTGAACGACCAATCCGTATCCTAGACAGAAAGGAGAAAGTTCTTCGGAACAAGACTATACCACTTGTGATGGTACAGTGGGAGCGCCGAGGCGTTGAAGAAGCAACTTGGGAAACTGAAAGTCGTATGCAAGCGGAATATCCTGAGTTGTTTGCTTTGTACTTTTGATTTATCATGTAAGATGTAATTACAGTTGTTGTAATAAAATATGGTTTGATGATTGTTATCTTGATTTGTCTTTAGATGTTATTTCGCGGACGAAATATCTAAAGGTGGGGAGAATGTAGTAACCCAGATTCTATTTTAAGATTATAATATGTTAAACATGATTAAGGATTAGTAATTAACTGATTTCGTAGTTTAATTTGGGCTTTTGATTTTGGGCCGGATCGGAAGCTCCGAACCCAGATCGAAAGCTTCGATCCTAGCCACTTCGGAACCTCATCGGAAGCACAGAGATCGAAAGCTCCGATCCTGGAACGAAAGTTCCGATCTCCAGCTGCCAGCAATGCTCGATGACTCAACCACGAGTTTTGACAAGTGTTGATCGGAGGCGAGATCGGAAGCTCCGATCGTTGGATCGGATGTTCCGATCCCAGCGTTTCATACATGCAAGGCGTGAGCTGGATCGGAAGCTCTGATCCCGAGATCGGTGGTTCCGATCCTGGCCGGGAATTTTGCCTATAAATAGGGCTTCTCAGATTCATATCTAAATACGAATTCTCGAGTTTCTTTCTTCAGTTATATATTATGAGATATACACTTGAGGGCCCTATCGATTATAATAGAGGTTCTGAAATAACCAAGGTGTGGTTATAGTCATCCGAGACTAGCGACTCCAAAGGGCTAACTACGAACGAAGGTATGGTTCGGGAATCTATTTAAGTTTTGGGAGTACTTATTAGCTTAGTTAAGTCTTATAGAATTTATGTAGTGATACAGTGAACTTTTGAATATAGGCTTGGAACCTAGGATCCTACTTTACTTGAACTAGCCTAGAGGTACGTACACATTGACTGAGATTGTCAGCGAGTATACATGTTTATATGTTGCATTTATTTGGCATTATTATATGGCATGATATATGATTTACCGCTTTCTATATTCATATGTCATGTGCATATACACGTTGAGCCTATACCTTGTTATACCTGACTATAGAGACGCTCAGCTCTATACTCGATAGTCTGTCACTGAGAGTACCGCGACGGCGGGGGCATTTATGTTTGTCTACTCTGGTGTACTAGACGAGTGTGGTTGCACCCAGAGGTTGATCCGTGCGGTGGCAGCACTCATGTGGCGCCGGTACTGAGCATGATTTTTGGATGACCTGTTACCAGTCATCATGTTGCATGCATCATATATTTACGTGTACTCATGTTTATGTACTGGGCGTTAGCGCTCACGTCCTAATTGTTATCTTGGACACCCTATTCCATGGGGCAGGTCGCAGGATGGATGGAGCTAGTAGTTCAAGGCAGGACTAGGGAGCAGGAGCCTTGAGGATTTTATTATACAGCAGGATTCGATATAGCTGTATAATGTTTACTGTTTAAGTTTTCGATTTGGTTGTATCACTACAGATTTAAGCCTGGATTATGTTACTAAGCTGATATGTAAATTATGGTTATGTTTCCGCACGTTTTTACTCTGTTAAATATTTTGCTATATTAAGTTTAATGCATGCTATTAGTTGCCAGTTAGTAGTTGATACCATGCAGGGTCACTACACCAACCTAGAAACCACCATGTGAACTACATATCACACATGGTGGCTCCTCAATCACCATCCAAACCAACACAATTAAAGCACCTCAACTCGAAACCATGCCATGAGTAAATTGTCAAAGTTTTTTTTAAAAAAACTAAGGCATGAAAAATCTGAAACATCGAATGTGGCATGACAATCCAAGAATTTACATTTCAAATTCCATCATACACCATGATCCATCAAATAACACAAGTTCTCAAAAGCATAAAAATCTCGGCTAGCAGGGGGAAGGGAACCCGAGCAAGGAACTTTCACATATACGCATATACACTTCAAAAATTTCAAAAAAAAAAAAAAAACAAACCACATAATGTATAATCTACAATGGGCAAGGAAGAAACCATATCCTTGCCTAAATAAGGAAATAAATAAGCGAAATGGTTAGGTGTTGTTGCGGACGCCGAAGCTGGGAGATGGGCTAAAAATCGAGCTGGAGGGAGCTGAAATCAAGCTCAAGAATCACGCCCAGCTAGTTATGGAACTATTTCTGGAGAAGAAATGCAAAAAAAAAAAAATGGAAGCTTAAATGGAGAAGAGCCGATGGATTCTTGAAGAACAGGGGAAGAATAGGATTCTATGCGTGTATGTGTGCATGAGTTTGAGTGTGTGGGTATGTGTGCAAAGTGTTGGAGGCTAGGGTTCAACTTTGGGTCCAAGTGCATAATTATAGGTATAACTCTAGAAAATGAGAGTGTTATGAATTTCATGAAAAAATGCAATACACTCTTAAAAAGTGCTAAACCAAACTAACAATTAAGACTACAAATTAAGTCGCACTAAATAAAAATACAAGCTTAAAAATCCTAATTTAAAATATTAAATTTGATTTTACTAGTCCGGGAATTAAAAATGCTAATTTTCGCAAAAGTTAAAAATAATAAATTCTAATGCACGGGAAAAATATAATATTTAGCCAATTAACACAAAAAATTAAAATAATTAAAATCATAAATATTAAAGACTAATTTAGACATGAAAATTAAATTAAATAATTCTAGGCGTCACTCCAACCATCCACAAACTCGTAGGGTGTCCGCCCTACTACAGGATACCTCTAAGATAAAGGCTCAATATGATCATGTATGCAACATACAGTCGTGACATGCTGTATATAAATGCATATAAATCATGCAATCACATAATACATGCAAACACATAATACATGCATAATTAATCTGGATATCTAGAATAATACTTACGTACCTCATATACTAGGCAATGCTAAACCAGCTCTATGTCCAAGCCTATAGTCCACACTACAATGTAAAATACTCATGCATCATAATATTATTTTAAAAGATTTAAGTAAGCTATAGCATACTTCCTATTTTCTATAAGGAGCCATAGTTATACCTTAGTCCGTCGTCAGCCTACTGATGAAGATTGCCCCAGAACTTGGGCACCACTCCGCTGCAACTCTGGAGCATCTCGCCAACTCCCGGACCAAGCCTAGGAAGGCTGAAAATCGCCTTAAACACTCAAAAGTCAAGAGAAGAAGTTGGAAATGGTGTGAGAAATGTGGCACTCGGAACCCCTATTTATAGGGTACGATCGGACGCTCCGATCGGCCAGATCGGACGCTCCGATCTGCATGATTGTACATGTGTCACAATCTCGTGACATATATCCCGCAACACATCGGACGCTCCGATCTCTGCCATGTGTCAGCTCCAACTTGACACCTCATTGGACACCTAGCAACGGGTTCCGACACTCTGTTCTTGGATCGGATATTCCGATCCTGTCCGAGCTCATTTTGCAATTTAGTCCCTTAATCAATTACTTAATCATGTTTAAGTCTCTTAATCTTGTAAAATTGAACCGGGCTACTACATTTTTCCCCTACTTAAAATATTTCATCCTCGAAACAAATCTTAAGTACTGAATGCAGTAAAATACTGAATAAACATCTTTTATTCAAGCTGAACATTTTACAAGATATATTTGAAAATACAACATTTTCAAAACAACTATGGAAATTCTGTACGCATATGGCTCTCAAGTTTCCAAGTGGTTTCTTCAGTGCCTCGGCGCTGCCACTGAACAAGAACAAGAGGAATGATCTTGTTGCGTAAGACCTTATCCTTATGACCTATGATACACAAAGGTCTCTCCACATACGTCAAATCTGTATCCAACTATACTTCAAACTGCTGTAAGATATGAGACTCATCTGCCACATACTGTCGTAACAGTGATACATGAAACACATCGTGGATACTTGACAAATACGGCGGTAATGCCAACCTGTAAGCCAGATCTCCAACACTTTACAAGATCTCAAATGAACTAATAAACCTAGGAGATAGCTTACCCTTAAGACCGAATCTCAAAATTCTGCGAAATGGTGAAACTTTCAAGAACACTTTCTCACCCACTTCAATCTGCAAAGGCCTGCTCTTAACATTTGCATAACTAGCCTGCCGATCCTGCGCAGTCTTAATTCGCTTCTTGATCTGTCCAACAATATCAATGGCCTGCTGTACTAACTCTGGTCCTTCTACCTGTCGCTCTTCCATTTCTTCCCAGAACAGTAGAGTACGACATCGTCCCCCATATAACGCCTCAAACAAAGCCATCCCAATACTACGATGGTAACTGTTGTTGTACGCGAACTCAATCAATGACAACTGATCTTGTCAAGCTGGACCAAAATCTAAAGAACATGCTCGCAACATGACTTCAAGAGTACGAATCGTGCGCTCTGACTGCCCGTTAGTCTCTGGGTGATATGTTGTAAGGCCCAAAAATATTAAATAATTAATTACGGGATTTGAGATTTAAATTCCGAATATGGAAAAATATTAATTTGAAAATTTACGGAATTAGAGATTTAAATTTCGGGTCGAAAATATTTAATTTAAGGATTTTCGGATATTAAGATTTTAATATTCGTAATTCTTAAATTAAAATATTAGAATATTTAAATTGAATATTTATGGGATTTAAGATTTAAATTTTGAGTTTGGATATAAAAAGGATTTAATTAGAAGGTGAAATTCGAGCAGGGACTAAATTGCAATTTCCAAAAGTTCAGGGACTAAAACGCAAATATGAGGCTTGACTTGTCAATAAGAGATATGTTTTGCATTTTAATCATTCTCCATTCCCAACCATCAGAAGCAACGACAGAGGAGGGAGAGAAAAGCTTCCAAGTCTATTTCAACCTTTCAAGCTCTGTTAAAAATTGATCCACCCGGTAGAATTTTCGATTGATCGTATATTTGAGATCCTGGCGTCAACGGCTACGTTTTGACGTAAGTTTTAATAAGTTCTACCATATTTGAATTTTAAGATGATGTTAGAATTAATATTTGATTGTATAAACGTGTTCTAGTTTATACGACGATAGTATATTTAAGACGGATCGAGAAAAGATCGTCGTTTGAACATGTTTATTAATTTTCAAAGATTTTATGAAATTCTGAATTTTTGGGGCTGTGTTGTACGTGTATATGCTGAGAATTTGAAGTTGTGATTGAGTTCATGTTGAAGTATAGATGATGTTTGAGTTGTGAGAATTATCGAATTCGAACCGTTACGCCGTCGGTTTATATTTGATGAATTCTGAAATTTAAAACGCTGATTTCAAAATCTTTATGAAGAAATGAAGATGATATGATTCATAGAATGTTGAATTAATGTTTTATGAATGAATTTTAGAGTTGTTAGATTTATGGTTTCGAAATCGGTATGCCGTCGGTTGAATTCAGGTTCTTTGATCAAGTTTTGAGGTTGTTATGTATTGAATAAGATTGGAAGCTGATTGTTAATTGTATAATACTTCCTTTCAGACTTGAGTTGAAGATCATCGAACTCGAGTCGAAGTATTCAATTCGACAAGAAGATGAATCAATAAGTAGATCAACTAGATAATAGAACAAGAAAGAGTTGGAAGGAGCAGATTTAGCCAAGTTTGAGTAAAGCTTTGCAAGTTCGAATATTTCAGATTTGAGATTGAAAGGTATGAATAGACATTCGATAAAATGGAAAGAATAACTCGAGATTGTTTATGATTATCGAGTTTCCTAAAATCACATACTTAAATGTTTATGTGCTCTTGTGTGATTTAATTGTCATTGTTGCTTTGAATGATTATGTGAATTATGTGTTCAAGATGTTTTTACAGTATTGTATGATTTAATGCATCAATATTATGTTGCATTCATCTTGAACCCTAACCTTGAAAAACATAGAGGGTCGAATGACCTAGATTGCAAATGACGTTTGGAGGGCTATAGTTGAGTGACACGGAATGTAGATTTACTTTCAGAGCTAGATGACTCACTATAGTTGCACCAAAGTCAGGGGATTGAGATATTTGATGCCACCTCGATTGGGAGAGTCGGTGGTCTGTTAAAGATTTTATTCCCCGGGATCCCAAGAACTAAGATTTATTGTTATCAGATTTGATAGACTATTCCTTGAAACATGCATTAAATTTATGCATTAGCCTAGAGATTTTTATGGTTTAGAATATTCGTTTATAAATGCTAGCATGTTATTATATGTCATTCAAGATATGAATGTGTTTATATGCTTGGTATGATATTGCCATAGATAAACATTTATGTTTTAAGAATTTAAGAATCAATTATGCTTCTATTATTTATATGTTATTACATGTTTTGAGATTAAGATTATTATGGCATATATATAGATTCAGTATGTTTAAATGATTTATATGCATGTCGTTCATACTGAGATTTATTCTCACCGGAGTTATCCGGCTGTTGCTTTGTTTGTATGTGTGCATTGCATCCGATTTGGACATGAGCGAGTCAGATGTGGCTTGGATAGCTCGATATTGAGACTTAGAAGTAGAGACTCGGGTTAAGAAGTAGATTTTGCTGTCAACCTTGTGATCTTGAAGCCTTAGAATGGTTTGAGAACTTAGATGTAGACTTGATCTTGTTGTTATATTGTACTTTGAAAATATGTATAAGATGCTTATACTTTGAAATGCATGTTCTACTTTGTATCTTGCATTTGGATCATCCTAGATTTGATTTGGGATGGTTGAATGTTAAAAGAGATTTGAAATGGAAAAGGACAACAAAACGATCAGATTTAACACTTTTGAGCAGTACAGGGCTCGCCCAAGCGCACCCAGGCGCGCTCGAGCGCACATAGGAGCGCTCGAGCGAGGCACATGTATAAAAAAAATAATGGTTCTTTTAGCGACGTGTTTTTGCGTCGCCAAATGTATGGTTTTGCGTTGCCAAATGTTCTAGATTATTATTTTTGTTCTTATTAAGAAGATTAATATGCAGATTGAATATTTCTAATTTGATTTGGCTTAAATTGTTTAGATTAAGATTGGTTAATTATTGTGAATATAAGATTAGCAACCTGAGGTCCCCACATATGCAGTACTCAAACTGAGAGTAGTACCCATAGCGCGCTGAAGACTCCCCAGAACCTAGAAGTAAACCTGGGGTCTCGATCGCTGACTATACTCACAGGCACTCCGTGCAACCGAACAATCTCCTGGATATACAAACGTGTCATATTGTCAAAACTATAGTCCCGGTTATAAAGAATGAAATGTGCTGACTTAGTAAGTTGGTCCACTACAACCCAGATAACATCACTATTCCTCGAGAAAATCGGTAAATGGGTCACAAAGTTCATCGTGATCAACTCCCATTTCTACTCAGGAATAGGTAAACTGTGAAGCTACCTTCCAGGTCATCGGTGCTCTGCCTTGACTTGCTGACACACCAAACATCTCGAAACATACTGATACACATTTCTTTTCATTCCCTTCCACCAGAACCTGGTACGCAAATCCTTGTACATCTTGTTACTTCCTAGATGAATACACAACTTAGAACGATGAGCCTGGGATAAAATCTCCTCCCTCAGAGTATCATCATCCGGAACAACAATACAACCAGAAAAATAGAGGAAACCATCTGACTGATAATGAAATCCAGACGTACTATCATCTCTGGCTAAACGAGCCAAAAGCTGGGTCTTCAGATCAGACATATGAGCATCTCAAATCCGAGAATACAAAGTTGGCTTAGATAAGATCGCAAACATCTTGATACCATGCATACATTTATTATGCTTGAAGGTATATCCTGAAGTACAACAATCTTTCTTTGTAAAATTCCACATAACAAGTCTGGAATGCGGACACTCGCACCTTGAGAGTTAAATCATTAGCAGTGAGATTAGCAGCTCCTGGATGATATTTAATTTCTCAATCATAATCCTTATGCAAATTCATCCAACGTCTCTGTCTCATGTTCAACTCCGCCCGATTGAACAAATACTTGAGACTCTTATGGTCTTTGAAGATTTCAAATCTCTCGCCATACAGATAATGATGTCAGATCTTCAGTGCAAAAACAATAGCTGCTAACTCGAGATCATGCACTGGGTAGTTATTCTCATGAACTTTCAACTGTCTAGAAGCTTATGCAATCACATGCCCGTTCTGAGTCAGGACACATCCCAGTCCCTGAAGAGAAAAATCGATGTACACTACATACCCTCCAGATCTAGATGGTAAAGCCAACACCAGCGCAGAAGTCAACCGTCTACGAAGCTCACATAAATTTTCTTCACATTCTGACGACCACCTTTCCGAGTAAGTTGTGTCAGAGGTCGAGCTAGCTGCGAGAAATTCGCGATAAAGCGACGATAATATCATGCTAGACCCAGAAAACTACGGATCTCAGCTACCGTCGTCGAACGCGACCAGTTCATTACAGCTTCAATCTTGCTCGGATCCATAGAAACTCCATCCTTGGATATAATGTGGCCAAGAAATACAACCCGATACAGCCAAAACTCACACTTACTCAGCTTAGCATATAACTGTCTATCCTTCAGAGTCTGCAACACAAGCCTTAGGTGATACGTATGTTCATTCACATCATGTGAATATAATAAGATATTGTCAATGAAAACGACGACAAACTTGTCCAAAAATTCTCGAAATAATCGATTCATCATATCTATGAATACAGCCGGTGCATTAGTCAACCCAAATGACATTACTAGGAACTCATAATGCCCATACCTGGTCCTAAATGCTGTCTTGGCTATATCCTAATCTCGAACTCTCATATGATGATATCCAGATCTCAAATCAATCTTCGAGTAAACCGAAGTACTTTGCAACTGATCAAAAAAATCATCTATATGAGGAAAATGATACTTATTCTTGATTGTTACCCTATTCAACTGACGATAGTCAATGCACAGACACATAGATCCATCCTTCTTCTTCACGAACAAAACAAGCACTCCGCAAAGAGAAACACTAGGACGAATGTAACCCTTGTCCAAAAAATCCTGAAGCTGCTGTTTCAACTCATGCATCTCTGACGGAGCCAGACGATACGGTGCTCGAGAAATAGGTGAAGTTTCTGGCATCAAATCTATGCCGAACTCAACTTCACGCACTGGAGAAAATCCTGGAATCTCATCTGGAAATACATCCGAGAATTCATTCACAACTGGAAAAGCTTTTATACCAACACTTCCAGCAGATGTATTGACTGCATAAATGAGGTAGTCTTCCCCACCAAACTCCAGGGCTTGACAAGCTCTCATAGCGGATACCAAAGGCATCTGAGGTCACGCTCCATCACAATAGAAGAACCAGCTATCATCACCAACTGGATGAAAATGTACTAGTCTCTGATACCATAAATGTAGTGACCCGCTCCGTGATCATCTACTAATCAGAAACTTAAGCATGCATTTAACTTAATAAAATACTGATCAGAAATTAAACAGCGAAAACCATAAACAACACTTAGGAAATTGTTATACAACCATATAGAAAACCAATTGTATTAACCCAAATACATCAGAAACAAAAGCTTAGACAAATATCCCTGCTGGCCATCAATCGCCTAAGCCCTCCTGGAAGTACCCGCCTCATCCAACCGCAGACCTGCTCCATGGAATAGGGTGTCCAGACACAACAAAGTACGGGACGTGAGCATAAAAATCTCATTACGAGAGTATGAGTATACGATATTATACATGCATGTATGCAAATGAAACTGGGCACCAAGACACTCAGGTCAATAAACAAGCTCATAGATCGGGTCCAGGGTATATCGCACGTTGCGCCGTCGCCTCAGGAGGTGGATCATATACCCAGTGTATAATGGTGACCTGATACTAGTACAAGTGTCCAACCATAACGGTGACCTGACACAAGACTTACGTATCCAACCATCCACAAACTCGTAGGGTGTGCGCCCTACTACAGGATACCTCTATGGTAAAGGCTCAATATGCTCATGTATGCAACATACACTCGTGACGTGCTGTATATAAATGCATATAAATCATGCAATCACATAATACATACAAACACATAATACATGCATACTCAATCTGGATATCTCGAATAATACTTTCGTACTCCATATACTAGGCAATGCTAAACCAGCTTTATGTTCAAGCCTATAGTCCACACTATAATGCAAAATCATGCATCATAATCTTATTCTAAAAGCATTAACAAAGCTATAACATACTCCCTATTTTCTATAATGAGCCAGAGCTATACCTTCGTTCATCGTTACCCCGCTGATGATGATTGCCCCAGAACTTGTGCACCACTCCGCTGCAACTCCAGAGCACCTCGCCAACTCCCGGACCAAGCCTAGGAAGGCTGGAAATCGCCCTAAACACTCAAAAGTCGAGAGAAGAAGTTGGAAATGGTGTGAGAAATGTGGCCCTCGGAACCCTATTTATAGGGTACGATCGAATGCTCATATCGGCCAGATCGGACGCTCCTATATGCATGACTGGCCACGTGTCACAATCTCGTGACATCTGTCCCGCCAATACATCGGACAGCTCCGATCTCCGCCACGTGTCAGCTCCAACTTGACACCTCATTGGAAACCTAGCAACGGGTTCGGACGCTCCGTTCTTGGATCGGATGTCCGATCCTGTCCGAGCTCATTTTGAAATTTAGTCCCTTAATCAATTCTTTAATCAGGTTTAAGTCACTTAATCTTATAAAATAGAACCAGACTAATACATGCAAAGTACGCCATCGATGCGCCCGTGCGTCGTGCGCTACTCGGACTCGGTCAATGCGTTGCACCTCCATCACTTTTGGACTTGACTTGAATTAATTATTCAATATATACAACACTATATATATCTAGGAATAGAAAGTACAAAAATTTCCATGTGAGTACAGAATAATTGAGTCTTGAACACAAATCTTAAATAATTAATTTTTCATTCACTCGAAATTGGTTTTGAGAAAATTAATATACCAAAATCATCTACCGAAACGTAGATTCCAATTCTCAAGTCCATTTTCAGTTTTATAGGACGAGTGATGCTCGATTAATTTTCGAGTTTTAATAAGTCTCAAAACCCATTTTTCCAACCGTTGGTACATAATTGAAGGTCGGGGGTCAATCTTCATAAATATTTGATTGAAAATATAAAATATTCTAAATAAAATTGCGAGAAATTAAAAAGATAGAGGTTCATTTGTCTACTTGGCTCATCAAGCATGGCCAGCATGTGATCTCATCACTTTATCACAAGTACGCCAATAAATGGAGTTTATTTAATAAAAAAAATTATATTTGATATATAGATAGAGTTTCTTTCAAGTGCCCACCTACAATGCCCAACACCATGCCCACCAATGATGTGGCACTATTCTATTGGACCTACAATTTATCACATCTTTATCACATCCAATAAAATAGTGTCACATCATTGGTGGGCATGGTGGGTGGGCACTTGAAAGAAACTATATATATATATATATATATATAGTTCTTTTATAGTGCCCAACACTATATGCCCACTTCATGCCCACCATGTACAATAGATGAGTTGACCGGTACAATAGATGAGTTGACTTGTACATGGTGGGCATAAAGTGAGCATATAGTGTTGGGCACCATAAAAAAACTCAATATATATATATATTGAGTTTTTTTATGGTGTCCAACACTATATGCTCACTTTATGCCCATATATATATATATATATATATATATATATATATATATATTGTTAGCCTAAATGCTAAAATCCGAAGATGAATACGACAGAAGCATAATTGCATCGGTACACAACAGTAAACAAATTGTGTAGTATTGTGCAGAAATCTAAAAAAGTGAATGGGTACTGTGAAAATAAACAATAAAGCAATTGTAAACAAAATTGAGGCCATTAGGTTTCTTTAAAACAAATTCATTTTCTCTATGAAGTACTTGAGGATCAATACGTACGGACGTCTATTTCTTAGGATATAACAGTTGAACAAGTAGCAAATTGAGCACAACTTTACTACTCCGACGAACTCAAATCGTACCTTTAATTTATCACCAAAATTTAACGGAGACCAAATGAGAAGCTAGCAATATGAAATGGAAGAGAATGTTTGAGTGAAATCCTGAATATATTTTTGTGTGTAAATTGAGAAAATGAAAACCCTATTTATAAGCTCCAAAAAGCACACTAAAAGTCACGAAAGTAATTAACCCAATTAATCTTGTATTAACTCAAGAATGTGAAGAATCAAAAATGATTTATTTATTTAAATTAAAAAATAATTAGAATCAAAAGTGTTTTATTTTATTTATTTATTTAAATTAAAAAATAATTCACGTGTGAAATTCAGCATGCGTGTGGACCAAAAACTCCAACTTCCTATCAATAAAAACTTTTGACTTTCTTTTGTCCTTTCATCACACAAATGAAATTAAGTGTTTATAAATTCAAAATGTAATGATTAAACTTATGAAATTGAATTAAAAATTTACACATATAAATTTGCTGATACCATCTTTTCCAGTTGATACATCATGACTATGTCAATAATTTAGAAATACAAGATAACTTTAATTTATATCGTATTTTCCATGTAGATGGAAATGGATTTTCCTGTTTTTTTATTATATATATTTTTTAAGGATAAACACTGACTACTCAATTAAATCCAAAAGAACACCTTGTAACCAAGAAGAAAAGTGAGATACATCATCTCAAATTACAACTCGAGGGACAGAAAAACAAAAATTAACTAGCTTATGAGCCACTGAATCTAAAAAATTTAATAATTTCATATGCAAATCAATATAAATCATGCGAATTAATCTATTGTATTAGCTCCATGTGACCACTTTAATAAAAATTAAGGTATAATTTTGAAAAATCATATATATAGATTATAAAATCAGTTGTCAATATCGAGCTATCCATATGATGTAGCTAAATAAGAAAATTCAGAGAAAATCGGCGATGTTGGATTCAGGGGCACATATATCAATCCTGCGAGTCCTGACATAAGATATTGGATTGTCACATACATCACTAAACAATGTTAAACCAGAGATCATCTGATGAAAAAAATTCTTTCACGCTCAAATTAACGTTATCCAAAACCAAAGAAAATATGGAACTTGTTGAGAGGTAACGAGGAACTCCTTCGAGACTTGTAGTATTTATAAAAGTTTTTGGAAGGCTTTGCTCAAAATATGTATATATATATATATAATCGTGGAATCCATTTAAATGGATGTATAGCTACTTACGAATAATCAAAATAGGTCAATTCATTATGAGTAATGCCAGATATACACTTTAGTGTACACCTTGGTTTACATATTTTCTTATTAATTATAAAAATTTCCTTGACTAATGAAATATTATTTCATATCATGGATATTTTTGTATTTAATGAGAAACACTGTAAATTGAGTGTAAGCCAAAGTGTACACTACAAGATGTTAATCTAATATTTTTCATTAATTATTAGTAAATTAATTATCACCCGATCTAATGCATGACCCCATCTCAATTACTTTTTTGCAAAAAAATTTTAATTTCTCTCGGAGGGGACATGATTAGGAGATGATAACTTTATTGTGCATGTTTCTTTTTGAAAAGTAATGATTGCATTTGATTCCTTTGATCGAAAGGTGTTGGGTGGTGAACCAATTATATTCGAGGGTCACAATCATGACAATTCATTGTAAAAAATTTGATAATTCATTAGAAATAAACGCATATATATATATATATATATCAATTCATTGTATATATATATATATATGCGTTTATTTCTAATGAATTATCAAATTTTTTACAATGAATTGATATATATATATATATAATTTTGATATCCTGCACCGTAATATGGGCACCGCCTACGTGGCGGTCCATGATTGGTCAGCCGTTTATTGTAAAAAAAAATTAAAAAATTTGTGTGGTTGTGGGCGCGCCACGTTGACAGGAGCTCACACGTGTGCAGGGTAAAGGTGTGCAGAATATCATTTATATATATATATATATATATGTTTTCATAATTAGAAAAATCTACACAAGAATATTCACTTTAAATTTGGATTTTTAATTTTTTTTTAGAAATGGAACGTAATGCTATGTCGGTACAACAGTTGACGTTTTATGCATAATTAGTAATAATTAAATCGCTATAAAATTGAAAATTTGAAATATAGAAAATAATGTTGACCTCATATTAATGAAATAATGGGGGAATAAAATTCAACCATTTCATAAATAAAGGTAAATATAGTAATTAGTAAGCAATATCAAATTTGTTAACATCCAAAAAGTGTTTACAATCCTTTTGTGAACAATAATTTTACACCTAGAATAAAGCCATGGGAAACATAGTATATATATTTTCTTTGGAATAATCTTGATTAACATTATATTGATTTTATTTTTCTTTAATTTTTTTTCGGGTAATTGCAAAACATAGTCGTTTATCCTATCTAAAAAGCCAGCACGCTAGCCACAAGAAGAAAACTCAACCATTCCCTTCAATTAGAAAAAAGATAATGTTTGACTAATTAATTATATATCTTTAACGAAAGTTAAGTTTTGAATTCATATAAAATCATTTGATTCAAAAAAAAATATCATATAAAATCACGGAACTAAAAAAAAAAGGCAATCAATCAAGCGTCTATTGAATCCGTTATCTTTCACAATCTAGGATCATTTTTGTAATTATGGGTTATTTTAATAATATAAAACATATTTATGATAGCAGTCTCGAATAGGTAGGTGCATATCACATCAGAAATGTTCACATAACTATAACAATTATGTAACGTATCAAAACCATGAATATCGTACAATTTTACTCATATAGATACTCATAATAGTTATTTAACATATCAATATATATATATGTATGTATGCATGTATTTCTCCCGAACATCTATCGTAAACATCTATATAAAAACCGAATAATGTAACAATTATACATCGAATATGTGAATATTACATGATTGCCCACAAATCACAATACACTTATATACGACACATCATATATCTAAAGAAGAGGATCAATTCTGACGGGTCTTATCCAACTTACAGAATAAGCGACCAGGTGAAATGAATGTGATTTTTACAGCACATCAAAGTATCAAACGGAATGTGTCATGTTATATATGTTTCAAAATAAAAGGTCTATATTTTATATATATAATATATTATATTTGAAAACTATTTATTAGTGTTTAAAAAAAAATTATTTATTTGAATTTTCAACCATACTGGTCGTAAAGGTAATATATGGTAAGCAGTATCAAATTTGTTAACATTATATTTATTTCTTTATTAAAAAAAATAAGTATATGTGTGTTGTTCAAAAATATATATAAATCACATGGTGTGCGTGAGGTAAAAATTCAAGAGACGTGAGTTGACTATACATGTTTCCGCCAACAAGGAAGAATCAGCAAAACTGTCTATAATATAAACAACACAAAATCGAGAAAAACTGTCTACTATATTATAAAATAATAAATAATAATAATTTAATAATGTTATAACATGGACGTGTAATGATTCTAATGGAGTACATATGTCCCCACATCAAGCTTTGAATATCTTGATTTTTACTCGTCTATATAATGCCTTTAGCTCTTCGCACATATTATGGTATTTCAAAAACTCGACTCATCACTCAATTAAGCTACAAAAATTCTCTTCCCTTTCCTTTCTTTCTCCTTTTATTTCATTTGGCAAATTTTTGAGAAGACAATAGTTGTTAGCTAGGGCGATACAAACATATATATCGCCAAGTGATCATGGCAGGAGGAGGGTTCGTAGCCTCGTCCGGAGGGACCGAATTCGAGGCGAGGATAACCCTTATTGTTATCATCTCATGTATCATGGCAGCCACCGGAGGTCTAATGTTCGGATATGATATTGGTGTTTCAGGTTAGTTGTTTTAGATTTATGTTAAAATTTGTAGTTGTCTAGCTAGAGAATTTACTTAGATATTAACATTATTTTTTTATTACACTAAATAGTTTCACATGTTTTTCCCCAAAAGGCCAAGAAATATATGGAAAAGACAAATATTATCATCATTACTTATAATTACATGCTCATGATTCCACGTGGGTACACTTACTTTTTACATATTACCAAATTTAATAAAACCCAAAAAAAAACCAAAATTACAGGTGGAGTGACATCAATGCCCGATTTCTTGAAGAAATTCTTCCCATCAGTGTACGAGAGGACGAATGATCCGGGGCTAAATAGTAATTACTGCAAATATGATAATCAAGGGCTACAATTATTCACGTCCTCCCTATACTTGGCTGGCCTTACTGCTACTTTCTTTGCTTCTTACACAACAAGAAGGCTAGGCCGTAGGCCAACTATGTTAATTGCCGGCCTCTTCTTCCTCGCCGGAGTTGTTCTCAACACCGCCGCACAAGACCTCGCCATGCTTATCATCGGCAGGATTTTGCTAGGTTGCGGGGTCGGTTTCGCGAATCAGGTAATCTATATTATCCATACATAAGATTAATGCAACAGTGCTTATATGAATTGATTCGTTTGACACGGCTCAAACTCACTCACCATATATTGTTCAATTCGAATTCAACAATAGCATTATTGCTACATTAAACCACAAGAGGAATGAAAGTAGGTCTAATGTGATATGATACGACGGATTCATATTTTTGCATAAAAAAGTAATTGTTTTTTATGGATTGAGTAAAAAAGAAAATTCGCTTCACAAATTGATTTGCACGTGCAATCATTTTATAAGAATTCTTGTGTTGAAATGATGTCGTTCACACTTTAACATCAAGAAGCTGTTAGGTCAGTGTTACAAACTAGCATACTAGCCAAATATTGTGGAACAAAAGTCTCACGAGTACACACATATTAAGAAAGGGTATTTTGGACATTTAGTGTTGAGCTTTACCGACCTGGTGTACACAATTTGTGCTTATATAATTGAAATAATAATTATTAATTTTTGTATATATATTTTAATTAGAAATGATATCTATATATATACTGCACCATTAAGATTTGACACATATACCATCGAATATTGGTGCTCGATCGAATTCAACTCTTTCTTAATAAATTCGAGCATTGACTAAAAAATATAAATGTGGTGTCATTTAATTAAACTTTCCACCTTATGCATATTACTTGTTCTTGTCGTGGTCATAATGACAAATATTGAAGTTCATTATTATCTTAAATTAACGTACTTAATATTAGGTTTAATTTGACTAAAATGTTATAAGAAAAATTCTTTAAACCTTTATTCTTTTTTTAGGGGGTATATATGCCATACCTTACTTGTTCATTTCAAATTCGTGCGCAATATTGAAATGTGACATGCTAATTAATTTCAAAGGGAAAAAAGTTTAATAAAGATGAATAATTAATTTTTCAGGCAGTTCCATTGTTTCTATCAGAGATTGCGCCGACGAGAATACGTGGAGGACTCAACATTTTATTCCAACTTAATGTCACCATTGGAATACTCTTTGCCAACCTCGTAAATTACGGAACTTCCAAGTAAGATTATATTTAATTTTATTTATTTATTAATTTACTATATATAATTTTATAACATATATAAATATATAGAATCATTTTTCCAATTAAACATGCAATGTTAGAATCTTGAATGTAAAAAATCAATATATATATTTAAAGTGAGGAATATTTATCCTACGTATTAGTAACTGGTTCATTTCAACCTACTTTTACAGATACTACCCCCATAATAGATCTAAGGGTCCTCATTTAACAATACATGCGGGGTTCACTAAAAAATAATGGATCCCACATTTATTGATGAATGAGGACCGTTAGATGTATGTCAAGGCAATGCCTGTATAGGTAGGATCTAACTTACCCTCACAACTAGCTCCATGATGTTTTGAACTTTTGACTTTCTAATTTATAATTAAATCGCTATAACTTTAAAATGTGATCACTCATTGTTTCTCTGTTGACTGTATAGTCTCATATTAGTTTAGATTTAGAGTAATAACTTTAATTTTTTTTTAAATTGCAACTTTTTCCATCGAAATATTGACGTGTCATATGTCAGCAATAATCAATGTCACATTAGCAATATCTCGTGTCAAACATTTCGTAACAAAAGACTAATTAAAAGTATATTTAAAAAATAAAATAAAATTGAACTAAAATGGAAGACGGAAGAGGAAACGATTTTTTTATTTATCAACTTGTTTAATTTTTGGTTTTTATCAATCAATTTTGAAAAAAATTGATTTTGATGTATTAACTTTTATTACGATTTATTACTGACTTAACACTTTGTTATGTTATAACAATATTTATTTGCGTCACATCAACAATTATACCAAAATAACCGTCCATTAATTAAAAGAAAATATACTAAATCCAAAATTTGAAAACTTACTTCGTCAAAATCCATATTTTTTTTTTTGGAAATATCAAAATCTCATAATCCAAAATGTGAAAAATTAGCATACCAAAAAAAAAAAAATCTATTTTCCCAAAGGCTAAATAAAAAAACCAGAATCACATGTGTCCACATATCACAAGACCAGTTCCCGATTAACTCAAAGGGACCATAAAGTTCATGTTATGTTTCAGTTTACTGCAACTAAAAATTCAAAAATCCACAAAATTTTCAAGAAAAATTTAATGGTTTAATTTCAGTGACTAATTTGTACTATTTGGTTCCAATGGCAGAATCAATGGATGGGGATGGAGGCTGTCTTTGGGGCTGGCAGGGATCCCTGCAACCCTTCTCACAATAGGTGCCTTCCTCGTCACCGAGACCCCCAACAGTCTGATCGAGCGTGGTCATTTAGACCAAGGAAAAGCCGTGCTCAGACGCATTCGCGGCACCGAAAACGTCGAACCCGAGTTCTTGGAACTCGTCGAGGCCAGCAGGATCGCCAAGCAAGTGAAACACCCTTTCAGGAATCTTCTAATGAGAAGGAATAGGCCTCCATTGGTCATTTCTGTAGCCCTTCAGGTAATATATCTATATATATTATCTTGTTGTTAATTTTACTAATTTTTATGAATTTTAATCATGTACATACATACATTGTTGCAGATATTTCAACAATGTACTGGGATCAATGCCATCATGTTCTATGCTCCTGTCCTGTTCGACACCCTGGGGTTCGGGAGCGACGCGGCGTTGTATTCGGCGGTGATCACCGGTGCGGTCAATGTCATATCAACCGTGGTGTCGATTTACTCCGTCGATAAACTGGGACGGCGGATGCTGCTGCTGGAAGCCGGGTTCCAAATGTTTCTGTCACAAGTGGTCATAGCCATAATACTAGGCATCAAGTTGTCCGACCATTCGAGCGATCTTCACCGCGGTTACGCGATCATCGTGGTGATCATGGTGTGCACGTTCGTCTCGGCCTTCGCGTGGTCCTGGGGCCCGCTGGGTTGGCTCATCCCTAGCGAGACGTTCCCCCTGGAGACACGCTCCGCGGGGCAGAGTGTCACGGTGTGTGTCAACCTTCTCTTCACGTTTGTGATTGCACAGGCTTTCTTGTCGATGCTTTGCCACTTCAAGTTTGGGATATTTTTGTTCTTCTCGAGTTGGGTTGTCGTCATGTCGGTTTTCGTGTTCTTCTTGGTGCCGGAGACGAAGAACGTGCCGATCGAGGAGATGTCGGAGAGGGTGTGGAAGAAACATTGGTTGTGGAAGAGGTTTATGGATGATGATAATGTAGATGATCAGGAAATTGGGAAGGAATATTATGGCACGAAAAATGGGATTGCCAAAGGATATGATCCTAATTCTCAATTATAAAATTGTATTAGGTGTTCTTATTAAAAAATAAAAGAGAACCTTGGTAGACATATTATTATTATTATGTAATACTGTTATGAAATCAAAGAAGTCCTAATATCGATTCACAACTTCACTGTTTTATTGGATTTCCAATATGTCAATCCTAGAATCAGGAAATAATAGAACACTATGCAATCACCAAGTAATCGATCATCAATCCAATTCACCTGCACACCGATTATCAAAATCAAACATCAAAGCAATAAATATAATCAAGACACAGGGATTACGTGGTTCAGCCTTTGAGGCCTACGTCCACGGTAGAGCAAGCAATCTGATTTATTACTCAATCAAGATGAATATCCTCAAGTTCTATACAAGTTGAAACCAAAATAAAAATCAAATACCCGATACAAGAAAGCCTTTGATCCAGTGATCTCTCTTTCCTGATAGCCTCCTTTTATTTCCCTCGAGAAGCTCCTGCCAATCATAGAGCCGGAAATCTATTCCTTCTCATTTAGTTGGTCCAATTGGTTTAAGGCCCACAAAAGAGTTTTAAGACCAACTAAAATACACACGCTTCTGAGGACCAAATGAATTGAGACATTAGTTTACAATCTCCACCTTGGCTCAATCATTTTGGCTGTTCTCCACTTAGCCCATATGACTAGTCTATCCTTCCTACCTTCACTAAATCCATGCAGTGTTTGAACTTAGAAGAAGACAGTGACTGTTGCGTAATTTTGTGCCCACAAGTGCATGGTGTCAAGTTATAATAATGTGAGTAGAGTATCGTTCCAACGAGGAGTAATGTGAAAATTATTTAGTGCTTGTAATTAAAATAGTCCTAATTTTATTTAGAAAAATCAAAGTTTGAGAGATTTGCAGAAAAATTAAATAAGCAATAAAACTTAAACAAGCACGCACACAATTTCAAAAAAATATCAATGAGAGAAAATGGTCTAGAGGTTTTGATTTCACCTGGTTTTAACAACAATTACTACTAATTAAATTATTTTCATGAATTTTATTCAATTAATAGCCAAGAACACTTAATTATATTATTTCTCTCTCTCTCGAGCAACAAATAATGGTATCAACTAAGATTCAATTTCAATATCTTTATTAAAAATCTAGTCTTAGTGATATGTGTAAAACGATGTTCTTCCTAAGGCTCCATTAAAGCTATATAATCTCTCGAGCTATATAAACAATTAACGGTGTAATTTCTATTGGTCTTATTCAAAATTCCCTCTCTCGAGTACCGGATTCCAAATAAATATAACAAATCAATTTATTGATCAAGTAATTGAAGAGACAATCAAATCTAGAAAAACAATTAATCTACGGGAATTCAATTCAATAAAATTAAAAACTCGTAAAAATGTCTACACCAAACTACGTCAACCTCTAGACTAATAAAATTTAGTTCATATTCAAAATATTGCAAAAATAAATCATGTTTAGAAATCTAGACATCAATTCAATAATAAATTCAAAAGGAGGAAAACAAATCCGAATATTCGATGTCGTGTCCGGTCGATCGATCTTCGTATTTGTTTATTGATGTTCTTCACGTTGCTCAGATTTCTTCCTCCAAAATCACATTCAAGCTCTCTAGAATTTTTCTGGATTTGTGCGGCTGCTTGTGTGCGGCTCTTCCTATCTTGTGTGCCTCCAAATCTCCTTATATATGTGTTCATAAATCTCTCGATAAATCCCTAAATCTAGAATCCAAACTTTTCAAAATTCTGTTATTTTCCCTATTTATGCAAAATAGTGCAGATCTTAGACTTCAGCCGCAGACGTGCATTCTTCATTCTCATATTTCTGCCTTTTGCCGCATATGCTTGAGATTTTCCCGCAGATGCGCTTAAGGTTTCTTCAAGTTTCTGGCTTTTGGCGCATATGCCCTTATTTTCACGCTTAAGCGCTTAAATCTTCTCATTCACGCACTACAAGAAAATCTTCAATCCACAACACGTAATAGACAACATTTTAAAGGTAAAACTGTTGTCTTATACCTTTTGACAACAGTTTTATTAAAAAATGTTGTTGTTGAGCGTTTTTTTTCTCAAAGACAACAGTTTTTTAAAAATTGTTGTCTTTTATGTTGTCTTTGAGCTATTTTTTTTAGCTACGACAACATTTATTTACATTCGACAACAGTTGTTATATAATGTTGTTAATGAGCGTGTTTTTTGGAATTAAAGACAACAATTTTTAAAAAATGTTGTATAAAAATGATGTCTTTTAATTAATGGTATTTTTTATATAAAAATAATAAATAATAAATATTTCCCCCAATTGTACGTATATGTCCAACACTTGTTCATTTTCGAAGACCTAAGTAGCCCCAAATTTACTTGGCCACTTTTTCAAAGACCTTCTTCATCCGCTTCTTCTTCTTCTTTTCTCCGACGGCGGCGGCGCCTTCCTCCTTCGGGAGCATCTTCCTTTGTTGAATTCATAACCTTGTCAGAGAGATACGGAGGAGGCTGAAGCTGCCTAAGGTCAGGGACCGATTTCCATTTTTTTTCAACTCTTTGTTTTAGCTAGCTTTATGTGCTGATGCGGACGGAGGTTTATTTCGTTGCTTTATTGAAATTTTTCAGACAATTTTCAATCCTCTTTATCTCCCTGGGAGTCGCATCACTTCGTCGCATTTCGACACCAAATTTTTCGAGCTCTTGCAAGAAAATATCTGTGATTCCTCCTCTTTTACTTGAGAGTCTCGTGTTAGCTTGGTTAATTTTTCAAGAATTCTTCACCTGGAATCAGCTATTATCTATTTACTATAAAACTACACGAGGACCTTTTGTTTCATTTTGTTTACAGTTTTTGCTATGAAATGTGTTGGTTTTGTGAAACTCATAGCCCCAAATGGTCGACATCTATGTTAATGTGTGATCGTGTGCATATATGTATTGTGTGTGCTTGAGCTCGTGTGGATGCAATAGATCCCTTGAAAAGGAAATCATTTTTGGCTACAACAAATCGTACATGTGTGTCATGTATCAGTATATCTATGAAGGACCTGTGTGTTCCCTTCTCTTTTTTATTATTATTATTATTATTATTATTATATGCTTTTAAATCCAACATTTTTTTTAATTTAAGCTCTATTTTCACCAATCTACTTCTAATTTCCTTGTAGCCTGTCATTCATATGAAATGATGTTTTCTTTTTTTAAATCAATGATGGTGTTAGTGGAATTATGTGTTATTTATATAGAGAAAAATAAACTTAGATCGGCTGGGGTCAAATGGGAGCCACCGGTTGACAATCAATTTTTTGGGAGACACTCATTATATATTATTCGAGACATTTTCTTAAAAGATATATGCTTGTGTGAATGTATTTTCTTTTAAAATAAAAAATATGATGTTTTGTAGCCTGCCATTCATATACTTTTAAGATTTCAGTTTTTTGAATCTCTTTCAAAATGATGTTCGGGATCATTTCATGCAAAACCCATTCATAAGTCCACATCTGGTTTCCTCGCTAATTTTAGGTTTCTGTTTTTTGAACTGATAGTAAACTTCTAAATGTTGAACAGTTAGATTCCTCTGAGAACTGGGAGCATGTTACACTATATTTGAGGCGGTCAGGCTTTCAGGTTAAGGTTGAGAGAACGCAGGCTGCTCTGATTGTGGAGAAATATTCTGAAGAATTGTTGGTATGATCAGAAATTAACTGAGTTATGTTAATTGCATTTGCATTTGTGATGAACAGTTAACATATTATTTATCTTTATTTTTCTACTTTCTTGGCTGAGGGATGAAAATTTTGGCATTTCTTTGTGTCTAAATTTTTTTCCAGCCTGTTTTTGTCAAAAATTTTAGAGATATATGTTACAAAAAATATTCCCCAAATTTTAAAATTATGCAGTTGGTTTGTTTTAAGCGTGTAGTGATGATTGTATTATATTGCATGTTAAATAAATCATATATATCTGGTATTACAATGATTCACTACGTGGAATAATAAAGTTTCTAATTAAATTGATTATGACTATTTTGTTATTATTTCGAACTTGAGTTTGCATTAAGAAGATTTTTTTATATTTTTAATGGCAGTGGACAAGATTGTAAGAAAAGAATACATAACAGTCAATTATATTATCTCAATAAAAACATTGTAAAGTACTTATCTTTTTTATTTCACGTGGATGACAGGATGATTACATTCAAAAAAAAGCGCGAGGGAACACTACAAATTACAGGGCCTAAAGAAGATATCCTTACAAAAGAACTCGATTCGAGAGAGCGTGGTGGTCGTGTGAGAGCTATTGGAGGTCATATCACTCCAACACTATATTTTAATGTTGGTAGAATATGGAGGAATGATGGTGTTGACAAAGATCTAATGATTGAGCAAAAGAAGGAGTTGGTTGAGGCTAGGAAAATAATCTCGGAACAAGATGAATGGATAAAATAACTAGAAGCAATCGTATACAAAAAAGGTGGATGGAAAGGTAAGATTGAAGACAAAGGCAGTTGTTCAGTAAAGTTACAACACTTGAATGATAACCAATTCATGAAAGTTGTAAAGAGTTTTCATATTGGTGAAGATTTGGATGATGACATACAAGTTGTGGAGAAATCTGCTGCGTTACAGGTATACTATTATTTTTCAGTTATATATATTACTTCATTTTATTTAAAAAGATATTGAAAAAGAGTTAGTACAATTCATTGACATGACTGTCTAACTTGTAGGGAAAATAAGTTGTTTTAACATTGGAATCCGACACAGATGTTGCTTATGGAACAGTTGTCGAGCTCAATGGAGCATCTAAATTGCTTCATGGTGTTCCGTTACCCCAAAATTGCATACATGTATCCATTGACATTGCAATACAGAAATCAGCACGTTTGCCAGTACCTATTCCCAATGAATGTGAAATTGTTGGTGATGCTGTAGGAATACATGTGGTTTGGCCAAAACACTTGATAGTAGTGCACGAGGTAAATGTGTATTTACAGGTATGCACACTTATACTAACATTTAATATTTTAATTTGTATATTTGTCATTAATAATTTGAAATTATTTATCATAGGCTCCTCGTCAACGAGATGCAAAACAATGTGGTTTTTACGTATTGAAATTTATGAGACAAATTACTGAAATAGATGCAACTATCGAGGGAGATTCATTACGATCAATGGTATATTCTTTTTTGAAATAATTGTAAGTTATGTATTTATTATTCTACAAATTCAGCAGTAGTTTTTCTCTAATACAATTTATGTGTGTGTTCCAAGTTTACAAAAAAGGAGTACTCGCGGGAAGAAATTGATGAGGTATGCTCTGAGTTGGCCGAATGCATCCAAGATCATATTTATGACTAGGTATGGACATTCAAAGCCTTTTTTGTGATGATAAGTTCTTAGTTTATAAAATCGAGATCATTTGGTAAAAGTTTTGGGTTTATTTTTGAGGTAATATTGCTGTATTGGGGCCCTTTGGTTTGTGAAATTTGGTGTTGTGCATAAACATGTATTTTTTGTATTTCATGTTTGGAATTATTTGTAATTTAGACTTAGTGGCATATGTTTTTTGGATGCATTCGTGGAGGTTTTGTGGGATGTTTTGGCGTGGATTTGAGGGCAGCTTTATGGCCTTTTGAGGGTTGTTTTGGGGCTATTTCGGGTCTGAATTGGGGATTGTATTTGATTTGTAGGAGTGGAGGGTTTTGGTGATGGGCTGTGAGGGAGACACATTAATTTGGTAATGGTCACGTGCAGGTTATTCATAGAGTATCTTTTGGCTACATTGGCATATAGGAGAATTTTAAGACCAGTAAGATTTTAAATTTTTATATATTATTGATATTGATTATATGATTTTGTTGTGAATTTAGAGATAGCAAATATGTTGATTGTCTGTTATATTCACATCAAATAATTTCATTTTACTTGTATTTTTTTCTGCTTATATTGAACTCCAAACAATAAATTTATTGATTTATTGAATTTGTAGAATATTTCTCCCACCATATTGGTTTGGTTTAAGTACACACATGCCTCACCTGTGTTTGTTTTTTTAGGCAATTGCAATGGCAGAGAAATTAGATCAAACAAGCTACCAACATATTTTGGAATAGATGTGCACTCGCAGATCACATTTGTAGGGTACTTTTGAGTTTTGTAAACAAGTGACAGAAGTTTGTGGATTGTGATTACATACTTTATGTTCTTTGTTGTTGGTAGATTATATTGTGATCAATTTAGCTATGATATACATTTATATTTCAATTGTATTTTCATCATGTTGGAATTGGTGGTTTCCAAGGGTTATTGATATATAGTTCTAATTAAGTGTTAGCTCAATTATTTTTATTTTTAATTAATTAAATGATATATGATCTAAATATAATAGACAACAGGTTTATAAATATATTAATTAAATGAGACCACAATTTTAAAATGATTAAAAAAATAGTCAAACACAACAGTTTTTAAATGTTATAAAAGTGTTGTTGTTCTAATGAAAAAGACAACATTTTATTTGTTGTCAAACAATTATATATCTTGCTTAAAGACAACATCTTTTATTTGTTGTAAAGTTGTTGTCTACCACGTTAAACGACAACATTTTTAAAATGTTGCAAAAAAGTTGTTTAATGATTCCGAAAGACAACATTTTAAAAAAGTTGTAAAACTGTTGTCGTATCTGAGAAGACAACAGTTAAAAAATGTTTTCGTTAAGCGGACTTTTTTACAACACGGGATTCTACAACAATTTTAAGTAGCCTACGACAACTGAAAAAAAATGTCGTTTTTAGGAGTTTTTCTTGTAGTGACGCCCAGAAAAAGCGCAGATGCCCTTGTTTTTCCTCATATGCGCCTCTTTTCATCCAACAAGCAGCTGCTCTTCATTCTCGCGTATGTGTATTTCTGCAGTGCACGACAATTTTCAAAAATTCATATCTCACAATATAACCGTCGGATTGAGCTGATATTTTGACAGTAGCTTCAAAACATCCTGAAATATATTCTGAACAGTGAAGATTGGATTTTGATGCCTCAAACATTCCCAATAAGTTTCTGAAGTATGATGTCCATATTTCGTCTTTCCGCTTCTTCTCGCTACTTTTCCTCAAATCCTTGCATCTCACAAAAACAACAACAAATAAGTATAATATTCACTCCATACATAACAAAAGCCAAGTCAAATCATATATAAATTAAGTGCATAAATTGCACTTATCAAATTCTCCCAAACTTAGAATTTTTCTAGTCCTAAGCAAAACAATAATGAGTAATATAGTCAGCCTCCGAATTTTTACATTCCAAGATCAATACACATATATGATAATTTTCTCAAGAGTTCTCGTGTGTGTGTGATTTGCCAATCTTGTCTATCCTCCTCGCTTTCGATACACTAATGCAAAAAGTTTGTTTCATAGATTCATCAATTCCGTTCTCTAGTTTCAAAACATTCTCCACCAAGTTCAACTTCTACTCACTAAGATCAAAAGGACTTTTCAAGTTATATCACAGTTTTTCATAAAATTGCCGGATTTTGCACCCGGTTTTATCTTATTTAGCTCCAATAATTACCCGCGGACTTGGCTATAACTAAAAATAGGATTTGAATTCTAATCCCCTCGTCTATAACCCGGATGGAGCATCAACCCCATTTTTTCGCATACTTAGCCATGGATTGGTGATTAGGATTTCAATCCCTTTTCAGGCCCATATGGAGTTGTTAAAAATTTATTTTATTTTTTTCTTTGTTGCTTTGGCAACTTTTTAGCTTTCAATATATTTTCCTAAATCATTTCTAAGCTTGTAGAAGTCTACCTCGATCTCAAGTATAAATCACCAATGTTAAGAATCAAATCATCCAATTCACTCAAAAATCACAAAGCTTCTCTAATCACTAGAGTGTAGACAATCAAGGCATAATGCATATGGGTGAGAACTCAAGATTAAATATAGTTAACATTGACATTTCAACACAAAAAATTATTTTCATCATAGGCCAACACAATTACACATCATGCTAACTCAAACTAACTCATCAAAAATTTTCAAAATTTTCAAAATTTTTAAACACCACCTCAAACGTAAATTGTGCATTCTCCTCAATGTAAAAAATTAAAATAAAACCAAGGACACGTACCTTAGGCATCGAGCGTCAATACTCGACACCATCTTAATCACTCAAAGCTCTTCATGCAGGGGTGACGCCTAAACTCTCATTGCTTCACCTTTTTCACCTACACAACTCAAAATTATCATTGATGTCTAGTCTTAACATGCACAAAAATAATAAAACAAAAACAACTAAAAGAATAAAAATAAAGCAAATAAAAATAATAACTAGCTTGGATTGCCTCCTAAGAAGCGTTTAGTTTATAGTCCATAGCCCGACTATATTCCGATTCTAGCCAGGTTCCGCTTTGTTGGAGGTTTTGCCCTTCTCTTTCACCCTCCAAACATATTCAACAACCCTCTTGATCTTTGATTTATTTTTCTTCTTTTTCTTCTTTAGCACCGGCTGATCCTTCTCTCTTGGCACTTCTATAGCACTAACATCTGCACGAAAACTTTCCATCCTTTTTTATTCTTCAATCATGAACACCTTATCTGTGGATAGATTTCTAGCCTCGGTGAACACATTAAAGATCACCTTCTCACCATCAACTCCCATTGTCAACTCACCCTTCTTTACATCTATCTTGGCATCAGCAGTAGCCAAGAAAGGTCTCCCCAATATCAGTGGCATATTTCCATCCTCCTTCATATCTAGCACAACAAAATCTGCAGGAAAAATAAATTTATCTATTTTTGCCAGTACATCCTCAATGATTCCAAGCGGATATGTGATAGATCTGTCAGCTAGCTGCAACATGATTGTTGTGGGCTTCACCTCGCCAAGTCCTAACCTCCTGAAAACAGACAAAGACATCAAATTAATGCTAGCTCCTAAATCACAAAGTGTTTTATTAAAATTAAAAGAACAATAGTGCAAGGAATAGTAAAACTCCCCGGATCTTTTAATTTTTGTGATAGCTTCTTTTGCAGGATAGCACTGCACTCTTCAGTCAAGTTCACAGTCTCGAACTCCTCCAACTTTTGCTTCCTCGACATCACTTCCTTCAAAAATTTAGCATAATTTGGCATTTGCAGCAAAGCATCGGCGAATGGAATATTGATGTAAAGTCTCTTAAAAATCTCAAGAAACTTGGCAAACTGTTCATCCAACGCTTTTTTCTTGAATCTCTGTAGGTATGGAAGTTTCGGCTTAAACATTGGTTTTTCTTCAAATTCACCCTTTGATTACATATGCTTACTCTCACCACTCTTGCTATCACCAACTTCAGCTTCTTCGACATTCTTCTCCTCTTCAACTTCAGCTTTCGACTCATTGACTCCAACTTATTTTCCACTTCTCAAAATCGATGGCCTTGCAATGTTCAATGGGATTCACTTCGGTATTACTTGGGAACTGACCTCGATTATTATCTTTCAAGGAATTCGCCAGCTGCCCAATACTAGTCTCCATAGATTGCAAAACAGCGCCCATATTGGCCACATGCGTCTCCAAGATGTCAAGGCGAGACTCAGTTCTTGCCATTCTCTTACTTGATTCCTGCACAAATGTACTAACAACATCCTCCAAAGAAGGCTTAACTTCACCCTTATTTGTATTGAAACCCGAAAGATGATTCAACACATTTTTATTGTTAGCATATGAAAAATTTTCATGATTTCGCAAACTTGGGTGATATGTATTGGGAGTAGGATTACCTCTATAGCCTCCATAACCTCTGTAGCCATTAGGATTGAGATAATTAGCTTCCTCTGGGGGATGAGATCCTTCAATAACGACTGAAACACCTGCTGAATCTGAAACATTCACCTTATTTAAAGCAGCTACTTGCGTCGTCAGTGCATATAATTGTGCGGTGATGGAAGTAATAGGATCAACGTTATACACTCCAACAGGTTTCTTGACTCCCATATGCTCAGATGGTCATTGAAAACTATTGATTGTCATTTGCTCCAGCATATCGTAGGACTGAATGGGGTCCTTTGAAAAGATTGTTCCTCCAGCTGTAGAATCCACTGACATCCTTGTAGGCGTGTTCAAACCATTGTAGAAAAGCTCAATTTTTTCTCAATCTACAAAATAATGGTTAGGACAACATCTTAATAAATCTTTGTACCTTTCCCAAGCTTCATATAGTTGTTCAGAGTCCATCTACCGGAAGGTACAGATCTCGATCTTCAGCTGGGTGGATTTGGCAGGTGGAAAGTACTTCGCAAGAAATTTGACTGTCATTTCCTCCCATGTAGTTATGCTACCCAACGGTATTTATTGTAACCAACTTCGCGCTTGAGCTCTGAGAGAAAATGGAAAAAAATACGTAAGCGTATAATATCCTCAAGAACACCGTTCATCTTTACCGTATCGGTGATTTCCAAGAAAGTCCGCAGGTGCAGATGAGGATCAGCTGTGTCGCTCCCATTGAATTGGTTCTGCTGAACCATGTTGATCAAAGCCGACTTCAATTCGAAGTTGTTGGCATTTATAGTTCCTCGAGCGATTCCAAAATAGTGAGCCTGGATCATCGGCCGGAAGTGATCTCTAATAGGCACCAGGGGAGGTTGTTGTACGTTCTCTTCAACCATTCTGTTTAATTCTTCTTCTCGTCTCAGTCGTCTCAGTGCTCTTGCAGTACGTTCGATCTCCGGATCAAACAATAGAGAATTCGTTCTCTGAGATCTTTGCATAAACTGCACTCAAGAAGAATAAAATCAATTAGTAACTAAAATTAAAATAAAAAAAATTCTAAATTAAAATCTAGACTAATTGGTAACAAGACTAAAATAAAATCAATAAATTACTCCCCGAAAACGGCGCCAAAAACTTGTTGCGTGATTTTGTGTTCGCAAGTGCACGGTTTCAAGTTTTAATAAAGTGTGAGTAGAGTATCGTTCCCACGAGGAGTAATGTGAAAATTATTTAGTGCTTGTAATTAAAATAGTCCTAATTTTATTTAGAAAAATAAAATTTTTAGAGATTTGCAGAAAAATTAAATAAGAAATAAAACTTAAACAAGCACGCACACAATTTCAGAAAAATATCAATGGGAGAAAATGGTCTAGAGGTTTTGATTTCACCTGGTTTCAATATCAATTACTCCTAATTAAATTATTTTCATGAATTCTATTCAATTAATAGACAAGAATACTTAATTATATTATTTCTCTCCTTCGAGCAACAAATAATGTGTATCAACTAAGATTCAATTTCAATATCTCTATTAAAAATCTAGTATTAGTGATATGTGTAAAACGATGTTCTTTTCAGGGCTCCAATAAATCTATATACTCTCTCGAGCTATATAAACAATTAACGATGTAATTTCTATTGGTCTTATTCAAAATCCCCTCTCTCGAGTGCCGGATTCCAAATAAATATAACAAATCAATTTATTGATCAAGTAATTGAAGAGACAATCAAATCTAGAAAAACAATTAATCTACGGAAATTCAATTCAATAAAATTAAAAACTCGTAAAAATATCTACACCAGGCTATGTCAATCTCTAGACTAATAAAATTTAGTTCATGTTCAAAATATTGCAAAAATAAATCATGTTCAGAAATCTAAACATCAATTCAATAATAAATTCAAAAGGAGGAAAACAAATCCGAATATTCGATGACGTGTCCGGTCGATCGATCTTCGTATTTGTTTATTGATGTTCTTCATGTTGCCCAAATTTCTTCCTCCAAAATCACGTTCAAGCTCTCTAGAATTTTTTTGAATTTGTTCGGCTCTTTCTATATTGTGTGCCTCCAAATCTCCTTATATATGTGTTCATAAATCTCTCGATCAATCCCTAAATCTAGAATCCAAACTTTCCAAAATTCTGTTATTTTCCCTATTTATGAAAAATAATGCAGATGCTTAGACTTCAGCCGCAGACGCGCATTCTTCATTCTCAGATTTCTGTGTAAGAATAAAATTTAATCATGCATAGAAAAATTGCATGAGACTGAATGCAAAAAAGTAGATCGGAATACCTCCAGCCATTGAATCTTTGAAGAACGCTTTTGAATCCTAAGAACACCTTGAATCAGCACTTCAACGCTTTAGAGTCTTCTAAGTACTCCAAACATCATCGAGTTAGTTTAAATTTGATTGTGGCTTATCTTGATGAGATATTTTTTTGTTCAAAAAGTTGATAAACTTATCAAGATATTATTATGCACATTTAAATCTCTACAAATCTATGGCCAGTAGATAAATGTAGAGTTATGTATAAATAAATCTTAATAATTATCATATGAGCCACTTTATGAGATAAAAATATTTAATATGAATTAAATATTTCCAACAGTCTCCCACTTGGCTCGTATAAATCTCATCATCCACTAAAGGAGTAAACATAATACACGAATCGTGGCGACAATTCCCCTTAAGACGAGTATTATCTTCCACGTATCATGATGCACCATGCTTCTCAAAAACTAAATGAATAAACCTTATGCTTATTCAAGGTCCTACTTTAGTGATATTTCTCAAATGAATGTGTACACAAATATAAAATATGAGAAAATATCAAAATAGAGTCTCACCAAAATGAATTTGTTCTTACAAAAAAAAAAATTACATAGAGGAACCAATTCCCATTATGTCCACATGATCCTTAAATTTTTGTGGCGGCATGCCTTTAGTCAAAGGATCAGCAATCATCAATTCAGTGCTAATGTGTTCGATGACCACTGCTTATTTTTAATACGCTCTCTTATGGCTAAATACTTGATGTCGATAAGCTTGATTCGACTCCCACTTTTGTTGTTCTTAGCCATAAAAACAGCAGCTGAATTGTCACAGAACATTCTCAATGACCTAGAAATGAAATCCACAACTCTAAGCCTCGAGATGAAACTCTTCATCCATACACCATGTGAGGTGGCCTCAAAACAAGACACGAACTCAACCTCCATAGTGGAAGTGGCAGTCAAGGATTGCTTTGCACTTCTCCAAGATACAGCTCCACCGGCTAGGAACAAAATATATCCAGAAGTGGATTTTCTTGAATCAATGCAGCCAGCGTAGTCTGAACAGAGTATCCAATCACTTCCAAATTCTCAGTTTGACTAAACATAAGCATGTAGTATTTGGTCCCTTGAAGGTACCGCATAACTTTCTTTGCAGCTTTCTAGTGGTCTAAACCTGGATTACTCTGATATATGCCTAACATTCCAACTATATATGCAATGTCAGGTCTAGTGAAACTTGAGCATACATCAAGCTTCCAACCGCAGAAACATAAGGAATGTTTTGCATTTTCTCTCTTTTAAAGTCATTTTTAGGGCAATGATCCAAATTTAATTTGTCACCCTTCACATCGGGAGCACACTTGGTGAACAATTTTTTATATGAAATCTATCTAAAACTTTGTTGATATAGGTTTCTTGAGATAATCCTAAGATCCTTCGAGATCAATCTCTATGGATCTTGATGTCATTGACATAAGATGCTTCACCCATATCTTTCATATCAAAGTTGTTAGATAGAAATTGTTTCACCTCATATAGCAAACCATTATCATTGGTTGCAAGTAAAATATCATCCACATATAGAATAAGGAAACAAATCTTGCTCCCACCGACCTTTTGGTATATACATTGATCCATGATGTTCTTTACGAAAACAAATGAAGAGATGACATCATGAAATTTTCAATACCATTGACGAGAAGCTTGTTTCAATCCATATATGGATTTTTTAAGTTTTCATACCAAGTGCTCACCATCACTAGAAGAAAATCCTTCTGGTTGTTTTATATAAACCTTTTTCTCTAGATCACCATTGAGAAATGATGTTTTCACATCCATTTGTTGCAACTCTAAGTCAAAATGTGCAACTAAAGCCATAATTATTCGAAGAGAATCTTTCTTAGATACTGGAGAAAAGGTCTCCTTGTAGTCGATTCCTTCCCTTTAAGTGAATCCTTTTGCAACGAGTCTTGCTTTATATCTTTCAATGTTGCTCAATGAGTCTTTCTTAGTTTTAAAGACTCATTTACATCCAATGGTTTTTGCACCATCAGGCAACTGAACAAGATCCCAAACCTCATTGAATGTCATAGAATTCATTTCTTCATTCATAGCATCGTACCATAATTGTGATTCACTGCAACTTGTGGCTTGTGAAAACGTTTCAGGATCATTCTCAACTCCAACATTAAAGTCCAATTCTTGTAGATACACAATATAGTCACCAGATATTGCTGGTTTTCGATGTCTAGTAGATCTTCTTAAGTTGTCATCTTGAATAACATGTTGGTCGATTTCTTGATCAATATTTGCTTCTTGCTCCTCATTATCAGTTTGATCATCTAGATTTTCATCAGCAGTTTGTGGAATTTAAATAATTGGTTGTCCAACACCCGTTGGGACTTGAGGATTGTAAATTACAGCCAATGGGTCACTTGGATAAGATGGTATATCATTAATGTGATATTTCTCAAGGATTACTTCTTTGGAATTATCACTCCCACTAACCAAGTGATCTTCAAGAAACTTCGCATTTCTTGATTCCACAATTCTAGTGCTATGAGATAGACAATAGAATCTGTACCCTTTGGATTTTTCGGCATACCCAATGAAATATCCACTTATGGTTCGTGGGTCCAGTTTCTTTTCTTGTGGATTATAAACTCTTACTTCAGAAGGGCATCCCAAATGCGTATATGTTGCAAACTCGGTTTCCAACCTTTCCATAATTCAAATGGTGTCTTTGGGACAGCCTTGGTTGGAACTCGGTTTAATATATACACTGTCGTTTTAAGAGCATCAGTCCACAAGAACTTAGGAAGTTTGGAGTTGCTCTGCATACTCCTAACCATATTCATTAAATTTCAATTTCTTCTTTCAGCAACACCATTTTGGTTTGGAGAACCAGGCATGGTATATTGGGCAACAATCCCATTTTCTTGAAGAAACTTCGCAAATGGCCCAAGTTCTTGTCCATTTTCAGTGTATCTACCATAGTATTCACCACCTCTATCAGTCCTCACAATCTTAATTTGTTTATCACATTGTTTTTCTACTTCAGCCTTAAAAATTTTAAAGGCATACAAAGCTTCGTTCTTATCATGAAGCAAGTAGATATACATGAAGCGTGAGTAGTCATCAATAAAGGAGATAAAATATTTCGGATCATGCATATCCATATCTAGGCAGCATATATCTGAATGTATGATTTCTAATAGTTTAGTACTTCTCTTGGCTCCCTTTTTAGATTTGTTGGTCTGCTTTCTCTTAATGCAGTTCACACAAGTCTTAGAGTTAGTAAAATCTAAAGTACTAAGTACTCCCTCATTTACTAATCTCTTAATTCTCTCCATGGAGATGTGTCCCAATCTCCGTTGCCATAAAATAGAGGAATCCTCAGTTATAACACATCTTTTAATACTTGCTTGAACATGCATAGTGGTGTTGCTATCATTTTGTAAAGAAATTGAAAAAAGACCATCAATCATTGTACCATTCCCAACAATATTGGATTTATAAAATAAATTGAAAGATTTATCCAAAAATTGAAATGAATATCCAAAAGGTACAAGACTTGAAACGGAAACTAAATTTCTAGAAAAACCAGGTACATAAAATGTTTTTTCCAACATTAAAATAAAAACCACTATTTATATTAAAAATGCAAGTCTCAATAGCTTCCACATGCGAACGCATCTTGTTTCCCGAATAGATTCTCCGCTCACTTTCCATTGGTTTCCTTAGACTTTGCATACCCTGCAAGGTATTTGTGACATGGATTGTAGAACCAGAGTCAATCCACCAAGTTTTATAAATCGTATTAACCATATTAGATTCATAACAAACTAATGAAATAGGAATATCATTCTTGTTAAGCGAATCCTTGAATTTTGTGCAATCCTTCTTTATGTGCCCCTTCTTTTTACAAAAGAAACACTTGGATTCTTTCTTAATGTCAGGTTGGGGTGGAAATTTTTCTTTCCTTTTTTCCTTGAACTTGGCTTGTTTTGAAGACTTTCCTTGTGCAGTTAGTAAGACACTCTCACTTGATTCCATCAGCAACCTTCTTTCCTCTTGAACACACAATGTCAACAATTCATTGGTTGACCACTTATCCTTATGTGTGTTGTAGGAAATTTGGAAGGGTCCATATTGCTTTGGAAGAGTGCATAAAATGTAGTGCACGAGAAAGTTATCAGATAATTCCACTTCAAGTTTTTTCAGTCGAGCCGCTATATCTCTCATTTTCATGATGTGCTCTCGCACACCTTTCACTGTTGTGAGCCTTAAAGATGAGAACTCCATTATTAGGGTGCTAGCAAGGGCTTTATCCAAAGTTGCAAATTGTTCATCAATTGCCTTAAGTAGGTCCTTGACTTTTTCATGCATCTCAATAGAACCACAAATTCCAGTAGGAATTTTGGTCTTTATGAACATAATACAGAGGCGATTAGATCGCTCCCTTTTTCATAAAGATCCACCTCATCAGTTTTACTGGATTCCTTGATGGCAGGTGGTTCGTCTTTCCTTATTGCATAGTCCATATCCATGCACCCTAATTGAAGGAGAACTCTTTCCTTCCATACTTTGTAATTATCCCCTTTGAGTTCAGGGATATCAAAACGAATATCAGAGAAATTAACAGGTTGTACTGCATAAGATTAAAAATAAACATGCTTACTACTTAAATATTTTGAGAAAATGTCATGTGTTACCAATGTAAATTATGTTGATAAAATCTAGCGACATAAAACTTGCCTGTGGGCTAAAGTTTTAATTCAATTAAATTTTATGTAATTTAGTAATAAAACTATCAAAATTAATTTTCCATAACACCTGTGGGAAAATTAAGAAAAATATAATTTTGAAATTTTATTTTAATTAATCACATAAACAAAATAAAGATCCTTGTGGTTAAACCTTAATTATTAAAAATTATACGGTTCACTAGACAATATTTTGGCTTTGTTTAATTCTTTATATAATAATTATTTATGAACATAATCAACACTTTCCAAGAGTGCTCCCAATTGATAGGTAGAGCTAAGGCCTCTTTAAAAAAACTCATCTTCTAGACAGAGCAACGTTCCCCAGGGAGACCATTTGCTACAAGGCAATTTAAACCGGTCTTGTACAGAACTCCCTCAGATCATGCTTTCATATGCCAATCATAATTATTATTCAACTTTAATTATCCATGATATGGACCTTTATAAGCCAAAATATAATTTAACTTAATATGACCATAATAATTATGGAGGCAAAATAACAATATAATTATGAACAAATAATCTCAATTTGCATGTAGATAAATCATGAAAAATATTAAATTTCATGCAGATAAATCATAATATTTGACATATATAATTCAAATAATTCTAAACATGCAAAATATTCTTAAATTTAAAAAAATAAGATTTCTAAATTGTAACACCCTCAACCGATGAAGATGCTACAAAACTAACATGACCTTAAAACTAGTGCGGAAAATAAAATTTTTGAAAGATGTATGCATACATCAAACCTTACTTAAAACATTTCAGAAGTTTACAAACCAAATCCAACCCTTAAAATTTATAAAACCTGTTTTCAACATTAAAATACATCATAAAGTTGCAAATGACTCAATACATAGCACACTCATCACATAACACACTCATGCATCGCCCGTCGGTCCGACTCCTTGCTCTTCTTCATGCCCGACATTGAACTCGTCGACATATGTATAAATGTCATCCTCTTTACCTGCACCATTCAAGTATAGTGAGTCTAAAGACTCAGCAAGTATATGCAGTAAAAATCATGAGATTTCAAATATCATTTAAACGTAACATAACATAACATAACATAAACTTATCATTTGGTGACGAATTATGCGAAATTAAGGCAACCGTCATAATGGGCACATTCATCTTTTCTTGTTGATCAACAATCATATGGCATTACGCCTCGTAACATTCGTTCATTCATTTTTGGAGGCCCCTCCGGAGCTCATCCTGGAGTACCTAACCCGTGCATTGAGCCGTATTTGGGAGGGCCCAAACCGGAGTACCGTTCCCGTATTGCTACCACAAAGACACATAAGACATCAAAATATTTTCATGCATCAACATATCATTCATTTTTCATATCATATCATTATCATCTCATCATAACATTATGATTCCTTTCATAAACTTTTATGTCGTGATCTTAAAACCTTACTCGATAAATTCATGCATGTCATAGATGATTAAAAATCATACTTGCATATTGAACATAGCTTTCATGAATGAAAATTAGACATGTACATACAACATATAACATAATCGATCCACGTAAGTCGTTCTTTTTGTTCTTGATGTTAAAAACTTGAAAATTTTTGCAATAGAACATCTTAATAACACTTAAAAGAGTTTAAAATTACATAAAAATCAATTTAGGATTTGAAATGTGAAATTTTAAAAGTTGGGACAGAACTATTTACGCCTAGGCGTAAAATATTCCCGCCTAGGCGCCGGCCAGGGCACTGCCCTGCGCGAATATGGCCGTTTGCATTCGCTAAAACGTTATTTTTCATTCTGAATTAGGAAAAGTGGTAAACATGAAAGTTGTAAATCTTTATCTTGAATTTCAAATGCCACCAGTTTGAGATCAATTAGAATTTTCAGTAAAAATTTATACGCTTTATCCCAAGATGTGTCACTGCCGGAAATTCAAAACGCTCGACACACTTCGGGGCGATTTTGGCCAATCTTCCAAAATGATTTTGACAAAACTCAAAACATGAAAGTTGTATAAATTTAAATTAGATTTATAAAAAAGTTAACCTCATGTCATTTGGATCAGTACACTAGTCTTTATCTTCAAAATTGCAACAAGTGGCGCAATTTCGGAACAACCGAACACATAACACATTTCAAAGCTTTAACTTAAAACTTAAAATATGAGATTTTCTACTAATTATGCTATAATTTTTGCATAAAATATTTCTTAAAATCTCAAGAACACATCAAGAATTTAAAAGAATATAAAACTCTCGATCATACTCAAAGAATCATCAAAAACGACTTAAGTTTCATGATTTCAATCAAACATAAACCATGATCTTGAACTCTTAAAAATCATGCATAAACATTACATAAATCATAATTTTCATATCAAAATACATATATCTTGAATGGTGGTTTAAAATTGCTTTAAAAAACTTGCCTTGGATGAAGGAGGAGTTGATCTGGAACTTCGGAGACGAGCTAAACCTTGGACGAACTAAAAACTGGTACTAAAGACTCACTTGAATCTTGAAGGATTTGATGAAGAAGATGATGAATAATGAGGGGGAGGAGAAAAACGTGTAAGGGAAAGGAGGATAAGGGAGAAATCTGATAGAATATGTCAAGAAAATCACTAACATGTAGGGTATAAGGTTGTTAAGTGTAGTTTTCATGATTAATTCACATCGTGTATTGATTGCTTAAAATGTAGTCAAAGAAACATATCTCGACTCGTCTGATAAAAACGCTATCTTTTGACTCGTTGATAAAAAACATAACAATATCATACTTAAAATACTCGTAAAAATGTACTCTATCATCTCATTCATAGGTTAGCCTCGTCCCGCGAGTCCAGAATCAAACTCTACCTGGAATCATTTACTTAATCAAAATTGTTAAACGTAAAATAAACATAATCATGAAATTATAATCATTAAATCATAACTTAAAAAATTAAGGCATAAAATTATTTAAAATTATTTTTAAATCATCGTGAGCGAGTTTTTTTAATGGATTTTTGGACCTTACATAAATATTCATAAATTTCGAAATTTTACAAATTTCAACAGCCAAACATACCTTTAAATTGAAAAATCCCCAATTTTAAAATTTTCCCCAATTTGAAACTCTAATTTTCGAATTACCCTACAACCCATCCCTAATCTCCATGCTGCCACCACCTCCGGCCAAATTGATGGCCGGCGAATAATCCTGGCGACCCTTCGCCTCTTGGGTTTCCGCCGTGAAAACGGCGGCAACAGTTTTTTTTATATTAAATTCGCCGATCCAGCCAAACTGTCGTCTTATTTCTCCGAACGACGGCGGAAACTGGTCGCCTCTTCATGGGCAATCGGCCGATGATGTCAATCGCCAGAGATGGCGTCCGTACGGCTGCCGATTTGGTTGATTCTCCATGTATTTCGAAAATTTTTCAAAAAATCATTAAACTGGGTTTTCAAAATTTTGTGATGAATAATTCGTAAATGTAAAAAAAAAATTTGGGATTTTAAAAAAATTATTTTAATATCAAGGCGGAGGTAAAACCGCTCTGATACCAACTATAAGAATAAAATTTAATCATGCATAGAAAAATTGCATGAGACTGAATGAGGGCTTTCCGGGAAACCTTGGATATTTGTGCTCTTCAGGACCTTCACGGGAGTGGGGAGTTTTTTATTTGGGTAAATCGCCGGGCTAGTGAAAATCTGATTTTTGAAAGATTAGACAGGTATGTGGCTACAATTGACTGGAGACTTCTATATCCGGCTGCTAGGGTATATAATCTTGAATTTTTCCACTCTGACCATAGGCCTATCTTAATTGAGTTTGGTCCGAGATCGCAGCAGTCTTTTCGTAAGGGAGATATTTTTCGCTTCGAGCCGTTCTGGGCTACTGATCCAGATTGTGAAGAGGCCGTGACAGCTGGGTGGTGTAGAGCTGATCGGTCTATTTTTCTTCCTGCTCGACTTCGGTGCTGTAAAGAAGGCCTTCGTTCATGGGTGTTGTGAAATTTCCTCGCAAGTGTACGAGTGTCAAGTTTTAATATAGTGAATAATTCAGATATCGATCCCACAGGGAGTAAAATGAAAATATTTAGTACTTGTAATTAGAATAGTCCAAAATTTATCTAGAAAATCAAACTTTGAGAATTTTGCAATAAAATAAATAATCAGATGATTTAAAAGCACGCACACAACTTTCAGATTAAAAATCAATCAGAGAAAAATCGTCTAGAGGTATAGATTTCACCTGGTTTCAACAACAATCAATCCTAATTAATTAATCTTCATGAATTTCAGTCAATTAATAGCCAAAAACACTTAAGTTTATTATTTCCCTCTCCCGAGCAACAAATAATGTTTATCAACTAAAATTAAATTTCAATATCCATATTAAGAATTTATCGCAGTGATCTATCACAAAACAATGTTCTTTTTAAAAGCTCTGTTAAAATCATACACTCTCCCGAGCTGTATAAATAATTAACAGTGTATTTTCTAATGTCCTATTCAAAATCCCCTCTCCCGAGCAATGATTTCAAATAAATATAACAAATCAATTATTGATCAAATAATTGAAAAGACAATCAATTCTAGAAAAAATAATTAATCTAGAAGAAATTCAATTCAATAAAATCAAGAATTCATGAAAGCGTCTACATCAGGTTCCATCCGACCTCTAGACTATAAAAATTAGTTCATACTAAAATTCTGAAAACAATAAATCATAAATCCAACCATGTTCAGAATTAAATAAAAGATAAGAAACAAATCCGTTGTCGACGCCGTGTCCGGACTATCAAACTCCGTCTTCGTTCTTCAGTTAAGCTCCAGAAAAATCCTCAGGAAAATCACGATCACAATCAATCTCTGTTCTCTGATATCTGCGTGTGATGTGTTATGGCGGCTCTCCCTCTCTCCTCTGATAAAAATTCCTTTTTATACTGTGCACAAAAGCCCACTCAAAAGCCCATAAAATAATTGCCCGATTTAATAAAATTTCCAAAACACCATCAGGGCGGACGCTCAATGGACGGCGCGGGCGCGCCTTCAACTCGTAATTTCCAATTCTCAGATTTCAGAACTCTGCGCGTTAGCTCTTGAAGAAGCGCTAAAGATAAGCGCTATCTTTGGCCCAATTGTGAAAAGCCCATTAACCTCTCCTGACTCTGTACGTTGTTTCCTTTTCTTTTCTTCTTCTAAACTTCTTATTTTTCTCCTCAAAATTCCATAATTCACAAAATCTCGATAATTTCCTACAATCACAAAAACAATACAATACCCACATAAATCTGCTCGAAACAAATATTTAACAATTAAAATCATATATAAATTAAGTGTATAAAATACACTTATCAAATACCCCCAAACTTAGACTTTTGCTAGTCCCGAGCAAAACTATTAAATTCCAAAAACTCATTCTCTCAAAAACCAACAAGAATAGTCAAGAAATATTATGGAGCAATGGCCTCATCAATGATTTCAAAAATATCAAATCCAATCATATCCAACCTACTAACACTTGAAAGTTTTAGCCAATCACAAAATAATAACCGCATAAACTCACAATCTCCGCAACTCAAGTTCAAAACACCATTCTCCAAATTCAATTCAAACATTCATAGATCATGAGGACTTTTCAAGGATAGCATAGGATCAAATATAGGATATTAATCAAAAACACTCACAAATAGGTAAATGCAAAGAATAAACGTGTGTAAGTGTTTAGATCAAAATTCATAATCATTAAAAGCATCAATCAACAGTCCATAGGCTAAATTCTCGCAACTCTTCTCCACTAGTATATTGGGCAACTGAGACTCGGTCAATAGGACTTATTCAGCTTATAATGTAAGGCCTGGCTCATGGCTACAAATGAAGGATAAGAATTCAAAATAAGGAGTAATTCACATTTATGCTCAAACTCTAATTTTAACTCCTTTTCTTTCACAATTCACTTCTATTTCAATTCACTTCATTTCTCAACTTTTTCACAACTCTCTCACAAATTTTTTCTTTCTTTCACAACTTTTTCAACCACATTTTTCAACTCTTTTTTCTACTACCTTTTTTTCATCTTTTCAATTCATCCACCACACCAATCCCTTTTCTCACAAATAAAACTAGGAGCATAAAACATTTTAGCATTCAAATTACTCCCTTAAAGGTAGGAAATAGTGTATAGGCTATTCAGGTAGTCAATGTAGGACCTTGAAATAATTACGAATGGGGGTTTATCACACGTTTACATGCATGCCATTTGATTTTCAATAAAGCTCAAATAAAGTACTAGGGATAAAATAGTAATAGGTAGCTTGAAAAGCTCAAACGAATTCAGAAAAATCGCCTGAATCATTCCTAATCTCAGTTTTGCCCGTATTTCGCCTCGAAGAGTGTTCGAACTAGTTCTAGACAAGTCTTATTCCACAATTAAATCATACAAATCTCAATCAGTGCAGAAAAAATAATCATCAGCAGTTAACGATGATTTTCACAAAAAAAAATCAGATTTTCTCGTACCTCAATGTACTAATATACAAGTGTAGCTCAAATGGGCAACTAAGGATAAATTCAATGAAAAGTAGGCCCAAAAATTTTAAACAATGCCTCAATCATAACTATGTCTGTATGTCTCAAAAATCAGATTCAAGTATTAATCACAGAGTATATAGGAAATTGTTCATCTAATTGGTTCCATATTTTCAAAAATATTTGTCAGATAGGTAGACAATCATGGATTTCAGTTACAGTACAAAAATATTTTTCATTGACCATGCACCCATATATTTCTCAACTTCTTTTAAATTCAACTCAACTCAACCAAAAACAACTAAACTCAACAAAAATTGTATCTATGAAATTCAAAACTCAACTTTCAACCAAACAACCAAACAACTAAATCAAACATTGATTCACCCCCCCAAACTTAATGTAATCATTGTCCCTAATGATTAAAAACAATAAAAGCACAAGGGACTCATACCTTCGACACCGAGCATCAGGACTCGGCGTCATCATCATCATATCCATGGAAAGAAGGTGCAGCAGCAGCAGTATCATCAGAAGACCACTGCGGAGGAGCTGGATAAGGCACAACAGTGGGCGGATAATTCTGGGAGAGAGAGGCAGTGAAGTCATGCATATAAGTCATATGTGCTCGCATCATCTTCCACTGCTTCTTCATCTGAGTAAGCACGGCCATAGAATCATCACGAGTAGAATACTCAGTGGCCGGATGCGTCGGTAGTGACATAGGTCCTTCCAAATGGGAAGGTGCTGGCTCAAAGTGTGGTAGTGGCTCCGAGGGTTGCGGTGGTTCAGCTGCCTGTTCAGAAGTACTGGCTGCTTTCTTCTTCTTGTCCCGTCTCAATGCACCAGTAATTCTTATAGGACCTCGAATTGGAAGAATCTGCTCCGTATCATCCCACACAACACCAGCTAACCGGCAAAGTTGAGTAATCAAAGACGAGTGGGGTAAACTGATAGTCGAGGAACCCCTAACTGCAGCAATAATAGACTCCTGAATCACCCTCCCAGCATCAACAGATTTTCCAGTGACAATGCAGTACACAAGACCAGCTCTAACCTTAGTCACATCAGATGTATGCCCAGATGGCAGAATTCTGGCAGCCACAAACTCATGCCAATTATTCGCTTTTCGTCTAAGAAAGATGGATGGAAATGTAACAGCTTCATCCTTTGCATTCCTCTTCCATTCTGCCCCATCATGACACAAAGTCTGAATTACAATATTCTCTGGATAGGACTCATTCTTAAATACCTCATAATCATCATCAGAAATGTCCAAATCCGGCATTTCATAGAGACGGTTAATTGTACTCTTATCAAAAGGCACCAATTTCCCCCGAACTCGAACTTTCAGATTCACGTCTTTGACCATAAAATTTGCATAAAACTCATGAATCAATTATATAACAGCATCTGGTGGACTCCTCAAAAATGTCTCCCAACCTTTTCTCTTAGCTTCAATTAACGTCGGCGCACTATGCTCTCTCAAACTCATTCCTCTTTCTTTGTGCATCCCTTGCTCCATTACATCAAAACAATACTCCTCTACTGTGGCATTCCAAAATCTGTGTCTATCATATGAAGCAGCAGAGGATGAAGAAATTGCTCCTTTCCCTTTGGTTTTCGGTGGCATTGTAACTCAATAATTCAACTCAAATCAAATCAAATGCCTCAAACAATGCACTAAACTCCCAACAATTCCAGCAACCAACGTTCAAATATAACCCAAGCAATTCAACAAACACTTGGTAGACACGAATAAAATGATATAGAATTTCACTGCATCAAACGTACTCCACACCACAGCTCAGACAACCCAATAGCCTCAAATCACAATATTTATCAAGAATGAAATGTAAGAGATAAAATTTTAGCTTTTGTACCGTTCACGAATAACATTTTCCAAATTCTCCAAATTCCCCTTTCTCGACAAGCGTAGATGGAGCAAGACCAATTATGAGAATCTCTGCCTTGTAATCAAGATCAAAATCCTTGAGATGATGATATTTTGTTGAGTGGAAGATTTACGATGATCGTGCCAGTGCGTGAGATTTAAAGATTGACTCGAACGAGGGATCGTGATTTAAGTCTGGGAGGAGTAGACTCTGGAGTGGGCTTTTAAATTTCTGAAGTAATGCTTGCGCGATAGCGCCTAATAATGCCGCTATTTAGAAGCGCGTTAGCGCTTGATGTGGTGTGGTAAAAGAGCGCGATAGCGCCTAAGATAGCGCTATTACTGAGCGCGATAGCGCCTGAAGTGGAGGGGTAAAGGAGCGCGTTAGTGCTAGGACGCAGCGCTATAGAGAGAGAGCGATAGCGCTTGTGTGGCGTGGTAGAGGATGCGCGTTAGCGCTGTCTTAGGCGCAATTGAGAGGGCGCGATTGCGCTGGTGGAAAAGCTATCGTGTATTAGTGCAACGAAGGGGAGGCGCGGGGGCTCGAATGGAGTGGCGCGGGCGCGCCTTTAAGTCGCAAAATAACTTCACTTTCGTCCAGGTAAGGCGCGGGCGCGCCTCTTGCTCGAATTTGAGATTTCTGGAGCCTGTAAATTTTTGAAAATTAAGAAAAATTAGCTCAAAAATTTAAAATAATAAAAAAAAACACTACTAATTAAATAACAAAAATTAAATAAACTAAAAATAAAAACAAATAAAATAAAATAAAAGAAAAGAAAATGCTTGGGTTGCCTCCCAAGTAGCGCTTGGTTTAAAGTCGTCAGCCCGACTTTAACGAGATTAATTCTTTCCCTTCTCTTTCACTCGCCAAATAAATTCCACGAACCGCCTTTTAAATTTTGCTTTTTTCGTGGCCTTCTTTGGTTGTTTTGGCGCTCTCTCGTTCGATGAATCAACCGCAATGTCGGCTTTTGAACGACCCTCCAAATTCATAACCGGCTCTATCAAGCATAATTTTTCAATAGGGGTGTTAGATGACTTCATGAATATATTAAAAATTACACTCTCACCGTCCACACCCATTGACAATGCACCTCTCTTCACCTCTATCTTGGCATCGGCAGTGGCCAAGAAATGTCTCCCCAATATCAGGGGCATGTTTGCATCCTCCTCCATATCTAACACAACAAAATCCGCTGGAAAAATAAATTTATCTACTTTTACCAAAACATCTTCAATGATTCCAAGCGGATATGTGATAGATCGATCAGCCAACTGCAACGCGATCATGGTGGGCTTCACCTCACCAAGTCCTAAGCTCCTGAAAACAGACAAGGGCATGAGATTAATGCTAGCTCCTAAATCGCAAAGTGCATTATTAAAATAAGAAGAACCAATAGTGCAAGGAATAGTAAAACTCCCTGGATCCTTAAGCTTTTGTGGCATCTTCTTTTGGAGCACCGCACTGCACTCTTCCGTTAAATTCACTACCTCGTTCTCTAGCAGCCTCCTCTTCTTGGACATCACCTCCTTGATGAATTTCGCATAATTCGGCATTTGCACCAAAGCTTCAGCAAAGGGAATCTTGATGTGAATCTTCTTAAAAATCTCCAAGAACATGGAAAATTGCTCGTCCAATGCTTTCTTCTTGAACCTTTGCGGGTATGGAAGTGAAGGCTTATACATCGGTTTTGGCTCAGATTCAAGCTCCTTCTCTTTCTCCTCAACTTTTTCCTCAAGTTTCTTATCCGCAACAGTAGGAATTTGAACTCCAACGTCTTTGGCACTCCGCACTTTTATGGAATTGCACTGCTCCTTGGGATTCACCTCAGTATTGCTAGGGAACTGGCCGCGATTGTTGTCCTTCAGTGCGTTCGCCAACTGCCCAATACTAGTCTCCATGGATTGCAACACTGCGCCCATGTTGGCCATGTGCGTCTCCAAACTGTCAAGTCGAGACTCAGTTCTCGCCATCCTCTTACCTGATTCCTGCACAAAAGTACTAACCACATCCTCCAACGACTGCTTACCCTCATCCTTGTTTGTATTGAATCCCGAAGGATTCAGCACATTTTTATTGTTAGCATACGAAAAATTTTCATGATTACGCAAATTAGGGTGAAAAGTATTGGGAATAGGATTACCTCTGTACGCTCCATAACCTCGGTAGCCATTAGGATGAATATAATTAACTTTCTCTGGGTTATGTGATCCTTCAACTCCAATGGAATCTGCAACATTAATTTTATTCAAAGAAGCTACCTGTGTAGTCATTGCAGATAATTTAGCAGTGATGGATGTGAGAGGATCCACTGCATACACTCCAGCTGGCTTCTTGACTCCCACACGCTCAGATGGCCATTGAAAGCTGTTGACCGTCATCTGCTCTAACATATCATAAGCCTGAATATGATCCTTTGCAAATATAGTACCTCCAGCAGCAGAATCAACATTCATCCTTGTAGGCGCATTCAGTCCGTTGTAAAACCACTCGATCTGTTCCCAATCTGCAAAATTGTGGTTAGGACAACGTCTTAATAATTCTTTATACCTTTCCCATGCCTCATATAACTGTTCAGTGTCCATCTGCCGGAAGGTGCTGATCTCGATCTTTAGTTGGGTGGTTTTGGCAGGAGGAAAATATTTTGCAAGAAATTTTTCTGACATCCCCTCCCAAGTAGTGATGCTTCCAAGCTGCAGTGATTGCAACCAACTTCTGGCTTGATCCCTGAGAGAAAATGGAAACAAGCGTAAGCGTATAATATCCTCAGACACACCATTAATTTTTACCGTATCGGTTATCTCCAAAAAGGTGCGTAGGTGTAGATAAGGATCGGCAGTGGCGCTCCCATTAAATTGGTTCTGTTGAACCATGTTGATCAATGCAGGCTTCAGCTCAAAATTGTTTGCACTGATAGTTCCTCGAGCGATTCCAGAATAGTGAGCCTGGATCGTCGGTCTGAAGTGATCTCTAATAGGCACTAGGGGAGCTTGATTTGCTTCTTGTTCAGCCATTCTTTCAATTTCTTCTCTTCTAGCTCGTCTTAAAGCACGTGCAGTGCGCTCGATCTCCGGATCAAACAGTAGAGAATTAGCACTTTGAGATCGTCGCATAGACTGCAATTAAAAGATAAGAAAAAAATTAATTAGTAACTTAAAAAATAAAATAAAAACTCTAAATTAAAATCTAGACTAATTGGTAACAAGACTAAAAAATAATCAAAATTTACTCCCCGGCAACGGCGCCAAAAACTTGTTGTGAAATTTCCTCGCAAGTGTACGAGTGTCAAGTTTTAATATAGTAAATAATTCAGATATCGATCCCACAGGGAGTAAAATGAAAATATTTAGTACTTGTAATTAGAATAGTCCAAAATTTATCTAGAAAATCAAACTTTGAGAATTTTGCAATAAAATAAATAATCAGATGATTTAAAAGCACGCACACAACTTTCAGATTAAAAATCAATCAGAGAAAAATCGTCTAGAGGTATAGATTTCACCTGGTTTCAACAACAATCAATCCTAATTAATTAATCTTCATGAATTTCAGTCAATTAATAGCCAAAAACACTTAAGTTTATTATTTCCCTCTCCCGAGCAAAAAATAATGTTTATCAACTACAATTAAATTTCAATATCCCTATTAAGAATTTATCGCAGTGATCTATCACAAAACAATGTTCTTTTTAAAAGCTCTGTTAAAATCATACACTCTCCCGAGCTGTATAAATAATTAACAGTGTATTTTCTAATGTCCTATTCAAAATCCCCTCTCCCGAGCAATGATTTCAAATAAATATAACAAATCAATTATTGATCAAATAATTGAAAAGACAATCAATTCTAGAAAAAACAATTAATCTAGAAGAAATTCAATTCAATAAAATCAAGAATTCATGAAAGCGTCTACACCAGGTTCCATCCGACCTCTAGACTATAAAAATTAGTTCATACTAAAATTCTGAAAACAATAAATCATAAATCCAACCATGTTCAGAATTAAATAAAAGATAAGAAACAAATCCGTCGTCGACGCCGTGTCCGGACTATCAAACTCCGTCTTCGTTCTTCAGTTAAGCTCCAGAAAAATCCTCAGGAAAATCACGATCACAATCAATCTCTGTTCTCTGATATCTGCGTGTGATGTGTTATGGCGGCTCTCCCTCTCTCCTCTGATAAAAATTCCTTTTTATACTGTGCACAAAAGCCCACTCAAAAGCCCATAAAATAATTGCCCGATTTAATAAAATTTCCAAAACACCATCAGGGCGGACGCTCAATGGACGGCGCGGGCGCGCCTTCAACTCGTAATTTCCAATTCTCAGATTTCAGAACTCTGCGCGTTAGCTCTTGAAGAAGCGCTAAAGATAAGCGCTATCTTTGGCCCAATTTTGAAAAGCCCATTAACCTCTCCTGACTCTGTACGTTGTTTCCTTTTCTTTTCTTCTTCTAAACTTCTTATTTTTCTCCTCAAAATTCCATAATTCACAAAATCTCGATAATTTTCTACAATCACAAAAACAACACAATACCCACATAAATCTGCTCGAAACAAATATTTAACAATTAAAATCATATATAAATTAAGTGTATAAAATACACTTATCAATGGGCCAAAATTTGTTTTGGTCACATTCCTCGAGTTCTCAAAAAGAAAAGGGAGGCTTTGAATCAGCTTAAGTCTCTTGATAGTTGGCAGGGGTCTGTTCTAAAAATCAGAGAACTCGAAAGGGAAATTGAGGGGTTGGCTTCCAAGGAAGAAGCATATTGGAAACAGCGGAGTAGAGCTAGTTGGTTAGAACAAGGGGATCGTAACTCAAAATACTTTCATGCTCGTGCATCTGAAAGGCGATCAAATAACTTTATTAGGGGCCTCGTCTCGGCTCATGGAGATTGGTGTAGTGAGAAAAAAATCATGGCGGCCATCATTGAATCTTATTTCTCTGAGATTTTTTCTTCTGATCACCGATCGGAGACTGATTTGGAGCAGATTCTGGAGTGTGACTCCTAGGATTGACACAGACATGAATATGGCATTAAAAGCCCCATTTACAGCTGAGGAAGTCAGAAAATCCCTGTTTGATATGCATCCAGATAAAGCCCCGGGGCCAGATGGGATGAGTGTGTTTTTCTACCAGAAATATTGAAATGTCATCGGTGAGGAAGTTTCTAAGGCTGTTCTTGGGATCCTAAATGAGGGGGCTGATTTAGCAGAGTGGAATGGTACTGTGGTCACTCTGGTTCCAAAATTCAAGGACCCTCTGACTCTGAAAAATTTTAGGCCTATTAGCTTTTGTAAAGTGTGCTATAAAATAGTAGCTCGTGCATTGACAAATAGATTGAGGCCAGTCATGAACCATACATTGAATGACTTTAAGAGTGCATTTTTACCAGGAAGATTGATTTCTGACAACGTCATTTTGAGTTTTGAAATTCTTCACTGGATCCGTAGTAGGAAAAGGGGTCAGTCAGGTTATGGTTCTTTGAAATTGGATATGAGTAAGGCATACGACAGGATGGAATGGAGCTTTCTGGAAGGGATGATGACGAAGTTGGGGTTTGATCGATCTTGGATTGACTTGGTAATGAGATGTGTCTGCTCTGTACAGTATTCATTTTCGCTTAATGGGGAACTGACTGGTAACATTATTCCTAGTAGAGGGTTACGTCAGGGTGACCCTCTCTCCCCTTATCTCTTTGTGTTATATGCTCATGGACTGTCATCGGCTTTAATATCTTTGGAGAATCAAAATTTGCTTAAAGGGGTCCGTATTGCTTCGTCCAGCCCATCCATATCCCATTTATTTTTTGCAGATGACAGCTTGATGTTCTTCAGGGCCACGAGGGAAGATAGCTATGCGATTCAGAATTGTTTAAGATTATATGAGAAAGTATCGGGGCAGTTAGTAAATTATGAAATCTTCCTTGTATTTTAGCCCGAATACGGAGGCGCATCTGATTGATGATATTAAAAAAATGTTGCGTGTTCCGGTAGTTCAAGCTCATGAACTTTATTTGGGACTACCAATATTCTCTTCTCGAAATAAAAATCTCCAGTTTCGGTATTTGGTAGAGATGGTGGTTAAGAGAACTCAAGGTTGGGGTAATAAGATGTTTTCTGTTGGGGGGAAGGAGACCTTGATAAAATCTGTGTTGTAGGCGATCCCTACTTATGCGATGTCTTGCTTTAGAATCCCAAAATCGACTTGTGAGGAAATTGAAAGAGTTTGTTCCAACTTCTGGTGGGGATTGGAGGATGGTAGAAAGCGGATGCATTGGGCTACTTGGAAGTCTCTATGCAAGCCAAAGTGTTTGGGTGGTATGGGTTTCCGCCATTTGGAATCTTTTAATAAGACACTGTTGGCAAAACAGATTTGGAGAATTATCACTAAGCCTGACTCCTTAGTGGCTCGAGTGCTAAAATCTCGCTATTTCAAACACCAGGATATTATGTCGTGTTCCCTTGGTAGCAACCCTTCGTATGTTTGGAGGTCCATCATGTGGAGCAGACCTCTTATTGAGAAGGGGTTGGCCTGGCGGGTAGGAGATGGTTCGAAAATAGCTACTATTGGAGAAAGATGGGTCTTTGGGAAGCTAGCTCAATTTTCTTCTCACCTACAAATGGATAATCATAACACAGTGAGTTCTTTAATCGAGAAGGGTAGATGGAATGAGCCTCTTGCGCGCCAACTTATTATGCCTCATCAAGTGGATGATGTGCTATCTATCCCGCTACTCTCCAGTCGAGCAAGGGACCAGCATTACAGGCTATTAGATCCAAAAGGTACCTACACAGTGCGTGAGGGATATAAGGCGGAAATTGGTTTTTTCGAACCACACGTGTCTAGCTCGACTAGTCAATATAGTAAATGGTGGAAGTTCATTTGGTCTCTTTCAATCCCGCCGAAAGTGCGCATATTTTGGTGGCGGGTACTAAATCATTTCATCCCTACTGAAGTAAACTTGCGCTATCACCATGTCCCTGTCCAAGGCTTCTGCCCATTATTCCAGTTTCATAGTGATACTACCAACCATGCTTTATTTGCATGTCCTGCTATTATTTTCAGGTGGAAGGAAACGGATTTTTGGTCGTTGTTGAAACAAGTTAAACATCTAGATACGTGGGACATATTCATCTGGTTGCATGATAAGTTGAGCATCCAAGAATTTGAAGTATTTGCGATGGGAACTTGGGCCATTTGGAACGACCGACTCCAGTTCCTACATGCTAAAGACTCTCAAGCTCTTTCGAGAGGTATTGAGAAGAGTAGTGATCTGTTAAGGGACTTTCAAGCAGCGAGAAGGGCTCTTCATGTTGGTCCCAGAACCGGTAATTGCACATCACCAAACACTTGGTCAGCTCCTTCAACTAATTTACTTCGACTCGATGTGGATGCGGCCTACAATGACAGTACAAGGAGCTATGCTATTGGTGGGGTGGTTAGGAATCATGAGGGACAACCGGTTATAGTTTTTGGGAGAAGAATTCAGAAGCCTATTTCTGTGTTGTATGCTGAACTCGTAGCTCTCCAAGATGGTCTTCTCTTAGCTTGGGAAAATAATTTACAGATTCATATGATCTCTTCGGATTCTCTCTTGACAGTGCAAGCAGTCACTTTTTCAGAAGAGGATAGGAGTTTTACTGGTGCTATAGCTGCAGATATACACCGTTTACTTGGTCGAGCAGCTATTGATTCTATTACGCATGTCAGACGGTCGGCTAATGGCGTTGCTCATGCTCTTGAAAATTTTGCTATTTCCTCCCCCTCCCCGTTTGTTTGGGTCCGGGGTAGTTTTTATTTTTGGTTGATAAATCTTATAATTGAAGACCTCTCTTGATATGATTAATATTACAAGCTTTATTCGTCAAAAAAAACCGTGTTTTGGAACATCATTATTTTAACAGTATTAATTTAATCGGCATGAATCGGAAATTAAACAAACTACTACCAATACATAATCTAATTTCTATATTTAGTTGCATTTGTACATTTTTACTTTTATTAACTAAGTCATGAAAACGAGTAATCACTTTTTGAATTAATTAATTAATAGGAGTACAAGAAGAACTTTAATTTGCAGTATGTAAATTTATTTTTTCAATAATTTTCTTTTTAGAATTCGATACATTTAATGTTAAATTAAATTTATTATATTTTTATGTATTAACTTGATCTATAATTCGAGTTTAGAAAACTATATAGAATTATGATAAAAAAAATAAATACAAATTATTACAATATCAATTAAATTCATAATAATTTATTATTTAATTAATATCTTTTTTATGGCGTAGGAACCTGCAATCGCTTTTTCGGTGCGCATTGAGTAAACTCCCGAACTAACATCAGGAGCGGCCTTCTCTTTAATTTTTTTATACCCCTACATTTAAAATAAAATTAATAATTTATGAATATAAATTAGGAACCAAACACGGAAATACAAGAGAGTGGCAAAAAAACTTAAGTTATTCTTCATTGTTTAATGTGTCCCGAAAAATTGTGGCTCATAATTTTTAAAATATTGAAGCCCAGACACTAAGTTCTTAAACCTAAACACAAATGAGTTTTAAGCTTTTTAAACTTAAAAAACAAATTGTTGAAACAAGAATGGTTAGCTTACAAGCTTGTGAGTATAACTTTGACTTTACCAATCGCAACAACTGCATTGAATAGAAAATTTTTTGTTGTGAAAATTATTACAAAAATTATAAATTACTTATATATTTTTTATTTTATTTTTTTAAAGAAAGCCACCTGTTGTGGCGTTGTAGTTTTTTGAATGAAGTTATTAATAATATTCAGAAAATGTCAAGTTGTAGGGGTAAATTATAAGTTAAATTTGAGATCTAACAATATTATTTAAATTGGAGTACTATATTTAACTTTTGTTATGTGTGTGTGTGTCTATATATATATGTGATCTTTGGTTCTGTTTGTCTACCCTTCCTTGATAAAATTTCTGGATCCGTTTTTTACTAGCACAATAACCTGCAAACTACGCTAGTCAGGTAAACCGCATTAGACAAGCTCTGTGTGACAGACTAATACAAAAACTTGTTGATAAGAAGAATCGAAATCCAACTTCTAAGAAAACGCTCACCTATCCTACTAACTCAAACACCGCGAGCTTTTGTCTTTAATGTTTTGGTCGGTTGCTTTGATGCTCCCTTGGTAAACTTTTTCAAAACTTAATTTGTCCCACCTCCACAATTCACGATTAGAGCACGTGACATCTAACCGGAGCTAATCCCCGGCACGTGACCATATAACTAATGGCAGTGACAGCGCCATGCATGGGTCCTTTCCAATTAATTATTATCTTATCCCACTTCCCAAATTCTTTTTCTTTCAAAACCACAACACACATACATCAAAGATCTCGATTTCGAAACAATTTTTTCAACCAACGCAAAAATATGTGTACTACCAACTTCGCTAATTTGAAATTCTATTGAAAATAATTTAATAATAAAAAGATTTTATCAATTGAACATTTGATAATTTGACCCTATATTAAATTAAATCAATGTTTAGTTGACTAAAACCAACTTATTTAACACACAAAAGCTCTTATGAAACTGCCCAATACACTAATTTTGTGAAACGAATCTATAACTCATAAAAAATATTAATTTTTTATAGTAATACGACTCAATTTACAAATATAAATCAATGAGACCGTTCAGTAAGAACCTGATAAATAAGATAACATTAATTAATTGTTTACCTGGCTATGCAAGCTAATAATATATATATTTTATATGTAACTTAAATAAATTATTTTTCAACCACATTTTATATCTCATTCATTATGCAAACTCTCTCATCTTCCCAAGCTATATCCTTTTATCTCTTCCCCTAAAAAAAAAAACATAATGTGACCGGCGGCCACGACCTCCACCACGACCACCATGGGACGGCGTCATTTCGGCGCTAAATCTCACACACTCCCATCTTCCCCCACCCACTCCTTCTCTTCATCTTCCTCCTCCGATTTCGAGTTCACAATATCACTCTCTCCGCACAAGTCCGCCGCCGCCCTCTGCCCCGCCGACGAGCTCTTTTACAAAGGACAGATCCTCCCCTTACACCTCTCCCCCCGCCTCTCCATGGTCCGAACCCTCCTCCTCTCCTCCCCTTCCTCCTCCGACACCACCACCACCGCCTCCCGTGACTCCACGGCCTCCCACTCCTCCGACTCCTCCTCCACCGACCTCCTCCACCACCACGACTGCGACTCCTCCCGTCCCAGCTCCGTCGCCGACGACGAATTCAAACGACTCTGCACCACCACCACCACCTCCAATCTCAATTCATTCAACTTCCACGCAAGAAAATCGTCGAAATACTTCTCCCTCTCGAAGTTCTCATCCGTCTTCCGCAAGGAACACAAGAACCCGACTCCGGCGTTGTCCGGCGCCACCGCCGTGAAGCGAGTGAGTTCAAGCGCCAAAGATGTCATACGCAAATACTTGAAAAAGGTGAAGCCTTTATACGAAAAGCTCTCCCAGAAACAGAAAATGTCTCCTCCGCAGCCGTCGAAACTCAAGAAACCCACGAATCCAACCCTCTGCATGATGAGAGATAAAGATCAAGAACCCAAAACACGTCTAAAATATCCGCCGGAGAACACTTCATTTTCAGGAAACTTGGTGTATCCCAGAAGAAGAAGTTCCATTTCCAGCTGCCCATCATCGATCGGATCATCGCCTAGCCACGGCAGAAACGGGTTCGGGTTCTCGAAAACGGGTCGTTCGGATGCTTCGTCAATGGAGGAACTGCAGAGTGCGATTCAGAGCGCAATCGCGCATTGCAAAAACTCCATGCTTCAGCATAAGAACACGATCACAATTTGATATATGTAGATCAAATTAACTGAGACTATTTGTTGATTAATTAACATCTTTTGCTCATTATTTGACTTAATTTATGGATCAAGTCATCAGTTATTTATTATGCATGTGATCTAATCATGTTCAATGTTCTGGATTTTCTCTTTGTTTGATTCACAAGAATTTAAATTTTGGAATTTTTGTAATGGAGTTTTGTTCACGACGACTCCATAAATGTTTGAATTTTGTTTTTTGTTTTTTGTTTTTTTTTTTTAATTTTTAGCAGCTCAAATTAGGGGTGGGCACGGGTCGGGTAGTTCGGGTTTCGGGTAGTTCGGGTCGGGTACCCGATTAGTCGGGTAGTATTTTATACTACCCGAAACTGAACCGATAACATCGGGTACCCGACTCTTCGGGTAACCGATTAAGTCGGGTTCGGGTCGGGTTCGGGTTCGGGTAACCTAGTTTTTTAAAAAAAACAAAAAAATTAATTTTTAAAAAATAAAAATAATCAAAATAAATACAAACTTTCTCTCATGAAAGAATAAGGACACAGTCCCTTCCCTCATTCACCAAATCATGCATATTTTGTACTAAAATAATGGGCCTCATAATAAAAGTCCAAACCAATAGCCCAATTAATTTTTATATTTTTAAATAAAGTAATAAAAATCGGATAGTCGGGTACCCGATCGGGTAATTCGGGTAGCAGTTTGCTACCCGAAACCGAACCGACTTAATAATAGTCAGGTTCGGTTACTACCCGAACCCGATTAAAAAACCGAACAACCCGATTTTCGTATCCGATCGGGTTCGGGTCGGGTCGGGACCCGAACTACCCGATCCGATTGCCCACCCCTAGCTCAAATATAGGTACAAGAATCTGGCATGTGCATTCAAACTGTCTTAATTGTACTCTCAGCTTTTTCTGGCTGGACAACATTTATTAGGTGAAGCAAAATTCAAGCTTCCTTCTTCCAAATAAATATTCAAGCTTCTATCCTATTGAATATAATATGCTAGCTAGAGTTTAAATATTATTTGTGAATATGAGTCAATAAAAATAGTTTGCAAATTATTTTTAGATTTTGGGGAAAAATTAGTAGCGAGGAAAATGAAACAATAATTATACATTACTTAGGTTGTGTTTAAATTAAAAGATTTCAAATTCAAGAATTTTGATTGTATTTTATGGTTAACGATGAAATCATATATCAAATTTTAAATTTATAAACAACTTATTTACACAAACTAATATTTGAAATCCTCTCAAACTTTTGTATCCAAAAATGAGGTTTGTATGTCTATTTATAAGAGAGGGATCGGAAGGTCCGATCTGGGCATGAATTCTACGTGTAAACATCATTTTGACACGTAGAGTTTGGAAGGTCCAAACTGACACTTGTCGAATCTACCATGATACATGTTGCCTGCTGAGTTCGGAAGATCTGATCTTAGTCCGAAAGGTCCGAACTTCTTCTGCTTCTTCTGAACAGGTTCAGCTGCTTCCGAACTATTCGGGCCCCCGGAACTCTTTTACCATTTTCAGACATCTCGGAGCTGATTTTCCACTTATTTTTTCAAACAATGACTTTTTAATCATGTTTTGACACATTTAAAATTTAGTGTCATTTTCTACTATGTAAAATGGAACTCGGGTTACTACGTGTAAAACCAAGTGGGAGTCCTTCGAAAGCTAAAACTGGATTTTAATTCATAAAGTTCAATGTTTTTACCTATATATGTTAACTTTGAGTGGCATGTTTCGATAACTCTTCTGTCAAAATAATTATTGTTCTCATGCAATCTCCTTTTAATTAATCAATACCGGCACGTACTTAAAATTTATGAGAATCCATCATGTCATGTTAACTCTAATACAATTCATGCTATGATACATCAATGTAATTGTTGTCAAATCGCTAGGGTATCCACTTCATTATATTAATGGGTCACATTGCAAAGCAAATAATGAGAGTGACCATCAATAGGGCTTAAATTCCGTGGTAGATATGTAATGATCGATAGATCTTGCATGCCAAAGCTTGTACTTTGCTAAAAAAAAGTTTTGTTGGGTGATTGGCTACCTGGTCCACCAAGGACAATTTAGAAAATTTTGAACTAGAGACATGTCATTAATTGATGGTCACGGGATATCTTTGCTATTTTATAAAACTCGAAACCTTTAGAAACCGAATTTGGTCCAAATTGGTTAAACCAATGTAGTAGCCCGGTTTTATTTTACAAAATTAAGTGATTTTAAACATGTTAGAAAATAACATATAATTTTATAAAAAGTGTCAAAACATATTTAAGGAGTCTTTATTTGGTAAAAATAAGTGGAAAATCATATCTGAAACGTCCAAAAATGGTAGAAAAGGTCTCAGGGGTCTCAGACAGTCCAAAAACAACCAAACGAGTTCGGAAGGCCCGAAGCAGTTCGGAGCATGCGGACCAGTTCGGACCGTCCGAACTCAGCAGGGTTCATGTGTCTATTGGATCGGACAAGTGGCAGTTCGGACCATCCGAACCCAGTTCGGATCGTCCGAACCCAGTTCGGATTGTCCGAACTCCGCCTATAAATAGGCCATCCGAGGCTCATTATTTTCTCACAATTTCAGCTCCTCTCTCGGTTCTAGTGCAATATAGGTGTTTTCCAGCCTTCCTAGGCTTGGTCCGGAGGTTGGTGAGGCGTTCCAGGGGTGATGCGGAGTGGTGCCCAAGTTTTGGGGCATTCGTCATCAGCGGGCTGACGACGGACGCAAGTATAGCTCTGGCTCCTTATAGTAAATAGAAAGTATGCTATAGTAAGACTTTTATAATAAGGTTATAATGCATGAGTATTTTGCATTGTAATGCGAACTAGAGGCTTGGAGTTTAGAGCTGGTATAGCTTGCCTAGTAGAACTAATGTACGTAAGTACAGACTGAGATAGTCAGCTAAATATACATGTTTATGTATTGCATAATTATGTGTTGCATTATTATCTGTCATGATATGCATGATATATATTGTTCATGATTTGTATGCGGCATTTGCATACCATGTTGAGTCTGTTATCCTTTTGAGATAGTCAGTTGTTCTAGAGTCGCTCAGCCCTAGGGTTGTTCTTATTATACGATCGGTACCGTGTGACACCCACTGGATCGACGGGGTAGCGTGTGCGGTTTACCCAGGACGGTGATAGTCCAAGATCGGGTTCAGTATGTGTGACACCCACTGGATCTTCGGAGCAGCGTACTCATACTAAAGGGCCAGTGTACTGAGCATGATTTTCCAGATTTGATCTCAGTTTACCCAGAGCATTCATAGTTCATGTTGCATGCATCATATAGACCTGTATATTCAATACTTTACGTACTGGGTGTTAGCGCTCACGTTCCTGCTTTTATCTCGGACACCCCATTCGACGGGCAGGTTTTGCAGGTGGACCAGGAGCGAGCGAGATCAGTGGTTGGTCGGTGACCAGGGCTTGGTAGCATTCAGAGATTTTTAGATTAAGATTTGATTCAGTATATATTCGATTTGGTTGTATCAAGATTTATGTATTTTGGAATTGTATATCTTTAAGATTTTTCGCTGTTATTTCTCTGATTATGTTTAATTAAGTTAAATGCATGCTTAAACTTCTGATTAGTAGGTGATCATGGTGCGGGTCACTACAACCAAACTAAAGATACATCTCAAACACCGTTAATTATTGGTCTAAACCTAAAACCAAGATGGATAGAATCATATTGTCACTTTGATTTTATCATGTTGTGTCGTCATTAATCTAGACACATGATAATGTATGTGTGTGCATCATATGCTAGTCTAGCAAGACGGGTTAAATTAATGTATTGGAATGAAATGTGATAATAATTCATTTCTTGTTCCTAAAAAATTTAAAAACTATATAAAACATATGTGACAGTACGTAAATGTTTTTGATATTATTAATCACAGTTCAAGTTTCAGAGAGCTAGAAAGCAACTGGTTATGAATAAAAATTAATTAATATAGATTTGTTACTTCTAGTTTGCATGAATGCATGATCTCAAGTCTCTTTTGATTCTGACTAAACTCGGATTTGATTATATTTAAATTAGTAAATGTTTTAGGTTATGCATTGTATTGCGTTTGATTTCAACTCTCATCTATAATGGATAAGTTTTTGTTTGATTGATAATTTGATACATGCTATTCATAAGCGACAACTACCTTAAAAAATAAAAAAAAAATTTAAATAAATAAGTGACAACTCACTCTTTTCTTCAAAAAATTGTGTGTGTTTGTTTATATTTAAATATATATGTCTGTATATATATATATGATTATATATGTATATATATATATGTATACACACGTTAAAAAAATTACAATTTTAGTCTTGTAAGTTGATATATTTTGAGTTTTAGTCATGTAAATTATTAATATTAATTATTAGTTTTCATCCAATAATTTGGATTTTTTTTTTTTTTGGGGGGTGGGGAAGAGGGGTGGGTTTTGATCTTTTTCTGCCAAAGTTCGATAAACCAATATTATATTACTAGTCATGTTTGCACATATACTGCGTGTGATTAAATATAAATATTATTTATTGTATAAGATAGCTAGTAAGATAATACATTAGTTTATTCTAAAAAAACAAATGGAACAAATAAGAAAAAAACCAAACCCAATATTTCAAAATGGAAGGAAAGAAGCTAGTCGTTTCCATTTATTTTTGCTCAAATAAATTTTAATGGGTATAATATATATTATATTTTCGTCACATAATCCATGAAGAAGATCATGGGTGTCAAATAAGTATATATATTGGTAAATTTGGTGGCTTCAAATAAAAAAAAAAAGAACAAAAAAAAATTGAATGAAAACCAAACCCGGATAAGTTACATAACTACATGAACCCAAATTAACAAATTAACTTATTGGAGAACTAAAATTGATTATTTTTCCATATAATATATATCTTTTAATTTATTTTTGTTTGTGTGTGTGGCATTGGACAAGTTGAGTCGAGAATGTAAAGGGTTTACTCCACATGTTTGGGGAAGGGGACAAGTCACATGCACCCCTTCATTATATTGATGATCATCTTAAAAAAGGTTGACTCCGAAGGGAATTTTATTCCACATGAGTTAGAGGCTTATTGGCTCATGCGAAGGTTAAATCGAGGGATGTGCACGAATGACAGGGACCTGAAAAAGAGAGCAACATGGCCCAACCCCCAAAGCAAACCCCACAATATTTCAGCAGGGAATATGCTCCACACGAGGATCGAACCCACAACACTAGGTAATTTTTTCTCACGTCACCTCAGTCCTTACCAACTCGCATATGCCCCTGTGGGCCATATATATATTGATGATCATCATCATCATTATGGATGGGTATGGCCGTTGTGAAAAAGTAAGCAAAACAAATCTTCATGTACTCGTCCTTTCCACCATACATGCATACATACACATATACATACACATTTCAAATCAATTTTTCTTAGTGGCCTGTAATGACATAATTGTATTTGTAAGCAATGTTTAAAAATTGTTTGACTTAAGATATTAAAAGTATATTAAATTTTAAAAAATCTTTAAGCTTAAAAGATCAAATTAATTGACCATGCTTAATTATGCAATAGTCGAAAATTAATGAATTACCACGCTTCAATTTTTTTAAAACTTTGCTTGAATATAGAACTTTCAAATATTTTTCGAAATAGGATTATCGGTGGTGACATTACTTCTCTTCAAACAAATTTTTTTAAGGGAGAACTTGTTATGATGTCAATCTAATAATCTATTAATTCGATATCACCTCTTTACTTAATACCGAGAGATCCAATTCAAAGATACACATAGAGAATTAACCAATCGATAAACCAATAACCTGAGTCTAAAACCAGAAAACTTAAAGCAATAGAAATCAAGAACACCAATTTACGTGGTTCGGCTATAACGAGCCTACATCCACGGGAGATCACCACTTCTTATTTAGAACAATCCAAGATCCAATACACTTTTACAATCGAAAAACAAAGAAGTAAGAACAATACATATTTAAAGATTGTGCTTTTAAACCCTCAATCACAGCTGCTATCTTGCTTCTGTGTTTCCTTTCAACTTCTAGGGTGTAATTCCTTGTGATCTTCAAGTTTCTGGAGAATTGCCTTGATCTATATCGATCCCTTATCTGATTTCCCTTTGTTCTGATATCTCCCCTCTCTAAGAAGAACTGAATCTGTTATATTTTGACGTTTTCCAACGACTAGCACATTGATGGGCTTCTTAATCACAGACCATGTTTTGGGCCCAAAGCATTAAGTCATGGCCAGTAACTTAATGCTTATATTAGGCCCAACAACAATATCCCTTCTCGAGGACCATTTAAAATCAGCTGGTTTGATAGGCACATCTCAACAAATCTCCACCTTGACTGATAACCATGGCTGATCTCCATTCCTTCCTCTTATTGTTTACTTCAATTCCACTGCTCCAATCAAGTCTAAGCAAAGCTTAAACTTTGATTGAGGCAATGTTTTTGTTAGAGCATCTGCAGGGTTGTCATTTGTACTGATCTTTTCAAGTTAAACTTCCCCTTTTCCAATTATGTCTCGAACAAAATGCTGCTTTACATCAATGTGCTTAGTCCTTTCATGGAAAGTCTGATGCTTTGAAAGATAGATGACACTTTGACTATCACAATGGATCACCACCTGTTCTTGTTTCAGTCCAAGTTCAGTGATCAATCCTCTTAACCAAATTGCTTCCTTTAAAGCTTCTGTCATGGCTATATACTCTGCCTCAGTTGTTGAAAGAGCGACCACAGATTGTAGATTAGCTTTCCAACTTATAGCAGTCTCATACATTGTAAACACGTAGCTGGTTAAAGACTTCCTTGTATCAATGTTTCCAGCATAATCGGAATCAACAAATCCTTCTACTGATTTCTGTCCATTTTCTTGCTTCTGATACAGCAGACCAATGCCTTTTGATCCCCTTAAGTATCTCAGTATCCATTTAAGAGCCTCCCAATGTTGTATCCCTGGATTTGCCATAAACCTAGAAACAACACTTATTGCATGAGCCAAATCTGGCCTGCTACACACCATAGCATACATTATACTACCCACTCCACTTGCATAAGGTATGGATTCCATTTCTTTCTTCTGATCATCTTCTATGAGATATTGGTCTGATGATAGCTTCATGTGCTGTCCAAGTGGTGTGGTAACAGATTTGCACTCTTGCATATTGAATCTCAACAGTACCTTGGCAAGGTAGTCTCATTGACTTAAGATCAGATTTCCTTTCTTCCTGTTTCTCTGAATTTTCATCCCCAATATTTTTTTGGCTTCTCATAGATCCTTCATGTCAAATTCAGAATTCAATTCTCCCTTTAACTTCTGAATTCCAGCCTTGCTGCTACTTGCTATGAGCATGTCTTCTACATATAATAAGAGGTATGTTTTTGAATGATCCAGCTCTTCTTTGTAGTAAACACATGTGTCATAGCAGCTCCTGTGGAATTCTATTTTCATCATAAACTCATCAAATTTCATGTACCACTGCCTAGGACTTTGTTTCAAACCATAGAGAGATCGTTTGAGTAGACATTCTTTACTTTTACCTCCTGGAATAAGATAACCTTCAAGAGGCTCCATGAAAATAGTCTCCTCTAAATCACCATGAAGGAAGACTGTTTTTACATCAAGTTGTTCCATCTCTAAATCCATTTGAGTGACTATGGCAAGAATCATTCTTATTGAGTAGTGTTTCACTACATGGGAATAAATCTCATTGAAATCCACTCCTTCAATTTGTGAGTATCCTTTGGCCACCAATCTGGCTTTGAATTTGACTTTGCTTGCTGCTGTAGAATATTATTTAATCTTATAAATCCATTTACAGCCTAGGATCCTTTGGTGTTTTGGTTTATCAACCAATTCCCAAGTTTTATTGTAAAGAAGTGAATCTAGTTCTTCTTGCATTGCCAACTTCCACTGATCTTTGTATTTACTTAGCATTGCATCCTTGTATGATGATGGTTCACCATATTCCACCAGTTCTGTTGTACTTAAAGCATATGAAACCAAATTTGCATCTGAGTATCTGACAGGTGGCCTTATTTCCCTTCTCTGTCGGTCTCTAGCAAGTTTATAAGATTCAAGGTTGGTTTCTGCTTGAGGTATGACAATCTCTGCATGTTCCTCTTATTCTTTGAGATGTTGAGGTTCAGCTTTATCCTTATCCTGTAACTCCACCTCAACTTGAGTATCATTAATCCTTTCACTTTCTGTTTTAAGTTCTGCCTTCTTCAAGTTATATCTCATTCTTGTTTCATCAAAAGTCACATCTCTTGAATTGAAACATAAGGTCCATTTGGCTCCAAGTTCCATAGTTTGTAAACCTGGACCCCTTTTGGATATCCTATGCAGATGCATTTCAAAGCCCTTGGTTCCAATTTATCTTTCTTTATGTGTGCATATGCTAGACAACCAAATATTCTCAGGTTTGCATAGTTGGCTGATGTTCCCCTCCAGAGTTCAAGAGGTGTTTTGAAGTTTAAACTACTGGAGGGACTCATATTTATCAGATATGTTGCAGTGGCTAGAGCTTCACCCCAGAAAGTCTTAGGGAGACCTGCATTCAAGATTAAGCACCTTACCCTTTCCAATAGTGTGTGATTCATCCTTTCTGCCACTTCATTTTGCTGGGGTATGTAAGGAACTATGAAGTGTCTTGATATCCCCCTTTGTGAACACAGATCTTTGAATTCCTTGGATAAGAACTCCAAACAATTATCTGTCCTTAGGAACTTGACTTTATGTCCTGATTTGTTTTCTGCCATTTCAATCCATTCCTTGAATTTTCCAGAAGCCTCATCCTTAGTTTTAAGGAGGTAAGTCCAAACCATTTTTGAGTAATCATCAATGATAGACAAAAAAATCGGCTACCTCCAAGAGTGTAAGTTTTTTAGGGACCCCGCAGATCCAAATGGATTTACTCTAAAGGTTTGGAGGCAGTGTATTTGCCTTGACCAAATTTAACTCTCTTAGTCTTCCCTAAAATGCAATAATCACAGAGTTCAAGTCCTTGAATCTTATCCCCACAGAGAAGTTCTCTTTTAGAAAGTTCCATCATGATTTTTTTCACTCAAATGACCAAGTCTCATATGCCAAAGACTTGACTTGTCTTGAGCTTCATGAACTAGGACTGATCCTCCTATTACTATTTTTGCTTGTAAGACATACAAAGATTTCACCCTCTTTCCTTTCATGACTACCATCGAACCCTTGGAAACTTTCATCATTCCAGCTTTAGATTTGAAAGAGTATACATTTGATTCCAGTGTACCTAAAGAGATTAAATTCCTCTTTAGCTCTGGTACAAATCTAACATCCTTAATCAATCTGTTCATACCATCATGCATTTGTAGCCTAATAGTTCCAATTCCCTTGACTTTACATGACTTGTCATTCCCTAGTAATACCATGCCTTGATCTGTTTCTGTCAACTGTTCAAACCAAGACTATACTGGGTACATGTGATAGGTACAGCCCGAGCATAAGATCCAGGCATTCTTCATGTCATTATCTGCCACTACTAAAGCTTCTGCAGTGTCATATTCATCAGATACCAAAGCCACTTCTCCCTTATCATTCAGTTTTTCAAACCCGGTTTTCTTTCTTTCTGGACAATCCCTTTTAAAATGTCCTTCTTTATGACAAGTGAAGCATTTGTATCTGGTTTTGCTCTTTGATCTTGGCCTGGTCTTAGCTGTTCTTTGAACCCTCTTTTCTGCTCTGCCCCTCACATTAAGTCCTTCTCCAAGAGGCATTCCAGTGAGCTGAATCTTCCTTTGCAACTCCTTTGATTGAATAGCTGATTGTACTTCTTCCAAAGAGATAGATTGATCTCTTCCATACAACATAGCATCCTTAAAGTTTTATAGGACTTTGGTAGAGCATTCAACAATATGAGAGCCTTGTCCTCATCATCAAGTTTCACTTCTACATTTTCCAAATCGTCCAAGATCTTGATAAACTCATCAATCTGGTCCTCAATGCCTTTGCCATCCTGAATTTTGAATGAATACAAACGCTGTTGGCAAGAGACTTAGTCATATATATACTCTCCAGCTTAAGCCACATAGCAGATGCTGATTTTTCCCTTGCCTCTTCTCTTAACAGTTTGTCTCCCAAACATAGAATGATAGCACATTGAGCCTTTTCCAGTATATCCTCCTTTTCTTGATCTTTCAAAGAATTCGACATTTCCCCTTTTGTTTTCAGAGCTTCTCCCAAACCCTGTTGAATCAAGATAGCCTTCATCTTGATTCTCCATAGGGCAAAGTCGTTCTTCTCGGTAAACTTTTCGATATCGAATTTCATTGACCCAAACATGTTTCCCACAAACGGTGCCCCTGTTATGATGTCAATCTAATAATCTATTGATTCGATATCACCTCTTTACTTAATACTGAGAGATCCAATTCAAAGACACACACAGAGAATTAACCAATCGATAAACCAACAACCTGAGTCTAAAACCAGAAAACTTAAAGCAATAGAAATCAAGAACACCAATTTACGTGGTTAGGCTATAACGAGCCTATATCTACGGGAGATCGCCACTTCTTATTTAAAACAATCCAAGATCCAATACACTTTTACAATCGAACAACAAAGAAGTAAGAACAATACAGATTTACAGATTGAGCTTTTAAACCCTCAATCACAGCTGCTATCTTGCTTTTGTGTTTCCTTCAACTTCTAGGGTGTAATTCCTTGTGATCTTCAAGTTTCTGGAGAATTGCCTTGATCTATATCGATCCCTTCTCTGATTTCCCTTTGTTCTGTTATCTCCCCTCTCGAAGAAGAACTGAATCTGTTATATCTCGACTTTTCCCAACGGCTAGCACATTGATGGGCTTCTTGATCATAGACCATGTTTTGGGCCCAAATCATTAAGTCATGGCCAGTAACTTAATGCTTATATTAGGCCCAACAACAATATCCCTTCTCGAGGCCCATTTAAAATCAGCTGGTTTGATAGGCACATTTCAACAGAACTTTATGAGAAAAATGAGATGGGAAAAATCAATCTCTCTCTCTTTTCATTTTTATTGCAACATGGATGAGATTGACCAAGGTTTTGATTGTGCTTCAATAAATAATGATCAGCCATCCAATTTGGATGCACAAAAGTTCTCTGACTTATTCAAGGATGCCGATGAATGCCGTTATAGGACATTGGGATGGTTGCAAACACCATACTAAACTATTTTTGACATATTTGCAGTATGTCCAACAGAGGGAAAGATATTGGTTCCATGATTCCAGCAGAGAAAGATCAATTGGGAGAGGACGGATAAGATGGCAATCTCTTAGGCTACAACATGAGGATACAAACTTGATATCGGTGAATCACACACAATCTAAACAAAACATCGGGTCGAATAGTATTTCCTCTGATGATGTTTCAGGAAGGCAAAGTGTGCCACCAAAAATCACCAACATATCAAATAGTAAGACACAGGTCCATGAACTTTTTATAATGTCAATACAAACATGTTTGTGAAGTTTCATGAGATTACTGTCCTTGTATTTTACATAAAACAGCTATTTATTGATGGACGTATCCTTATATATGTTTAATAAATCACATATATAATTTATTTAATTTTCATAGGATGAGGAGGTAAGAAGGCCATCATCATAAAACGATAACAAGTCATGCTTGTTATGAAGAAGATAAATTATCAATTGTTCGTCGAAGAGGACCTAATCTAGCATCTCGGATTTCGCCAAACGATGAATAACAACGGACTAAGATTCTCATGTGGTCATGAATAAGTAAAAACTTCTCATTTTTAAATTTTCTAAGTACTGATATTTTTGGATTAGTTAGTTTTATTGCTATACATCTTTTTATTTTCATATATTTAAATTTGTTGAGATGAAATTGAGGTTGCTCATGATACTACAAACGATATCAAATGAGCCATTACAGAAGCTTGGCCAACATGGAAAAGGGTGTCTAATGGTTATAAGAATCTACTTGGACATATATTATTTGATATTCATATTTCATTAAAATGCAATTCCTTTTTTATTTGATATTATATTGAAATGTGATATATAGATATATATTATATATAACTGTAGATGAAAGATTTGGGATGAGAGGCAGATGACTTTGAAGTTTTTGAACGGATGCATAAAAGAAAGCAAAGTATTGGAGAATTTGTAGAAGCAATGCAGCTACCAAGAGAATGGAGCAAGAAATCATTGAGGGTAAGAAGCAATTAGAACTTGCTATCATAGAAAGTAGACAGAGAGAAGATAAAGAAAAGTAGAACGAGAGAAGAAAATCTGGAACAGATGGTACGTAAAATAATTCCAAAGGTGGGATACAAATCATGTTTTGCATGAGAAACTGGTTTCTGTTAATGACATTATGAATGATGTGAATGTTTGATTAGTTGTGGGATTTCAAATTTATTTACATACATACTTTTGAGATTTGAATAAGTTAGTTTGATGCTTTTGAGATTTGAAAATGTATTCAGTTTTTTATGTTTTTATTAATTATCAATATCAATGATTCGGTTTACAACGATGATGTAAATATTTATTTATATAAATGTTAATTATGTTATATCTTTTGCGGATTGAGAAATATGTATATGTTATTGTTTTTTTCACAAAATGATGTGGATGTGAAATATAGGAATACGGATCTATAAATGAAATAAAATTATATTTGTTATGTTATTTGAGACCGAATAATGACGGATTTGATACAAATTTAGAGACGAAATTTGTATTTGAAACTAATGGCATTCAACCAAATTAAAAACAGATTCATAAAGGGTTTTATAATCCGTCTCTAAATTTAGAAACAGAATATTTCTGTTTCAAAATCAGAGACGACACCTTCAATAACGGATTTCTGAGACGGAATTTTCCGTCTCAAACAAAACACCTTCAATAATGGATTTCTGGGACGGAATTTTCAATCTCAAACTTTTGTTTGAGACCGAAAAATGGGCTTTCAGAGACGGATTTTTTCGTCTTTAAAGCCTTATTTTCTTGTAGTATTGCAATACAGTAATTCAAATTTTTTTTGTTAGTGTTGATGTTTTACTAGTTAATTAATCAGATGGATAAAATAATATATCATATCTCATCGTGATGAATATAATATATATCTTCTCGAGAAAGAATGTAACCTAAAACAAGACATGCATGATTTAGAAATATTGATGTAACTTACGTTGTAATTATTAGGTTGCATGAATTTCAAACTCGGTCACATAATTGCAATTAATTAGTGCAAAAGTGTAACGCCAACACCCAACTATCTTTAAGGCACTAGGCCACCACAAAAACCCTTTTAAATTACTATATTTTATGTACATCGATCACACCATATATTTGCAACCTTTTAATCCAAACTTCTAGCTACTTGCATGACATCAGCTACATTAGAGAAAATTCAGGTAGTCCATCGAGATTCTAGTGACCGGCTAATAATCGAAAGAACAGACGTCGTAAGTTGATTCCTGCATCGCAAAATAAAACGAGTGGCGCTGAGGATGTCCAATAAAAACACTTCGATGAGGGGTGTTAACACACCTTGAATATGTGTGAGTATTTGTCAATTACATAATTTTGGAGAGTTTTGAGGATTTTGGCCTACGGTAGGGTGAGCAAAATATAAAAAAAATGAAATTCGATTCGGTTGGTTGGTTATTTTTTTAAAAAAATTTGGTCAAATCAGTTTAGTCGGTACGATTTCAGGTTTTTTTTAGAGAAAAATATTGGTTAAACCGATATTTTTTTTTTTTGAGAAACCGAGATTTATTTATTATTGGGCTTTTAACACAATATATCAATTTATTATAAGTCCAACCCAACAGAAAACAGATCTCATCGTGAAATTTGTTGCCCCATATTTTTTGTTGTGTAGGATCAAACAATCAGCTATAGCGAATCTCAAATTTAAACCAGTGACCCAATGAACTAGCCCAAGCCCATTAACCACAAAGATAAGACTTGGCCCAAACCGATGCCGTTCCAACTTCAACTCTCGACCTCCGGCGACATTTCTACAGTTCTCCACTTAGCGACGGAGATTCTTGTCTTGATGAGGTAATTTCTGGCTGTTCTTCCGTAAAATCTTGCGTTGCTCTACGAACGCTAATCCTTCACTCGTGGGATGATTTCAAATTATTTATTTGTTAAAAAAGGTGGAATCTTTGTGATCTCGATGTTCGTTTCTTTTGAGTTATAGCTTGATCTCTGTGTTTAAGTCGTTCACGTGATGAGTTTTGCAAGAATCTGTTCACTGTAATCACTTTTTCCTCTGCATATCTATCGGTGAACGAGTGCTGATTACGGATTTCCAAGGTTCAACCTTTGGACTTTCCGAGGTTGTATCCTGTGAAGTTTGATTTCAAAAGTGCCAGTGGGAGTGTTTTGTCACGCAACTGTTGAAATTAATACGTTTCTACTTTCTATTCTTTTGTCTGTTAGAATTTCATATTCTTTCTGTTTCTTTATTCCTTGAGACGTTTTGTAGGTAATGCATATGAGTAGGATGGAGTTGGGTATGACGGCCCAAATTCTCCATTTTTATAAATGAGAAACATGATGCTAAGATGAAATTTGACGACTCTTAATGTGATTTAGTTATTTATTCACAGGAATAGGAGTTCTTGTTTAATAGATCGATGGCATAATCTATCCAGAAGATAAACTTGCTAACTTTTTTGAGATCTTGGTCTATTAATGACACCTTTTAGCAATTTGTGGAATTCTTGCCAAAATAGAATTAACATATATGCCTAATTTCTTTTCAGATTGTGATTCTTCGTTACAACTTACAAGTATAGAAGGTGTGTTTCATGGCTACTGGTTTCAAATAAATAATCTTTGACTGAGACGACTAATCACTTTCCTATTCAACAATTTGGATGTCAAGTGCTCAAGGAAAATGCGCTAGAAATGGTTAATTTGTTACGCACCTTCTCAGACTCCAAGAAAATATTTCGCATGCATTTCCCCACCTTATTTCACACCTCAGTGCAACTGAAACACATCATCTCGCATGATGACAATGTCAGTACGTCAATACTAGATTCTTTACATGAAGGACTGAACTGGAAGACACTTACACAAAGATTCAAGTCAGTTGGATTCACCAACCCCTTAGTTCAAACTATACTGTTACAGCTGAAAGAACCGAAAAATTCAAGAAAAGCCCTGAATTTATTTCATTGGTCAGCGAAAGAGATGCATGTCCAGCATGAGACTTCCACTTTTTGCATGACAATCCATATTTTGGTCAAAGGCAGGCTCATCAAGGATGCCAAGGCATTACTTGAAACAGTTTTATCGAAACCTTCCGCTCATGATAAAGCTCAAGTACTCACTGTTCTTGATTCTTTGCTAAGTACATTTGAGGCTGTTGACTCAATTGCTTTTGTGTTTGACTTGTTCATTCGAACTTGTGCAAAGTTGAGAATGGTTGATGTTATTCTTCATTGTTGCAAATTGTTGTTTGATCGCGGTTTTCGTCTGAACTTGACGACTTTTAATATCCTGCTTCATGTGATGCAAAAATCTGGTAAAACTGATTTGCTTTGGGGTGTATATCGCCACATGATTGAAACAAGAGTTTTCCCAGATGAAGTGACAACACAAATCATGGTTAAAGCTCTATGTAAAGAAGGAAAATTGGAAAAAATTCTCGATATTATAGATAGGATGTGTGGGAAGAGGTGTTCAGTTTCTGCACTGATTGTGAATACTTGTTTGGTCTACGAAATGATAGAGGAAGATTGGATAGAAGATGGATTGCTGGTATTGAAGCAAATGTTGCAGAAAGACGTAATTGTTGACACCGTTTCATATTCATTGGTTCTGTTTGCTAAAGTCAAGATGGGAAATCTGAGTACAGCTATGGAGATATATGAGGAAATGCTTAAGAGAGGTTTTCATGAGAATGCTTTTGTCTGCAGTTTGTTCATAGGGGCATATTGTGAGAAGGGAAGGATGGACGATGCAATTGCACTGTTAGAAAAGATGGAAACTTTGGGATTTAAGCCACCAGCAGAGACCTTTAGTCTGATGATTAAAGGTTGCTCTATAAATGGACGATTGGATGATAGCTTAGTATTTTGTAAGAAGATGGTTAGGATAGGGCTTGTTCCTAGTTGTTCGGTTGTTAGTGAGATGATTGGGAAGCTTTGTGAGAATGGGAAGACTGAGCAGGCTGATGAGATGCTGACCATTTTGTTGGATAAAGGGCTTACTTGTGATGAAAATGCATTTTCTCATCTGATTTATGGTTATTGTAAAGATGGTAATATTGAGAGGGCTACAACGATTTTATTTGAAATGGAGTTCAGATCATTATCTCCTAATATGTTGGCTTTTACTTCTTTGATTGTTGGTCTCTGCAAGTGTGACAGATTAATAGAAGCGGACAAGTATCTGGAAATGATGAAATCCAGGTCACTGCTTCCAAGTCCAAATGTTTACAAGGAAGTGATTTGTAGTCACTTAAGGAAGGGTGACAAAACTAGGGCTCATCAACTTAACTGTGAGATGGTTGGAACATGGCCAAAGACTGATGATTCCCGATATATAGAATCTTGTTGATCCGCCGCTTATGCAAAAATGCCGTCGTGGTTAAAGGCTTGAAGGAAGCAATTTTATGAGCTGTACAGTCAAAGCCGGAAAGTTCATCTGGACAGCAGAGTTTTCATTTCATGTTTGTGGTTGTAATGAAAATGAAGTTAAGCACAAAGAACCATCTAGTTGACACTTGCACACCTCGTAACTGAGCTGTGTAAACCGCCTTCTAATTTTAATTTTTGCGCTGATGTGAACCTAAATTTGGATTCTGCCTTGAAGCTGTTCACAGTTCTTTATGCACGGTATGATGTTCTATCCTCAAGTTGCAGTAAATTTTTTATGAAGATTACCTGTAACTCTCAAAATTAATTTAGAAGAACCTTAACATTTCATTTTCACAGAGGCATATGAAGTACACCATGATATCAATACAGTCCGTTTTAGAAATCCGAAGGCACTTGATTGAGAGGTGATCTGTCATAATTTGGAGCTACTAAATTATTTAATTCACTAGTAATAATTGCATCCAAGAAAGGAATATTAAGTTGCAATTAAGTCTTTGTTATGGGGCATGTGGCAAACTGAACTACACATATTTGGAATTCAAATACTAACGGAGTCAAAACTAGTTCTTCCGATAGAAAATTTCCTTGAAAAACAGGTGATAGATTATCTTTTGGTGCTATGAGATATCTGAACGAGGCATAAATTAATGGGACACTTCTTTGCGAAGGAAGTTAAGTGTTGTGAACATGGTATAGAAATTTCGGTTCGTGTAATCCCAAACCTTTCATGGAATTGAACTTTTTTCCTTTTATTGCTCATCATGGATGATGAACATGAGGTGATAGCAGCAGAGTTTGACCATTTCATGTATGATTGCATAACAAATTAGGCAATATGTGGAGTAGCTTCAGACCGCGTCTGTTGTGTGTTCTGCACGAAAAAAATGTTGCTTTTTTTTCCTCCATTTGGAACTTTTCCTTTCGAGGTTTCTATATTATGCTACCTTCGAATTGAAAAACTGTTGCTTTTGCAGGATTTTGAATGAAATACCAACAAGAATTAGAGAGTTCGTCTGCGCACTCCACTTTTAGTTTTAAAGGAGAGTTTCGCTCAACAACCGAGAGGCAGATCCAATCATTTTCTGTGGCCAGAGATTTCCCTTATCCCAAAGGTCTGTATGGATGGCAATCAGATTAAGTTTTACTCATGATACATGTAAGGTATGTGGGACTGGGATAATCTTGAAGAAGAGGTATGCATCTCACAAAAATCTCATTTCAGTTCTATATATTCCATTGCGTTCCCACCTCCTCTGTTTTGTATTATATGTATACTGAGGGAAACATACAAAACTCAAGCATGAAGAAGTTTTTGGTTCTGTTTCTTTTGATCACAAGTATGGTAAAATATATTTTTATTTAATTTTCCATGTTTAGTATTCAAAAAAATGTACCAATTTTTTTATACAGAAAAGGAGTTATCATGTATTTATTTATTTTTAAATATGGATGAATCATATGATCGCAGATCGAAGAGTATGTTAAGTAGTTGTCTTTGCAGGAGGATTAAATGTTTGGCTTGGATGGGCCTAAAAGGACTGCACGGCGATCTTGTAGATGTGAGAATCACTTCAATTCTTGGGTTCTTGAGTTTGCCTCTTATCTTAAGTTTAGATGAGTAAAAACGTTGAAGCATGTGCAAACTTCACTTTTCTTTTTTTCAAAAGTGACTTCGAAAAATGGAAGGAAGTGAAACGACTTGGCCTTTCGTTCCAGGTTTCACGAACTGCGTCTGTCGTCGTTTCTCTATGATATAGCCGGTCGTGTTGGGGCGAGACACGCGCGAAATAATCTCACCAGGATCTTTCAACTTGTTTAGAATCCTACATTTTGTGCTTGTCAAAAGGTAAGAGTTTTGGCTTACTTATACTATTTTCTATTATTCGGTTCTGCAAACTAACAACCAAAAAGGGATTGCTGCAAAAGAATATTTAGCATAGAAGTTAGCAGTATGATACAAAATTCTCTGCAGTTAACATTTACAGGGGACCATCAATTATTCTCTTGCACCTGCTTCTAAGTTGAATTCTTGAGCTTTCTGGGGTATTATTATTATTATTATTATTAAATCATGAATTCTAAAAAAAGTATCAATAAATTTTGAATTTTTTCTTGAATTTTTTTTAATAAACCTTTCATTCCACGGACGTGTTAGGGATCGTTCTTACGATGGGGTGACAGGGACTGAGGAGTAAACTTGAATTTATCAAAATATATAAATATTATCTGTATTTTTTGGTGGGGGAAAAAAAAGTTTACCCTGATATGGAACAAACATGCATATTCAAATGTTTAAGTCTCTTTTGCCGTTTTTAGTTTATAGCTATACCATCATTTTTTTTGACATAGACTTCATATCTTGTTTGTCTATATATATATATTTTTATTCCTTGGACCCAGGCATTTCTTATTAAAATTCTGAATCTACCACTTTATGCCGATGATTAATAATTTAATAATTCATTCTTCTTTTCCATGAAGAAATGAATAAAAAAAAAAGCATGGGAATGCAATCATGTGTTGAGTAAACAGTAAGCAAAGATGAAATTATATTAATGTCAAGAGTAATTTATATACAAAATCTTACAAGTGTTTTTCAAATTATTTATATAAACCAATTCCGTGGGATATTATTGTATCACAAAATTTTTGTGGGGTCGTTTCATATGTCAATTTTTAAAAAAATTTTTAACTCTTCTCATCAAAAATCTATTACATGAAAGATTAGCGAGATCGTGTCATCAGAAATGTATTACATGAATGATTAGCGACGAAGAATTATTTTAGGTGAAATGACAAGTAGTTTTGAATTTATTTCACATTTCCTTTATAGCAAAAGGGGAAGGGGTCCCTCGAAGTCCAAAAGAGTACACAAGTATTCAAACTAATGTTGAGAAAGTGGATGGACAAAGGCACAAGGGTTTCATCATGATTTAGGCTTTTAAGAACGACAACACTTATTAGCTTATAAAGGAAGGATGCCAACTTATAGAAATATAGAAAATAACTCGTGTTAATCGCCTTTCGCCCCTTCCGATCCTTGTCGATTTCGCGTTTCGCCCCTTACTGATCCTCGTCGATTTCGCATTTTGCCCTCACTTTGTTGGTTGTTGATTTTGACCTCTCAAATTATTCAACATTCTAATAAGGGTGTTCCGAAACTAACTCAAAACGGAACCAAATAGTAACACCTCTGAAAATGGATTTTTTCCTTAAAGAAATTTGTGAAAGAAAATTTCATAATCAATTATTTTTAGAGTTTGCAAAACATATGTATATTATAATCACATTAAAGATAAATTTGTTACAAACTTTCGACCAAATTAAGATAACCACAACGGCCAAATTTTAAGTTTTTTTAAATATATATAAAATAGTGAAATTCTGTAACCTACGTAAGTATTTTATTTTATTATATTTTACTTATAATCATTCTCGATCACAGTAAAATAAATGTAACTTTTTTATCAGTGTCAATTGCTACTTTTTCCAAATTACAATATTGTATGCACTAATTCACCATGAAACTTAAAAATTAAAATTAATCTACCAAATCAGATCAAACTAAGCCAAAACAAAATTTCTTGATTTGGTTTTTTTTTTAAAAAAAAAAAAAAAGAAATTGTAAACCAGGTCAAATATGGTTTGATTTGTATTTTCATTTAAAATTGAACAAGCCGAAGTTGAGCTTGAGCACCTCTAATTTTTAAGATAGAAGGCTTCGAGCATAATTTTTTTTGCGTATTGTAAAGACTAAAGAGTAACGAGATATGTATATATGTTGCTTGAGCTTCTCTGCAAATATTTATAAAATATTTTTTTTTAATTGAAAAAGAGATTTATTATAATTGGATTTCGAATCTCATCTAGAGAATTTGATATCAGCTCGACTCTAAGACATTGGCTAAAATCTAAATTTTCAATCAATGTCAAGATTGTGAATTTCATGTTTTTCATTAATGGCAGTTTAAATTCAATAGTGTTAAATACTTAAATAGTGCGAGAGGTTGAATTGACCATTAATGAAATAGTGAGAGTTGGGTGTACGAAATTTGATTTTAAAAAAAATGTTTTTCAATGTAAGTTTCTTTCCTTAATTAGTTGATTAATATATACTAATTCAAGGTCAGTATAATATTTCTTGAATTTGAACACTATCTACCATTTTCCTTTGTTTCCAATTAATCATTGTATTTTTCTTTGATTAAGGATAAGAAAGGAAACCGACGAATTTCCTCAAAAATGTCCCATGCTTGACAAAATCGTTTTATAAAATTATCCAACATTATTATTTATTTTTTTCATCTATTTATTTTTTTTGTTTTTTCAAAAAAAGCAATTCACAAAGTTCAAATGAAAGTATCGACAGCAAGATGGTGACTTTTGTCACGAGCATTGAAGCATGCATGCTTAATATTTAATCCTCATTATTAAATATTTTAAAGAAAAAAATATCCATAAAATTTTCAAATCATACATGTAACTTGTAAGACGTACTTTATCATGTTTTCACATGGATATTTTTTTTATAGTAACATTACCGTTATTTTTACAAAAATTCAATTTTTTTTTTTTCACATCTGTCTATTTTAATTCTCAAGATCAAGAATATATGACATAGTATGTATACTCACACAAAACCTTGAGATTATATAAAACATGGTGTCATGTCAATGATATATTAAATTACAAAATTATCATAAATGTAATTTGCAATAATAATGAAGGATATATCAAGCTACATGTACAACCATGAGATGGTATAAACCTTGAGATTAAGCAATAATAATGAAGAATATATCATGCTACATGTACAAATGAGATTACATATTGGATTATAAAATACAATTTAAATTACAAATTTATCCTAAATGTAATTTAATTTTTTTTTTCAAATTACATTTAAGATAATTTTATAATTTTAAATGCATTTTTAAAAATCTCATTATATGCACTCTACGTATGATAATAATGATTATAAGCATACATATTTCATCAATATTTTTAAAAATAAAACGATAAACAAGATATGTTATTTTTTGATATACAATAGATAAACTCTCTACTAAACATATCTTATTTTTGTATCACCTAACCATGGTTAATATTAGTCCGAAGCCAAGCCAAGAAAACTCAAAACTCCAAAAAGCCAAGCCGACAAGCCTGGAAAGCCCATTTGAGAAGAGTCTCTTAAAAATCTATACAATACAATGCTGGAATTATGGTGTAGTAATTATCTTTATATTTGTACTTGAGGAAAACTAATTTTATTTTAGTTTTAGTAATATAAAAAAGTAAAATTTAAAGAAATGTAGGCATAAATAAAGCCCCAAAACCAAAGATGTGAGAGTGAGTATTTTCAGTGATAGCATGGTTTCTCTCTCACGCACGTTTCTTGTCTTCCCCAACTCTGAAACACAGAGCTTGACAGTAGAGTTTTAATGGTGTCCATATCCGCTCCTCAATTTCTTTCTCTCTCTCTGAAACACAGAGCTTGATTAAACTTTGTTTGCTTGCTTGGATCTGTCAACTCTGATACCCATTTTGGTTTCAAGAAATTTCTTTGTTTTAAGCTTTGTTTCTTGTGTTTTTGAGTGCGTGAAAATGAGCAAGGAAGAGTTCGTGAAGATCCAGGTAACTTCCTCTCTTCCCCATTTTCCCGTGAAGTTTGGATTCGTGATAGTTTGCACGTTTTGGATTTATGGGCTCTGTTCTCTCTTTTTCTTGTTGTAATGTAATTTGAAGTTTTCTATCAATTGTGTAAAGTAGATTGTTTCATTTCCCTCCCCAATTTGTTTTCTTTTGCTTTTACTCCCTTGTTTGTGATTTGTGCTTTTCTGAGAGTGATAAAGATGTGAACTTTAAGCTGTTTGTGTTCTCTGGCTTTGCTTGTACATGCAGACTTGTGTTCTTAAAGTCAATATACACTGTGATGGCTGTAAGCAAAAAGTGAAGAAAATCTTGCAGAAGATTGATGGTATGATTATATTTCTTTGTCCTCAAAACGTATTTGATCTAAATCAGTGAAACTGGTTGAGTTTTTTCAAGGTTTGGCTTGATTTTTAAGTTTAATTGGACAGGGGTTTACACGATAAAGATAGATTCAGAGCAGGGGAAGGTGACTGTTTCAGGCAATATTGACGCAGCCACACTTGTGAAGAAACTTACAAAGAATGGAAAACATGCTGAGATTTGGGGCGCAAGCAAGGCAAATAACCAGCTGATGAATAATCAGTTCAAGAATATGCATATGGATCATGGAAAAGGTGGGAATAACAAAGGCCAAGCTCCAAAGAATGGTGGAAACAACCCGCCTCCGAAAGGTGGGCCGCAGCCACAGGCCGGCCAAAATCCTCAGATTCAGCAGCAGCTTCAACAATTACAACAGTTGAAAGCGTTTCAAGATCTGAAACTAATGAAAGATATGAGAATGCCCATGCCCATGAATAACAAGGATCAGAGCCAGAAGGCTGTTAAGTTCAGTGTGCCTGAGGATGAAGAAGATATGACTGATGATGATGATTATGATGACGATGAGGACTATGACGATGATGACGACGACGACTATGATGATGATGAAATGGATGATATGCCTATGCATAATAAGAAGCCTGTTATGGGCAATGGCCATGGTGGTGCTCAGATGCCTAACATCATGATGAATAACTTGATGAAGGGTGTTGGAAATGCTGGTAATAATGGAGGTGGGAATTTGAAAAAAGGTGCTGCTGCTGGTGGAAATATACCTGTGCAGATGAATCCCGGTGGTGCCAACGGTGGAAAGAAAGGTGGTAATGGGAACAACAATGGCGGCAACCAGAACCAAGGTGGTGGTGGAAAGGGCGGTAAGAACGGCGGCGGGCAGCCGCAAGACGGCAAAAACGGCGGCGGACATAATAAAAATGGCCACGGTGGCGGTGGTGGAGGAGGAGGAGGTGGGGCTGGTAATGGAGGCAAGAATGGGGGTGGGGGGATGATGCCTAACATGATGATGAATATGGGTCAAATGGGGAAGAACATGCCGATGCCAATGGGTCAAATGGGAAAGAACATGCCGATGCAAATGGGTGGTCAACAAATGAATCTTCCCATGAGCCAAATGGGCAACCTTTCGGCAGTACAAGGCCTGCCGGCGGCCTCAGCTGCCAACGGTGGTGGAGCAGGGTACTTCCCGGGGGCCGCCGCCGCCGCCGAGCAGATGGGGGGAAACAACCCCTATTACCAGCAACAACTGGCAACAATGATGATGAATCAGCAACGTGCCAATGGGAACGAGAGGTTCCACCCGATGATGTATGCCCGGCCTCCCCCCGCCGTCAACTACATGCCTCCATACCCTCCTTATCCCTACCCTCCCCCGCCGGGGGAGCAAGTCGATCAGTATTCGATGTTTAGCGACGAAAACACATCCAGTTGTACGGTGATGTGAGATCGATCGATCGGATTCGACATGAACTCACTAATGATTTTAACTTTTGCTAGTCTTGATGGCATAATATACAATGGTAATGGTTAGCTTTTTTTTTTTTTTTTTTCTTTTCTACTTTCCCCCTTTGAATTTCAAGGTTAGATTAGTGTTTTTAATGATATGGAACATTTGAGAGATTGATATGATGTGTTTTAACAGGTTTCAAGAGATGTGAGAGATGGATGTAATATGGGGGATGGTGCTGGTTTTTCTTGAGAAATTATGATGGATGTTTATATATGTTGAAAAAAAAAGCAGAAATAAAATTGTAAGAAAGTGTCATTTTAGAATTGTTCTCAATTTTCTTCTTTCTACTCTCTTGCTTGTGAAAACCAAATTCAATCCCTCTTCCTAATTATCCCTTTCCATGTATATCCATCAATCACCAAAAGATGCTTGTGTTGGGATCCAAATGAACCATGAATGGTGGCATTTGACATTATTGAACTAATCCCCAACTACAAGGATTGATTGAAATATCAAATTATAGAGTCCAAGTTGGTGGGACAGATCTCATATGGATTTTTCTCTATATATTTAATATTATTTTTGGTTTTAATTTATTATATTATATAAACTTGAGTCCTTCCAAGAGATTATTGGGTGAGCGAATGGGAGTACACATCCATATATTGGATGACAAAACATTGGATCCCATTTTTCAATGAGCTGTGGACCCCATTTTGTGTATTTATTCATAAATACTATAATATATATATATAATATATGGTCATTAAATGAATTTATTTGTTTGTTTATATTTATATTAAGAGGCAGGTGAGTGGTGAGTATTATTGGGTTTGGTGTTATCCCATATCTATGCATGTGTTGATACAGAATATTTCCCAACGTACAAAGTCAAATCAAGTGCATAAGTGGGCAGATTCAACTAGAAGCAATTATATTTAAATAATGGCTATTTTTCATTTTTATTGATCATATAAATAATTATTATTATTTTTGAATAAACTAAAAATTCATAAAATATATACTGGTAGGGGAGGGCAACCACTTCAAAAAGCCTTTCTTGGTTAAACAATATGGGCACGATGGATTTATCTGTGCTATATATATATATATATTAAAGTACAATATTCATTAAAATACAATGCAAAGATTATCAGTAAGCTAATCTAATACCAATATCTATCATATATCTCTTTCTATATATAAAAATTCTCTTCGTAAACACCATATTTTGTTTTATCAAAATTGCCCTCAATTTTGTTTTGTTTTTTTTTAAAATTTCGAAAAAATTTGTCAAATTATAGATTAGTCCTACATAATTTTTAAAACTATGAGATTATTTCTATTTGAATATAAATCAAATTAATATAAAAATATTTTATAAGCACGCAACACATGTATCAGTATACTAGTATTACATTATTTTAGGATATGTTTGAACAACTATTTATACAAATCAAATCTAGATTGAGTTTTATAAAACTCGTTGTTCAGCCCGTAAAATCTATCCACGGTTTAGTCTATGCTATCTCATTCGGGCACTATCCAAATGAGATCCAACGAACTTTTTTTTTTCTTTTTTTTTTTAAGATCTCAAATGCAAAAAACAAATGAGCTGTTGAATGCAGCACATGGACAGTGCCCATGTGTTAGCATAAACAAGACATCTATCCACACCCATTGCCATTTCTAATATGCACTTCGAGATTTCCACTTAGTATTCTCTTTATTAATAAGGACGGAGCCAAGAAATTCGACTAAAAGAGACGAAAATGTTTTTTTGTTGGATGAGGGGAGAGTATGATTAGATCGTTTGGAAAAAAAAAATTGTTAGTGCAAATTTAGAAAATAACATACGTTAAATTAGAGAAAGTTGAGGGAACGGATGCAACAACCGACCAATCCTTGACTCTGTCTCTGTATGCCAATGGTAACAAAATTATGTAAAAATACGTTTAGTTAAATATAGAATGAGCAATAAATAAATAATGTCCGGAGACCATGGAAACAAATTCAAACATTTTTACAGTTAAATTACTTAATTTAAGAGTCAATTATGAATAAATCCCTAAACCCAAACCTTTCTTTCTCCCAACTCCCTTCCTTAAAGATTCTTTCTTTGCACTTTCTAAGGACCACAAAACTTGATTATTTTAATATTTAATTCTTGTACTCAATATGGGTTGTTTGGTGCTTAGATCTGAAGGTTTTATACTTATATCTAAAGATATCTGTGCTTATATCTCATGTTTTAATGCTTATTTTGGAACAAAGAATTATGTGCAAAAAATGGTATCAGAGCTTTAGGTTAAATATTCAGACTTAATATTATTCGTTAACTCATACTTTTCTTTGTTGAGGAGAAGATTTTTTACAAAAGATGACTTCAAACGAAGGTTTGAATCAAGAGGATTTTATTTATATGAAATCCTATAAACAAGTTAATCTGTTCACAATAGATTACTTACGACAGAAAGATGATTTCTAACTCTCAATTTTTAGAAATTACCCCAGATTCCTCTAAACTCTCCGGAGATCTTAGAGAAATTCAAAAGACGGTACAATATTACAGCAATCAACTGTATGAAATACCTCGGCAGATTGAAAGAATCCTTAAGAAACAAGAAAAAATTCTTGTAACCCTAAAGGATCTTCAAACTAAAATCACAAATCTAGAACAAACTTCAGGTTCTAGAAAAGGAAATACAGAAGGAAGGTTACCACTCTCGTTTGGTACCGAACCGTTGTTACATCAGAAAGGTAAAACCAAAATGGTTCAAAAACCTTTAACTGATGATGAAAGGATGATTAATCTTATAAAAGCAGTATCAGAGAAAAACACTATCTGATGACTACTTTAGAGAGATTAAATCTCGAGGATCTACAAGATCTCGCGGATTCTTTTGCGAATCTCAAAGTAGTAGATCTAAAAATGAACTCCCCTGAGGGTGAACAACCCATAGGAAATCCCCCAAGATATGCGGTTAAAACAGAAGAACCACATAGTGAGTTTCAGGTTGGAGAAAATTCACATCCAGCAGGAACCAGATCAAGAAGGAGTAAAATCCCACTCCATCAAACTCCTTACGGAAAAACTGTTTTAGATCCAATACATCCTTACGGGTTTATGTTAAACCTTGATGTTTTGGACTTCAAAAATAGAGAAGATCTTATAGATGATTGGACGTCAGCTATGAGAATTGCAGCAGGGACATTAGATCTCAATAAAGAAGGATTCATTAAACTTCTAGAAATGAGTCTAATGAGATCTGTCAAGATTGCTTGGGAGATGACTATGCCAGATACGAAGGAATCAATCTTAGCAGGAGAATCCCTCAGAGAAATTGGAGAAAGAATGGTCACCCTATTTAAAGCACAATTCATAGGGGTAGACTATTTCAACAATCAAAATACAGAGAAAAAAAAAAGATATACTCAAGCTCTGTATAGCCTCGAGTTACATGATATCTGTTTAGTTGATGAATACATTATGTTATTCACTAAATACAGATGAAATTCAGGAGTCGAGGAAAATGTAGCTATTCAGCTATTTTTCGCAAAAAATGTCAAGTTCCTGGAGAGAAATGCTGATTAAAGAATACGTTCCAGGTCATCTTGACACTTTGGCAAGACGCGCGTCCTTTTTGAAAGGAAAATTGGCAGAATGGTGCCATATGGCAGCATTACAAAAGAACTACAAGAAAATAAGGGGTATAAATAAACGTACACCTTTATGATGTAAAGATAATGATCTTCCAACGATCATTGGAAACAGATCACAGGGATTTAAAAGGAAGAAATTCAGAAGTAATCCCTACAATAAAAGAATGAGAAGTTCTTGGAAACCAAGAACATTTTGGTCCAAACAAAAGGCCAGATCTTATAGGTCAGGAAGAAGAAGTGGACCTACAAGAACATCCCCAGTAACAAGCTCATCACAAAGCAGGGGAAGAACACCATCAAGAAGAACTTTCAGAAGAACTCATACAAGAGCAAGTGAAAGTTTCAAGGATTGCAACTGCTGGACATGTGGAGCAAGAGGACATATATCTACAAATTGTCCAGAAAACGAGAAAAAAGGAGTTAAACTCTTTGAAGCAATACCAGATATGGATGATGCGGTCTTCTTTCAAGATCTAGTCCAAGTATATCAATTTGAGGATATCCCCTCAGATGAAAGCATTTACGAAGAAGAGATATTGTTTAGTCAAGAAGATTCTGAGGATGGATCAGAATCAGAATCAAAATAAAGAATAAGTGTTTCGGCATGAAACACATGAAAGTTTGGCTAGATTCTTTAGCCAAACCACGATATCTCATAATATGGTCCAAAGGATTATGAGAGAAAATCCAACGTTACAAAAGTACCAGGGATTTTCGGCAGTACAAGTAGAAAGAGTCTTAGGCAACCTAGGGCTTAGACAAAGAAGACATAATTTGATTTACAAAGTATCCAGAAGGGAAATGGCAATCCCCATGGAGTTAACAAGTAATCAAATAGAGATGCAGTTAATTTCCTTTGAAGAAATAAGAGAGGAATTGCAAAAGTTGAAAGGTGAGGTAGCAAGGACGATGTCTTGGATTCATATTGGAGCAATCCAAATAATGATCAAGGCAAATTTTAAAGAAGGAATAGATTCACCCATAGATATCGTAGTATGCGATAAAAGAATGGGGAATATTCAAGATGCTGTCCTGGGTACTATATCAGAAAATCTTTGTGCAGAAAAAATTGTAGGAGTTATCTATCCAAGAATAGCCTACAATTTAGCTGACAGGGACTTTAGTCGAGCCTTGACGTTGCATCAAAACTTCAAGGAAAAGAGACTAATGAAGGTAGGTAATAGACCATATTCTATTACATATCAAATTTCATATGCTCTTTCTAATACTCATCATTCTGAATTATTTATTAGAAATGAGTTCATTGAAATTCCAGAGATCTTTGGGAAAGTTGCTCATGCAATATACCCAGAAAAAATCGAGTTTCCTTTAATTCAGGAAACAGACATTCAAATTCAAGACAGACCGGTTCTATACAGAGACCTTAAAATAGAACCTTAAAGATTATCTTTTCAAGAAAACCGAATGACAAGTAGGAGATGGGACAAATCTCCTATTCAAGAAATTCCACCAGAAGAAAAAGAGTTTTCTATAATAGGAAAACTTAGATCTCCAGAAGGATGGAAAGAAGTGAAAATAGTATTCGATATTACAAGTCATCGGAACCAGTTCCCTTGTAACTCGATTTACTATTTGGAACAACATGAAAAAGGAACTTACCAAGGATTGATAAATATTGGAGAATTGGAAGTTCAAATATGTGGAATTCCAGGAAAAGAAGTGGATCAGCTCATTCTTGGCCTAGAGTTTCTGGAGGACCATAAACCATGGAAATGCCTTGAAAAAGGAATAGAGTTCATGGCAAAAAAAAAGACTTGGAGGATTCAATAAGAATTCTATGAAATGGAAAACCAAGAGAATTGGATAAGGGACAATCCCTTAATCAGATTCGAGAACTCTGTTTACAAACAGAGGAAGAAGCAGCTGTTGAAATTAGTAAGTCATGAACATGATTTACTAGATCGCATTGAAGAGGTAGAAAGAAGTAACCATACTCTACCTTCTGAAGCCTTAGGAAGACTAAAGGTGAATAGTCTTAATCGGATTACTGAGTTACAACACAGTCTGTTAAAAATGGCAGGGCCATTTAGTAATCCCTTTAAAAAATGACAACAAGTCCTTTCTCCATATACATTCCGATAGGGATGTTGTATGAACAATATAAGGCTGAATACTTTGCAGCTTATATTGATTCGGGAGCAGGAATTTGTACAGCAAAAGAGGAGTCTTCCCTGAAAAATGTGAAGAAGATTTGCCAAAAATTGCTGGACGAGATTTCTCTCGAAGAATTTTAATTCTTTGCAAAGGAATAAAACAAGCAGAGATCCTTATAGGAGGAGCAGGTCAGACACCTTGGTACAAGGTAAAGACACCACCAATCTATTTCCATGATACAGGAGCTGATATCCTGTTAGAAAATAACTTCTTACAAATGTTTAAGAAGTACACACAAGACAATGAGTCAAGAAGACTTATGTTCACTATAATTTGTGATCATAAAATTATCGTTCAAAGACTCAAAGTTGCTTTTTATCGACAATTGCCGATAATATTTCGCAGCCAGCGTGGTGATAAGGGACAACTTTTTCACCCAAAAATGAAAGATCCAAGAAGGTTTGGAGAAACCATGTTGAAAATAACAACAGAACAAGAACTCCAAACAGAGGATATGGAGCTTCTCAAGATAACTCTAAATCATAGAGATATAGAGTTAGAAAATAAGGTATCCCTTGAAGATGTCAAAAAGAGGCTCAAAGAAAGTTATAATGAGCATCCTTTCGCATGGTGGGATAAAAATCAACTCAAAGCCAGTCTTACTCTAAAGGAAGACAAAGAGTATGAATTCGTCAGATATAAGCCTATCACGATGAACATAACAGATCAAAGGGATATGAGAATGATTATCAAGGAACATTTGGACCTTGGTCTAATCAAAGAAGGAGTTTCATCATATAGTAGCCCAGGTTTTCTGGTCAGAAATCATGGTGAAATAAAAAGAGGGAAACCCAGGTTAGTTATTAACTACCAAGGTACTAATAAAATCCTGGAGTTTGACGGGTACTTCATACCTAGTAGAGAACATCTAATTAGCTGTGTACGAAATGCTAGAGTGTTCTCAAAATTTGATTGTAAGCCTGGATTCTACCAGATAAGAATGGAAGAAGGCAGTAAGAAATTCATAGCCTTCTCTACTCCACAAGGACACTATATTTGGGAAGTTATGCCTATGGGATTGGCTAATGCACCCCAGATATTTCAAAGAAAGATGGATAACCTTTTTAAAGATTATTTCAACTTTATGTTTGTTTATATTGATGATATTCTTATAGCATCAAAAAATATAGACGAACACGTTAAACACTTAGAGATTTTCTCTAAAATTTGTAAACAAGAAGGACTGGTGTTATCTGAAATGAAAGCAGTCATAGCAACAAGGAAAATTGAATTCGTCGGTATTGAGATTGATAAAACTGGAATAATTCTACAACCCCATATTGTGGAAAAGGTAAAGAATTTTCCAGATAAACTCAAAGATGTAAAACAACTCCAGAGTTTTCTTGGAGTAGTTAATTTTGCAGGGATGTTCATTAACAATCTAGCAATGTACAGAAAGGTGTTCAGTCCTTTGTTAAAAAAGGATGCTAGGTTTATATGGACCGATGACCATACTAAAGGGGTAAATCAATTAAAAGAGATATGTAAGAATCTCCCAAAAATGGCTATACCCGTAGATGAAGATGATCTGGTATTATTTACGGATGCCAGCGACGATTGGTGGGCGGCAGTCCTTACCAAAATCACTCCAGATGGGGAAATACCATGCAGATACTGTAGCGGTCTTTTTTCAGAATCTGAGGCCATTAGATGACATATCAACGAGAAGGAATTTTATGCGGTTAAAAGGACTTTTGAAAAATGGCCATTATTTTTACTTGCTAAAAAATTCACTCTGAAGGTTGATAACACCCAGGTAAAAGCTTTCCTAAAGAATAAGATTGAATCTAAACCTGAGAAAGCTAGGTTATTAAGATGGCAAGCATTATGTCAAAATTATATTTTTGATATTGTTATTATTAAATCTCATGAAAATATTCTTGAAGATTTTTTAACAAGAGATGGAAGGCAGTGACGTGGATTCCATCCTGAAAATGCAGAGGCATCTCAGGGAACACCTTGGGTTGCTTCAAAACGAGTTCAACCAGTTAGCCATTAATGTTGAAATGGCCGGCAGGTTACAACAAGCTGATCGGATCAAAGTATCTAATCGAATTACAGGATATATGCAAGCTCAAACACAACTATGGGCTGCTATTCAAGGGCCAATTGTGAAGGCTATAGAGAAACCATTGGTTTCTCATAAACAAGATATACTAAAACCATTGGTTTTACAAGAACAAGATACACAACCACCGGTTGTGAAACAAGATGTTGAGAAATCTAAAACTCAAGAAACAAGAGCTAATCTATCATCAGCCTTTGATGATATGGATGAAGCAACAATTGATGAGGATAACTCATCAAGTCAACCCTCCGCCTCTGGGGTAAAAGAGGAAGAGATCAATCTTAGGCCCAACACTGACAAGGGCAAATCTAAGATTGATACTAATCCATCTATTATTTCTCCATTCCAGGTTTATCTACAGAAGTGGGAGAAATTGAATACAAGGAATGAAATCAACCCGAACACTTGCAGGGTTGATGTTGCAGGAATATATCCAAGGGTTTGGCTAAAAAACAATGTCAATCCTAAAGATGTAAAACTCTGGTATGAATTTGGGGCTTTGGCCTCAGTTTATACAACGTCACCAAGCTTTCTGGAGATATCACAGTTACCAAAATGGATTCAGGAAGCAGTCCAAGAAACATGGGCAAATAATGATCATTTGTCCAGAGGAGGTGTGCTTGAGTTATATTTTTTCAGTGCAACTCCAGAACCAACAGTGAAAAGATCACACGAACCCTTTCATTTTATCAAGCTGAGGAGACCTGATATAAACAGTCATAAATTTATCAAGGATCCTAAAACTGAAGAAGTACCCTTGGTGTCCACTTTCGGGGAAAATGAGATCTCAACCAGAAGGGCATGTGGTATTTGGGTCTGTCTTACTGAGATGGACAAAGTCAAGTTTCCATTCAAATTTTATCAGAATTCTGTGAACGGATCGTTCCTGTTGAACACAATGACAGGAAAAACTACAGCATTTGCGAAAGAAATCTTCGAAAAGAAGGAAATCTTTTGTGGAACAACAAGCTGCCGAAGAGTAAAGAAACTCGCCGAAAATTTTGTAACATGGCTCATATTGGACGATGGTCAGAGAATATCTGCCCAGAATGCCCAAATCAGAAGGAGCCAGAATTTGGAAAAACCTTTAGACCCCGAACGGATCGAAAGGATTTTTCCGAGACAAGCAAAAGTGGACAAGGACCACCAAAGATGCGTTTTTACAGGGGTCTACTTCAAAAGCAAAAGATGCCCCGACAACAATAAAGCAGGCATATGAGGAGAATAAAGCCAAAAGAAAGTGGCAGGCATGTGATTCCTCCACTAGTAAAAGATGCCATCAATAATGGCATAAAGAAATACAAGACAGCTGTAAGATTCCCTGAAGTTTCTCGGTGAAACGAGTGGAACTACAGCTATAAATACAGGCATTTGAGGAAGCTGAAGACATCGATCATTCCCTTCAGTTTTCTTACGAATAAAATTGTTGTAATATTTCTCTTTCTATTGTAATAAGTTTTCGTTTATGTATTTCAAGAACGAGGCTACTATGAGTAGCTAAACAAGTTGTCTTCTCCTCTTCAAATGAGTTGATTTATGTAATAATATTATGTCTGAATAATTTTTTTAAAGTCTCTTGTTCTTTCATGTTCATATTTTATAATTAAATTTATATACCATACGCCTTAAGGTAGAAAACGAATTAAGGCTGTGCTGGGTGTCGTTGAAGGAGCTTGTGCAGAAACCATCTGTTGCGACTGCATGGTTGGAGTGTGAGGAGCACTTCATAAAACTCGGCAGGTATGACCCGACGACATTATGGTCAAAGAGGTATTTAAATTTGATTCACTTTACGGAAGCATGTTGAACCCTAATCTAAAGTATATAGGCTGGAAACCTTGCGCAACCAATAGTTCTTCACGACATGAACTGGTTCAATAGGTAAAACAACGCCAAAGTACAAAAAATTAGTTGAATACTTGTTTAATCAAAATTGAGGACCACTAAGGAGTGCACACTAAAAAATTTAAATGTAGGGAGTTAGGAGAAATTTATGTTTAGACTTAGGGATTTTAAAATAATTATCCCTTAATTTAATCAATGTAGTATAAGTTTTAATACAATGTACTTAATGTTAGGTTAAGTACTGGGGGTGAAAGAAACAAGTGACACAGACAGGATAACAACTTTTTAAATGAGAGATAGAGCTTCGTAATAATTAATAAACTTTGTAAAAATCTACGGCGTTGACAGTTGACGCGACGTTCTTGTGGTGCAGTTTAGTCTTGTCAATTTATTGAATGGAATGGAATCTACGAACACTCAAAATCGATAGCCGTATATACAGGTTGTTTATGGGTCGAATCGATTCGAACATCGATTCGGTTCGATTCGTTTTGTTTTTCGATTTTTTATTTTGATTTTTTTTATTTTTAGTTTTAAAATATATAATTTGATATGTTAATCATATTTTAAAATTCGATATGCTAATCGTTTTTTTTGGGTTCAATTTTATACTAAATTGATTCGTTAATTTCGATAAGTTATTTTGATTTTGATATAATTATTTTAATTAATATTCTAAATATATTTTAAAATATAATATTTTATTTTCTAAATGATTTCTTTGTAAAAATTTTAAATTAAAATCTATATGACTTAAATAAATAATAATAATAAACTAAAAAATTATTAAAAATGATTCTTTATTAAATAGATATCATTTCATAAAATATATAATATAAATACAATTATTAATTTAATAAAATTTCAGTTATTTCGATCGGTTCGATTCGGTTTTGAGATATATAATCCGAAACCGAATTAAATAAATTTTGGTTTAACATTTATATTTTAATTTCAAATTTCGGTTTTCGATTCAATTCGGTATTTGATTTTTTCGATTTGAATTTATGATTTTTTCGGTTTTTCCGAAGTTTGAACACCCTTAGCTGTATTTTTATCCATGAAACTGATGAATTTGATTGATTGATGTTTACATTAAAAAAATAATATTTTTAATAAATCAAAAAAATCATATATATATATTTATATTATAAAATTAATACGTGAAACAATCTCATTAGAGTTTTAATATAACTTGATTATAAGAATTAAATCAAGTCCAAAACTACAATATTTTAATTAAAAATTGTAAAACTATTATTATAGTAATTTACAATTTGATGGCATATTCTGAGATCTTACCATTCGTTGGATAAGTTGGATTTAAGATAAATAAATGTATGATCGGGGGAAAAGAATATATCACTTGACTTAACGCCGACATGTATCTTAAAACTTTTTCCATTATATATATATATATATATATATATTTGCCAATTTAGATTCGAGGTTGTGATCGGATATTGTTTGAATAGAATATCACATATATCATATATGGATTTAATTTCCTCTATTAGAACATACAGTAAATGTCAAAGCTCGTCCAATAATTCAAAACATGTGTAAAAGAATTTTATTTTTATTTTTATTTTTTTTGCTCCAAACAAACAATAAACAAGTACTTTGTAAACCCATTTTACATGAACTAAATTTTATTCTATAATATTAATAAAGGGGGGAAAAAGAGATATACATAAATAAATATTTAAAAGTGAGGAGGCAGGGTGATAACGTGTAGGGCTCTTACTAGTTTACACTTTTCTTTGTATCCAAAAGTAAAATGTAACTCAGATTTCTGCAGCTTCTCAAGCGCATCGCTTTTAATGTGTTGTACGTTAGCTGTTGCTGAAAGAAGAAGCAAAACTGTCCCCTCTAATTTTTAGCCTATTTTACATCTTTCGTCTTTTGTTTATCAAATTTCTATTTTAGACATCGCGCATGTCACCGATAACAAGACTAGGAATAATAATAATAATAATAATAATAATAATAATAATAATAATAATAATAATAATAATAATAATAATAATAATAATAATAATAATAATAATAATGTGCAAGTTAAATTACAGGACCGAAAAATGTAATCTTCCGTAATTTTGGTTAGGATTTCCTTATTGTTGTTTCTTTTTTTAAAAAAATGAAGAATTACATGAGAGTCGGAAAGTTAACCATTGATTGTTCTAGGTAAATCAATATGTAATTTTCTAAAATATAAATTTACTTTTTCAAAACATATAATTAATAAGAAAATTTTTTAAAACAAAAACAAGTTTCCCGAGTTAATCTATTTTTTAATCATTAATTACAATTATAACTAATTAGTGGCTCGGGCTATGCTTAGGAGGTCTGAGCTGTCAAAAGAAGGCGTACAATGATTTGATGAAGTGGGCAGAAATCAGAAGCCAAAGTCCCTTTCACTTTTCCCCTACTAATTTCTTTAATACTGTTATTTACACAACTAATCCTTTTTTTACTGTTTATTTGTTATTAAAATTAAGTTTACTTCATGATGTATGATATTTAATTTTATGTTAAATAATTATCTTAAAAGAGTAATTCTCTTGTGTAATGGTTCAACAGATCTATATCCGTGAGTTGTATCGATCCGATTAATCTATATAATAAAAAGTGATATTTTTAACAAACCGGCAATAATTTTTAATCAAACCAGCATGTATTATGTACACGATATTTCTTCACAACATAACTAACAAAAAATGATTTTTTATGTGAAAAATGATTTTGAACATAAAAAGTAATATTTTTCGTAGGTCAGAAAATGATGGAAGGTCGAAGATACGTATCACAAAGTTGAATCGTGAGATGTCTCGATCTGAAACGAGTTTTTTTAATTAAAAAACGGAAATAATTTTAAAACTAATAAAATCTTAGACGGTTTTTTAGAGTTTTTGATAATTATTCAAGCATAATTATGATATGGTGTAGATAGCATAAATATATTAAGACTGTGCTTGAATAATAATAATAATTAGACAATGGAGCACACACATTCTGTGAGTAAAGTTTTTTTTTTTTTTTTAGTTACAACTATATGTTTATTGAACAAGAGAGAAAATTTATTTTAAAAATGAGATAGATCATTTTCAAGATATCGAATGAACAAATGCTGAGAATTATGAAAAAATGGAGACTGGGTTTGTGGCATTGAACATGTGTGTGGATTATAAGAAGTTACCGTGTTTTTAGGAAGAGTAAAATAAAATATCAATATCTATAAACCAGATAAGTTACTTAATATCTAGGAAATTTATTCCTACATACAGTTATGGTCAAAATAGTTTTTTTTTAAATGGTTAAGGCATAGAGCCACTATAATATATAGTAAGAAATAAGAGGATGATGATAATAATAATAATCGATGTTTTCAAAATTGGATCAAACTAGTCTGTTCAACTGAAAATCGGTCATAAGTTAGGTCCGGTACATTTTAAAAAATCGTTCTAACGATCGAACCGGTCAACATCGATCAAGAACCAGAAAACCGATTCAACATGTTGAATCGATTTTTCGAATTTTTTTTTAATTAGTTTTTTTTATTTTTAAAATCTTAAATTTAAAATTTTATTATATATATATATTATTTGAAATTTGTACTTTGTTGCAAATATTATTTTAGTAATAGTTTTTTAAAATTTATTTATTTATTTAAAATATATATATAAATATAATTGATATTTTAAATATATTTAGATTTCAAACTATTGTAAATATATTATTTATTATATTATATTATATAAATAGTTTTCATCCAATCGATTGAATCATTTTTTAACATAGATCGATTCAATCACTTATTCGATATAAAAATATTGATAATGATAACAACATCAACAACAATAATAATTTTCACAATTCGTACAGTATATTTTGGTAAGCTAATTTTGCGGGATTGGATGTATCTTTATTTTAGTTGCGTGAATCGAGATTACGTTTAACCTGCGACAACAAATTGCATGCGCTCAGACATATCCAATCAGGCTCCGGATTTTGTATAATCTTCGTTTCTATTCGTTGGACCCCAAATTTTATGAAACACACTTACTTTTTACTTGATTGTTTTTTTTTTCCTCTGCGTAATTTTGCGTCAATTTTTTTCTACGTTTTATGTATTTGACACTCATCATCTTTGATAAAATATAATTTTATCACTTTATAATAAGATAAATGTTAACATACATGAAAGATGAATACAAATAATCATTTTTCCGAAAACTAAAATGTCATAATATTGACACACAAATTAAACAGTGCATGAATGTATGCAACATATTTTAATATTAAAAGATTAGTATGATAATACTCACTCAGTTACTTCTTCCGTCCTACTAATTTAGATTACATTTCGTTTTTCAACTATTTCGATTATATATTCTAGTTTTTATATTTAATGTTGTGTTTCATGTTCTTTTACTAATTTACCATTATTAAATCAATAGTGTTAATTTTTTTTTTTTAAATATCGTGTTAACTACTTATGCAATTATTCTATTAAAATATTCATTAAATAAGAGTAAAAAGAAAAATTGTTTTACAATATTTACTTTTTCAAATACTTTCTTAATTCGTGTGAAAACACAAATTTAAATGAGTGAGACTGATAGAGTACTAAATACTATTTTAAAATATGATCATCGACATTTTATTTGTTTTCCGATGCTGTTTTTATTTAATATTTGATATATATCATTTTAATTTGGTCATATATTTTTTTTTTTGTTCTGGCTTTGATTTGTTCTATCGTCTAATTACATTTTTAGCCATATACATCAGGAAAAATGCAATATACGGATAATTCGATATTACATTTATGGTTAGAAATTTTTAGCCATATATATATAAAAAAAAAAAAAAAAACCTGCAATATACGAATAATTCGATGTTACATTTACGGCTATGCCATAAAGCGCACAACCATAACATTTTTGGAGTCATATAAAATGCATACTTTAAATTGCAATCAGGATGACATTTTTCCTTTCCAAGGATAATAGATAATAAAGAAAATAAAAGAGATGTAAATGGATTCAAAAGGACTTTTATAATTTATCATGCAAGATGTAAGTATGAATATAGCCGAAAGTGTACAACCAAAATATTTCATATAATTTCGTGGTGTATCTGGAGGTCCTCCTATCTTGGCTATGGTAGCTAGACATACTCTAAACTTAATCTATAAAAACATCTTATATATGAGCTAGTTCATAGTTCGTGCACGAATTTTCGATTAAAATTGCGAGATTGTTAACCTTTAATTCGAAGAGTGTACATTTAATAGTTGAGTGACACCTCAAAGATGGACATAAATATGTACCCGATGGTGTGCAACATATCAAATTATCAAAATTATATACAAATGAGGAAAAGGATATCCTATTTAACGTGTGAATTGAACCCAAAACTTCATGTCTTGTTCAATGCTCGTAATGATTTCCATGTACCATCTAAGTGTCATTTTCACATGAAAAAAGGAGTATTATTTAATTTGATCGCAAACCACCAATAATTTCCGCCTAGTAATTCAACACAAAATTAAATCGCGTCACGCAATTATTTGGATATTTATGTTCATTTATTATATTAATTAATAAGTGGACAACTAATAATTGCGTCTAATAAAATGCCCACTTCCAGTAGAATCGTATAAAGTGATTAATTTTTATCAAATCGGGACAAAAAGTTGTTACTTTTAATGCCGACAACGCAATTTTTTTTAATATAGTCTCTAGTTTTAATTTTATATGAAGTCCAAAATTCTATGCACGTAGGAAAATAATAATTTATTTGTTTATACTGCTAGAATGTGAATAATGTTTAAACGCGTTTTAGCTTCTATCCCAAGAAAAAATTGAAGCGCATATGGTCAAAACGTATTTGTTTTCAAGTATAAGATTAGGTGTGGATTCAATTAAATAATCGATAGGATGTCATGGCATTGAAAAATCAATTAATTACAAGGCAACAAAATTATCTAAAATATCGTAATAACGTTTTTCTTTACCAAATATATAGTTGCAATCTTCGCGTAGGCCTACATAGAATATATTTTTACGTGAAACGATTTCATCTATCTGTATCTGTGAAATGGAACGATTCATTCCATTTATAAAGAGAAAAGTAATATTTTTAGCATAAAAAATAATATTTTTTCATGAATCGGATTGAATTAATAGGAAATTTATCTCACAAATTTGACAAGAACGGATCTAACTTAGCTAGTTCTAGGCAGCAGGCAACTTTTTTTTAACCTATTTTTTTTTTTTTTTTTTTACTTATTCCATAAAGTCTAACATTTTCCCATACAAAGCTCAGCCCACCTCCTTAATTCTCGGTCACAATGTAATGAATTTTTTTTGTTAATGTAATAAATTATATATTTTATTAACAAATAAATGTAATATAATTTATAAAAAATTGTTTTTTTTGTCATAATGTTTGCATATTGCGATTTTTGTCTATCTATGCTATCAAATTTAAGTTTTACTATGCTATCTTAGTTTTTTGGAAATTTTTGTTTATTTCTAAACTGACGCTGGCATGCAACTAACGTAGCGTTGATGTGTATAATATCACATCAATATTCCAAATATAAAAACTACTAAAATTGACAATAAAAAATTGCATGATTAAACTGAAATCTAATAACACAGATGACGAAAAATACAAATTTTCTTATAATTTATTGTATAAAATTGAAGTTCATCTCGAATCTAATTCTTAGATCCATCCTAAGCATGAGAATATATATATATATATATATATATATATATATATATATATATATATATATTGGTTGTGTTGGTTGAGTCGATGTTACCCGTAGGGTAGAGCCCTGCGGGTGATGTGACGGCTTGTGATTGGTTAAAATCAATGGGCCTCACGTAAAACCCCATTTTTTTTACAAATCATAGGGTTACACGTCACCCGCAAGATAGTGCCGTGTTGAACCTATATCACAAGAATCCAGAATAGCAGAGACTTAATTATCTTGAACATTGAGATGTCATTATCATTTACAAAATTGCATAATGGCCTAGTTTTTAATGTTTTATACCCACTGCACATGTGAAGTATCCATTTGCCACTGCCTACTAAAAACCCCATCTTGGGAAATGCGTACAAACTATTTATTTATTTATTTATCAACACACTTGCCCCCTATGCCCTACAAAAGTAAAATAACCAAGAAAACTAAACAATAGTACAATTTTACTTTAAAATTAACAAGAATTTGTCCCCAAGAAAAAGGACCCGTTTGCATAATTTAATGGGGATTAATTGATTCTCAGCTATACAAGTCAAAAAGGTGTGGTTAGGGAGGGGATAATTCCGAGGGAATTCTCCGTTCAAAGTTCAAATTCCAACGTAATATTTTAGCAGAATATATATCACATGAGCGGTGGCTAGGGTTTTGCCGGGATCCGGCTGCGCCGCCGTGCCCCACCACCTTCCTCAGCCTCACGAGTGGCCCACGTACAATCCCCTTATTCTCCGCCGCTGCCTTTATTTCAGCCATCATCATTTATTTTATCCATTGGAAATTTTGTTTTGTATATTTATTGGGGGATATTATGTGCATGAAATTCACAAAATTCCTCAAATTAATACCTAGGACTAGGTTTTTGGTTCACACAAAAATACAAAATGTGTGGAATATATATAATGAATGAACATTCCTAATTAAAATCATTTTTTTGAACCCTTTTCTTTCTAGTTGTTTACATTGTTTGTATATATATAATACGAGAAAATTATAATTTTTTTTAATTATAACATGATTGTTTTCTATTTTTAGTCATGTATATTAGTGTTTATTCTCACTTGTCATCCAGAGTGACGAGGTTGATGAGAAAACATCAAAAAACTGATGGTGTGACGTCGGACATTGCTAACATATATGTCTAACGTTATATCAACAAATATTTGAAAAATAACTATAAGTAATGTTTTTTTTATAAGAAGAGAGTAAATTTATTAAATATGAGCGATAACATTACAAATCTTCCTACCAAAACAGAAAAATTCCCACGATCCCAAGCAAACGGGATAGGTCAGGAAGAAGCAAAATGATTTAAAGTGTCGGCGGTCGAATTCTATGTACGCCTAATATGGCGAATATCAACGGTTTGCGCGTTGTATCCATAAGGATATGGATCTGATGAATTCTAGCTTATGTGTAATTATAACCCTCGATAATTTTTGTGGCTGCTTGCACTGAGATTAATGACTCTGAGGACTATAAATAATGTTAAATATCAACTTTCAAGACTAAAAATACAACTTAAAAACTTATAGGAATTAAAAAATATATGTAAAAAATGATCAAGTTACAAAACCAAAATCGTATTTTCCTTTTGTATAATATATACACACAATCTTCTTTGTTTATAAAAAAATGATATATAATAAAACAAAATTTCAAATACAAACTTTAATTTGAAGCAAAATAAATTACTTCAATACATGTCCTTACTTATATACAAACTATATTTTAAATTTGATGCACGAACACGCCACATGCCAAAATATTGACCAAGTACATGTAAAAGTTTGACACACACTAACTTTAAACTAATCTTTGTTTTCGGCTGCACTTATAAATGGCTATTAATCATAATATAATATTGATGTTATTAAGAACTCAAGAAATTTTAGAGTCGATGAACAAAAACTTAGATAATATCTTTGAGGTAGGCAAAATATATAACTCATCCAAGTCGCTTGCACGTGGAGTTGTGTGTTTTGCCGACATAAGATTTTTAAACAATATGATTTTTTTGTTTTTTGCAATAAGAAAAGTAAAAAAAATATATTTATTATAACTCTATCCACAATAAATATGGTTTAAAATTTTAAGTTCACTTTATTGCGAAATTTTGATCATGACTTACATAAGCTTCCATTTTTATTTTTTAATTACATCCACGTAGTTGCTCAAAAAAAAAATTACGTCCACGTAGTGTAAAATTTTAAAAGATGCCAGAACGAATCAGATTCAGGTCCGTTTTGACATGTCTAAAAATTTTACGTGGACAACCGTTAAATAAATTTCCACTTGCTAACCAATAGACGAGCTAATAAAATCAAACAAAGATCCGAATCCTATACTAGTGGGATTTTAAATCTATGAACCTCTTTTTTTGTACATAACTTTTTATGTCATGAAATCCTTTCAGCTAGCGGCAAAGTATAATATCCGTAAGATTCTATCATTCTAATAATTCACTCTTTTTTTTTTAAAAAAAAAAATAATTTTGCCATCTGAAAAATTGTATGTGACAGTTTGACCTTAATTTGGATTCCTAAATTTGAGTACGTTTTCCACCACCTTTAAAGAAAACACACACACACACACCAAAAACAAAAACAACAAATGATATGTATTGTAAGATTTGTATGTTAATTTAAAGGAGCTAACGCATGCTGGAAGAAGTGAGGTAGTCGCAAATCGCAATATTAAAACCTTGAATTTTGAAAGTGGGTGATAACAAGGTAGCCACTACTCGAACAAGTCGAATTTTAAATGGGAATTAAAATATTAAATAATTTGATTTCGTGAATTTAATTAGGTCCACCAAGAATTTTTAGGATTGCCCATAATGGGGATTTGTTAATTTACATGTTTATATTATACTTTCATGTTGATGTGTTTTTATAATTATTTGACCAATATATCTTTTTATGTAATGGGCAGATCGTGTGTGTATATAGTGTATATATATGTGTACGATAATTTAGTAAATCACATCATTTTAATTAAAACACATGCTCCCTCCATCCCATATATTTGAACTTATATATGTGTGTGTTCACAAAGATTTAAAAAAATTATTGGGAAAGTAAGATTTATAAAAACAAATTCCAATTTTACCCTATTTAGGGAATGCTTTAATATAGTAAAAAAAAAGGTGTTGAAGTAGTTAATATATTTAATAATTTTAGTATACTGATAAAAAAACAGATAAATATAACCACGTACACTATTTTGGTTAATAAACACTTAGGTTTTGACAAGGACATTCAACCATTTACCCACTTTACTTTCTTATATATGTTATAACCAAATTAATCACCGGATCGGAGGGTACATTTCAACCTAACATATGGATAATACCCTAACGATAGATCTAATGTCTCATGATTTGTCATGTCAACAATAAATAATTAATTACGCTTATGTGTAAAAATACTAACCGTTGGATGCATGATTTGAGTATTACTCATATGCTAGGATCTCATCTACCGGATCGAAGATACCTAATCAACTATCAACTTTAAGCTTTGAACCGGAAAATATTTAATGCTACTCTTAAAATTAATAATCAATTGTTTGGTATATCGGATATATAGGAAATTATGGATTGTCTAGCAAACTTATACACCAACAACCAATAAATAAGTGATTATATCACAATATAACTATTTTTTAGATTTTTTTAAATCACCCTTATTACATATAATCTTAATCTCTTATCATCCCGTCTCAGAGAAACACAATGCACCTGCGTCTAAAGGCGAACACATTATCCTAACATATGAGACTTATTAAAAAAATTTTGAACCCCAGAAAGATTGATAAATTTTGGTTCTTTGATACACCTTTGGAACAATACCGTCATTGCATGTGTTGGATTTTGGTAATTGTCTCCAAATATTGAATAATTCTTTTTATTTTTAAATGTTAGTTGTTGCGTGCTACATAACAGTCTAATACATGAATTAAGGTAGTGGGATTTGGAACTCGGACTTTCCCCCTTTCAGGCCCATTGAGAAGCCCAGCTTAAAATCCTGTCGGACCAATGTAATTATTACAACGACCCAATTATATTTCAAATATGTACCGTGAAATAATAACAATAATAATAATAATAATAATAATAATAATAATAATAATAATAATATGCTAAAAAAAACTATCACAATTATAATAATAATTCAAAAAAGAATATTATGTCTTTCTATTTTATAAAGGCCAAACCTATCATAAAAACTGTTTTTTTTTTTTTTTTGCTTAATTGCCTGCATAACCACATATATAATCAGAATTTTAAATTCTCTTAAAATTCTGATTGTTCTAAGTTCTCTACTCTTTTCTAATTCCACCGAACAAGTACGTGGTGTTTTGAAAGTTAAGAAGTTGGGGAGACCCAAGGGAAGATATCACTGATGAAGGTGATGTTTTAAAGGAAAAGAGAAGAGAGTACAAAACTTTTTTTTTTTAATTTGCTCAACACTCGCAAAATTTACCTCTCCCTGGATCAATTCTATGTTCAAACAGATTTTATTCCATGAATGTGTTTATTCATGGAATCGTAATGCCTTCCACCTCTTGCATCTGAATTGTGTTATCAGTTTTTCGTTTCGTTGTTCGTAGGCATAAATGTACGATTTCTCAATTTCGACATCATTATGAAGTAATTCAACAGTTAATAACTTCATCCTTCACGCTTTTTTGAAGCTAAGCTTATTTGGTTCCACTGATCAAATACATTAATATTGCTTTCTTTATACTCTTCATATTACTTTATTTTAAAATTTTCCATTGTTGATTTCAGATTTTACATCTTCTCCGACCGATGTACTGAATATAATGTCCTTATAGCAGCGGTTCAACATTTTCTATCAGTTTTGAACTTATTTCGACCATTGTATTTCATGTTATTCAATTTAGTTTCATATTTTATTCTCAAATTCCTCTAATTTTCTCAAAAACCATTTACTATGCTTTTATCTTCCCCATTTACTTTGCATTTTCTATTTTGGTCAGACAAGTGATGCTAATTTACTCACAAATACATTTGGCAATTGTGATTTTGTCCAATGCATTTGTATGTTTGAAAATTGTTTATAAAATTTAATATCATTCAATATCTAAAACAATTTCATTAATTTAATGTCATCCTCGGCATTCCAAGATAAACAGGGATGCAGACAGAATGCCAAATAAAATGTATTACATTCTAATTTGCTTAACACTCAGAATTTGTTTTAAATAATGATTAATGATGAATGCTTCATATATTAAAAAAAATATAATGAAATTTCCTTTCAACATGAACAGAGAATGATTAGGATGATGATCCACCAAAGAGTTTTTCATTTATGATAAATTAGACAAACATCTAATTTACATTCTGATCATGTGAAGTGAATTATGATCTTAACCATTCTAACTCCTAAAATACTCCTATTTGAAGCCACACACGTGCTTACCAGACTTGAGTGACATAAACATGAAACGGGAGAAAAATAAAAGCACTTGCATTGGCACAATATGGCTTGCATCTATCTACGCCATAAAAAATAGCACTGGCCGAATTTCCGTGACAATTTCTTTTACTATAAAAGTCAATGAAAGTCCATTCTATTTGCAGAGAGCAAGTGCATTGCAAACTCTGTTTGGTTGCGCTGGAGTTAAGTTTGGTGGTGATAAAACATGATAAATGAAAACACACTCTGGAGTATGGGTTAGCATTTGCTTACCTAATTGAACTATAAAAATTAATAGTGTATCTTTTGTATAAGTTTCAATTGTGTGCTATTCAAATAAACCTAACACTTTTGTCGGTTATCCGATTTTTGTTGATTATTTTTTTACATCCTTCGAACATGGTGTGACAAAAACTAAACTTCAAAAGTGGAAACTACATAATTTTACATTTAGGCCCCGTTTGGTTACAAAAGCCAGATCAGAAAAGCATTTTTTTTTTAAAAGTGATTTTTCAGTTAATAAGGTGTTTGAATGACCAAATAAGTGCTTAAAAAAGTACTTTTTAAAGTAAAAAAAAAGCTTTTTCAAAAGCAAAAAAATATAGCTTAAAAAAACACTTATTTTAAAAAATCTCTTCAAAATCCAAACGGGCTCTTAATCAACTTTCATCGATTACGCATATGTATATTGACATCATTTTATCTTATTGCATTTGGATTCTTTTATATTTTAAAAATATCGTTATGATTTATATTTAATTATTGGTCATACTGAGTTATTACATGCCAAATATCCATAATATGGTGTTTTTTCTCCTCTCGCATCATGAAGTCACTTTGAAGTCTCACAAACTGTCAGTCTATCACAGAAAGGTCAGTCACCATCAATAACTCATAAGTTGACACAAAAGTAAGTGCTTTTATATTGTACGTACTCATCAGTAGTGTGAGTTTTTTTTAATAAAAATTGTAGTCTGTTTAAGTAACGAGTAAATTTCTATCCACCATGCATATATGTTACCGCATAACTGAGTTTTTCCGCTTTCAATGTTTTTTTCCTACACAATTAATGCTCATTTGTTTCATTAATAATTCAGATAAGCTTCTGCACCTTCTCTGAATATATTTTTTCTTTAACTAAATGCATTATGATATTGAGGGTTGCAAACGATGTATATTATTTGTTTGTAAAAACGAGTTAGTGAATTAACAAAGTGACTACGTGTCTAAATAAAAACGTTACTCATGTTTTGAAGCCGAATATATTACTATTTATTAAGTCCAATGCATATATATATTAAATGTCATGGTACAACAAAGACACAACAAAATTTTTTTCCCAAATTTATCCACGATTTATATTTGCAGCCTAGCTTTTGTGAGAGGGCTTACCAGTCATATATACATCAACCTAAAATCTATGTTGGTTTCCCATTTTACACCGTCTTCGTCCGCATCAGGTTTTTCCATTTTCTTTTTAAACGTTTTTTGATTCAATTGAAAAACTAGGTCGTTCTTAGTTGTCGAAATTTCAAATTCTCTATCCAGTATGTTGTTATGCTTATTTCCAATTATTTTTCATTATATGTTGTTATGCTTATTTCAAATAATTATAGTTAAAAAAATTCAAATTCTCTGTCCAGTCGAATCGGTTACATTTTTGATAAATTCAAAATTCAATTTCTTAGCTACCAAAATTTCAAAGTTCTATATGGGAGGAGATATATGATTATTTTATCAGTATGTTGTTCATGGGAGAAGATATAGGGTTTTTTTGTGATGAATTTCAATTCAAAAAATCATTAAAATACTGAGAAATAACAAAACATTGAGATTGAAGAAGTCAGATAGAATTTGAACGAGAAGCAACATGCCACACCATGATACTGAATCCGTACAGAAGCCCTTCGACACGAGGTCGAATAATGGAAGCCAAGCAGTATAAAATTTATACATATGGTCCTTCTCTCTTCATTCTCGGCAATTTTTTCTTATTTGAGGTTGATTATTTTTTAATTGTTGTGCTTATGGATGACTAGCGAATTTATTTATTTATTTTTTGTTCAAACATGTAGTCTTTTGATTTTGTATTTCAATATTATGTTCATAGTTACTTTTTAAATTTATATCATAAAAGTATGATAAAAGATGCATTGGAACAGGATAATTTCAATATTTCTTAATTTATCGATTTGTGTGTACATATATGCGATATATTATTACTTCAATATTTTTATCCAGACTTGATGAACCAAACTTGCATTAATATATTTATTTACTCCATCATACATTTGTTTAATTTCTTACAAAAATTACTTCGACACTAACAATTGCTGGAAGTTTTGATCCTTTTCAGATGTTAAAGTTTAAAAAACATTATGCCCATTCAAATTTCTGAAAAATAAACTTCTTTTGATAAATTTGGCATTATCTAGGCATATATACGACTCTTTTGTGCAAATTTTACGCAACAAAACAAATTATTTTGAAAGCAAACTTTCTCAATTATCATAAATATTTTATTTATGGTTTATTAAATGTATGGAATACATGTACATTGTTTATATATTTCTTTTATTTCTCCGGTCATTGAAAAACTAAAACATAATTTCATGCATTCTTTCATTCTTCTTCACGTTTTTTCTGTTCTTTTGTTAATTATTATTTTATGCAGTCCAATAATCTATGTCAATGAGCTTTTGTACATCTGATTTCTACATCATTCTTTTTTTACATTTCTAATTTTCTTCGGTCTTAACTCATTTGTTACTGTGAAATGCTACATAGAACACAATAATGCCTCGCTCTCCTTCTCAAACCAATCAAAACATTGTCGAACGACGTCAGTTACGTACAATTCGTGACGTAATAGAAGACATGTCATGACATAAGAACAACGACAAAATTACCTCCAATGGCGCCGATCAACTTATCAAAGAAGAAGAAATCAGTCAGTCATACAAACTAATGAAAACTCAATCGCTATTAATTCTTCGGATGCTACTTCTAACCGCCAAGGTATGATATGCTATACACAAAATTTCAGCATACAAAAAAAAAGTATATTATGTTTCAAATTAAACATGTAAAACTATTATAATTAAATTATGGTTATCCAAGCAAAACATGCTCACACATAACTTTACATCCATATAATGTTATATAGAAAGACTTCAGCAAAGGAGAACATCTGATCGTAACTGAAGACACTCAATGACCGAAGAAGAAAGATATCCAACTATTTAGCTCGTCGTAGAGAATATTACCGAAGAAGAAGATTCCCTAATCATACCTCATCCACAACGGATTATTCTGATGTTTCCATCAATAACTTTACAACATCTACAATACATTTTCTATCAATACCAACATCAATAACTTTACAACAACATCTACAATGAATATTCTATCAATACCAAACGCTGATCAATTACATAAGCATCTTTTATAATAAATTACATTCAATATACATATTTCAATTACTCAACTTCACATTACTGTCTTCAATAACCTTCATTTATTCAATTAAAACTAACAAAAATTCCACTTATAATTATTTCATATAATACAAGTACAAATTACAATTTATGTTGTTCATTTCAGGTCATGATACAACTACAGTGAGACAAATATGCCGTGTAGAGGCAATACCTTATCACAGTTTCTCGCAAACTTTGAGACAGGAGGTACTAGCGGACGACATCCAACAAATTTTGAACATCAAGGTAACTTATTATATATAATCGCTCAAGACTAGAATTTCATATAATACAAATACAAATAAAAATTTATGTTGTTAATTTCAGGTCATGATGCAGCTACTTTGAGACAAATCTGCCGTATCGAGACAATATCTAATCATACTTTCTCATCAAACTTTGAGACAAGAGGTACTAGCGAACGACATCCAACAAATTTTGAACTTCAAGGTAACTTAATATATATAATCGCTCAACACTACATTTTATGATGAAATTTTTTACGTATGAATTCATTGCATAAATGATAAAAATTAATTTCTATTATTATATATTTACTCAATACTATTAATATATATACTACCGAACCTACGCACACATGTTGCATGTATTTTCAATTTTCTTCTTCAATTATTATATTTAAATAATAATATTATATGTGATTCATGATTTATATTAATATTAATTAATTACATATTAATATAATTTAATATTTTTAATCAAAAAAACATTAACCACTTAAATAAGAAATTACCAAAGAGAAACATTTTTCTTTAAAAATAGAGACTTTGTCCTCAAAATTATAAATTTTGGCAAACTGACGGACCAAATAATTACTATCACCTTCTCAATTATATGAATAAGATAGAGATAGATAAATAGAAGAGATAAAATAAATAAATAACACATACGAAACAAAACAAAATTATTTTGCATAGTCAACCACCATGACATAACAATGACTAAAAAACATCCTACTAAAATTACTTTGCTAATACCGATAGATCTAGCAAATTAATTTATTTATTTTAAAAAAAAATAAACATCGATCACAACATCATATGTTAAGATGATTAATTCCATAAAAACAGCCCACAGGGGTATAGGCGAGTTGGTAAGGTCTGAGGTGACGTGAGAAGAAATTCCCTAGCGTTGCGGGTTCGATCCTCGTGTGGAGCATATTCCCTGCTGAAATATTGTGGGGGGTATGCTCTGGGGATTGGGCCATGTGCTCCCTCCTTCAGGTCCCTGCCGCTCGTGCACATCCCTCGATTTACCCTTCGCATGAGCCAATGGGCCTCTGACTCATGTGGAATGGGGTCCCCTTCGGGGTCAACCCTTTTTAGAAGATTAATTCCATAAAAACAAAATTAATGTACTCAAAGTTTAAAAAAAACATGGATTGAAAAATATACCATTAAATCCGTAAAATAAATAAACAACATTAAATAAAAAAAACTGTCAAGTAAATACGATAACTAAATGACGAGTTGAAGACATTTAGTATATACAAGTAAAAAGTAAATAACTAAATTGATTTTAGTTAATCTATTTATTGGATGCATTGATTGGATCTTTATTTGTTGTATTTATTGATATTCACATTCTTCATAGAGAAGATGAGATGTTTAGGTTGAGCGGAGAAAACTCATTCCACTTCATTATCTCATCGATTGTCACCCATTTAGATAAATTTCTGAATTAAATTTTTGTTTTAACTTTTGTTTCAAATTTAATATATGAGCAATGGACATATACGAGTAAATAGACTCCTTAATCTGAAATTGAAAAATAAACTAAAAATATTTCATTTTCAATAATCCAATATTTATTTTAAAATTGACCACAGAAAATAGCTATACAGAAAACAACATTGATATTAGTGTTCAACAATGTCAGCGTCCACGTCGGTATTGTAATCTAGCTAGAGATTTCAATGAATGTCTACAATATTATCGATGGCGACTTCCGAACCCAACAAATTGTCTACATTGTCAAGTTTTGCTATTCCATGGCGAAACATCACAATTATGTTGTATAAATGGACAGACAAAGCTAGAATGTATTCCTTCACCAAATGAATTTCAACAACTGTTTGCTGGAGACAATGAAGAAAGCAGACACTTTTTGCAGTGGATAAGAGCATATAATCATGTTTTCTCATTCACGTCAATGAGAGTCAACATAGACCAAACCTTGGCAACTGGTGCAAATGGGATTTACACATTTCGTGCTCATGGGGCAATATATCACTCAATCGGAAGTCTTTTACCTCGTGAAAATTGTAGACCAAGGTATCTGCAGATGTGGATTGTTGACACAGATCATGAGGTAGATAATAGACTTCAAAAAAATCGCGAGCTAAGGCAGGATTTGTTGATCAAGATACAAAACATTCTTGATCAACATAATCCATTCGTTAATCTCTTTCGACAAATAGCTCAACGTCAAGACATACCTAAATGCAAGCTTATCATTAAGTAGCAAGCGCCTAATCAACATCAATACAGTCTACCAACTGCTTCTCAAGTTGCGGCTTTTATTGTCGACAACGAATCCGCTGACAACTTTGTCAGCAGAGATATTGTCATACAAGGATTTTTTTGACACCAGATGTTGCCGAGGCATTACTGGAACAAGAGAGATTGACGAAGACTACCTAATGAACTTGGAACTGCAGATACACTCAAAGAAACTTTAGATTGATATTTCAGTGAGTTGTAGTCTTGTCTTTAATTCATGTATTTTGCAGTAACTCACACTCATATCATTAATATTATATTGGTTGACGGTGTACGATCAAGCATATTAACAACATTATTATTGTATGTTACAATTTGCAAGGTCTGCTCTTGAACTTTGTAAATGAAATTCTTTTGTAATCAATCACGAAATATTGTTGATGCCTGATGGAGTTATAAATAAAAAATATTTTTTAATGTATTTTAAATTTTTTTGTTCAATTTTTTACGTTAATCTATATTTGTTAGTTGGTTTTGATTATCTTTATCAGTAATTTTTTATAGATTAAAAATAAAAGTTTCATAAATATTGTAATTTAAGGCATAGAGGATTTGACACACCGGGTATATGTACTTTTACTGGGGAGATGATTACTATTTCTTACCTGGATATTTTTTATTGTAGAATATGTATATTATTTGGGTAATTTCATGTCAATTAGGTTGCTTGACTGGATTTGTTGAGTGTATGATTTACATAAACATCTTAATATATTATTTTCTATTTATATTGTTGCTAAAAATAACTTCAAGTTTATGTACAAGTCAATAACTATGTCATTTCCATTGTGACCCTAGATACAATTATTATTTTAGACCTTCAATCTCCGCATAATTTTATATCATAGTACACTTATTATTACACATATTATGCTTAATATTCATGTACAAACGTCGCACATACATCGCGTGTGCCTCGGTCACTAGTTAATAATAATAAACAACCCTTCTTGAGTAATTATTATTTTGAAGTTTTATTTAAAAATATTTATCATTAAAAATAATTCACCCCCTTCTTTTTCTTTTTTTTTTTTTATTTTCCATTTTATTCGGTATCAATCAGTCAACTTGAATATACTTGTAATTTTATTAACATTCTTATATCATTCTAAATTTGATTTCATTCTTACTTTATTCTATTAGAATATATCAACGATATATATATAAAAAACGTACTAATTTCAAATATTTAGCACAAATTAACTCTCAAATATTAGGTGATTAACAACACTCAGCACATGTTTTACAAGACATCACTATTTTTTTTAAAAAATAAAGTACTTAATTATATTTATAAAAATCACATAATTTTTATGAAATTGATAAACTTGCATGATGTTAGTTCCCAGTAAATTGGATAAGCAGGACTGGGATTATAATAATCAGGTATGAAGTCAGAAAATTTCATTAAGGGAGAGGAAATTTTATTATTGTTATATTTTAAAAGCTATTAAAATAAATATTAGTAGTAAAAAAATTTATTTAAAAATTTTGTCTGTGGATCGTGTGGACTTAATAATTTTTTTAAAAATCAATTATTAAATTTTTAGAAACCTGTATTTAAAAAATTAGTAGTAAAATGAGAGCTTTAAACTAAATTAAAAGGGGTCAAAATGTTAAAATTATTTAAAAACTAATTTTTAAAATAAAATAGGGGTAATAAGAAGAGACTGAGATGCCCACCGCCCCCATTTGGCTCCATCTATGATAATAAGTATAAATTTTGTTGTATAAAATACTAGTAGATTTCACCTGTGCGATGCAATAAGCGTTATTTTATATATTTAATTATTAGAATTATGTATAAGTTTTTGAATTACTAAAATAATGGATGTGATATAATGAATATATTTAAATTTTAAATATTATTATAAAAAATTATTAGATAAAAACACGTTTTCATCATTTGAGATGACATTCAAACGAGGATAATATATTTTGCCGTCAATTTGACTTCATTATCATTGCAATCTTGGTTAAATAGAACTGTTATTAATAAAAATAACTTAAAAATATATTTAAAAAATCATATATTATTTTATCTATCAAAATTTTAAAGAATAAATTTTCACAGTAAAAAATATAAAGAATAAATATATATTTTTCAGAAAGGCAAAATTCTTGTCATTCATTAGATTAATAAATTCTGATTAAAAGTTTTAATTAAATTTTAAAATATGTTAAAAAAAATTATAGTCGTATTAAAGTTCTAACTAAGATACTTAATATTATCAATTTACAGACAATCATCACATAAAAAAATCACGACATAACTCTTCACTAAAAAGTTGGAAAAGTAATATTATATAAAAAGTTGTATTTTATTTAATATTTTATACAATAGTGAGAACTAAATATATAAAATTAAAGCATAACTCTAAACTATAATGAAAATTAAATGAAATGATATAACCAAGCAGACATTTTGTTGGAACATACGCGATTTAGGTATTAGCAAACACTAAGCTGATTTCATAGATCAGTGATATGAATGAATTTAATAGAATTAGGAAGAAAGAAAGACGAAGGAATAAGAGGATTGAAACTCCAAAATTAGTTCCTCATTTGAAAGCTTCAGACTATTTATATTAGTCTTACAATGAAAAATAATAACGTATTAATGCTAAAATTAAGGAATAAACTATCTACTAAGCTAAAGATCAGCCATCATGAGATAGAATAAATAATTAATTAAATATGCATTTTATTGACCAAATCTTCCACTATCTCCACTGATTTATGCTCCACCTCCTCGTACGTGTCACTTGTATGGCCTTGTGAGTAATGGCACATAACATTGCCCCCCTCTTCAATATCCTTGTCCGCAAGGAGAAAGTTAGGAAATGACTTGGAAAAACGACGCATATTCTTCCAGGTGGCATCTTCAATTGGTGCTCCTCTCCATTTTACTAAGATTTCAGTGTAGGGACGATATGTTCCCTTACTTTTGACTCGACGGTTTAAGATAGACTCCGGTTGAGGTAGGATGGTGGAGTCATCCATAACTGGAGGCATTGGAGCTGAAGTGTGAGTGAGTGGGCCACTATGCTTCTTCAGTAAACTAACGTGGAAGACATTATGAATTTGTGATCCTGGGGGAAGATCCAATTTATAAGCCACCGTACCCACTTTGTCAAGAATTTGATAGGGCCCAAAAAAAGGGGAAGCAAGCTTCATATTACGCCTGATAGCAACAGAAGATTGACGATACGGTTGAAGCTTTAAGTAAACGTAATCTCCGATATTGAAAGAAACTTCTCTTCGATGTTGGTCGGCTTGAACTTTCATTCGATCTTTGGCCACCAATAGATTACGTCGTAATTCGCGGAGAATGGAATCACGATCACGAAGACACTCATCGACAACTTGAACACGAGAGGTGCCAGGGATATAAGCTAGTGGAGTCGGAGGCGGAATCCCATAAACGGCTTCGAATGGAGTCATTTTGGTGGAAGAATGCACTAAAGTGTTATAGCTGAACTCGGCCCACGGAATCCATTCCACCCATTTTCGTGGTTGTGCACCTGCAAAACAACGTAAGTATTGCTGTAAGGTACGATTGACTACCTCGGTTTTGCCATCGGTTTGGGGATGATAGCTTGAACTCATGCAAAGTTGTGTTCCTTGTAACTGGAATAGGGCTTGCCAAAAGGAGCTGGTAAACACCTTGTCTCTATCACTCACAATTGATGTTGGAATGCCATGGAGGCGAACCACATTAGCAACAAATGCCTTGGCGACCGAGAGTGCAGTAAATGAGTGCTTCATGGGTACAAAGTGAGAATACTTGGTCAATCGATCAACGATAACCATGATAACTGTACACCCGTTAGATGGCCGCAACCCTTCAATAAAATCCATGGAAATATCAGTCCATGCTTGAGTAGGAATCGGTAAAGGTTGTAGTAATCCCGTCGGTTTCATGCAATCAGTTTTGTTGCGCTGACAGATATCACATTGTTGCAAGAAATTCTTTATGGTGCGGTGCATATTTGACCAGAAGAAGCTTTGCTTGATGCGAGAAAGAGTTTTGTGGAACCCAAAGTGTCACAATAGGTGATGAGTGACCGTCAGCAAGAATTCTGGAAATTAAGATAGAATTGAGGCATAATAAAACTTTGTCACCCTTGAACCAGACACCATCACGTTGGAGAATTGCAAGAGAGGAATTCTTCTGGATGAAATCTGCATAAAATGGATCCTGCTGGACCTCTTGTTGGAGGATTGGCCACCAAGTGGCATGTGGTAATGAAATAGATAAAAACTAAAATTCCACAACACGTGATAAGGAATCCGCACCTTGATTTTCAGAACCTTTCTTATACTCAATTTCATAATCATAACCAAGAAGTTTTGGGAGCCATCGAGTTTGTGCCGGCGTAGTAATTCGTTGCTCCAACAAGTATTTGAGACTTTTTTGATCAGTGCGTACCGTAAATGGTTTCCCTAGTAAATAAGGACGCCATTTCTGAATTTCTTTGACAATGGCCAGCATCTCTTTCTCATAGGTAGATAATGTTAGGGCTGAACCTTTTAATGCTTCACTGAAATATGCTACTGGACGACCATTTTGTGTGAGTATTGCTCCGATTCCAATTCCGCTAGCATCACTTTCAATCACAAATTGTTGAGAAAAATCAGGGAGACATAAAATTAGGGGGGGGGGGGGGACGTCAATGCCTTTTTCAATTGAGTGAAGGCCATACTGGCTGCCTCATTCCATTGGAAGCCATCCTTAGATAAAAATCGATTCAATGGGGCTGCGATACAACCAAAATGACGGATGAAATTCCGGTAGTAGCCCACTAACTCGAGGAACCCTCGAACTCCTTTGGTGGTTGTCGGTGCAGGCCATGCAACAATTGCTTGTATTTTATTGGGATCCACCGCCACGCCTTGAGAAGAAATTCTGTGACCCAAATAATCAACCTGTGTAACACCGAATTGACATTTGGATTGTTTTGCAAACAAGCTGTTGTCAGAGAAAATGTTCAAAACAATTCGCAAATGTGTGAGATGGTCAGCCCATGTTCTCGAGAAAACGAGAATATCATCAAAAAAAATCAAAATAAATTTCCAAAGGTAGGGACGAAAAAGATCATTCATCATACTTTGGAAGGTTGCAGGTGCGTTCGTGAGGCCAAATGGCACGACGAGGAACTCGTAATGGCCTTCATGTGTTCGAAAGGCGGTTTTCGGAATGTCATCTTCCTGTACCCGAATCTGATGATATCCCGAGCGTAAATCCAATTTTGAGAAAAATTTAGCCCCATTGAGTTCATCCAAAAGCTCATCAAGAACATAAATTGGATATTTATCTTTGACATTGATCTTATTCAAAGCGCGGTAATTGGTAGCGCTTATCGCGTACGCCCAAATTACCCGACTCAATCAGATAAACAAATTAATGTAGTAGTGTGAGTAGGGATCGTTCCCACGAGAAAAGAAAAATTTAAAAGTGTTCTTTAAAAGAAAAAGGGGGTTTTCAAGTTTGGATTAACTACTAAGAAATTTAAGCAACTAAAATTCACTGGCATGCAAAAATTAAATAAAGATTGGAGAAATTCAATAGGAGACGAGACTTGGTTTTGGTCAACTACACCCTTGATTTCATTCGTTCGATCATCGATTATCTAAAAATCTTTAATCACGTTGAATATTCATCATTGGAAATTAAATTCTTGTTTTACCTTAATCTTAGTTAACTAGACACAAGCGTTCTAAGATAACCCTTATCAATGAATCAACCCAATACAAGCGATTAGATTTAAACTCACGATAGCAAGCAAACTAGTAAAACTGATAAATCTAGACAACTCATACACAAGCGGATGAATTTAGCCTAGTCAATTATTATCCCTACAATTCCTAACCTCACAAGAAGACGATTATTAATTGTAGTTGCTTCGCAAATCAGATAATTCGAACAATTACGGATTCAAACTCTAATTTAGCAGTAGATTATATATAAGAATTATCAGGTGATCAATCTAATAATCAAACATACAATCATGAAATAAATCAGAATAATACTTGATACTCAACAATAATCAAACTCTGTGAAACAAAAATCTCACGAGTAAATTAATCAAGGGCTTCGTCTTCCTTAACCAAGTATTAAAAACTAGCCAACACAATTCATGAAGAACAAGATAAAAATCATAAGAAAAAATGAAATTCTAGAATTCTTAGAAAAAACCTAGTCTCCCTTCTACGTTTCTTCCCCTTTTTTCCATAATAAAACTCCCTATCTTGGTAGCAAATCGTCCAAAGATAAGCCTAGGAATTAAAACAAGAGTTTCCAAAACATAAAATTCTTCCAAAAATAAGTGTGTGCGACCGACGGGGCGGGCGCTCCATATATCGGCGCGCGCGCCCAACCTCTACGCTCTTTCATTCCTCAGAATGGCGCGCGCGCTCATTGTTCCTGTGCGGGCGCTCAGTGTCTACGCACTTTCTCCTCTTTTCTTCTCAGCAATGGCGCGGGCGCACCTTGGTATAGAGCGGGTGCTCAACCCTCACGCAAAAATTCCATGTTCCTCTAGATCATCGCGCGGGCGTGCCACTCAGTAGGGCGGGCGCTCCTTGCTCTCGAATTTCTCCTTTTCTTCAAGTCTTTAAGCCTTCAATTCTTGATCTTTTCTTCCCTCTTTTTCACTTATATCCATCAACTCGATTCTCACGCCTCGTTTCCTTCATATAACAAAAACAACAGAAAAACGCATAAAATCGACCAATAAAACACAAGAGTCAAGCAAAATACTAACAATATAAGCGCATAAAATGCACTTATCAAATTTTCCCAAACTTGAACTCTTGTTCGTCCCGAACAAAACCAAATGTCTAAAAAGAAACTTACACAACACCCCAGAATCATCAAGAATTATCGTGTATCAATAGCCTCAGCAATGAAATCCAAAATTTTTAAATCCAATCACATCACATCCTCCTAACATTGAAAAATTGTTTAAGCAAAAAAAAAAAAAACATAGCTCAACCTTATAGGCTTTTAGACTCCGCAACTCACGTTCACAACATTCTCCACCAAACTCAATTCAAACATCTATAGATCATGAGGACTTTCAAGGTAACTCAGGATCAACACGAAGGAAATTCAATCAAAACCGCTCACAATCAAATTAGCTCAAGAAAGAATAAAGTGTGTGCATGTTTTGATCAAAATGCATATTCATCAAAAATGTCAATCGACAATCCATATGCTAAACTCTCACAACCCCTCTCCACTAGTATATTAGGTGACTGTGACTCGGTCCATAGGTCTTATTCGGCTTATAACGTCAAGCTGGGCTTATGACTACAAACGAAGGAAAGAATTCAAAGAGGGAGTAAAATATGATCTTATCTCTTAATCCACTCCTTTTCACTCACACGGCAAACTCTTTTCATTTTTTTTCAACTCCGTTTTTTTTTCTTTGCATTTTCATCCCGCTTTTTTCTTTTTCACAGTTTTCTTTTTTTTTTTTTTTTTTTTTTTTTTTTCAGATTTCTCCACCCAACGTATTTCTTTCTTTCTTTTTTTTTCTTTCCCTCTACTACTACACTTCTGTCGATTTTTCATTGCAATTCTCAACACTATCCATTTAAGTATTCAAATCAAGATTATAAAAATCAAACATGCAATTACTCCCTAAAGGTAGAAAATAGTGTTTAATCTGCAGGTAGTAATTGTAGGACCTTGAAATAATGCCGAATGGGGGTTTATCACACGTTTTCACGCATGCCATTCGTTTTCAATTAGCTCAAAAGAGGTACTAGGGACATAATGTATTAATGGTGGCTTGAAAGGCTCAATCGAATTAGAAAAATTGCCTATCTCATTCCTAAGTCCCAGTATACCCATATTGCGCCTCGAGGGATGTTCAAGCTAGTTCTAGATTAATCTCTCTCCACAATTAACTCATATGAATTCGACCAGTGCAGAAAAAGAAAAAATCACCAACAGTAAATGGTGATTTTGCACAACAAAAAAAAACTCAGCAAATGCACCTCTTGTGCTCATGTATATGTGATGGCTCAAAGGGCAACTATGGATAATACATGAATAAATAAGTAAAGGCCCAATTGATCCAAACGACGCCTCAATCCTTTCTATTTCTGTCTGTTTCAAATTCAGGGTCAAACGAAATTCACAGAGTATATAAGAGTTTCAAGTCCACTTGGTCAAAGTTTCAAAAAAAATTGTTTGTCAGGAGGCAGACATTCAAGGATTCAATTTCCCAATTAAAACAACTAAACATTGGTTATCTTACCATTGTTCTCAAAAGAGATGCAACTCATACAACTCACACAAACCACTAATCAATAAATTAACAAACTAGACATGGACACACAAACACAACTGACGCTCAATTAAACAAAGCAAAACAAAGCAACACCTAGCATCCTACGGAACTCCCCCCAAACTTAGGTACATACATTGTTCTCAATGATATGACAGTATAAAATAACAGAACCAGGACATGTACCTCGGGTGATGACCGTCAGTGGTCACCACCATCAACGTCAGGATGTGGATCAGCAGGAGGGTCAGTCTGGCCAAACATTGGAGGCCACTGTGGTCGCGGGGGCAGGAAGCTGGCACCATCAGGAAAGTAGTGTGGGAGAACAGCTGCAGAGAGGTCCATCATGTAGTTCATAAAGATTCCAAACGTCTGCTGCATAGTGCGAATCTCCTCTCTCTACTGTTGCTGCTCCTGTCGTGATAGGCGCACCTCCTCCTCGAGTCTAGCCAATCGATCAGTCATAGAAGGATCCGACTGATGCTGGGGTGCCTGTGCTCGACGTCCTGCAGCTCTCTCGTCTCTCGCTCGCTGCACCGCTGGAGGTATCAAGCGGGTGTTACAGTCAAATGCAATGGCGGTGATGGGCTTCAAAATCTCCTCCGTGGGTCTCCAGTCCACCCCGACCGCCTCACAAAGATCAGAAATAATGACAGGCAATGGAAGACCACCACTCGTCTTGCCGCCTACTACATGCAGAATAGTCTCTTGACAAATGAGTCCCAAATCAATGGACTTCCCCTCCACAATGCAATAGAGCAATAAAGCTCGATCCCGTGTAACCTCATGCTCATGGTCGGTCGGCTTCAGACGAGCACAAATAAAATTACACCACAGATTGACCTCATATTGTAGCTCAGTCTTCTTTAACTTGGATGGCATACCATCTCGCCCATAGCGCCACTCAGCCCCCGGTCGACAGATGCAACGAATAACAGCGTCGTAATCAATGTCACTATTTTTGAATTCTTGATATTCGTCGTGATACACCGGAGGAATCTTAAAGAGAGTATTGATGGTGTGGGAGTCGAGTGGAACCATCTTCCCACGCACGAGTACCTTCAACTAAACATGTTTCACCTTGAGGTTGGCGTAGAACTCTCTAACCAAAGGAACAACTGCGTCCTGAGGTTGCTTTGCAAACTCCTGCCATTGTCGGGCAACAATTTCCCGACCAACACTCGTCATATAAGCACTAGGGTCAAAACCAATAGATGCGTCGAATCCTCGTTCGGCGAGGATATTCTTCCCAAGCCATTCTTGATAAATTGCAGCCGCCTGGGCGTTCCAGAAACGCTTACTATCTGCGGAAGGGGCGGGAGTAGAAGAAGAAGAAGCCCCAAACTTAGTTTTCTTCGTGGGCGTCATAGAACAAACACTTGGTGTGCACTCCTGAAAATTCACAAGAACCACAATACCACACCCTTCTTCCCCCGAACTTCAACAATACACCCACGGCACGACTCCACCACAATCACCAAACAACCAATTTATAAATAATATGCCCCCCCAAACTTCAACAAAATTCAAACTTCACAACTTCACAATATGAATATCGGCTTGAAGAAAAGTTTCAAACCCGAATATGAAAGCCAACACTTACCCAATATAAGAACGAACTCGATGTTCGACTTGAAAAGCTCCAGACAATGCCCACTAACAATATGAGCAATTCGACCAAAATCCACGCTTCTTCGACGGGTTGAGAGAATTTGGGGAAAGAATTTGGGAGATAGTATGAGACAATTCGCTCCAAAGAAGAGATATGGTGAATGAAATCGATCTCGTGAGATTAGGGATTGAGGGATTTAGAGAAGTTTGCAAGAGTTGGGGGGGAAAGTGAGACAACAATCTCGAACAAGTGTTTTTTTATATCCCTTCGCGCGGGCGCTCGGTGGTGATGGAGCGCGCGCGCATAGGCTTCGCACAATGTAATCTCTCGAGATGTTAGATCGCGCGGGCGCTCATGTGCTTTGACTTTATAAGACTCGGTGCCCAGGGTTTGCGCGGGCGCTCAGTAGTGGAGGGCGCGCGCTCATTATCTTCGCAAAAATGAAATTTCCTGACTTTAAAGCTACGCGGGCGCGCGATAGAGTGGGGCGCGCGCTTTTGGCCTACGCAAAAATATAAATTTTTTGATATAGAGGTGGCGCGGCCGCGCAATAGAGTGGGGCGCGCGCTCTATGGCTTCGAATTGTCCAATTTTCTGCGACAAAACCTGTGGAAAAGTAAAACCATATCAACTCTCAAGTTACACAAAATTAATAAAGTAAAAACTAAGATAAAATGACAAAAGAAATGAATGAAACAGAGGTGCAAAGACGAGAAAAATAAAAATTTGGGTTGCCTCCCAAAAAGCGCTTGGTTTATAGTCGTCAGCCCGACTGGATGCTATGAGTTAATCAATCTGTGGCGGATCATCGAGTGTGAGATCATGCGCATCCTCTTCCTCATTCGCTTGGACCCCTTCAAAGTAATGCTTCAGGCGTTGGCCATTCACCTTGAATATTTTCGACGTTTCCAAGCTCTTTATCTCTACTGCACCATGAGGAAAAAAATTAGTGATAACAAACGGGCCAATCCATCTAGAACGCAACTTACCTGGGAATAATCGAAGTCGTGAGTGATATAACAAAACTTTTTGACCGGCTTCAAAGACCCTTCTAGAAATCATCTTGTCGTGGAAAGCCTTTGTCTTTTCCTTATAAATCTTTGAGCTCGCATATGCATCATTGCGTATCTCTTCTAGTTCTTGCAATTGCAGCTTCCTGTGCGCTCCACTCTCATCCATCCGCATGTTGAAATTTTTAATAGCCCAGTAGACTCGATGTTCCAATTCGACAGGCAGATGGCATGGTTTCCCAAAAATCAACCGATATGGGGACATCCCAATCGGTTCTTGAACGCGGTTCTGTATGCCCACAGTGCATCATCCAAACGCAAACTCCAGTCTTTTCTAGTAGGATTCACTGTCTTCTCCAAAACGGATTTAATTTCTCGATTTGAGACCTCAGCTTGGCCATTCGATTGCGGGTGATACGCAGTGGAGAGTTTGTGCGTCACATGATATCTCTTCAATAAACTAGCCACAGTCCGGTTGCAGAAGTGCGTTCCTCTATCACTAATGAGGGCTCTTGGGATTCCAAACCTAGAGAAAATATTATGTTGAATGAAATCTGCAACCACTTTCGAATCGTCAGTACGGGTGGCCTTGGCTTCCACCCATTTAGAGACATAATCCACAACAAGTAATATATAAATAAATCCGTACGAACTAGGAAAAGGACCCATGAAGTCGATACCCCATACATCAAAGATTTCACATATTAAAATGGGTTGTTGAGGCATCTCCTTACGCTGGGATATATTACCTATCTTTTGGCATTGAGCACATGACTTACAAAACATGTAAGAGTCTCGAAATATGGATGGCCAGAAAAATCCACAGTCCAATATCTTCCTAGCTGTTCTTTTTGCTCCAAAATGGCCACCACAAGCATATGAGTGACAAAATGTGAGAATTGGGATTACCTCGCTTGCAGATACACATCGTCGTATGACTTGATCAGCGCAGTGCTTCCACAAGTATGGATCATCCCACACATAATATTTAGCATCACTTCGGACCTTATCTTTTTGTGCCTTAGAGAATTCAGACGGAAATCCATTAGTAACTAAATAATTCACAATATTTGCGTACCATGGTAATTCCGTGCTGACTGAGAATAACTGCTCATCGGGAAATTCTTCTCGCAACTTCATCTCTTCTTCAACATGAACTAGGCGACTCAAATGGTCAGCCACTCAATTTTCGGTTCCTCTCTTATCCTTAATCTCCACATCAAATTCGCTCAGCAGTAGTATCCATCGTATCAGTCTTGGTTTTGCCTCCTTCTTCGCCATCAGAAAACGAAGAGCTGCATGATCAGAATAAACAATAACTTTAGCACCAAGTAAATATGAACGAAATTTCTCTAAAGCAAAAACTACTGCTAAAAGCTCCTTTTCAGTAGTGGAGTAGTTTCGTTGGGCATCGTTCAGAATACGCGAAGCGTAGTAAATAGCGTGCGATGCTTTCCCAACTTTTTGTCCCAATACCGCTCCTACGGCATAATCACTGGCATCACACATGATTTCAAATGGCTTGGTCCAATCCGGTGGTTGGATGATTGGTGCTGAAGTCAATGAGTCCTTGAGTTTATCAAAAGCAGTTTTTCATGACTCATTGAATTCAAACGACACATCCTTCTGCAGCAGTTTGCACATAGGAGATGCAATCTTGGCAAAATCCTGAATATACCTCCTGTAAAAACCTGCATGGCCAAGAAAAGAGCGCACCTCCCGCACACTTACGGGGTAAGGTAGAGACTGAATAATATCAATTTTTGCTTTATCTACCTCTATCCCCTTAGATGAGACGACATGACCCAACACTATAACTTGCCCAACCATAAAATGACATTTTTCAGAATTAAAAACCAGGTTGGTTTCGACACACCTCTTAAGAACTAGAGCAAGATTAGACAGACAATCTTCAAATGAGTCACCATAGACAGTAAAATCATCCATGAAGACTTCTAATATGTGCTCTACAAAATCAGAAAATATACTAACCATACACCGTTGGAAAGTAGCCAGTGCATTGCATAGTCCAAAGGGCATGCGGCGGTATGCAAAAGTTCTGAATGGGCATGTGAATGTCGTTTTTCTCCTGATCTTCCGGTGCAATTGCAATCTGAAAATAACCAGAATAACCATCAAGAAAACAATAGTAAGGATGACATGCTAACCTCTCAATCATTTGATCAATAAAGGGGAGAGGGAAGTGGTCCTTTCGGGTTCCTGCATTAAGCTTCCTATAATCAATACAAACCCTCCACCCATTTTGAATGCGGGTGGGAACCAATTCGTCGTCCTTATTTTTCACCACTGTAATTCCAGTTTTCTTGGGTACCACCTGTACCGGACTGACCCACTGACTGTAAAAAATTAGATAGATGACCCCAACTTCAAGTAGCTTCAGAATTTCATCTTTTACCACCTCCATCATAGGTGGATTCAACTTCCTCTGCGGTTGCCGTGAGGGACTTACACCATCTTTCATCAGAATTCGGTGCATGCATGTGGAAGGGCTAATTCCCTTGATATCTGCTATGGTCCACCCAATAGAAGTTTTATTTTCTTTTAGAACCTTGACCAGTTGTTCTTCCTGCTCGGCTTCCAAGCTGCTGGAGATGATGACAGGTAGCGTTTCTCCTTCTCCAAGGAAAACATACTTAAGGTGGGATGGAAGCATTTTTAGCTCAACCACTGGTGCCTGCAAAACAGATGGAAGGCGCCGAGTGTTAGAGATCGGTAAAGACAAATAAGATACATCACCTGACTGTGGTAGCTCAGGAGCACTGTTCAGAATATCCTCAATCTCATCCACTTCTCGGCTGCATCTAATTCCTTCTTCTGTCTTCATAGTGGGTGCTGTAATAGCCACCTCTAGCTCATCTTTTCCTGCATGCTCAAAAACATCTTGGGCCAAGAAATCCACAATGTCAACAGAAAACACACAATCATCACTATCAGGAAATTTCATAGCATCATAGATATTAAATTTCACAACCTCGCCATCAAATTCCATAGTGAGTGTGCCACTGTGAACATCAATTTTAGTCATGGATGTTTTCAAAAACGGTCTGCCTAACAAAATAGGACTATTATGATAACCGTATTCCATGTCTAGCACATAAAAGTCTGCAGGAAAAACTAACTCATTCACTTGCACTAGCACATCTTCGACCACGCCCCTAGGATATGCATTAGACCTATCAGCAAATTGTATGACAATTCCAGTCTTATTTAGTGGGCCAAGTTTCAAGGATGCATAAATAGAGTATGACATGACATTGATTGATGCTCCTAGATCTAACATGGCCTTTTCAAGTCTAATATTTCCTATAGTGCATGGGATGGAGAACATACCTGGATCCTTGCATTTGGCGGGTAATTTTCTTTGGATCACTGCAGATACATTCTCACCTAACTCCACTTTCTGAAAACCCTTCAAAGTTTGTTTCCTCTTTGCGGTGCATAACTCTTTCAAAAACTTTGCGTATCGAGGTACCTGCTTGATGGCATCTAGCAATGGAATGTTAACCTCACATCTACGAAAAGTTTCATATAGCTCCTTAATTCTCTCACCTTTCCTAGAGTCCTTAAGAGCTAAGGGGAAAAGGGCAACAGACTTATATTCAGATAGAGGAGGAAACTTACCTCTTGACGAATCATCCTTGGATGATTTTTCTTCACTCACCTTTTTTTCTTCTTCTTCCTTAAGCTTCTCTTGGGGCTCAACCTCGACTTCTTTCTCTTTCACCTTCAATTCTTTCCCACTTCTTAGAGTTATTGCGCTTGCATTCTCTCTTGGGTTCACCACAGTTTGGGAAGGCAAACTGCCGGAATTTTGTGATTCCAGCTTGTTGATTGCGGTAGCGAGCTGTCCCATTTGAGTAGTTAAGTTTTGGATACTTGTCCGAGTGTCCTGTTGAAAAGCCAAAGTGTTAGTTGTAAGATCCTTAACTATCTTTTCAAGAAACTCACCTGGTGCAGGAATCTGAGGGCGCTGCTGTTGTGGTTGAAATGGTGGCCTAAAAGCTTGATTCTGCGGTGGAGCCTGAGGTCCAGGTTGAATTGCTTGTTGATTCCCGTATCTAAAATTAGGATGATCCTTCCAATCAGGATTGTACGTGTTGGAATACGGATCATAATTCCGTTGAAGTGGTCCAGGAAATCCGCCAGTAACGTTTACCTGTTCAACTGAGTCCTCTTGAAGTGTAGGAAACATATCAGTGGTGTGTCCTATTGCAGCGCAGATGCCACATGCCTTCGCAGTCTGTCCATTCCCTACAGCCATCTGACACACAAGAGTGGTTAATTCAATTAATTGTTGTTCAAGGGAAGAGACATTTACCTCATTTTTTCTCCTCGGTGTATGATCAGTTCTGTTGGTGCCAAATTGCTGAGAATTGGCAGCCATATTCTCTATTAAGTTCCTTGCTTGCACCGGAGTTTTATCCACAAAAACTCATCCACTAGCAGCATCTAGCATACTCCTGTCATGAGGTAGCAAACCTTCATAGCAATATTGAATTAAGAGGTTTTCACTTATCTGATGTTGCGGGCAACTAGCGCATAGCTTTTTGTGTTGGAGAACGCGGCGATCAGATCAATCAGAATTGATACCCGGTGCAGCGGAAGTTTAAAATTTTTATATGGAACGATTCCATAATGGGTATCAAAACTTAACGATTAAATTGTGTGTGTAAAAATTAAATAACAATTATAAATTTTTACCTCCAATCTCGAATCGAGATTATGGACACCAACAGATTGCTCTGCTCTTGTTTTATATCCCTGGAACTGATGGACGAACTGTTCTTCAATCAGGTCCACGAACGGATAATTAATCCCTCTGATAGATTGCACTAGAAAATCTATCAGAAGTTTCTACAAAGATAATTAACGAATTTGATCCGTTAAACCAGACTGTAATTCAAAATTCACAGACTGGATTTTCCCGAGCAGAGGGGAGGGGGGCGGCCACTGTTAGAGAAAAATACTAGGTTTTTTCGAAAATTGTGACCTGTTGTATATAATTTCTGTACTGCAATAACTTATTTATAATGTAGGCCGCTAACAGCTTAGGGCCCATTAGTCATAAGTTCAAGCCCGACAAGCAAAGCCCGCATGTTCAAAAATTAATATAAAATTCATCGTGACTCTGATTGATAAACCGATTTTACCAATGTTCACAGAAACCATTTCTGCACCTTTTAAAGTCAAGATAAATTTTTCTGAATCCGAATTCAGTGATTTCCAAAAATGCCCATCCCTATGTCATTTTAGGAAATCTTACTCCTCTACTCTTAAATAAGAAGTCCCACTTCTTTGTTCATTAAATTTAACTCTTTAAATTTAACTATCTCAACGGGGATTAAAAATCCATTACTCTGTGTGACCCTCAATGGTTCAGGGATACAGCTAGCCGTGGGCTCACAACTCCTTGTGACTCGGAACAACAATTTCCGACTTGCCCATCGAATCATGGTAAGAGCGCCTAGCAACATCGCCCCATGATTCCCTAGGTATCACTGATAGTGCCTGCAAGAACCAATAGATTTTGGTTAGCGTACAGTACGGTCCCTTCATCCATATATCCCGATCGAATCAACAACCATTGGTATATCGAGAGTCGTTCGAGATTCGATAACTATGCATTACATCTTGGAGATCAAATAGTGACATCGCATGTGTTACTAGGATAACCAATTAACCTAAAACACATCATGTACTCTGGCCAGAGATTCGTCACACTAATATCTCATCAGATCGCATAGGATATCCACACTCGCAAGTATGTGGTGAATCCTTGACAACAAAGCATCGACTCCTATATGTGTCGTAACTGTACCCAATCCCGACACCTGATGACCCCAATAGAGTCGGTAAACGAGTCAAAGTACAGTACTAGCATATAGAGTCTCAATGATGTTTCAAGTAATAAGGACTAATGGTGTACAACCAAAACCGCGGACTTTATCCACTCGATAAGTGATAACCACTTGAAAAGTCCGAATAGGGTAGTTCGATCATTCATCATATGAATATCCATTTGCATGCTTCGAACATCTCTATGTTCCTTACCAATGAAACGTGGTACTCTGCATCGCAAATGCTAGTCTCAAACTCGAGCGATCCTTATCCTTATTATCGGACGGCTCAATCGACTAGGAACAGTTTAGAATATACAGTGACTATAAGATGTGTTTCATGATAGACATCTCCATGTTCTACCACATCTTACATACACTATAGTATATTCAAGGTCTTTATCAAAACAACAATAGTATATCACAATATAACAATATGAAGAAAGATAAAGTCATTGCCATTAATAAAAGTGTAAATTATATTAAACAAAAGATTGTTTATTCAAAGAGTCATCAAAGCCCTTAGCCACAAGTTGGCTCACCGGGCACCTACTCTTTCATTTTGAACCGCTCCCAATATTCGTGAAGTGATTCCCCCGTCATCTGTTTGATCCCATAGATCTCTTTCCTGATGTTTGCTGCTCTCAATGCTGGGAAGTATTTTTCAAGAAAAATTCTTTTCATGTCAGTCCAGGTTGTGATCGATCCAGAGGGTAAGTAGTATAGCCAATCCTTAGCAGCACTCTTCAAAGAGAAAGGAAAGGCTCGAAGCTGGATCTGCTCCTCGGTTACTCCATGTGGCTTCATGATAGTGCACACTACATGGAACTCCATCAGATACTTATGAGGATCTTCACCTGCAAGACCATGGAAAGAAGGCAACAAGTGAATTAATCCAAATTTTAATTCAAATGTAGCATTATTTTCTAATGGGGGAAAAGTAATGCATAAGGGTTGTTGATTCAAATCTGGAGTGCCCAATTGTCTGAGGCTCAGGTTTGCATTATCAGCCATCTCTTATTCTTCAGGAAAAGCAGCTCAAGCAGCGGCTTCTTGTTGTTGCCTACGAAGTTCTCTCCTTTGTCTATGCAAGGTTCTTTCAATTTCCGGATCGTAGAGAAAGTCTTCCTCAGTAAAATCACCTGAAAGCATGAACTAAAGAAAAAGCTAGAAACAAAGAAAAAAAAATAGAATGAGAATAATAGTATAAAACAAAAAGAAAAAAATTGAATAAATTAATGTAGTAGTGTGAGTAAGGATCGTTCCCACGAGGAAAGGGAAATTTAAAAGTGTTCTTTAAAAGAAAAAGGGGGTTTTCAAGTTTGGATTAACTACTAAGAAATTTAAGCAACTAAAATTCACTGGCATGCAAAAATTAAATAAAGATTGGAGAAATTCAATAGGAGACGAGACTTGGTTTCGGTCAAATACACCCTTGATTTCATTCGTTCGATCATCGATTATCTAAAAATCTTTAATCACGTTGAATATTCATCATTGGAAATTAAATTCCTGTTTTACCTTAATCTTAGTTAACTAGACACAAGCGTTCTAAGATAACCCTTATCAATGAATCAACCCAATACAAGAGATTAGATTTAAACTCACGATAGCATGTAAACTAGTAAAACTGATAAATCTAGACAACTCATACACAAGCGGATGAATTTAGCCTAGTCAATTATTATCCCTACAATTCCTAACCTCACAAGAGGACGATTATTAATTGTAGTTGCTTCGCAAATCAGATAATTCGAACAATTACGGATTCAAACTCTAATTTAACAGTAGATTATATATAAGAATTATCAGGTGATCAATCTAATAATCAAACATACAATCATGAAATAAATCAGAATAATACTTGATACTCAACAATAATCAAACTCTGTAAAACAAAAATCTCACGAGTAAATTAATCAAGGGCTTCGTCTTCCTTAACCAAGTATTAAAAACTAGCCAACACAATTCATGAAAAACAAGATAAAAATCATAAGAAAAAATGGAATTCTAGAATTCTTAGAAAAAACCTAGTCTCCCTTCTACGTTTCTTCCCCTTTTTTCCATAATAAAACTCCATATCTTGGTAGCAAATCGTCCAAAGATAAGCCTAGGAATTAAAACAAGAGTTTCCAAAACATAAAATTCTTCCAAAAATAAGTCTGTGCGACCGACGGGGCGGGCGCTCCATATATCGGCGCGCGCGCCCAACCTCTACGCTCTTTCATTCCTCAGAATGGCGCGCGCGCTCATTGTTCCTGCGCGGGCGCTCAGTGTCTACGCACTTTCTCCTCTTTTCTTCTCAGCAATGGCACGGGCGCGCCTTGGTATAGAGCGGGTGCTCAACCCTCATGCAAAAATTCCATGTTCCTCTAGATCATCGCGCAGGTGCGCCACTCAGCAGGGCGGGCGCTCCTTGCTCTCGAATTTCTCCTTTTCTTCAAGCCTTTAAGCCTTCAATTCTTGATATTTTCTTCCCTCTTTTGCACTTATATCCATCAACTCGATTCTCACGTCTCGTTTCCTTCATATAACAAAAACAACAGAAAAACGCATAAAATCGACCAATAAAACACAAGAGTCAAGCAAAATACTAACAATATAAGCGCATAAAATGCACTTATCAGTAATCAACACAAAATCGCCAATTGCCATCCGTCTTTTTGACTAGGAGTACCGGGGAAGAGAATGGGCTAGTACTAGGTCTGATCAAACCTGATTGCAAGAGCTCTGCAACCAATTTTTCTATTTCAGTTTTTTGATAATAAGGATATCGGTAAGGTCGGATGCTAACTGGTTCAGCATGTGATTGCAACGAAATGTGATGGTCATGCAAACGTCTAGGAGGCAAGTGAGTGGGCGCCATAAAAACATGAGGAAATTCGGCTAAAATTTGACAGAGGTCCGGAGGATATGATGGTTGGCTGCTGGAAACAGAGGATGAAATGATCTGGAATAAAAAACCAGTACCTTGAATATTGTTGAATTCTTTATCTGTGAAGGCTTCAGCGCTGGTTTGTTTCAGCCCTTGGAATGTATAGGGGATGTCATTCACATGAATGGTCATGGTGAGTGTCTTGTAATCTGTCGCAATAGGACCAAGAGTTTGCAGCCATTGGACACCTAGAACCAAAGGGCAACCCGCCATCGGAAGGACATAAAAATCTGCTGTGATAGAAAGTCCTTGAATAATGATAGTGACTCCCTGGCACTGGCCCGAACAGTCTATTTGGTCACAGTTAGCGACCATAACCTGGAACTTTTTGTCATGAACCACGGGTAAACCATACTTATCGACAATGGCGTGATCAATGAAGTTATGCGTGCTGCCGCCATCGATGAGTACGATGATATTCTTGTTTTTGAGTTTTCCTGCCACACGCATTGTTTGAGGATGATTAGTTCCGTAAATTGCATGAAAAGAAATTTCAGGCACCTCTTCTGGACCTCCTAGAACTTGGCTAGAAGTGTTCATGTGCTCAGAGCATGGATGAGTATCTTCGATCATGAATAATTGTGGGCGTGCGCAACGATGACCTGGAATGAACTTGTCATCGCAATAATAACATAAGCCTTTCTCACGACGTTCACGAGCCTCTTGATTGGTGATTCGGCGAAAGGTTGGAGAAGTAGAATGATTGAACTTATTGGGAGGAGGTCCCAATATGCCATCTGTTGGAGGTAAGGAAGCCTTGTGGGGTGCAAAAGCTGGTGTTGTGCGAAAGGGCTGGACCTATTTCTTTTGTAAGTTGTTGCGTTCCTCAATTAACCGAGCAACACCGATAGTGTCAGCTAAAGTTTTGGGCTGTTTAATTTTAACATCGAAGCGAACTTCATCGCGAAGTCCAGCAATGAAACAACCAATGAGAAAAGACTCGGGCAGAGCATCAATTCGGTGGGAGAGTTGTTCGAAGGCTTCTTGATACGCCGAAACCGTAGAGGTTTGTTTGAGTCGACTCAGAGCTTCAGATGGATCTTCATAATCAGTAGGACCAAAGCGAAGTAGGACAGCTTTGGTAAACTCCTCCCAGGAGAGTGGGCCTCGAAATTTTGTCAACCACCGGTACCATTGGAGGGCAATTCCTTCTAAATGAAAGGATGCTAGTTGTACTTGTCGGTCGTGAACAATCTTTTGAAAAGAAAAATATTGTTCAGCTTTGTAGACCCAACCAATGGGGTCTTCGCCATTGAACTTTGGAAATTTTAATTTAAGTTGCTGATGAGGAGTATTATGGTTGTGTGAGCGAGAGTCATTGGGGTCAGGTGGGGTAGTGTATGAGCCATGCGAGGTTCGAAGAGCTTGTAGTTCAGATAACACCATTTGCAAAGTGGTGCGCACCTGATCAAAGTTGGATTCATGGCGGTCTAAGATTTCATGGACCTCATTACGAAATTCAGCGTTGGTTTTGCCACGGGTATCCATGGCATGTGTGGTCTCTGATACCACTGATATGAATGAATTTAATAGGATTAGGAAGAAAGAAAGACAAAGGAATAAGAGGATTGAAACTCCAAAATTAGTTCCTCATTCGAAAGCTTCAGACTATTTATATTAGTCTTACAATGAAAAATAATAACGTACTAATGCTAAAATTAAGGAATAAACTACCCACTAAGCTAAAGATCAGCCATAATGAGATAGAATAAACAATTAATTAAATATGCATCTTATTGACCAAATCTTCCACTATCTCCACTGATTTATACTCCACCTCCTCGTACGTGTCACTTGTATGGCCTTGTGAGTAATGACACATAACAATCAGCTGCTTTTACCTGGAAGCGAAAAAAAAAGTATAAATTGAGTTGACTTTTGACCAAAGCTCAACTGAAGATATGAGGTAAACTGAATCAGTTTCACATAAGCTAAACTGCTCAGTAAATTAAATGACTGTCAGACTGAATCAATTCTACTCTTGTGGATAGACTTTCTCCCATACACAGCTGACACCGCAAATCTAGAGCACAACAGTGTACAAACATGTCAGAGAATGTATGAGGAAATGACAAGCTAACGACCACTATTTGAATTCGAAAGAGCCGTTGCCCGTCAAGTATAAATACATATCAAGAGGTGCTTGAAAATGCATCCGACTCTTTAGAAAGATACTCGCGCATATATTCAAGTTATCAGAGGTAAACTGAACACCTTCAGTTTACCCACATACATTCAGTCAAGGAACTTACGCATACTTCAAAGTAAACATCAAGAGCCAAAGAACACAAGCGAGCATATCAACATATCAGACCAGTAGGATCAAATTGTGCTTAAGTGTTGAGTTGTAATACAAGCGTTGTAGTCGTATTTATCAGTTGAGCTACTGCAAACCTCGTTGTAACAAGAATTAGTCGATGGCTGAGTTCTTGAGTCTATGAGTTCTGGGATAGGAGATTGTGTGTAAGTCCTAGTCTTGGAGTGGGCTGTTGCAAAGTTTTGTAATAATCAAAGTCTTCTAGAGTGAATCTTTTCGAAGTGGAAGAAGGAGTGACGTAGGAGATTTTGCTCAGAACATCCAAAAACAAACATTTGAGTTATTTTACTTTCAGTCGAGCACCCACTCTCACTCACTGCTCAAATCAAGATATTTGTTCATAAGTTCTATCTTTTAGTCGACCTCATTCCACACTTAATTAAAGTTGGTTGATTAACATAAACACACGAGAAGGAAAATAGTTCAGTTGACTAACCTCAACCGAACTCAATTTGCAAGATTTAAGAGTCAACTGCTATAGTGCATATTAGTTTGGGAAATTAGCATTCACAACCAAATCGATTCTATTGTAAAAGCAGGTTACCAACCCTAAACCAATCCTGTCAAGTGGTATCAGAGCGAGGTTCTTTCTCGTTTCTGAACTTATTTCAAATGGATGCATTTGGAGATATCGCTAAGAGCGTTTGGTACACAACTATTGACAACTGCACTACCAAGACTGCTGAGGCATGCTCTACAATCAAGAATCTTTGGGAGCAGTTGATCGAGTTAGGAGATGAGGAAGTAAAGACTGAAGAGAGCAGGAGTCTACTAATCGGGCTCATTGAAGATACGTGCTGCTCGAAAAAAGCCACAAATATAAATGAAGAAAGCTGCTTCATGGCTCATGATGATCAATCATCCATCAAAGAACAAATCTCAGAACAACCTTCCATGAGTGGACATATTTGATTTTAACTCCAATATATTTACACGAGAGGAGTTAGCTGAAGTAGTGCATGACATGGCTAATGAGTACAAAGACTGTGCTTAGAAATTGAGGAATTCAAAGAAAGACAAAATGACTTGTCAGACTGCTCAACTGAACCCTATTGGGAGATGTCAGTTGAGAAGATCAGTCTAGAGATAGATATTGCTAAGCTCAAGACTGAAAATGATAAGCTACAAGTTGAGAGTCAACAATTAAAATTAGAGAATCTGGGGCTAACTAAACTGATTCAAACTTGGAACAAGTCCTCAGTTTTGTTGACAGAATTGAAAGAGTCACAAAAACCTATAGGAGACAAAACTGGTCTCAAGTTTAGTGATAAGGACTACAGACCAACTGAGACAAGTAAGAAACCAAAACTGAATATGTGCAAAGGGAAGTATATTCACTTTGTAAGATCCAGTTTCGTACATGAACATCGTAGTATTACTCAACAGAATGATGAAACTGTTGAGACTTGGAACAATGTCCAGAAGTTTGGAATTGGATATGCACCACAGAGTTCTTGTGCAAGGCAAGACTGGGAACCCAATCAAACAAAACATACCTTGTGACTGGAAAACGCAACCGTAGACCTTACAGCAGGTTTGATCCAAAAAGATACATAGATATTCATGATGAGGGAAAAATGAAATCACACACTGCATCACGAGCATATTCACGAATACATCACTCACCGCACAACACTTATCATACATATCACTCACAGTTTAACACACAATACTTACCTCACAAGCACACGAGCAACAAAGCACAAACTTTATGGGATACAGTCAATGATAGACCAGTTCGGTTAATCAAAGTCTGGAATCCTAAAGAACTAATCCATCGAGGACCCATGTAGACTTGGATACCATTTTCTAGTTTGTTTTTATGTTTGTAGGTGACAAAAACAGAGGAAGTCAAAGAATCAATTTTGCATAAGCGCCAAGCTGACATCATACCCCAAACTGAAATTGAAAGAAACTGAAAGAAAATCAGTTTTGAAGGAAAACTAAAGTGAGGGGGAATTTAGAAGATCGCAACTGAATCACTCATCTTGATTCAAGACTAAGATTTCTTTTCCTTAATCTTTTTAATTTTATGCCTTATTTAGCTTTATTAATTCAGTATGCTTCGCAACTGCTAATATGTTCTTATGATGTTAAGTGTCGATCATCTGTAAATAATATTGTGCATAATTTGAAATAGGCAAAACAACAGAGCTAGTAGAAAATAGATCTTATTCATAGATGATGCTTTACAATACATGTTTCTCATTCCACCACCATCATCCAGAAACCCATCCAGGTGCCCAGCTCACCAACAAAAGCCTCCTAAAATTCTGAGGTGGTAGTGATCTTGTTCAGCATCTGAAGCTCCTTCATGAGCATCAAGAGAAAGACATCTTCAGAGCTGAATACATCTTCAGACTTGAAAGTACCAAGTCGTTGCTTTTATTTTTCCAGCCGACGATTTTCAACTTAAAGAATAGGAGCAACAACTTTCTGCAACATCTTCACTTTAGTCCTCACGGACTTTGTCTTCCTAGAAACATAATTCTCATACTTCTTCTTCTGTGCTTGCATGATATCCTCTATTACTTTTTGCTGATATCGTAGTTACACCAAAAGGATCTGAGTATCCCTTTTTATTAGGGGTGTGCAATCGGTCAAAACCGAACCGACTGAAATCTTTTTTCGAACAACCAAACCGACCGATATTTAGCATAAAAACCGACCTAATCGAACCGATTAAACATCGGTTATTTCGGTTACTGACCAAAATAACCGATGTTTAAAAAAAATTAAAAAAACAAAAAACAAAAACCAATTAAGAGAGCACCACAAATCAATATTGTCACTGGATTTAACCCACATCATGACCTAAATCGAGAAGAATGACCAAAATCGAAAGATTAAGAAGATTTACCTCTTTTTCAAAAACAAAAACCGATTTATCTCTAATATTTTTAGTCCATTGGTTCAAAGATGAAGAAGTTGGATAAATTATGGCTGGACTCTTTGGAACGCAGACAAATTGAGCAAAGAAGACAATGCCAGGATGAAGTTGGAGTTGGGCTAGGGTCTGGAACGCAGAGAAAGATTGAGCGGAGAAGAGATGCCAAAAAGTTGGAGTTGGACTAGGGCAATAAATAAGTTTTCTTTTTTGGTTTTGAACATAGTTTTTTAAAGCCCAGTCTGAAATAAAAGTTCAAATTAGGCCCAAGAATAAAATTTTAGAATATATATATATATATATATATATATATATATATATATATATATATATATATATATATATATATATATTAAATCGGTTTAACCGATGTTTACAATTCAAAACCGATACCGAACCGACTAAACTGAATTGACCGATATTTTTGAAAAAAAACTGATTGACCGATTAAACCAAACCGAATTTTTGATTTAATTCGGTTCGGCGGTTATTTCAGTTAAACCGATATTTTTCTCACCCCTACTTTTTATAGACATTTATGAGAATACGAAGAGTCGCACACATTACATTTTCCAATGAATATTTCAGGTACTCTTGAGAATACGAAAGACAACACGTTTCCCGACATAACTCCTACAGATAAATCATTAATTGAGGGGGAGCGAAGAAGTGTTGCAGTGGTCAATTGATAAAAATGATATGAGTCAATCAAATCCCACAAGAAAAGACAGTTGAGACTCAACTCAATAAAAGATGATGAGCTCATCAGTCCAGTTGCCTCAACTGAAGGGCATCATTAATAAGGGGGAATGCCCTACTCGAAAGATAGAAACTAAAGATACAAATAAAAGAATAGTCGAGATGGTACAAGACATTAAATTCAAGAATCAAGGACTACCAAAAGAAAAATTTTCATGCCTAAGTGTCATCAAATACCAAAAAGAGGAGAAATTATTCTAGATAGAACCTATAATCTGATCAAAATGAAGCTGTGTAACACGTCTTCAGAAGGAAAAAATGAAGAGCAGTCAAGGAATAAAAATTTTCAATATCAAAAAAAGAAATTGTCAAGAGAGTTTTGTTAATGCCAAAAAATGGTAAATTGTTGGAACATATACGGTTTTGATATTAGCAAAAAATAAGTTGATTTCAGAGATCAATTGCTTTTACCTTGAAGCAAAACAAAATACATAAAATGAATTGACTTTTGACCAAAGCTCAACTGAAGATATGAGGTAAACTGCAATCAGTTTAGGGAACTAAACTGAATCAATTTCACATAAGCTAAACTGCTTCAGTACTGCCAGACTGAATAAATTCTACTCTTGTGGATAAACTTTCTCCCGTACACAGCTGACACCGCAAATCCAGAGCACAACAGTGTACAAACATGTCAGAGAATGTACGAGGAAAAGACAAGCTAACGACCAATATTTGAATTCGAAAGAGTTGATGTTTGCCAAGTATAAATACATATCAAGAGGTTCTTGAAAATGCATCCGGCTCTTTAGAAAGATACTCGCGCATATATTCAAGTTTCTTGAAAATGCATCCGGCTCTCTAGAAAGATACTCGCGCATATATTCAAGTTATCGGAGGTAAACTGAACACCATATTCAGTCGTGGAATTTACGTATACTTCAAAGTATACATCAAGAGCCGAAGAACACAAGCGAGCATATCAACATATCAAATCACTAGGATCAAATTGTACTTAAGTGTTGAGTTGTAATATAAGCGTTGTAGCTGCATTTATCAGTTGAGGTACTGCAAAACTCGTTGTAACAAGAATCAGTCGAGGATTGAGTTCTTGAGTCTAGGAGTTCTGGGATAGGCGATTGTGTGTAAGTCCTAGTTTTGAAGTGAGTTGTTGCAAAGTTTTGTAATAGTCAAAATCTTCTATAGTGAATCCTTCTGAGATGGAAGAAGGGTGACACAGGAGATTTTGCTCTGAACATCTAGAAACAAAAATTTGAGTTATTTTACTTTCAGTCGAGCACTCACTCTCACTCACTGCTCAAATCAAGACATTTGTTCATAAGTTCTAATCTTTTAGTCGACCTCATTCCGCACTTAATTAAATTTGGTTGATTAACGTAGACACGCGAGAAGAAAAACAGTTCAGTTGAATAACCTCAACTGAACTCAATTTTCAAGATTCAAGATTCAACTGCTACAGTGCATATAATTTTGGGAAATTAACATTCACACCCAAATCGATTCTATTGTAAAGGCATTTTACCGCCTCCAAACCGATCATGTCACACTTAAATGTGTTATATTTTCAATGTCATTAACCTCAATAAGAAAAATTGATAGAACAATCAGTTCATTATATATTTAGAGTTATGCTACAGATACAACGAAAAATTATAAAACAATTTTTACACTATAAATAATTCAATAAAAAATTTTATTTTATCAAATTTTTTGATACATAGAATACAAAATCTCACGATATAATATCAAAATCTCATGATATAATAGTAAAATCTCACGAAATATTTATCGTAAATATTTTTGTACGATATATTAATTGAACATTATTCATATATTTATTATTAAACATTTAATACATTATGCGGATACTTACATGAAATAATTATTTCATCTTTTAATAAATAGATGTTGGTGGAATTTTACTAAATTTAACAGACAACTCTAATTTTATATATTATTATTATTATTATTATTATTGATGATAGTCAGTTATAATATTATTATGACTAATTACCAAGGAACTCGAATTTCACTACTTCACTTGTGAGGCTCGACTTGTAATATAATCAACTAACATTCTAACAGTAGCGGAAGCTTGTACAATCTTTAACTTTACACAAATGATTATCAAAATACTAATACATTCGATCACAGGAACTTGTGTCATCACGGTCGCGCAAAATCAATATTTCACCTTTCATAATTTCGTTTTTATTTGATGTTCTGTAACCTGTATCTAGAATTTATAATAAATAAAAAAATAGAGGTTAAGACTTTAAGGACTTAGTGATGGAATAATTTGGGCTTATAAAACAAATTATAATATATTATTGCAGTAATTCAATATGAGATGACATGAATCAATGGTAACGTGACGTTACAAAATACATTTTCAAGTGAACTCTAGTGACTGTTTATGATTCTAAAGAGAATTACGTAGGCTAAAGAGGTGGCTCTCATCAACATTCGGTGTAGCATTTTTCCCACGTACTCAATTAGGATCCGTACAATCGATAATTTACGAGCCAAGGTGAACTCACATTTTCGGACCAAAGTCACGTTGTTCAGTAGACTAGCAATCCGATACATAGACTGTTGTCCAGGATTAATTTATTCAGTCTTTCATTCATTCAGTCATTTAATCATTCATTCATTCATTCAGTAAAAGATTGTAACTAGTCAGGAAACAATAACAATCCAGAGATCAAATATGCAGGGTAATATAATCAATAAAACGAGAAATGCACGAGATGATGAAATATATGAATCAATCATATTTTATGAAATTTTACAATAATTTTAGGTCAAATTGCAAAGGCTAATATTGAAGAAATCATAGTAAACATCACATTGTAACTGACTGTTTAAGCTCGGTTGATATTTCAGAAGTTGGATAATTTTCTAAAATATAATGTGATTGATATTTCATGCATTAGAGCCATAAATAGATGTTTGACAATTTTAAAGTCGTTTTTTGCAAAAAATTTGGTCCGATTAGCTTTGTTTATTTCATAATAAATTCATAATAATTAAAATGTATTTCCGAAAATTACGAAAGTTGGGCCAAAGGCCGGGAACAACCTTTTTTTTTGAAGGAAAATAGATAATTATTCCATAATATCAGTCCATACAACTTCTTGAAGCCAAATAAGGAAATCCGTACATCTCATTCCAGACAATAGGATTATCGAAAATAACAGCAAACTTAGCCATCTTGTGTGCAACCATATTAGAGATATGTTTCGCATGATGAAGAACTTCAAAGGCTGTGTCCCGAAGCTCTTCAATAATTTTTCCAATCACAATACCTTCAGGCCCCAAAAACTCCGATGATGCTTTCATCGCACGGACAAAAACCGTCGAGTCGGAAAACACATTACAACCAATAATGCCATTTTGCTTACAAATTAAGAGTCCTTGCAAGATAGCCACTATCTCACCCCTTAAGACAGTGGCTGGATTGAGAATCTTTGAGGCTGCATCTACCAAAAGTTTTCCATGGTGATCACGAGGGATTGCCCAATGGCATAGAGTCCTTTAATATTATCAAAACTCATGTCCACATCCAATCTAACCATCCCCACACCTGGTATTTCCCATTTAGCTTTATTAAAATCTCAACGGTTATCTGGCAAAGAAAGAGTAGATTGGGCATAATAAAATTCCTGAAACAAATTCAGCTCCCAATTTACATGAAATGGTTTGCCAATTAGAGAATTATCATGCTTTCTGTTACAGATTTCAGTCAAAATGCACAAGCAAGTATGCAAAACCTTCCTAGCTCTTCTCGTGGGGCAGCTTGTGATTTCCCAAACAAGATATCCATAAATGACAAATCTCTCCCCCTTTTAATTAAACTCCAGAATTGTCCTTCTTTCCAAATATGACGAACGAAAGGGCAGAGAAATAATGAGTGACAAGTGCTAGATATCCATGGACGATTTACACATAAATCATAATCCCGAAGTCAGTACATGGTGATGTAACAAATTCAGTTCTGTGGGGATATAGTTACAGATGGCATGCCACGTAAAAATATTCACTTAAGGAGGTATTCTTAAATTCCAAATTCGGTTCCACCATTTCGAAAGTGAGAAAGCAGAGCAATCTGAGGGGGATTCAAAAGCACCCATTTCAAGTTGATATCCCGATTTAACGGTATAATTTCCTTTTTTTAATCCCATTTCCAGTAATCTTCTATCAACCCCTCCACAAATATTAAAAGGGACATTTAAAATCTCTTCAACCTTAAAGGTGGTTAAGGAACTTCGTAAAGATGCCTCATTCCATGTACCATTAGAGTTAATGAAATCTGCCACTTTAGTGTTCAATGTTTCGAAGCCTACAACCGAACTCTTCCCCAAATTTAATCCATAAATCCAAGCATCCCGAAAAGCTAGTATTCTGTTACCATCTCCCACCCACCCTTGAATTCCTTTTGCAATAATCTCTTGGCCCTAAATAATAGATTCCCAAATATAAGAAGGCTTAGTTCCTCTCGGAGCTTCCATATAATCATAATTTTTAAAGTACCGAGCCTTCAAAACCTTTGCCATAATACAATCCGGATTATTGAGCATTCGCCATATCTGTTTAGCCATCAACGCTTTGTTAAACTCAAACATGCATCGAAATCCCATACCCCCATGCTGATTAGGCCTATAAAGCTTAGCCCAAGCTGTCCAATGAGCACTTCTTTTAGAGAGTGTCTCCACCAAAACTTAGCATATAATTGTTCGATATATTTTCATATAGAGTAAGAAATCTTAAAACACGACATTGCATACATGAGAATAGCTTGCACTACAGATTTAATAAGAATTTCCTTACCACCCGTCGAAAACATCTTATAATTCCATCCATTGATTCGGTTGTAACTATATCCCAAAGAGATGAGAACTACACTCTTTTAATTCGAAGGGAGAACGTTGGAAGCCCCAAATAATGATCATGGCCTCGAACAATCGGGATGCCGAGAACCCCTATGATATCATTAATTACTATTGCCGAAAAGCTTGGACATAAAGTAATCGTAGAATTATCGTAAGTCACCACTTGACCTGATGTCGCTTCATAAAGTTGGATACACCTTTTCACTTGTACACTTGTACACTATTAGCAATTTTAATTCCCCGAAATATTTTTTGAGCTGCCGCTTGATTGATAATTACTAAAAGTCCTTGCGTACATATTGCAAAAAAATAAGGCGATAAAAGGTCGCCTTGTCCCAATCCCCGTCGTGGTCTTAGATCTCCGCAAATGTTCTGATTCACTCGAAAAGAGTATGCCACTGAAGTAACACATCGCATAATAAGATTTACCCAACTTGGAGAAAATCCCTTCTTTATCATAATACTTTCAAGGAAGCACCATTCCACTCGATCGTAAGACTTGCTCATATCAAGTATAAGGACATCAAAACATGTCTTACGCTTATTACGGTTACGAATCCAATGCATACATTTGAATCCAATTATAACATTATCGGAGATGAGCCTTCCTGGAACAAAGGCACTTTGGGATTGGTCAATAACCTAACTAAGAACTAATCTGAACCGATTTGTGATAGCCCTCGAAATTATTTTGTAGCTTGTATTGAAAAGTCTTATCGGTCTAAAATCCATGGGAGTTTGTGGGTTAACTTTTTCGGTATCAGCGTAATGAGAGTTTAATTCCATCCCTCAATAACACCCTTACCATTTAAGATTTTCAGTGCAGCCGCCGTGACTTACTCTCCAATGAATGGCCAAGATTTTTGGAAAAAAGTGCCGAGTATCCATCCGGCCCTGGGGCTTTAGAGGGGTGTAACTGCCCACAGGGCATAGCCGAGTTGTTAAGGCTTGAGTTGATTTGGGAAAAAATTCTCCAGCATTGCGGGTTCGATCCTCGTGTGGAGCATATTCCCTACTGAAATATTGTGGGGGTATGCTCTGGGGATTGAGCGATGTGCTCCCTCCTTCAGGTCCCTGCCGCTCGTGCACATCCCTCGATTTACCCTCCGCATGAGCCAATGGACCTCTGACTCATGTGGAATGGGGTCCCCTTCGGGGTCAACCCTTTTTTTTTAAAAAAAATTTAGAGGGGTGTAACTCAAACACAGCTTTTCAGATTTCTTCAGGAGAGAAATGAGCCTCCAAAACCGCATTCATATAAGTTGAGACAGATGTCTCTAGAACATTTAGTGCTTCCTCTAAAATATTTGAAGAAGGACGAGATGAGGTAAAACGTGTATTGAAATATTGAATAATAATATCAGCCATACCAGAGTCTTCAGTACACCAATGACCATTTCATATTGCAGCCCTTTAATTCGATTATTTCTCCTATGATCCGAAGTGCAAGCATGAAAGAAAGAGGTATTGCGATCTCCATGATTAAGCCAGTTAGTTCTGGCCCGCTGCATCCAATGAAGCTCTTCCTGATTAGATAAACTTTCAATTTCTTGATCACAATCAGCAATTCTATCGAAATTATCCTCCACAAGATTATAGTGCAAAAGCTGATTCAAGGACCCCCGCAACCTGGATATTCTTATGCCTAATTTATCAAACCGAAGAAATATTCTAAGGTCGGAATCTTTCCGATACGGCGGCGCGTGACCATCTCTCCGGTGGCCATGCCGACCGGACCTTTAACATAAGTTATAAATTTTTAAGATCTACAATTTTTACGTTGAATACTTTCCATTCCCAGCTGATTAATACCATATTTGAAAAAACTTGAGTTGATGACATCTTTACTTCGGCCATCAGAAACGGATACTTTCTATAGTAGTCCGATTCTTGATTAAGCTAATCAATTGCCTAAACATGATTAAAGGTTTTCTAATTGGACTTAAGGGGTTGAAAATCAGATTCAGAATGATCGGAAATGGTTCCAAGAGCTTCAAGTCATTGGATAGTTTGGAAGCTCCGAAGAGTAGTTCGGAAGCAGCGACATACTTTGGAGATAGAGGGTGAGTTCGGAAGCTCCGAACTCAATCTTGGAAGGTCCGATCGCCTTTGGATAAGAAAATATGGTCTTTCTGATTGGTGAACTGATGTGAGATAGATCAGAAGCTCCGAATCCCAGTTTGGAAGATCCGAACTCCGTTGACAGCAATGTGTTGTCCAATCAGGGACACACGTTCGGTATCTAGAGATCGCAAGATTTGATGAGGAGATCGGAAGCTCCGAATTCCATTCGAAATCTCCAAACATGGGATCAGTTGTTCCGATCGTTGTCTATAAATAAAGGCCGAGGGCTTCAAATTTTCTCACCAATTCACTATTCTCTCTTTCATTTTTTGTTGTTTCGGAGGGCTTCCAAGCATTGTCTTAAGGGGCAGTCGGTAGTGAGGCGCTACCGAGATCGTAGCGGATTTGTGCCTTGAGTTTGAGGCCATCTTCATAAAAGTGCTAACGACGAACGCAGATATAAGTATAGACTCTGATTAGCTTCAGTGAGTAACTATTAGTCTAGTTAAGGCTTTTAGTAGGCAGTAAGTGATATGGTGATTATCTACTTATAAGCTTGGACTAGAGAGCCAGTATTGCTAGGTTGCTTGTATTGAGGTACATATATACTATCCGAGTATCCTAGCTGAGTATGCATGTTTTATGTTTGCATGGTTTATATGACATGACTTATGTGCATATATTATGTCACGATTATTATGTTGCATGCATTATCACATTGAGTTTGTACCTTGATATTACCAGTAGTGTGGTTGCTCAGCCCCGAGTTATTGAGTGGATGGTGGGATCAGTGAATTCGGATCTGGTCACCTATATCCATATATTTTTTGTGTTATGAGAGTCTCCTCCTGATGTGACGGTCCTGTGTACTACATACCATGGCGTCTCTTGTTTGAGTAAAGTTTTCTACCGTGATAGGTTTTCTGTAGTGACCCTACCCAGATCCCCTACTACAAACCTTATTAAGCATGCAATTATATATCTTAAGCAAAGCGATAATTCGAAATAACAGTAGAAACTAAACCAGATTTACAAACCAAACCAGCGGAATACAATAGATGACTGAAAACCGAATGTAATAAAACTGTTATACAACCAAATTGAAGGTATTGTATCAAATCCCCTGAACTAAATATACTCACAAAAACCACTGCTCCAGCTCTCAACCCTGCCTCGACCCACCGACATTGTCCAACCTGAGACCTGCCCCGTCGAATAGGGTGTCCAAGAACAAAACAATGTGTAATGCCCCGATTTTATATTAATTGAGTTTAATCGAGATAATCAGAATTTTTAGTGATTGAGGATCGTTTTGATATTTAGCAGGGGATTACCTTGCAAACTAGGAGGAATAAAGGACTGAAATGCAATAGATGGGATTTTATATATTATCTCATGCAAGTAGCCCATACCTCCCATCACCTCACCATCACTTTCTCCTCCTTCTCTCCTCTCCAATCGTGCAGACCGAACAGGAAGCCATGGCCATCGAATTTTTGAGCTTTTTCTCCGCTCGATTCGCTTGATCCGACCGTTAGATTTCATTTCCGAGTTGAGATTCACGATCACCGCAACGAGGGCTCCGTTTAGACGTAAGTTTTGCTACGATCTCTTGAACTTCGATTTTTGTTGAGTTGTCAGATTTTGATAATATTCGAGTATGATGATCTTGGAAGTCGGTATATCGTGTATTCAAAGTCGGTTTGGAAAAATAACGAAGTTTGGATTTTATATGAATTTTTGGATTTAAATTCGAAAATAGGGTTGTTGGATTTTGATGGATTTTGGCTGATTTTGTATTGTTTTGTTGATTGAGAAGTTGATTGGAGTCGATTGAAGTTGGTTGTTATTATTGATGATTTTTGGTTTGACCGATTATAGCCGTTATGTCGTCGAAATCGATTTTGGACTACCGATTTTGTTATTCGGTTTGATTTTGAGTTATTCGAATTATTGAGTTTGTTTTGAATCCGCATCCGATGTTTTGACAGTTGATTGAAGGATTCGAAGTTAAAGATTTGAAGGCTCAGTTGTCGATTGAAGTTTGAAGACGGTATATTGTTAGTTTTATCGACTTTGAGTTTGTTAGCCGAATAGTTTTTGAACCGAGCTATCTTGTTTGACAGGTTTTCTTGAAGCTTCGAGAAAAGGTAAAAGATTACATCGATTCGAATGGGGTTGAATACTCAAGTTTGATTGATTCTCGAGCCCCGAAAATCACATACTGCATGTTATTTGTTTGTGTGAACTTGACTGATTATTCGTTTACACTTGCATTCATATTGAGCCGATTATTCGATTCGTTTTGAATATAGATGATTTAGGGAGCTATATTGAAGTGACTTTGGATTTCGAGTTTTTTCAAGTGCCAGAATACTTCTTATAGTTGCTCTGAAGTGTAGGGGTTGAGTTGAACGACATCCACCCCGAATGGGTGTGTCGGTGAGTTGTTGTGAAGACTTGGCCCCGGGATCCCAACCGAATACTGATTGACATTTCGATTATCTGACTTGATAGTCCCGAGTTTGAAATCATGCATACATCCACTATCATTTGTATTGATTGATGAATGTTACATTTCAAGGTGGAATGTTTAACTGAAATTGTATGCATGTTTCTTTTACTTAGAAATTATATTTCTAACCGGTTTATCCGGCTATTGTCTTTGTTTGTATGTGTACTTGGCAACAGGAGGATCAGGAGCTGGACCAAGTCGTTTGGGTTAGCTCGGGGTGAGACGATAGACATGAGACACCATGTTGTAGGGTCGAGTCGAATGATCTAATTTGAGTTTTGTTGAGTCGTTTGAACTCCTTCTTAGAACTCGACATGTTGTAATTTGGAAGAACTTAGACTATTGTATGATCTACTCCCCTTTTGTATTTTGAATATCTTATGATTGTTAAATTATTAGTTGGATCATGTCGGAACCTTTCCGGGTGTTATTGTACGCTTTTGAAGTCTTTTCGGAGACGTTTTCAGCAGGCTGTGCGCGCCCGGCACCTCCCCGGGCAGGACGCCATGGGCGCCCGCGCCTAGGGAGGCGCGTCCGCGTGCCCGGGCAGGAGGCTATGCGCGCCCGCGCCTAAGGAGGCGCGGTCGTGCGTCCCATATTTAAAATAAAAAAAAAAAATTGATTCGATCTTATATTGGCTCTCGTGTTCGATTTTGTTTAATTATTCGATATTAGAGGATTAGAAACGGGGTCTCACATTAAGTGGTATCAAAGCGATAAGATTCTTGGAGTCGAACTAGAGTGAGCGGGGTAGATCGAGTCCGCATGAATTGAACTCTCGCATGTGATTGATTTATTTAAATGATTATTTTAAATATGTGCGAGCATGCTTTATTGATTCTTGGATTAATTGAATTACATGAGTTGTGGTTTAATTTATAAAGCATGAATTATGTGATATATATCTGTCATTGTATATCGTTGAGATTCGTGAGTTCTCAGAGCAGAGTTTTGGATACCGAGGTTTTGAGGTTGAGATTGAGATTGAGTTTGAGATATTGTATCCTAACCCCTTGATATCAGATGGCACCTCGACGATCTTTGAGAAGGAATCAACCACCTTTGACTCCTCCTTCTACTGAGAATCCTCCGCCAGTTATTACTCCTCCGAATGATCAGGATAGTACAGGAGTGGATCAGTTTGATGCAACCGTGACCCCGATGGAGACTCTTTTGAAGAGATTCCGATCATTTCGACCGCCTACCTTGACAGGTACCGAGAACTCCATTGACTGCGAGAGTTGGCTAGATGATATGGATGAGCTCTTCGATTCCCTCGACTATACCGATGATCGCAGAATCAGGTTAGTCAGTCATCAGTTGCAGGGTGTTGCCAAGAAATGGTGGACCACAACAAAGAAAGCGAATGAGAACCGAGGCACCGCCATCACTTGGAATCTGTTCAAGACTGAATTCTACAAGCGGTTCTTTCCAGTCTCGTATCGGAAAGAGAAGGGTGCCGAATTTGCGAATCTGAAACAAGGGAACTTGAGTATTGAGGACTATGTGAGCAGATTTGACAGTCTCTTGAGGTTTGCACCTCACGTCGCAGACAATGAAGAGGCCAAAGCCGACCATTTCATCAATGGCTTGAATCCTGAGATTTTTACCTTGGTCAATACCGGGAGACCCAACAACTTCGCAGATGCTATGGATCAGGCAAAGGGAGCCGAAGCTGGGATTTTGATGCAACGAGGAAATCAGATAGCTCCTCAGCAGCAGCAGAGATCTATTCAGAATCAGCCTGTTCAGTTTCAGTCATAGAAGCAATCTCAGTATCAGTACCAACCTTCTCAGCAGCCGAATCAGTCTCAGAGGGTTGAAGGAGGCAACAATGGCAAAAATAGGTGAGATCAGTATAGACCAAAGTGAAAGCAATTCAAGAAGTCTGGTAACAGTTCATCGAGTTCCAGTGGTTCTAGACAGTTCAGTTCTGGACAGAATTTAGGGTTTTCTGGAGTTTCATGCAGCAAGTGTGGAGGACGTCATCCGAGTGATCAATGTCGAGGCGTGTTTGGTAGTTGCAACATCTGCCAGCAGCCGGGTCATTTTTCTAGAGTCTGTCCTCAGCGAGGATCCGATAGAGCTCAGAGCGGCAGTTCTTCACAACCGCCAGCTCAGCCCGAGAGATCAGCTTCTGCAGTCCATTTCTTTCCGCCTCAGCAACAGAATCGTCAGGGAGGTAATCAGAACCAGAACCAACCTCCACGACAACAGGCAAGGGTGTTTGCCTTGACAGAGGATCAAGCCAATGCAGCCCCGAATGACGTGATAACAGGTAACTGTTTGATCTTTGGTTATCCTGAATTTGTTTTGATTGATACAGGTGCTTCTCACTGTTTCAACTCTGAAAGATTTGTTGTGATGCATGATTTAATTGTTGAGCCTTTATCTGATGTTGTTTCTATTACTTTACCTTTGGGTGGAGAGACTGTTTCGGTGAGATTGGTCCGTAACTGTGTGTTAGAATCCAAAGGGAATTCGATTGAGATTGACTGCATCGTACTTGGATTATCTGATTTTGACTGTATTGTCGGGATTGATGCTTTGACCAAGTATAGGGCGACAGTAGATTGCTTTCAGAAAGTTGTTCGTTTCAGGTCTGAGATGGCAGATGATTGGAAGTTTTTCGGTAAGGGTTCTCGATCTAAAATTCCTTTGATTTCGGTGTTAACCATGTCTCGTTTGCTATAGAAAGGAGCAGAGGGATTCTTGATTTATGCTTTGGATATTCAGAAGTCTAGCCCTGAGTTGTCTGAGATACCGGTGGTTAGCGAGTTTCCTGATATTTTTCCAGATGAGATTCCTGGTCTGCCGCCTATTCGAGATATCGAATTTAGCATCGAACTTGCACCGGGTACTCAGCCTATTTCAAAAGCACCTTACCGAATGGCTCCTTTAGAGTTGAAAGAATTGAAGGAAAAGTTAGAAGATTTGATTGCCAAGGGATACATCCGACCTAGTGTATCGCCTTGGGGTGCTCCAGTGCTTTTTGTGAGGAAGAAAGACGGTTCTATGCGACTTTGCATCGACTACCGCCAGTTGAATCAAGCGACGGTCAAGAACAAGTATCCTCTTCCGAGAATTGATGACCTTTTTGATCAACTTCAAGGTTCTTCAGTGTATTCGAAGATAGATCTGAGATCAGGGTATCATCAGCTGAGAGTTCGTAACGAGGATGTGCCTAAGACAGCTTTCAAAACCAGATATGGGCATTTCGAGTTCATAGTCATGCCTTTTGGTTTGACCAACACTCCCGCAGTTTTTATGGACCTGATGAATCGCATCTTTCAGCGGTATCTAGATGAGTTCGTCATCATCTTCATTGACGACATTCTGATCTATTCTAAGAACCGTTCTGATCATGCCAAGCATTTGAGGATTGTGTTGCAGACTTTGCGAGCCGAACAGTTGTATGCTAAGCTATCAAAGTGAGAGTTTTGGTTTGGACCGAGTGGTTTTTCTAGGCCACAGTATCAGGAGATGGAATTTCTGTAGACCCCAGTAAGATCGAAGCAGTTATGAATTGGCCGAGACCGACATCAGTGCCAGAAATCCGAAGCTTCATGGGTTTAGCGGGGTATTATCGCCAATTTAATGAGGGTTTCTCTTCCATTGCAAAGCCGATTACTCAGTTAACCCAGAAGAATGCACCGTTTGTTTGGTCCGAGCAGTGTGAGGCCAGTTTCTTTGAGTTGAAGAAGAGATTGACGAGCGCTCCGATCTTGTCTATTTCATCAGGTACTGGAGGTTTCTCTGTGTACTGTGATGCTTCTCACCATGGTCTTGGATGTATTCTGATGCAGAGGAAGCATGTCATAGCTTATGCTTTGAGGCAACTGAAGCCGCATGAGACGCGTTATCCGATCCATGATCTCGAGCTAGCTGCAATCGTGTTTGCTTTGAAGACTTGGCGTCATTACCTTTATGGTGAGTTGTTTGAGATATTTTCTGACCACAAGAGCCTGAAATACTTGTTTTCCCAGTCCGAGCTGAATATGAGACAGAGGATATGGATGGATTTGTTTAAGGACTTTGACTGCGAGATCAAGTATTATCCTGAAAAGTCGAATGCAGTTGCAGACGCTCTTAGTTGGAAGCTTTGTTCTTTGTCTCTTTCTACGATGGGTGTCTCTCGCTTGATTGAAGACTGTTGTACTTCTGGTTTGGAGTTTGAGACCGATAGGAGATCCATCAGAGTTTTTGCGATTCAGGCCGAACCAGAGTTGTTTCAGTTGATCAGAGAGGCTCAGAGATCAGATCCGAGTATTCAGAGTTCGATAGAGAGAGTCCGATCAGGTCACCAGTCAGAGTTTCAGGTCAGGGATGACGTTTTGTTTGTGAATAGATGTATTGTTGTGACTGATGTTTCTGAGTTGAGACATCGTATTCTGCGAGAGGCGCATTGCAGTCGGTTCAGTGTTCATCCTGGAGGCCGAAAGATGTTTAATGACTTGAAGACTCAGTTCTGGTGGGAGCAGTTGAAAGGAGACGTCACGAGATTTGTATCCCGTTGTCTGAATTGTCAACAGGTGAAAGCCGAGAGGAAGAAACTCGGTGGTTTACTGCACAGTTTGCCAGTTTCGGAATGGAAATGGGATCATATCTCTATGGATTTTGTCACGAAATTACCGCGTTCAGTCAGAGGTTGTGATGCGATTTGGGTAGTGATTGACCGGTTGACGAAATCTGCTTGTTTCATTCCTTACCGTATGACATACCGTGATGATCAGATGGCCGAGTTGTATGTCAGAGAGGTTGTGAGATTGCACGGCGTGCCGAAGTCGATAGTATCAGATAGAGATCCGAGGTTCACTTCTCACTTTTGGCACAGTCTACAGGAGGCTTTGGGTACTCGTTTGCACTTGAGCACAACATATCACCCTCAGACCGACGGTCAGTCCGAACGTACGATCCAGACCTTGGAGGATATGCTTCGGGCTGTAGTGCTTGATTTTGGCTCAGGTTGGCAAGATTCCTTACCTCTAGCGGAGTTTTCTTACAATAACAGCTTCCAGGAAAGCATTGGAATGGAACCTTTCGAAGCTTTGTAAGGAAAGAAGTGCAGATCTCCGTTGTTTTGGGATGAGATTTCAGAATCACCTGAGTTGGGTCCAGACATGATTCGTGATATGGCAGAGCAGGTGAAATTGATTAGAGTCAGAATGAAGACAGCCCAGGATCGACAAGCCAAATATGCAAACATCAGACGCAGACCACTGTGTTTTGAGCAGGGAGACCGTGTATTTCTGAAGATTTCTCCGTTCCGAGGCACTGTCAAGTTCGGGAAGAGAGGAAAGTTGTCACCGAGGTTCATTGGACCTTATGAAATTCTGGAGAAGATAGACGATCTCGCCTATAGGATTGCTCTTCCTCCGTCCCTTTCAGGCATCCATGATGTGTTTCACGTTTCGATGCTACGGAAGTACCATCCGGATCCATCCCATGTCCTTCAACCAGATGAGGCCGAACTTGACGAGACTATGAGTTACTTCGAGCGACCGATTCAGGTTCTTGACAGAAAAGAGAAGCAGCTCAGATGCAAGTCGATTCCGTTAGTGAAGATTCGGTGGAGTCGTCACGGAGTTGAGGAAGCGATTTGGGAGACCGAATCTGATATGAGGCAGCGATTTCCAGAGTTGTTTGATTGAGGTGATTTCGTCTTCAGTTTGTTGCTTGCTTGTTCAATCTGTGATCTGTCAGATTTCGAGGACGAAATAGAATCTTATAGGGGGAGAATTGTAATGCCCCGATTTTATATTAATTGAGTTTAATCGAGATAATTAGAATTTTTAGTGATTGAGGATCGTTTTGATATTTAGCAGGGGATTACCTTGCAAACTTGGAGGAATAAAGGACTGAAATGCAATAGATGGGATTTTATATATTTTCTCATGCAAGTAGCCCATACCTCCCATCACCTCACCATCACTTTCTCCTCCTTCTCTCCTCTCCAATCGTGCAGACCGAACAGGAAGCCATGGCCATCGACTTTTTGAGCTTTTTCTCCGCTCGATTCGCTTGATCCGACCGTTAGATTTCATTTCCGAGTTGAGATTCACGATCACCGCAATGAGGGCTCCGTTTAGACGTAAGTTTTGCTACGATCTCTTGAACTTTGATTTTTGTTGAGTTGTCAGATTTTGATAATATTCGAGTATGATGATCTTGGAAGTCGGTATATCGTGTATTCGAAATCAGTTTGGAAAAAGAACGAAGTTTGGATTTTATATGAATTTTTGGAGTTAAATTCGAAAATAGGGTTGTTGGATTTTGATGGATTTTGGCTGATTTTGTATTGTTTTGTTGATTGAGAAGTTGATTGGAGTCGATTGAAGTTGGTTGTTATTATTGATGATTTTTGGTTTGACCGATTATAGCCGTTATGCCGTCAAAATCGATTTTGGACTACCGGTTTTGTTATTCGGTTTGATTTCGAGTTATTCGAATTATTGAATTTGTTTTGAATCCGCATCCGATGTTTTGATAGTTGATTGAAGGATTCGAATTTAAAGATTTGAAGGCTCAGTTGTCAATTGAAGTTTGAAGACGGTATATTGTTAGTTTTATCGACTTTGAGTTTGTTAGCCGAATAGTTTTTGAATCGAGTTATCTTGTTTGACAGGTTTTCTTGAAGCCTCGAGAAAAGGTAAAAGATTACATCGATTCGAATGAGGTTGAATACTCGAGTTTGATTGATTCTCGAGCCCCGAAAATCACATACTGCATGTTATTTGTTTGTGTGAACTTGACTGATTATTCGTTTACACTTGCATTCATATTGAGACGATTATTCGATTCGTTTTGAATATAGATGATTTAGGGAGCTATATTGAAGTGTCTTTGGATTTAGAGTTTTTCCAAGTGCCAGAATACTTCTTATAGTTGCTCTGAAGTGTAGGGGTTGAGTTGAATGACATCCACCACGAATGGGTGTGTCGATGAGTTGTTGTGAAGACTTGGCCCCGGGATCCCAACCGAATACTGATTGACATTTCGATTATCTGACTTGATAGTCCCGAGTTTGAAATCATGCATACATCCACTATCATTTGTATTGATTGATGAATGCTACATTTCAAGGTGGAATGTTTAACTGAAATTGTATGCCTGTTTCTTTTACTTAGAAATTATATTTCTAACCGGTTTATCTGGCTGTTGTCTTTGTTTGTATGTGTACTTGGCATCAGGAGGATCAGGAGCTGGACCAAGTCGTTTGGGTTAGCTCGGGGTGAGACGATAGACGTGAGACACCGTGTTGTAGGGTCGAGTCGAATGATCTAATTTGAGTTTTGTTGAGTCGTTTGAACTCCTTCTTAGAACTCGACATGTTGTAATTTGGAAGAACTTAGACTATTGCATAATCTACTCCCCTTTTGTATTTTGAATATCTTATGATTGTTGAATTATTAATTGGATCATGTCGGAACCTTTCCGGGTGTTATTGTACGCTTTTGAAGTCTTTTCGGAGACGTTTTCAGCAGGCTGCGCGCGCCCGCTCGTCCGGGAGGCGCGCCCGCGCACACTGCACCTCCCCGGGCAGGACGCCATGGGCGCCCGCGCGCCCGAGCAGGAGGCTATGTGCGCCCGCGCGTCCCATTTTAAAAAAAAAAAAAAATTTTTGATTCGATTTTATATTGGCTCTCGTGTTCGATTTTGTTTAATTATTCGATATTAGAGGATTAGAAACGGGGTCTCACAGGATGTGAGCGACTACGCTCAATATTATAAGCACGAGTATACAAACATAGTATGATGCATACAAATGACTTGGTACTGGTTATCACAAGTCCTGCTCTGACTAGGCGCCAATGAGTATGTTGTACCATCTTTAGTCAACTCCGCTGGGTATATCCACACACTCGTCTAGATCACCATAACATCAATATCCGTCAACACAACATCTCTCGGTGTCAGACAATATAATCAATAAATATAGGGCTGAGCAGCCCTACTAAAAAGGCTATCTTGAATGAGACTTGACTCAACATGAATATGCATATGCAACATAATATATATTAAAACAGTAAAACATGTATCATGACACATAAAATGCAACATATAAGCATGCATACTCGCTGGTTACTTTAGTCAGTACTTATGTACCTCACTAAGATAGTCCTAGTAACACAAGTCTAGGGTCCAAGCCTACAAGCAGATATTTATCATATCACTAATACTGATCTAAAAGCCTTAACTAAGCTTATAGATACCCCCTAATGCTAATAGGGATTTCGGACTATACCTGTGTCCTTCGACAGCCCGCTGATGTCGAAGCACTAACTCTTGGCACCACTCCGCTATGACTTTGGAAGCATCCTGCTAATACCCGTACCACTCCTAGATGATTGGAATCGCCCAAGAACACCAAGAAAAGAGAGGGAAAAGTTGTGAATGAGCAAGAAATCTGATTCTCGGATGCCCTATTTATAGGTGACGTTCGGAAGTTCCGTTCCTCGATCGGTGTAGAGATCGAAACTTCCGATCTCTGTATGCTAGCCACGTTTCCGAACTATCATGATCGAAATCTCCGATCCTATGCATGCATCTGCGTGTACAAACACTGACGTCACATCACTAATGCACATGGCCTAACCTTCGGAAGCTCCGATCTCACCGTCGGAAGGTTCAAACTCACCCTTTGTTTCCGATTTCAGCTATTATGGTTCAGTACTTCCGAACCCACTTCGGAAAATCCGATATCTTCGGTGGTTCCAAAGCTCTAATTCAACATTTTTATTTAATTAATCACTTGGTTAATTTAGATTTGTTTCCCTTAATCATGTTTAACCATAATCTCATCAAATAGAATACGGGTTACTAAATTTCCGGTACTCATTCATTTGTATTTGCATTCATAGCTTGTGTATTCTCATACTTTCGTACTGAGCGTTGTTAGCTCACGTCCTCGATTTTTTGTTCTGGAAACCCCATTCCATTGGGCAGAGCTTAGGTGTTTGGACGGACCGGGAGGTAGCGGTTGTTGAGATTGTTTCCGTACCAGGTTTCTATTTGTGGATTTTCGTATTGTCATTCAATTAGGTTGTATAATATGATTTCATTACTGGTTGTATTCAGCGGATGGTATTGTTGAATCATTTGAGTTTTCGTTGGTTTTTAATTGATTGTTGCACTTTAAGATATTTATTGCATGCTTAAGCTTGATTAGTAGGTGATTCCAGAACAGATCTCTACACTTTCCTTAATATTTTCGACCAGAGGCCAACATTTTTAGATACTATGTTACGTGTTTAAAAACTTTTATATTCAAGTCATTGTTTAAATCAAAATGAAAATGGATGAAAAATCAGCTCAAAGTATTTTACTCAAAGCTGGTTTTTTGGGCTTCTTCACTTCCTCGTTCTTCACGGTTTTGATCTATTTACACTATTTTGCTTAATGATTTTGGTACACCCTCTTTAACAAAAGTTTTTTGCATATGAGATGGTGGTTGTTTAGTTTTTCAAAAATTTTTGGATAATTTTTGGTATTTTTTCCTATTTTCAATATTTTTTCTTCCGTTTTCTCCCACTCTTTTCCCTCTCTTTTTTTTTTTTTTTTTTCGATTTTCTTGGAATTATTCTGATAAATGTGAGGTTATTTATAGTTGAATGGACCAATAATATTGTGCCAAATGCCCCAATAGTTAAATTTTAATTTTTGTGATTAAAATTTAATTAATTGGATAATTAAGAATCTTACAATATATTATATTGTTATTTTATTTATTAATTTTTATTTAATATATTATTTTATTAATATTATATATATATATATATATATATATATATATATATATATATATATATATATATATATATATATATTGTGTGTTTGAACTTGAAATTTGATCTTTACGATTATGATAGTTGATGAATTTTAAGCGTATTATGATGTATTTCTAGACACGTTAAACTAATAAAATTTGTACAAAAAATAATGCGATCAAAAGTTTTAAATCAAAAAATGTATATATAATGTATTATTATGGATATAACTTATAAGTGTGGATTTTGAAATGCATGAAAATTCACGTACCTTTATATTTTCAAGATACTATCGTAGTCGTATGTCTCCAAAGACAACATATTTAAACTATTGCAAAACCGTTGTCGTACGACTCAAAAGATAATGAATTTAAACTATTGCAAAATCGTTGTCGTATGCTTCCAAAGACAAAGAATACAAACTATTGCAAAACCGTTGTGGTATGTCTCCAAAAACAACGGATATAAACTGTTATCATTGGACATGCTTTTTACAACACCAATAATTACAATGCTTTACCCCCAAAATCCGTTGTCGTTTTAGTTTTTCTTATAGTGGCAATATATCCACGAGTTTCTTGCGGCCGACTCAGGTCGCTTATACGGGATATGCTATGCTATGGCCAATATCCATCGGGTGGCCGGTGGAACATAGCATCCATGTACCCGCTTCTACACCTAGCTAGTTTGTGAGTTGAAAGAGTGCAAAATTGGCGGTAGGTATACCTCTACGTCAACAAGTGTAAGGTGAAGCACATTAATTAATGATTTAAATACACGAGGATTATTGAGTCTATCAATATATATATGTATATCAACATAATTTCATTGGAAATACTCCTGGACAAAATTTATCCATATATATTACAATTTGATAAGTCCTAAGAGCATCTCCAAACCAACACTAGTTTGGTATATTACACCAAATTGGTGTTGAATTTTATGCTCCAACCTAGCGCTATGTTGGAGCAAAGCCACAATGTTGCACCAAATATGGTGTAACACTGTAACAACGCTATAAGTTTTTTTTTTTTCATTTATTAATTAATAATTATAATTTTTATGCTTTTTTTTATATATTTAATTATTGTAATTTGTTTAATGTCTGTATTTTAAGTTTAATAATGATTTTATAATAATGATTTCATTATTTTATTTCGTAAATTTAACCTTTTATTTAAATTAATTTTATTTATTAAATAAATAAAGCTATACAAAATTTATATACCATGTCATTTTTAAATTTATTATATAAATTTCTTAAAGTAATAATTCAAAAAATTTAATTAGTAATTTAAATTAATTAATTGTTTAAATCATTATAGAAATTAATTAAATATATAATTAATTTATTGATATTTAATTAAGTTAATAAATATTTTCTGAAATAAATTATTAGTTTTAAATAAAATAATAGGTGGCATGAGATATGCTTTGATTGGTGCATCGTTTGATACGGAAGATAAGATTATACATATGTAATGTTAATCTAGTATTTGACTCGAATTCTACAATACTTAACTTTACGTAAAAACAATTAATTGATCTATATTTTTCTATATATTATCTTAGGTGTCAAAAGTCTTTTTAATTTGACATGGATGCTATTTTTATTTACGAGATACGAGCAACTTCATATCGTTCAAGAGCTTATTAAGCTATTCACTATCAAAAAGTCAGTGATGAACTTGCCTTGCTTTTTACCCCATCTTGTTTGTGTTTTGAGGGTGTATTCCGAATTCTGAAAACTTGAATGTCAACAGCAACAACAGCAGCGAAAATTATGAACAAAGTCGTGGCGAGAGAAACTCTCTATCCGCAAGACGAAATTTCCCGTTAACAGTGCTTAAATGTTGGCGGCAATCGTCTCTAAGATACAACGACTATTCAATCGAGATATAGCAGCACAAAAAATATCTCGATCTTTGTCGAACTAAAATATGTATCAACTTTTTCTTTTGTGAGAGAGAGGGAAGAATTCACAGAGAAATATGATATTCAATCGTTTGATGTTATGTTTTTTGGATCATCTATATGCGTTATAACAATCATTTATATATACTATGACTCCAAAATATACGATTTATGGCATAAGGATGCAACCCATGATAGAAAAAGCCCAAAAAGAGACGCAGATTTTCGGACTGTAGAAGGCGCGCGCTCGGTCGGTTATTTTTGACCGATCGAGCGCCCCACTTTTGACAGACTTTCTGTCTCGCTCAAATAAGGGTGCGCTCGGTCGGTAAAATTTGGCGGACCGAGCACCCAACTTTTCTGAAGCCCACTATCTCGCAAGGTGAGGACTGCGCTTGGTCGGTTATTTTGGACCACTCGGGCGCACTAAATTTTTTTTCTTTTATCAATTAAATTTTATCGAAAAAGAATAATTGATCATAAGACCTCGCCTCGCCTCGCCACGCCGAGCCAGCCGGCCGCGCGCTCGTGTGTGTTTATTGCATTGATTAACGTCTTGCCCCTTTACAAAACAACCGGTGCCCTAAGGGCCCAATCCCATAATCCAAAGTTGGATTATATAAGATGAACAACAAATTGGAGTTGTTTCAATGTGGGACAACAAATTCCCCATTTCCCTCCAATTTATTTCACCAAATTCAAATTATTTGTAACACTTGGGACAAACATTTCAAGCCATTTGGGACAAGCTTTTCAAGCCCATTATTTTCACAATTCATTCAATAACAATTTCCAGCAATCCCCCACATGAATGAATTTCACGTATATTAGAATCCTCACTAAAAAGTCATTTTGAGTTATTGTTACATCAGGATAGGTAGCTTGTGGCTTTGAACCTACCGTAGTAAAATACTATCGAATTTACTAGTTGCATAGTGACGCGATGTCTTGAACTAGTCAACTGTTTATGTAAACCAAGACAATAGTACTTACATAACAATACTCTAACATATTTTGTTCTCATGTTGTGTCTATTTCGGCTCTGGACCATATTTTAGATTCATAAGTGTTGCAATCAAAGCGGCCAATACTTTGCACTTATATAGGTGATCTCCTATCAAGAGTATCCTGCGTTACTCCACCTCATAGATATAGGAATCATTAAAAAAAACTTAACCTCACCACATTTTGCAGGTCTATTGTACTTGGATATTTCAAGAATGAGTGAGTAATTATTCCAAGTACTCAAACTAATATTTATAACTTAGTTGTCCCATTGAACCAAGGTTTTGGGATCTCCAATTCTCAAGGTTAGGTTACCGTTATAAATATTTTAATTTGTGGATTTTAAACCCATTCCTCCAAGTAGTTTGTACATTTGATCTCTATTTATACTTTTTGTAAGCGGATCCGCAAGGTTTTTCTTTGACTTCACATAGTCAACCGAAATACCCCAAGATCAATTGTCTTATGGTATTGTGTCTCCGACGAATATGTCGAGATTTACCATTGTACATACTACTTTGTACTCTTCCTATTGCTGACTGACTGTCACAATGAATCGTAATGGAAGACACAGGTTTATTCCAACATGGAATATCTTCTAGAAAGTTTCGAAGCCACTCGGCTTCTTCTCCAGCTTTATCTAGAGCAATGAACTCGGACTCCATAGTCGATCGATCTATACAAGTTTGTTTAGAGGATCTCCATGACACCGCTCCTCCATCGATAGTGAACACATAACCACTCGTAGACTTGGAGTCTTTCATGTAAGAAATCCAATTTGCATCACAATATCCTTCTAGGACTACAGGATATTTTGTATACACTATTCCATAACTAGAAGTGTATTTCAAATATCCAAGCACTCTCATTAGTGCTTTCCAATGATCCTCACTTGGATTACTTGTGAACCGACTAAGTTTGTTTACAGTATATGCAAGATCAGGACGGGTACAGTTAGTTAAGTATATTAAACTTCCTATCACCCTTGCATATTCCACTTGTGAAATAGGTTCTCCTCTATTTTTGGCTAAATGTGTACCCAACTCCATAGGTGTTCTAGCCGGAGGACGATTTGTGGCATTAAATCGTTCAAGAACCTTTTCTACATAATGAGTTTGGGATAACATAATTCCAGCAGGAAGTCTAGAAACTTTAATCCCTAGAATTATATCACACAATCCCAAATCCTTCATTTCAAAATGTTGTCTCAACATCTTCTTGGTTTTCACAATCAATTTATGGTTGCTTCCCATGATTAACATGTCATCTACATAAAGGCAAACAATTACATATGAATTTGTAGTACCTTTAATATAGACACATTTGTCACATTCATTTATTGTGAAACCATTTGACAACATAGCAGTGTCAAACTTTTGATGCCACTGTTTAGGTGCTTGTTTAAGTCCATACAATGACTTGACAAGTTTACACACCTTTTGTTTTTTTTCGGGTACAACAAACCCTTCTGGTTGTTTTATATATATTTCTTCTTCCAACTCTCCATTCAAAAATGATGTTTTAACATCCATTTGGTGTATCTCAAGATCATGAAATGCTGCAATAACTATGAGAACACGAATGGATGTTATTCTAGAAATCGGAGAGTAGGTATCGAAGAAATCATATCTCTCCTTTTGTCTAAAACCTTGAACCACTAGTCGAGCTTTATATTTATCTATAGATCCATCTTCTTTGTATTTCCTTTTAAGAATCTAGTTGGATCCCAAAGGTTTACATTTCGGAGGGAGATCAACCAACTCCCATGTATGATTATGCATGATGAAATCTATTTCATTTTGTATGGCTTCCTTCCAAAAAGAGCCTCAGGATTTGATAAAGCCGCTTGAAGAGTTCTTGGTTCATTATCTAACATGTATGTTAGAAAATCAGGACCAAACGACTTTTCAACTCATGCACGCTTGCTGCGTCTTGGTTCTTCTTTGGTTTGTGGAGTTTCAATTGTATTTTCATAAGTTCGCTTGTTCGAACTTATTTCTTTCCTTTCTTTACAAGGAAATATATTTTCAAAGAATACAACATTCCTTGATTCCATGATTGTGCCTTCATTTACATCAGGAATTGTTGACATATGCACTAAGAATCGATATGCACTACTATTGTATGCATAACCAATAAATATGCAGTCAACCGTTTTAGGCCCAATTTTTATTTGTTTTGGCTTAGGTACTTCTACTTTAGCCAAACACCCCCACACTTTGAGGTATTGGTAAGAAGGTTTACGACCTTTTCACTGTTCATACGGTGTTTCATCTTTCCCTTTGATTGGAATCTTGTTTAGAATGTGAGTTGCTGAGAGAATCGATTCACCCCACATATTTTGAGGTAAGCCAGAATTTATTAACAACGCGTTCATCATTTCCTTTAATGTTCGATTCTTGCGTTCTGCAACTCCATTAGATTGAGGTGAGTAAGGGGCTGTCATTTGATGAATGATGCCCGAATTTGAGCAAAATTCTTCAAAAGGAGCCACATACTCTCCACCTCGATCACTTTGAATCATTTTAATCCTTGAACTTTGTTGATTTTCAATCTCAGTCTTATATTTCTTGAAAGCTTCAATTGCTTGATCTTTTCTTTTCAATAAATATACATAACAAAATCTGGTGCAATCATCAATGAATGTTATAAAGTACTTATTTTCACCTCGTATTTGTACCATTTTTAAATCATATACAGCAGTATGTATTAATTCAAGTGGCGTAGTACTTCTCGTGACATTATGAAATGGAGCTTTAACCATTTTTGCTTCAACACAAACCTCACACTTGTTTTGTGGATTTCTTTTAAACGTATGTATTACATTTAGATTTGCAAGTCATTGCAACGTATTGAAGTTAACATACCCTAATCGTTCATGCCATAATTTATAGCTTTCAAGCAAGTAAGCAGAACCAACAACTTTATTCTTTGCCTCAGGGCGGATAACATTCATTACATTCAATTTAAAGAGACCACTATCTTGGTACCTTTTACCAACAAATACACCGAATTTTGTCAACACAAACTTATCAGACTCAAACACCATTCTAAACCCTGCCTTGCTCAAAAGAGAGCCCGAAACTAAATTCTTACGAATGTCAGGCACATGTAGCACATTTTTTGAGCGTCATCTCCTTGCCCGACGTCATCTTCAGCACTACATTGCCAACTCCAACGACATTCAAAGTTGCAGAGTTTCCCATGAATAATGTTCTATCACCAACGGTGGCATATGTGGAATACATATCTTTATCGGCACAAATGTGGCTCGTAGAGCCGGTATCGATCCACCATCCTCTTGGATCATCAACCATGTTGGTCTCACAAATAACAGCACTAATATCAATATCAGAAATTTCTAAAGGTACATACCTTTCTTGAACCATGTTCACTTGCCTTGGTTTCTGATTTTTGTTGTTTTGCTTTGGAAGTCGGCAGTCCCTTGCCATATGATTTGGTTTGCCACAGTTGTAGCAACTTCCTTGAAATTTTTTCGCTTTCCCCTTTTGCTTTCCATCATGGGGGCGCTTCCTCTTTTGACTCGTACTAGACTCCGCCAGATTTGCTTTGGCCTCGGTTTCCATCTTTTTATGTGACTTGGCCTCGGTATTTCTGTTGTCCTCCTCGATGTGAAGTCTAACGATCAGATCTTCAAGTTTCAACTCCTTACGTTTGTGCTTAAGGTAGTTTTTGAAGTCCTTCCACATCGGAGGCAACTTCTCAATGATTGACGCGACTTGGAATGGTTCATTGATTTCCATCCCTTCGGCCAATAAGTCATGCAAGATGATTTGTATCTCTTGCACTTGACTCATCACAATTTTTGAGTCTACCATCTTGAAGTCCAGAAATTTTTCAACCACGAACTTTTTATACCGGCGTCTTCAATTTTGTATTTCTTCTCCAAGGAATCCCAGAGTTCCTTGGCCGTCTTGACTGAGGAGTAGACACTATAGAGAGTGTCATCAAGGCCATTCAGAATATAGTTTCTGCACAAAAAATCGTTGTGGTTCCATGCATCAACTGCGGTCCACCTTTGGGTGTCAGAATCGCCATCAATGACGACAGGGGGATCCTTCTTGAGAAATCTGGACAGATTCAATGTTGTCAGATAGAACAACATTTTCTACTGCCAACGTTTGTAGTCGGCACCAGAAAACTTTGGCGGCTTTTCTCCATGTGCAAGGGCGGAAGCGAGCGGAGTGAATGAAATGGTAGACATTTTCAGAATCCAAGAAATACAAAATTTCGTCTTGCGATTGTTTTGAGGGTGTATTCCGAATTCTGAAAACTTGAATGTCAGTAGCAACAACAACAGCGAAAATGATGAACAAAGTCGAGGCGAGAGAAACTCTCTATCCGCAAGACGAAATTGCCCGTTAATAGTGCTTAAACGTTGGCGGCAATTGTCTCTAAGATACAACAACTATTCAATCGAGATATAGTAGCACAACAAATATCTCGATCTTCATCGAACAAAAATATGTATCAAAATTTTCTTTTGTGAGAGAGAGGGAAGAATTCGTAGAGAAATGTGATATTCAATCGTTTGATGTTATCAGATGTTTTTTGGATCATCTCTCTGCGTTATAATAGTCATATATATATATACTATGACTCAAAAATACACGATTTATGGCGTAAGGATGCAACCCATGACAGAAAAAGCCCAGAAAGAGACGCAACTTTTTGAACTGTAGAAGGCGCGCTCGGTCGGTTATTTTTGACCGATCGAGCGCCCCAATTTTGACAGACTTTCTGTCTCTCTCAAATAAGGGTGCGCTCGGTCGGTAAAATTTGGCGTACCGAGCGCCCAACTTTTCTGAAGCCCACTGTCTCGCAAGGTGAGGACTGCGCTCGGTCGGTCATTTTTGACCGCTCGGGCGCACTAATTTTTTTTTTTTATCAATTAAATTTTATCCAAAAAGAATAATTGATCATAAGACCTCGCCCCGCCCAGCCCCGCCGCGCCGAGCCGGCCGGCCGCGCGCGCGCTTGTGTGTTTGTTGCATCGATTATCGTCTTGCCCCTTTACAAAACATCCGGTGCCCTAAGGGCCCAATTCCATAATCCAAAGTTGGATTATATAAGGTGAACAACAAATTGGAGTTGTTCCAATGTGGGACAACCAATTTCCCATTTTCTTTCAATTTATTTCACCAAATTCAAATTACTTGTAACACTTGGGACAAACTTTTCAAGCCATTTGGGACAAGATTTTCAAGCCCATTATTTTCACAATTCATTCAATAAAAATTTCCAACAGTTTGATTAATGCTACATGTACAATTAAATTTGTACAACACATCTTACATCATAAAAAAATTAATACAAAAATTTAATTTATCAAATCTCATGACATATTGAATACAAAATCTCACGATATAATGTTAAAATCTCACGATATAATAGCAAAAATTCTTAATATAATTATTGTAAATATCGTTGTACGAGATATTGATTGTACATTTAGAATTATTCATCTTGTTTATGCTATGTAAATAGAGCCGGTGGTTGTTTTGACCATGGATATGCTTATATAGGGATGGAGGTACAAAGGGAGTCATCTAACTTTTGGACTTGATGATAATCTTTGTTAGAAGAGTAGGCAATAACATTTTTGTGTTTGCATTGATAAGGTTTGTGGGGACTAATCAAGCGAAGGTTGATGGGTATGCGTCTCTCATGGCTGAAGAAAATAGGGAGTGATTGTTGATGTTAAGATGTCTTACGTACAAAGTGTAGCTTTTGAAGAGACTTCTAGATGAAAGGAATATTAATAAACTAGTTCGGGCTCCGAAAAAAATCATAAAAAGCTTCAAAAATTGATAGATGTTACTCATACCAATTAGATGCATATTATTTTCGAAAACTCTCAACTTTAAAACCACAAAATTAGGCGTACATGCTTGATCTAGAGTAATTATGAGATAAGTGAACTCCTGGAAGTTTTTTTTCCATGGAACGTGAGTTAGGACGATACAAGCACACTGAAAATATTTTTGTTAGTATATGAGGACACCGTCAACTTGAAACAGACCTCTCGATTAGTACGATATGATCCAGTGATAAAACCATGGTGACAAAAACTCAATCCTACTTAGTGATTTTGTTGTAAATAAATGATAGTGAGTTTATATTTAATTTATAAATGTAGGGATATCATCTTGTCCATAATATATTAATTTCGGACAAATTGATTTTCTTTGGGAAATAGTTTATCCCAGGAATACCGTACCGTATCGAAAATTGTATACCATATGTTGGGTTGTGAAATACAAAAAATCTTGATTTTAATGATAACAAAACTTGTTATTGTATTTCTAACATATTTATTTTAGTGTGAAGTTGTTAAATTCAAGATGCAGCCAAAATTGAAATTTTTCCAAACTGAACTTATGGAGAGCTTTAGTGTTTCGATGATATCTCGCAACTCAGTGATGAAAATGATTAGACGCAAAAATGAATGCATATAAAACTCAATTTGGAACATATCATATATCACGTCAGTTGAGCAAAAATGGATGTTATCTTGATCTAATTGACATCTCAAGACCAAACTAAATTTGATCAGTCGAGCAAGACAACAGAAGCAGTTGAACTCAAGCAGTACTGGTATTTTGACCATATATTGCAGCTCGGTTATCGAAATGGAATGATTTACCATGCGTTAGAAATCAAATATAATGATCTACAAATCATATTCACAAGTAGAAGTCTGAATCGGAGTATAAGAAGCTGCTAAACTGCATTGAAGTTTATGGTTTGGAACTGAAATTCTGAAGAGCAGAATTTCTGGCAAAGTCTGTTATTTCGAGCTTAAATCTATAATATGAAATCCAAATTGAGTGATTTTTAATGCGTTTGAAAGACAAGACAAAGGGCTACAATTTTGTGTTCATCACTTTGCACAGATTGTTGGAGAACGCGGTGATCAGATCAATTAGGATTGATACCCGGTGCAGCGGAAGTTTAAAATTTTATATGGAACAATTCCATAATAGGTATCAACCTTACGATTAAATTGTGTGTGTAAAAATTAAATAACAATTATAAAATTTTTACCTTTAATCTTGAATCGAGATTTTTGGACACCAACAGATTTCTCTGCTCTTGTTGTATATCCCTGGAACTGATGGACGAACTGTTCTTCAATCAGGTCCACGAACAGAGATTTAATCCCTCTGATAGATTGCACTAGAAAATCTATCAGAAGTTTTCTACGAAGAGATTAACGAATTTGATCCGTTAAACCAGACTGTAATTCAAAATCACAGGCTGGATTTTTCTCGAGTAGAGGGAGAGAAGGGGACGGCCACCTTTTTAAAATAAACTAGGGTTTTCAAAAATCCTTGTGACCTGTTGTGTGTAATTTCTGTACTGCAATAACTTATTTATAATGTAGGCCACTAACAGCTTAGGGCCCATTAGTCATAAGTTCAGGCCCGACAAGCAAAGCCCGCATGTTCAGAAATTAATATAAAATTCATCGTGACTCCGATTGATAAACCGATTTCACCAATGTGCACAGAAACCATTTCTGCACCTTTTAAAGTCAAGATAAATTTTTCTGAATCCGAATTCAGTGATTTCCAAAAATGGCCATCCCTATGTCATTTTAGGAAATCTTACTCCTCTACTCTTAAATAAGAAGTCCAACTTCTTCGTTCATTAAATTTAACTCTTTAAATTTAACTATCTCAACGGGGATTAAAAATCCATTACACTGTGTGACCCTCAATGGTTCAGGGATACAGCTAGCCGTGGGCTCACAACTCCTTGTGACTCGGAACAACAATTTCCGACTTGCCCATCGAATCATGGTATGAGCGCCTAGCAACATCGCCCCATGATTCCCTAGGTATCACTGATAGTGCCTACAAGAACCAGTAGATTTTGGTTAGCATACAGTACGGTCCCTTCATTCATATATCCCGATCGAATCAACAACCATTGGTATATCGAGAGTCGCTCGAGATTCGATAACTATGCAATACATCTTGAAGATCAAATAGTGACATCGCATGTGCTACTAAGAAACCATTTCTTAAATGACATCATGTACTATGGCCAGAGATTCGTCACACTAATATCTCCTCAGATCGCATAGGATATCCACACTCGCAAGTATGTGGTGAATCCTTGACAACAAAGCATCGACTCCTACATGTGTTGTAACTGTACCCAATCCCGACACCTGATGACCCCAATAGAGTCGGTAAACGAGTCAAAGCACAGTACTAGAATATAGAGTCTCAATGATGTTTCAAGTAGTAAGGACTAATGGTGTACAACCAAAACCGCGGACTATTTCCACTCGATAAGTGATAACCACTTGGAAAGTCCGGATAGGGTAGTTCGATCATTCATCATATGAATATCCATTTGCATGCTTCGAACATCTCTATGTTCCCTACCAATGAAACGTGGTACTCTGCATCGCAAATGCTAGTCTCAAACTCGAGCGATCCTTATCCTTATTATCGGATGGCTCAATCGACTAAGAACAGTTTAGAATATACAGTGACTATAAGATGTGTTTCATGATAGACATCCCCATGTTCTACCACATCTTACATACACTATAGTATATTCAAGGTCTTTATCAAAACAACAATAGTATATCACAATATAACAATATGAAGAAAGATAAAGTCATTGCCATTAATAAAAGTGTAAATTATATTAAACAAAAGATTGTTTATACAAAGAGTCATCAAAGCCCTTAGCCACAAGTTGGCTCACCGGGCACCCACTCTTTCAATCTCCCACTTGCCCTATAGCCAACTAGTCATACTACGTAGACCCATTGCTTCGCGATGTTTGTCAAATAATGGTCCTGGCAAGGGCTTAGTAAGTGGATCAGCGATATTGTCTGCAGAGGCCACTCTTTCGACAGTGATGTCTCCTCTCTCCACAATCTCCCGGATGATGTGGTATTTCCTCAGTACGTGTTTGGATCTTTGATGAGACCTTGGTTCCTTTGCCTGAGCAACGGCACCCGTGTTGTCACAGTACACCGGGACTGGACCAACAACTTCAGGAATAACGCCCAACTCTTGGACGAAATTCCTCATCCAAACGGCCTCTTTAGCAGCAGCTGATGCTGCAATGTATTCAGCTTCAGTGGTGGAATCCACTGTGGTGTCCTGCTTGGAACTCTTCCAAGAGACAGCACCGCCATTGAGCATGAACACAAATCCAGAGGTTGACTTCGAGTCATCCACGTCACTTTGGAAGCTAGAGTCGGTATAGCCTTCCAATTTTAGTTCTCTTCCTCCATATACCATGAACATATTCTTAGTCCTTCGTAAGTACTTAAGAATGTCCTTCACGGCTTTCCAATGCATTTGACCGGGATTAGCTTGATATCTGCTCGTGACACTCAGAGCAAATGCTACATCCGGTCTGGTAGATATCATCCCATACATGATACTACCTATGGCTGATGCATATGATACATGTATCATTTTCTCTATCTCTTCATCCGTCTTGGGACACATAGACTTGGATAGAGAAACTCCATGACACATGGGTAGATGTCCTCTCTTGGACCCATCCATTGAAAAACGTTTCAATATGGTATCGATGTAGGTTGATTGAGTGATTCCTATCATTCTCTTAGATCTATCTCTATAGATCTGTATCCCTAGAATATAGGATGCCTCACCCAATTCCTTCATCGAGAATCTACCTGATAACCATATCTTTGTTGACTGCAACATCCCTACGTCATTCCCAATGAGTAGGATGTCATCAACATAAAGTACTAAGAATGTCACAGCATCCTTAACTACTTTTTTGTACACGCATGGTTCCTCCGGGTTCTTGATGAAACCAAAATCCTTTATTGTTTCATCAAATTTCTGGTTCCAACTTCTTGATGCTTGTTTTAGACCATAAATTGATCTCTGAAGCTTGCATACCTTATGCTCGCTTCCCATGGATGTGAACCCCTCAGGCTGCTTCATATAGATTTCTTCCTAATGTCTCCATTAAGAAAAGCAGTCTTCACATCCATTTGCCATATCTCATAGTCATACCATGCAGCTATGGCAATAAGGATTCTTATGGACTTGAACATTGCAACTGGCGAAAAGGTTTCATCATAGTCAACTCCTTGTCTTTGAGTATAACCTTTTGCCACCAATCGCGCCTTGTAGGTCAATACCTTACCATCAGGCCCAAGCTTTCTCTTGTAGATCCATTTACACCCTATTGGAACAATTCCATCGGGAGGATCTACTAAAGACCAAACTTGGTTTGTATGCATCGAATCTATTTCCGACTGCATAGCTTCAAGCCATAAATTTGAATCCGCATCAGAAATTGCTTCCTTGAAGTTTCTTGGATCACATCCAACATCGGGTTCATCTTGATCCCCTTCAAGAAGAAGACCATATCGAATAGGAGGTCTAGAAGTCCTCTCGGATCTTCTAGGTACAGGCGTGTCCAGCAATGGTTCCTGAGGTGTAGGATCGTTATTTTGTATTTCGGGTTCTTTTCGAATTTTTTCGATTTACATCATCTCGCCTTTCTTATCCAATAAGAACTCCTTCTCCAAGAAGGTGGCATTCCTTGAAACAAACACCTTTGTTTCAGCAGGATAATAGAAATAATATCCGATTGAATTCTTTGGATACCCTACAAAATAACATAAGCTGGATCGACTATCCAACTTATCTCCCACTGTCCGCTTCACGTAAGCAGGACATCCCCAAATCCTCAAGTACGAATACTTAGGAGCTTTGCCATTCCATAACTCGTATGGTGTTTTGTCCACTGCTTTAGTGTGGACGTTGTTCAACAATAATACCGCCGTTTCAAGCGCATAGCCCCAAAACGAAGGTGGAAGCTCAGTGAAGCTCATCATGGATCGAACCATGTCCAACAAAGTTCGATTACGATGCTCCGATACACCATTCAGCTGTGGTGTCATAGGAGGAGTCCACTGAGAGAGAATCCCATTCTCTTTTAGATAGTCCAAAAACTCGGTACTCAAGTATTCTCCACCTCGATCCGATCGAAGTGCTTTAATACTTTTACCTAGCTTGTTTTCTACTTCAGCCTTGAATTCTTTGAACTTTTCAAATGCTTCAGACTTATATTTCATTAAATATAAGTACACATACCTTGAATAATCATCAGTAAAGGTAATGAAGTAGGTGTGGCCATATTGAGTCCCAACTCTAAATGGACCACAAACATCTGTATGAATCAAATCCAACAGATTTTGACTACGCTCAGGTTTCCCCTTAAAGGGAGATTTAGTCATTTTTCCTTTTAGGCAGGATTCACAAGTAGGTAGAGAGTTAATATCAGACATATCAAACATGCCCTCTCCCACTAGCTTGTTCATCCTCCTTGAGGAAATAAGACCTAGCCTAGCGTGCCAAAGGTTTGCCGGGTTTTGGCTATCGATTTTCCTTTTGTTTGTTGTTGCCGGTTTATCAACATAATTTATTGGAACGTCTTTTAGTTTTAAGTTGTATAGATCGTTTTCAAGTTGTCCATTTCCAATTAAACATTCATTCTTGTAAATATTGCAAATCCCATTCACAAAATTGCAAGAATAACCATCTCTATCAAGCATAGAAACAGAAATAATGTTTTTAATCAAATCCGGAACAAATAAAACATCTCTTAAAAGTAACTTAAAACCGTTCTGCAAAATTAAATAAACTTCTCCCACGGCTTTTGCTTCAACTCTGGAACCATTTTCGAGCCTCAGCTGGGTCTCACCCATCCTAAGCCTGCGACTTCTTGTCATCACCTGCAAATCATTGCAAATGTGAGATCCACATCCGGTATCCAATACCCAAGAAGTAGTATTAAGTGAAACATTTATTTCAATATAGAACATACCCTTTGCAGTTCGCAACTGCTCTAGATATTCCTTGCAGTTACGCTTCCAATGACCGGGCTTCTTGCAATAATGGCAAACATCCTTGGATTTTTCCATGTTTGAAGCCTTTGTCTTGTACTTCTTCTCGGGTTCGACTTTCTTGGGTGGGGCAGAACGTTTCTTACCCTTTGTACTTGGCCCCTTCTTAGCAGAAGAAGAGGAGCCCACCAAGAAAGCCGGTTTATCCTTCTTTAATGTGGATTCATATGTCACAAGCATATTGACCATCTCTTCAAGGGAGGCCTCTATCTTGTTCATATTGAAATTTACCACAAATCCGTCAAACGAAGAAGGAAGAGACAGAAGTAGTAAGTCCACGTTGAGTTCATGCTCCAACACCAAATCAAGGGTTACCAACTTCTGTATGAGCCAAATCACTCGTACCCCATGATCACGGACCGAAGTCCCTTCACGCATGCGACACGTCATTAGCTCCTTTACAGTAGCAAACCTTTCAGCCCTCGATTGAGCCCCAAAAAGTTCCTTGAGTTGAACGTGAATGTCAGCAGCATTCACGGTGTCCTCAAATCGCCTCTGGAGTTCATCAGACATCGAGGCTTGCATATAGCATTTGGTCTTGATATCATGGTCCCACCATGTATCAAGCTTGGCTAACTCCTCCGGACTTACGTCAGCTGGTGCTTCCTTCGGAGGAGATTTTTCTAACACGTAGAGCATCTTCTCCGAAGTCAAGACAATATTCAACTTACGGAACAATTCCGTATAGTTTGCGCCAGTCAACTTATTTTGTTCGAGGATTGAGAAAAGTGGATTACGCGAATTCATCGTATGAAATACTGAAAAGAAACAGACAAATATCAGTGATTGTTTAAGCAATTTACTAAGACATAAAATAGGCGAAATTTATTTTATGAATCTCACTCCCACTATTTTAACGATTTCACTACCCTCTAGTGAAAACGGGAAACTGTTTTCCTTAGTGAGAACATGGAGTCCAATTGACAATCTATGGTCCCGAATAATATCAGCCAACCATAATTTCAAAAGGTAGAGCCCAATTGCTTCCAAAGCAACCTCCATGTTTTTACCTCATGTCCAATAAGGGCCCAATAATATGACGCCGTTTATTGTGACATGTCAAGATGACCCATCAATATTAAGTTGTGATGGACGGTCGCCATGTGGATCCCCCAATAATATGAGCCGATCCCATGGGAGTTCCACCCAACTTACAACATGTGTCGATCCAATGTACAGCTTTCCGACGAACGGGCCCCCCCAATAATATGAGCCGGACCGTATCCGCGGGTAGCATCTCATACATTGATCGTTGATGGAAGGTAGGAACATTTAAACAAATTTAAATTTCCTTTATTTATCTTGATATCAATTTTAAATCATAATTAAAATGAGGGATTTTTAATTATAAAAATTTGTCTCATCATTTTTAAAATTTTGTATGCTTGCAGGATTCACACAATTATGTCTAAAACATGCATACAACTATAATATCACATATTATATAGGATGATCGATTCCATTTCTAATCGACCCGTGGTTTCCAATCACGAGTCTTAGTCCAATCCTAGGTAATATGCAGTATGCAATGCAATCCTATTACATTTGCTTCCAATTTACATTTCTTCTGTCTTTATTGTCTGCTGGGCCCACCTCTATCTTCAAATCTTGATCTCCCACTAAATCTAATGTATTTACAATAAATAACAATGAAAAGTAGGGGATACATTTTTAAGGGATGGGAACGGGCCATAAACCAAGCCCACTTTTATTACTTATGACATTCATATTTGGGCCATAAACCAGGCCCATTAATAAAACCAACAACAATAAAACAAATGTAAATTCCTAACATACACCTACAAAATTGGTCATGGCAATCGATCATCCTTATCCAATAACATTTAATTCAAAATTAATTTATTGGATAACATGCTATGGTAATTTAAATTTAAAAGGATAAAATCATATTTCATACATAAAATCTTATTTTACATACAAAATCATATTTTATCTTTTTATCAAATAAAATCATATTTTATCTATAAAATCCAATTTTATACATAAAATCATATTTTACTCAATATATCCATAAGATCATATCTTATCATCAATTGTACCAAAAATAATTAATTTCAAAATTCAATTAAAGGATAAAATATTAAAATTTTCCAAAAATTCAAATTTATCCAAAAATCAATTTTAAAATTTTCGGACTCGAACAATTCGATCCGACGCCTCGTGGACCAATCAAAACAATTTTCGATCGGACCAAAAATAGAATTTTAACATATTAAAATTTAATTTAAAAAATTAAAAAAAATAATTTTTCCCGCGGCCCGCCCGGGACGTTCCTGGGCCGGGCAGCGACGATCGCTGCCCTGGGCAGCGCCGTGCGCCGCCCTGTGCAGCGCCCAGCGCCGCACAAGGCAGCGCCGTGCGCTGCCCGGGGCAGCGACGATCGCTGCCCCTGCCCCGGGCAGCGATCCAATCGCTGCCCGGGTTTTTTTTTTTGCCCGAAAAAAATAATTTTTTATTTTTAAAATATTTATTTTGTTTCAAAAACCGAGGCCTAAAAATTTTTGTACAATCGATTAATTTAATCGCTTGATCTGAGCAACCTGGCTCTGATACCACTGTTGGAGAACGCGGTGATCAGATCAATTAGGATTGATACCCGGTGCAGCGGAAGTTTAAAATTTTATATGGAACAATTCCATAATAGGTATCAACCTTACGATTAAATTGTGTGTGTAAAAATTAAATAACAATTATAAAATTTTTACCTTTAATCTCGAATCGAGATTTTTGGACACCAACAGATTTCTCTGCTCTTGTTGTATATCCCTGGAACTGATGGACGAACTGTTCTTCAATCAGGTCCACGAACAGAGATTTAATCCCTCTGATAGATTGCACTAGAAAATCTATCAGAAGTTTTCTACGAAGAGATTAACGAATTTGATCCGTTAAACCAGACTGTAATTCAAAATCACAGACTGGATTTTTCTCGAGTAGAGGGAGAGAAGGAGACGGCCACCTTTTTAAAATAAACTAGGGTTTTCGAAAATCCTTGTGACCTGTTGTGTGTAATTTTTGTACTGCAATAACTTATTTATAATGTAGGCCACTAACAGCTTAGGGCCCATTAGTCATAAGTTCAGGCCCGACAAGCAAAGCCCGCATGTTCAAAAATTAATATAAAATTCATCGTGACTCCGATTGATAAACCGATTTCACCAATGTGCACAGAAACCATTTCTGCACCTTTTAAAGTCAAGATAAATTTTTCTGAATCCGAATTCAGTGATTTCCAAAAATGGCCATCCCTATGTCATTTTAGGAAATCTTACTCCTCTACTCTTAAATAAGAAGTCCAACTTCTTCGTTCATTAAATTTAACTCTTTAAATTTAACTATCTCAACGGGGATTAAAAATCCATTACACTGTGTGACCCTCAATGGTTCAGGGATACAGCTAGCCGTGGGCTCACAACTCCTTGTGACTCGGAACAACAATTTCCGACTTGCCCATCGAATCATGGTATGAGCACCTAGCAACATCGCCTCATGATTCCCTAGGTATCACTGATAGTGCCTACAAGAACCAGTAGATTTTGGTTAGCGTACAGTACGGTCCCTTCATCCATATATCCCGATCGAATCAACAACCATTGGTATATCGAGAGTCGCTCGAGATTCGATAACTATGCAATACATCTTGAAGATCAAATAGTGACATCGCATGTGCTACTAAGAAACCATTTCTTAAATCACATCATGTACTCTGGCCAGAGATTCGTCACACTAATATCTCCTCAGATCGCATAGGATATCCACACTCACAAGTATGTGGTGAATCCTTGACAACAAAGCATCGACTCCTACATGTGTTGTAACTGTACCCAATCCCGACACCTGATGACCCCAATAGAGTCGGTAAACGAGTCAAAGCACAGTACTAGCATATAGAGTCTCAATGATGTTTCAAGTAGTAAGGACTAATGGTGTACAACCAAAACCGCGGACTATTTCCACTCGATAAGTGATAACCACTTGGAAAGTCCGGATAGGGTAGTTCGATCATTCATCATATGAATATCCATTTGCATGCTTCGAACATCTCTATGTTCCCTACCAATGAAACGTGGTACTCTGCATCGCAAATGCTAGTCTCAAACTCGAGCGATCCTTATCCTTATTATCGGACGGCTCAATCGACTAGGAACAGTTTAGAATATACAGTGACTATAAGATGTGTTTCATGATAGACATCCCCATGTTCTACCACATCTTACATACACTATAGTATATTCAAGGTCTTTATCAAAACAACAATAGTATATCACAATATAACAATATGAAGAAAGATAAAGTCATTGCCATTAATAAAAGTGTAAATTATATTAAACAAAAGATTGTTTATACAAAGAGTCATCAAAGCCCTTAGCCACAAGTTGGCTCACCGGGCACCCACTCTTTCAATCTCCCACTTGCCTATAGCCAACTAGTCATACTACGTAGACCCATTGCTTCGCGATGTTTGTCAAATAATGGTCCTGGCAAGGGCTTAGTAAGTGGATCAGCGATATTGTCTGCAGAGGCCACTCTTTCGACAGTGATGTCTCCTCTCTCCACAATCTCCCGGATGATGTGGTATTTCCTCAGTACGTGTTTGGATCTTTGATGAGACCTTGGTTCCTTTGCCTGAGCAACGGCACCCGTGTTGTCACAGTACACCGGGACTGGACCAACAACTTCAGGAATAACGCCCAACTCTTGGACGAAATTCCTCATCCAAACGGCCTCTTTAGCAGCAGCTGATGCTGCAATGTATTCAGCTTCAGTGGTGGAATCCGCTGTGGTGTCCTGCTTGGAACTCTTCCAAGAGACAGCACCTTCCAAGAGACAGCACCGCCATTGAGCATGAACACAAATCCAGAGGTTGACTTCGAGTCATCCACGTCACTTTGGAAGCTAGAGTCGGTATAGCCTTCCAATTTTAGTTCTCTTCCTCCATATACCATGAACATATTCTTAGTCCTTCGTAAGTACTTAAGAATGTCCTTCACGGCTTTCCAATGCATTTGACCGGGATTAGCTTGATATCTGCTCGTGACACTCAGAGCAAATGCTACATCCGGTCTGGTAGATATCATCCCATACATGATACTACCTATGGCTGATGCATATGATACATGTATCATTTTCTCTATCTCTTCATCCGTCTTGGGACACATAGACTTGGATAGAGAAACTCCATGACACATGGGTAGATGTCCTCTCTTGGACCCATCCATTGAAAAACGTTTCAATATGGTATCGATGTAGGTTGATTGAGTGATTCCTATCATTCTCTTAGATCTATCTCTATAGATCTGTATCCCTAGAATATAGGATGCCTCACCCAATTCCTTCATCGAGAATCTACCTGATAACCATATCTTTGTTGACTGCAACATCCCTACGTCATTCCCAATGAGTAGGATGTCATCAACATAAAGTACTAAGAATGTCACAGCATCCTTAACTACTTTTTTGTACACGCATGGTTCCTCCGGGTTCTTGATGAAACCAAAATCCTTTATTGTTTCATCAAATTTCTGGTTCCAACTTCTTGATGCTTGTTTTAGACCATAAATTGATCTCTGAAGCTTGCATACCTTATGCTCGCTTCCCATGGATGTGAACCCCTCAGGCTGCTTCATATAGATTTCTTCCTAATGTCTCCATTAAGAAAAGCAGTCTTCACATCCATTTGCCATATCTCATAGTCATACCATGCAGCTATGGCAATAAGGATTCTTATGGACTTGAACATTGCAACTGGCGAAAAGGTTTCATCATAGTCAACTCCTTGTCTTTGAGTATAACCTTTTGCCACCAATCGCGCCTTGTAGGTCAATACCTTACCATCAGGCCCAAGCTTTCTCTTGTAGATCCATTTACACCCTATTGGAACAATTCCATCGGGAGGATCTACTAAAGACCAAACTTGGTTTGTATGCATCGAATCTATTTCCGACTGCATAGCTTCAAGCCATAAATTTGAATCCGCATCAGAAATTGCTTCCTTGAAGTTTCTTGGATCACATCCAACATCGGGTTCATCTTGATCCCCTTCAAGAAGAAGACCATATCGAATAGGAGGTCTAGAAGTCCTCTCGGATCTTCTAGGTACAGGCGTGTCCAGCAATGGTTCCTGAGGTGTAGGATCGTTATTTTGTATTTCGGGTTCTTTTCGAATTTTTTCGATTTCCATCATCTCGCCTTTCTTATCCAATAAGAACTCCTTCTCCAAGAAGGTGGCATTCCTTGAAACAAACACCTTTGTTTCAGCAGGATAATAGAAATAATATCCGATTGAATTCTTCGGATACCCTACAAAATAACATAAGCTGGATCGACTATCCAACTTATCTCCCACTGTCCGCTTCACGTAAGCAGGACATCCCCAAATCCTCAAGTACGAATACTTAGGAGCTTTGCCATTCCATAACTCTTATGGTGTTTTGTCCACTGCTTTAGTGTGGACGTTGTTCAACAATAATACCGCCGTTTCAAGCGCATAGCCCCAAAACGAAGGTGGAAGCTCAGTGAAGCTCATCATGGATCGAACCATGTCCAACAAAGTTCGATTACGATGCTCCGATACACCATTCAGCTGTGGTGTCATAGGAGGAGTCCACTGAGAGAGAATCCCATTCTCTTTTAGATAGTCCAAAAACTCGGTACTCAAGTATTCTCCACCTCGATCCGATCGAAGTGCTTTAATACTTTTACCTAGCTTGTTTTCTACTTCAGCCTTGAATTCTTTGAACTTTTCAAATGCTTCAGACTTATATTTCATTAAATATAAGTACACATACCTTGAATAATCATCAGTAAAGGTAATGAAGTAGGTGTGGCCATATTGAGTCCCAACTCTAAATGGACCACAAACATCTGTATGAATCAAATCCAACAGATTTTGACTACGCTCAGGTTTCCCCTTAAAGGGAGATTTAGTCATTTTTCCTTTTAGGCAGGATTCACAAGTAGGTAGAGAGTTAATATCAGACATATCAAACATGCCCTCTCCCACTAGCTTGTTCATCCTCCTTGAGGAAATAAGACCTAGCCTAGCGTGCCAAAGGTTTGCCGGGTTTTGGCTATCGATTTTCCTTTTGTTTGTTGTTGCCGGTTTATCAACATAATTTATTGGAACGTCTTTTAGTTTTAAGTTGTATAGATCGTTTTCAAGTTGTCCATTTCCAATTAAACATTCATTCTTGTAAATATTGCAAATCCCATTCACAAAATTGCAAGAATAACCATCTCTATCAAGCATAGAAACAGAAATAATGTTTTTAATCAAATCCGGAACAAATAAAACATCTCTTAAAAGTAACTTAAAACCGTTCTGCAAAATTAAATAAACTTCTCCCACGGCTTTTGCTTCAACTCTGGAACCATTTTCGAGCCTCAGCTGGGTCTCACCCATCCTAAGCCTGCGACTTCTTGTCATCACCTGCAAATCATTGCAAATGTGAGATCCACATCCGGTATCCAATACCCAAGAAGTAGTATTAAGTGAAACATTTATTTCAATATAGAACATACCCTTTGCAGTTCGCAACTGCTCTAGATATTCCTTGCAGTTACGCTTCCAATGACCGGGCTTCTTGCAATAATGGCAAACATCCTTGGATTTTTCCATGTTTGAAGCCTTTGTCTTGTACTTCTTCTCGGGTTCGACTTTCTTGGGTGGGGCAGAACGTTTCTTACCCTTTGTACTTGGCCCCTTCTTAGCAGAAGAAGAGGAGCCCACCAAGAAAGCCGGTTTATCCTTCTTTAATGTGGATTCATATGTCACAAGCATATTGACCATCTCTTCAAGGGAGGCCTCTATCTTGTTCATATTGAAATTTACCACAAATCCGTCAAACGAAGAAGGAAGAGACAGAAGTAGTAAGTCCACGTTGAGTTCATGCTCCAACACCAAATCAAGGGTTACCAACTTCTGTATGAGCCAAATCACTCGTACCCCATGATCACGGACCGAAGTCCCTTCACGCATGCGACACGTCATTAGCTCCTTTACAGTAGCAAACCTTTCAGCCCTCGATTGAGCCCCAAAAAGTTCCTTGAGTTGAACGTGAATGTCAGCAGCATTCACGGTGTCCTCAAATCGCCTCTGGAGTTCATCAGACATCGAGGCTTGCATATAGCATTTGGTCTTGATATCATGGTCCCACCATGTATCAAGCTTGGCTAACTCCTCCGGACTTACGTCAGCTGGTGCTTCCTTCGGAGGAGATTTTTCTAACACGTAGAGCATCTTCTCCGAAGTCAAGACAATCTTCAACTTACGGAACCATTCCGTATAGTTTGCGTCAGTCAACTTATTTTGTTCGAGGATTGAGAAAAGTGGATTACGCGAATTCATCGTATGAAATACTGAAAAGAAACAGACAAATATCAGTGATTGTTTAAGCAATTTACTAAGACATAAAATAGGCGAAATTTATTTTATGAATCTCACTCCCACTATTTTAACGATTTCACTACCCTCTAGTGAAAACGGGAAACTGTTTTCCTTAGTGAGAACATGGAGTCCAATTGACAATCTATGGTCCCGAATAATATCAGCCAACCATAATTTCAAAAGGTAGAGCCCAATTGCTTCCAAAGCAACCTCCATATTTTTACCTCATGTCCAATAAGGGCCCAATAATATGACGCCGTTTATTGTGACATGTCAAGATGACCCATCAATATTAAGTTGTGATGGACGGTCGCCATGTGGATCCCCCAATAATATGAGCCGATCCCATGGGAGTTCCACCCAACTTACAACATGTGTCGATCCAATGTACAGCTTTCCGACGAACGGGCCCCCCCAATAATATGAGCCGGACCGTATCCGCGGGTAGCATCTCATACATTGATCGTTGATGGAAGGTAGGAACATTTAAACAAATTTAAATTTCCTTTATTTATCTTGATATCAATTTTAAATCATAATTAAAATGAGGGATTTTTAATTATAAAAATTTGTCTCATCATTTTTAAAATTTTGTATGCTTGCAGGATTCACACAATTATGTCTAAAACATGCATACAACTATAATATCACATATTATATAGGATGATCGATTCCATTTCTAATCGACCCGTGGTTGCCAATCACGAGTCTTAGTCCAATCCTAGGTAATATGCAGTATGCAATGCAATCCTATTACATTTGCTTCCAATTTACATTTCTTCTGTCTTTATTGTCTGCTGGGCCCACCTCTATCTTCAAATCTTGATCTCCGACTAAATCTAATGTATTTACAATAAATAACAATGAAAAGTAGGGGATACATTTTTAAGGGATGGGAACGGGCCATAAACCAAGCCCACTTTTATTACTTATGACATTCATATTTGGGCCATAAACCAGGCCCATTAATAAAACCAACAACAATAAAACAAATGTAAATTCCTAACATACACCTACAAAATTGGTCATGGCAATCGATCATCCTTATCCAATAACATTTAATTCAAAATTAATTTATTGGATAACATGCTATGGTAATTTAAATTTAAAAGGATAAAATCATATTTCATACATAAAATCTTATTTTACATACAAAATCATATTTTATCTTTTTATCAAATAAAATCATATTTTATCTATAAAATCCAATTTTATACATAAAATCATATTTTACTCAATATATCCATAAGATCATATCTTATCATCAATTGTACCAAAAATAATTAATTTCAAAATTCAATTAAAGGATAAAATATTAAAATTTTCCAAAAATTCAAATTTACCCAAAAATCAATTTTAAAATTTTCGGACTCGAACAATTCGATCCGACGCCTCGTGGACCAATCAAAACAATTTTCGATCGGACCAAAAATAGAATTTTAACATATTAAAATTTAATTTAAAAAATTAAAAAAAATAATTTTTCCCGCGGCCCGCCCGGGACGTTCCCGGGCCGGGCAGCGACGATCGCTGCCCTAGGCAGCGCCGTGCGGTGCCCGGGGCAGCGACGATCGCTGCCCCTGCCCCGGGAAGCGATCCAATCGCTGCCCGGGTTTTTTTTTTTGCCCGAAAAAAATAATTTTTTATTTTTAAAATATTTATTTTGTTTCAAAAACCGAGGCCTAAAAATTTTTGTACAATCGATTAATTTAATCGCTTGATCTGAGCAACCTGGCTCTGATACCACTGTTGGAGAACGCGGTGATCAGATCAATTAGGATTGATACCCGGTGCAGCGGAAGTTTAAAATTTTATATGGAACAATTCCATAATAGGTATCAACCTTACGATTAAATTGTGTGTGTAAAAATTAAATAACAATTATAAAATTTTTACCTTTAATCTCGAATCGAGATTTTTGGACACCAACAGATTTCTCTGCTCTTGTTGTATATCCCTGGAACTGATGGACGAACTGTTCTTCAATCAGGTCCACGAACAGAGATTTAATCCCTCTGATAGATTGCACTAGAAAATCTATCAGAAGTTTTCTACGAAGAGATTAACGAATTTGATCCGTTAAACCAGACTGTAATTCAAAATCACAGGCTGGATTTTTCTCGAGTAGAGGGAGAGAAGGAGACGGCCACCTTTTTAAAATAAACTAGGGTTTTCGAAAATCCTTGTGACCTGTTGTGTGTAATTTCTGTACTGCAATAACTTATTTATAATGTAGGCCACTAACAGCTTAGGGCCCATTAGTCATAAGTTCAGGCCCGACAAGCAAAGCCCGCATGTTCAAAAATTAATATAAAATTCATCGTGACTCCGATTGATAAACCGATTTCACCAATGTGCACAGAAACCATTTCTGCACCTTTTAAAGTCAAGATAAATTTTTCTGAATCCGAATTCAGTGATTTCCAAAAATGGCCATCCCTATGTCATTTTAGGAAATCTTACTCCTCTACTCTTAAATAAGAAGTCCAACTTCTTCGTTCATTAAATTTAACTCTTTAAATTTAACTATCTCAACGGGGATTAAAAATCCATTACACTGTGTGACCCTCAATGGTTCAGGGATACAGCTAGCCGTGGGCTCACAACTCCTTGTGACTCGGAACAACAATTTCCGACTTGCCCATCGAATCATGGTATGAGCACCTAGCAACATCGCCTCATGATTCCCTAGGTATCACTGATAGTGCCTACAAGAACCAGTAGATTTTGGTTAGCGTACAGTACGGTCCCTTCATCCATATATCCCGATCGAATCAACAACCATTGGTATATCGAGAGTCGCTCGAGATTCGATAACTATGCAATACATCTTGAAGATCAAATAGTGACATCGCATGTGCTACTAAGAAACCATTTCTTAAATCACATCATGTACTCTGGCCAGAGATTCGTCACACTAATATCTCCTCAGATCGCATAGGATATCCACATGTAAGAGTGGGTGCCCAGTGAGCCAACTGTGTGGCTATGGGCTTTGATGACTCTTTGTATGAACAATCTTTTGTTTAATATTATTTACACTTTTATGGCAATGACTTTATATTACTTCATATTGTTATATTGTGATATACTATTGTTGTTTTGATAAAGACCTTGAATATACTATAGTGTATGTAAGATGTGGTAGAACATGGAGATGTCTATCATGAAATACATCTTATAGTCACTGTATGTTCTAAAACCGTTCCTAGTCGATTGAGCCGTCCGATAATAAGGATAAGGATCGCTCGAGTTTGAGACTAGCATTTGCGATGCGGAGTACCACGTTTCATTGGTAGGGAACATGGAGATGTTCGAAGCATGCAAATGGATATTCATAGGATGAATAATCGAACTACCCTATCCGAACTTTCCAAGTGGTTATCACTTATCGAGTGGATAAAGTCCGCGGTTTTGGTTGTACACCATTAGTCCTTACTACTTGAAACATCATGGAGACTCTATATGCTAGTACTGTGCTTTGACTCGTTTACCGACTCTATGGGGGTCATCAGGTGTCGAGATTGGGTACAGTTACGACACATATAGGAGTCAATGCATTGTTGTCAAGGATTCACCACATACTTGCGAGTGTGGATATCCTATGCGATCTGAGGAGATATTAGTGTGATAAATCTCTGGCCAGAGTAATTGATGTGATTTAAGAAATGGTTTCTTAGTAGCACATGCGATGTCACTAATTTGATCTTCAAGATGTATTGCATAGTTATCGAATCTTGAGCGACTCTCGATATACCAATGGTTGTTGATTCGATCGGGATATATGGATGAAGGGACCGTACTGTACGCTAACCAAAATCTACTGGTTCTTGTAGGCACTATCAGTGATACCTAGGGAATCATGGGGCGATGTTGCTAGGCGCTTTACCATGATTCGTTGGGCAAGTCGGAAAGTGTTGTTCCGAGTCACAAGGAGTTGTGAGCCCACGGCTAGCTGTATCCCTGAACCATTGAGGGTCACACAGTGTAATGGAGTTTTAATCCCCGTTGAGATAGTTAAATTTAAAGAGTTAAATTTAATGAACTAAGGAGTTGGACTTCTTAAATAAGAGTAAGGGAGTAGGATTTCCTAAAATGACATAGGGATGGACATTTTTGGAAACCACTGAATTCGGATTCAGGAAAATTTATTTTGACTTTAAAATGTGCAGAAATGGTTTCTGTGCACATTGGTGAAATCAGTTCATCAATTGGAGTCACGATGAATTTTATATTAATTTCTGAACGAGCGGGCTTTGCTTGTCGGGCCCCAGCTTATGACTAATGGGCCCTAAGGTGTTAGTGGCCTGCATTATAAATAAGTTATTTCAGTACAGAAATTAAATACATTAGCTCATTATTTTGAGAGAGAAAAATCGAAACCCTAGCCTCTCCTCTAGAATAATCGGCCGAACCCCTGCCTTGCTCTGCCCGAGAAAATTCCGGTCTGTGATTTTGAATCGCAGTAAGGAATAACGAATCAAATTCGTGTATTCTCTTCGCAGAAAACTTCTGATAGATTTTCTAGTGCAATCTATCAGAGGGATTAAACCTCTGTTCGTGGACCTGATTGAAGGAGTTCATCGGTTCCAGGGAGAGACAACAAGAGCAGATAAAATCTGTTGGTGTCCAGTAATCTCGTTGCGAGATTGGAGGTAAAATTTAATAACTGTTATTTGAATTTTACACACACAATAATTTAATCGTTAAACGGTTGATACCCACACCATGGAATTGTTCCATGATAAAATTTTTAAACTTCCGCTGCACCGGGTATCAATCGTGATTGATCTGACCGCCAGTTTTCCAACAGTGGTATCAAAACCAGGTTGCTCAGATCAAACGATTAAATTAATCAATTGTACAAAATTTTTGAGTCTCGGTTTTTGAAACAAAATAAATATTTTTAAATAAAAAAAAAAAATTTTTTCGGGGCAAAACCCGGGCAGCGATTGGATCGCTGCCCGGTGGGGCAGCAATTGTTGCTGCCCCGGGCGGCGCACGGCGCCGCCCAAGGCGGCGACCGTCGCCGCCCAGGGCGGCGCACGGCGCCGCCCAGCGCAGCGCTGGGCGCTGCGCAGGGCAGCACTCGGCGCCGCCCAGGGGCGGCGCCAGGCGCTGCCCTAAGGGGGCAGCCGGGCTGCCCCGGCCCGCGCCCCGGGTGCGGGCCGGCCCGGGAGTGTCCCGGGCGGCCCGCGGGAAAAATTATATTTTTATTAATTTTAATATTTAAAATTTTATTTTTGGTCCGGTCAAAAATTGTTTTTGATTGGTTCACGAGATTTCGGATCGAATTGTTCGAGTCCGTAAATTTTAAAATTGATTTTGGATAAATTTGAATTTTTGGAAAATTTTAATATTTTATCCGTAAATTGAATTTTGAAATCAATTATTTTGGTACAATTGATGATAAGATATGATCTTATGATATATTAAGTAAAATATGATTTTATTTGTAAAATTGGATTTTATAGATAAAATATGATTTTATTTGATATAGAGATAAAATATGATTTTATATGTGAAATGAGATTTTATATATAAAATATGATTTTATCTTGTTTAAATTTGAATTGCCACAGCATGTTATCCAATAAATTAATTTTGAATTAAATGTTATTGGATAAGGATGATCGATTGCCATGACCAATTTTGTAGGTGTATGTTAGGAATTTACATTTTGTCTTTATTATTGTTGGTTTTATTAATGGGCCTGGTTTATGGCCCGATATGAATGTCATATGTAATAAAAGTGGGCTTGGTTTATAGCCCGTTCCCACCCCCTAAAAATGTATCCCCTACTTGTCATTGTTATTTATTGTAAATACATTAGATTTAGTGGGAGATCAAGATTTGAAGATGGTGGGCCCAGCAGACAATGAAGACTGAAGAAATGTAAATTGGAAGCATATGTAATAGGATTGCATTTGCATACTGCATATTACCTAGGATTGAACTAAGACCCGTGATTGGCAACCACGGGTCAATTAGAAATGGAATCGATCATCCTATATAATATGTGATATTATGATTGTATGCATGTTTAGACATAAATTGCGTGAATCCGGCAATGCATGCAATAAATTAAATATGATGAGACAAATATTTTTATAAATAAAATCCCTCATTTTAAATATGATTTAAAATTTATATCAAGATAAATAAAGGAAATTTAAATATTGTTTAAATGTTCCTACCTTCCATCAACGGTCAATGTATGTGATGCTACCCGCGGATACGGTCCGGCTCATATTATTGGGGGGGCCCGTCCGTCGGAAAGCTGTACATTGGATCGACAAATGTTGTAAGTTGGGTGGAACTCCCATGGGATCGGCTCATATTATTGGGGGATCCACATGGCGACCGTCCATCACAACTTAATATTGATGGGTCATCTTGACATGTCACTTTAAACGGCGTCATATTATTGGGCCCTTATTGGACATGAGGTAAACACATGGGGGTTGCTTTGGAAGCAATTGGGCTCTACCTTTTGAGAATTATGGTTGGCTGATATTATTCGGGACCATAAGTTTGTCAATTGGACTCCATGTTCTCACTAAGGAAAAAGTTTCCCGTTTTCACTAGAGGGTGGTGAAATCGTTAAAATAGTGGGAGTGAGATTCATAAAATTAAATTCGCCTATTTTATGTCTTAGTAAATTGTTAAACAATCATTGATATATGTCTGTTTTCCTTTTCAGTATTTCATACAATGAATTCGCGAAATCCTTTATTCTCGATCCTCGAACAAAACAAGCTGACTGGCGCCAACTATACGGAATGGTTCCGGAAGTTGAAAATTGTCTTAACTTCGGAGAAAATGCTCTACGTGTTAGAGAAAGCACCTCCGAAGGAAGCACCAGCTGACATAAGTCCGGAGGAATTGGCCAAACTTGATGCATGGTGTGACCATGACATCAAGACCAAATGCTATATGCAAGCCTCGATGTCTGATGAACTCCAGAGGCGATTTGAGGACACGGTGAATGCTGCTGACATTCACGCGCAACTCAAGGAACTTTTTGGGGCTCAGTCGAGGGCTGAAAGGTTCTCTACTGTTAAGGAGTTGATGACGTGCCGCATGCGTGAAGGGACTTCGGTCCGTGATCATGGGGTACGAGTGATTTGGCTCATACAGAAGTTAGCGACCCTTGATTTGGTGTTGGAGCATGAACTCAATGTGGACTTGCTGCTTCTATCTCTTCCTTCTTCATTTGATGGATTCGTGATAAATTTTAATATGAACAAGATAGAGGCCACCCTTGAAGAGACGGTCAATATGCTCGTTACATATGAATCCACACTTAAGAAGGATAAGCCAGCTTTCTTGGTGGGCTCCTCATCTTCTGCTAAGAAGGGACCAAGTATGAAGGGCAAGAAACGTTCTGCCCCACCCAAGAAAGTGGAACCCGAGAAGAAGCAAAAGACAAAGGCTTCAAACAATGGAAAATCCAAGGATGTTTGCCATTACTGCAAGAAGCCGGGTCATTGGAAGCGCAACTGCAAGGAGTATCTTGAGCAGTTAGGAACTGCAAAGGGTATGTTCTATATCGAAATAAACATGTCACTTAATACAACTTCTTGGGTATTGGATACCGGATGTGGATCTCACATTTGCAATGATTTGCAGGTGATGACAAGAAGTCGCAGGCTTAGAATGGGTGAGACCCAGCTGAGGCTCGGGAATGGTTCCAGAGTTGAAGCTACGGCCATTGGAGATGTTTGTTTGATTTTGCAGAATGGTTTTAAATTATTGTTGAGAGATGTTTTATTTGTGCCAGATTTAATTAAAAACATTATTTCTATTTCTATGCTTGATAGAGATGGTTATTCTTGTAATTTTGTGAATGAGATTTGCAATATTTACAAGAATGAATGTTTAATTGGAAATGGACAACTTGAAAACGATCTATACAATTTAAAACTAAAAGACGTTCCAGTGAATTGTATTGACAAACCGGCGACAACAAACAAAAGGAAAATCGATAGTCAAAACCCGGCAAACCTTTGGCACGCTAGACTAGGTCATATTTCCTCAAGGAGGATGAACAAGCTAGTGGGAGAGGGCATGTTTGATATGTCTGATATTAACTCTCTACCTACTTGTGAATCCTGCCTAAAAGGAAAAATGACTAAATCTCCTTTTAAGGGGAAACCTGAGCGTAGTCAGAATCTGTTGGATTTGATCCATACAGATGTTTGTGGTCCATTTAGAGTAGGGACTCAACATGGCCACACCTACTTCATTACCTTTACTGATGATTATTCAAGGTATGGGTATTTATATTTAATGAAATATAAGTCTGAAGCATTTGAAAAGTTCAAAGAATTCAAGGCTGAAGTAGAAAACAAGCTAGGTAAAAGTATTAAAGCACTTCGATCGGATCGAGGTGGAGAATACTTGAGTACCGAGTTTTTGGACTATCTAAAAGAGAATGGGATTCTCTCTCAGTGGACTCCTCCTATGACACCACAGCTTAATGGTGTATCGGAGCGTCGTAATCGAACTTTGTTGGACATGGTTCGATCTATGATGAGCTTCACTGAGCTTCCACCTTCGTTTTGGGGCTATGCGCTTGAAACGGCGGTATTGTTGTTGAACAACGTCCACACTAAAGCAGTGGACAAACACCATACGAGTTATGGAATGGCAAAGCTCCTAAGTATTCGTACTTGAGGATTTGGGGATGTCCTGCTTACGTGAAGCGGACAGTGGGAGATAAGTTGGATAGTCGATCCAGCTTATGTTATTTTGTAGGGTATCCGAAGAATTCAATCGGATATTATTTCTATTATCCTGCTGAAACAAAGGTGTTTGTTTCTAGGAATGCCACCTTCTTGGAGAAGGAATTCTTATTGGATAAGAAAGGCGAGATGATGGAACTCGAAGAAGTTCGAGAAGAACCCGAAATACGAAATAACGATCCTACACCTCAGGAACCATTGCTGGACACGCCTGCACCTAGAAGATCCGAAAGGACTTCTAGACCTCCAGTTCGATATGGTCTTCTTCTTGAAGGGGATCAAGATGAACCCGACATTGGATGTGATCCAAGAAACTTCAAGGAAGCAATTTCTGATGCGGATTCGAATTTATGGCTTTAAGCTATGCAGTCAGAATTGGATTCGATGCATACAAACCAAGTTTGGTCTTTAGTAGATCCTCCCGATGGAATTGTTCCGATAGGGTGTAAATGGATCTACAAAAGAAAGCTTGGGCCTGATGGTAAGGTATTGACCTACAAGGCGCGATTGGTGGCTAAAGGTTATACTCAAAGGCAAGGAGTTGACTATGACGAAACCTTTTCACCAGTTGCAATGTTCAAGTCCATAAGAATCCTAATTGCCATAGCTGCATGGTATGACTATGAGATATGACAGATGGATGTGAAGACTGCTTTTCTTAATGGAGACATTAAGGAAGAAATCTATATGTGGCAGCCTGAGGGGTTCACATCCATGGGAAGCGAGCATAAGGTATGCAAGCTTCAGAGATCAATTTATGGTCTAAAACAAGCATCAAGAAGTTGGAACCAGAAATTTGATGAAACAATAAAAGATTTTGGTTTCATCAAGAACCCGGAGGAACCTTGCGTGTACAAGAAAGTAGTTAAGGATGCGGTGACATTCTTAGTACTTTATGTTGATGACATCCTACTCATTGGGAATGATGTAGGGATGTTGCAGTCAACAAAGATATGGTTATCAGGTAGATTTTCGATGAAAGATTTGGGAGAGGCATCCTACATTCTTGGGATACAGATCTATAGAGATAGATCTAAGAGAATGATAGGACTCACTCAATCAACCTACATCGATACCATATTGAAACGGTTTTCAATGGATGGGTCCAAAAGAGGACATCTACCCATGTGTCATGGAGTTTCTCTATCCAAGTCTATGTGTCCCAAGACTGATGAAGAGATAGAGAATATGACACATGTACCATATGCGTCAGCTATAGGTAGTATCATGTATGGGATGATATCTACCAGACCGGATGTAGCATTTGCTCTGAGTGTCACGAGCAGATATCAGTCTAATCCTGGTCAAATGCATTGGAAAGCCGTGAAGGACATTCTTAAGTACTTGCGAAGGACTAAGAATATGTTCATGGTTTATGGAGGACGAGAACTCAAATTGGAAGGCTATACCGACTCTAGCTTCCAAAGTGATGTGGATGACTCGAAGTCAACCTCTGGATTTGTGTTCATGCTCAATGGCGGTGCTGTCTCTTGGAAGAGTTCCAAGCAGGACACCACAGCGGATTCCACCACTGAGGCTGAATACATTGCAGCATCAGCTGCTGCTAAAGAGGCCGTTTGGATGAGGAATTTCGTCCAAGAGTTGGGCGTCATTCCTGAATTTGTTGGTCCAGTCCCGGTGTACTGCGACAACACGGGTGCCGTTGCTCAAGCAAAGGAACCAAGGTCTCATCAAAGATCCAAACACGTACTGAGGAAATACCACATAATCCGGGAGATTGTGGAAAGAGGAGACATCATTGTCAAACGAGTGGCCTCTGCAGACAATATCGCTGATCCGCTTACTAAGCCCTTGCCAGGACCATTGTTTGACAAACATCGCGAAGCAATGGGTCTACGTAGTATGACTAGTTGGCTATAGGGCAAGTGGGAGATTGTAAGAGTGGGTGCCCAGTGAGCCAACTGTGTGGCTATGGGCTTTGATGACTCTTTGTATGAACAATCTTTTGTTTAATATTATTTACACTTTTATGGCAATGACTTTATATTACTTCATATTGTTATATTGTGATATACTATTGTTGTTTTGATAAAGACCTTGAATATACTATAGTGTATGTAAGATGTGGTAGAACATGGAGATGTCTATCATGAAATACATCTTATAGTCACTGTATGTTCTAAAACCGTTCCTAGTCGATTGAGCCGTCCGATAATAAGGATAAGGATCGCTCGAGTTTGAGACTAGCATTTGCGATGCGGAGTACCACGTTTCATCATGGAGATGTTCGAAGCATGCAAATGGATATTCATAGGATGAATAATCGAACTACCCTATCCGGACTTTCCAAGTGGTTATCACTTATCGAGTGGATAAAGTCCGCGGTTTTGGTTGTACACCATTAGTCCTTACTACTTGAAACATCATGGAGACTCTATATGCTAGTACTGTGCTTTGACTCGTTTACCGACTCTATGGGGGTCATCAGGTGTCGAGATTGGGTACAGTTACGACACATATAGGAGTCAATGCATTGTTGTCAAGGATTCACCACATACTTGCGAGTGTGGATATCCTATGCGATCTGAGGAGATATTAGTGTGATAAATCTCTGGCCAGAGTAATTGATGTGATTTAAGAAATGGTTTCTTAGTAGCACATGCGATGTCACTAATTTGATCTTCAAGATGTATTGCATAGTTATCGAATCTTGAGCGACTCTCGATATACCAATGGTTGTTGATTCGATCGGGATATATGGATGAAGGGACCGTACTGTACGCTAACCAAAATCTACTGGTTCTTGTAGGCACTATCAGTGATACCTAGGGAATCATGGGGCGATGTTGCTAGGCGCTTTACCATGATTCGTTGGGCAAGTCGAAAAGTGTTGTTCCGAGTCACAAGGAGTTGTGAGCCCACGGCTAGCTGTATCCCTGAACCATTGAGGGTCACACAGTGTAATGGAGTTTTAATCCCCGTTGAGATAGTTAAATTTAAAGAGTTAAATTTAATGAACTAAGGAGTTGGACTTCTTAAATAAGAGTAAGGGAGTAGGATTTCCTAAAATGACATAGGGATGGACATTTTTGGAAACCACTGAATTCGGATTCAGGAAAATTTATTTTGACTTTAAAATGTGCAGAAATGGTTTCTGTGCACATTGGTGAAATCAGTTCATCAATTGGAGTCACGATGAATTTTATATTAATTTCTGAACGAGCGGGCTTTGCTTGTCGGGCCCCAGCTTATGACTAATGGGCCCTAAGGTGTTAGTGGCCTGCATTATAAATAAGTTATTTCAGTACAGAAATTAAATACATTAGCTCATTATTTTGAGAGAGAAAAATCGAAACCCTAGCCTCTCCTCTAGAATAATCGGCCGAACCCCTGCCTTGCTCTGCCCGAGAAAATTCCGGTCTGTGATTTTGAATCGCAGTAAGGAATAACGAATCAAATTCGTGTATTCTCTTCGCAGAAAACTTCTGATAGATTTTCTAGTGCAATCTATCAGAGGGATTAAACCTCTGTTCGTGGACCTGATTGAAGGAGTTCATCGGTTCCAGGGAGAGACAACAAGAGCAGATAAAATCTGTTGGTGTCCAGTAATCTCGTTGCGAGATTGGAGGTAAAATTTAATAACTGTTATTTGAATTTTACACACACAATAATTTAATCGTTAAACGGTTGATACCCACACCATGGAATTGTTCCATGATAAAATTTTTAAACTTCCGCTGCACCGGGTATCAATCGTGATTGATCTGACCGCCAGTTTTCCAACACCACACTCACAAGTATGTGGTGAATCCTTGACAACAAAGCATCGACTCCTACATGTGTTGTAACTGTACCCAATCCCGACACCTGATGACCCCAATAGAGTCGGTAAACGAGTCAAAGCACAGTACTAGCATATAGAGTCTCAATGATGTTTCAAGTAGTAAGGACTAATGGTGTACAACCAAAACCGCGGACTATTTCCACTCGATAAGTGATAACCACTTGGAAAGTCCGGATAGGGTAGTTCGATCATTCATCATATGAATATCCATTTGCATGCTTCGAACATCTCTATGTTCCCTACCAATGAAACGTGGTACTCTGCATCGCAAATGCTAGTCTCAAACTCGAGCGATCCTTATCCTTATTATCGGACGGCTCAATCGACTAGGAACAGTTTAGAATATACAGTGACTATAAGATGTGTTTCATGATAGACATCCCCATGTTCTACCACATCTTACATACACTATAGTATATTCAAGGTCTTTATCAAAACAACAATAGTATATCACAATATAACAATATGAAGAAAGATAAAGTCATTGCCATTAATAAAAGTGTAAATTATATTAAACAAAAGATTGTTTATACAAAGAGTCATCAAAGCCCTTAGCCACAAGTTGGCTCACCGGGCACCCACTCTTTCACAGATATCAACGGATCATGCCAAACTGCATCCAGATTAGCAATTCAGTTTAGGTTTCTCAACTGCTACTAAAATGAAGCTTGCTCAACTGCTACAGTACCCAAACTGCTACAGTACCCAAACTGATATTGTACTTCAGCTTCAGTTTTGCACTAGTTTTGCACCACGTTCAGTTGAGCTCCGAGATGAGTTTTGCACCAAAAGTTCAGTTGAGCTCCAAAGTTCAGTTGCGCTCCAACAATACACTAATATTCTAACGGCTCTACTATATCATTCTTGGATCCTATAAATACAACATCTTGAAGATCTAACACAAGATTTTGAAAGGGGATTCAAAGCATGGGCATCTAAACAAGATTTATCATTTAGTTGAGAGCATACTCTTGGTGTGAAGAACACATCAACAGATTTCTTGAGCTTTAACAGTTTAGTTATTCACACCCCAACTCACTCACATATACAAGAGAGATGTATTTCATAGATTAGTTTATTGAGAGTTTTAACACAAAGACGTTAAATATTGTGTTTGTAATCTTGGCATAAAAGACGTTAAATATTATGCGGATTGTGAGGTTGCGGCCTACAATCGAGTGGCTAGGAGTTATAAGATAGGCAGTGGGTAAATCCCAGTCTGGGAGTGAGTTTGTATAAATGGGTTGTAAAGTTTTCTAATGATATCCTTCCGAGGAGGAAGATGACGTAGGAGATTGAGCTTCAAACATTTATAAACAAATTCATGTCTATTTCTTTATTGCATTTACTTCTTATTGCTACTGTTTTTAAGATTCATTGTTGAAGCATTTTATGTGTTCTTCATAGACCAAAATATTGCATACAAAGTGTTTGATAAAATATTTCAACCAAACTGTTTTCATCATTTCAAATTGCATATCTTTTCAAATGATTTTCAAAATGTTTAATAGGTTTCTACAAAGGATTATTTTGAGTGACTTTCGTTTGGTTTGAAAACCAAACTCTATTTAATTCATCGGTGTTCAATATTTCAAGAACCGAGCTATTGTAGCTCAAAATATTTTTAAACTTGTGTATTTTCCCCCAAACCCATTCCTATCAATTGGTATCAGAGCAGGTTGTTATTGAAAGAGCATTTGAAAATTATTTTGATTGATCAAAATTCATTTTTTTCCATCATTTTTCTAACATGTATATGTTTGTTGATTTTCTGGCAGCTTGCAACGACTTTGAGAAAAATGGCATAACTTTGTACTAGAGTGTCCAAATGACAAACCGCTTTTTTCATTGCTAACTAGACTTATTGAGGATCGCAATGGTATAAAATTTGCAGTCTGGTCATGCATGAGAAAAAGCAGTTTATTCTTTGAATTCGGACCATTCGTGCTTCCGCATAAAACAGGGCATAAGACATGAGTTGATGTTTTTTTCCCAAGAAGCTCAAGGATGTTGCACTCATCGATTGAAGGGACTTATTACCTCAAATTACAGCCATACATCGTAAATAAAACATGGTATACTCTTTTTAAAATTAGTTTTAAGAGAGAGTACTTGAGTTTGACCGCCAATATGGTGTTCTACTTGTGCTAGCATATCTTTCATATTAAGCATGTCTAGTCATTTCTCTTACATCAGTGGTTGTGCTTAAATATTAAAAGGGACGCTTAAATTATTTATGAGTATTTCAGTTTGCATAAATCTTGACTTTGTGTTGCTTGGTGGTTCGAGCTAATCTTGTCCAATCTTGATATCGTTTATTAGTTGCTCAACTTGATTTATTTGTGTTCGAAGTTTTTGTGCATTGCATATTTTGAAAATATGTCGATTAGTTATTCCTCTACTTTTATCGATTTCATAATTTCAAAAATATAGGGGGAGAGCTAATTATAATTTTTAGGGGGAGAAAATTTTGCGCTTAATTTGTATCTTTTTGATTCACACAAAGGGGGAGAAATATTTTAGATAAAAATATGATTTTTGCATTACTTGAGTTTCAATGTTCTTATTTTTATCCAAATTTTATGATCATAAAAAATGAGGAAATTGTTGGGTTGTGAAACATAAGCAATCTTGATTTTAATGATAACAAAACTTATTATTATGTTTCTAACATATTTACTAAACTGTGAAGTTTTTAAATTCAAGATGGAAGCCAAAACTAAATTTTAGTCAAACTGAACTTATGGAGAGCCTTAGTGTGAGGACCTCGGTTCTAATAATCTAATCAAGAATAAATCATACAATCATCGACAGAGAGCCAAGGCAAAAAGTAAGAATATTTTTTTTAAAAACAATGCATGCACGGACCCCGTGCACACATCCGTGCTCGGGTCCGTGCATTAATCTGTAGCCAAAGGATCGGAGACTATAGGGTACACGGACCCTGTGCACACCTCCGTGCATAGGTCCATGCACCAAAAATGCACTAAAACTGAAACTCTTTGTTTTTTTCACGAACCTCGTGCACCTTCTGTGCTCGGGTCCGTGCACAGCAAATCATAATTCCCAACTTACTGTCTCGACCAAATGTTCACACGGACCCATGCACGGATGCATGTTCGGGGTCCGTGCATGAACAAAATAGAATCAATTCAAAATGCGAGGGTACACGGACCCAGGCACGGATGTAGACACGGGGTACGTGCCCTGCTAAATCTCAAAAAATAAAACTAAGGCAGCAGAAATGAAAACTCCAACAACAACTCAAAATCTCAATTTCAACATGCATTAATATATTCGACTCGCAAAATACAATACATGATATATCTTAAGTTGTTCAAATATTCGAAAAGGTAGAACATGCATCAGTTATAGTTGTTACTGTTAGAACCTAATGAGGGGGGATTTAGGTTCTATTAACAATTTTAGCAATTTAAAGAGATTATACAAGTATGCTAGCAGAAGACTTAAAGCAATTAAAATAAATGCGATAAATAAATGCATAAATAAAATAAAGCAGTAAAAGAGATAGGATATGTTTATGGAAGTTCAACGATAAATTGTCTATGTCTCCCCTTCTTGGTTAAGGTCGATTAACCAAGGATCCACTAGCACTTCAAAGGTCTTGGCCTTGATGGCTTCAAGGATAGCCGTACAACAACAACACGATCACCGCGCCGATACAACTTGATCACTTGGCCTTAAGGGATCCAAGGATAGCCTCACAACTCGAAACAACTCGGGCTTCACACTCGAGTGAATACAATAACAACTTTCAAGCGTTTATTACAACTCGATACAAATATATTTTGAGGGACTCAAAATAAGCTTCAAATTCTTGAAAGATTGCTTGAATATTTCTTGAAGGATGAGAGACTCGAAGGTGAGTTGCTTGATTCCAAATGACCTCGGAATGGCTCTATTTATAGTGCAAATATGGTTGAGATTGTTGCGTTTGTAGGGTAGATCGTTGCGTCCGTTCGGCGTATTGCAGATTTGGTCGGACGAATTTCTTCCTTAATTTTTGGATCATGCTTTTGAATGAGATCGTTGCGTCCGTTCTCTAGTTCTTTTCGTCCGTTCGACGTCAAATTCCGTGATTTTTGTGATTTGTTTTAGGCATGAACGTTTCTTTCGATCTGGGTTTTGTTGCTTCTGTTCTTTGAGCATTACAAGACTTCAAAATAACTTCCAAAATTTTATCTGTCAATGAAAATCTAATATGCAAAGTTTCATTTTAAATGATTAGTGAAAATAACCTAGTTTTGTTATTATCAAAACAAGATAAGTTATCACATTAAAAATATTAATATCATCTATGAGATTTGTATGCGTTTAAGGCGTAACAATCTTCCTATTTTTGATAATCACAAAACTTGGTTATATAGGAAGTAAATATGCAATATTTTTAAACAAGTTAATATACACATAAAAGTTCTCCTAAGTTAAAAATAAGTTAATAACAATTTTAACAAATTGTTTATCACATAATCAAGTTTTATTCTCCACCTTTCTATTTTATTAATTTCATTAAACATTTAACCAAATTAAAGCTCTTCCTTTTTGTGATAATCAAAAAGCTAATAAACAGCACAATGTAAGAAAAATTTCATTAATAAAGAAATTTCAAATACAATTTAATTACAACAAAATATAAACTAAGAAGCGTCATCCGAAGGGTCTTGATAATAGTAATCTTCCAGCATAGTGAGTCTATCGTTGACAGCATCAGAGGAGTTTCGCATCTCTGAAGACAAGTTCGCGATAGATGTCTATAGACTAAATGGCGGAGAATTTGCGATCTAAATTGAGTTCTAGCCGCTGAAGATACTAAAAAAGACGATCGTAAGATGGAGCTGGTGTAGGCGGAGGCTGAGGCATCATAGGTGGAGAAAAAGGTAAATTACCAAAATCAGCCAAATGTGAAGAAGATGAAGGAAAAGAGAAGAGGAAGGAATATCCGGGTCAGTATAACCACTAGGAAATCCTTGCTCTTGAACAGACGGAGGAAGGGATGAAAAAGGAATATGAAAATGAGTAAAATGATGAAAACGAGCAAAATCATGACTAGGATCATGCACCCATCGAGAGAATACAGGATTCCATGACAACTCCATTTTAAGAATGGAGGCATGATCAAGAGTATGTGTCTCGGTGATAGGTGTTCTGTCCAAGTCATAAAAAACTATGTCCAAATGAGTCAAGATTCGGTTAATAAACCGAGCAAAACGAAGGATAACTTTCTTTGAATTCTTTGCAATATAGTGCATAACAAAGATGACAAAACGAGGAAGGTTAAAAGATCGCTGAGGCAAAATATGAAAAAGAACATAAAGGTCCAAAAATTTGCACTTGGAGTGGTCTCCAGCGCGAGGGACGATAGAGAAAATGATAAGTTTTTGAATAATTTGAAAATTTGGACAGAGCATTTTGAGAGTTGGTCGATCACCACCACCATGGGCTGGTCGACCAAGAATAACAGAAAGAGCTTCTGCTCGACTAAAATCAGGACTGTCTTCAGGCCATTTCAGCGAGAAGAACTTACTGGGTCCATCTCTAGGAAGAGATAACCAAGCAGAGAGATTGGCTGAAGAAAAACGAATATACATATTTTGAACAATTGTAACAACATAAATATCATCGCTGCTCAATTCAAGTTCAAAATTGACGTAAAACTCATGAATAAGGGAGATATAAATAAAATCAGGATCAAAAGGCTGAAAAACGCTCCCCAATGTTGGAAATCAATAAAATTCAACACACTAAGATGAGATTGCGCTAAATATGTGCGATCAAGAATACGACCCGGGAGAATTTGCCTATCATGGTAGTCGGCGGGTATAGGTCGAGATATAGGTAGGTTAGGATTATAGATATGAGTTTGGGTTCGAGCACGAGTACGTCGCCTTGGATTGACGGGATCACCTTCACGTCTAGGAGGCATTTGGGAGGAAACTTTCGAACTAAAGGGATAAAGAAGGAGAAATTTTGGTGTGAAAATTTTGAAGGGATTGGCCTCTATATATAGGCATCAGCCCGAACGGACGCAACGTTGCCCCATCGGACGCAACGTTCTGCCTAGGCGGGAAAAAATCGTGAATTGAAATTTTGAAATAAGGCGGGATTAGTAAGAACGTACGCAAAATTCACCGAACGTACGCAACGTTCTCCCTTGGGCGGGTAAAATTCGCGGCAGAATTTGGTGAAAAATTTTAAAATTAGGCGGGGAAAGTTTCGAACGGAAGCAACGTTCTATAAACATACGCAACGTTTGGTGCAGAGAACAGATGCAACGTTCGAGGAACGGATGCAACGTTCGAACATAATAAGAAAAATTTTGATTTTTCCTCTTAGTTTTATGAATAGTAAGACTCTTAACAAGTAATACACATAAAATGTGAGCTTTATAAATTTGAATAAATACAATTAATTTGCATTATCCAAAATTAAATTGCTCAAATTTAATATTAAGCTCCTCCTAAATTTAACATTAAATTTAATTTATGTCTAAATGCGATTACAACTCAATCATGCCAAGTTCACCACACAAACGAATAAAAATATTTTCATATAGTGGTTTTGTAAAAATGTCAGCAATTTGATTTTTCATGTCAACATATTGAAATTCAACTTCATTTCGTTCGATGTGGTCACGAATAAAATGATAACGAATTTCAATATATTTGGTGCGCGAATGTTGAATAGGTTTCTTTGTAAGACATATGGAGCTAGTGTTATCACAAAAAATAGGGATTTTTGAAAAAGAGATGTCATAGTTGGGCAATTGATTCTTCATCCAAAGAATTTGCGCACATCAACTACCGGCATCCATATATTCGGCTTCGATCTTTGACAACGCAACATAATTTTGTTTCTTTGAAAATCAAGAAACCAAACAATTTCCTAAAAATAAAAAGGTTCCACTAGTGCTCTTTCTATCCACCTTATATCCACCAAAGTCGGCATCACAGTAAGCTTTTAAATCGAAGAAAGAATTTTTGGAATACCACAAGCCGAGATTTGGAGTATTTGAAAGATATTTGAAAATGCATTTTAAGGCGAACAAATGTGATTTCTTTGGACATGATTGAAATCGTGCACACAAGAAAACACTAAAAATAATGCCAGGTCTACTAGAAGTAGCATAAAGTAAATAGCCAATCATACTACGCAAAGAATATTGATATATTGTTTTACCATTTTCATCCTTGTCGAGTCTGATTGACGTGCTCATCGGTGTGGATGATGATTTTGTGTTCTCCATGCCAAACTTCTTTAGAATCTCCTTGATATATTTTCCTTGGTTTATGAAGAAGCCATTTTACACTGTTTGATTTGCAATCCGAGGAAATAATTAAGTTCCCCTATCATGTTCAACTCAAAGTGATCCTGCATGAGCTTGGAGAATTTTTTGCAAAGAGTTTCGTTAGTAGAACCAAAAATTATATCATCGACATAGATTTGCACAATCAAGAGATCATCTTTAACATTTTTGGTAAATAAAGTAATGTGAATCTTTCCTCTCGAAAAACCATTTGAAAGAAGAAAAGTAGACAAATTAACATACCATGCTCTAGGAGCTTGTTTCAAACATACAATGGTTTGTTTAGTCTATAAACATGAGCAGGTAATAAAAGATCAACAAAGCCATTATGTTGTTTAATATAAACCTCTTCTTTTAGTTCACCATTCAGAAAGGCACTTTTGACATCCATTTGAAATAATTTAAAATTTCTAGAGGAAGCAAAGACAAGTAGCATGCGAATAGATTAAAGTCTAGCAACAGGAGCATATGCCTCATCATAATCTATGTCTTCTTCTTGACTATAACCTTTTGCTAGCTACAAGCCTAGCTTTATTTCTAGTAATTGTACCATGCTCATCAAGTTTATTTCTAAAGACCCATTGAGTACCAATAATCGATCTATCATGCAGTCTAAGAACAAAAAATCATACATAATTACGTTTAAACTCATTCAATTAATCTTGCATGACAAATATCCAAGAATCATCTAATAATGCATCATAAATACACTTAGGTTCAACATGAGAAACAAAAGCAAGATGATTGCAAATATTATTAAGAGATGAACGAGTGGTAACTCCCTTCGAAGGACTTCAAATAATAAGATCCATAGGATGATCTTTGTGAAGTGTTCATTCCTTCAGAAGAGGAGTTTCCTCAACAATAGTGTCTTTATCATTTAGTCTTGAGGAAGTCATCTCTTTTTCAAGTAGTTCTACATCATCAATGTCAGTGAAAGAAATAGTAGACACAGATTCATCAAATACTACATGCATGAATTCTTCTACTACTAAAGAACGTTTATTAAAAACTCTATAGGCTTTGCTAGAAGTAGAATACCCTAGAAAAATACATTTGTCGGATTTGACATCAAATTTACCAAGGTTGTTCTTACCATTGTTATGGATGAAACACTTTGATCCGAAAGCCCTAAAATAAGAAATGTTAGGCTTTCTCCCTCTCCATAATTCATATGGAGTTTTCTTGAGAATAGGCCTTATTGATACACGATTGATGATGTAACAGGAATTGTTCATTGCTTCAGCCCAAAAATATTTTGGTAGAGAGTACACACATATCATGGTCCTCGCAATCTTCACTAGTGTCCTATTTTTGCTCTCAACGACCCCGTTTTGTTGAGTAGTCCTAGGACAAAAAAAATTGTGACCGACGTCTTTCTCTTCACAAAAATTTGTAAAACTCTCATTTTTAAATTCAGTTCCGTGGTCACTACGATCTGCTTTATTGAAATATTTTTTTCATTCTCAACACATTTGACAAGAGTTTTGAAATAGTCAAAGACATCATTTTTGTGGGCTAAAAACAATGTTCACATGAAATGTGAAAAATCATCAACAATGAAAAATGCATAAAAATTTCCTCCTAGGCTAGCGTTCCTCAAGGGAACACATAGATCTAGGTGGAGAAGTTCAAGGGGCATAGAAATAGATACAAAATTTTGGCTTTTAAAAGATTCTTTTGTGTGTTTGCCAAGCTGACACGCATCACAAACAGAATCTAATTTTAAATTGAGTTTTGGCATACCAACAACTAGATCAAGTTTAAAAAGTTTTTCAATGGTACTAGGACTAACATGACCTAATCGTCTATGCCAAAGAATGTTGTCATCAACATTCAAGGATACAAGACTTTTAATATTTGACAAAGATAAATTATTTAAAGAAACCTTGTAAACATTTTCACTTCTATATCCTTTGAAATTTATGGATTTGTCAGTCGTGAGTGATGTAGTGCAGTGTTGGGGAGTGAATTTGACTTCATAACCTCTATCGCATAATTGACTTATGCTTAGTAGGTTATGCTTAAGTCATTTTACTAGGAGTACAACATCAATCAAACAAGATTTAGATATACCTATTGAGCCGATTCCTTCGATTATTCCTTTGCTGTTGTCTCCAAAGGTGACAGTTCCCTTCTCCTTTGGTTTGACTGATTGGAGTAGCTCCTTGTTCCCCGTCATATGTCTAGAACATCCAATGTCTAGATACCATATACTTGTGAGAACATTTTTTCTATTAACCTGCAAGAATTATTTTTGGTACCCTTTAGTTCTTTTGGGTCCACAGTGTTAGAAAAGATAAATATAAAATAGATTTCTAAGAGTTCAGTCTTTCATAGCGACATCATCGACACTTTTCAAGAGTGCTCCCAGTAGTAGGTAGGGCTAAGGCCTCTTTAAAAACCTATTTCCTTAGACATAGAAGAGTTCATCAGGGAGACCATTCGCAAATCAAGGCAGTTTAAACCGGTCTATGATGAACTCCCTTGAATCATGTTCTTGTAATGTCGACTGATGAGTTGTTAAGAACTCTTAGGCCTCCATTTCATATAGCTCTTTTTATCATATTGATATTTTAAAGATCTACATTTATGACTAGCATGTCCTATTTTATAACAGTAAGAGCATGTAGGGGGTGATCTCATTTTAGCTTTAGCAATAAGGCTAGTAAAATCTATAGATTTCTTACCATACCTTATTCCGCTCTTATCAAAGCTAAATTTTTGCATGCTTAGTAAATTATTAAATTTATTACTACTAACATTGAATTTGTCAAATGATTTTTCTAAGTGAGCTATATCATCCTTTAATCTTAGGTTTTCATGCTCCTTAGATTCTAATTTATTTTTGAGATTTCTATTTCCTTTCTAAGTGATTTAGTCATGTCAAACATAAGTTTATATGCATGTATTAATACATCGTAAGAAGGTACCTCATCATTGTCGTCGGAGATGATGTCATCATCCCTAGCCATGAGGCAGATGTTGGCTTCTTTCTCATCATCATCATTGTCCCTCCAAGTTGCTATGAGGGCTTTTTTCTTGCCTTTATCAACCTTCTTCTTGAGAGGACACTCATTTGCATAGTGACCTTGTTGTTGACAGTTTTAGCACGTTACTTCTTTCTCCAGCTTCTTTTCCTTCTTGAATTTGTTTCCTCGCATAAAATTTTTTTAATTTTCTTGCGAAGAGCGCCATGTCATCATCATCATCTTCTTCGACTTGGCTGGATAAGGCAATCCTCTTTGCCTTGATCTTCTCATCTTCCTTATTTACTTCTTTCCTTGTGGATAATTCCAACTCATGGGTTTTTAGGGTCCCATGTATTTGATCAAGATCATAGGAAACGGTGTCGCCTTTGTTGGACTCAATGATGGCTGTTCTCTATGCATCCCACTCCTTGGGTAAGGCGCAAAGAGCTCTCCTCCATACTTGCTTGGAAGGATATTGTTCTCCAAGTTGGTCTAGCTCGTTGATAATTTGGGTGAGCCTCCAAAACATTGTATCTACGTCTTCATTGGGATCCATCTCAAAAGTCTTGTATTTGAGTTGTAGAAGATCAATCTTAGTTTCTTTGACTTGATTGGTTCCCTCGTGGCATATCTCCAATTTGTCCCAAATTTCTTTTGCGGAAGAGCACATAGAGATCCGGTTGTACTCGTTCATATCTGTGAGGACCTCGGGTTGCTAATCTCATCTTAAGACAATTAATGACTAATAAAAAAAATTAATCAACAATAGGAAAAATACAAACCAAGAGCTAAATTTTTTTTTTTTTTTAAATTTCCAGAGCCTCGCTCGATCGGGTGAACTCACCCGATCGAGCGAGCTCAATAGCTCAGCTCTCGGGTCTGCACACAAAATGGCCTCGCTCGATCGGGCAAAATCAGCCGATCGAGCGGGCAAGATTTTTTCTATTTTCTGCCCATAAACTCAGGCTGCGCTCGATCGGCGAAAAGTACCCGATCGAGCGGGCACCATTTCCAGAAAAGGTTCAGAATATTCTTTGCTATCAAAACTAGAACCAAATCATGATTCATCAACAAAATTCGAGTCTAAACATGTTATAAAAATCTGAAAACATGCATACATTAATACATCAAGTTCCTAACATCAAATCATGCATGTATTACATCACATAAATAGCTCAAAAGACATGAAACTACAAGCTATTCCACATAGCATAAATAAACTTCAAGTCTCAAGTTTCTTGCTATGTTTGATGCTATCTATATACCATTCTTCATCTTAAAAACCCGAGTCCACACTTGCTACATCTCTCTCTCCCGAGCTATCAATGTCGTCTTTGATAAGATCCTTCCCCATCTGTTGCAATGCACACATACAAAACAAAGCAACAGCCGGATAAACTCCGATGAGAAATCATTCTCAGTATAAGCAACATATCAAAAGCGTTAAATAAATCATATCGACTCTATTTAACTCGACTCAACAAATAGAGTAAATAACGCTTCGAATAAGAATTGATTCATATAACTTCGTGCCATCAAGATTCGTAAACGATCTTCACATGGATATCCATCTATCGTAGCCATTCTCGGGCTAGAAAATAAGGTCGCTTCAGACCTTGGCATAGAATCAATTCAATATCGTATCATATCATAATCGTATCGACTCAAAACAAAGATCCACTACCTGAGATGGATCGACAACATCAAAAAAAATCAAAACAATATATACGTATGTGGTTTTGGCGGGACAACTCAAGAAGAATCGATCTTGAGTTCCAAAAATCCCTGACTCTCGATGTCATCATTATACCTTCGTATTTCTTTTGTTTTGAATGCTTCAAATCTGAAACATAGCATCAAAACATACATATCAATCTTTGTTCAATTCAATCTATTCAGAATCGAGTCAAAATCATCAACACATCTTCGATCAAATGCATTTCAAACCTCACTTCTTCTTCTTCAATTCGAATTCGGGGTCTTGAGTCGTTAGCCTTCAAAACTAGTATTAAATCGAGGAATAAAAATTCTATATCATCGATTACATTTCAAAGAACATCTCATCTTAATAATCAGCTATCAAACTAGTCTCAAAACACGAATCGACGGCGTAGCGATTCAAAATCGGTAATCGCTAAATATCGACTTCGAAGCTAACTTCTTTAACTTCATATGAAAATCATACGTGCATCTAAATCATTAATACAACATTATATTCCTCATAACAGCAGCTAAATATATCAAATACAAGCTGGACATCATAAAAAGTTCATTCTTTAATTCATTTTCAATCCGGCTTCGATATCGAATGACATACAAACTAAAAAACACAAACATAAATGCATAATCTGATCTCTACCATATTTCGATCTTCAAAACATGCCGAGATAATAAAAGACTTACATCAAGTCGAATTACTCGTCGTAAGGATTCCAGAAATCTTTTCGGAATCGTCATCGGACGATCGGATCAAAAGTTACGGCGATTTGAAAAATCAAAATCGAAAGAAAATGAAGAGGGCTTCGACCTCTGTTCCAAATTTCTGAATTCTTTCTCAACTAAACACGTTTCATTTTGATTATTATATGTAATAATCGGATATATTTTGCTTAATTGCAATTTAGTCCCTCAAGTCTTCCTTAATTGCAATTCAGTCCTCGGCCTTCTTTTTAATTCAATTTCAATCCTAAATAATTTAAGAATAATAGAATTTAAATCAAAACTCTAAATATTCTCAAGTTAAATATACTCGAATTAAAATTAAATAAATTCGGATTAATCAAATAATCCCGGCCTTTTGCATTTCAGCCCTTCAAACTCCGATATTTTCAAATCAGTCTCTGATCGGGTTTCATCTTCGAAATAATCATATTAATTCTCAAAACGTGGAATTTAATCTTAAATTCCATAAATATTCAAATCGAATATTTATGCTTTTAATTTAAGAATTCCCGGAATTTACTTCCCAAAACCCGTAAAATTCTCAAATTAATATTTTCGGCTCGAAAATTAAATCTATCATTTCCATATCTTCTCAAATCAATAGTAGCCCATAATATGGAATTTAATTCTCAAATCCCGTAATTAATAATTTAATATTTTCGGGCCTTACAATTCCTCATCTCTAAGAAATGATTTCGTCCTCGAAATCACATTCAATCGAACTATTCACTCTGATAGACTGAATGATTATCTGAAGTTATTCTCACTTCAATCATATAACTTTGAACGTCGTATCTCATCTCTTCATTTCTTATCAAATTCTTATTCGAATCTGTTTCTATTCTCTTGTATTCGATATCTATTCAGTTGTACTTTAAGTCATTGAAAAGAATTCGTTCTGAGCTGTTTCTTTCTTCAATCAAAGATTTGTCGACTAATCGACTTAACTCAAAATATTTTTGAAATCTATCTCAACTAATTAAAGTACATAGGAAGAATCTTCTGATACTTCCTTCTCTTATTCACATGGAACAAATCAGATCCATCATATCAAGCTGATCCAGAAAAGCATTAATTCTATCTAACCTCTCATTCAGTGAAGTTCAGTATTGGTGTTGACTTGTTTCTTTCTCTATATTATTCCATGCTCTGCATACAACATATATCAAGTCTACACTGTCATTCTGTTCATTGCTTCAAGATCAGTATTCAACTTCATATTATGAATCTGTAAATTCAACTCTACTCTTTCTCTATTTTGAATTGAATGATGTTTCAAGAATAAATTTTCCGCTTAACTAATCAGTTTCAGCTTCAAAAGTTATATCTATCATTCAATTACTAATTATGTTTCTTCTTCTCTGTTTTCATTTTGTACAGATTCATCTTCAAAATCTTTGTGTGTCTCAAATCAAATATGATCTGATATCGACAAATCATGTCTGATCTGATGTTATATACTTTGGTAGTATCATTTCAACACAAAGAAATCGAATTTCTTTTCATCATATCATCATAGCATTATCTCAAAATCGATTCAATAGCTGTTACAGGAATTATAATCATCAAGTGGCAACACATCAAGTCAAGTAATACCGAATCAGGTATTAAAGTTCTGAGAATATTCTCAACATCTGGAAAATCAACTCAGATAATCCATCAATCGAATTATGGTATATTTCAATCACATATAACCACCTCTCAGAACATCAGTCAATTAATCGATGCCACATTCTGTCGAATAAATCTAAAGTCTTAATCCTGACAATAGATTTTCATCATTCCTATAATTTCATCATATCTCTATCTTCTTCACAACTATCTAGTCATATCTGTATCACATCTTCTACAGCGTATTCTAAAATTCTGATTAGTCTATTCGGACTATCTATTAATCATAGAATATGTTGTATTCACAGATTTCAAAGTATTCAGAGCTGTTGATAATCAGTATCATGTCAGATAAAGTTCATTCTCGAACTTCGATTCATATTTTTTGACTATTTTTTCAATTCAAGCATACTATGTTGTACCTTTACCTCTAAAAGTACAGATCATCTGTATTACAAATGTAATAGTAAACCCAATGTTTCAATCTGAAACATTATTTCTTGGCTTAATGTTCATCTTGCAACGAATCTAATCACAATTCAATGACTTGATCATACAGACAGATCATCGTATACAGTAATTTCAGTCAAGCTGTTCATAACTACCACCTGTTTACCCCATCTATACTGTTTCATCATGGTAGTTTCACAAAATATTCTTTCAAATCATAATCTCGTTTCAATTTTTTTTTTTGAAGTTTCCAAACTATCACTGAACTCATCTGGTGAACGATCTTCAAATTCATCGAAAATTCTCTGTACATTTAACTTAAAAAACGTACTAATTCTGTTACTTCTCTTTGCTTTATCTTCTGATAAAACAATTATCGGATGAACACTGACTTCATTGTTGTGCATTTCTTCAAATTATGGTATCTCTTTTCGGAAATATCAGGCACAATCAAATAATCAATCATAATAGAAGTCATTAATTCTGATCTGAGGCTTCAATTCATATCTCAATTCTGGCATTCTGTACTGAATTCTCATCTCTTCAGTTTACTTTCTGTGTTTCTTTCATCTTCTGAACAGTTCTGGCTTACTTCCAATTGAAAATCATTCTAATTGGTGATATATTCGTCTGAATATTCAAACCAGAATACACAGAAATCTGGAATCAATTCATCGGATGCCTATTTCATTCCTTAGTGCTATCTCCAAATATCAACAATTCATATCATCTGACCCAAAAATCATGGATCATATTCAAATTCTTCTATCAGTTACGAGTCAACAATCTTAAAATACGCTGAAATATCATCAAAGGATCAATAATTCTCAAAATCAAAAGAAATAAATCCAGATTGAGAAAATCCCTCAATCATGGTCATCAAAATCAAATCTTCTGGATAACAAACTCTGCAAAGTGAAAACAACTCACTTACATCACATAACTCAGAATGAGTAAATCACTCAGGCTCTATGAACAAAACAAGGAGAACCACTCGAAATCAAATATTTCAAGAATTATATGTCCAATTGATGTAGTCGATTTAGCATAATCAAGGAAAAGACTCATTTTTAACTGATTTTCATATCATCATCTATCTTCTAAACCTCAAGATCAATATTCAGTTCATAATCTCATCAAGTTGGTAATTCATAAATTCATAAATTCGCTATTGAATTCTAGTTCACAACTTAAACTAAATTAAAAAAATCTTACTGGAACATATCTAATGCATCGAATATACTGATTTCGGAATATTTCTATAATCAAACATCATATATCAAACCGAAATCACAGAATCTTAATTCGAGATTCTATATCATATCATCATATTCATATGCACATCATGTTCTTGTTGATCTAATTAAATCGTTTCTTCTATTCATCAATTCTATTTCAGTTCTCCTTTGATCAGACTATTCATACTTCTCCTCAATAACTTGAGTTCTGATCAATAATCAATTCTACTTCATTTTCACGGAATACATGCTTCCAATCAACTCAGATATTCAGGTAAACATGTACTTCGTATAGCATAAAGCATACTGATTGGTTAAATCACAAAATCAAGTGATTCAATAATCTGAAACTATCACTAATCAGTACTTGGTTACAGTATCATCATCTATCATGCATCGTAACCAAATATTTCACATATGAACAACATCATATTCAATTTCATTTCATCGAAGCAATAGTTTCATTCTTCAACTCAATTCACAAATTCTCTTTTCTGATACAAAGGTGATCATATAATAAGCTTTCAGCTAGCATATATCTATTGCACCAATAATAAACAGGTCAAAAAAAAAATAAATCTGTTACCTAAAAGTTCATTCTCAGGTGCAATTTCATTCTGATACTCTGTATACTTCTGGAACTGTTTTTCATTTCGAATCTTCTTAGAATCTATGTTTCTTCGAACAGATTCTACCACATCAGCCTAAATTTTCTTTACACTGCTTGATCGTATATCTTCCTTCGAAATGAGTGTCCTATTCTCTAACATACTCTGCATTCAGAACTAGACTAATCTGTCTCGGTTCGCTAGAGTTAGAGATTTACTTTCATATATACTCTGAAATAGAAATTGCAACCAAAGTACTGATTATCGCACATACTGCAACATATCTACAAATTCATTCATTCATTCGGTCTCGTCATTCAACTTCAATTCTTTTAGACAAAGCTATGTCTTTCAGAAAATGTTTCAATCATCAACATTCATTCAGACATATTCTTCGAATTCAAGCCATTGATTAATTCACTCAATCTTGAGCTTTTCATCATTTACAATTCAAAGAATCGTAATAGGCTTGAAATTCTAATAAGGCATTCCTCAAATTCAACATATTCAGCTTCTACAGGGTATATTTTTCTTTCTCATCAGTTCTATCTATTGCGGCAAAGAAATATAAACAAAGTTCTGTTCTAAGCACTTACCAACAATCAATATACCTCTGCCTTTTCATCATTTCTTCATCAAAATTCATCAGCTGATTGCTAGATCTCGAAGTTGGTATTCAATCAATCTAATAAAACAGTCATCATCTTCGAAATATCTGCACAACTGATCAAGTTCTGCAAACCAACTTCTATCTGCAATAACATCGATTCATTCGCTGATGTACTATTCTGTTCAATTGGAAATATTTCTCTCAGCTGAGCACTACCGTTCTGTACAGTCTGGCCATACAATTTTGTTCAGTCTGGCTATACAAGTCTGTCAGTCTGGGATGCTTACGTCACCCAAAGAACACTGTTCTCTTCGATTCTGGGTGCTTACATCACCCGGGGAAATCTTATAACAAAACAGTAAGAAATTCAAAACTTTACAAATCAATAAATCAGGCAGTTGAATTTCAAAGATAGATCATGCTCACATGCAATTTATCAAATCATCGAATCATCAAATCGAGTAATGCATAATCATGCAATACTATAAATGCATGTGACTCACTCTAACCCGCTCAGCTTCTATCTCGGTCCAGAACCTACGCTCTGATACCACCTGTTGTGAGGACCTCGGGTTGCTAATCTTGTCTTAGGACAATTAATGACTAATAAAACAATTAATCAACAATAGGAAAAATACAAACCAAGAGCTAAAATAAATTTTTTTTTAAAAATTTCCAGAGCCTCGCTCGATCGGGTGAACTCACCCGATCGAGCGAGCTCAATAGCTCAGCTCTCGGGTCTGCACACAAAATGGCCTCGCTCGATCGGGCAAAATCAGCCGATCGAGCGGGCAAGATTTTTTCTATTTTCTGCCCATAAACTCAGGCTGCGCTCGATCGGAGAAAAGTACCCGATCGAGCGGGCACCATTTCCAGAAAAGGTTCAGAATATTCTTTGCTATCAAAACTAGAACCAAATCATGATTCATCAACAAAATTTGAGTCTAAACATGTTATAAAAATTTGAAAACATGCATACATTAATACATCAAGTTCCTAACATCAAATCATGCATGTATTACATCAAATAAATAGCTCAAAAGACATGATACTACAAGCTATTCCACATAGCATAAATAAACTTCAAGTCTCAAGTTTCTTGCTATGTTTGATGCTATCTATATACCATTCATCTTAAAAACCCGAGTTCACACTTGCTACATCTCTCTCTCCCGAGCTATCAATGTCGTCTTTGATAAGCTCCTTCCCCATCTGTTGCAATGCACACATACAAAACAAAGCAACAGCCGGATAAACTCCGGTGAGAAATCATTCTCAGTATAAGCAACATATCAAAAGCGTTAAATAAATCATATCGACTCTATTTAACTCGACTCAACAAATAGAGTAAATAACGCTTCGAATAAGAATTGATTCATATAACTTCGTGCCATCAAGATTCGTAAACGATCTTGACATGGATATCCATCTATCGTAGCCATTCTCGGGCTAGAAAATAAGGTCGCTTCAGACCTTGGCATAGAATCAATTCAATATCATATCATATAATAATCTTATCGACTCAAAACAAAGATTCACTACCTGAGATGGATCGACAACATCAAAAGAAATCAAAACAATAAATACGTATGTGGGTTTGGCGGGACAACTCAAGAAGAATCGATCTTGAGTTCCAAAAATCCCTGACTCTCGATGTCGTCATTATACCTTCGTATTTCTTCTGTTTTGAACGCTTCAAATCTGAAACATAGCATCAAAACATACATATCAATCTTCTTTCAATTCAATCATTTCAGAATCGAGTCAAAATTATCAACACATCTTTGATCAAATGCATTTCAAACCTCACTTCTTCTTCTTCAATCCGAATTCGGGGTCTTGAGTCGTTAGCCTTCAAAACTAGCCTGAAATCGAGGAATAAAAATTCTATATCATCGATTACATTTCAAAGAACATCTCATCTTAATAATCAGCTATCAAATTAGTCTCAAAACACGAATCGATGGCGTAGCGATTCAAAATCGGTAACCGACTTAATATCGACTTCGAAGCTAACTTCTTTAACTTCATATGAAAATCATACGTGCATCTAAATCAATAATACATCATTCTAATCCTCATAACAGCAGCTAAATATATCAAATACAAGCTGGACATCATAACAAGTTCATTCTTTAATTCATTTTCAATCCGGCTTCGATATCGAACTGCATACAAACTCAAGAACACAAACATAAATGCATAATCTGATCTCTACCATATTTCGATCTTCAAAACATGCCGAGATAATAAAATACTTACATCAAGTCGAAGTACTCGTCATAAGGATTCCAGAACTCTTTTCGGAATCGTCATCGGACGATCGGATCAAAAGTTACGGCGATTTGAAAAATCGAAATCGAAAAAAAATGAAGAGGGCTTCGACCTCTGTTCCAAATTTCTGAATTCTTTCTCAACTAAACATGTTTCATTCTGATTATTATATGTAATAATCGGATATATATTTTTTAATTGCAATTTAGTCCCTCAAGTCTTCCTTAATTGCAATTCAGTCCTCGGCCTTCTTTTTAATTCAATTTCAATCCTAAATAATTTAAGAATATTAGAATTTAAATCAAAACTCTAAATATTCTCAAATTAAATATACTCGAATTAAAATTAAATAAATTCGGATTAATCAAATAATCCCGGCCTTTTGCATTTCAGCCCTTCAAACTCCGATATTTTCAAATCAGTCTCTGATCGGGTTTCATCTTCGAAATAATCATATTAATTCCCGAAACGTGGAATTAAATCTTAAATTCCATAAATATTCAAATCAAATATTTATGCTTTTAATTTAAGAATTCCCGGAATTTACTTCCCAAAACCCGTAAAATTCTCAAATTAATATTTTCGGCTCGAAAATTAAATCTATCATTTCCATAACTTTTCAAATCAATAGTAGCCCATAATATGGAATTTAATTCTCAAATACCGTAATTAATAATTTAATATTTTTGGGCCTTACAATATCTAAAGAACAATGCAAAATATTCATAGCTTTAGCATTTGGAGGGATTAATTTCATATCCTCTTTTGAAAAGTCATCCATTCCCTTAAGTACTTCAATCCCATCAACTATTTTCATAGGTGTATAGGGACCTTTCACCGTCACTATCCAAATATCATAATCTACGGATTGGATATATAGGGACATTCGATTTTTCCAATATCCATAGTTTATGTCGTTGAAAAGAGGAGGACGATTGGTTGATTGCCTTTGAGCATAATCACTCGCTAGATTTGCCATTAGAAACTTTTGAAATTTTTCAAAAGTGTGGCTCTGATGCCACTTGTTAGAACCTATAGGGGGGGGAGGGGGAGAATTTAGGTTCTATTGGCAACTTTAGCAATTTAAAGCGATTATACAAGTACGCAAGCGGAAGACTTAAAAAAATCAAAATAAATACGGTAAATAAATTTGTAAATTAAATAAAGCAGTAAAAGAGATAGGATATGTTTATGGAAGTTCGACGATAAATCGTCTACGTCTTTACTTCTTGGTTAAGGTCGATTAACCAAGGATCCATTAGCATTTCAAACGTCTTGGCCTTGATGGCTTCAAGGATAGTCGTACAACAACAACACGATCACCGCGCCAATACAACTTGATACACTTGGCATTAAGAGCTCCAAGGATAGCCTCACAACTCAAAACAACTTGGGTTTCACACTCGAGTGAATACAATAACAACTTTCAAGCGTTTATTGCAACTCGATACAAATATATTTTGAGGGACTCGAAATAAGCTTCAAATGCTTGAAAGATTGCTTGAATATTGTTTGAAGGATGAGAGACTCGAAGGTGAGTTGCTTGATTCCAAATGACCTCGGAATGCCTCTATTTATAGTGCAAATTCGGTTGAGATTGTTGCGTCCGTTGGGTAGATCATTGCGTCCGTTCGGCGTACTGCAGATTTGGTCGAACGAATTTCTTCCTTAATTTTTGGATCATGCTTTTGACTGAGATAGTTGCATCCATTCTCCAGTTCGTTGCGTCCGTTTGGCATCAAATTCCGTTATTTTTGTGATTTGTTTTAGGCATGAACGTTGCTTCCGATCTGGACTTCGTTTCTTCCGTTCTTTGAGCATTACAAAACTTCAGAATAACTTCCAAGATTTTATCTGTCAATGAAAATCTAATCTGCAAAGTCTCATTGAAAATGATTAGTAAAAATAACCTAGTTTTGTTATTATCAAAACAAGATAAGTTATCGCATTAAAAACATTAATCTCGTCTATGAGATTTGTATGCGTTTAAGGCGTAACAGTTACATAACAAAATACACATCGAGTTCGAAATATAAAATCGACTCTAAACCAAGTCCTCACTTCTATCAATCACAACCTGAACTAGCCATGCTGCCTCTGACTCGGTCCTGCCCCACCTGTTGCCAAGTACACATACAAAACAAGACAACAGCCGGATAAATCCGGTGAGAATAATATTCCCAGTAAAAGCAACAAACATGCAATAACAAATAATATATCAAAATCATGTAGAACTTCAACATATTCCAAATATGAAATAGAATGAAATGCATGTCTTTAAAATCAGGATTATCTAATCGGATAATCGTAGGAGAATTTGGTTCTTCGGTTGGGACCCCAAGGACAAGATATCACAACAACTCACCGACTCTCCCGATCGAGGTGGATGATGTGTAACTCAATCCTCTAGACTCTGGTGCAACTATAAAGAGTATTCAGACTCTGAGAGACATTAGCAACCCAGGCACTCGATTATAGTCCCCAAGACGTCTAATTCGAAATTAAATCAATTAATTCGGCTCAATATGAATGCATATGAAAATCATAATACATTCAAACATATAATTCAAGTAATTCAAATAAACATGCAAGTATGTGATTTCAGGGAACTCGAAAATCATCTCATATTCGAGTATTCGTCCCTATTCGACTCAAATTCGACTTATACCTTTCTCGATTCGAAGCTCCAACTCATGATAAGCTGCAAAGGTAGAAGATACAATCACAATCTAATCCAACCTCAATTCAAATCGACAAGTTAAACTAGTTATCAATTCACGATCAACTCGTCGAAAATTCAAATTATGTCAACTCCGAGCCCAACAACCTTCAAACCAATCTGTAATGAAGTAATATAGGATTGACGTCAACATTCAAACTCAACTAAATACGGCTCAAACTGTAACGCCTTGAATTTCCTCTTACATAAACCGTATGCATAATTAGGATAATTAATATTTTAAAATAATAATAATAAATTAAATTAAAGGTTTAAATGACTTTTATTTATCATGATTAGGTGTTTTAAATTTATTTAGAATTTTTAATACGGATATTTTTAGTGTTATGAATTTTTGAAGAAAAAATATTATTTTGAGCGCGTAGACTGGATAATGGTTGACCGCGATAAAAGTTTTATTTAAATTTTTGTCCTAAAATTTTTATGAGCCTAAAATAATTATTTTAAGATTTATTTTATTGAAAAATTTAAGTTATATATATATAAATATTTTGAAATTTATTTTTCACCTAATCGGGCTATTTTAAGGATTTATAGAGCACTTTTAAATTTGGGCTTTTAATTAATTCGAAAATTTTATATTTTTTTTGGGTAGCTCCCACGCATGTAACACTTTGCCCCCGTATAGCACTTATTTTCCGGGGTCTGCCGGCTGGTGACCGTCTCTGATACCATTCTGTCACGCCTCGGGCCCAGGCCCACGCAAGCACGACTGCACAATGGGCACCTATAGCAACTACTTCGTATTCGTCCTCGCTTTACGAAAATGATTAACCCAAGTTGTTATAGAAGTCCATTGTAGCCCATTTTAAACCCATTTTAAATCCTTGATTTTTTGTATGTGGGATAGGGGTGTCACACAAACAATTCAAACCAATCGATATCCAAAACTCAAACCGACGGCATAACGGCTTATAACGGACAACCGAAAAACCACAAACAACAATAAATATATCCAACCCAACTCATATCAATAACAACGCATCAAGAATAAACTCAAAACCAACCAAATCTCAAACCCCTATTTTCGAAAATCACCAATAAAATAATAAAATTTCAAACGTCGCTCTTTTTTCGATCCGCCTTCGAATAAATGATCTATGCTAGCTCAAGCACATTATCTCCGAAAATAATTCGATTCCAACAAAATCCAAGAGTTAAAGTATAACTGATCTAAGAAATACTTACGATAGAACGAAGCCCTCGATGCCGTGATCGCAAATATACCTTTAGATTAAATTTTTACTGGACGGATCGTGCAAAATCGGAAATCCCAAAGCTTGGAAATCACGTTTTGGAGAGAACAATGGAGGATGAGGCGTGGGAGGAGAAAAATAAGGGAGAAGAAGCCTTGTCGTCTATATAAAATTAAGACTGAGTCAAAAGATAGGAATTTGCACTTTAGCCCCTGAATTCTTCAAAAATTGTAAATCAGTCCCTGATCAAATATCAATTCAGCCCTCGAATTTTCTAAACTTAGAATATCAATAATAATCTCAATTAAGATAATTTCGGAGCATTACATTTAGTGTTTTGATGATATCTCACATCTCAATGATGGAAATGATTATACGCCAAGATAAATACATAGAAAACTAAATTTGGAACATATCATATTTCACATCAGTTGAACAAAAACGATAGTGTTCTATTTATAGGGGTGCCGAGGGTCATTTTTTTCAAATGCACCATTTTCCATCCTCTCTCCATACTTAGCTCCTTTAGTCGGTTTTAAGGGTTTCTAGGCATCCTTTTTTGGATCCGGAAGTGGCATAGCGATCCCGGCGTCGTAACGGAGTTGTGGCCTATTTCGAGGCTATCGACATCAAAGGGCTGACTACGGACGCAGGTATAACTTTGGATTCCTAAAAAGTATTTAGGAATATGCAATAGCTTAGTTAAGGCGTTTAGAGCTTAATTATTGATGCATGGGTAATTGCATTGTAGTAGCTGTAGACTGGACTAGTAGTCTTGGATTCTAGACTAGTGGTGCTAGGAATTGCCTGCAATTTTTAGAGGTACGTAAGTACTGACCGAGATAGCCGACATGATATATATGCTTATATGTTGCATGAGTATGTGCTATATGTTTTACCATGTTTTACGGCTTTAGCACATGCATATTTTTACGGTTTACTGCATCTGGTATGATGTGAGTCATTGAAAGTTTCCATCGGTGAGGGATTACTCTTTATGGATTCGTGTCTGAGGAGACTCAGCCCTTGGTTTTTCTATCACTAAGAGCGGCCACGACGGTGGGTTTTGACGCTATAGTTGATATGAGAATATACGAGTATCCCGCGGAGTCACTCTCTTAGCACGGTACTGTATATTCATGGCGCCCTGAGTAGACTGTTTTAACCAGTATTTTAAAGTCATTTGTTGGCTACATATTAGTCTATATATCATTGCTTTTGTATTGAGCGTTGTCACTCACGCCCCTGTGTTGGTTTCTTTTTGAATTCCTTGTAGCGGGGCAGGTTTGAGGCTGGACGGTCCAGGTGACTCGCAGCAGGGTTGAGGTTGTTACCTGTTGCAGCGAGGTTTTAGTGGTATGGTTTGTTACCCTAAGACTTTCGATTTGGTTGTATACGAGTATTTATACACTATTTTGTCGTTGGTTGTATTCTGCCGATTGTGATTTGTTGTATTTTAAATATTCCGCTCTTTACGATTTTAAATGTTAATGCATGTGCTATTTAAACTCTGATTAGGTAGTGGATCCGGATAGGGTCGCTACATTTATTGGTATCAGAGCGCATTGCAATGGGTAATTAGTAAAGCGAATTAATACATTATCTGTTATTAATTGACAGATGACAGATTACGAAGAGAGCCACGACAGTGGTGGTGATGGTCGTTGGGACGGCGGAGACGGTCGTCGACATCGCCGTGGACATCACGAAGAGCGGAGGAGAGTCAGCATGCATAGGTTTATGCAAGTTAGCCCTAAGCCATTAGCAGGAGGAGATACCCCGGAGGCTGCTGAGGACTGGCTAGAGAGGATGGAGCATTGCTTCAGAGAGTATCGTTTCACAGACGAGGAAAATATGGAGACTCTTGGTTTCTTGCTAGAGGGTCGAGCAAGAAAGTGGTGGAGATCTACTTCCGCGCCATTTGTAGCAGCAAGAGGAGCAGCTACTTGGACTGAGTTTCGTACCGCTTTCCAGAAATTGTATTTTCCTCCAGCCCTTCGTCAGGCGAGAGCTAGTGAGTTGCTTGGACTGCGACAGGGGACGATGACTATTGAGGAGTATCAGCAGAAGTTCTTCGATCTTCTACCTTATTGCCCGCATACTACTGAGAGTTCTGTGGCCAATTTTGATCATTTCCTTCAGGGTTTGAACCCTGAAATTAATCAGATGGTTGTTGTTGGGAGCGACATGACCTATGAGGGTTTGGTGGACCGTTGCCATCAAGATGAGGACAATCTTCGGAGGAACAGGTCTATGGTTTCTTCCTTTTCATCCAGACCGACTAGTTCTTTGGGTCCGAGGGGTCAGTCTTTCAAGAAGCAAGGTGATAATTTTGTTTCTTCTTTCGGATTTGGCGGAGTGCAGCGTTTCGGTAACCAGAGGATGAGCCGGTGTCGTCAGTGCAAGCGGAGACATTCTGCAGAATTGTGCCCTATTTCGGCCAGTGCATGTTACCAGTGTGGTCAGGAGAGACATATGAAGAGGGACTGTCCTATGTTGATAGGAGCGGCTAGTGGTTCCAGAGGTTCTCAAGTGACAGTACAGCAGCCGCAGCAGCCTTATCATCAGCAGCACCAGCAGTCACAACCATCGCCGCGACAGACTTTTTCCCGTGGTCATTCTTCCTTACGACCACGTGTTTGGGGGCAGGTCTTTGAACTGAACCAGGAGTAGGCGTAGGCAGACAATGATTGTATGATTGCAAGTACCTATAGTTTATGTGGTTTTTCTGCGTATGTTTTGATTGATACAGGAGCGTCACACTCATTCATCTCAGCACATTTTGTCGTTCATTTCTTTAGATGTGTTGTTAGTGGTTTCTACTCCGATGGGTAGCGAGGTCTTAGCTAAGAGTGTTTGGTTGCTCTTTGGATTTTGAGAGGTATCAGCTTTGTGCTAACCTGATGATCCTATCTATGGAATATTTCAACTTCATTATTGGGATTGATCTCTTGACTACCTACATAGCGATAGTGGATTGTTATCAGAGGTTTGTTCGGTTTCGTCCTCAGGATAGTGATGCATGGTATTTCTATGGTGAGGGAGCGCGACCCCCGATGCCAGTGGTTTCTGCTCTGAAAGCCCGACGTGCTTTAGAGTTTGGTGGGGAAGGCTACCTTATCTACGCCATCGATGCATCCTTGGAGAGATGAAGAATAAGTATCATCTTACGCGGATAGATGATCTGTTCGATCAGTTACAGGGTACTTCTGTTTATTCAAAGATTGATCTACGGTCGGGATATCACAAGTTGAGGGTTAGAGATGAGGATATCTCTAAGACATCATTTCGTACGCGGTATGGTCACTACGAGTTCTTAGTGATGCTGTTTGGATTGACGAATGCTCCACCAGTCTTCATGGATTTGATGAACAGAGTATTTCGCGACTTTCTGTATAAGTTCGTAGTAGTGTTCATCGATGATATCCTTGTGTATTCTCGCAGCGTTGATGAGCACATGTTCCATCTCCGTACAGTACTGCAGATACTAAGAGAGAGGGGAAATTGTATGCTAAGTTGAGCAAGTGTGAATTCTGGATTGATCGAGTTGTCATTCTTGGTCATGTGATTTCACGAGACGGTGCTTCCGTTGATCCTAGTAAGACATAAGCCATTTTGAACTGGTCGCGTTCGACGACAGTTTCAAAGATTCGTAGTTTTCTTGCGATCGCAGGCTACTACCGGAGATTCGTGGAGAAATTTTCTCAGATTTCTAATCCTTTGACGCAGCTGACGAGGAAGGATGTACCTTTCGTTTGGACGTCGGAGTGCGAGGAGAGTTTTCACAAGTTGCGGCGTCGTCTGACTACAGCTCCAGTTTTGGCTCTACCATCTGGATCAGGTAGCTTTGTAGTTCACACTGATGCTTCTCTCCAGGGTTTGGGATGCGTGTTATCGCAGAGAGGTCATGTGATTGCCTACGCCTCTAAGCAATTGAAGATTCATGAGGAGAACTATACCGTACACGATTTGGAGCTTGCGGCCATTGTCTTTGCTCTTAAGATATGGCGTCATTATTTGTACGGTGAGAGGTTCGAGATCTTCATTGACCATAAGAGTTTGAAGTACTTGTTCACTCAGACTGAGTTGAACATGATGCAACGACGTTGGATGGATTTGCTGAAGGACTATGATTGTGAGATCAAGTACCATCCAGGTTCTTCTAATCCAGTTAAGAATTCTCTTAGCCGCAAAGTATACGTGAGTTCGCTTCGTACCAGCTCGATTGCACTAGTGGTAGAAGAGTGTTGTTCCTTGGGCTTCACTTTTCGGAATAAGAAGGAACAGCAGAGAGTTCGCGTTTCGTCAGTACTTGCCGAACCAGCCTTGTATACTCGTATACATGAGTCACAGGCCGTTGATCTGAAGACGCAGAAGTTAACCCGTTTGGCTCAGGATGGGAATACTTCTAGTTTTCATTTTCAGAATGATGGTTTGTTGTGTCTCTCTAGACGTGTGGTCGTTCCTGATGATTCCACATTACGAGAGGAGATTCTGTCACAGGCTCACCGTAGTAGTTTTTTGTGCATCCAGGCAGCATGAAAATGTACAAGGATCTACGTACGAGGTTATGGTGAAAAGTAATGAAGCACAGTGTATATCAGTTCGTGTCTTTATGCATTGTATGTCAGCAGGTCAAGGTCGAGTTTTGACGACCCGATGGTTTGCTTCACAGCTTAGAGATTCCAGAATGGAAGTGGGAGCATGTGACGATGGATTTTGTCACCCACTTGCCTATGTCTTCCAAAAATTGTGATGCTATTTGGGTTGTTGTTGATCGATTGTCTAAGTCCGCGCATTTCTTGCCTTACAATTAGGACTTTACTTTCAATCGGATGGCATGTTTATACGTGCAAGAGGTTGTTCGTCTGCATGGCTGACCGGCTTTTTCGGTATGAATAAATTCTACTGGCAAGCGAACCAGGTCAAATTATAATAAAGTGGACTAAGGTCCAGATGTCGAACCCACAGGGATTGTAAAAATATGATTACCAAAATCTATTTATCTCTACTTAATCTAGACTAATGAATAAAGATGATTTCAGATTTTAGATAAATATAATAAAATTGCAATAATATCAAATTAATTAGAACGCAAATTAGAACGCAGTTGGAAACTTTGAATTGCTTAAAATTTTGGAAAAGTTCGATCAAGGACACACGTAGGTACCAGACAATTCATGCAACAAGCAATCGATCTAAGATATCAGACTTAATCATAATTCACGGGAATTTTCCTAATTTTTTCGAAGGACTATTTCTAGAACAATCAAACCTATTCAAATCTTGATGAACTAATCTTTCGTAATTCTAATCAAATTTGAATGCATAATCACTGTGAAAATTCAGTTAACCCCTAAACCGCATAATGAAACCGAATTTTATTTCTAGTCAGTTTTACACTATGTTGAAAATCAAAGTGATCGAATTCGAAACCTCCTCTGTCGACTTGGAATCGATTAACAAGCAAACAAATAACTGGCCAAGAAATTTGTAAGACGAAGATAAATTTGATAATCAATAAAATCAATTAAGTCTGAAAATCTCAAATAAATAAACCAAGTTTTTTACATAAACTGTCTGGCCCAATCACGTGGCATTGATCGAAAGAAGAAACTACTCACTAATAAACATGATTCAATAAACCAAGTTTTAAAACATAAAGTAAAAAAATACTAGAATAAAAGAAAATCTGAAGAACTTTTCTCCCTAGCCGCCGCAAGCTTTTCCCGTACTCCAAAAAGATCCAAAAGTCCTTAACAAAGGCATCCAAATTCTATACATATGACCGCGCCCAATAAAATTCCTTCAAAATAATATTAAATTCGAAAACTAGGTCACGGACACGCGCGCGCGCGCCTAAGCAGTCTCGCGCGCGCGCAGCTTAAAAGAACAGTGACTTCAAATGCCTCGCGCGCGTGCGAGGAAAGAGCTCGCGCGCGCCCGACTTCTCTAGAGATTCTCTGGAAATTTCTTCGGCGCGCGCGCGGGACATGAGCTCGCCCGCGCGCGCCTCGCCCTGGAAACCTCTGACTTTTCCTTCTGCGCACGCGCGAGACTCTTTCTTGCGCGCGCGCGGCTTGGACGCACAGAAATCCCAAATTTTCTTTCATTTCCTACAAAATTCAACCAGGTGAATCCAAATCAAACACATAACATAAAATGCTAACAAAACTTACGAAAATAACTTATATGCATGCAAACTAAACATGAAATGCTATAAACTAATGCATACTAAACACACTTATCAACACCCCCAAACTTAAACCTTACTCGCCCTCGAGCAAGACTACACAAACACACAACAAGAATCAAGAACTACTATGGAGCTATGGCCTCTGGAAGAAAACAAATTTTTAAAATCCAATCTCATCAAACCTACTAACACATAAAAGTTTAGAAATAAACTAGTTCACCGCATAAACTTATAATCTCTTCAACTCATGTTTCAAGGGCCTTCTTCCAAATTCAATCCATACATTCATATATCAAAAGAACTTCTTAAGGTAGCAAGGGGATCAAAAAGAAGGTAACGACACACTCACAATTAGCTTAATACAAAGAAAAATAGTGTGTGCGTGTTTTGATTAAAAATTCATATTCATCAATAGTGTCTATCAACAATCCATATGCTAAATTCTAACAACTCTTCTCCACTAGTATATTGGGCAACTGTGACTCGGTCAAGAGGTCTTAATAGGCTTATAATGTTAGGCCTGGCTTATGGCTACAAATGAAGGATACAAATTCAAAGCAAGGAGTAAATTATGACTACGATATTATTTTTCACCTCCTTCTTCTTTTCTCATTACAAATCACTTCATCATACCATTGATTCTCACATTCCCAGATTTCCCTTTTTAACCCACGTTATCACCTTTTTTTTTTTTAATCAATTCCACTTTTCACATTCAAATTCCGAAGGATATATCATTCAAACATGCAATTTACTCCTGTCAAGGTGGGAATTAGTGTTTAAGCTTGTTATTGGTAGTGAAAGCGGGTCATGAAAAAAAATGACGAATGGGGGTTTATCACACGTTTTCACGCATGCCATTCGATTTCATTAAAGCTCAAATAAGGTACTAGGGATAGAAATTATTAATGGGTAGCTTGAAAGGCTCAAACGATTCAAAGAAAAATTGCCTAAATCATCCCTAATCACAGTTTTGCCCGTATTGCGCCTCGAAGAGTGTTCGAACTAGTTCTAGACAAGTTTCAATTCACCATCAACTTATACAAATTCAATCAGTGCATAGACTCAAAAATCATCAACAAGGAATGATGATCTTCACAAATACCAGGAAATGTACCTCAAGTACTCATATAAGTGTAGGCTCAAAAAGGGGCACTAGAGATAATTAATTAAAAGAAAATTAGGCCCAAAAAAATTCCAACAACGCCTCAATCATCTATATGTTTGCATTTTTCAAACTCAGATTCTAGCACAAGTGACAGAGTCTATCAGAGATCATTTATCTAATTGGTTTCACCAGTCCAAATTGGTCAGACAGGTATCCAAAAGTTGCATCATTGGCCATGCTATCCAATTCTTTCTTGACTACAAAATGAAATGCTATGTTTACGAATTAGATGCAACTAACGACAGAATGAATGCAAACAGAATGCCACAAAACACGAAACTAAATAACTAAACACCCCCAAACTTAAATAAAGCATTGTCCACAATGCTTCAGAGATACACAAACACAAAAACAACTAAGAGACAACGAACATATGCAATGCAAAACAGAAAGCACAATGCAAAAGGGACTCCCCTGGTCTACTGTTGTGCAAAAGCATCAGGATTCTCCTCGTATTCTGGAGGAGGCTGTGGAACATAAGCGTCCTGTGGGGCTGGTGGAGCATACTGGGAAGAGACGGAAGACTGGAACGGGAATGGAGGTGGATATTGCGGTGCCGCACGAAAACCCGATGTATCAAGTCCCAATTGTGTCGCCATGCTGCGCATAATGTCTTCCACATTATGTAAATGAGTGGAAGAAGCCTGAAAATAACCCATGGCATAGTGATCAAAAGCCGAGCTCTCAATAGCCATGTCCTGCGCGGTACGACGAGGAGGAGTGAGCTGAGGCGGTTTTTGACTGCTAGAAGAACTCCCGACATGCGGCTGACTGCCATAGAATTCCAAATTTCGCTTTGCCTGCTTTGAAGTAGCAAGCTTCTCATCGACGGTTTTGAATGCCGGGAGCCACTCCTCATCGGGACTAATCGGAACGCCCGCCTGGCGACATAAGGCTGTGATGGTGTGGGGGAAGTAGAGGCCCACCATCGGATTCCGCATCGAATACTGAATGGAATCGTGGACAATAGTGCCCACATCAACCGGCCACCTCTTCGTAATAGCATAAACAAGAATAGCCCTATCGGCTTGCACGCCAACGGTGTGTAGCACGGGTAAAAGGCGTTGGGCAATGCATGCATACAACAACGCCGGCTCAATTTTTAGAAAACGCTCCGGGAAATGAGTGACCCGGAGGGGGTCGTGCCAACGAACACCCGCATGACACATCTCTCTCAACATCAAAGGATAATCTGGGTTCGCCTTAAAACTTCTAAATTGACTATCATCCACTACGGGGGTATCAAACAACCTATTCAATGATTCGGCATCAAACGATATAAGTCTCCCCCTAACAACAGCTTTCGAATCCTCGCGGGCAGGGGCATTCGCATAAAATTCCCGAACCACCGGAATAATGGCTGGTTCGGGTTCTTTGCAAAACAAGGTCCATTTCCTCTTGATAATCCCCAAGGCAACAAATTCATTACAATCCATAGTTCTACCCCGCTCAGCAATAGGATTTCGATTTAGTCGAGCATGTTCGTACCTTTCTTGGGCTTCCAAAGAGACGAACTTGTTGGATAATTGAGCGGAGGATGAGGAGCTAGGGACGATAGGGCCGGATGAACGGAATCTTTTGGCAGGCATGGTGGTGGTCGGCCGGAGCAGAGGTGGCGGGCGGCGGTGATGTAAAGAGGAGTGCACAAATGAATGATTCCCTTAGAAATTTCCTGGCCTAAACTTGAGCGCGATAATAAACTCCACAAATCTGCAATGTAAGATCAATAATGTCAAAAATCAATGGAGAAATTTGAGAGGAAAGATTTGGGGATTTAGGGTTTATTGGAGAGAAGAAGAAGAATAGAAGGAGAAGAAAGTGGGAGAGAAAAGAAGAGGCCCCGATTTGTTTTCATCTGCGCCTCTCGCGCGCGCGCGAGAGATGCCTCGCGCGCGCGCGAGACTTCAATATTAGTCTCTGGCCGCTTGACTTGCGCGCGCGCTATTCCTTTAGAGTTCTCTGGAGCACGAGCCTGCGCGCGCGCGAGACAGGGGCTCGTGCGTGCGCAGTACAAAATTGCAGAATCTCTATGCCTCGCAAGAATAAGAACATAACTTAAAAATACCAAAACAAAAAAAATAAAAATAAATAAATAAATAAATAAAATTAAAACACTGGGTTGCCTCCCAGCCAGCGCTAAATTTATAGTCTATAGCCCGACTCTACCTCCCTCTTTAATTTGTCGGGTCTTGCAAGTCGACGGAGGTCTGTGTCTGATCCACGATACCACCTCGATAAATTTTTATCCTATGTCCGTTAACTTTGTATGCTCCTGTGGCCGGACTAAAAATTTCTACCGTACCATACGGCATCACTTGCTTGATAGTATACGGTCCTGACCATCTCGAACGAAGCTTTCCTGGCATGAGCTTTAAGCGTGAGTTATATAATAAAACATCTTGGCCTACCTCGAATTCACGTGGGACAATGCGCTGATCATGCCACTTCTTGGTCTTTTCTTTGTAGATTCTGGCATTTTCATAGGCCTCCAACCTGAGCTCTTCAAGTTTATTCAATTGTAGTAACCGTTCTTCACCTGTAGCCTGCACATCAAAATTCAGAAATTTAGTAGCCCATAGTGCTCTATGTTCAAGTTCAACAGGAAGATGACATGTTTTACCATATAACAACCTAAATGGAGAAGTTCCTATAGGTGTTTTAAAAGCAGTTCGATAGGCCCATAACGCGTCATCTAATTTATTTGACCACTCTTTCCTGTTCGCATTCACAGTTTTCTCCAAAATTCTTTTCAATTCCCTATTAGAAATTTCAACTTGCCCACTAGTCTGGGGTGATAAGGTGTTGCCACCTTGTGAGTAACCCCATATTTTGTCAAAAGCTTCTCAAATTGCTGGTTACAAAAGTGGGTTCCTCCATCACTAATTATGGCTCTAGGGGTACCATATCTAGAAAATATGAATTTTTTTTAAAATTTTATAACCACCTTAGAGTCATTCGTCCTACAAGCTAGTGCTTCAACCCACTTAGACACATAATCGACCGCAACCAAAATATACTTGTTCCCTTCAGACACAGAAAACGGTCCCATGAAATCTATACCCCACACATCAAAAACTTCACATACAAAAATATTATTGAGGGGCATCTCATGTCTCCTAGAGATATTACCAACCTTCTGACAAGCATCACATAGGCAAAAGCATCCTTAAATAATGAAGGCCAATAAAATCCCGACTGAAGTACTTTGGCGGCGGTACGACCCGCACCGAAGTGACCTCCAGTCGGACCTGTGTGACAGTGTGAAAGTATAGATCTTACCTCTTCTGCTGGAATACACCTACGAATGATACCATCTGCACAAATCTTAAACAAAAACGGGTCTTCCCACAAAAAATATTTCAACTCGGAGAAGAATTTCTTCTTCTGTTGATAAGTTAAATGCGCGGGAATAAACTTACTTGACAGATAGTTAACGATATCTGCATACCATGGTAGGTTGGATACCTCAAACAACTGCTCATCTGGAAAATCATCATGGATCACCTGCGTTTCAGCGCCTTGATTTTCCAAACGAGAAAGGTGGTCCGCAACTTGATTTTCAGCTCCTTTCCTGTCAACAATTTTTAAATCAAATTCTTGCAATAGTAAAACCCAATGAATTAACCTGGGTTTAGCATCCTTTTTGCTCATCAAATACTTCAAGGCCGAGTGATCCGTGTGAACTATGACTTTGCTCCCCACCAAATAAGATCTGAACTTATCCAAGGCAAATACGACTGCGAGAAGCTCTTTTTCAGTAGTCGCATAATTCAGTTGGGTGGCTGACAGGGTGATACTGGCGTAGTAAATCACATGAAGTGCCTTGTCCCTCTTTTGTCCAAGCACGGCTCCCAATGCGGTGTCACTGGCGTCACACATCAACTCAAACGGCAGATTCCAATCAGGTGCTACTATCACCGGTGCAGTTGTTAATTTCTCCTTCAAAATTTTAAAAGCCTGCAAGCACTCAGCGGAAAAATTAAAAGGCACCTCTTTGATTAACAGATTAGTCAGGGTTTTAGCAATAGAAGAAAAATCTTTAATAAATCTCCTATAGAAACCAGCATGCCCAAGAAAACTCCTAATGCCCTTCAAATTTGCGGGAGGTGGAAGTTTTTCAATTACTTCAAGTTTTGCTCTGTCCACTTCCACAACTAACTCAGACACCTTATGGCCTAAAACAATGCCCTCTTTCACCATGAAGTGGCATTTTTCCCAATTCAATACCAAATTGCTCTCCTCACATCTCTGCAACACTTTTTTCAGATTAAACAAACATGCATCAAAAGATGATCCTACCACAGAGAAATCATCCATAAACACTTCTATGAACTTTTCAACCATATCATGAAAAATAGCCATCATACATCGCTGAAAAGTGGCAGGGGCATTACACAACCCAAATGGCATCCGTTTATATGCAAAAGTACCATAGGGACAAGTAAAAGTGGTTTTGTGTTGGTCCTCAGGAGCTATAGGAATTTGCATATATCCGGAATAACCATCCAAAAAACAATAAAACGCATGCCCTGCAAGTCGCTCAACCATCTGATCAATAAAGGGAAGGGGGAAGTGATCCTTACGGGTGGCATCATTCAATTTCCTATAATCTATGCAAACCCGCCACCCCGTAACAGTTCTTGTAGGAATCAATTCATTGTTGGAATTTTTAATTACAGTCATCCCTCCCTTTTTGGGCACTACTTGAGTTGGACTCACCCATTCACTATCAGATATAGGGTAGATAATACCTGCATCAAGGAGCTTGATTACCTCCTTTTTCACTACCTCTTGCATTGCTGGGTTAAGTCGCCTCTGTGGTTGAGTCGATGTCTTATGCTCCGCCTCCATCAAGATTTTGTGCATGCACATGGTTAGACTAATACCCTTGAGATCGGCCAAACTCCAACCTATGGATCTTATGTGTTCTCGGATCACACGCAGCAACTTTTCCTCCTCGCAACCTGTCAAAGAAGATGAACAAATTATTGGCAGTTTATCGTTCTTTAATAAATACAAATACTTCAAATGAGATGGAAGTGGTTTAAGTTCAAGATTAGGGGGCTCCTCGATGGATGGCTTCAGCGGTTTTGGAGTATGGTTGAGCTCTCCCATCTTGGTATTGATGAGTCTGTCGAAGGGTAGACTCCAATCCAAATACCGTGCTACTTCATGAACTTCCTCACTAACCTGTTCTTCATCAGTTGTACCTGTCAAACATATTTCTAATGGATCCACCGACAACTGTTCCTGCATAGAACACTCAACCAAATCATCAGTAACATCAATTCTGAAACAATCAGAATTGTCTGCAGGATATCGAATGCCATGAAAAACATTAAAAATTACTTTCTCATCATTCATACGCAATATCAATTCTCCCTTATGCACATCAATCAAAGCCTTTCCAGTGGCTAAAAATGGTCTACCCAAAATAAGAGGTATCTCACGATCCTCTTCCATATCAAGCACAACAAAATCTACTGGAAATATAAACTTATCAACCTTTACCAACACATCCTCTACAATTCCCCTTGGATATTTTATAGATCTATCAGCTAATTGTAGGGAAATAGTAGTTGGCTTAACTTCACCAATTCCTAGCTTTTCAAAACATGAATAAGGCATAAGATTTATACTTGCACCTAGATCACATAAAGCCTTATTAAAAAATGATTTTCCAATAGTGCATGGAATTGAAAAGCTATCGGGATCCTTAAGTTTTGGAGGGAGTTTATTTTGTAAAATGGTAGAACACTCCTCCGACAACTTAACAGTTTCAAAATCCACAAGTTTTCTTTTGTTAGACAAAATCTCTTTTAAAAATTTTGCATAACTAGGCATTTGAGCTAAAGCGTCTGCAAAGGGAATATTAATATGAATCTTTTTGAAAATCTCTAGAAATTTTGCAAATTGATTATCCAATTGCATTTGCTTTGCTCTCTGGGGGAAGGGAAGTTTACTCAAGTCAATCTTCTCAATAATAGATGAGTGAGAGGACTTACGTTTCTTGCCTGTAGGCGTGGAGTCTGCCTGCTTTGGTGCTTCATCCAGCTCTTTTTCCTTGACTAGGTCACTTGCTTCTTCATCCTCAGTATTCTTTGCATCATTATCTGCTTGCGATCTAATTACCGCCAGAATAGCATTGACATCCTTTGGATTCCTCTCAGTATTGCTAGGCAACGATCCTGCTTGCCTAGTTGATAACTGTGTAGCTATCTGACTCATCTATGTCTCTAATTTCTGTAACATTACCTCTTGATTCTGTAGACGGGTCTCAGTACCAGCTACATATTTCATCATAATTTCTTCAAAAGAGGGCTTCTTCTCTACTGGCTTCGATGTGTTAGCTGTAGGATCTGCAGCTTTCCAAGCAAAGTTTGGATGGTTTTTCCAGCCAGGATTGTAAGTGTTGCTGTATGGATTGTACTGCTGTCTCCCTTGATTTCCCATAAAGTTCGCTGCATCAACTTCAAATACTTGTTGTTCGTCAGGCTGTTGGACTTGCACTTGATTGGCTGAAGATGTCTGCATAACTGCCATCTGATGGGTAAGTGCATCGATCTTGGCATTAAGTGATGTTAGTGCATCGACTTCAAGAAATCCAGCTTTCCTCTCTTTTTTAGCATCTGGCCATCCAATGTTGCTCTCAGCCATATTTCCTATAATTTCCCATGCCTCTGCCGGTGTCTTTCTGAATAGGCTTCCGTTGGCAGCAGCATCTAACATGGATCGAACAGATTGATCAGCCCCATTGTAGAAAGTCTGAGTCTGCTGGCTTTGAGTGAGATTATGTTGAGGACACATCCTCAACATCTTTTTGAATCGAGTCCAAGCAGCATTTAACGATTCAGCTTCCTTCTGCCTGAATGATATGATATCAGAGAACAGTTTTGCCATCTTTGTGGGCGGAAAATATTTATTCAGAAAGATCTGAACAAGTTGATCCCATGTAGTAATAGAGCCAGCAGGCAGATCATCTAGCCATTCAGCAGCTTTTCCTTGTAGAGAGAATGAGAATAACCGCAGTCGCACTCCATCAGATGATACCCCATTCACCTTGAACGTGTCGCAGATCGACAGAAAACGCTCCAGATGAGCGTAAGGGTCTTCTACAGATGAACCCCCGAATCTAGCTTGCAATTGAATCAGCTGAATAGTAGAGGGCTTCAGCTCGAAATTGTTCGCCTCAACAGCGGGACGAACTATGCTAGATCCATAACCTTCAGTTGGCGGACGGATAATATCCCATACAGTACGGTTTTCTGCCATCTCTACTTCAGATTCAGATTCTGACTCTAGTTCAAGATTGAAAGATTTCTTAGCTTTTCGGATCATGCTAAGTGTGCGCTCGATCTCCAAATCAAGTGGTAGTAATGTCTTTGATCGAGTTTTATGCATACACAACAGAAGGTACCTGAAGATCACCAAGAAATTAAGGTCAGAATTTTAAGAAAGTAAGTAATGTCTAATCTCAAGTGAAATAAAAATTTTGATATCAAAAACAGTCCCCGGCAACGGCGCCAAAAACTTGACCGGCTTTTTCGGTATGAATAAATTCTACTGGCAAGTGAACCAGGTCAAATTATAATAAAGTGGACTAAGTTCCAGATGTCGAACCCACAGGGACTGTAAAAATATGATTACCAAAATCTATTTATCTCTACTTAATCTAGACTAATGAATAAAGATGATTTCAGATTTTAGATAAAAATAATAAAATTGCAATAATATCAAATTAATTAGAACGCAAATTAGAACGCAGTTGGAAACTTTGAATTACTTAAAATTTTGGAAAAGTTCGATCAAGGACACACGTAGGTACCAGACAATTCATGAAACAAGCAATCGATCTAAGATATCAGACTTAATCATAATTCACGGGAATTTTCCTAATTTGTTCGAAGGACTATTTCTAGAACAATCAAACCTATTCAAATCTTGATGAACTAATCTTTCGTAATTCTAATCAAATTTGAATGCATTATCACTGTGAAAATTCAGTTAACCCCTAAACCGCATAATGAAACCGAATTCTATTTCTAGTCAGTTTTACACTATGTTGAAAATCAAAGTGATCGAATTCGAAACCTCCTCTGTCGACTTGGAATCGATTAACAAGCAAACAAATAACTGGCCAAGAAATTTGTAAGACGAAGATAAATTTGATAATCAATAAAATCAATTAAGTCTGAAAATCTCAAATAAATAAACCAAGTTTTTTACATAAACTGTCTGGCCCAATCACGTGGCCTTGATCGAAAGAAGAAACTACTAACTAATAAACATGATTCAATAAACCAAGTTTTAAAACATAAAGTAAAAAAAATACTAGAATAAAAGAAAATCTGAAGAACTTTTCTCCCTAGCCGCCGCAAGCTTTTCCCGTACTCCAAAAAGATCCAAAAGTCCTTAACAAAGGCATCCAAATTCTATACATATGACCGCGCCCAATAAAATTCCTTCAAAATAATATTAAATTCGAAAACTAGGTCACGGACACGCGCGCGCGCGCCTAAGCAGTCTCGCGCGCGCGCAGCTTAAAAGAACAGTGACTTCAAATGCCTCGCGCGCGTGCGAGGAAAGAGCTCGCGCGCGCGCGACTTCTCTAGAGATTCTCTGGAAATTTCTTCGGCGCGCGCGCGGGACATGAGCTCGCCCGCGCGCGCCTTGCCCTGGAAACCTCTGACTTTTCCTTCTGCGCACGCGCGAGACTCTTTCTTGCGCTCGCGCGGCTTGGACGCACAGAAATCCCAAATTTTCTTTCATTTCCTACAAAATTCAACCAGGTGAATCCAAATCAAACACTTAACATAAAATGCTAACAAAACTTACGAAAACCACTTAAATGCATGCAAACTAAACATGAAATGCTATAAACTAATGCATACTAAACACACTTATCAACTCTCGCGCGCGCGCAGCTTAAAAGAACAGTGACTTCAAATGCCTCGCGCGCGTGCGAGGAAAGAGCTCGCGCGCGCGCGACTTCTCTAGAGATTCTCTGGAAATTTCTTCGGCGCGCGCGCGGGACATGAGCTCGCCCGCGCGCGCCTCGCCCTGGAAACCTCTGACTTTTCCTTCTGCGCACGCGCGAGACTCTTTTTCGCGCGCGCGCGGCTTGGACGCACAGAAATCCCAAATTTTCTTTCATTTCCTACAAAATTCAACCAGGTGAATCCAAATCAAACACATAACATAAAATGCTAACAAAACTTACGAAAATCACTTAAATGCATGCAAACTAAACATGAAATGCTATAAACTAATGCATACTAAACACACTTATCAATGGCACTACAAGAAAAATGGCCAAAGACAACGCTTTTTCCGCGTTGTTAATGTCCCCGAAAAAGCGTTGTCGTAGGCAATGTTGTAAAAGACCACGCTCAAAGACAACGCGGAAAAAGCGTTGTCGTTTCCAGAAATGACAACGCTTTTTAAGAGTTGTCTTTTATAAAAAGCGTTGTCGTTTCTGGAAAAGACAACGCTTTTTAAGTGTCGTTGTATTTGGAAAAGACAACGCTTCAAAAAAGCGTTGTCTTTTTTGGTAAAGACAACGCTTTAAGTTCAAATAAAAAACAAAAAAAAAAATTTAATTCACAAATTTTTAATATTATAAGTCACTCAAAATTCAAAAATTTGTAAAATAAAATTTAATATAGAGTCTTCCAATATTATAAATAATTCAAATAAAAACATAATCGAATTCTAATTTAATGAACACTAGAAAAAAACTATGCATTAATCTCGAAAAACTTTGATTCCTTCCTTCAGCACATGCTAGCATCCCGAGCTTTCATAAAAGCCGCAACAATCTCTTTTCCTTTAATTTGTATCTCCATACTGTAAATTATTAAAAATAAAAACAAACATAAAAAAAATATGAATAGATTAAAATGAAAAGTAAAGTTAAAAAGATATTTATCAGTAAAAGAACATGAACTACGACATAAAATTATCATTAAGAAAAGTACTCTAATGTTAAGCAATTCAATAACCCCTTCGAATCCCTTGAAATGCTATTGCGTGCATTGTCTGGATGTCATATCGCTCACAGACCCTTGTTCCATTTTCAGTCCACCACATATCTGCCTCTTTCTATGTGAAGTAATTTCTACTGTAGGAAACAACAAAACTGCTGAGTGGGGTGATCGAGGTAAACTAGTACAAATTATAAACGACCGTCTCTAAGCAAAACTGCATCTTTAAGTTTATACACATCACTTATACAAGATTCAGATCATGAACACCATTCTAAGCAGAGAACATAGAAAAGAAAAGAGTGCTCGTCATGACACAGTGAGAAGCATATAGTCATGCTTTCTCAGTCCACAACTTCAATATCTAAACCTTGTAGGATCCTAATAAGGCAAGTTAACAAAGAACATAATAAATACATACATATTGCAACATAATATCACTACACATTACAAAAATATAATGGCAGTATGTTAAAGTGCTTACTTTATTCTCTAGGTACTCTGCCCTTGTTGAGAGTGACTGGATGAGCGCATGTCTTTCCTATAAACATTTGATTAGTCTTAATATAGTTCAGTCCCAGTAATAGAAGAGAATAGATAGCTCATGAAGCACTAAACTTCAGGTATTCTTTACCAAAGTATTGTTGGTTTTGCAATAATAAAGAGTTTATTTAAAGAATTGGTTGATTCAGAAGTATCTTACATGTAAATATCAGAACACCTAGCACTCTGTTGCATAACAAAGATAATTTGATATTGCAAAACAAAGCGCTAGTTTAGAATGTTTTAGCATCATAGAATGATAAAAGTCTGCGAAAATAAAGAAAAGGATATCATTAATCAGCACCTCCTAAGAAATTTCATAGAGAGAATAAATTAGCATATATGTAGATACGGCTAGTTAGGTAGCTTTAAATATTGGTTAATATAATTTTATGTCTCAGTAGTTGCTTTTCTACACCTCCTTTCAAACCAAAAGATGGAATTATTCTTCATGCCACAGTGTGAGAAATGGCTGGAATTACAATATTCCAAGAATAATAAATTTGAAAGCATACCTTCACCCAAAGAGCCGAGCAATCAAAATTGGTCAAAAAAAACTTGTGTGCATTCATGTTGAAAGAGTCAGCTTCCTCAACTCCATCTAAGTAGGGACGAAACTCTGGGCAGATACAAGTACTTCCAGCATAAGCAGCATCCACATGAAACCATAGCCCATTACTCTGTATGTCGTCATGCATGCAGTAGAAGTGCTTTTATCCTTTTTGTAATGTTCAGATTAAAGACGACCCATCTTTATGAGTAATAATGAAAACCATCAGACCAGGACAGATTCTTACCTTGTAAGTCCGAGTTTTTGTAAACTTTTCTAGTTGAACACTCTCAGACTTTTAACACAAGCGATTTGCTCTCTAAGCTAACCTCACCAAGAAAATGGACAAACCCAAGTGAAGCCTGCTTGGCTTAGATACGTACACCAAATTCTGTCTCAACGAGTGATGCCTTTTCCATTTCTCAATTAAAAATGTGGGTGCTTTAACAGGTTGATTGATACCACAAAATGATAAATTGTTGACAGATAGGAATACTGCGGAATTTAGTGGAGGGGCTATCTCTGAACTTGAGAGGCGTGCTTTCATGATTAAAACAAGATTTAACATTTGAACATCAACATTTTAATCTCAGTTGGGAATTCTTCAAAGGGATACTTGCTACTTGCCGTTGAGTTCAATACAAACATGGTATTAGTTGATCATTAGGGGAGACGTTTATGAACATATGAGACCTCTTGATTCAAAATGTTTCAAAAAATTGAGCCCGTACGAATAACAGCCTCTCTCATGATACTGCCACTTGTACAAATAACATAACCACCGGAAAATATATGTTTTCCAGGAGCATAAAAATGTAAATCTGTCTCAGTACTGTGCAAAACTCACCTGTGAAATCTTCCCCAATGCAAGCAGAGGATCTACAGCTGCTGATGATGTAGTACCAACCTGCCAATGAAAAGATACGTTATTCTCTTCGCAATAAACTCTCAGTATTCTTTAAAAAGAATTGAGTGCGACATTCATTTCATATATGGTGATCAAGAACGATATTTTGTTCTAAACTAACTGGTTGTTTCTTGAATAATTAAGCAAACAATGTGTCAAATCTCTCGTGAAGTCAACTTACTAATTGCCAACTTTACATGATGCTGAACAAAGTACACACCTGAACCTCAGAAAACTCACATAAGAATTTCTTTGATATCAAAACTGTGCAATTTATGAGCAGAACTTTACAATTCTCATACAATCACATTAGGCAACTGTCATGAGTTCAAATACCTTAAAATCACTTGGGAAGAGGCAACACCACAGCCGATCATAAGTGAGGAGAGAACATAACAGGTTGTGATCTTTAAATACATTAGTTAAATTTGTCCCAATTGTGAAGAATAAAATGCATAGCACTTAAAAACCTGAGGTAGTCATTACTTAAAGAGACAGTTCTTAAAGATATTTCACTTTGTATTTACACATCAAAACCACAAATTTGCAGTTTAAGAATTTGCTTTAGTTAAAATACAAAAGTCATAACAGAGTCCTCGGTCAATGGAAAAGACTATTGCTCTAAAATAAATTGAAGAACAAATGGAGCACATGGGGAGAACAATAAATAAATAACACAAAAAGTTCCCATTTTAATTTTTTTCTTAGTTTCCTTACAGTAGCACACAAGAAGAAAGGAATTAAACCCAAGGCTATGTCAGGAGAAAGAGCATATTCGGTGGAAGAATCGGTTTCCAGAATCCGGATATTTTCTGGGTAAATAACTCCAATATGTCAGAGAAATAAAACAAACAAATTGGCACCAATAAGAGTTAAATGAGCAGAGTTTACATGATGAGTTGATAAACAAAACGTTTTAAGCAAAGATTTCCAGTTTTATGTATTTCCAAAATATTAATACATTGCTCACTCGTTTTGCAAGTATTAGGATTGGAAACCATCAAGCATTGTTAATATGCAGACTGCTGCCAATTATCCAACTTCATTAAGATTAACATGGAATATAGACTAGTATAATCACATGTACTATAGGACGTGCTAGCTTATATTAAGTATTCAAAATCCACCTTGCAGGCTTTCTGCAGAGAAGCATGAGTTTGATCAGAGCAATAGACCACAGGCTTCCTTATGGTGTCTTTCCCAACCTTTCTCAAAATTTTATCTCGAGCAGCCAAAAACACAACCAAAATGGCTTTACTTGCAGTGCCCTGTATCACGCCACCACCATGTCCTAGAACTCGACTCCCAATCATAAACAACTTTGCATGTCCAATAAATTTTCAAAAAAATAGGCATATAAAAAATCTTGTATAAGTAAAAAGATAGTGCATGTTTTTAGAAAAGATTTTTTCTACTAAATTAAGCTTTAAAAAAAACAAGATGAGGCTTTCAGAACCAAGTTTTAGAGAGAAAAAAAATTATGTTTAGAAAATCATTTTTCCATAAATCAAAATTATATTTTTAGGTAAGTCCAACTTTACATGCTGGTTTGTTTGGATATTTCCCATAACAAAGAACCAAAATAATCGTTTTGGAAAGTTTGATCAAATTCTTCTCCATGCAAACAGATCGAGCATATTTGGTTGTACAAAACGTTAGTTGAACTATTTTTGTCTAAGAGGTAGGACTTTTCCATGAGATAGCTTTGCTTTCTTTCTTTTAGGGGGGAAAAAACCTTCTCTAAGCACTAACATTCAAAGATGTCTTAGTAGCACGGGTAAGTGATATAGATACTTGTTGAAAGGAAAGCATCAGGTAGCTTAAGTGCTTTGCCAAGCCAATAACAGTAACAAACACATGAAAGTTACCTTCATCCTGCTGTTCGCCATCATTTTCAATCCTTGATTCCTTTCTTCTCAGCTGAAAGCAATATTGGATTTTGAATACGAATAAAGGTACACAAAACACGTTTATATATATGGGTTTCTTGGTCATGCTGATGAGTCTACAAGAAGATCAAAATGTTGAGCGATTTACTATATTTTATGATAGAATACCGTACGCGGTGGTCTTCTCTGGAAAAAGCCTATAAACAAGCCCAAAACCTTCAATTAAAAGCTAAAGGAATTTTTATCACAAATCCTTCCAATCCCTTGGGTACCACAATAACTATAAATTAACTCAATCTCATTATCAACTTTGCCATTAACCAAGACATCCACATAGTAAGCGATGAAATCTATACAGGCACCGTTTTCTAAATCTTGCTTCATATCCCACATATGAGCTTCATATCTTCCTGTCCGTCTATGTATGCAAGAACCACCATCATCAAAATCAGATTGATCAACTTTTTTCTGTCCAAGAAAAGAAAAAAATAAGAAAGGTTCTCGACATTAATTTAAAGAAGTGAAAAACAAATGAAATCAGTACCTAGTAACGCCTCTGTAGATGGAAGTTCTTTCAACAAAAGTATCAGAAATTTTCTTGGAACTATCGGAGTCAACAGAAACATTGGTTTTGCAACTGGTATTGTCAGTGAACAAACCATTTTTACTATTAACTCCTAAAGATAAAGCATTGGTTGTAGCAGTAAAAGGGAAGTTCTATCATATCATTACAACTCGTAACAATTGTTAATTAACAAAAATGTAGGCTCAAGACATATATACCTTGTCAAGCTGTTGAACCTCGGTGTTCCCATTAAACAATGGTTTCTTTGATAATAGTTCAGCCATTATGCATCCTCGCGACCACATGTCAATTGCAGTCGAATATGGTTTAGCTCCCAAAAGAAGTTCCGGCGCTCTAAAAGAAAACTTATAATTTAGTTCCAAGTTTAAAATGTTAAAAAAAAATTGTGAAATATAACATAGAATAATACTGGGGTTACAGCAACTCTGATTCAGGGAAAAATCAATTCCTTTGTCATATAGCCGCAAACAAACAACTATGTGCGTAAAAATAAGCTCACTTGTACCGTAAAAAAATGAATATTTGGTTAAAAACTGAACCCAAGCTCAAATAATTCCTAATACTCGAAGAAAGCAACTGGAATATTTTGAATCTAAACTAAAAGACCACGAAACAACCTGAAATCAGAGAAAAAATTGCCAACAATATAAGATGAACAATGCGCAGTCCCGTCGCAATCTAGTCGCAGAAATCGAGATTTGAAACTCAAGATTCAAGTTTAGATCGAAGCTTGCAGCTAATTCCATTTTCCAGCCGGGTTTGTATATTCAAAAACATGGGTTTGTATATTCAAAAAATCACAAAATTCAAAAAAACCAGAAACAAATCACTAAAAGCGTTCACTAATATATGAAACTCACTCTGTATTTGCCGCAACTATCGAAGCAATAACACCTGAAGAACGAATAACAACAACTCGCACAAGTATGGTCTAACAGGGGAGACGACTTTGAATCTTCAGGTCACGATTTCTTGCTAGATTGGCATCAAAAAGAAGCTTAGGATGAGCTCTAACCAAATTCTAGCTCCAATAACAGATTTCCGATGCCCATGGCAGCGAATCAAAGACAAGAAATGGGTGGCTAGGGTTGGGTCATGGTGGAATCGTGAGAGCACGAGAGAGAATGATTTTTCTTATCCTAAGATGGGCGTCTCGGAGGTCACAGGAAAAATATTCTGATGAATCGAGCAAGACAGCAGATTTTGATTTGAAAGAGAGAAAAAAGAGAGAGGGGTCGGAGAAGGTGATCGAGAAGAAGTGTGGGGATTTTGGGTATATTTCTCACGTAAAGGCAGGTGCAATAATATTTATTTTAAGTTTTTATTTTAAATAAAAATAATAGTTTTTCTACAACACTTTTTTAAAAAGTGTTGTCATACATAGAAAAAAAAACGCTCATAAACAACACTTTTAAAAGCGTTGTCTTTGACCTAAAAAAAACGCTAATAGACAATGCTTTTTTAAAAAAGCGTTGTCTTTGATGAATAAAAAATATATAACGACAACGCTTTTCACTAAAAGCGTTGTCTTTTAAAAAACGACACACTTTTCACAAAAAGAGTTGTCTTTTAAGTGTTGTGTTTGTGCATTTTTGTTGTAGTTTGGAATTCCGTTGAGTATTGTCAGCGACAGAGATCCGAGGTTTACCTCTAGGTTTTGGGGTAGCTTCCAGCGAGCTCTTGGCACTACTCTGAGTTTGAGTACCGCCTACCACCCGAAGACCGACGGGCAGAGTGAGAGGACTATTCGTACTCTCGTGGATATGATTCGAGCTACATTCATGGATTTTGGTCCAGCATGGCATGACCACTTGACGTTAGTGGAGTTTTCTTATAACAACAGTTACCACAGCAGCATTGGCATGGTACCATTCGAGGCCTTATACGGACGCCGCTGTCGTACGCCTTTGTTTTGGGACAAAGTTGGCGAACTTCAAGTCGAAGGTCCACAGATGATTCAGCAGATGACCGATGCAGTGGAGATGATTTTTAAGAGGATTAAGGTAGCCCAGGATCGACAGGATAGCTACGCTAACACTCACCACAGACCATTACATTTCGAGGTGGGGGAAAATGTGTTCCTGCGAGTGTCACCTTTTTGGAAGGTGATGAGATTTGGACTCAAGGGCAAGTTGTCGCCGAGATTTATCGGTCCGTTCGAGATTCTTGAGAAAGTTGGAGACGTGGCTTATCGTCTAGCTTTGCCACCTTATCTTTCCAGTATCCATGATGTGTTTCACGTGTCTTTGTTGAGGCAGTACGTGGCGGATGAGTCGCACATCTTGCATCCAACTGAGGTGCAATTGGATCAGGATTTGTCCTACGTAGAGAGACCTCTCAGGATTCTTGACAGGAAGGACAAGGTGCTACGCAATAAGAGCATACCCTTGGTGATGGTGTAGTGGCAGCGCAGAGGTACAAAGGAGGCTACTTGGGAGATAGAGATTCGGATGCGAGCTGAGCATCCGGAGTTGTTTTGATGTTTTGTAATTTTCTTTGTAAGAAAGATTTGTAATGTTCAGTTGTAATAAAAAGTATTGTTTGACTTTTCGAGTTTTCCTCTAGACTTAAATTTCGAGAATGAAATTTTTTAAGTGGGGGAGAATGTAGTGACCCATAACTAATTAAAGGTAATTAAGGGATTAATCAACGCAAAATAAGAAATTAGGGTCATGATGGGAACGGAAGCTCCGATAATATTACGTCAGCCATGACATGTGAGACAACGGAAGCTCCAATCTGGAACAGAGGTTCCGATTTTGCTTATCCATGGCCAGCCAGTGAGGAACTGACACGTGGCAGATGAGGGAGATTGGAAGCTCCGATGGCGCATCGGAGGTTCCGGTAGTGTCCTATTTATAGGGGTGCCGAGGGTCATTTTCAAATGGACCATTTTCCCTCGTCTATTCTATACTTAGTTCCTTTAGTCGGTTTTAAGGGTTTCTAGGCGTCTTTTTTAGGATCCAGAAGTGGAATAGCGATCCCGACATTGTAGCGGAGCTTTGGCCTAGTTTCGAGGCTATCGACAGCAAAGGGCTGACGACGGACGCAGGTATAACTTTGGCTTCCTAAAAATATTTAAGAGTATACAATAGCTTAGTTAAGGCTTTTAGAGCTTAATTATTGATGCATGGGTAATTGCATTGTAGTAGCAGTAGACTGGACTAGTAGGCTTGGAGTTTAGACCAGTGGTGCTAGGAATTGCCTGCAATTGTTAGAGGTACGTAAGTACTGACCGAGATAGCCGAGATGATATATATGCTTATATGTTGCATGAGTATGTGTTATATGTTTTACCATGTTTTACGGCTTGCATCTGGTATGATGTGATTCATTGATAGTTTCCATCGGTGAGGGGTTACTCCTTATGGATTCATGTCTGGGGAGACTTAGTCCCTGGTTTTGCTATCACTAAGAGAGGCCACGACTGTGAGACCTCGTTTCTAAACAACTAATCTCGGACAAAACAACCAAAGACATAAAAAAAAAAAATTTTAAAAAGGACGATCGCGCGCCCGTGCTCTCAGAACACGTGCCCGCGCCCTAACCTCGCCAAGAGGCCGCACGCCCGCGCCATCCTCTCGCCCAGAAATCAAAGGCACCGAAAAAAAATCCAACCAAACCTAAAAACTTACATTTAAAATATCTAATAAGACAACAACAATACAAGAACAGTTTAGGGAAGAAAAACATTCGATTCGGTAGTACGTACATCGATTCTTGCTTACAATACAACACAAGAAGTTCGAATGACAAAACATGATCGCAAAACATAAACTAGATTGACATGCTGATTCGACTTCTAAACGAGTCTCACAACTATCTCACGCTAACCAGGTCTACGCTAACTTGATCCTGCCCCTCCTGTTGCCAAGTACACATACAAAACAAAGCAACAGCCGGATAAACCGGTGAGAACTATATTCCCAGCAAAAGCAACATAACACGTAATACAATCAATCAACATGCTTCCAAGGCAATACATAATCAAATAACAACGTAATGAAATGCATGTCTTTAAATCGGGATATCAATTCTAATAAACGAGAGATTTCTGCTGTGCTTTTTGGGATCCCGAGGATGAGATCACGTGACAACTCACCGACTCTCCCAATCGAGGTGGTGCCACGTATCCCACTCCTCTAGACTTTGAGCAACTATAATGAGAATTCTAGCACTAGGCGCAACGACTACGTCCTAGGCCACTCGACTATAGCTCCCAAACGTCTAACAAAAGAGCTGTTCTGCCCATCGAAACAATAGTGCTGGCTCAATATGAATGCATATGGGAACAAAAAGGAACTTAGCCATATAATTCATTCAAATAATCAACAAAATACAGGTTCCATAAAATAGAACCAGTATCAATGCAATATGTGATTTTAAGGGAAACTCGAAAACCAACTGTCCCGAGTATGCTATCCCGCACAACGATGACTGCTTTTACCTTTCAAGGCAAGTAGTTCCAACTCTGGAAAAGCTACAACAAAAGATTGTATCAACAACTGATAAGTGTATTTTATACACTTAATTTATATATGATTTAATTGTTAAATATTTGTTTCGAGCAGATTTATGTGGGTATTTTGTTATTTTTGTGTTTACAGCGAATTATGGAATTTTGTGGAGAAAAGAATAATTATTGAATTTATTTGGAGAAATAAATTAAAGAGAAAAGAATTGAGAAAGTTGAGAAGAAAATAGAAGAAACATACAGAAGAGAAGAAGAGAAAGAATGAACAGTGTTGGGTTTCTTATTGGGCTTTAAAAGTCAGCGCTTAATTTAGCGCTAATGAGGAGAGAAAGAAGAGCTAACGCGCATAATTGAAGATTTGAAAATTCGAGTTGAAGGCGCGCCCGCGCCGTTCTTAGAGCGCCCGCCCTGTAGCTGTTTGGAAAGTTTTATTATTTCGGGTAATTTTTATGGGCTTGTTTTTGTGGGCTTTTGCTGAGCGATATAAAAGAGATTCTTTGTCAGACAACTTGAGGAGAGCCGCCACAATATTTTACACGCACATCAGAGAATTGATCGTGATTGGCTGAGGATTTTTCTGGAGCTTAACTTGAAGAACGAAGACGGAGTTTGATAGTCCGGACACGGCGTCGACGACGGATTTGTTTCTTATCTTTTATTTAATTCTGAACATGTTTGGATTTATTATTTATTTTTTTCAGAATTTTATTATGAACTAATTTTTATAGTCTAGAGGTCGGATGGAACCTGGTGTAGACGCTTTCATGAATTTTTGATTTTATTGAATTGAGTTTCTTCTAGATTAATTGTTTTTTCTAGAAATGATTTTCTTTTCAATTATCTGATCAATAATTGATTTGTTATATTTATTTGAAATCATTGCTCAGGAGAGGGGATTTTGAATAGGACATTAAAAAATACATTGCTAATTATTTATACAGCTCGGGAGAGTGTATGATTTTAACAGAGCTTTTAAAAAGAACATTGTTTTGTGATAGATCACTGCGATAAATTCTTAATAGGGATATTGAAATTTAGTTGTAGTTGATAAACATTATTTGTTGCTCGGGAGAGGGAAATAATAAACTTAAGTGTTCTTGGTTATTAATTGATTGGAATTCATGAAGATTAATTAATTAGAATTGATTGTTGTTGAAACCAGGTGAAATCTATACCTCTAGACCATTTTTTCTCTGATTTATTTTTAATCTGAAAGTTGTGTGCGTGCTTTTAAATCTCTTAATTATTTTATTTTTATTGCAAAATTCTTGATTATTGATTTTCTAGATAAAATTTAGACTATTTTAATTACAAGTACTAAATATTTTCATTTTACTCCCTGTGGGTTCGATATCTGAATTAATCACTATATTAAAACTTGACACTCGTACGCTTGCGAGGAATTTTCACAACAAGTTTTTGGCGCCGTTGCCGGGGAGTAAATTTTGATTATTTTTTAGTCTTGTTACCAATTAGTCTAGATTTTAATTTAGAGTTTTTTATTTTTATTTTTTTTGTTACTAATTAATTGTTTCTTATTTTTAATTGCAGTCTATGCGACGATCTCAAAGTGCTAATTCTCTAATGTTTGATCCGAAGATCGAGCGCACTGCACGTGCTTTAAGACGAGCTAGAAGAGAAGAAATTGAAAGAATGGCTGAACAAGAAGCAAATCAAGCTCCCCTAGTGCCTATTAGAGATCACTTCAGACCGACGATCCAGGCTCACTATTCTGGAATCGCTCGAGGAACTATCAATGCAAACAATTTTGAGCTGAAGCCTGCATTGATCAACATGGTTCAACAGAACCAATTTAATGGGAGCGCCACTGCCGATCCTTATCTACACCTACGCACCTTTTTGGAGATAACCGATACGGTAAAAATTAATGGTGTGTCTGAGGATATTATACGCTTACGCTTGTTTCCGTTTTCTCTCAGGGATCAAGCCAGAAGTTGGTTGCAATCACTGCCGCTTGGAAGCATCACTACTTGGGAGGGGATGTCAGAAAAATTTCTTGCAAAATATTTTCCTTCTGCCAAAACCACCCAACTGAAGATCGAGATCAGCACCTTCCGGCAGATGGACACTGAACAGTTATACGAGGCGTGGGAAAGGTATAAATAATTATTAACACGTTGTCCTAACCACAATTTTGCAGATTGGGAACAGATCGAGTGGTTTTACAACGGACTGAATGCGCCTACAAGGATGAATGTCGATTCTGCTGCTGGAGGTACTATATTTTCGAAGGATCATGTTCAGGCTTATGATATGTTGGAGGAGATGACGGTCAATAGTTTCCAATGGCCATCTGAGTGTATAGGAGTAAAGAAGCCAGCTGGAGTGTATGCAGTGGATCCTCTCACGTCCATCACTGCTCAATTATCTGCACTGACTACACAGGTAGCTTCTTTGAATAAAATTAATGTTGCAGATTCAACTGGAGTTGAAGGATCACCGGCCATAGAGCAAGTCAATTATATAAATCCAAATGGCTACCGAGGATATGGAGGCTATAGAGGTAACCCTGCCCCAAATACTTATCATCCTAGCTTGCGTAATCATGAAAATTTTTCGTATGCTAACAATAAAAATGTGCTGAATCCTTCGGGATTCAATACAAACAAAGATGAGGGTAAGCAGTCGTTGGAGGATGTGGTTAGTACTTTTGTGCAGGAATCAGGTAAGAGGATGGCGAGAACTGAGTCTCGACTTGACAGTTTGAGACGCACATGGCCAACATGGGCGCAGTGTTACAATCCATGGAGACTAGTATTGGGCAGTTGGCGAACGCACTGAAGGACAACAATCGCGGCCAGTTCCCTAGCAATACTGAGGTGAATCCCAAGGAGCAGTGCACTGCCATCGAAGTGCGGAGTGCCAAAGACAATGGAGTCCAAATTCCTACTGTTGCGGATAAGAAACTTAAGGAAAAAGTTGAGGAGAAAGAGAAGGAGCTTGAATCTGAGCCAAAACCGATGTACAAGCCTTCACTTCCATACCCGCAAAGGTTCAAGAAGAAAGTATTGGACGAGCAGTTCTCCAAGTTCTTGGAGATTTTCAAGAAAATTCACATCAACATCCTCTTTGCTGAAGCTTTGGAGCAAATGCCGAACTACGCAAAATTCATCAAAGAGGCGATGTCCAAGAAAAGGATACTTCAAGAGAACGAGGTAGTGAATTTAACGGAAGAGTTCAGTGCGGTGCTCCAAAAGAAGATGCCACAAAAGCTTAAGGATCCAGGGAGTTTTACTATTCCTTGCACTATTGGCTCTTCTTATTTTAATAATGCACTTTGCGATTTAGGAGCTAACATTAATCTCATGCCTTTGACTGTTTTCAGGAGCTTAGGACTTGGTGAGGTGAAGCCCACCATGATCGCGTTGCAGTTGGCTGATCGATCTATCACATATCCGCTTGGAATCATTGAAGATGTTTTGGTAAAAGTAGATAAATTTATTTTTCCAGCGGATTTTTTTGTGTTAGATATGGAGGAGGATGCAAACATGCCCCTGATATTGGGGAGACCTTTCTTGGACACTGCCGATGCCAAGATAGAGGTGAAGAGAGGTGCATTGTCAATGGGTGTGGACGGTGAGAGTGTAATTTTTAATATATTCATGAAGTCATCTAACACCCCTATTGAAAAATTATGCTTGATAGAGTCGGTTATGAATAGAAAGGGTCATTCAAAAGCCGACATTGCGATTGATTCATCGAACGAGAGAGCGCCAAAACCACCAAAGAAGGCCACGAAAAAAGCAAAATTTAAAAGGCGGTTCGTGGAATTTATTTGGCGAGTGAAAGAGAAGGGGAAGAATTAATCCCGTGAAAGTCGGGCTGACGACTTTAAACCAAGCGCTACTTGGGAGGCAACCCAAGCATTTTCTTTTATTTTAATTTATTTGTTTTTATTTTTAGTTTATTTAATTTTTGTTATTTAATTGTTTTAAGTATTTTATTTTTTTAATTTTATTTTCAATTTTTTAAGCTTAATTTTTCTTAATTTTCAAAATTTTTCAGGCTCTAGAAATCTCAAAGTCGAGCAGACGGCGAGCCCGCCCCATTTATCTGAGCGCCCGCGCCTTACCTGGACGAAATTGGAGTTATTTTGCGACTTAAAGGCGCGCCCGCGCTACCCCTGCTGAGCGCCCGCGCTTCCGTTGCGCCACACTAAGTCAAGAACAGCGCTGCACCTAGCGCTATCATGCAACTCAAGAATGTTCCATTAAGCGCTATCGCGCTCCCTCTACCGCTCAAATTTAAGCGCTATCGCGCATCACTTTCAAGCGACAACAACCAACTCCATCAGCGCTACAACAAGCGCTAGCGCGCCTCTTCACCCCTCATCAGCGCTCCACCAAGAGTTAACGCGCATCCAGCCTCCCCATCTTCACTTCTCCTCATGCGCAATAGCACCCTCCATCTGCTCTCACCCTAGCGCTATCGCGCGTCTCAGCTCTCCATTAGCGCAGCAACCATGCGGGCAGCAATCCCTCCAACAAGCGCAAACCACTAGCAGGTCCACCATTAGCGCGATTGCGCCTCTCCATGCGCCATCCAGCTCCTCATCAGCGCATCCTCATAGTGCAGATCACCACAACTCACGTTGCTACTCCACCATTCTAGCTGCTACTCTCCATGCGCAGCATATAGCGCTATCGCACCACCCCATATCACCATCAGTGTAGCTTCTCCTCAGCCCTTCACTTTGCGCACACAGCTCACCATCAGAGCTGCAGTCAGTGCAAACGTGCAGCCTTCTCTACACCATGCGCATATTTCAAGCGCAAACAATCCTAAGCTGAAGTTTTCCATGCGCTAACAACCGTCCAAGCTGCACTCTACATTATGAGCGATCGAGTCTCATCAGCAGCCTTCTCTACACCATGTGCCAACTTATTCGTCAATGGCACCACTTCTGTGCATCATCAAAGCTCCGGAACAGCGCATGATGCCTCGCACTCTTCCTTATTTTCCCATACATTAAGCGAGATATATTGTATTGCATGGTTTGCGTTTAATTTTTTTGTGTTTTAAATCATGTGCATGTATTCTTTTCAGGTTGAATTGAACGTTCATGTCGTGCTCATCTTCAAATCACCTCTCAAATAGTCTTGAGGTTGCGAGTTATTTTAGTGGAAATTTTGATAATGCCGGGTCCTGATGCTCGGTGTCGAAGGTATGAGTCCCTTGTTCTTTTTATTGTTTTTAATCATTAGGGACAATGATTACATTAAGTTTGGGGGGGTGAATCAATGTTTGATTTAGTTGTTTGGTTGAAAGTTGAGTTTTGAATTTCATAGATAAAATTTTTGTTGAGTTTAGTTGTTTTTGGTTGAGTTGAGTTGAATTTAAAAGAAGTTGAGAAATATTGGATGCATGGCTGATGAAAAATATTTTTGTGCTATAACTGAAATCCATGATTGTCTACCTATCTGACAAATATTTTTGAAAATATGGAACCAATTAGATGAACAATTTCCTATATACTCTGTGATTAATACTTGAATCTGATTTTTGAGACATACAGACATAGATATGATTGAGGCATTGTTTGAAATTTTTGGGCCTAATTTTCATTGAATTTATCTTTAGATGCCTATTTGAGCCTACACTTGTATATTAGTACATTGAGGTACGAGAAAATCTGATTTTTTTGTGAAAATCATCGTTAACTGCTGATGATTATTTTTTCTGCACTGATTGAGATTTGTATGATTTAATTGTGGATTGAGACTTGTCTAGAACTAGTTCGAACACTCTTCGAGGCGAAATACTGGCAAAACTGAGATTAGGAATGATTTAGGCAATTTTTTTGAATTCGTTTGAGCCTTTCAAGCTACCTATTAATATGTTATCCCTAGTACCTTGTTGAACTTTATTGAAAATCGCATGGCATGCATGTAAACGTGTGATTAAACCCCCATTCGTCATTATTTCAAGGTCCTACATTGACTACCTGAATAGCCTATACACTATTTCCTACCTTTAAGGGAGTAATTTGAATGCTAAAATGTTTATGCTCCTAGTTTTATTTGTGAGAAAAAGGATTGGTGTGGTGGATGAATTGAAAAGATGAAAAGAGGTAGTAGAAAAAAGAGTTAAAAAATGTGGTTGAAAAAGTTGTGAAAGAAAAAAAAAATTTGTGAGAGAGTTGTGAAAAAGCTGAGAAATGAAATGAAGAGAAATAGAAGTGGAATTGTGAATGAAAAAGGAGTCGTAATTGAGCATAAAATTATGAATTACTCCTTATTTTTGAATTTTTATCCTTCATTTGTAGCCATGAGCCAGGCCTTACATTATAAGCTGAATAAGTCCTAGTGACCGAGTCTCAGTTGCCCAATATACTAGTGGAGTTGCGAGAATTTAGCCTATGGACTGTTGATTGATGTTTTTAATGATTATGAATTTTGATCTAAACACTTACACGTTTATTCGTTGCATTTACCTATTTGTGAGTATTTTTTATTTATATCCTATTTTTGATCCTATTGCTACCTTGAAAAGACCTCATGATCTATGAATGTTTGAATTGAATTCGGATGAAGGTGTTTTGAAACGTGAGTTGCGGAGATTGTGAGTTTATGCGATTATTTTGTTCTGGCTGAAACTTTCAAGTGTTAGTAGGTTGGATATGATTGGATTTGATATTTTTGAAATCATTGTTGATGTTATTGCTCCATAATATTTCTTGACTATTCTTGTTGGTTTTTGAGAGAATGAGTTTTTGGAATTTAATAATTTTGCTCGGAACTAGCAAAAGTCTAAGTTTGGGGGTATTTGATAAGTGTATTTTATACACTTAATTTATATATGATTTAATTGTTAAATATTTGTTTCGAGCAGATTTATGTGGGTATTTTGTTGTTTTTGTGTTTACAGCGAATTATGGAATTTTGTGGAGAAAAGAATAATTATTGAATTTATTTGGAGAAATAAATTAAAGAGAAAATAATTGAGAAAGTTGAGAAGAAAATAGAAGAAACGTACAGAAGAGAAGAAGAGAAAGAATGAACAGTGTTGGGTTTCTTATTGGGCTTTAAAAGTCAGCGCTTAATTTAGCGCTAATGAGGAGAGAAAGAAGAGCTAACGCGCATAATTGAAGATTTGAAAATTCAAGTTGAAGGCGCGCCCGCGCCGTTCTTAGAGCGCCCGCCCTGTAGCTGTTTGGAAAGTTTTATTATTTAAGGTAATTTTTATGGGCTTGTTTTTGTGGGCTTTTGCTGAGCGATATAAAAGAGATTCTTTGTCAGACAACTTGAGGAGAGCCGCCACAATATTTTACACGCACATCAGAGAATTGATCGTGATTGGCTGAGGATTTTTCTGGAGCTTAACTTGAAGAACGAAGACGGAGTTTGATAGTCCGGACACGGCGTCGACGACGGATTTGTTTCTTATCTTTTATTTAATTCTGAACATGTTTGGATTTATTATTTATTGTTTTCAGAATTTTATTATGAACTAATTTTTATAGTCTAGAGGTCGGATGGAACCTGGTGTAGACGCTTTCATGAATTTTTGATTTTATTGAATTGAGTTTCTTCTAGATTAATTGTTTTTTCTAGAATTGATTTTCTTTTCAATTATCTGATCAATAATTGATTTGTTATATTTATTTGAAATCATTGCTCGGGAGAGGGGATTTTGAATAGGACATTAGAAAATACATTGCTAATTATTTATACAGCTCGGGAGAGTGTATGATTTTAACAAAGCTTTTAAAAAGAACATTGTTTTGTGATAGATCACTGCGATAAATTCTTAATAGGGATATTGGAATTTAGTTGTAGTTGATAAACATTATTTGTTGCTCGGGAGAGGGAAATAATAAACTTAAGTGTTCTTGGTTATTAATTGATTGGAATTCATGAAGATTAATTAATTAGGATTGATTGTTGTTGAAACCAGGTGAAATCTATACCTCTAGACCATTTTTTCTCTGATTGATTTTTAATCTGAAAGTTGTGCATGTGCGTGCTTTTAAATCTCTTAATTATTTTATTTTTATTGCAAAATTCTTGATTATTGATTTTCTAGATAAAATTTAGACTATTTTAATTACAAGTACTAAATATTTTCATTTTACTCCCTGTGGGATCGATATCTGAATTAATCACTATATTAAAACTTGACACTCGTACGCTTGCGAGGAATTTTCACAACAACAACTAGACAATCTAAACAACAAACGATGGCTCAAGGAAAACTCTTTACCGATCTTCGTCCAAATATTGACGATCAAATGCTGTTAACCCTGGGCTTGACAAACTACAAACGAATCTGTTTAGATACAATAAATGATCAATAACTATGATCAACTTACAAGCCAAGTTCAATAACTCAAAATGGTTTGAAATCTCGAAACTTAAACTGACGGAATAACGGCTATAAACTGAACAAATCGGAAACGCAGAAAGCAGTTCAATACCGATATCAATACAAATCAATGCTAAAACAACAATATCAAGGCAATACCAACAAATATCAAAACCCAATTTTCGAACAAGGCTTCCGAAAATCAAAACAATTCCGAACGACGCTCAAATTCAAAACCGACAGATAATAAACGATCAGAACTCCGCCAAGTACAACATACTCGAATCTCGAACGATTATAACAACATCCAAAAACTAGAATGTATCTGATCGGAGAAATACTTACGATAGAATGAAGCTCTCGCTGCTGTGATCGCTAAACTGCCTTGAGAATTAAATTTCAACGGACGGATCGACCGGAAACCGAGATTGGAAAGCTTGAAAGAGGCGTTCCTAAGCTTCCATGGAGAGAAAAGATTTGGAGGAGGAGGATGAAGACTATTCTCAACTCAAACAAGTGTAAATAATATATAAAATCCCATATTTGCATTTTAGTCCCTGAAATTTCCAAAATTTTCAAAATAGACCCTGATCAAAATCAAGTCGGCTCTTGAACTCTGTAATCTTCGATTAACTCAAATAAACTCATTTAAGATAAAATCTGGGCGTTACAATTCTTCCCCTCCAAAAATAGATTTCGTCCTCGAAATCAATACGAATCACAACTCATAAGATAGAATAAAGAACTAAAGACAGTAAGAAGAACTCACGTCATCCGAATAACTCGGGAAAACGTTGTCTCATGTCGGATTCTGTCTCCCAAGTCGCTTCCTCGATGTCGTGATGGCTCCACTGCACTTTCACCAACGGAATCAACTTGGTTCTAAGCTGCTTCCTCTTTCGATCAAGGATCTGAATTGGTCGTTCAAAATAGCTCAGAGTCTCGTCTAACTTGGCTTCGTTAGGCTGAAGGATATGAGAAGGATCTGGATGATACTTTCGCAGCATAGAGACATGAAAAACGTCGTGAATACCAGATAAAGACGGAGGAAGTGCAAGTCTGTAGACAAGATCGCCTATCTTCTCAAGAATCTTGTACGGACCGATGAATCTCGGAGATAACTTCCCTCTCTTCCCAAATCTGACAGTACCTCTGAATGGAGAAATCTTAAGGAATACACGGTCTCCCTGATCGAAACTCAGAGGTCTACGTCTGACATTTGCATACTTCGCCTGTCTATCTTGAGCTGACTTCATTCTCAACTGAATGATCTTAACTTGCTCTGCCATACCTCTAAGCATATCCGGTCCCAAATCAGGTGACTCGGACAAATCATTCCAGAACAATGGAGATCGGCATTTCTTACCGTACAATGCCTCAAAAGGCGCCATACCGATACTCGCTTGGAAGCTGTTGTTATAAGAAAACTCAACGAGAGACAAAGAAACATGCCAAGTAGTGCCAAAGTCTAGCACTACCGCTCGCAGCATATCCTCTAATGTCTGGATAGTCCGCTCTGACTGTCCGTCGGTCTGAGGATGATAAGCTGTACTCAGATGCAATCGAGTACCAAATGCCTCCTGAAGAATATGCCATAAGTGCGAAGTGAATCTAGGGTCTCGGTCTGAAACGATCTACTTCGGCACCCCATGCAATCTCACAACATTGCTAACATACAACTCAGCCATCTGATCATGACGATACGTCATCCTGTATGGAATAAAACAAGCAGACTTCGTCAATCGGTCGATCACTACCCAAATAGCATTGCATCCTCGAACAGATCACGGTAGCTTCATGAAGAAATCCATAGAAATATGATCCCATTTCCATTCAGGAATACATAGACTGTGCAATAGACCACCCGGTCGCTTCCGCTCTGCTTTCACTTGCTGACAGTTCAAACACCGAGATACAAACCTCGCAACATCGCTCTTCATTCTCTTCCACCAGAACTGGTTCTTCAGATCGTTGTACATCTTACGACCTCCAGGATGAACACTGAACCGACTGCAATGAGCCTCTCGGAGAATACTCTGTCTCAACTCCGAAATATTAGACACAACAATACGGTTATTCACGAACAAAACGTCATCTCTAACGTGGAATTCAGACTGATGCCCAGATCGGACTTTCTCTACTGAAACCTGAATGCTCGGCTCAGACTTCTGTGCTTCTCTGATCGCAACAAACAACTCCGGCTCGGCTTGAATAGCAAACACTCTGATAGTCTTCCTATCTGTTTCAAACTCTAAACCAAAAGTGCAACAATCATCGATCAACTGAGAAACACCGATAGTCAAAAAAAATAGAGAACAAAGCTTTCAGCTCAAGGCATCTGCAACTGCATTCGACTTTCCCGGATAATACTTGATTTCACAGTCGAAATCCTTCAATAGATCTAACCATCGTCACTGTCTCATATTCAGCTCTGCCTGTGAAAACAAATACTTAAGGCTCTTATGGTCAGAAAAGATCTCGAAAGACTCACCATAAAGATAGTGACGCCACATCTTCAGAGCAAAGACGATCGCAGCTAGTTCCAGATCATGAACCGGATAACGAGTCTCGTGCGGTTTCAGCTGCCTCGATGCGTACGCTATCACATGCTTATGTTGCATAAGAACACATCCTAAGCCACGGTTAGAAGCATCGCAATACACGGTAAAACCTCCAGTACCTTTCGGAATAGAAAGAATCATAGCACTGGTCAGTCTCCTCTTCAGATCAACAAAGCTAACCTCGCAATCTGCAGTCCAGATAAAAGGCGCATTCTTCTGAGTCAGCTGGGTAATTGGCTTGGCAATAGAAGAGAAACTCTCGATGAATCGGCGATAATAACCAGCTAAACCCATAAAGCTTCGGATCTCAGGTACTGATGTCGGTCTAGGCCAATTCATAACCGCTTCAATCTTGCTGGGATCGATAGAAATCCCATCTCCAGAAATAATATGACCAAGAAAGACAACTCGATCTAACCAGAATTCACATTTAGACAGTTTGGCAAACAACTGCTCAACTCGCAAAATTTGCAAGACGATCCTCAAGTGCTCTACATGGTCAGTACGGTTCTTCGAATAGATAAGAATATCATCGATGAAGATAATAACAAACTCATCTAAAAAACGCTGAAAGATACGGTTCATCAAACCCATAAAAACTGCTGGAGCGTTAGTCAAACCGAACGGCATGACTATAAACTCAAAATGACCATACCTCGTTCTGAATGCGGTCTTAGGAACATCTTCCTCTCGCACTCTCAGCTGATGATAGCCTGATCTCAAATCAATCTTAGAATAGACAGAAGAACCCTAAAGCTGATAAAAAAGGTCATCTATTCGGGGTAGAGGATACCTGTTCTTGACTGTAGCCTGATTCAACTGAAGATAGTCGATACAGAGCCGCATAGAACCATCCTTCTTCCAAACAAACAGAACAGGAGCACCCCAAGGCGATACACTAGGTCGGATGTATCCCTTGGCAATCAAATCCTCAAGCTGCTCCTTCAACTCTCTCAATTCAATAGGTGCCATACGATAAGGAGCTTTGGAAATAGGTTGAGTACCTGTCACCAAATCGATGCTAAATTCGATCTCTCGAATAAGCGATAATCCAGGAACATCTTCCGGAAACACATCCGCAAAATCTCTAACCACTGGTATATCAACCAATTCGGGGCTAGATTTCAGTACATCAATTGCATAGACCAAAAACCCCTCTGCACCTCTTTGTAACAAACGAGTAATAGATAACACTGCAATCAAAGGAATTCTAGATCGAGAACCCTTACCAAAGATTTTCCACTCGTCTGCCATTTCAGGTCTGAACCTGACAACTTTCAGAAAACAATCGACTGTTGCCCTGTACTTGGTTAAAGCATTGATACCGACAATACAATCAAAATCTGACAGCCCAAGTATAATACAGTCGAACTCTAAAATATTACCCTCAAAACACAGTTCACAGTTCCTGACTAATCTGACAGAAACAATTCCTCCACCCAAAGGTGAAGTAATAGCTACTACAGTAGGCAACAACTCAGTAGGCAAAGCATGTAATAACACAAATTTCTCAGAGATAAAGGAATGGGAAGCACCTGTATCTATCAAGACATGAGCAGAATAACCAAAAATCGAACAGTTACTTGCTATAACATCGTCAGGTGCTGCCTGAGCCTGATCCTCTATTAGAGCAAAGATTCGTGCATGCTGTCTCGGAGGCTGGTTTGCACTAGAGTTACCTCCCTGTCTGTTCTGCTGCTGAGGCTGGAAAGAGTGCACTGCAGAAGACTGCCTCTCAGGCTGAGCTGTAGGTAGAGATGAACTTCCACTCTGAGCTCGATCTCTGTTACGCTGAGGGCACACCTTGGAAAAATGTCCCGGTTGCTGACAAGTGTTGCAGTTCCCGAAGACTCCTACACACTGATCTTTCGAGTGCCTACCTCCACACTTGCTGCAATACAAGGAAGATGATCCGGAACTCTGTCCAGAACCAAACTGCTTGGAACCACTGGAACTAGAAGAACTGTTCCCCTCCCTCTTGAACTGTTTCCCTCTTGCTTTATACTGATCCTTTTTGTTTCCCCCACTGCTTCCACCTTCATACCTCTGCTGCTGGTTCTGGTGCTGAGGTGGCTGATTTTGATACTGAGATGGTTGGTTCTGATACTGCCTCTGCTGCTGAGATACCACCTGATTACCTCTCTGCCTCCACAAGCCTGCTTCTGCTCTTTTTGCGTGATTCATGGCATCCGCAAAGTTTTCTGGCCTAGCCGTGTTCACCAACGTGAAGATGTCGGGATTCAAGCCGTTGATAAACTGATCGGCTTTGGCTTCAAAAACTGTCGGCAATGTGCGGGGAAAAACGCAACAAGCTGTCAAACTTGGCTACGTACTCCTCAATGTTCATATTCTCTTGCCTCAGATTGGCAAACTCGGCTCCCTTGTCCTTTCGATACGAAACATGGAAAAAACGCTTATAAAACTCAGTTTTGAAAAGAGACCAATCGACAACTATACATCTGTTCTCCATGGATCTCTTGGTCGTGATCAACCAGTTCTTTGCAATACCACGCAGCTGATGAATGACTAACCTGGTTCGGCGGTCATCTGTATAATCTAGGGAATCGAACAGCTGATCAATGTCATCCAACCAACTCTCACAGTCAAATGGATTCTCAGTACCCATCAACAAAGGCGGATTAAAAGACTGAAACTTCTTCAGCAAGGTTTCCATAGGAGTCGCTGTAGAATCCAACTGATCAACTTCAGTGCTAGCTTGTTCAGTCGTAGGAATGACTGGAGGTGTGTTCCTGTTAATCACTCGACGAGGACCCATCTGATAATCAAAGGTTAGGACATGAGATAATCTCAATCGCTACAATTCGGTGCCCTAACAACCGCTTGGAATACCGGATACCCGTCGATAACAAAAACAGTTATATCTCAAGTAGTTCATGCTTTATAATTTAAATCACAACATCATGTAATTCAATTAATTCTTAAATAATAAAGCATGCTCGCATGGTATTAATTAAACAATTAAAGAACTCAAACCCGAGATTAGTTGTTTAGAAACGAGGTCTCACATTAAGTGGTATCAGAGAGTTAAGATTCTTTAATTAATACCTCGCAAAAACCAGCGCGCCCGCGCCCTAACCTCGCCAAGAGGCCGCGCGCCCGCGCCGTCCTCTCGCCCAGAAATCAAAGGCACCGAAAAAAATCCAACCAAACCTAAACACTTGCATTTAAAATATCTGATAAGCCAACAACAATACAAGAATAGTTTAGGAAAGAAAAACATTCGATTCGGTAGTAGCTACATCGATTCTTGCTTACAATACAACACGAGAAGTTCGAATGACAAAACATGATCGCAAAACATAAACTAGATTGACATGCTGATTCTACTTCTAAACGAGTCTCACTTCTATCTCTTGCTCTTGACGCTAACCAGGTCTACGCTGACTTGATCCTGCCCCTCCTGTTGCCAAGTACACATACAAAACAAAGCAACAACCGGATAAATCGGTGAGAACGATATTCCCAGCAAAAGCAACATAACACGTAATACAATCAATCAACATGCTTCGAAGGCAATACATAATCAAATAACAACGTAATGAAATGCATGTCTTTAAATCGGGATATCAATTCTGATAAACGAGAGATTTCTGCTGTGCTTTTTGGGATCCCGAGGATGAGATCACGTGACAACTCACCGACTCTCCCAATCGAGGTGGTGCCACGTATCCCACTCCTCTAGAATTTGAGCAACTATAATGAGTATGCTAGCACTAGGCGCAACGACTACGTCCTAGGCCACTCGACTATAGCTCACAAACGTCTAACAAAAGAGTTGTTCTGCCCATCGAAACAATAGTGCTGGCTCAATATGAATGCATATGGGAACAAAAAGGAACTTAGCCATATAATTCATTCAAATAATCAACAAAATACAGGTTCCATAAACTAGAACCAGTATCGATGCAATATGTGATTTTAAGGGAAACTCGAGAACCAACTGTCCCGAGTATGCTATCCCGCACAACGATGACTGCTTTTACCTTTCAAGGCAAGTAGTTCCAACTCTGGAAAAGTTACAACAAAAGATTGTATCAACAACTAGACAATCTAAACAACAAACGACGGCTCAAGGAAAACTCTTTACCGATCTTCGTCCAACTCTTGACGATCAAATGCTGTTAACCCTGGGCTTGACAAACTCCAAACGAATCTGTTCAGATACAATAAATGATCAATAACCACGATAAACTTACAAGCCAAGTTCAATAACTCAAAACGGTTCAAAATCTCGAAACTCAAACTGATGGCATAATGACTATAAACTGAACAAATCGGAAACGCAGACAGCAGTTCAATACCGATATCAATACGAATCAATGCTAAAACAACAATACCAAGGCAATACCAACAAATCTCAAAACCCAATTTTCGAACAAGGCTTCCGAAAATCAAAACAATTCCGAACGACGCTCAAATTCAAAACCGACAGATAATAAACGATCAGAACTCCGCCAAGTACAACATACTCGAATCTCGAACGATTCTAACAACATCAAAAAACTAGAATGTATCTGATCGGAGAAATACTTACGATAGAACGAAGCTCTCGCTGCTGTGATCGCTAAACTGCCTTCAGAATTAAATTTCAAAGGACGGATCGACCGAAAACCGAGATTGGAAAGCTAGAAAGAGGCGTTCCTAAGCTTCCATGGAGAGAAACAATTTGGAGGAGGAGGATGAAGACTATTCTCAAGTCAAAAAAGTGTAGATAATATATAAAATCCCATATTTGCGTTTTAGTCCCTGAAATTTCCAAAATTTACAAAATAGACCCTGATCAAAATAAAGTCGGCTCGTGTACTCTGTAATCTTCGATTAACTCAAATAAACTCATTTAAGATAAAATCGGGGCGTTACAACGACGGTGGGTTTTGACGCTATAGTTGATAGGAGAATATACGAGTACCCCGCGAAGTCTCTCTATTAGCACAGTACTGTATATTCATGGCGCTCTGAGTAGACTACTTTAACCAGTATTTTAAAGTCATTTTTTTGCTGCATATTAGTTTATATATCATTGCTTTCGTATTGAGAGTTGTCGCTCACGCCCCTGTGTTGGTTTCTTTTTGGATTTCTTGTGGCGGGGCAGGTTTGAGGCTAGACGGTCTAGGTGACTCGCAACAGGGTTGAGGTTGTTACCTGTTGTAGCGAGGTTTTAGTGGTAGGGTTTGTTACCCTAAGACTTTCGATTTGGTTGTATAAGAGTATTTATACACTATTTTGTCGTCGGTTGTATTCTGCCGATTGTGATTTGTTGTATTTTAAATATTACGCTCTTTATGCTTTTAAATGTTAATGCATGAACTATTTAAACTCTGATTAGGTAGTGGATCCGGGTAGGGTCGCTACAGAATGGGAGCATACGAAGTTGCTAAACTATATTGAAATTTTTGGTTCGGAATTGAAATTCTGCAGATCAGAATTTCTGGCATATTATGGTATTTTAACTTAAATCTCTCATATGAAATCCAAATGGAGTGATTCTTGATGCACTGGGAAGAGAAGAAAAAGGGCTATAATTTTTGTGTTCATCACTTTGCGCAGATATCAACGGATCATACCAAACTGCATCCAGTTTAGCAATTCAATTTAGCTTTCTCAACTACTACCGAACGAAGTTTGCTCAACTGCTACCAAACCGAGGTTTGCTCAACTGTTACAGTATCAAAACTGTTACAGTATCCAAATGGCTAGTGTACTTCAGATTCAGTTTCGCACCAATTTTGCACCAAAGTTCAGTTGAGCTCAAAGATCAGTTTCGCACCAAAAGTTCAGTTGAGCTCCAAAGTTCAGTTGCGCTCCAAAAGTGCATAAATCTAACGGCTCTATCTCTGTGTTCTAACTGCTATATCATTCTTGGAGCCTATAAATACAACATCTTGAAGATCGAACACAAGATTTTGAAGTGATATTCAAGGCATGGGTGTCTAAACAAAATTTATCAGTTAGTTGAGAGATTTCCCTTGATGTGAAGAACACATAACATATTTCTTGAGCTTTAACAATCTAGTTCTTCACACCGCAACTCACTCACATATACAAGAGAGATGTATTTCATAGATTATTTGAGTGAGAGTCTTAACACAAAGACGTTAAAGATTGTGTTTGTAGTCTTGGCATAAAGACGTTAAACATTATGCGGATTGTGAGGTTCCGGCCTATAATAGAGTGGCTAGGAGTTCTAAGACAGGCAGTGAGTAAGTCCTAGTCTTGGTGTGGGTTTGTATAAATGAGTTGTATAAATCAAAGTCTTCTAGTGATATCCTTCTGAGGGGGAAGAAGGGATGACGTAAGAGATTGAGTTCCAAAAATTCATAAACGTCAAATTTGTGTCTATTTTTTATTGCATTTACTTCTTATTGCTATAGTTTTTAAGATACATTGTTGAAGCATTTTACGTGTTCTTCATAGACCAAAATTTTGAATACAAAGTGTTTGATAAAATGCTTCAACCAAACTGTTTTCATCATTTCAATTTGCATATCTTTTCAAATGATTTACAAAATGTTTAATATGTTTCTAGGAAGAATTATTTTGAGTGACTTCCGCTTGGTATGAAAATCAAACTCGATTTAATTCGTCGGTGTTCAATATTTTCTTGAACCGAGCTATTGTAGCTCAAAATATTTTTAAACTTGTGTATTTTCCCCAAAACACGATCCTGTCACTGTATACCATATCGAAGATTATGGTATAATAAAATGTTATACTGATACCGTATCGAAACTCTCGGTATACCAAAATTTTAGTTATATATAAATAGCATACCGATCATACCTAAATTTTATGGTATGTCGACATTTCGGTACGGTATCGGTATATACTGTTTTATATCAAAAAAATCATATATTTTTACAAATTAATAAATTTATTGTTTATAAATATTATATATTTTTAAATGTTTTATATTGTTTCGTTATTTCGGTATACCAATATATACCAAAATTTTTAAATTTCATACCATTATCGTAACAAAAAATTTGGTATCGTTACCGTATCATACCGTCCCAAAATTTCCAATATACCGAAAATTCGGTAGGTTTTTCCACCCTTATTCTCAAATATAGTCCATCTATGAGTATGCTCTATATATCCATTACATAAATTATTTGAAATTTACTCAAAAAGAGAATGAACTTTATATAAGTATCGTAAACTAACAAAAGTTAATGAAGCAAAACCCAAAGGAGGTAAAATTATCGTAAACTAACTTTATATAAGTTAATAAATTATCTGAAATTTACTCATTATTTCTTGAATCTATTAGAATTTAGAAATTCTCATTGCAAATCACGAAAATCATCTACGACTACAAAAAACTATATCGAACTTTTCAGAAATTTGATTCTCAATAAACACTAGCAAACAATCATTAAGAATTTCACATTTCATCATATTATGAAGCATAATTCTGACTATATTTATAATATAATTACATATTTAAAAAAACAAAGAAATCAATATTTCAAAATATTAAGAATCCTCTCGAGTACATGTTAAAAATAAATAAAACAAAGAAAGTTATTTTAAAAATCTCGTAATAAAACATTAATGACAATGATTTTTTTTTAAAAAAAAAACACGTCTCAAAAAAATTTAAAAGCGAGTTATAATTCAAGAGAATAAAAAAATAAAAGAAAGGAACACATATTTTATTTTGTAGCTTTTAAACAAGATGAAGGAGAGGGGAGGAAAGAAAAGAAAAAAATTAAAGACCAATATTACATGAAAAAATTGAGGTTGGCAGTCGATAGATTATGTTTCTCAGTTTTATAAAATTAATTCAAAAAAATAAAAATATATTACTATTTTGAGAGGATAAATAAAATTATATAAATTTTTTTAGATGAAATAATAACAAAATTACAACACACATATATATACATATATTATAGAACTAAAAAAAAGATCCAGAACAATGAAAATAGTCGGGAAAGTTCCGAGGTAAGTCGGGAAAGTTCCGAGGTTTCGGACGATCCGATGCAAGTTCGGAGGATTTGAACTGGGAACGGAGCCAAGGATCGGAGGGTCTGAAGAGTTCGGACGGTACGAAGTCAGTTCGGAGGATCCGAACGTGCATGGCCAAGTGTCTCAGAATAATACGTCGTTGGTGACGTCACAGAGATGACTTTGGACGGTCCGATGGTGTAAATCGGAGGCTCCGATCGGAGTCCGGGACAGGTGTATGGTTGCATGTGAGGGTATTGACGCGTGGCACAGAATGGACGGCCCGATTTAGGGATCGGAGTATCCGATCGAGTTCGGACGCTCCAAACATAGGATCGGATGGTCCCATCGTTGTCTATATAAGAGGCAGCCGAGATCATTTCTCCTTGCACCTTTTCCTCCTCTCCTCTCTTCCTTTAGTTAGTATTAGGCTTTCTAGGTGGCCTATTGGGAATCCAAAAGTAGCGGAGCGGTCCTGACATCGTAGCGGAGCCGTGAGGTAGTCGTCATCAGTTGACTGACGACGGACGCAGGTATAGCTATAGTCTCCTTAAATTATTTAGGAATATGCAATAGCTTAGTTAAGGCTTTTAGAGTTTAATGAATGATGCATGAGTATTTGCATTTTAGAGTTGATGATAGGCTTGGAACCTAGAGTGGGACTGCTAGGACTGACTTTAGTGAGGTACGTACGTAAGTACTGACTAAGATAACCAGCATGATATATGATATATGTGTTGCATGAGTATGTGTTATGTGTTTCCCATGTTTTACTGCTTTAGCACATGCATATTTTTATACGTACTGGACTACATTCCGTGAGATGCGAGTCAAGACAGTTTTCATCGGCGATGAGTTACTCCTTATGGATTCGTGTTTGGGGACACTCAGCCCCTGATTTTGCTATCACTAGGAGCGACCACGACGGTGGAGTAGACGCTATAGTGGATAGGTGAATATAGGAGCGGCCCCGTGGACTAGCTATCCAGCACGGCCCTGTATATTCATGGGGCCCCTGAGTAGACTGTTTTACCCTTGTTTTAAAGTCCTTTATGTGTTGCATATATTTTATATATCATTACTTTCGTATTGAACGTAGTCGCTCACGTCCCATTTTTTCTGTATGCCTGGACACCCCATTCGATGAGGCAGGTGTAGGTGCAGGATTGAGCATTAGGAGCTTGGAGAGGCCAGTGACCTTGAAGACAGCAGGATTAGTTGTAAGTTCTATTTAAGCTTATTCGATTGAGTTGTATAATCAAATTTGTTTAACCGGTTGTATTCTGCCGGTCTGCATTTATTTAAGTCTTCCGCAACGATTTTATTTTAAATGCATGCTTAATTATGCTGCAAACTCTGATTAAGTAGTGGATCCGGGTTGGGTCGCTACAGAGGTAGTGTTTTGTAGAGCTTATAGGAAACATTTCTCAGTTTTTTATTATCAAAATTTTGAAAATTTTGTTAAGTAAAAGCTGAGAAGTGATTCTTAAAAGCTCTACAAAACACTACCTGAGCAATCCACGAGTTTCTTGCGGCCGGCTCAGGTTACTTATACGGGACATGTTATGCTACAACGGATGACTTTCACCCAATGCAGTGTGTGGACCCCATGACCGATACATGGCCAAGAGGCAAGATCCATCGGGTGGCCGGTGGAACATAACATCCATGTACTCGCTTCTACACTTAGGTACCGTTTGGTACATTGGATGAAAGTGAGATGATTCACAAATTTTTACTCATTCCATGTTTTTTTCATTTTTTTTGTTAACTCAATGTCATCTCATGGCCCGGTATGATATTATATATGGGCTTGATGAAAAATATCTTTCAACCCATGGTATTAATGGAGGATGAGTAGTAATTAGAATGGACAATTAAGAAATTTTATAGTAATAAACACAATAATCCTACAAAATTAAAAACATACAAAATAACATATTTTTAATATCTATGTATTATTTATCCATATTTCATCATATTTTTATTATACTTTATTCATATCTCATACATTTCATATTTTAAACCAAACAGTATCCTAGTCGTGAGTTGAAGGAGTGCAAAATTGGTGGTAGGTATACCTACGTCAACAAGTGTTAGGTGAAGCACATTAATTATTACTTAATGATTTAAATACACGAGCATTGAGTCTGTCAATATATATATTTATTGGAAATACTCCTGGACAAAATTTATCCATATATATATATATATATATATATATATATATTACAATTTGATAAGTCCTTGGAATTTCATTTTCATGGACCATCAAATTAATTAATGCAGCAGCTGATGGAATATTTCTCACTTCCACTAGGTATTTGCCAAATCCGGACTGTGACTCGGGAAAAATTTACCTTACATATATGGAATATGGATTTACATCGTTCCGTCTTATGTCTTATAAATATAGATGTGTAGACCCGTTTTACAAAAGACATGTTGTGTTGATAATAAATTGGATGACAAAGAGTAATATAAAAAAAAAAATAAATAAATTTATTCATTCCTTTTCTTTATTTTATATGCTCACATGATTAGTCTTTCATTATTTTCAAATTATAAGCACACTCGGCTCTCAAGGCACAAACAACAATGATTTACAACATAACCGTAAAACAGATACAATGTACGAATTACCGTACCTCCACGAGGCAATAATGGAGCAAGTACAAATAATACTGTTTAGACCGGGCCGAGACCGTTATCGAACAAGGCCCGAAATAATTTCAGCTTGGGTTTTGCAAAGCACACCCCAATCTCAATGCCACCAGCCACCTCTCTGCTCTCACACAGAGACATCGAACGTGTTTCATCGATCGAGACCTCTTCGATTTTAACGGGTCTTCCCCACCCGAAATCCAACCCGTAAAGATCCATCTTCGGTGACCCGGTCATCGTGACATGGAGCTCCGAACCACGCATCTCCTCCCATTCGGATATCCACTTCTCTGCTCCACCCAACAGGTCAGAATTCAGCCTTTTGATGGTGTTTCCTATTGCTTTCGCGGCATGGAGGACGCCATTTTCTCCCATTAGATCATCCCTCCTGGCCTCGGACCGTCCGAACCCGACGTAGTTGCCCGAATAAGTGCTTGGAACTGAGTAGTTCAAACGATTGATGCCTCCTGCGATGAAGCCGAAATAATGCGTGCTCTGTTTTGGATCATCTTGATCATCATGTTCCCATTTTGGCCAATGTGTTTTCATCCAACAAACCCAAACGAATGCGCATGTGATGACATAAGGAGACAGGAGCAATTGGGTCGACCCGAACAGCTGCTCGGATCGGGTCAAGATCCATTTTTTGATCTCTTCCATTTCCTTGGGACCAACTACGAAAGTGGCTCTCGTCATGTCCTGATGGAATATTGACAGGCTGGGCTGGACACTGTCCTTTCGTGGAATCTGTGTGTTGTTCCAGTACTCTTTCAACAGAATTTCTTCGAGCCCATTTGGATCTTTTATCAACGACCTCTCATGGGATGCGGCCACCACAGATGAAGATGGAGATGAAGATGAAGATGAAGATGAAGATGAAGATGCCGCCGCCCATGTCTTCAAGAAATTGTTGAATGTTCTCCCATCAGCAACAACATGGCGCAGAGTGAATCCCATGCAGATCCCCTGATGCGGGAAAACAGTGATTTGGATAGCTAAAACAGATTCATGCTTCCAACCAAACTTACTCGAACACTGCAGCAACGGCACAAGTTTGTGAAAGTCTCGAGCCATTCTGGGGTGGTAGCCTGTCGAGTTCTTGAAGCGATCACCGGAGACAGCTTCGGCGATGGTCAATAAAATGGAGTCATCCGCCGCGTACTCGAGACGTGGAACGGCGGGACGCGGCGGAGTGGCCAAACTCCCGGCCAGAGGGAAGAAGTGGCGGAGGGTGAGGGAGAGGGAGTGCTTGAGATTGGGGAGAATGGCTTGCATGAAGTTGTGGGTGGATGTGGGGAGGTTGAAGAAGAAGAGGGTTTGGTCTGGGGAGAAAGGAAGCCATGGAATGTCGAGAAATGTGAGAGGGAGAGTGGTTGCAGCCACCGTACGCGGCGGCGGAGAGACGGCGGAGCGTTCCACCACTCTGATTTTGGTGGCGGAATCCGCCATGTTATGGGTGGATAGGCTGACGAATCCTCCCTGATATAGCTGCCACGGCTTTGCGTTTTATATATATATATATATATAAAAAATTAAATTGAATATTATCTGCTTTTCGGGAATACATATTAAAATAATTGACATTAATTGACAAGAATCACTTTGCTTGAATATTATATTATGAATTATTGAGATTCTTTAGTGCCCTTTTCCATGATTTTGTTTTAATATATAAATTAAACCACCTTCTCCATGAATTTGGATTTTAGGACCTGCGATATTGTACTCTTACACATACGAATGTTTCTTTTAAGCATTAATATCTAAAATTGTTTTGCATGTATATTTTATTTTATTCAATGTCTAAGTTGTACGTACATCTGAAAATGAGTAGGATTTAGCTCCATGTGAAAAAAAACCTGGAAATCGCATAAACCTTACTTGAAGTTTAATTTTTTTTTAAACCATTACATTAATTTACAAAAAATCAAGTGTAAAATTATAATGAGATTAATTAAGTGTGCATTTTTGTTTTGAAATAAATTAAGTGTGCATTTGGATTGAATAATTTGGGGAAAATATTGAATTCACAAAATCATTAATCTACTTGTTTGGACTTTGGATACTTCTGGAATCTATAGCTAGATAGAATTTAAATTGGATTGAGTCATTCGACATCTATGATTTTGAACTTATATTCATTGTCAAATAAGTTTTCAAATAGAAATTTAAATACATTTTGCACTTATTTGCACTATAATTAAACTAATCACAATTGTTTCAAATAACTTCAATATTATAAGTATATGAAATTCATTATGATTTTTATAATTACAATGTAAAGTAGGGGGATGAATTAATTTGAACTTTTTTAATTGTTTGAGTTATCTTAACAATTAAAATTTATCTAAAAAAAACAATGAAAATTAATTTCATATTCATCAATTCAAATTTCAAACGCTCAATCCAAAGTCAAAATTAAACCTTAATTCCTTTTTAGACATGCTTTTAAATCGATATAATGGATTTCAAATTCCATAAAGTGGAGCAATTGGAAACTCATTCATCAATCCTTCCTCCAAATACAAATTCCTCAATCCAAACTCGACCTAACCTTAGTTTCTTCGGCTAACTATGCTACATGTTTGGTACCATAAGACCTATATACTTAAGACGATCGATGACGGATTTGGATCCTCTGCTGTGGAGAGAGAAACAACACAAAATACTGTGCAATATATAAACTTCTGTAATTCATATCACATGATTAAATAATTAATTATTTAATTAATTACACATATGAAATATTGAAATCATGTATATTTTAATGTACAGTATCCTGTGATGTTTCTCTCTCCATGGTAGAGGATCTTTTTCCATCCATGACATATATACATGGATAATTTGTAAACCAACTATATATTTTTTGATAATTTTGAATTAAAATAAAAAGATTTAGAATGTCAAATACACCATCTTTTAATTCATTTAAAATAAGTTCATTCAAACACTTTAAAAATTTATTTCATATCTCTTAAAACTTAAAAAATGTTTTTAATAAATTTAGTCAAACATCTTCTCATTAATTTACAAATATCTCATTACTTTCCAATGAAATATGACATGATTGATTGGGCTAGATTCCATTAAATAGGTGTGACTCAGAAAACCATTTTTTATGTGTGTGTGGTATATAAACCTTAGCATCCCTTCAAAGGTTATCATGGCTTTTGAAATGGATGTGTGGTTTTCCTGTATCGTGTGTGTGTTATTTATCAATGTAAGAAATATATACGGGTCGCCCATGAGGGCTGACCCGAACCGACTCAAGAGATTCAAATTCCTAATTTGAATTCTCGTGGAGGGAGTAGTTTTTTAACTACCATTTGACTTCCATTAGTTTATATTATGAATTAATTAATTCATATTAAGGAGAGGTTAGCCGAATCAATTTTGAGTGGTTGGCTTCCATTCTTATCAAAAGAAGCCGTGATTTCTTCATCATATTACAATCAATAACACACCATTTTGATTAAGCACTTGGATTGTGAATTCGATTCCTTTTCGCTCGTGATTGGATTCGGATAATCGAGGCATAAATATCATCGATCGGAGGGAAGGTTGGTAAATTCAACTACATTAAACGATCCTATATCGAATTAAGTGTTATTCGATTCGATATATTCTATTATAAGTTTTCCGTCAATAAAAAAAAATTCACTTAAATTCCATTAAATAGGTGTGACTCAGAAAATCATTTTTTTTATTCCCTCAAGTAAGGTATATTTTAAAATTTTAGGATAATAATCATTTTCTGTCAAAATCCGTCCAATAAGAGATGTCCATGTCATCTCACTTTCATTTTCTCATTACATATTACATACAAAATATACGGACCTATAATTGTATGGACATTCTTAGAATAACCCCACATCTATCTTAGAATAACCCCACATCTATTTCGTATCACGTCGTCAGGGACGAAGCCATAAACTTATCATTTGGTGAGCGAAATTTTGTTTCGACATTCGATTGTTGTCGGTTCTCCCAATATATTTTTTAAAGTTTTCTCCATATATAATAAATAATTCACACAAAAAAATTGCCCAATCGAAAAACAAAATACCCAATGAACCGTTGAATTAAATAACTCAAATTCTCATTATTTCATCTTCATTTATAACTTTCCAACACACACGACATGATACTCTTACAAAATATTCAACACAATACTAAAATAAATTGAGTAAAATTAATTAATAATTCCAACACACAATTAACAATAACATTAAAACATCGCATCCAAATTTTATCAAACAATATAATCTCTCAAATATTTAATACAAACATAAAAAAAATTTAGAGTTGTTTAGAAACTAAATAGATTAATTAATTCCTTTAATATTATGCTAAGAAATGAAATAGATTCATTAATTCTTTCGATAATAGGCTAATGTTATTTAATTTGGATCATTTAAAAATTATGGACTGAACTATTACAAAATTTTGGTCTAACATAGCTGCTACTGGGCAAAAGCCCAGCTTCGCCCAGACATAGATCCGCCGTGAACTTTACATTATCTTATCTGATATTTTTTAACATAAAAAATATGCCTGACGTATCGTATAATATCATTGGATCAACTTTAGCGGTTTGTAGATTGTTCTAAAAGTGATATTGAACTGATCTAGATGAGTAGGTGTCTTTGAGATGGATTGACTATACTTGTAAATAATCAAAAGATGACATAAAAAGTATTAACCCGTCAAACCATCTCATAAAAATTTAAATAATTAGCAACCATTTCAGATAAGGTTTATTTGCATTTTCTCAATTGGAAAGAATGCCTTATAGATATTTTTTATTTTTAAAATAGTTATTGACTTTTATATTTTTAAATCAAGAAATATTAATTGCAAAAAAGAATAAAATTTATTTACTTATATGTTGAAATATTTTATTTTATTCCATTAAAAATTTTAACCATTCCATATTAATGGGTAATGGCCAATTTATTTATTTAAATAATTGAGGTGGATTTTATCAGTCTATAACCATTAAATTAAAGATGATCCAAATTGTCTGTTTGAATGCTTAAGTGGGTTTGTGTATTATAAAAGGGTTCGGCTCAAGAAGGCCCACACACCTTATCCCACCATGAGAAATCTATTTATCTTATCTCCATGGTACAAACTAAAAAGTATGTTCTCGTGTGCTCTTACTAATTAAGTTTCATATCTTCTCTCGTTTTGGGTAAAGATGATTTTAGCATCGAAAGGTTTTTGACAAGTGATCTCGAAACTTATAACATTTTGCTCGTGATACAGGTGACAATTGATAGGTTTTACGTGTCTTATTACTTGTCTTATTACATCGTTTTGCATTTGTTTTGTATGATTATGTGTAGTTAGGATCATTTATGTTTCATTCTCTGTTGTTCATGCATTCGGTTCACTCTTTTGTTTCATTGGCTAAATTTTTGGAAAAATGAAGGACTTTGGTGTTTGGAGGCAGTCTACCAGCGTACTCGAGCGGTCACTTCATGCGCTCGAGCATGAGAAGTGACGAAAAATTGTTTGGGACAGAGAAGTAGCGCGCTCGAGCGGTCACTTTATGCGCTCGAGCCTGACACGATAACGAAATTTCTCCACATAATTCACGGGCCAAAACAACAAGGATTGATGGGATTTTGGACTCATATAAAAGAGTAGAATCCTACAAAAGACTGAAGGGTTACTTACATCAGAGGGAGAGCAGCGGCCATCGGGGAAAAAAGGAAGGATAAACGTGAAGAGGGACGAGACTGAGGAACACAAGAAGGAACAAGAACCGCAAACACTAGTTTATCTTTTCTTCCTTTTTCTTTTCTCTTATTTGTTGGGATTTAGGGGATACTACCCTTAAAATTATGTTTTCATTTCTTTTTGAAGATTGAATTTGGTTTTTATGCATTCTTGATTATATTATTTTGTGTTTATGAATCTTTGGAGATTGATCAACTTCGAAGTGATTTTATATGTTATAATTGATACCGAAATGAGATTTTATAACATGATAGAGTAATATAATCCATGGATCAACAACTTGCATAGACATATGAGGTTGGGTACATGTTGATAGTCATAGTCCAATAGGTCGAAAGCTAGAGGATTCCATGGTTCATTAATGCAATTGCAATTGTTAAATAACACAAAGACACTTGGTTATTGCATTTTGGTAATTAGATTAATATAGCTCGACAGAGTATATTGATAGATTAGTGAATTCTGTCAAAATCATGGCTTGAGAATTGAAATTCAATCATTAGAGAAGATTAAGGGGTAGGTGAACCGAGATCCTAACAATCGTTTATTTATTTTATGAACTTAATTTATTTATATTGCTTTTGTTTCATACTTTAATTAATTTATTCTCTATCTCATTTATATTAACTAAAGAATTAACTTATACTCGAGGTAAATTTGTCATACATAAATTTATGTGGACGATAATCGTACTTAGTACACTATATTATTACTTGACTCGTGCACTTGCGATTTATTCGAGCTTAATTGACATATATTCGTACTGATTTTTTGTGGTAGTAATTGCTCGATCAAGTTTTTGGCGCCGTAGCCAGAGATTGAAATTGACAAATTTTTCTTTTTGTTATTTTATTTAGTTAAATTTTTATTTATTTATACAGTTTTATTCCTGCGTGATCTATCATTTTCTATTATATTTTTGCAAGAATTCTTCTTGTGCAATACTTCGAAATGTTCCATCAGCAAATGTTCACAAGTTTCACCCAAAAACATGAAGAGTCATTCTACACAACATGAGAGAGATTCAATAATTTAGCAAACATCTTCCGGTATCATGATTTTTCTAACTATTCTTTACTTAAATTCTTTTTTGATGGTTTGGATGCAGTGACAAGAAAATGGGTAATCAATGGAGTTTTGAGAAACCGGTAGTCCATTATTTTTTCGAGATGATGATAGTGTGATATACATGTTGGATGATATGGTTGAATTTGACTACCACCGGTATTGGGATCTTTCACCACAGATTCGGAGCCACCAATACCCACAAGAATCTCATTACTCAGATTTTACAGACCAACCATTCCTTAAAAATGTAGAGGTAAGTTGTTCTCAATTGATCTTATATCCACTAGAAGATATGGTGAGCAAGTATGTGGCATTGACTGAGGCATCTATAGAAGATCAAATCAATTCTATATGCCACCTTGTGGAGCTGATAGAGAATATAAAGAGATCAATTTTTCATGAACACCGAGAACATGAAGGGAAGAAAGATACTCAAACAGTGAACCTCCAAATTGATTATGATGACTCAGAGAACCAGGTTTTGGAGTGAAAATCAAATCATGCTGAAGATTTATAGGTGTTTGAGTCTTCTCTTCTCATTGAACCTCAATCGAAAGATGTTCTGCAAGAAAAAGTGTATGATGAAAATATGTCACCAAGCAAGTTGGAGGATGATGGAGTTCAAGAGGCTATCGATTTGAGCTCATGATCGATAATATTATCACCCACACATCCCCAAGATTCTTTCCTTCCATCAACGCTAGTTTCACAAAATTCTGTTCTCCGATAGCCAACATAGATGTTCTCTTCCCATGTTTACCAGCTACTATGGAGTTTTGTTGAGTTGACGAGATTAAACTGTATATATCTAGCCAATCTTGAGGACATATGGAAAAAAGACCCATTTGTGGTGTCATATGACACTTACTTTGGACGTCAACCGCTCTTTGATGAGTACTTCTGAGGGTTAAGCTGAAGGCTGAAAATCAGGTGCTACTTGGGAGAAAACTCAAGATTTTTACTTCATTTTATTTTGCTTATTTAATTTTAGTTTTCATCTAGTTTTTATTTTGAATTGAATTGATCATGTTTAATCCCTCAATTTTTGGATTTTCAAGGTGTATATATGGGAATATTGATGGCCTAAGAAATTTGGAGTAGCAGTAGAAGATGGATATACACCACCACAGTGAGGACGATGATTGATCAGAGGAGTTTTCCGTTTCAATGTTTTTATTTGTTTTGTTTGCATTGTGTTATTCTTCTTTCTTTCATTATCTATAGTTGTGTTGATGTTGTGCATTGTGGACAATGCAAGGTTTTAGTATGGGGAGTAATTTTTGATTTTTTTTGTTTAGTTATTCTTTTGTGCATGCATAAGTTCGTGTCGAGTTCTTTGCATACTGAATTCGGACGAGAATATGGTAGCCTATGATGAAGATGAAAAATGACACATAATAGAGAATATGTGAAAAAGTTTTACCCTTGAATTGAATTTGAAAACCTTGGATTTCATTGTGAATATCTTTATGCACAATAGTTCAACTAGTGAAGTGTACCGAGAGAGATGAAGTTTCGATTGCTTGACCATTGCATAACACTAGAAGTTTAGCGAACTCAGAATGTAATCTTGTGATTTCTTATTACACTCTAGTAGCACAATCATGATCTCGGCATAATTTTGTTGTTTACACTGTACTTGATATGCCCCACAAAATTTTGAAATTTGAAGTACTCTCATCAAGCTATACAATTTTTCATCCCTTCGAGCTCACAAATAATAGATTGATCCATATATGCACCACTGAAAAACGATTTCTTGCAAAAAAAAAATTCCAAAAAATGAGAATAAAGATAAAGAAGGAGATGTAAGGTGAGGAGAGACCTTGGAGATGGGGATTGAAATCTTAGTCCAACCAAATCCGAGGTTAGATATCGGGAGGAATGTATGGAGTTGAAGTAAGTCAGGTGTAGATTCTGGCGGTGCACAAAAAATTTATGGATCACTCATAACCATTGTCAATCTTCAACTTCCAACATTGATACGTATTTATCCATTAGCTAATTCTTGAAAAGTCCGAGGGATGTTTAATACTAGATGTAACTAGAAGGAACAGGGTGCATGAGAGGGAAATTTGCACCTATGTGTCAATTAGGTCATTTTTCATTCATGTAAACGGATTCTAATTGAGGTACATGACATTGGAGAAAATTCACACACACACATTAACGCTCAATCTAAAGGTATGCATGAAAAGCATAAGGGTGTTTCTAATTGTTAGTACATGTTCCTGATTTCTTTGAGGCTCGAAAACTAGCCATGAGATCATCCGCATTCTGGTCTTTTATCATTCTGTGTTTTAGTTGTTTTCTTTTAATTAGTAAACTATTTTGCTCGAGAGCGAGCAAAAGGTTAGTATGGGGAGGTTGATAGGTGTCGTTGTTTTATTACATTGTTTTGCATTTTTTTTGCATGATTAAGTGTAGTTAGGATCATTTATGTTTCATTCTTTCTTGTTCATGTATTCGGTTCACTCCTTTGTTTCATTGTCTAAATTATAGGAATAATGAAGGACTTTGGTGTTTGGAGGCATTCTACCTGTGCGCTCGAGCGTGAGAAGTGAAGAAAATTTTTTTGGGACAGAGAAGTAGCGCGCTCGAGCGATCATTTTATGCGCTCGAGCGCTGTCGCGAAGAAATTTTCCTCTTGGACAGCGTGAGTTCGCGCTCAAGTGGTCACATTATGCGCTCGATCCTGATGCAATAAGGAAATTTTTGCACATAATTCACGAGCCAAAACAACAAGGATTGATGGGCTTTTGGACTCATATAAAAGAGTAAAAACATACAAAAGACTAAAGGGTTACTCACATCAGAGGGAGAGCAGCGGCCATCAGGGGAAAAAAAGGAAGGAAGAACGTGAAGAGGGACGAGACGTAAGGAACACAAAAAGGAATAAGAACTGCAAACACTAGTTTATTTTTTCTTCATTTTCATTTTCTCTTATTTGTTGGGATTTAGGGGATCCTACCCCCAAAATTATGTTTTGATTTCTTTTTGAAGATTGAATTTGGTTTTATGCATTCTTTATTATATTATTATGTTTATTGAATCTTTGGAGATTGATCAACTTCGAAGTGATTTTATATATTATAATTGATATAATAATTGATACCTAAAGGAGATTTTATAACATGATAGAATAATATAATCCATGAATCTACAACTTGCATAAACATATGAGGTTGGGTACATGTTGATAATCATAGTTCAATAGGTCGAAAGCTAGAGGATTAATTTCATGGTTCACTAATGCAATTGTAATTGTTAAATAACACAAAGACACTTGGTTATTGCATTTTGAAAATTAGATTAATATAGCTCGACATAGTATATTGATAGATTAGTGAATTTTGTCAAAAACATGATGTGAGAATTGAAATTCAATCATTAGAGAAGATTAAGGGGTATGTGACCGAGATCCTAACAATCGTTTATTTATTTTATAAACTTAATTATTTATATTGTTTTTGTTTCATCCTTTTATTTTAGTTTATTAATTTATTCTCTATCTTGTTTTAATTAACTAAAGAATTAAATTGTACTTGAGGTAAATTTGTCATACATAAATCTCTGTGGATGATACTCGTACTTAGTATACTATATTATTATTTGACTCGTGCACTTGAGATTTATTCGAGCTTAATTGACATATATTCGTACTGATTTTCTGTTGTAGTAATTGCTCGATCAACTATCAGTTAGGATCGAAATGTATGTACAGAGAGGTGAATACACACATTAAAAATATTTTTGAGATACAATAGCTCGTTTTTGAAATATTCAAAAATGAATCGAGCACCGAGAGATTATATCGAGTTTGGTTTTCAAACCGAACGGAAGACACTCAAAATAATTCATCTAAAAATGATTAAACATTTTAGAATCGTTTCAAAAGAATGCAAGTTGAAATGATGAAAACAGTTTGGTTGAAACATTTTATCAAAAACTTTGTATGTAATATTTTGGTATTTTATCAATCACATAAAATGCTTAAAAAATACATATCAAAACAATAGTAAGAAGTAAATGCAATGAAATAAAGAGACACAAATTTTTTTATGGAAGTTCAAATGACAAATCCTTCTACAATTCCTCTTCTTCTTTCTTTGGAAGAATTCCATTAGAAGACTTTAATTTATACAAGTCATTTGTAGAAACTCATTTGAAATTAGGACTTATCTCTCGCCTAATTGAACTCCTAGAAACGCTCTCAATGTTCTTGACAACAATTCAAAAACCAATTACACGTTCTTTAATTTCTTTGTGCAAAGATTCTCACTCAACTATTCTATGAAACACATATCTCTTTTTTGTGAGTGATCTCTCTTATAATGATGTATTACATGAAAGAGTGTTTCACAAACATGATTTGGTGTGAAGGACTTAACTTTCGATGCTCATCTCTCTTCTTGTTCCTCACACCTCACTTTCTTGATCTTGCTTTCATTCTAGCTTGTTTTTATTCTACAGTCTGCCCAGCTTTTAATCCCCATCGAAAGCTTGTAAATGATTTTCAAAGTGTTTTATATATGAGCTCCTAGAATGATATGAACGTTACATTTAAGAATATGATCGTTTGGAAAGTTTCTACACGTTTTCTGATGTTGAAACCATCATATTTTATGTTGAAACGGTCATTTTTGAGTTGCTGAAAATTTTATGAAGTTGCGTTGATTTACTTGTCATTGGTCTGGTTTGTCTAAGCTAGTTCACTAATCTGGTCTGGTCAAATTTTGATCTGGTATGTTCGAACTGATCTGGAACATTTGAACTGATCTGTTCTATAGTTGAGCTGGTCCAATTCAAGATGGTCCGGTCAAATTGAGCTGATCTCTTTATTTGATTTTAGCTCTTGTTTCACTTATTTCTTGACAAAGTGATGAACATGAAAGTTGTAGCACTTTGTCTTGGATTTCCAAAAAATTAAGAATCACTCGATTTTAAGTTATTACAAGAGCGATATGCTTGAAATACAAGACTCTATATAGACTTGAACTCTTTCTTCATCTTGTGCAGAATCAAAAAATGCATCGCGATTTCTCAGATTCATAAGCTCCGATTCAGACTTTCAATTGTGAAGATGATTTGTATATCATTGTATTAGATTCGTAAAGCATACTGAATTGTTCCATTTGGATAGCCGATATGGAAGATATGACCAAAATACCAGAGCTTTTCATTTTTCAAGGGTGGATCCAGGATGCTATACTAGGAGGGGCCTTGTCAGTATACACAATGATAAAAATAATTATTATATATAACTTTCAATAATAAGAATACAATAAATAAAAAATAAATATCGTGATGTCTCATATATTTGATTGATGCTTATGAAAATATGAAATGCGGAATATTTTTTTGATTTTCTAAATGGTGCGTTGTGTTCGTAAGTATAAAATATAACACATAAAATTAAGTTTAATCAACGAGTCAAAAATCATATGACTCAAAACTTGTTTAAAATTTGGTTAACAAAATGATACTAATGTATACAAGAACGCTTGAACTTCTTCTTACATGCAACTCGAAATTATAAAATATACAATCTCAAAGTAATTATGTATTTAAAACACGACTCGATCTAAAAAATAACATGCTAAAACATTAATTCAAATAAACATACATAAAATATAATAATGCATAAATTTTATAATATATATATGATTTTGGAGACACAAGTGGATATGAATTTGTTTTGTGTAAGTCGATGAGTAAATTTTCATTCAGAAAAAAAGATTGCAACTTGCAAGCAAAACAAGATCATCAATAAAAAAGTCAATAAAAAAATAAAATTAATCATAATACAAAAAAAAAAAAGATTAATAGAAGTCACGTGACTAAATGAAAAATTATCAATCACGTACTGAGCAAATTTTGATGTTAAGAAAAGCCGAAAATTTATTATTCTTGATTTTAAAAATATAATGAAATATTGACTATCAAAAAACTCCAAAATTTCAAATTTTAAAATCACTTCAAACGCATTAAAAATAGAGCAAAGTAATATACATTGAAGACAAATAAAATAAGAACTTTAAAAATTTTAAAAAAAATCACGAGATTTTTACAATAAAATATTTTAATTTTTCAAATAATAAAAAAAATAAAAAATTTAATAGGTTTTTAAATAAAATATTAATTTTACAAATAAAAATGATAAAAGAATTTTAAATAAAATGAGTAAGTAATAAAATAAGTTTGAATTCAAAGGGGGCCACGAAGAATCGAACTTGTGAAAATTAGTTGAGACTTGGGATGCCCAACCAATAGACCAAACACATGAACGCTGATTATAGGGGCCAAAATCGAACTCGTGAAAATTAGTTGAGACTTGGGATGCCCAACCAATAGACCAAACACATGAACGCTGATTATAGGGGCCAAAAATATATATATTTATAAAAAAAAAAAATTATACTATATATATATTACTAAAATTTTCAAAAATTTTCGGGGGGCAGTAGCCCTCCTTCGCTCTACAGTAGATCCGCCTCTGTCATTTTTTATTTGGTTGCCATATCAATAGCATCTAGCTTGGTCTTTCGACCACTATATCACCTAGAAAACATCCGTACTAATTGATCTGGTCTGAAATATGACCTGTAGAGTTTTTAGTTAGCTTTTCAAGCGTCTTGGCATCTGTTCATTTGGATCATCGAGTTCTGAGATATGTTTGAAACAATCAACTGCGCTAGAATTTCAACATGACTAAATTTGAGTTCCAACTTCTCAAAACTTCGAACTTTTGATCTGCCAAATATACACTTAAATAAATATATTAGAAACATAATAATAAATTTTGTTATCATCAAAATCAAGATTACCTGTGTTTCCTAACCCAATACGATCCACTATTATATCTGAAGGTTTTGAAAAAGTGATGTTGCACCTGAATTCAACATCATCGTTTTTCATTGAATTTATCCGATTCCGATAACTATATTTTATTTTGGCTACAACAAAGAAAAATTGTAAATTTTTATAACACTTATAATTATTATATGTGTGTGGGTATTATTGGTGTTGTGTTATATGAATGTTGAACTTTTTATCCTCGTTGTGCCATTAGCTATCGAGTGCAATAGAAATACTCGTCAACTATCTTGCGAAATACTCGTTTGCTCGAAGGCTTTCGCATACATGATAAGAGCGACACCTTCTTAAATTATATTTGCAATAAGTAAAATATTTCATATGTATCATCAAACTAAATAACTACATATCATGCATGTAATATTTATTATATTAACATTATTTCATAAGACATAGTATATGCAGGTTATTACATGCATGATGTGATATAAGAACACACATGCATGATAAATATTTTACAAAAACTCAATGTTTTTAACTGAAAATGACAATGAGTTGATGTTCTCTTCGTCGTAGAAACACTAAACGCCCAAGAGTCTTATTCATCTAGTTCAGTTTTAATTATCGATTATTGTAAAAATCCAATTTTAGATGTTCGATGGCCTAAGAGTCAGGTTCTCTTAATTACTATCAACTACTAATTATTAAACATAAATGATAAACCCAGTACGTATACAAATTGAACGTCGAATACAAAATCTTTTTTAAAGTGAAATCGTATATAGGGGTTTTTTCATTTTTATTTTTTTTATCATCAGACCAAAGGAGAAGGTCTAATAATGTGATGATTGAAATAATATTTTTTGTTTACATTATTCACATTAATTATATTAATTAAATATAAAATAAACTTCATATTCTTCTAGCGATACAAAGAGAATTAGAGCCGTCAATTTGGGTTAGGCGCGTCGGGTCGGCCCGGCCCGCCACACAATTTTAGTGGGTTGAATTTCAACCCAAAAAAAAGGTGGGCCTAGATGGGCCAACCGCCTAGGCATGCGACCCGTGCGGGTTGGCCCAGGCCCGCGGGCCTGGAGAATTAATAATTTATTTTTATTTTTATTGTGATATATGTATTCTTTAATAAAAATTGTGAATTTTTTTCGTATTACTTTATATAAAATTTACGCACATGAAATAAAAAATTTAAATTTTTATTAATATATTTCTATTAATATTTATTTATGAAATGATATTTATAAGTAATTATAATATTTTTTATTTATTTTTATTTGTCGTTAGCCAACCCGCGGGTCGGCCCGCCTAACCCGCAACCCACATTGGGATGAGTTGGGTTGGATTGAGAATTTCCAGCCCGCCAGGATGGTGGGTTGGCCCGCCATCGACCCGCCAAAGGGTAGGTTTTTGATGGGCCAACCCGTCCTGCCATGGGTTGGCCCGTTTGACAGCTCTAAAGAGAATGTACATCAAATCATAAGTCATAGTTACGACACAATTATTATACAGCTAAATATAATCTTTCGTTTTCCTCATTTTAAGAATTTGCGTACATTACATATATTCATCATTGGAAATTACTTTGGCCGGGGAAACTTTAAAGTCGATCACATAAAAGTTAGTTTATGTAAATTTTTTGTTGTGACATGATGTTCAACGTATCAACAATGTGCAAAACCATATTTTTAGACTTTTAGTGTTGATGATATTCCATATAATTAACATATTAGCACTTCGACAAAATTGGACCAAAAGTTTTTTAAAAAAATCCATTTATTGATTGGACTGGATCAATAAATGAATGGTGTATATGTGTGCATATATTATTACTGAAAAAATGAATGGTGTATACTGAATTTGGTGTCATTATCGGTCAATTTATTGAATATCCCATTTACAACAATTCTTTTCCGAAGGATAGTATATAAAAATAATAACAACTAAAATAACAAAATATCATAACTTTAAAATACCCGATCTAAATAACAAAATATCCTTACAATAACCAAATTTAGTGAGCAGAATCTACTACCGAATAATCAGTATGATTCTGTTAAATGAGCTGAATCTATCACCCAAATTGCAAAAAATTATTGGTAGGATCAGTATCGTTTATTCTTAATTAATTTATACTAGTTACTAGTATATATCATCGCAGCGCAATGCAACAAAAAAAATGTGAAAATTTTAAAACTAATTGAAATAAAATATTATTATATGATTTAGGTTTTTTTTTATAATAATAGTGCGCTGATAGATTTTTTTTTTCCTTGGATAATGAATATTAAATAAAATGAGAATAATTTGACTTTGAAAAAAATGACGAACTATAATACTAAAATTTTAAGAAAATGAATTTCAAATTTAATAATATAGTAGCATAGATTCTTAGCTGTTTGTTCCATCACTCCATGCTCGTCTTGTAAAATGATTTTTTTAATTAAAAAAAATGATAAAAAGTTTAGTAACCCACGCTCACAATAGTTTTTTTTTTATTTTTTTTTATAAACAACACACACGGTACTGAAAACCACACAACAACTTCAAAAGCCATGGTCGCTCATGATAGTTATTAACAAGCAGAAAAAATATCGAAAGTGGTCCTATTAATTGATTTAAGTTGAATTTTGATAATTAATTAGTCAAAATTAGGTCTAATTGCAGTAACTTGTTTTTCTCGGTTATTTTAATCCTTTTTCCCAAAAATGTCCATCTAGCACAACAAGACGAATTTAGTATTATGAAATGATTGATTATTAAAAAAATTTACAAAATAAATAATACATAAAAATATATATAAATAATTTTTTAACTCAAATCACTGAGAAAAGTTTATTATAATTTTGAAAAAAAAAAACTGAATTTCTTATAGTGAAATGTAAAATAAAAATCAAACATGTTGTTTCATATTAAATCACGTAAAAGTTAGAAATAACTATTTCTATGTTTTTCAATATTAAACAACTAACATTAAAAATTTAATCACTACAAAGAAAATATTTAAAATGTAAATTAAAAATTAAAATTCTATATATATATATATATATACATTATTTACATGTATATTATATTTATATGTTGGGTTTTGGAATACAAGCAATTATGATTTTGATGATAACAAAACTTGTTATTGTGTTTTTAACATATTTACTCTAGTGTGAAATTGCTAAACTTAAGATGGAAGCCAAAACCCAAAGTTAGCAAAACTGAATCTCTGGAGAGCTCTACTTTTTTGATGATATCTCATATATCAGAGATGCAAATGATTATCGGCCAAAACAAATGCTTAGAAAACCCAATTTGAAACATATCTTATTTCACGCCAGTTTAGAAAAAAACGGATGTTATCTTGGTCAAACTGAAGTCGTAATACCAAAATGAATTGGATCAGTTTAGCAAAAAAAATAGAATCAGTTTACCTTAAACAGTTCTGGTATTTTGGTAATATCTTGAAGCTCAATTATCCGAATGGAATGCTTCACCCTGCGTTAGAAAGATAAGACAATGATCTAAAAATCATATTCACAAGCCAAAGACCAAATCGGATCCTAAGGAGTTGCTAAACTGCATTGAAGTTGTGGTTTGGAACTAAAATTTTGTAGAGCATAATTTCTGGCACAATCTAGTATATTAAGCATATCTCCCTCATATAAACTCGAATTGGAGTAATTTTTGATTCTTTGGAAAGCTAAGAGAAAGTGATACAACTTTCATGTTTATCATTTTACCCAAAAATCAATGAATCAAGAGATATAGTACTAGACTGATCATATACACTCAACTGATTCTGTGCTCAACTGATTTTGAGCAGCTCCGATATTTCGAGCATAGATTTTGAATATGAACTCCAAATTGATTGTTTCTGGTGGCTTTGAAAAAGTAAGATCAAGGACTACAATTTTGTATTCATCACTTTGTCCAAATATCAACGGATCATGCAAAACGACATCCAGTTTAGCAAATAATTTTACCTTACTAAACTGATTACATGTCTTGGAAGCCGCTAGACTGATCACATGCTTACTAAACTGATCTCGCTAAACTACTCGCGTACTCAGTTGACTTCAGATAGCAGTTTACCTACCTAAAATGCGTTATATATGAAATTCAATTTAGTTCCAACAGTACAAGAAAGTTTTCAACGGCTCTATTTCTATGTCTAACGGCTGTATTTCTCTTGGAGACTATGAATAAAACATCTTGAAGATCTAACACAAGTTTTTGAAGGAGATTCAAAGCATGGGCATCCTACTTGAAGAAATTAGCTAGATTGAGAGCAAAACTCAAGGTGTGAAGAACAAAAAAAAAGATGAGCATTCACTGCCAAGTTCTTCACACCAAACCAAGTTTATATAACACTCTTCTTTGTCCAAAATCTTTGTATATCAATTGAAGAGAACCCAAGTCAATCACATATTCGAGAGATGTATTCATAGATTAGTTGAGTAAAAGTTTTAACACAAAGATGTTAAAGATTGTGTTTGTAGTCTTGGCATAAAGACGTTAAACATTATATGGATTGTGAGGTTGCGACCTACAATCATTTGAGTGGCTAGGAGTTCTTGTTTAGGAAATGGGTAAGTCCTAAATCGGATTGAGTTTGTTCAAATGAGTTGTATAAATCAAAGTCTTCTAGTGATATCCTTCTGACGAGGAAGAAGAGGTGACGTAGGAGTTGTTGAAATCTCCGAACATCCATAAACAAATCTGGGTCTATTTATTTCATGCATTTATTTATTGCTACCGTTTTGGAATGCAATGTTGAAACATTTTACATATTTGATAAAATACCTAAATGTTGCATTCAAAGTATTTGATAAAATTCTTCAACTAAACTGTTTTCATCTATCAACTTGCATATTTTAAAAATGATTTACGAAATGTTAAATTAGTTTCTACGAAGGATTATTTCGAGTATTTTTTGCTTGGTTTTGAAACCAAACTCGATTTAATTCATCGGTGCTCAATATTTCAAGAACCGAGCTATTGTAGCTCAAATATTTTAAAAGTGTATTCACCTCCCTCTACACACCGTTTTCGATCCTATCATTATATAATTTATTATGCTCGATTTTTTTTACAATTTCAAACTAATTAGAGATTAAATTTATTATGAAATTTTGAACAAGTATGTATAAGTGTAACATTAACGGATAGATGTTATAAACATAAATTTTTTATTTCATTTGATAAAATCATATTTAATTATAATAAAAGCTAAAAAGTCACGCTCTATATTTATAACGAAAATTGAAATAGCTAAATAAATCTAACTAATATATCCATGACATACTATATTATTAGTTAATAGTAATTATAATTTTATCAGTTTTATACATTCGAAATTTGATGATTATTCAAGAAATCAAATTAAAAATTCTAAATAATTATTTATAGATAATTTTTTTTATTTGTTAAATCATTGAATAAAATTGTTTTAAAATTTTTTCAAGTGCATGTGATATATGTGACTTTTTTTATAAAGATTATTTTTTTCCATTAATGAAAAATTCATTGATCTCATAAATATAATAAGAGATCATTTTTTCAAATAAAATTAAAAAGATTTTTATTTTTTAAAATTTTTAAAATTAAAAGAGGCTAAATTTGATCAAAAATTTTAATTATTATTTATTTAATTAATTATATAATGATATATATATATATATATACAAAAAAAATTTGGAAAAATTTGAGGGGAGGCTAATATTTTCGGAATTAGAGATTTAAATTCCGAATTGGAAAATAATTAATTTGAAAATTTGCGGGATTAAGATTTAAATTTCGGGATTCTTAAATTAAAATGATTGAAATATTTAAATTAAATATTTATGGGATTTAAGATTTAAATTCCAAGTTCTAGAAATTAAAAGGATTTAATTGAGATTGGAAATGGACCAGGGACTGCTTTGAAAATAGTAAATATTTCAGGGGCTAAACTGCAATAATTCCTTTTTGAGTGGAACAATTGGAAAGAGGATATATATATATATATATATATATATATGTAGTATATGTACATCATTATCCTCATCACATAGAAGAGAAGCAGAGTAGTTGAGAAACCCCATAGCCATGCCTATTCAAGCTCTTCCAATCTTCGATTTTTCGAAATCCGCCCATCAGAATTTAAGATTGATCGTATATTTGCGATCACTGCACCGAGAGCTACGTTTTGACGCAAGTTTGGCTAAATTCTATCAAACTTTAATTTTGGGATGTTGTTAGATTCGAAGTTTGATAGTATAAACATGTTCTTGAGTTGGTAACGATAGCATATCTAAGAAGGATCGAAAAAAGATCGTCGTTTGAGCATGTTTTTTCAATTTTTGAAGATTTTTGAAAAATCTTAATTTTTGGGGCTATGAATTTCGAGATTTGTGTGTTGATATAATAATGATATTGAGTTAATATGATTGTATAGATGAGGCTTAAGTTGTTGGTTTTTTCGGTTTATAACCGTTACGTCATTGGTTCGAGAATTGTTGGTTTTGGATTAGTTGGTTGATTGAGCTATGCTTTGAATGAGTGAATGATGATATTGGGCTAATTTACACTTCATTTCCAGATTTGGTTGAGAAGTGATCCCACTCGAGAAGTTCAAGCTTCGAACCGGGAAATAGTTGATCAAGGTATGTGAGTTTTATACCTTGAGGATTGAGTTGTGTTTGAGAAGATTTTGATAAGAGCTTGTATATATTGTAGCTTGTGGATTTAGCTAGTTCGTTATCAAGAATAAGTTATGATTCGACGATGATTGAATTGGGAAACAACGTCGAGACGAGTTTGACTTCTCGATCCCTTAAATCACACAATTTTTCTATCTTATATGTTTATACATTTTGATATGTATTGCTTAAGTTTTATAGCATCCTTGTTAGGCCTTATATGAGGTGATTGTGTATGGTATCATCTCTTTATGCATGTTGAGCCCCACATTCCTTCTAGTCTTGCCGTAATATCATAGATGAGTTATTAGCTTGAATATCAAGTATCAGTGATGAGCTTGTAGCATTGATACTTCGACTACGGTATAGCATCAGTGATGAGTTTTTAGCCTGATGATGAGTTGATGCGTTTTAGCGTCTAAACCGTTGTCGTATATTGAGCCTTGTTCCTTGATAGTCTTTTGTCATTTTACTTTGCATTTAATAGTTGTTTTTTATATTTGAAATGCTTGGATATTGCCATATATGATTATTTATATGTTCTGTTGTTTCATACTAAGTTTTATAGTTATCGGTTTGTCCGGCTGTTGCTTTGTTTTTGTGTGTTCATTGCAACAAGTGATTCAAAGCCGAGTCATAGGAGGCCATGAGAGTTGGGAAAAGTTTAGAAGTGGATCTCGGGTTTAGAAGTCATGTAATTATGAACTTTTGATGAAATATGTTGAAGTTTGTTAGATCAATCATTGTCTTGGTCGAGTACTTTGCATGTTGATTTTATTTCTTGTATTGAGACTTTCGTACGTTGATAAAGTTTGAATGATATGTTGAGTGACTTGTTTAGAAGGTTTTAAGCTATTTTTGATGGTTTTGAACTGCCGGAGGGCACACCCGAGCGGCCAAAATTGACGGCTCGAGCGCACCCTGTTCTGAGTTTCTGTTTTATACGGCGGATGGGAGCGCGCCCGAGCTGCAAATAGTTGTGGCTCGAGCCCACCCTCTTTTGAAAAGAAAATTGTTGATTACTTTTGCTTATTCATTAATAATGATTGTGGGTTGTGATCAACAATTTTTTTTTTCAATAGTGGGTGGGCTCGAGCCGCAACTATTTGCAGCTCGGGCGCTCCCTTCCGCTGGACAAAACAGGAGAAATTGTAAGACACTGAAAATATTATGTTATTAATTACGGAATTTAAGATTTAAATTCCGAATTTGAGAAAATATTAATTGTAGAATTTATGGAATTAGAGATTTACATTCCGAGTTGAAAATATTTAATTTAAAAATTTACGCATATTAAGTTTTAAATTTTGGAATTCTTAAATTAAAAGAATAAAATATTTAAATTGACCTTTTATGGGATTTAAGATTTAAATTTTGAGTTTGGAGATAGAAAAGATTTAATTAGAAGCAAAGAATTGATTAAAGACCAATTTGCAAATAGTGAACAAATCGGGGACCAAAGTGCAAATTTAGTAAAACTAGTGGGACACTTGTTTAATGAAGATATATACGTGTATCATGGAGGCTTTCAGCAGAATTCTCAGCTCCCAAAATCTTACATATCAGATTTCAAGCTTCCATGGCCGATTCTTATAGTCCAAATTTGATAAAAATTAATCCGCACGGTAAAATTCAAGATTGATCGTATTTTTACAATCACGATTTCGAGTGCTATGTGTTGACGTAAGATTAATTACGAGCGAGCATGTTTGAATTTTTAGATGTTGGGAATCGATTATTCTTGTTTGTATATGTTCTTGAGGTTATGAAGATTGTATATCGAAGTCGGTTCGGAAAAAGAATGTCGTTTGCATTTTCTACAATTTTCTTAAGCCATTTTCGAACCCTTATACTTTATGATATGCTGATATTGGAGTTGTATGATCTGATATGAGATGTGTATGAGTTGTATTGGATTGTTAGATTGGATAGGAACGAGTTACGGTTGCCGGTTTTTAGCCGTTGTGCCGTCGGTGTGAAAATTGTTAGACTTTGGTATCTTTGTTTGAGCTGGAAATTTATTTGAGTTCTTTGCTGATGTTCTTAGATGATTTACGCTATATTTCCAGATTGAATCAAGGGACATCGAACTCGAGAAGTTTCAGCTTTGAACCGGGAAATAGTTTATCAAGGCTTGTGACTTCTATACCTTGAAGATTGAGTTGAACTGGAGCAGATTTTGATAAGAGCTTGTGTCTCTTGTAGCTAGTGGATTGAACTAGACCTTGAACTAGCAAAGAGATATGAGAAGAGTTTTGAAAAACTTGTTGTTGATCAGAATTTGTAAGAGTTTGAGAAGTTAACAAGAAGGTATGATTCGACGATGATCGACTTGGGGATGAACGTTGAGAAGAGTTTGATTTCTCGATCCTTTAAAATCACACAATGAAATTCTTTACATGTTTATGTGTTTTGTATGAATTATTTGATTCATGAGATTTATGACATGAATTGTGTTGCTACATCCTCGATTATATTCGATGCTTCTATTCATGCTATGCTAGGAATCAAATAATGTTGCTAGATTATGGTATGGGGTGATTGTGTATTGTATCATCTCATTGTGCATTTTGAGCCTACTTTCTTTCATATTTGCCTTGGTATCATTGTTGAGTTATAAGCTTTGATACGTGTATCAATGATGAGTTTATGGCATTGATACTTTTACTTTGGTGAAGCATCAGTGATGAGTTTTAGCCTGATGATGAGTTGGTGCGTTTTAACACCTAAACCGTTGTCAAATGTTGAGCCTTGATTCTTCATAGCCTTTGTCCATTGTCCATTGCATTTTATAGATGTTGCTTATTTGTGAAATGCATGGATGTTGTCACATTTGATTCACATTTGATTCTTATATGTTTCGTTGTTTCATACTAAGTTTTATACTTACCGATTTGTCCGGCTGTTATTTTTTTTGTGTATGCATTGCAACAGGTGATTCAAGGTCAAGTTATATAAGGCCATGAGCGTTTGAGAAGAGTTTAGAAGTGGAGACTCGGGTTAAGAAGTAGAGTTGCTGTCAATTGCATGTTAGAAGGTGTTAGTTTAGTTTGAGATTTATAAACTTAGAATTTAGTTTATTGTATTGCACTTTTGAAAGCATGTATGAGATTCTATACTTTGAGCATCATGTTTTACCTTTGAATCATGTGTTAGATCAATCTAGAATGGATATGAGATGTAGAGATGTTTCAAACACATTAGAAATTACTTTTGACAGAAAAAAGAGCAGATTTGAACCTTTTGCCCGAGTAACTCTCGCTCGAGCGCAACTTTCTGCCGCTCGAGCGAGGCCCTTTAATTTTCGGGCAGAACTTGGCTCGCTCAAGCGGCAAGAAATTGCGGCCCGAGCGAGATACTGTTCACGGGTATTAAAAAAAATTTGTTTGGCGGCGTGTTTTCGCGTCGCTAATTGTATGATTTCGCGTTGCCAAATGTCCTGCATTATTTTTGTTTTAAATTAAGCAAAGTATTATTCAGATTGAATATTTTTAATTAGTTATGTTTAATTTTTCAGATTTAATTATTATTGTAAATATGATATAAGCACCCGAGGTACCCACAACAGGTGCTATGCACCAGTTTTTTTCTTTTGAAAAAAATCATCTAAGTGAAGCTTAATCTGATTTAAGAGCGAATACCTTCGATTTCAATTGCTTATCCACTTTTTAGACTTGAAATTAATTCACAGGGTTTAATTTATACTTTGGAATGAAAATATTTTTATAAATATATATATATATATATATATATATATATATATATATATATATATATAAGATCATGAATATTTTATTTAAAAATATGGCATACTAGTTGATAATTAATTTAATTTTATAATAGTAAAATTTTGTACATTTGTAAGAAATTATTACTCCTTATTGCAATTTGAAAACTTTATGTTTTTCGGAAGTTGAAAATTTTTATTCAGGTCATCTTAAATTTGTGTGTTTCTATCATTTTATCCATTGTTTGACTTAAATATAATTATGATTTTAATAAAAATACAAAAAATAAATAAAAAAATCAACGCTTAAACTCGTACAAAATAGATTTTAATCTCGTTAAACTTGTAACTTGACCATGATTGGAGAGAGAGAGAGTACACCTTAAAATTTTCTTATCACTTAAAAGTTAGAAAGAGAGAGAGAGTACACCTTAAAATTTTCTTATCACTTAAAAGTTAGAAATAAATCGGGTTGACGATTGCCTTCTTTCCTTATTGACTATCGATGTGAGTTGACAAACAAATAAATGTGCGGTTATACGCCAACAAACAAATTCTGAACAATATGTAACTTATAAAATGAATGCGAGATTGAAAATGCTAAATAGACTGAAATGAAGACCAAACTCGGATGTTTCTGAATGTTCGGAGAATTAAACACTCCTACGTCACTCCTTCTTTCCGGCACAAAGGTTTATACTAGAAGACTTTGAAGTTTACAACACTTTGCCAAATCTCACTCCAAAACTAGGACTTAACACACAGCCTATCTCAAAACTCCTAGCAACAACAACAACTAAGACAGTCCTTGATTTAATTTAATACAAAGTGATTACAACTCGATTACAAGAGCACAAATTGATATTTCAATGATCAGATGATATCTGCAAATGTATGCTTCGAGTTTTGTGATCAGTTTATGAAGAATGCGAGTTCGTATGTAAGACTTTCGAGGGCTTTCCAAAACTGATCGTGAAGCCTATTTATAGGCTTGGGTGCCAACGGTCATAATTTTAAATATTATCTGATATATTTAAATTCTTCCCATTGCACTATTTGTATTTGCTACGTAATCATTCTCTGCCGCAATAGTACAATCTTAGTGCGCATAGGTTTTGTAGAGTGTCAGTGTACGGAGGACTTTATCCGATGAAGTAAACTGACTGAATATTCCTGGAATATTAGTAAACTATCTGTGCAATCTTCAGTTGACTGTCAAGAGCAGTTTAGTGACAAATACGTAGACTGAATTCAAGTCTGAGTATTTCTGAAATATAAGTATGCTCGTAATGGTAGCTTCTTTCCCAACTTTTAAGTTGGGAAATAAGCTATACCTGCAGGCTGCCGCGTTGCAGCCTGCCGGTACAAATTTTGATCTGTAGCTGGCTTTCAATTTTGGACACCAGCTACAACTTCATTTAACTATTAAATTTTTTTAATAATTAAATTTAAATAAAAAAATATTAAAACATAATTAATCAAATTATTTTAAATTAATTTATGTAATCAATCAAAAATATTAAAACATAATTAATTACATAAATAAATTTTATTAAATTATTTTACGTATTTAGCATTATTTAACATAGAATTAATTTTATTATGCTATAAAATATAAATTTAAATCTAGGTAATAAATAATAATTATATAATATGTATAGAAATGATTAGTGAGACTCATAAAAAAGTTATTTTTTAGGTTTAGGATTATGGAGAGAAGTTATAAAAGTTTTGTTTTGAGGTGAGAATAACGTGTCATGGTAGGTCCCATGATGAAATTGGGTATATGAGTTCATGAATGCGGGTATCCTAAGTAGTTCAGTAACTTGAGTATTTTAGTGCGGCCAACTGTTTGACTAATCAATCTGGGTATGTACAGTTTAGCGTGACCAATTGCTTGACTGAACAGTCTGGGTATGCGAGATCATTTTATTGAATATGAGACTAGTTTACTTAAATGATTCAGTTTCGCGATGCAGTTGATATGATTTTTAACTTAATTGTGCGAAAATACCAAAAATTAAATATTCCTTAACAATTTTCCTTTTTTTGGTGTTTGACAAAACTTAACTCATGAGTTATTTTTGTCATTTAAGTCAAATAATCTTAAGCTCATATCTGAACTGTTAACTGATTCGATGAATTCTCTTTGATACCTGATAACGGTGTTTAATATGCATATTTTTTGTGTTTGTTTTTCATGCATTCATATGTTTTTGTTGTTGTTTTATTTAGTTTTAGCATGTTTAATTCATTTGTCTGCATAATACTCTTCCTGGTCCATTTTGTAGGGAAACTCGGCAAAATCCCGATTTTTGGTCAGAGTTGCACTCGCTCGAGGGAAGGGCTATGCTTGCTCGATCGAGGCCGTGAGAGCAAAAATTTTCCAGAAATTTGCTCGCTCGAGCAAGATTTGTGCTTGCTCGAGCGAGTGAAGAAAGATCATCGAGAGATAAAGTTTCTTGCTCGAGCGAGAGGCTATGCTCGCTCGAGCGAGCGAGGCGAAGAAATTTATTCCCGAGACAGAAAGTGTCTTTCTCGAGCGAGACTTGTGCTCGCTCGAGCGAGTGACGCATACAGAATTTTTTAAAAATGAAACTCTTGCTCGGGAAGGATACTATCTTTTAAAGATCCTTGGACATATAAATACAAATCTAATTATCAGAATAAGGGTTACACAACTTCGTTGAAGGCAAGAGGCGGCCAACATCATCTCTGATTCTGCTTTTCTTCTTTTCTTTTCATTTTTGATTCCTAGTTTATGTTTTGGATTAAAAACTTTGGTTTTTGAACTATGTTGAACTTTGAGTAGTTTTTCTTCTTCGATCAAGGCCACGTGATTGGGTCAGACAATTTATGTAAAAAACTTGATTGTTTATTCGAGAATTTTCAGACTTGATTTTATTTTATGGCTTATCGAATTTATATTTGTCTTGTGAATTACCTGGCCAGTTATTTTCTTGCATGTTAATTCATTCTTAGTCGACAGAGGAGGTTTTGATTTTGATTACTTTGATAATCAACATAGTGTAAAACCGACTAGAAATAGAATTCGGTTTCAGTGTGCGGTTTGGGTGTAAATTGAATTTTTACAGTTTGTCATGCATTCAAATTTGATTAGAATTACAAAAGATTAATCCGTCAATATTTGAATAGGTTTGATTGTTCTAGAAATAGTCCTTTGAATAATTAAGGAGAATTTCGGTGAATTAAGATTAAGTCTGAGTCTTAAATCGACTGCTTCTTGCATGAATTGTCTGGTACCTACGTGTGTCCTTGATCGAGCTCTTCCCAATTTGAATTTAATCCAAAAATCTGTGCTGCATTTTTACTAAGTTGAAATTTATATAAAATTTAATTTCTTAGTTAAAATCTGAAATCACTCTTTTTTATTAGTCTAAATTAAGTAGAAGTAAATATATTCTGGTAGTCATATTTATACAGTCCCTGTGGGTTCGATATCTGGACCTTTATTCATGTTACTATTACTTGACCTGGTACGCTTGCCAGTAGAATTTATTCACACCAATTTAAGTGGTCAAGTTTTTGGCGCCGTTGCCGGGGACTGTTTGATATCAGAATTTTTATTTCGTTTGAGATTTGACTTTGTTTATTTTCTTGAATTCTGAATTTTATTTCTTGGTGATTTTCAGGTACTATCTGTTGTGCATGCATAGCATTCGATCCAGGGATCTACTACCACTTGATTTGGAGATCGAACGCATGCTCATCAGAATCCGAAAGGCCAAGAGATCTATCAATCTTGAACTTGAAACAGAATCTGAATCAGAAGAAGAAATGGCGGACAACAGAACTGTTCTAGACATCATTCGTCCACCTACTGAAGTCTATGGATCTAGCATCGTTCTCCCTACTGTCGAGGCGAATAATTTTGAATTAAAGCCTTCAATCATTCAGATTGTAGCGACCCGACCCGGATCCACTACCTAATCAGAGTTAAGAGCATAATTAAGCATGCATTAAATAAATCACTGTGGAAGACTTAAATACAAATAGACCGGCGGAATACAACCGGTTAAACAAATTCGATTTATACAACCCAATCGAATAACTTAAATAAAACCTACAGCTAATCTTGCTGTCTTCAAGGGTCACTGGCCTCTCCAAGCTCTTGGTGCTCAATCCTCCACCTAAACCTGCCCCGTCGAATGTGGTGTCCAGATACACAGAAAAAACTGGACGTGAGCTCTAAGCTCAATACGCAAATACGGATAAACATAAAAATATGATGCATGCAAATGACAGGATATCCATATCAGGGATAACTGTATCCAAACTACTCAGACTGGCGCTTGGGATATGACCTCGTCACATCGGGGTAGCTAACCACTGTGTGCGACCACTCACTCCCGAATCTCGGACGCGGACCACAGAGTCCTCTAGATACCAGTACCTAAGGGTACTCGATATCAAACGTCCAAACAGGGCTGAGTAACCCTAACTGGCTCATCTCAAAAGATGTACAATGTACAGGCACAAGATAATATGTACAGGTAATATAACAATAACATGCAAACACATAAATGCAACATATAAGCATGCATATCCGCTGGAAATCTCAGTCAGTACTTACGTTCCTTACTACAGGCAGTCCTAGCAATCCAACTCTAGGTTCCAAGCCTATCATCAACTCTACAATGCAAATACCCATGCATCACTCAATAGACTCTAAAAGCCTTAACTAAGCTATTGCATACTCCTAAATAATTAAGGAGACCATAGCTATACCTGCGTTTGTTGTCAGCCCGCTGATGGCGACTATCCCGCAACTAGGGGCACACCCCTGCTGCAGCTCCACAGTCTCAAGCCAGCTCTACTACACGAGCACTGCTCCGCTACTATGTCAGACAATGTCTGACTATGCTGTAGGAAAACGGTGTTCAGATCAATTAGAATTGATACCCGGTGCAGCGAAAGTTTAAAAAATTTATTTTATTAATATGGAAAGATTCCATATCTGGGTATCAAAACTTTTACGATTAAATTGTATAAGTAAAATAAATAATCACAATTAAATATTTTACCTTAAAATCTCGAAGCGATATTATGGACACTAACAGAATTTAATCTGCTCTTGTTGTATATCCCCGAAACTGATGAACGAACGTTTTTTCAATCAGGTCCACGAATAGAAAACAAAACCCTCTGATTGACTGCACTAGAAATCAATCAGAAGTTTGCGTAGAGAATAAACAGATATGATCTGTTAATTCAGATTGTAATTTTTCATAAAAATCACAAGCCGAATTTTCTCTGAAAGGGACAGAGGATTTCGAAAATCCCCTTGAAATATTTAGAGTGTAATTTTGAAAATTATAAGACACCATGTGTGTGATTTTCGAACCCAACACCTCTATTTATAGATAATTTCTTGTTATATTTGTATCAGGACTCTAACTCCTTAAAGCCCACAATCCATAACTTAAGCCCAACAAGCCAAGCCCGTTGTTATAGAAATTAATATAAAATTCATCGTGACTCCGATTGATAAACTGATTTAACCAATGTGCACATAAACCATTTCTGCATCTTTTAGAGTCAAGATAATTTTTCTGAATCCGAATTCAGTGATTTCCAAAAATGCCCATCCCTATGTCATTTTAGGAAATCTCACTCCCTTTAGTTAAGAAGTCCAACTTCTCTTTCATTAAATTTAACTCTTTAAATTTAACTATCTCTACGGGGTTTTAGTAATCCATTACTTGTGTAACCCTCAATGGTTCAGGAATATAGCTAGCCGTGGGCTCACAACTCCTTGTGACTCGGAACAACAATTTCCGACTTACCCATCAAATCATGGTAAGAGCGCCTAGCAACATCACCCCATGATTCCCTAGGTATTACTGATAGTGCCTGCAAGAACCAGTAGATTTTGGTTAGCGTACAGTACGGTCTCTTCAATCATATATCCCGATCGAATCAACAACCATTGGTATATCGAGAGTCGTTCGAGATTCGATAACTATGCATAACATCTTGGAGATTTATTAGTGACATCGCATGTGTTACTAGGATAACCCATTAACCTAAAACACATCATGTACTCTGGCCAGAGATTCGTCACACTAATATCTCCTCAGATCGCATAGGATATCCACACTCGCAAGTATGTGGTGAATCCTTGACAACAAAGCATCGACTCCTATATGTGTCGTAACTGTACCCAATCCCGACACCTGATGACCCCAATAGAGTCGGTAAACGAGTCAAAGTACAGTACTAGCATATAGAGTCTCAATGATGTTTCAAGTAATAAGGACTAATGGTGTACAACCAAAACCGCGAACTTTATCCACTCGATAAGTGATAACCACTTGGAAAGTCCGAATAGGGTAGTTCGATCATTCATCATATGAATATCCATTTGCATGCTTTGAACATCTCTATGTTCCATACCAATGAAACGTGGTACTCAGCATCGCAAATGCTAGTCTCAATCTCGAGCGATCCTTATCCTTATTTGCGGACGGCTCAATTGACTAGGAACAGTTTAGAATATACAGAGACTATAAGATGTGTTTCATGATAGCCATCCCCATGTGCTACCACATCTTACATACACTATAGTATATTCAAGGTCTTTATCAAAAAAACAATAGTATATCATAATATAACAATATGAAGAAAGATAAAGTCAATGCCATTATAAAAGTGTAAATTATATTAAACAATAGATTGTTTTACATAGAGTCATAAAAGCCCTTAGCCACAAGTTGGCTAACCGGGCACCCACTCTTTCAATCTCCCACTTGACCTAAAGCCAACTAGTCATAGTACGTAATCCCATTGCTTCGCGATGTTTGTCAAACAATGGTCCTGTCAAGGGCTTAGTAAGCGGATCAGCGATATTGTCTGTAGAGGTCACTCTTTCGACACTGATGTCTCCTTTTTCCACGATCTCTCGGATGATGTGGTATTTCCTTAGTACGTGTTTGGACTTCTGATGAGACCTTGGTTCCTTTGCCTGAGCAACGGCACCCGTGTTGTCACAGTACACCGGGACTGGACCAACAGCTTCAGGAATTACACCCAACTCTTGGATGAATTTCCTTATCCAAACCGCCTCTTTAGCAGCAGCTGATGCTGCAATGTATTCTGCCTCAGTGGTGGAATCTGCCGTGGTGTCCTGCTTGGAACTCTTCCAAGAGACAGCACCGCCATTGAGCACGAATACAAATCCAGAGGTTGATTTCGAGTCATCCACGTCACATTGGAAGCTAGAGTCGGTATAGCTTTCCAACTTCAATTCTCTCCCTCCATAAACCATGAACACATTCTTAGTCCTTCGCAAGTCCTTAAGAATATCCTTCACGGCTTTCCAATGCATTTGATCGGGATTGGCTTGATATCTGCTCGTGACGCACAGAGCATAGGCCACATCCGGTCTGGTAGATATCATCCCATACATGATACTACCAATGGCTGACGCATATGGTATGTATGTCATCTTCTCTATCTCTTCGTCAGTCTTGGGACACATAGACTTGGATAAAGAAACTCCATGACACATAGGTAGATGTCCTCTCTTGGACCCATCCATTGAAAACCTTTTCAATATGGTTTCGATGTAGGTTGATTGAGTAAGTCCTATCATTCTCTTAGATCTATCTCTATAGATCTGTATCCCAAGAATATTGGAGGCCTCACCCAAATCCTTCATCGAGAATCTACTTGATAACCATATCTTTGTTGACTGCAACATCCCTACGTCATTCCCCATGAGTAGAATGTCATCAACATAAAGAACTAAGAATGTTACCGCATCCTTAACTACTTTCTTGTACACGCATGGTTCCTCCGGGTTTTTGATGAAACCAAAATCCTTTATTGTTTCATCAAATTTCTGGTTCCAACTTCTTGATGCTTGTTTGAGACCATAGATTGATCTCTGAAGCTTGCATACCTTATGCTCGCTTCCCATGGATGTGTATCCCTCAGGCTGCATCATATAGATCTCTTCCTTAATGTTTTCATTAAGAAATGCAGTCTTTACATCCATTTGCCATATCTCATAGTCATACCATGCTGCTATGGCAATAAGGATTCTTATGGACTTGAACATTGCGACTGGTGAAAAGGTTTCATCATAGTCAACTCCTTGTCTTTGAGTATAACCTTTTGCCACCAATCGTGTCTTGTAGGTCAATACCTTTCCATCAGGCCCAAGCTTTCTCTTGTAGATCCATTTGCACCCAATTGGAACAATTCCATCGGGAGGATCTACTAAAGACCAAACTTGGTTAGAATGCATTGAATCTATTTCCGATTGCATAGCTTCAAGCCATAAATTTGAATCCGCATCAGAAATTGCTTCCTTTAAGTTTCTTGGATCACATCCAATGTCGGGTTCACTTTGATCCCCTTCAAGAAGAAGACCATATCTAATAGGAGGCCTAGAAGTCCTCTCGGATCTCCTAGTAGTAGGCGTGTCTTGTGATGATTCTTGAGGTGTAGGATCGCTATTTTGTATCTCGGGTTCTTCTTGAATTTCTTCGAGTTCCATCATCTTGCCTTTCTTATCCAATAAGAACTCCTTCTCCAAGAAGGTGGCATTCCTTGAAACAAACACTTTTGTTTCATTAGGATGATAGAAATAATATCCGATTGAATTCTTCGGATACCCCACAAAATAACATAAGGAGGATCGACTATCCAACTTATCTCCCACTGTCTGCTTCACGTAAGCAGGACATCCCCAAATCCTCAAGTACGAATACTTAGGAGTTTTGCCATTCCATAACTCGTATGTTGTTTTATTTACTGCTTTAGTGTGGACGTTGTTTAACAAAAATAGCACCGTTTCAAGCGCGTAGCCCCAAAACAAAGGTGGGAGCTCAGTGAAGCTCATCATGGATCGAACCATGTCCAACAAAGTTCGATTGCGACGCTCCGAAACACCATTAAGCTGAGGTGTCATAGGAGGAGTCCACTGAGAGAGAATCCCATTCTCTTTTAGATAGTCCAAAAACTCGGTACTTAAGTATTCTCCACCTCGATCCGATCGAAGTGCCTTAATACTTTTACCTAGTTTGTTTTCTACTTCAGCCTTGAATTCTTTGAACTTTTCAAATGCTTCAGACTTATATTTCATTAAATATAAATACTCATACCTAGAATGATCATCAGTAAAGGTAATGAAGTAGGTGTTGCCACATTTAGTACCAATCCTAAATGGACCGCAAACATCTGTATGGATCAAATCCAACAGATTTTGACTACGCTCAGGTTTCCCTTTGAAAGGAGATTTAGTCATTTTTCCCTTTAGGCAGGACTCACAAGTAGGTAGAGAGTTAATATCAGACATATCAAACATGCCCTCTCCCACTAGCTTGTTCATCCTCCTTGAGGAAATATGACCTAGCCTAGCATGCCAAAGGTTTGCCGGGTTTTGACTATCGTCCTTCCTTTTAATTGTTGTTACCGGTTTATCAACATAATTAATTGAAAAGTCTTTTAATTTTAAGCTATATAGATCGTTTTCAAGTTGTCCATTTCCAATAAAACATTCATTCTTGTAAATATTGCAAATCACATTTACAAAATTGCAAGAAAAACCATCTCTATCAAGCATAGAAATAGATATAATGTTTTTGACCAAATTCGGAACATATAAAACATCTCTCAAAAATAACTTAAAATTGTTCTGCAAAACTAAATAAATGTCTCCTATAGCTTTGGCTTCGACTCTAGAACCATTCCCGAGCCTTAGCTGGGTCTTACCCATCCTTAGCTTACGGCTTCTTGTCATCACCTGCAAATCATTGCAAATGTGAGATCCACATCCGGTATCCAATACCCAAGAAGAAGTATTAAGCGAAACATTTATTTCAATGTAAAACATACCCTTTGCAGTTCGCAATTGTTCGAGGTATTCCTTGCAGTTACGTTTCCAATGACTGGGTTTCTTGCAGTAACGGCAAACGTTTTCATCTTTTATTCCAATTGAAGCCTTAGCCTTTCCCTTCTTATTTGGTACATTCTTCTTGGGCGGGGCAGAACGTTTCTTACCCTTTCCACTTGGTCCTTTCTTAGAGTTAGAAGAGGAGCCAACCAAGAGTACCGGTTTATCCTTCTTTAGTGTGGCTTCATAAGTCACAAGCATATTGACCATCTCTTCAAGGGTGGCCTCTATCTTGTTCATATTGAAGTTCATCACAAAACCGTCAAACGACGAAGGAAGTGAAAGAAGCAACAAGTCCGCGCTAAGTTCATGCTCCAAAGTCAAGTCGAGTGTTACCAACTTTTCAATGAGCCCAATCATGCGCACCCCATGCTCACGGACCGAAGTCCCATCTCGCATGCGGCTCGTCATGAGCTCTCTGACGGTGGAATACCTCTCTGACCTTGACTGAGCTCCAAAGAGTTCCTTGAGGTTCTTGTGAATGTCAGCAGCATTCACGGCATCCTCGAATTTCCTTTGAAGCTCATGAGACATCGAAGCCAGCATGTAGCATTTGGCCTTGATATCATGGTCCCACCATAAATCAAGTTTGGCCAACTCTTCCGGACTTGTATTAGCCGGGGCTTCCTTCGGAGGCGGCTTCTCTAACACGTAGAAAGATTTTTCCGAAGTAAGAATAATCTTTAACTTACGGAACCATTCCGTATAGTTTGCGCCAGTTAATTTGTTTTGTTCGAGAATTGAAAATAGTGGATTGCGTGGATTCATCGTAATATAATACTGAAAAGGAAACAGACAATAATCAGTGATTTGTTTAATTAATTTACTAAGACATAAAATATGGCGAATTTCATTTTATGAATTACACTCCCACTATTTTGACGATTTCACTACCCTCTAGTGAAAACGAGAAACATTTTCTTTAGTGGGAACATGGAGTCCAATTGACAAACTATGGTCCCGAATAATATCAGCCAACCATAATTTTCAAAAGGTAGAGCCCAATTGCTTCCAAATCAACCTCCATGTTTTTACCTCATGTCCAATAAGGGCCCAATAATATGACGCCGTTTATTGTGACATGTCAAGATGACCCATCAATATTAAGTTGTGATGGACGGTCGCCATGTGGATCCCCAATAATATGAGCCAATCCCATGGGAGTTCCACCCAACTTACAACATGTGTCGATCCAATGTACAGCTTTTCGACGAACGGGCCCCCCAATAATATGAGCCGGACCGTATCCGCGGATAGCATCACATACATTGATCGTTGATGGAAGGTAGGAATATTTAAAAAATATTTAAAATTCCCTTTTGTTTATCTTGATATCAATTTTAAATCATATTTAAAATGAGGGATTTTATTTTGAAAATTTGTCTCATCATGCAATTTATGTATGCTTGCGGGATTCATACAATTTATGTCTAAACATGCATATATCAATAATATCATATATTATTAAAGGATGATCGATCCCATTAACTATTCGACCCGTGGTTGCCAATCACGAGTCTAAGTCCAATCCTAGGTGATATGCAAGTATGCAATGCAATCATATTACATTGTGCTTCCAATTTACATTTCTTCGGTCTTCATTGTCTGCTGGGCCCACCATTTCTTCAAATCTTTGTCTCCCACTAAGTCTAATAAATTTACAATAAATTTCGATGACAAATATGGGATACATTTTTAGGGGTGGGAACGGGCCATAAACCAGGCCCACTTTTATTACATATGACAATCATATTGGGCTATAAACCAAGCCCATTAATAAACACCAACAACAATAAGACAAATGTAAATCACCTAACATACACCTAAACATTGGTCATGGCAATCGATCATCCTTTATCCATTAATTAAATCAATAATTAAATAATTTGATAAACATGCAATGGCATCATAATTTAAAAGATAAAATCATATTTTATCTTATCCATCCATAAGATCATATCTTATCATCAATTGTACCAAAATAATTAATTTTATAAAATTTAATTTAACGGATAAAATTTATAAATTTTCCAAAAATTCAAATTTTATCCAAAAATCAATTTTAAAAATTTCGGACTCAAACAATTCGATCCGATGCCTCGTGATCTAATCAAAAACAATTTTCGATCGGATCAAACACAAGAATTTCAAAAATTCAAAATTTTTAAAAAATTAAAATTTTAATTTTCCGGGCTGCCCGGGACATTTCCGGGCAGCCCGTGCCCCGACCGGGGCTCGGGCTGGGCAGCGACGATCGCTGCCCGTGTTTTGCCCGTCAAAATTTTGATTTTTTTTTAAAATTTTTTTTGTTTCAAAAACGAGGCTTAAAAATTTTGTACAATCGATTAATTTAATCGTTTGATCTGAGCAACCTGGCTCTGATACCACTGTAGGAAAACGGTGTTCAGATCAATTAGAATTGATACCCGGTGCAGCGGAAGTTTAAAAAATTTATTTTATTAATATGGAACGATTCCATATTTGGGTATCAAAACTTTTACGATTAAATTGTATAAGTAAAATAAATAATCACAATTAAATATTTTACCTTAAAATCTCGAAGCGATATTATGGACACCAACATAATTTAATCTGCTCTTGTTGTATATCCCCGGAACTGATGAACGAACGTTTCTTCAATCAGGTCCACGAATAGAAAACAAAACCCTCTGATTGACTGCACTAGAAATCAATCAGAAGTTTGCGTAGAGAATAAACAGATATGATCTATTAATTCAGATTGTAATTTTTCATAAAAATCACAAGCTGAATTTTCTCCGAAAGGGACAGAGGATTTCGAAAATCCCCTTGAAATATTTAGAGTGTAATTTTGAAAATTATAAGACACCATGTGTGTGATTTTCGAACCCAACACCTCTATTTATAGATAATTTCTAGTTATAATTGTATCAGGACTCTAACTCTTTAAAGCTCACAATCCATATGTTAAGCCCAACAAGCCAAGCCCGTTGTTATAGAAATTAATATAAAATTCATCGTGACTCCGATTGATAAACTGATTTAACCAATGTGCACAGAAACCATTTCTGCATCTTTTAGAGTCAAGATAATTTTTCTGAATCCGAATTCAGTGATTTCCAAAAATGCCCATCCCTATGTCATTTTAGGAAATCTCACTCCCTTTAGTTAAGAAGTCCAACTTCTCTTTCATTAAATTTAACTCTTTAAGTTTAACTATCTCTACGGAGTTTTAGTAATCTATTACTTGTGTAACCCTCAATGGTTCAGGAATACAGCTAGCCGTGGGCTCACAACTCCTTGTGACTCGGAACAACAATTTCCGACTTACCCATCGAATCATGGTAAGAGCGCCTAGCAACATCGCCCCATGATTCCCTAGGTATTACTGATAGTGCCTGCAAGAACCAGTAGATTTTGGTTAGCGTACAGTACGGTCCCTTCAACCATATATCCCGATCGAATCAACAACCATTGGTATATCGAGAGTCGTTCGAGATTTGATAACTATGCATAACATCTTGGAGATTTATTAGTGACATCGCATGTGTTACTAGGATAACCCATTAACCTAAAACACATCATGTACTCTGGCCAGAGATTCGTCACACTAATATCTCTTTAGATCGCATAGGATATCCACACTCGCAAGTATGTGATGAATCCTTGACAACAAAGCATCGACTCCTATATGTGTCGTAACTGTACCCAATCCCGACACCTGATGACCCCAATAGAGTCGGTAAACGAGTCAAAGTACAGTACTAGCATATAGAGTCTCAATGATGTTTCAAGTAATAAGGACTAATGGTGTACAACCAAAACCGCGGACTTTATCCACTCGATAAGTGATAACCACTTGAAAAGTCCGAATAGGGTAGTTCGATCATTCATCATATGAATATCCATTTGCATGCTTTGAACATCTCTATGTTCCATACCAATGAAACGTGGTACTCGGCATCGCAAATGCTAGTCTCAATCTCGAGCGATCCTTATCCTTATTTGTGGACGGCTCAATTGACTAGGAACAGTTTAGAATATACAGAGACTATAAGATGTGTTTCATGATAGCCATCCCCATGTGCTACCACATCTTACATACACTATAGTATATTCAAGGTCTTTATCAAAACAACAATAGTATATCATAATATAACAATATGAAGAAAGATAAAGTCAACGCCATTATAAAAGTGTAAATTATATTAAACAAAAGATTGTTTACATAGAGTCATAAAAGCCCTTAGCCATACGTTGGCTAACCGGGCACCCACTCTTTCATATGCTAATATATATTCCTTACGCCAACTCTAAAATAAGAGTACCCAAAGCCCTAAAATAGAGCCACGCGGGCGAAGAAGAGGAATTCGGAATTCATACAAATGATTCTCCGCGACCCCATATTTATAGCACATGATCGGGCCGTCCGATTCTAAGTTCGGAGCATCCGATCTGCTTCGGACCGTCCGATCGCCTCATCGGATCGTCCGATCTCTGCCACGCGTCCAACCAATCGCATGCAACCATACACCTGTCCAATACATTGTTTGGATGGTCTGAACTGGCTCTTTGGATCGTCCGAACTCAATATTACGTCATCCATGATGTCAGCCATTCGATGATACCAACACACGTCTCCCTGCTCAAGTTCGGATCATCCGATGGGACTTCGGATCGTCCGAACTCCCCGGGGCCTCCGATCCTTGGCTCCGTTTGAGTTCGGATCCTCCGAACTCAGTTCGGATCGTCCGATCCTCCCGAACCTTTCCCACCATTTTGAGTGTCCTGGATTCATTTTTGGACTCCATTAATCCCTTGGGAATTTCCTTAATCATCTTTTAATTAATCTTAACATGATCGTACGATTAAGTATTCATTGATCATTAATTCTGGATACGGGCTACTACATTCTCCCCCCCTTTAAAGATTTTGTCCTCGAAATCTAGGGTAAACCTTGAGAATATAACATAGACCACTTTCCCAATCCACCAATAGTTTCGGTTCGAAACATCTGGTCAAATAACCTTTGACAATACCAAACCTCGCTAAACCTGCAGGGTCTGTTCAATCACTGAACCACATCAGAACGTAAACTCGATTTAAAATCCTCACTGATTCCAAACTCGCACGCTTTTAGAGATCAATCTGGAAATCACTGCCTTCTTATCAGCAATCCTGCGAGAATTGATTAACACTACTGAATACCGTCAGTTATCCTTCGTTAACCGCAAACAACGCGGCACCTTCGATCCAAATTGCTGACTGTATTAGCTGCACTGACTACAAATCTTAGCGATGACACTCCTGCTAAGATCGTAACTAGTTCTCAGATATCTCTGGACACGCACAAACTCCATCGCTGCCCATTGAGAAAACAAGATACAACACATTGTATCTCACTGGTCTAACGATAACATCGCATCCCCCAATGTTATCGCAAAGCGCTAAAAAATCGATCTAGATTCTACTCTAACCATCTGAAATCCTCAGACTGATTGCGATCAACCTTGATCTGAATCTCACTATCGTATATAGCATCTACTCGATCACATTAGTTATCCTGCCATGGATAACAGCCAAATCCTGACAATTCCTGGCATCATAGCACGTACCTTCAGTACTTACCCTGCCCGATGCTGGCGAATGTTCCCAAAGAACACCAACTAAGTAAACAGATGGCAAAATCTCTGTCTACTAACCCCAATTGTGACAAAATCATTGTACATAATTTCTTGTCTTAATGCACTCTTCGAGGTCGTTGCCTCAAAATACACTACCATCCTGTTGAAACTCTCAGATGGACTAACACCATCCTCAGCATTAGTAGTCTAAATCAAACGCTTACCTCTATCTCGTCACTAGAGATAGTATCGACGAAAACGATTCCAGTTATCTTGTACTAGATAATGAAAAATCCTTGACTCACTAACTGGAATAACCAAACTGGTTCACCTCGATCCCACACAGAATCTATCAATACTAGTGGCAATCCCGCTATCTCGACCTCTCAATGACACAGCATATCAGAACGAACTGAGATATCAGCGACAACACTCCCGCCAGACTCAGAAACACAAGTCTCAGTTGTTGTCTTATCCCATGAAACAACTGATGTTAACCTGCTAGTGCTCATTGAAATCCATAAACGCTTGTCGAATCGCCTCTCAAGAACACTCTTGAGAAATTTGCTGGAAGCATCCTAGCAAAACACTCCGACTAACAGTCCCCAAAATTTGTCCACTGACAATCCTGGGACAATCACTGAATCCTATTTCCGCAAACTGGATCAATCATTGCTAACACCAAGCAAAGCTCAGATCAAAATCCGTCCATGGTAATCTCAGCAACGCTATCAACGAACTATGATCACAAGAGTCAACCTACGACCACTTTCGTGATCCACAGAATCCAAAAGCCCCGATTCCCGCATTCCTGGGGATTCCTAACGACTGAAGAACTCCCTAAATGCACTTGAATCGATGTATCTAAGCATACCATACTTCTAGTATTATCCCAAGTACTTCCTGACTCTCTATATCCCAATTCAGCACCGGTTGGAATAATTTGTTCGATCAAGTCGATCTACTGTGGCTCTTGCTCTTCCTGACAATATCAATCCTAATCAGACAATTACTCATCAATGAAAAACTCTCAGGGCTCGATCAATATCATAGATCTCACTGCCACACATCCGCAAATCCTAAATACTTGAAATCAAAAGAATCGCACCTGATTCAATCCTCTATCTCTGACAGAGTTAAACAACAGCTACAAGTAGTCACTAGTGCCAATCCTGCACCCGTCTAGACATACTATCCACTGTCTATATTCATTCAAGATGATCATTAGGACTTGCCAAACCCAAAACGCACTACAAGTCCTGAAAGATTCTAACTATCGTTGAACATTCTCCTGATAATTATATACATAGCTAAGATAGTAACAAATCAAGACTGAGGTAACTTACCACGATGTTCCACCTGGAATCACCACCAAGTGTACACTGGCATAAGTCATGTTTCCCTCACGCCTCAGATAGTCCTGTACAATCCTTAGCATCGGATATAATCCATTACTGAAGAAAACTATCATTGCTGGAAAATACTCACCCCCGAGTCAATGTTCCAGGAATTTCACAAATCCATCTTCTGGATAGCTCCTATCACAAGAGAATTCAATCACCGACTAGATCCACTAGTTCAGCAATATCCCATAGACTAAAACTATCTGCTCAGAGTACGCACTCGTCAAGGAAATCCCTCCAAGACTGGTCCTCATGGCAGAACTCCAAACCAATATCTCTGACGACAGTCAGACGATATATAAACCACTGATACTTAACCAGACATCTAATCCAAGGTCATACCCCGTCGTGACTGTTACCAAGACTCTATACTGAGAAGCCTTCCCACCGCCGATCCTGAAGCACAAAGGCTTCCAGGAAACCTCCGAAGTACAAAGACTCCAATAGTAACACTGGCATAGGGTCGCACCCCATCACGTCTAGTCATGGTCATAGTCCACAACTCGGCATATACTCGACCTGGTTCCTGAATAAATCCCATCATTGCAATTCCCAACCTTACGAAGGTCAAACAGACTACCGTTCTAAGGAAACAACCTAGAACAAAGCCCAAAGTTCCTAACCGAACAATATTTACATACCTCCAGATGAATCACCTTATCACTGACATTATCCCAGTCAAACGACTAATTAGGTCAATCCTAGGAAAACACCTAGACTAACACATATGTCAATCAGTTACAGCTGGCTTACTCAAAACCCATGAGCTAGCATAGTTGATCAATAATCAACTAGGACCAAGCCAAACTAAGAAAATCACCGCAGTCAATCACAAATTCCTGGATAATTAATACATGTATCATTACTTCAAATTATGTACAAATTCTTTATTACAATCCCATGTAATACATACAGTATTCAAAATACAACGAAATGTGCAACCAATAACTTGAAATGATACAACCGGATTGTGATGATTCATTACAACTGAAATACTGTTTACAAATACAACAATACAGTATTTAAAATCATCGTACTCGTCTTCGTTTCTTGATCATGAAACCTCTAATCGACACACGCATCAATGCAAGCGTACTCCCGTCCAAGTCTCTCTACATGTCCTCCTGCGAAGAACTCCGGAGAAATGGCACGTGATAGCTAACCAGTTATGCTTTGCGTCAGTGCATGTCAGTCGACCTCTTCTGCTCACGATCTACCATCAGCGTTCTTCTTGTATCCATATCATGCCTTTGAACATGAAGTTTTCCGTTTGCCTACCGAAAGCATTGATACAAGCATACCGGCAAAACCATGTTACGCATGAGTTTAATGACCTTACGCTCAAAACCCGTCATGCCTTAAGCACTCGAGGTATTTCCTGGTGAAGGTCTATCTGAAAATCTCTCCAACTATGACTGGAGAATCTTTAGAGTAGTGTCAACATGGTATGAACTGTACAGATGCAAACATCAAGTAAGTCCCCACCAATCCTCTGCCACTGTCTCTGACATCCGGTACTCGATCCAAAGTTAGGATCCACATGAGTAGAAGTCTCGAAAGCTCGGACACGATCCATTGCTCCTGTCCGCACTTGCTGGAATCCTATAAACCAAATCTTTGGAAATCCTGCCGATGATGATAGTCTTCGGGAAACCTAATCACCACATCATCATCTCTTCCATGGCCTCATCAATCCTACAAGTATAACTCAAAAAGACTTAATACTATCTCTCAAGCCTCTTGCATGCAGCTCTGATACCATAAATGTAGCGACCCGACCCGGATCCACTACCTAATCAGAGTTAAGAGCATAATTAAGCATGCATTAAAATAAATCGCTGCAGAAGACTTAAATACAAGTAGACCTGTGAAATACAACAGGTTAAACAAATTTGATTTATACAACCCAATAGAATAACTTAAATAAAACCTACAGCTAATCTTGTCGTCTTCAAGGGTCACTGGCCTCTCCAAGCTCCTGGTGCTCAATCCTGCACCTAAACCTGCCCCGTCGAATGGGGTGTCCAGATACACAGAAAATACTGGACGTGAGCTATAAGCTCAATATGCAAATACGGATAAACATACAAATATGATGCATGCAAATGACAGGGTATCCATATCAGGGATAACTGTATGCAAACTGCTCAGACTAGCGCCTGGGATATGAGCTCGTCACATCGGGGTAGCTAACCACTGTGTGCGAGCAATCACTCCCGAATCTTGGACGCGGACCACAGAGTCCTCTAGATACCAGTACCTAAGGGTACTCAATATCAAACGTCCAAACAGGGCTAAGTAACCCTAACTGGCTCATCTCAAAAGATGTACAATGTACAGGCACAAGATGATATGTACAGGTCATATAACAATAACATGCAAACACATAAATGCAACATATAAGCATGCATATCCGCTGGCAATCTCAGTCAGTACTTGCGTACCTTACTACAGGCAGTCCTAGCAGTCCAACTCTAGGTTCCAAGCCTATCATCAACTCTACAATGCAAATACCCATGCATCACTCAATAGACTCTAAAAGTCTTAACTAAGCTATTGCATACTCCTAAATAATTTAAGGAGACCATCTCTATACCTGCGTCCATCGTCAGCCCGCTGATGGCGACTATCCCGCAACTAGGGGCACACCCCTGCTGCAGCTCCACAGCCTCGAGCTCGGCTCTACTACACGAGCACTGCTCCGCTACTATGTCAGACACTGTCTGACTATGCTAATATATATTCCTTACTCCAACTCTAAAATAAGAGTACCCAAAGCCCTAAAATAGAGCCACGCGGGCGAAGTAGAGGAATTCGGAATTCGCACAAATGATTCTCCGCGACCCCATATTTATAGCACACGATCGGGTTGTCCGATTCTAAGTTCGGAGCATCCGATCTACTTCGGACCGTCCGATCGCCTCATCGGATGGTCCGATCTCTGCCACGCGTCCAACCAATCGCATGCAACCATACACCTATCCAATACACTGTTCGGATGGTCCGAACTGGCTCTTCGGATCGTTCGAACTCAATATTACATCATCCGTGACGTCAGCCATCCGATGATACCAACACACGTGTCCCTGCTCAAGTTCGGATCGTCCGATCGAACTTCGGATTGTCCGAACTCCCCCGGGCCTCCGATCCTTGGCTCCGTTTGAGTTTGGATCCTCCAAACTCAGTTCGGATCGTCCGATCCTCCCGAACCTTTCCCACCATTTTGAGTGTTCTGGATTCATTTCCGGACTCCATTAATCCCTTGGGAATTTCCTTAATCATCTTTTAATTAATCTAAACATGATTGTACGATTAAGTATTCATTAATCATTAATTCTGGATACGGGCTACTACACAGATGATTCAGCTGCAAGCAAGATTTGGGGGTACATCTGTGGAAGACCCCTACGCTCATCTGAAGCGTTTTCTGTCGATCTGCGACACTTTTAAGGCTAATGGGGTAACATCTGATGCAGTGCTACAGCGGTTATTCCCATTCTCTTTGGAAGGAGAAGATGTTGAGTGGCTAGATGAATTGCCTACTGGTTCTATTACTACATGGAAACAACTTGTTCAGACTTTTCTGAACAAGTATTTCCCCCCCACAAAGATGGCAAAACTATTCTCCGACATCATCTCATTCAGGCAGAAGGAAGCTGAATCTCTACATGTGGCTTGGACCCGATTCAAAATGATGTTGAGGATGTGTCCTCAACATAATCTTACTCAGAGCCAGCAGACTCAGACCTTCTACAACGGGGCTGGTCAATCTGTTCGATCCATGTTAGATGTTGCTGCTAATGGAAGCCTATTCAGGAAGACACCAGCAGAAGCATGGGAAATCATTGGAAACATGACTGAAAGCAACATTGGATGGCCAGATGTGAAGAAGGAGAAAAAGGCTGGAGTACTAGAAGTCGATGCACCGACAGCACTGAATGCAAAAATTGATGCTCTTACTCATCAGATGGCAATTATACAGACAGCTCCAGCCAATCAAGTTCAAGCTCAGCAACCCGAGGAACAGCAAGTATTTGAGGTTGAAGCGGCGAATTTCATGAGAAATCAAAGGAGACAGTCGTACAATCCCTACAGCAATACCCATAATCCTGGTTGGAATAATCATCCGAACTTCTCATGGAAAACTGCAGATCCTACAGCCAACACATCAAATCCAGAGAGAAAAATTCCTCCTTTGAAGAAATCATGATGAAATATGTAGCGGGTACTGAGACTCGTCTACAGAATCAGGAGGCAATGTTGCAGAAGTTGGAAACACAGATGAGCCAGATAGCGACACAACTGTCAACTAGGCCAGCAGGATCATTGCCTAGCAATACTGAGAAGAATCCCAAGGATGTCAATGCTATTCTGGCGGTGACTAGATCGCAAGCAGAGACTGCAGAAAATAATACTGAGGATGAGGAAGAAAGTGAGTCACCCAAGGAACAAGGGCTAGAGGAAGCACCCAAGCAGGAATACTCGACGCCTAAGGGCAAGAAAGGTAAGTCTTCTATCCCAATTATTAATGATAATATTGATTTGAGTAAACTTTTCTTCCCCCAAAGAGCAAAGCAACTGCAATTGGATAATCAATTTGCAAAATTTATAGAGATATTCAAAAAGATTCATATCAATATTCCATTTGCAGATATTTTGGCTCAAATGCCCAGTTATGCAAAATTTTTAAAAGAGATTTTGTCTAACAAAAAAACTGGTGGATTTTAAAACTGTGAAGTTGTTGGAGTAATGTTCTACTATTTTACAAAATAAACTCCCTCCGAAACTTAAGGATCCCTGTAGCTTTTCAATTCCATGCACTATTGGGAAATCATTTTTTAACAAGGCTTTATGTGACTTAGGTGCAAGCATTAATCTTATGTCTTATTCATGTTTTGAAAAGCTAAGAATTGGTGAAGTTAAGCCAACCATTATCTCCCTGCAATTAGCTGACAGATCCATAAAATATCTAAGGGGGATTGTGAAAGATGTGTTGGTTAAGGTAGATAAGTTTATATTTTCAGTGGACTTTGTTGTGCTTGATATGAAAGATGATCGTGAGATACCTCTTATTTTGGATAGACTGTTTTTAGCCACTGGAAAGGCATTGATTGATGTGCATAAAGGAGAGTTGATTTTGCGTATGAATGATGAGAAATTTATATTTATTGTTTTTCAGGGCCTTCGATATCCTGCAGACAATTCTGATTGTTTCAGAATTGATATTACTGATGATTTGGTTGAGTGTTCTCTGCAGGAACAGTTGTCTGTGGATCCTTTAGAAATATGTTTGACAGGAACAACTGATGAGGATCATGTCAGCGAGGAAGTTCATGAAGTGGCACAATATCTGGATTGGAGTCTGCCCTTTGACAGACTCATCAATACTAAGATGGGGGAGCTTGACCATATTCCAAAACCAATGAAACCATCCACCGAGGAGCCCCCTACTCTTTAACTTAAACCACTCCCTTCTCACTTGAAATATTTGTATTTATTAAAGAATGATAAACTTCCAGTAATCTATTCATCTTCTTTGACAGGTTGTGAGGAGGAAAAACTGTTGCGGGTAATTCGAGAGCATATAAGAGCCATAGGATGAAGCTTGACTGACATAAAAGGAATTATTCCAACTATGTGTATGCACAATATATTGATGGAGGCGGAGCACAAGACATCTACTCAACCACAAAGGAGACTCAACCCAGCTATGCAAGAGGTAGTAAAAAAGGAGGTGACAAAACTCCTTGATGCAGGTATTATTTATCTTATTCTAACAGTGAATAGGTGAATCCAATTCAAGTAGTGCATAAAAAGGGAGGGATGACTATTATTGAAAATGAAAATAATGAATTGATTCCTACTAGAACTGTTACTGGGTGGCGGTTTTGTATTGACTATAGAAAATTGAATGATGTCACTCGTAAGGATCACTTTCCCCTTCCCTTTATTGGTCAGATGGTTGAGAGACTTGCAGGGCATGCATTTTATTGTTTTTTAGACGGTTATTCCGGATATATGAAAATTCTTATAGCACCTGAGGACCAACATGAAACCACTTTTACTTGTCCTTATGGTATTTTTGAATATAAACGGATGTCGTTTGGTCTTTGTAATGCGCCTGCCACTTTTCAGTGGTGTATGATGACAATTTTTCATGATATGGTTGAAAAGTTTATATAAGTATTTATGGATGATTTTTATGTAGTTGGGTCGTCTTTTGATTCATGCTTATTTAATTTGAAAAAAGTGTTGCAGAGATGTGCGGAGAGTAATCTTGTGCTGAATTGGGAAAAATTCCACTTCATGGTCAGAGAGGGCATTGTGTTAGGACATAAGGTGTCCAAGGTAGGTGTGGAGGTGGACAGGGCAAAATTGGAAGTGATTGAAAGCTTCCACCTCCCACGAATTTAAAAGGAATAGAAGTTTTCTGGGGCATGCGGGTTTTATAGAAGATTTATTAAAGATTTTTCTTCTATTGCTAAACCCCTCACTAATTTGTTGATAAAAGAGGTGCCTTTTAATTTTTCTGCTAAGTGCTTACATGCTTTTCAGATTTTGAAGCAGAAATTGACAACTGCACTAGTGATAGTAGCGCTTGACTGGAATCTGCCCTTTGAATTAATGTGTGATGCGAGTGACACAGCGTTGGGAGCCGTGCTTGGACAAAAGAGGAACAAAGTTCTTCATGTGATTTACTACGCCAGTATCACCCTGTCAGCCGCCCAACAGAATTATGCAACTACTGAAAAAGAACTTCTTGCGGTCGTTTTTGCCTTGGATAAATTCAGATCATATTTGGTGGGAAGCAAAGTCATCGTTCACACGGATCATTCAGAGCTGAAATATTTGATGAGAAAGAAGGATGCTAAACCCAGGTTAATTCGTTGGTTATTATTGTTGCAAGAATTTGACTTGAAAATAATTGACCATGAGTGCTCAGAAGATCAAGTAGCAGATCACCTTTCCCGTTTGGAGAATCAAGGAGCTGAAACGCAAGTGATTCATGATGATTTTACAGACAAACAGCTATTTGAGGTAACGAATTTACCATGGTATGCAGATATTGTAAATTACCTCTCAAGTAAGTTTCTTCCCTCGTATTTAACTTATCAACATCAAAAGAAATTTTTCTCGGAGTTGAAATATTATTTTGTGGGAAGATCCTTTTCTTTTTAAGATCTGTGTAGATGGTATTATTCGTAGGTGTATTCCAGCGGAAGAGGTAAGTTCTATACTCTCCCATTGTCACACAGGTTTGACTGGAGGTCACTTCGGCGCGGGGCGAACCGCTGCTAAAGTACTTCAGTTGGGATTTTATTGCCTTCCTTGTTTAAGGATGCATATGCCTATGTGATTGCTTGTGATGCTTGCCAAAAAGTTGGTAATATTTCTAGGAGACATGAGATTCCTTTAAATAATATTCTGGTTTGCGAGGTGTTTGATGTATGTGGTATAGACTGTTTCCTACGTCTGAGGGGAACACATATTTTGGTTGCGGTCGATTATGTGTCTAAGCGGGTTGAAGAACTTGCATGTAGGACAAATGACTCTAGAGTGGCTGTGAAATTTTTGAAAAAATTCATATTTGCTAGATATGGTACACCTAAAGCCATAATTAGTGATGGAGGAACCCACTTTTGTAATCATCAATTTGACACACTGTTATCTAAATATGGGGTTACTCACAAGGTGACAACACCTTATCATCCCCAAACTAGTGGGCAAGTTGAAATATCTAATAGGGAGTTGAAGAGAATTCTAGAGAAAACAGTGAATGCAAACAGGAAAGAGTGGTCGAATAAATTGGATGATGCGTTATGGGCTTATCGTACTGCATTTAAAACACCTATAAGAACTTCTCCCTTTATGCTATTATATGGTAAAGCGTGTCATCTTCCTGTTGAACTTGAGCATAAAGCACTATGGGCTACTAAATTTCTGAATTTTAATGTGTAGGAAACAGGTGAAGAACGTTTGCTGCAGTTGAATAAACTTGAGGAGCTTTGGTTGGATGCTTATGAGAATGCCCGGATTTAAAAAGAAAAAACCAAGAAATGGCATGATCAACGCATTGTCTCACGTGAGTTCGAGGTAGGCCAAACTGTTTTATTATACAACTCACGTTTGAAGCTCATGCCAGGGAAACTACGTTCGAGATGGTCAGGACCATACACTGTCAAGCAAATGATACCGTATGGTACGGTGGAAATTTATAGTCCTGCCACATGAGCATTCAAAGTTAACGGGAAAAGGATAAAAGTTTATCGAGGTGGTATCGTGGATCAAACACAGACCACCGTCGACTTACATGACCCGACAAATTAAAAAGGAAGGTACAGTCGGGCTATAGACTATAAATTTAGCGCTGACGGTGAGGCAAACCAGTGTTCTTTTCCCTATTCTATTTTGTTTTGGTCTTTTTTATTGCTTTTAAGTTAAAATTTGAAGTTTTTGTGTTCTCCTCGAAAATTTTTGAAAAATCAAAATAATTTTTTTTTCTTGTTCTCGCTCGAGCGAGAAGTTCTCTGTTTTCAATTTTTTGAGAATTCAGGAGCTCGCTCGAGCGGATGCCATATGTGCTCGAGCGAGCACCCCTATGATTTGAAAAATATTTGGAAAATTAATCTCGCTCGAGCTAGCATGTTTTTATGCGAATAAATCGGGAACCCTGCTCTTTTCTGTTGGAAAACTGGCGGTCAGATCAATCACGATTGATACCCGGTGCAGCGGAAGTTTAAAAATTTTTCATGGAACGTTTCCATGGTCTGGGTATCAACCGTTCATCGATTGAATTACGTGTGTGTAAAATTTAAATAACAATTAAATAAATTTTACCTCAAATCTCGCAACGAGATTAATGGACACCAACAGAACAATTCTGCTCTTGTTGTCTCTCCCTGGAACCGATGAACGCCTTCAATCAGGTCCACGAACAGAGGTTTAATCCCTCTGATAGATTGCACTAGAAAATCTATCAGAAGTTTTCTGCGAAGAGAATACACGAATTTGATTCGTTATTCCTTACTGCGATTCAAAATCACAGACCGGAATTTTCTCGGGCAGAGGGGGAGGGTTCGGCCGATTTGTTGAGAGAGAGGCTAGGGTTCGATTTTTGCTCTGTCTCAAAAATTATGACCTGTTGTGTGTAATTTCTGTACTGAAATAACTTATTTATAATGCAGGCCACTAACACCTTAGGGCCCATTAGTCATAAGCTGGGGCCCGACAAGCAAAGCCCACTCGTTCAGAAATTAATATAAAATTCATCGTGACTCCGATTGATGAAACGATTTCACCAATGTGCACAGAAACCATTTCTGCACGTTTTAAAGTCAAAATAAATTTTCCTGAATCCGAATTCAGTGGTTTCCAAAAATGTCCATCCCTATGTCATTTTAGGAAATCCTACTCCCTTACTCTTATTTAAGAAGTCCAACTCCTTAGTTCATTAAATTTAACTCTTTAAATTTAACTATCTCAACGGGGATTAAAACTCCATTACACTGTGTGACCCTCAATGGTTCAGGGATACAGCTAGCCGTGGGCTCACAACTCCTTGTGACTCGGAACAACACTTTCCGACTTGCCCAACGAATCATGGTAAAGCGCCTAGCAACATCGCCCCATGATTCCCTAGGTATCACTGATAGTGCCTACAAGAACCAGTAGATTTTGGTTAACGTACAGTACGGTCCCTTCATCCATATATCCCGATCGAATCAACAACCATTGGTATATCGAGAGTCGCTCAAGATTCGATAACTATGCAATACATCTTGAAGATCAAATTAGTGACATCGCATGTGCTACTAAGAAACCATTTCTTAAATCACATCAAGTACTCTGGCCAGAGATTTGTCACACTAATATCTCCTCAGATCGCATAGGATATCCACACTCGCAAGTATGTGGTGAATCCTTGACAACAATGCATTGACTCCTATATGTGTCGTAACTGTACCCAATCTCGACACCTGATGACCCCCTCAGAGTCGGTAAACGAGTCAAAGCACAGTACTAGCATATAGAGTCTCCATGATGTTTCAAGTCGTAAGGACTAATAGTGTACAACCAAAACCGCGGACTTTATCCACTCGATAAGTGATAACCACTTGGAAAGTCCGGATAGGGTAGTTCGATTATTCATCCTATGAATATCCATTTGCATGCTTCGAACATCTCCATGTTCCCTACCAATGAAACGTGGTACTCCGCATCGCAAATGCTAGTCTCAAACTCGAGCGATCCTTATCCTTATTATCGGACGGCTCAATCGACTAGGAACGGTTTTAGAACATACAGTGACTATAAGATGTATTTCATGATAGACATCTCCATGTTCTACCACATCTTACATACACTATAGTATATTCAAGGTCTTTATCAAAACAACAATAGTATATCACAATATAACAATATGAAGTAATATAAAGTCATTGCCATAAAAGTGTAAATAATATTAAACAAAAGATTGTTTATACAAAGAGTCATCAAAGCCCATAGCCACACAGTTGGCTCACTGGGCACCCACTCTTACAATCTCCCACTTGCCCTATAGCCAACTAGTCATACTACGTAGACCCATTGCTTCGCGATGTTTGTCAAACAATGGTCCTGGCAAGGGCTTAGTAAGCGGATCAGCGATATTGTCTGCAGAGGCCACTCGTTCGACAATGATGTCTCCTCTTTCCACAATCTCCCGGATTATGTGGTATTTCCTCAGTACGTGTTTGGATCTTTGATGAGACCTTGGTTCCTTTGCTTGAGCAACGGCACCCGTGTTGTCGCAGTACACCGGGACTGGACCAACAAATTCAGGAATGACGCCCAACTCTTGGACGAAATTCCTCATCCAAACGGCCTCTTTAGCAGCAGCTGATGCTGCAATGTATTCAGCCTCAGTGGTGGAATCCGCTGTGGTGTCCTGCTTGGAACTCTTCCAAGAGACAGCACCGCCATTGAGCATGAACACAAATCCAGAGGTTGACTTCGAGTCATCCACATCACTTTGGAAGCTAGAGTCGGTATAGCCTTCCAATTTGAGTTCTCGTCCTCCATAAACCATGAACATATTCTTAGTCCTTCGCAAGTACTTAAGAATGTCCTTCACGGCTTTCCAATGCATTTGACCAGGATTAGACTGATATCTGCTCGTGACACTCAGAGCAAATGCTACATCCGGTCTGGTAGATATCATCCCATACATGATACTACCTATAGCTGACGCATATGGTACATGTGTCATATTCTCTATCTCTTCATCAGTCTTGGGACACATAGACTTGGATAGAGAAACTCCATGACACATGGGTAGATGTCCTCTCTTGGACCCATCCATTGAAAACCGTTTCAATATGGTATCGATGTAGGTTGATTGAGTGAGTCCTATCATTCTCTTAGATCTATCCCTATAGATCTGTATCCCAAGAATGTAGGATGCCTCACCCAAATCCTTCATCGAAAATCTACCTGATAACCATATCTTTGTTGACTGCAACATCCCTACATCATTCCCAATGAGTAGGATGTCATCAACATAAAGTACTAAGAATGTTACTGCATCCTTAACTACTTTCTTGTACACGCAAGGTTCCTCCGGGTTCTTGATGAAACCAAAATCTTTTATTGTTTCATCAAATTTCTGGTTCCAACTTCTTGATGCTTGTTTTAGACCATAAATTGATCTTTGAAGCTTGCATACCTTATGCTCGCTTCCCATGGATGTGAACCCCTCAGGCTGCTTCATATAGATTTCCTCCTTAATGTCTCCATTAAGAAAAGCAGTCTTCACATCCATTTGCCATATCTCATAGTCATACCATGCAGCTATGGCAATTAGGATTCTTATGGACTTGAACATTGCAACTGGTGAAAAGGTTTCGTCATAGTCAACTCCTTGCCTTTGAGTATAACCTTTCGCCACCAATCGCGCCTTGTAGGTCAATACCTTACCATCAGGCCCAAGCTTTCTTTTGTAGATCCATTTACACCCTATTGGAACAATTCCATCGGGAGGATCCACTAAAGACCAGACTTGGTTAGTATGCATCGAATCCAATTCAGACTGCATAGCTTCAAGCCATAAATTCGAATCCGCATCAGAAATTGCTTCCTTGAAGCTTCTTGGATCACATCCAATGTCGGGTTCATCTTGACCCTCTTCAAGAAGAAGACCATATCGAACTGGAGGTCTAGAAGTCCTCTCGGATCTTCTAGGTGCAGGCGTGTCCAGCAATGGTTCCTGAGGTGTGGGATCGTTATTTTGTATTTCGGGTTCTTCTCAAACTTCTTCGAGTTCCATCATCTCGCCTTTCTTATCCAATAAGAACTCCTTCTCCAAGAAGGTGGCGTTCCGTGAAACAAACACCTTTGTTTCAGCAGGATAATAGAAATAATATCCGATTGAATTCTTCGGATACCCCACAAAATAACACAAGCTGGATCGACTATCCAACTTATCTCCCACTGTCCGCTTCACGTAAGCAGGACATCCCCAAATCCTCAAGTATGAATACTTAGGAGCTTTGCCATTCCATAACTCGTATGGTGTTTTGTCCACTGCTTTAGTGTGGACGTTATTCAACAACAATACCGCCGTTTCAAGCGCATAGCCCCAAAACGAAGGTGGAAGCTCAGTGAAGCTCATCATGGATCGAACCATGTCCAACAAAGTTCGATTACGACGCTCCGATACACCATTAAGCTGTGGTGTCATAGGAGGAGTCCACTGAGAGAGAATCCCATTCTCTTTTAGATAGTCCAAAAACTCGGTACTCAAGTATTCTCCACCTCGATCCGATCGAAGTGCTTTAATACTTTTACCTAGCTTGTTTTCTACTTCAGCCTTGAATTCTTTGAACTTTTCAAATGCTTCAGACTTATATTTCATTAAATATAAATACCCATACCTAGAATAATCATCAGTAAAGGTAATGAAGTAGGTGTGGCCATGTTGAGTCCCTACTCTAAATGGACCACAAACATCTGTATGGATCAAATCCAACAGATTTTGACTACGCTCAGGCTTCCCCTTAAAAGGAGATTTAGTCATTTTCCCTTTTAGGCAGGATTCACAAGTAGGTAGAGAGTTAATATCAGACATATCAAACATGCCCTCTCCCACTAGCTTGTTCATCCTCCTTGAGGAAATATGACCTAGTCTAGCGTGCCAAAGGTTTGCCGGGTTTTGACTATCGATTTTCCTTTTGTTTGTTGTCGCCGGTTTGTCAATACAATTCACTGGAACGTCTTTAGTTTTAAATTGTATAGATCGTTTTCAAGTTGTCCATTTCCAATTAAACATTCATTCTTGTAAATATTGCAAATCTCATTCACAAAATTACAAGAATAACCATCTCTATCAAGCATAGAAATAGAAATAATGTTTTTAATTAAATCTGGCACAAATAAAACATCTCTCAACAATAATTTAAAACCATTCTGCAAAATCAAACAAACATCTCCAATGGCCGTAGCTTCAACTCTGGAACCATTCCCGAGCCTCAGCTGGGTCTCACCCATTCTAAGCCTGCGACTTCTTGTCATCACCTGCAAATCATTGCAAATGTGAGATCCACATCCGGTATCCAATACCCAAGAAGTTGTATTAAGTGACATGTTTATTTCGATATAGAACATACCCTTTGCAGTTCCTAACTGCTCAAGATACTCCTTGCAGTTGCGCTTCCAATGACCCGGCTTCTTGCAGTAATGGCAAACATCCTTGGATTTTCCATTGTTTGAAGCCTTTGTCTTTTGCTTCTTCTCGGGTTCCACTTTCTTGGGTGGGGCAGAACGTTTCTTGCCCTTCATACTTGGCCCCTTCTTAGCAGAAGATGAGGAGCCCACCAAGAAAGCTGGCTTATCCTTCTTAAGTGTGGATTCATATGTAACGAGCATATTGACCATCTCTTCAAGGGTGGCCTCTATCTTGTTCATATTAAAATTTATCACGAATCCATCAAATGAAGAAGGAAGAGATAGAAGCAGCAAGTCCACATTGAGTTCATGCTCCAACACCAAATCAAGGGTCGCTAACTTCTGTATGAGCCAAATCACTCGTACCCCATGATCACGGACCGAAGTCCCTTCACGCATGCGGCACGTCATCAACTCCTTAACAGTAGAGAACCTTTCAGCCCTCGACTGAGCCCCAAAAAGTTCCTTGAGTTGCGCGTGAATGTCAGCAGCATTCACCGTGTCCTCAAATCGCCTCTGGAGTTCATCAGACATCGAGGCTTGCATATAGCATTTGGTCTTGATGTCATGGTCACACCATGCATCAAGTTTGGCCAATTCCTCCGGACTTATGTCAGCTGGTGCTTCCTTCGGAGGTGCTTTCTCTAACACGTAGAGCATTTTCTCCGAAGTTAAGACAATCTTCAACTTCCGGAACCATTCCGTATAGTTGGCGCCAGTCAGCTTGTTTTGTTCGAGGATCGAGAATAAAGGATTTCGCGAATTCATTGTATGAAATACTGAAAAGGAAAAACAGACATATATCAATGATTGTTTAACAATTTACTAAGACATAAAATAGGCGAATTTAATTTTATGAATCTCACTCCCACTATTTTAACGATTTCACCACCCTCTAGTGAAAACGGGAAACTTTTTCCTTAGTGAGAACATGGAGTCCAATTGACAAACTTATGGTCCCGAATAATATCAGCCAACCATAATTCTCAAAAGGTAGAGCCCAATTGCTTCCAAAGCAACCCCCATGTGTTTACCTCATGTCCAATAAGGGCCCAATAATATGACGCCGTTTAAAGTGACATGTCAAGATGACCCATCAATATTAAGTTGTGATGGACGGTCGCCATGTGGATCCCCCAATAATATGAGCCGATCCCATGGGAGTTCCACCCAACTTACAACATTTGTCGATCCAATGTACAGCTTTCCGACGGACGGGCCCCCCCAATAATATGAGCCGGACCGTATCCGCGGGTAGCATCACATACATTGACCGTTGATGGAAGGTAGGAACATTTAAACAATATTTAAATTTCCTTTATTTATCTTGATATAAATTTTAAATCATATTTAAAATGAGGGATTTTATTTATAAAAATATTTGTCTCATCATATTTAATTTATTGCATGCATTGCCGGATTCACGCAATTTATGTCTAAACATGCATACAATCATAATATCACATATTATATAGGATGATCGATTCCATTTCTAATTGACCCGTGGTTGCCAATCACGGGTCTTAGTCCAATCCTAGGTAATATGCAGTATGCAAATGCAATCCTATTACATATGCTTCCAATTTACATTTCTTCAGTCTTCATTGTCTGCTGGGCCCACCATCTTCAAATCTTGATCTCCCACTAAATCTAATGTATTTACAATAAATAACAATGACAAGTAGGGGATACATTTTTAGGGGGTGGGAACGGGCTATAAACCAAGCCCACTTTTATTACATATGACATTCATATCGGGCCATAAACCAGGCCCATTAATAAAACCAACAACAATAAAGACAAAATGTAAATTCCTAACATACACCTACAAAATTGGTCATGGCAATCGATCATCCTTATCCAATAACATTTAATTCAAAATTAATTTATTGGATAACATGCTGTGGCAATTCAAATTTAAACAAGATAAAATCATATTTTATATATAAAATCACATTTCACATATAAAATCATATTTTATCTCCATATCAAATAAAATCATATTTTATCTATAAAATCCAATTTTACAAATAAAATCATATTTTACTTAATATATCATAAGATCATATCTTATCATCAATTGTACCAAAATAATTGATTTCAAAATTCAATTTACGGATAAAATATTAAAATTTTCCAAAAATTCAAATTTATCCAAAATCAATTTTAAAATTTACGGACTCGAACAATTCGATCCGAAATCTCGTGAACCAATCAAAAACAATTTTTGACCGGACCAAAAATAAAATTTTAACATATTAAAATTAATTTTTAATAAAATATTAATTTTTCCCGCGGGCCACCCGGGACACTCCCGGGTTGGCCCGCACCCGGGGCGCGGGCCGGGGGCAGCCCGGCTGCCCCCTTAGGGCAGCGCCTGGCGCCGCCCCTGGGCGACGCCGTGCGCTGCCCTGCGCAGCGCCGAGCGCTGCCCTGCGCAGCGCCCTGCGCTGCGCTGGGCAGCGCACAGCGCTGCCCTGGGCGGCGCCGTGCGCCGCCCTGGGCGGCGACGGTCGCCGCCTTGGGCGGCGCCGTGCGCCCCCTTTGGGCGGCGCCGTGCGCCGCCCGGGGCAGCAACAATTGCTGCCCCACCGGGCAGCGATCCAATCGCTGCCCGGGTTTTGCCCCGAAAAAAATTTTTTTTTATTTAAAAATATTTATTTTGTTTCATAAACCGAGACTCAAAAATTTTGTACAATTGATTAATTCAATCGATTGATCTGAGCAACCTGGCTCTGATACCACTGTTGGAAAACTGGCGGTCAGATCAATCACGATTGATACCCGGTGCAGCGGAAGTTTAAAAATTTTTCATGGAACGTTTCCATGGTCTGGGTATCAACCGTTCATCGATTGAATTACGTGTGTGTAAAATTTAAATAACAATTAAATAAATTTTACCTCAAATCTCGCAACGAGATTAATGGACACCAACAGAACAATTCTGCTCTTGTTGTCTCTCCCTGGAACCGATGAACGCCTTCAATCAGGTCCACGAACAGAGGTTTAATCCCTCTGATAGATTGCACTAGAAAATCTATCAGAAGTTTTCTGCGAAGAGAATACACGAATTTGATTCGTTATTCCTTACTGCGATTCAAAATCACAGACCGGAATTTTCTCGGGCAGAGGGGGAGGGTTCGGCCGATTTGTTGAGAGAGAGGCTAGGGTTCGATTTTTGCTCTGTCTCAAAAATTATGACCTGTTGTGTGTAATTTCTGTACTGAAATAACTTATTTATAATGCAGGCCACTAACACCTTAGGGCCCATTAGTCATAAGCTGGGGCCCGACAAGCAAAGCCCACTCGTTCAGAAATTAATATAAAATTCATCGTGACTCCGATTGATGAAACGATTTCACCAATGTGCACAGAAACCATTTCTGCACGTTTTAAAGTCAAAATAAATTTTCCTGAATCCGAATTCAGTGGTTTCCAAAAATGTCCATCCCTATGTCATTTTAGGAAATCCTACTCCCTTACTCTTATTTAAGAAGTCCAACTCCTTAGTTCATTAAATTTAACTCTTTAAATTTAACTATCTCAACGGGGATTAAAACTCCATTACACTGTGTGACCCTCAATGGTTCAGGGATACAGCTAGCCGTGGGCTCACAACTCCTTGTGACTCGGAACAACACTTTCCGACTTGCCCAACGAATCATGGTAAAGCGCCTAGCAACATCGCCCCATGATTCCCTAGGTATCACTGATAGTGCCTACAAGAACCAGTAGATTTTGGTTAACGTACAGTACGGTCCCTTCATCCATATATCCCGATCGAATCAACAACCATTGGTATATCGAGAGTCGCTCAAGATTCGATAACTATGCAATACATCTTGAAGATCAAATTAGTGACATCGCATGTGCTACTAAGAAACCATTTCTTAAATCACATCAAGTACTCTGGCCAGAGATTTGTCACACTAATATCTCCTCAGATCGCATAGGATATCCACACTCGCAAGTATGTGGTGAATCCTTGACAACAATGCATTGACTCCTATATGTGTCGTAACTGTACCCAATCTCGACACCTGATGACCCCCTCAGAGTCGGTAAACGAGTCAAAGCACAGTACTAGCATATAGAGTCTCCATGATGTTTCAAGTCGTAAGGACTAATAGTGTACAACCAAAACCGCGGACTTTATCCACTCGATAAGTGATAACCACTTGGAAAGTCCGGATAGGGTAGTTCGATTATTCATCCTATGAATATCCATTTGCATGCTTCGAACATCTCCATGTTCCCTACCAATGAAACGTGGTACTCCGCATCGCAAATGCTAGTCTCAAACTCGAGCGATCCTTATCCTTATTATCGGACGGCTCAATCGACTAGGAACGGTTTTAGAACATACAGTGACTATAAGATGTATTTCATGATAGACATCTCCATGTTCTACCACATCTTACATACACTATAGTATATTCAAGGTCTTTATCAAAACAACAATAGTATATCACAATATAACAATATGAAGTAATATAAAGTCATTGCCATAAAAGTGTAAATAATATTAAACAAAAGATTGTTTATACAAAGAGTCATCAAAGCCCATAGCCACACAGTTGGCTCACTGGGCACCCACTCTTACATTTTCTCCCTCACTTCTTTACTTCTCCCTGTCGAACCCTAAACCCCCAATTCTTCCAATTTTACGCATGATTTGAATTGATTCCCAAATTTGCATGGTAAGGAATTCTAGGGCCATCGCACTAGCATCATCCGCCGTCCACTTGCCGCTGCACAATAGCCGACATTACTCTTCCCTTAGCGGATCCTTCACAGTACATCTCTTCGCCGGCCGCCATTATTGTTGCTGCACCTCGCCGCAGAATGCCATCCTCCACCTGCTACACTACTGAACCATCTTCATCGCCGATTCAGCACCACGCCGGTCCTCCATCCACATCCGGCCATCCACTTGCCGCACGCCGACGAATCTTTTTCACCACCAGCCATCGAGCCTGCTGTTCTCATTCCAGTTTTCCATCCCCTGCGCCGTGCACCATCCGGCCATCCATCTCAACTCGTCTCAGTCGTCCATCTCCGCCAGGCCGCCGAGCGCTATCACCTCGGCAACTCTATTTTGGTCGAGCTATCTCCTCATCTTGCTAGATTTTCATTTATCAAATTCCATGGGGCCAAAACGAGCAAGGTTGGAAGGTGAATCCTCTTCCCAAAGAGCTCCGGCTTCTTTGTCTTCATCGGGCATCGCGGGAAAATTTGTCAATGCCGCTGCAAAAGAAAGATACGATAGAGCTAAACTTAATCGCACCCCTATTCCTGAAAGGGGTGTGGAATTAACGCATAGGGACAGTGGTGTAGCGATAGGCATTGTCTATAGACATTGAGATGTTTTTTTTCAACTACCCAAGGCGGCGGTTGTGCCTTTAGTGCGAGAGTTTTATGCAAATGCTGCTGAGAGAGAGGATGGTAAAGCATATGTTCGGGGTAAACTTGTTTCTTTTGATGAAAATGCGTTGAATGCCCTACTTCTAACTCCTTTTGTTGATGATATGTTATATCTGAGTTTGAAGGTCGACCCCGATTATAATGAGTTTTGGAACAATTGTGCTTTGACGGGGCGACTTGGCATGACCCAAACACATATCTTCATTTTTCGGAGAGATTTTTGTTGGTCGATGCGTCTACTTGGTTTGCATTTACTACCAAGCGCTTGATTCCTATCTCTCATACGAGCAGTGTCAACATGGCCAGTGTTATTCTTCTCTATGCTTTGAGTCTGGGGTGGCCGATCAATGTCGGCCGAATTATTCACAGTGAGATCTGGCGCTCTATCTACTCGTCATCCTTGGGCCTTTTTCTTTCCCAGCATCATTTTAGAGTTATGCATTCAGGCTGGGGTTCAAGTTTGAGCTGACAAAGAATGGCAGCAGTCGCGACAACCCGTTGATGCTGCATTGGTTCAAAAGAAAAATGAGAAGAGGAGGAAAGAATTTCCTAAGGGCAGTTGAGCGGCTTCTAGTTCCGCTCCTGCACCACCACCACCGCAGCCCCGTCGTTGATCGTTTTCTGAGGCCATTCATGAGCTTACTGCTTTTGCTCATGTTCAGAATGAATTTATGGCTGCTGCTACTGCTAATTTTAACAGGATGGATGCTCTACTCAGTGGTATTACCACTCATTTGCGGCTCGATACCTCGTCCATTCCTGTTGTTGTGTCATATCCACCTCCTTTCCATTTTCAGTATGCTGCTCCAGCACCCTCATATCAAGTGCCACCTTTCCAGTTCGAATCAGCTGAACGAGAGATGCCGCCTCCGGAGTACCATGAGAAGGATCCAGACAGTCATGAACCGCAGTAGACCAGGGGAGTTCCCTTTATGTTTTGTGCATTCTGTTTCTGTTTTGCATTGAATTTGTTTGTTGCTCTCTGTTGGTTTTGTGTTTGTTTGTTTGTGCCTCTGAAGCATTGAGGGCAATGCTTTGGATAAGTATGGGGGGTGTTTAGTTATTTGTTTTGTTGTTTCTCATTTTGTTCATGCATATGGTTTAGTGCTTTGTGTTTTGTTCATCATCATGCATATCATTATGTTGTTGTTTGTGTTGTGGATGCGAGTAGAATGATGACTGTTAGCCGATGAGGATAGAGTTGAAAAAGAAATTATTTTTGTGAAAATGTTACTTCTGATTGAACATGAGAAGCTGTTGGTCGACTCGTGAATCATATTAAGAACGCATGTTAGACTAGTGTAGTGTAGCGATGTATTTGATGATATTCGTGTTTGTTTGGCCATTGCACGGTAATAGATGCTTGTTGATCATGATAGTGCTTTGGATTATTGATGGTTGTTCGACATTGCTTGTATAATCTTGGGCGTACCTATAAAATTTTTGAAAATTTTTGTTGAAAAAATAAGTTAACTCCATTCAGGTCACGAATAAGGGATTGAAATCCTAATCCCTTGTTTTGGACTAAGTATGCGGATTCAATGGGTTTAACAACATTTTGAAATTTTAAAAATAGCAATTTCATCCGGTCTTGGACAATGATTAAAATCCTAATCATTGTTCCATAGCTAAGTTTGCGGGTTATATGGGATTGTTGCTCCATCTGGGCTATAGACGAGGGGATTAAAATTCTAATCCTATCTTAGTTATAGATAATTTTGCAGGTAATTATTGGGGCATTAGAAAACAGGGAGAAAAATCCGGAGGTACGTAATTAATTTCAAGAAAGTGCATGTTTTTGTTTGGGATCGTTGAGATGACGGAGTGTTGGATTGTGATACTTGCATTGAATTGTCATAGGTCGCTAAGCATTCTTAGAATGGATTCTTTTGAAGTTGCATGAAACTAGAATAACATGGCACACACACACGTTTACGTTAAACTGACAGTGTATTGTGGACAATTAGAAGTTGTTATGGTTTTTAGTTGATTGAAGTGGAACTAGTCTAAGGCTGTCTTGTACATGATTAATTCTTTCTTGTGTTGATGCATTGTGCTTGTTTATGTCTTGCTCGAGGGCGAGCAAGACTTAAGTATGGGGGAGTTGATCACTGTGTTTAATATGCATATTTTTGGTGTTTGTCTTTCATGCATTCATATGTTTTTGTTGTTGTTTTATTTAGTTTTAGCATGTTTAATTCTTTTGTCTGTATAATACTCTTCCTAATCCATTTTGTAGGGAAACTCGGGCCAAAAACTTTCCAGAAAGTTGATCGCTCGAGCGAGACTTGTGCTCGCTCGAGCGAGCGAAGAAAGATCATCGAGAGATAAAGTTTCTTGCTCAAGCAAGAGGCTATGCTCGCTCGAGCGAGCGAGGCGAAGAAATTTATTCCTGGGATAGAAAGTGTCTCGCTCGAGCGAGACTTGTGCTCGCTCGAGCAAGCAACGCATACAGAATTTTTTAAAAAGAAAACTCTTTCTCGGGAAGGATACTATCTTTTGAAGACCCTTGGGTATATAAATACAAATCTAATCATCAGAATAAGGGTTACACAACTTCGTTGAAGGCAAGAGGCGGCCAACATCATCTTTGATTCTGCTTTTCTTCTTTTCTTTTCATTTTTGATTCCTAGTTTATGTTTTGGATTAAAAACTTTGGTTTTTGAACTATGTTGAACTTTGAGTAGTTTTTCTTCTTCGATCAAGGCCACGTGATTGAGCCAGACAATTTATGTAGAAAACTTGATTGTTTATTCGAGAATTTTTAGACTTGATTTTATTTATTGATTATCGAATTTATATTTGTCTTGTGAATTACCTGCCCAGGTATTTGCTTGCATGTTAATTGATTTCAAGTCGACAGAGGGGATTTCGATTTTGATCACTTTGATAATCAACATAGTGTAAAACCGACTAGAAATAGAATTCGATTTCAGTGTGCGGTTTAGGTGTAAATTGAATTTTCACAGTTCGTCATGCATTCAAATTTGATTAGAATTACGAAAAATTAATCCGTCAATTTTGGAATAGGTTTGATTGTTCTAGAAATAGTCCTTTGAATAATTTAGGAGAATTCCCGTGAATTAAGATTAAGTCTGAGTCTTAAATCGATTACTTGTTGCATGAATTGTCTGGTACCTACGTGTGTCCTTGATCGAGCTCTTCCTAATTTGAATTTAATCCAAAAATCTGTGCTGCGTTTTTACTAAGTTAAAATTTATATAAAATTTAATTTCTTAGTTAAAATCTAAAATCACTCTTTTTGATTAGTCTATATTAAGTAGAAGTAAATATATTCTGGTAGTCATTATTATACAGTCCATGTGGGTTCGATATCTGGACATTTGTCCATCTTACTATTACTTGACCTGGTACGCTTGCCAGTAGAATTTATTCACACCGATTTAAGCGGTCAATACCATCGCTTTTCACCCTTTTTTACTAACACAAAATTGTAAAAATAATCATTTGTCTGGGAAAATAAAACATTCATTCAATCAATAATTCAACAGGAATGTGTAGATAATATAATCAAATCTAACAATTATCGATGACTTGAAGAATGATGATGAGTACTGTATCGTTGATTGAGAGTAGATGACCTGTTGAACTGGCCCTGACGACCATATCTCAACTGAGTTCTTGGAGAGCTAATCTGATTGTGCAAAATTTTGTGAGTGAGAGATGATAAAGATTCAATCTAATTTGACATGACGTGAAAGTTATTAGTCAAGGATCCTTGCATAGACTGAACTTTAGTGGACAGAGTATCCACTTTATGTTCAAGAGAGTTGTGAGACTACTGCAGTTGAGGCAAAGAAGAAGCCACTTGGTTAAGATCTCCCAAAGAGTTGAGTAGCAAACTGAACTGTTTTTTAAGCATCACTACCTATTTGGTCATTGATTCTCGAATAATTGAAAGGTGATTTCCATTTTGGCCTTGATCATTTCTGATCGCCTGAATATCCTTAGAAAGTGACACCAACGAGAACTCAATTCCATTTAGAGTGCTGGTCAAGAAATCAAATGTTTCTTCTGTATTCGGCTCTTCTGCTGAAAGTTCCACATTGCAAGAATGTGAAGGTTCTTCCTGACCAAGCTTGAAGTTAACAGATTGTTTGTCTTTGGTTAAGAAGGCTTCATCTTCTTCCATTTCGAATGAAAACATCTCAGCATCTTCCTCTTCAACAGATTGGAATTCCTCAACCTTTTGTTTCTCTTTCACATTGGAGGCAAACTGTTGTTCTGCGTCAGTTGGATAATAATGGGATGTGATGATATGGACAGTTTCTGGTACTCATCTGCGATCTCATGAAGTGCAAGAATTAAATCGTCCCGAGTAAATTCTTCAGAACTGAAATCAAATACCTGTTCGCTAGTAGATTCCAGTTCTTGATTGTTTGCCATCAAACATGTGATTCCTTCATCGTCACTTGAGCTAGAAGATTAGTCTGACTCAGATGAGTCACTGTCAGTTTCCGCCCATTTAGCCTTGCTTTCTTCAGAAACCAGGGCTTTATGTTTCTTCTTAGATAATCTTTTATCATCTCTAAACTCCTCCCCTTCTTGTATGGCTTATTTCCCTTGTTAGTTGACCTTCTTTCATCTTTCTTGGGCTTTGAATAGTCTTCTATGAAGTGTACACTCTTCCCACAGTTAAAGCATGCTTTGGACTCCTCAACTGAATCCTTATTCTGATAATATCTCCCATGGGACCCTCCTTAGTTATTTCTCAAGAACTTTACAAACTTTCTTACGAACAGTGACATAGCATCACTGCTCAACTGCTCTGTTGTACTTTTGACAGAAACTGATGATTCCAGTTGACAGCTGCCAGAGCTTTGGTCAGCTGCGGAGTAGATTGATCTTCTTCCCTTGCCTTCAGCTCAAACTCGTATGTTTTCAGATCAAAAAACAAATCATGAAGTTCAAGTTTGTTTAAATCCTTTGATTCTATTATTCCCATGGTATTGACATCCTACTCCTTGGGAAGTCCTCTAATCACTTACAAGAAAACTTCTTGGTTTGGATAGGTTTTATCGAGTGCATTGAGCTCGATGATGATACTGCTAACTCTCTAATCAAATTCCGACATTGATTCACCAGGCTTCATTCTGATGTTGTCAAACTTCTGTGTTGCCATAGACTGTTTGTTCTCTTTAGTTTTCTCATTTTCTTCACGTAGCTGAATAAGTTTTTCTCAAATTTTTTTCCAGTTTTACACATTTTGATTTTGTTGAATGTGTTCTTGTCAAGGATCTTGTACAATATATCTTTAGCCACATTGTCTAGATTTGCTTTCTTCTTGTCTTCGGTAGTCCGTTCATTTCTGAGCTTCTCAACCATTTGAGGAGCTCCTTCTGTCACAACAAATGAAATATTGGCCTTCGTGATGGTAATGGGACCATCAGTGATGACATATCACATGTCATCATCTAAGTATGATAGATGTGCCTGTATTTTTATCTTCCAATCATCAAAATTCTCTCTGGAGAACATAGGAATCTCGCTGAATGAAGACATTTTAGATATAATATTCAGAGACAAGAAGATCTTGTGCTCTGATACCACTTGTTAGAATCGATTTGGGTGTAGGGGGTGAATACACCTCAAAATTTTCTTATCACTTAAAAGTTAGAACTCAATCGGGTTGACGATCGACTTCTTTATTTCTTGACTGTCGATGTGAGTTGATAAGAAAATGAATGTGCGGAATATGTCAACAAATAGATTCTGAACCATAACTTATAAAAATGAATGCGAGACCGAAAGTGCTAAATAGACTGAAATGAATAACACGCTCGGATGTTTTTGGATGTTCAGAGAATTAAACGCTCCTATGTCATCCTTCTTTCCAGCAGAAATATTTATACTAGAAGATTTTGAATTTTGCAACACTTTGAAAAATCCAACTCCAAGACTAGGACTTATCACACAACCTATATCAGAACTCCTAACAAAAACAATAACAACTAAGACAGTCCTCGACAGAATTTAATACAAAGTGATTACAACTCGATTATAATAGCACAAATTGATCCTTCAATGATCAGATGATATCTGTGAATGTGTGTTCGAGTATTTTGATCAGTTTAGCTTGATGAACTTTGAAAGCTTTTTGGTCGAAGATTGCGAGTTCGTATGTAAGACTTTCTAGGGCTTTTTAAAACATATCGAGAAGCCCATTTATAGGCTTGGATGCCAACGATAATAATTTTAAATATTATTTGATATTTTCAAGTTCTTCATGTGACGCATAAAATCCAATCTACTAAATCACATGAATTAATTTAATAAATATTAGGATTATTATTTTTAAGTTTAATTGATTTAAATTTTTTATGTGAATTATGTGTTAATAAATATTTTTATTATTTATTCAAATGATTTTATTTAACTAGCTATTTAATTAATATTTTTTTTATTGTTTAGGTTTATCTGTCCAAATGATTTTATTGTGCAATTTAAATTGCTTTAAATATTTTAAAGGTTTAAGCTTGCATATTTAAATGATTTTAATTGTTAGTTTATTCATTAAATTATTTTAACTGTTTAGCTTATTTATTTAAATACTTTTGATTGCCCAATTTATTTATTTTAAATAACTTAAATTTAGTGGTTAGTTATTTTAAATTATTTTAATGCTTAGTTTATTTATTTAAAAGATTTTATCTGTCCAAATCATTTTAACATTTTTATTTCTACTCGTGTATTTATTTAAATTACTTTTAAACGTTCGTCTAGTTTGTTTAAATTATTTTAATCGCTCTGTTTATTATTTAAAAATTTTAATTATCGTTGCGACATCAAAATATTTAAAGTATTGATTTTAATTCCTAAGATAGTGCCTAAATTCATTTTTAATAATTATGATTTTAATTGCTTGGAATTAATTGCTTAAGTTTTCTTTAAAGTTCTAGTGCTCAAATATTGTAAGTTATTTATTACTAAAATTTTTGAGACAGTGACTTCCGGTTCCGGCATTTGGCGATGGTGGATTTTGGCGGTGAATTCAAAGATTTGTTATTTTAAAAGTTTAGTAGGGAGGTAGGAGGAATTTAGATGAGATTTCAAAAGTTAGAAGTTTTCGGGTATCAGAAAGCATTTTTCTTTTTATTTCAATATTGGGCTTATTCTTCAACATTTTTAAAAGTTAGAATTTTCACAAACCCGGATTAGTAAAACCCAATTTAATATTTTTAATATGGGGTTTTTAAACTTAGGAATTTTATTAATGTAAGTTAGTAGGTAAAAGTTGTACTTTAAAGTTATACTACTAAAGCAACACTCACACCTACTTTTAAATACTTACACCTATGCTTACACACACATGTACACACTACACACTCAAATTTTAAAACACATAAATCTTTTTTTTGAAACCCTAGCCACCCAAAACCCCTCACTAGCCGCCCCACTCTCCTCATTCCCTCTCCCACCAATCGGTCGTCCCCTCCTCCAAGCTCCATCCGTCGCCGCCGCCACCGCCTCCTGCCGCCGTCGCCATCGCCGGAAGGTCACCTAGATAGGTTCTTCTAGGTGTTAGTCCAAGATTTCCAGCCCTTTCCCCTCTTTCATTTCGATTTTGTGGGTAAAACTAGCTAAGGCAAGTATGAGCATTCCTTGAGCATTCAAGCTAGCTACTATGTTCTTGCACCTAATATTTTCTTTAATTTCGAAATGCACATGAATTTCATCATGCTAGGGTTCGGTTTTTGCTGGATTTTTCAGTATGTGGTTGGTAAATTTCGAATTTATGCTTTAGCTTGGGTTCTAAGTTGTTGTATGGTGATTTGTGATTGGAGGCATGAGGTATTTTGAATGTTTGGTGTATTTTTTAATTTTCCAGAAGTTGTGTGCCCTAAATTTTGAAATTTTGCATGTGTAAGGGCTGGAATTGAAATGATTTTGAAGCATTTTATTGATTTGCATTGGGCTTGATTGATTATTCATGAGTTTGAGGCCTTTTGGTGCATGATCATTTGAGTTTTTAAAATGTGGAGTTGGATCATGGTTGAGGGCTACCTATGTGTTTGTGGAAAGTCTTAAGATATTTCTATAGGTGTGTTTGGTGGTTTGGAAGGAATTAGAGGCAAGGAAAAAGGGCTTTGGATGGTTTCCTCCAAGTAGAATGGGTGTAAGGTGTTGATCTCCTTGGGCAGGGCAGTCTGATTTCGGGGCAGGGGAGGATTTGAACGTGATCTGGGCGTGGTTAGGGATGGTCCTAGGTCTAGGTTATGATGTTGTGATCGCGTCGGTATAAAATGGGCTTGTTTCGGTTAAGATTTCAATGAGTTATGGGTCTTTGAAGTTAAGGTGTCGGTGCAGAATTTTAGGAGTAAAAGTGGCTGTCCGGAATTGAGTTTTGATAGGATTGTTTGAGTGGTCAAATGAAGTTACAAACTGGTCCTATGGCTTGTTGGTAGTGTATGGAGAGTGTCGGTTTGAGCGGGGTCGAATTCGGTTAAGGTAAGAATGAAATATGGGCTTTTGCGTGCGATTGCTCGGGTTATGCCTTGGTTGTGAGCAATAGAGTTAAGTATGATTCTTAACACCTAGGGGCAGCCACTCTCCCACCCTATGTCCACAATTTTTTAGTTGAGTTTCATTCCCTAAACTTGCATATTCGTGTGCGTGATTCTCGTCCTTGAGCCGAGTAAAGGTTTACAAAGGAAGTCTTTTCCATACATGCATACCTATTATTTTTTAGTCGAGTCAAAGAAGTAAAAGAAAAATATTTTTCGAAGGAAGTGAATTGATTGTGACGAGAGGGGCAATGTTAGGTCGGGGGATGCCTCGGCTTACTTGCCAAATCAGAGGTTTTGGGAGGGGACATGAGACATCTTGTTTTCCCTTACCCATAGAAGGGCAATGTGGGGCCGGGAAAAATTTTGGTGTCCTTGCCATAAAGGGGCAACGTCAGTCTGGAGAAATCTCGGTGTCTTGCCGGCATAGTGCACTGCAGCCATTGATCGATCAAAACAGAGGGTCACAATTCAAGGATCTAAGTTCTCAGTTTCAGTTTAAATATCAGTTGACTCGTCTTATTACATTCAGTTTTCAGTCATGCATGAGTTTCAGTTAAGTTAAGAAGGTTCAAGAGTTTCATAGCGTGAGTTGGCGTGTGTTCATCATTTACATGTTGTCTCATTCTTTTATAGCATGCGCATTTTTACAGCTTATGTTTCAAGAATATTATGTATAGTATTTTGAGTATTACTGTAGTTATTTTAAACCCTTGTTATTATACTGTTTATACTTGCTGGGTCATTAGACTCACTATGCTTGTTTGATTGTCAGGTGAGGAGGAGTTTGTAGGGACCGAGGGGCAGGGTCCTTGAGGGGAGGTCTCCGGCGGAGCGAGGCCCTTTGACCGATGCTATTTCATGTTTTTCCGCATTAGTAATGATGTAATAATGAATTTTTAAACTAAGTATTTTTGGTGATAGCCAGGATGTGTTTTCCCTGTGCTTGGATTTTATGGTTTAAAGTTTGTTATCGGTATTATTGCAACCGTGTGGGTTGCCTTTATTTTTCTTTATGGATGACTGTCATAGTATGAAACCTTCTTTTCTTCTACGTCTTCTTCTTATCTTTTATGCTCGCATGGTTGCTTGAGACAGATTGGTTTGTTTACTTACAAACAAGTCATGGCAAAATTTTTTTAAAAAATCCGTATTTTCTTTTATTATTTAATTAAGTATAGATTGTAGGGTCGTTTCAGTTGGTATCAGAGCACGGTCTTGGTTTGGGCTGAGCCTACTGTCGGTTGCCGAAACTCAAGGGATCTTGCCTCAAGGTCTGTAAGTTTTAATGAATTTTATATGGTAGTCGTAATTGATTTATTGCTTTAAATGTTTTGATGTCATATTTTTAAGAATTGTTTTTATAATAGATGTTTAAATCCTTTAAATGTGTAATTTCAGTGTTTAATTTTGTTTAAAAATTTCTTTTAGTAGTTTAAAGTGTACCATTCAAATGTTTATTTATTTTTTTTATAGCATGTGACTTCAAGTTAAACGGAGTTAGTGTACAAAAATTCCTTCCAGTTTTGGACAGTACGTGGATGTTGTTTGAGTTATTAGGTAGTGTTAATAATATTTGGTGTGATTGTAAGAATTTGTCGGAAACATTAAAATTGCGCATTAGGAAATTTAATTGATGTGTCCTTGTAGTAATTTACTCTCTTATGGATGGATTAGTCGGATAAAACTAAGTGTATAGTTTGCTTAAAAATTTATAGACGTATGTTTTGTCGGTTAAGTTAGTGAATTGAATTCGTGCGAAGTTGGGATACGTACTTTGCTTTATATTATTATGGATAGTTTGAGTCTTGTTTTGGTTATTTGGGCAACTATGATTTTGGAAAATAGTGAGTCGGTTACTATGAGTCTTTCAATTATGAGAACTAATATTTCGATCATTATTTCCTTATTCTTCATTTGTGCTTGTATCCATTGTAACATCTACTTTCGAATGTCCGAAATTTCTTTGCACTTTCTTTGAGCATTTATGGATTCGTATGACATTAATCAACGTTGAATTCTGCCACTTTGGCATTGGTTGAACTTCTTAGTAAAATCTTGTTAAGGTTTCACACTTTTTGAAATTTTATTCGGTACTAGAGTCACATGTTGATGTGAGTAAGATTCACTGCCTTTCTTTTTGGTACTCTACTCACTTTGTGTGACTGACATCTGATTTTAATTTGAGACCATTGTTCTTCCTGATTATTGACTTGTGTGGACTTATTTCGACTGAAGTCATACTGATTGCTCTTAATTGTGCTTTGATTGTTTGAGCATCATTTCATTACCCACGGATGAATGATTACGATATCTGGATCTTGTTGGCCCATGTTCATTATTTATGGAGCCTCCATTATTATTCATTCACCCCTAGAATTGAACTATGAGTGAGTTGTTTTCACTTATCTAGATTTTTATTTTCAGCTCATTTGTTTGTAATGTTTGCATTATTTCATCTCACATTAAGCAGCATTACTTGTATGTCTGTTTTCTTTCATGATCCATCATGATGAGGATTTGGGTGGATCATAATTTTAATTATTATTTCAAATTATTGTGTAGAGAATTGGCTCGTAGCCGCCTAATAAGTGTTTAACCCGTTTGAATTTAGTATTAGTACTCAGATAAAATCCTAAGTTATTGTGGTGATCCGAGGGATGAAGACTAACAATTATATCAAGTTCTAACGGGAAGACTACTAGTTGATGGGTTAATTGAATGGGTTGTTTTAAATTTTAAACGTGATCGTTAAGAGTAAATAGATGATTTTTGTGAGCTGAATGGGTGAACAGTTGCGAGATAGGAAATAGAGTTGTCCCTAGAATAATTTAGAGTACTTTACATTTGCATTCTAAGACTTTGTGATTGTCGACCGGTAAGACTAATGCATCAACTATGGGAATAGAATGCTGAATAGAACATTCAGGTAGTTTTTTGGATAAGTTATATATTTATTTATTGGTAAAATACTGAGGTACTGGAAGATCAATTAGAAAGCCTTTTCGACCAGGTTACAAACTATTCGAGGTGTCCAATTGTATACTAAGTTCTTGAATCATGAATTCAGGTTGCACATATAATAATTTGGGAATTCTTGGATTTTCATACTTGCTGTCAAGTTGAACTAGAGATTTGAGACATGTCTTCAGGCGATATGTTAGAATTATTTGGTACTTAGAGACCGTATAACCCAATAAATGAATAATAGCTCGTGGTATATTTTTACTTGAGGTGTAAATATAGATTTCTTAGTCGTTGCGTCTGGGATAGAAAAGGTGGATTAATCTGTTGGAACTTTAACTAAGAGTTGAACTTTCGGTAGAATCAAAGATGCTAGAGATGAACGTATAAATTGGTGAGTGGATAATTGGGATCTGTTTAGTCACCTATTTGGATTATATATGTTATCGGTTATTACCTTGAGACTGAACAACAATGGATTTTATGGTTATGTTTTCTTTTCAAGGATTAGATTGGATTTATTTATAGAAATGGGTCAATCAATCCTAAGTTGAAGAGAGTCATTTGCCCCACTTGAAGTTTAACTGAGCAAGAGTCATTGTTTAAGAGAACTTTAAGCATCCTTAGAAGCGTTGCGAGTTATGGTAACTAATAAGGGATTGAGCATAGTCCAAGAGCATTAAGCATGTCATTGCTAATAAGTGACGTAGACCTTTAGAATTTCAAATTGGATGTTAGGTTGTTCTTGAAGGTATCAGATATTTTAGGAGTTTAGGTGGCGAATTGAAACTCTTACAGTCACATGAGAATAGTGATTAAAAATTTTCTTAGGTTACAATCATTTGGGAATAAATAAAAATTTGGAAATTTTATATTGCAATAAGAGTTAGTCAGTTCCTTGATGATATAGATAACAGTAAGCATCAGAGCGCGCAGCGAAAGCTGTTTTGGGCCAACTCATGTAGGTGCAAAGCTGGAAATTTAGTGTTGATCTGATCTAAGACATTCAAACCTAGTTAGTAAATCCTTGAATTTCGAGGAAGAAATTCCATTTAAGGGGGGAAGGAATTGTGACGCCTAAAATTCAATCTACTAAATCGCATGAATTAATTTAATAAATATTAGGATTATTATTTTTAAGTTTAATTGATTTAAATTCTTTATGTGAATTATGTGTTAATAAATATTTTTATTATTTATTCAAATGATTTTATTTCACTAGCTATTTAATTAATATTTTTTTAATTGTTTAGGTTTATCTGTCCAAATGATTTTATTGTGCAATTTAAATTGCTTTAAATATTTTAAAGGTTTAAGCTTGCATATTTAAATGATTTTAATTGTTAGTTTATTCATTAAAATTATTTTAACTATTTAGCTTATTTATTTAAATACTTTTGATTGCCCAATTTATTTATTTTAAATAACTTAAATTTAGTGGTTAGTTATTTTAAATTATTTTAATGCTTAGTTTATTTATTCAAAAGATTTTATCTGTCCAAATCATTTTAAGATTTTTAGCTCTGCTCATGTATTTATTTAAATTACTTTTAAACGTTCGTCTAGTTTGTTTAAATTATTTTAATCGCTCTTTTTATTATTTAAAAATCTTAATTATCTTTGCGACATCAAAATATTTAAAGTGTTAATTTTAATTCCTAAGATAGTGCCTATGATTTTAATTGCTTGGAATTAATTGCTTAAGTTTCCTTTAAAGTTTTAGTGCTCAAATATTTTAAGTTATTTATTATTGAAATTTTTGAGACATTGACTTCCGGTTCCGGCGTTTGGCGATGGTGGATTTCGACGGTGAATTCCAAGATTTGTTATTTTAAAAGTTTAGTAGGGAGGTAGGAGGAATTTAGATGAGAGTTCAAAAGTTAGAAGTTTTCGGGTATCAGAAAGCATTTTTCTTTTTATTTCAATATTGGGTTTATTCTTCAACTTTTTCAAAAGTTAGAATTTTCATAAACCCGGATTAGTAAAACTCAATTTAATATTTTTAATATGAGGGTTTTTAAACTTAGGAATTTTATTAGTGTAAGTTAGTAGGTAAAAGTTGTACTTTAAAGTTGTATTATTAAAGCATCACTCACACCTACTTTTAAATACTTACACCTATGCTTACACACACATGTACACACTACACACTACACACTCAACTTTTAAAACACATAAATCATTTTATTTGAAATCCTAGCCACCCAAAACCCCTCACTAGTCGCCCCACTCTCCTCATTCCCTCTCCCACCAATCGGTTGTCCCCTCCTCCAAGCTCTAGCCGCCGCCGCCGCCATCGTCGCCGGAAGGTCACCTAGAGAGGTTCTTCTAGGTGTTAGTCCAAGATTTCCAGCCCTTTCCCCTCTTTCATTTCGATTTTGTGGGTAAAACTAGCTAAGGCAAGTATGAGCATTCCTTGAGCATTCAAGCTAGCTACTATGTTCTTGCACCTAATCTTTTCTTTAATTTAGAAATGCACATGAATTTCATCATGCTAGGGTTCGGTTTTTGCTGGATTTTTCAGTATGTGGTTGGTAAATTTTGAATTTATGCTTTAGCTTGGGTTCTAAGTTGTTGTACGGTGATTTGTGATTGGAGGCATGAGGTATTTTGAATGTTCGGTGTATTTTCAAATTTTCCATAAGTTGTGTGCCCTAAATTTCGAAAGTTTTCATGTGTAAGGGCTGGAATTGAAATGATTTTGAAGCATTTTATTGATTAGCATTGGGCTTGATTGATTATTCATGAATTTGAGGCATTTTGGCGCATGATCATTTGAGTTTTTAAAATGTGGAGTTGGAGTGTGGTTGAGGGCTGCCTATGTGTTTGTGGAAAGTCCTAAGACATTTTTATAGGTGTGTTTGGTGGTTTGGAAGGAGTTAGAGGCAAGGGAAAAGGGCTTTGGATGGTTTCCTCCAAGTATAATGGGTGTAAGGTGTTGATCTCCTTGGGCAGGGCAGTCTGATTTCGGGGCAGGGGAGGATCTGAACGTGGTCTGGGCGTGGTTAGGGATGGTCCTAGGTCTAGGTTATGATGTTGTGGTCGCGTCGGTATAAAATGGGCTCGTTTCGGTTAAGATTTCAATGAGTTATGGGTCTTTGAAGTTAAGGTGTCGGTGCAGAATTTTAGGAGTAAAAGTGGCTGTCCGGAATTGAGTTTTGATAGGATTGTTTGAGTGGTCAAATGAAGTTACAAACTGGTCCTATGGCTTGTTGGTAGTGTATGGAGAGTGTCGGTTTGAGCGGGGTCAAATTCGATTAAGGTAAGAATGAGATATGGGTTTTTGGGTGCGATTGCTCGGGTTATGCCTTGGTTGTGAGCAATAGAGTTAAGTATGATTCTTAACACCTAGGGGCAGCCACTCTCCCACCCTATGTCCACAATTTTTGAGTTGAGTTTCATTCCCTAAAGTTGCATATTCGTGTGTGTGAGTCTCGTCCTCGAGCCGAGTAAATATTTTCAAAGGAAGTCTTTTCCATACAAGCATACCTAGTATTTTTTAGTCGAGTCAAAGAACTAAAAGAAAATATTTTTCGAAGGAAGTGAATTGATTGTGACGAGAGGGGCAATGTTAGATCGGGAGATGCCTCGGCTTACTTGCCAAATCAGAGGTTTTGGGAGGGGCCAGGAGACATCTTGTTTTCCCCTACCCATAGAAGTGCAATGTGGGGCCGAGAGAAATTTCGTTGTCCTTGCCAAGAAGGGCAATGTGGGGCCGGGAGAAATTTCGGTGTCCTTTCCATAAAGGGGCAACATCAGTCGGGAGAAATCTCGGCTTCTTGTCGGCATAGTATACTGCAGCCATTGATCGATCAAAACAGAGGATCACAATTCAAGAATCTAAGTTCTCAGTTTCAGTTTAAATATCAGTTGACTCGTCTTATTACATTCAGTTTTCAGTCATGCATGAGTTTCAGTTAAGTTAAGAAGGTTCAAGAGTTTCATAGCGTGAGTTGGCGTGTGTTCATCATTTACATGTTGTCTCATTCTTTTGTAGCATGCGCATTTTTACAGCTTATGTTTCAAGTATATTATGTATAGTATTTTGAGTATTACTGCAGTTATTTTAAACCCTTGTTATTACACTGTTTATACTTGCTGGGTCATTAGACTTACTATGCTTGTTTCATTGCTAGGTGAGGAGGAGTTTGTAGGGACCGAGGGGCAGGGTCCTTGAGGGGAGGTATCCGGTGGAGTGAGGCCCTATGACCGATGCTATTTCATGTTTTTCCGCATTAGTAATGATGTAATAATGAATTTTTAAACTAAGTACTTTTGGTGATAGCCAGGATGTGTTTTCCCTGTGCTTGGAGTTTATGGTTTAAAGTTTGTTATCGATATTATTGCAACCGTGTGGGTTGCCTTTATTTTTTTTTATGGATGACTGTCGTAGTATGAAACCTTCTTTTCTTCTACGTCTTCTTCTTATCTTTTATGCTCGCATGGTTGCTTGAGACAGGTTGGCTTGTCTACTTACAAACAAATCATGGCAAAATTTTTTTAAAAAATCCGTATTTTCTTTTATTATTTAATTAAGTATAGAGTGTAGGGTCGTTTCACTTCCCGTTGCTCTATTTCTATTTGCTACATTGTCATTCTCTGCCGCGATAGTACAATCTGAGTACGCGGAGATTGTTGCAGAGTGTCAGTGTACAGAAGACTTTATCTGCTGAGGTAAACTGACTGAATATTCCTGGAATATTGGTAAACTGCCTGCGCAATCTTGAGTTGACTGTCGAAAGGTAGACTGAATTCAAGTCTGATTATTTCTGAAATATAAGTAGTTCAGCAACTTGAGTAGTTTAATGCGGCCAACTTCTTGACTAATCAATCTGGGTATGTACAGTTTAACATGGCCAACTGCTTGATCATTAGTCTGGGTATACAAGATCAGTTTACTGAATGCGAGATCAGTTTACTTAACTGATCCAGTTTCGCGATGCAGTTTATATGCATGCTTTTTGACTTAATTGTGCGAAACACCAAAACTTAAATATTACTTAACAGTGACATTTACGTTTTTTAGAATCTTTGGATTGTATGTGATACGTCATCGCCCAACATTGTTGATTTGTTCCATTTTGGTAAAAAATAAAAAATATATATAAAACTTGCAAAAGAAGCGTACCTATTGCAACCTAATTTTGCCTAATTAGAGTTAGGGGTGCAAACGAACCGAATCGAGCCGAATAATGATAAATTTTAAGGCTCAAATTCGGCTCGATAAGAGTATATTCGAGTTCGAGCTCGATTCGAAGTTCGATAGTTTCAAATATTTTGGCTCGAGCTCGGCTCGAAATGAAGTTCGAGTTCGAGTTCGGCTCGAAATATTCGAACCTATTCGTGAACTATTCGGATATTATGGTTCGAAAAGCTCGAAATGTTCGAAAAAAGTTCGAAATGTATATATATTTATTATATAATTATATTATATTAATTAAATATTAAGGTTCGCAAACTATTTGCGAACTATCGAACAGTATAATTTCGGCTCGAGCTCGGCTCGAAAAAAAGTTCGATCATGTTCGAATTCGACTAGAGTTCGTTAAGTTCGAATACGAATCAAATATTTATCGAGCGGGCTCGTAAAACTCAAGAACATGTTCAGTTCGTTTGCACCCCTAATTAGAGTACTTACATTGAATTTAGGTAAATTTACAGGACAAAAAATTTTATTTCCCCAATATTAACTTGGAGAGCAAACAAATCAAATCAAATTGAGCTAAATATGAAGAACATTTCAATGATCGAATCAGATATATTCGAGTAAGATCTCGATACAAAAGCTTAATTTAAAAAATTTTGCCCAGGGTTATTTCCAAGTTTGGTTTGATTCGTAATATTTAAACATATTTAATATGTGGTCTATTTGAATTATTGCTTGAAAATAAGATATCGAAAATTTTGAAATATATTGGTTAATATATAATTATATTATATATATTAAGAAAATATTAAAACTTGCTATCAGCTCGTCGCATACGAACAATGGGAAGAAAAAAAATTTGAACCTGAGATCGATTAGAAAAAAAAATTGATCAGACAGACAAATTGGATAGCGAATCTTCAGCATGGTTGATGTTGTTCGAAATATTTTGAATTATGAAACTACTCAACATTTACAGTTTGAGATAATTACATTACAATTTATATGTGACGTAGCAACAACTTTCACCCAGACAAGTGTCCCATCAAAAAATTTTATATGCCATTAAAATATGTAATTTGATATTAAAACATCGTCAACTATTGATTGTGGCTTGTATTCCATATAGGGGCGGAGCTTGCCCAGGCCAGGCCCAGCCCAAAAAAAAATAGTATATGTATATAGGTCCAGAATTTATAGCCCTTTATTTTTAAAACAAAAATTTGAAGCCCAACCCACAATTACCCATATCTAGACCAATTTTTCTTTTAATTAGCAGCATGTGAGAATTAGGCTTTTAATTTTGAAATCTATCTTCTACTGCGGAATCGGGATGGCGGGATGAAAGCTTTGCCGCACACTCTAGCTTCTCTGAATTATCATATTTGTTTTCTTTGAATATCAAGATCGGCAATTCGGCCTGTCTTATGCCTATCACTTTTATGATTTCATATTAGATCGTGCTTTCTATTTAAGTATTTAAAAATATACGTAGCCAGTTTTATTTGCCATGAATTCATGAGATATTAATTAGGTTTCAAATTGAAACTCTGGTTTAGAAGTTGGAATTATATTAACAGTGTGTTTGGATACCTAAAAAATAAGATTTGGAATTGGAATTGGAATTGAAATTGAAATTGAATTTTAAATATATATGAAATTGGAATGACATTTTGTTGTTTGGAAAAAAAGTTAAATATATTTTGGAATTTGATGGTATAAATTTTATATAAATGATATTTTGTAAAAAAATTTAAAGAAAACTTAAAATTTATAACCAACGTTTATATATTTATTATTAAAATATTTTTATTATTTTTATAAACCCAAATCCCGTGAAATCTTATGAAATTCGACCAATTTTATAAGGATTTCAGTTAGTTCAATGAAATCCCATGAAATCTCATCAAATACCAATCTCGTTTTGCCAAACACTAAAATCGTATTTTCAATTCCAAATCCCACCAAATCCAATGCAATTCCGTGATTTCGAAAACAATGTAAATGGTAGAATTGTATGCGATAATTCCCTTGAGTCACTCGATGATTTTCTTGAGTTTCGTCTTAAATTGATTAAATGAATTTTTTCTTCTCCAAAAATAATAATAAATTAATAATAGAACATGGGATTTATGTATATGCTTCCTGCTTTGAATTTCAAAATTTTAAGTTTAAATAAATACACTTTTTGCGAAATATAATTAGTCTATAATTAATCCTTAGTGTGTTACTAAAAAAAATTTCTTGAATAAATACAGTTAGTGTATATGCTTCCTGCTTTGAATTTCCAACATTTAGTGACTTAGTGTGTTACTAAAAAAATTTGGAATTTGGTTTGATGCATAATGTATTATACTTAATCTATAATTATTATTTTTTTTACATAAGAAGTCTAGAATTATTAATTTGTAATGTTTTATGATTAGAAAATATTATATTTTTTGTTGTATGTTGTCGCCTACACTGACCTATTATCCTACTACGCCCCTGATTCCATAAAATATATAATTTATGAGACCAACCATGCAAGCAAGAAATAATAAAAGAGTTCGTTTTTAGTGAGATAATATGTTACAAAACGGATCGATTCGATTTTTATTGATCCAATTGAATAAGAGAGTTATTTCATAAAATCGAACAGAGAAACAATCTTATACATATTTTTGTGTTAACTAAAACTGCAAAAGATAAAAAGATTCAAAACAATTCATAAAAGAACTAAAGTATGAAAAAAAAAAAAAAAAATTTGTGACACTCGGTCTCCTATGAAATACATTTAAAATGAAGACGACAAGATAACAAATAAAATAAAATAAAATAAAAGTAATTTTTTTAAGGCAAATAAAAGTAATTTTAAAGGGAAACAAGACAATTTCCGTGACGTCATAAAGCATGGTGCCATTGGCAATACTATGGGCAGACATGAGTAGTCGTAGAGGTTAACATCACCAACGCAACTTCCTCCACTTGCCAATTTAAATACTCTCAAAAAAAGAAGAAGAAAAAAACTTGTCATTTAAATAAATAAATAAACTTTGATTGGAAAAAAAAAAGAAGATAAAATTAAGGCGAACTAAAATACTTGGGCAATATTTTCTTCATATATATATAGACTTTAAGTGATTGTCCTAATTAATATGATGTTTTAACGAAACATTTTAATTACGGTGTCCAATAAACTTTCTCGCATCAAGTATTTATATTCATCTTTGCTCTACGAAACTGATAACCCACGACTCTATTAATATGCTTATCATTTACGATGTATTTTAATTGATAATTATTTAGTTCCTTCGTCTCAGGAAATGCATCACTTTCACCACCACCAGGTCCACCACATTAATATATTAATTCGTATGGTGTTGACAAATGAGCATAGTTTGGCAATGACATGAACTAATTCTTTAAAATCTGACGTTACATCGGCCATTAGCATAATTCATCTTCTTTTATTAGAATATATCCCAATTTCTTTCTTTTCGTTTTTTCCTCCGAGGTACCTATTATTGAATCGATCGATTCTACTTTTTTCCATCTAAAGGAATTATGATGCTTGTCAATTTGCATTGTTTAGTTGCTTTTAAGAGAAGATCAACTAAAGCATTGTTTGAGAGAGTTTACGGGACGTATTTCTCAACTTTTTCTTAACAAAATTTTAAAATTTTGTGAAATTTTATTAATTGTGTTTCTTAAAAATTAATCTCTCAAACACTACTAGATAGGAATACATACATGTATATATACATATATATATATGAGTGAGTATATGCGATATCGAGAGTAGCATTCTCGATTTTTGTTTTTGTATAAGAGTTCATCATTATTTTATTATTTGTACTGAAATGTTCGTGTGCATATTATGCAACACCGGTACTCTTAATGTAGTCACGACTCACTAAATATATATATATATATATCTTATTTGCTCACTTTTTTAGAACGTATGTTTTTTTCAAAAAAAAATTATTTTTAATTATTTTTAAAAATATTTACAATACTTTATGAGACAACTTAAAATTTGTTTTTGTATGGATCGATAATATAATTGCTTAGTTCTTGTGTGCTCAAACTTCGGACCATCCACAGTTTCACGTTGGAAAGTTGGACCCGGATATTCTTTTCCTTAGGAAATCGTTTACAAATTAAATATCCAATGTCTAATAATCATTTTATATCCCCAAATAAGACAATTTTATTTTTAATTAGTTTTTACATGCTTCACCTAAGATAAGTAATATTCTACATTTTTCTAAATGAGAATTTTGCAGTCCGAGGGAAAAAATCCCAATTATCGCCGATCAATCACACGAAATACCGATATATTTGATTAGGGCTATCATATCGGACCAAAATACCGAATTTTTGTCATATCGTACCGAAATTTTTTCGATATACAGATATTTTTTCGGTATATCGAATTTTTTTCGGTATCTATACGGTATCAATATGGATTTTTTTCATACCAAAATTTCGAAATTTCTCTATTGGTATCGGTATGAATTTTTTTCGTATTAATATTTTTAGTAAGATATACCGAAAAACCGCCCCTATATTCGATGACACTAAAAAAACAAGGCATATTTGAGAAAATAAAATATACATTTTTACTCTAGTGTTAGAGTTTAATTGTAAAGTGAATCCGTGAAAATCCCTAAATTATTCATACCTGCGCCATTTATATTTCAAATCGGTGCATCAATACATATGGGTGGTAACGATATAACTCAAATATTTTTAAAATTATACAACAATCTAAACACTTTGTGTCGATCGTTCTTCAAACAGGGATAACTATTGCTTCCAACTACCTCTCTTTCAAAATTTGCATTATTTGTTATCCGTGTGAATTGAATACGTTATAAAGTAGAGAAAATATCAAATTTTTGATATACCGAAGTTATCGTATCGAAAAAATATCAAATCTATCGAATTTTTGGTATACCGAATATTTCGGTACGGTAACGGTATGAATTTGAAAATTTCGACATACTGGTATACCGAAATACCGAAAAAATATAAAAAATATAAAAATATATAATATTTATAAATAATAATTTTTTAAAATTTTAAAAATATAAGGTTTTTTTGGGTATAAAATGGTATATACCGATACCACACCAAAATTTTGGTATGTGGTAACGCTTAGTCTTGTCGCGCCCAAATTAACCCAAATCAGATTAAACAATGAAAAATGTAGTAGTGCGAGTAGGGATCGTTCCTACGAGAAAAGATAAATTTAATGTGTTCTAAATAAACAAAAAGGGGGTTTTGAGATTTGAGATTAACTACTGAAAATTTTAAGCAATTAAAATTAAAATTATCACTATCATGCAAGAATGAAAATTCAACTAGAGAAATCAATAAGAGACGAGACTTGATATCGGTCGACTACACCCTTGATATTCATTCATTCAATCATCGATTCCCTAAAAATAATTAATCCTATTAAATATTCGTCATTGAAAATCAAATTCCTGTTTCACCTAAATTTTAGCTAATTAGAAAACAACATTCTAAATTAACCCTTACCAATAAATTAACCCGGATTCCAGCGATCTAGATTTAAATTTATGGTAGCATTCAAACTATTAAAACTGACGAATCTAAACAACACAAATACCAGCGGTTGTATTTAGCCTAGTCAATAATTGATCCTACGATGTAATAAATTCAACAGCAGAAAATATCAAACTTAGTTGCTTCTCAAATTAGTTAATTGAAACAATTAGGGATTTGAATTATAATTTAGCTATAGTTTGCAAAACAAAATCCTAAGATGGTCAATCCTAAAATCTCGCATACAAACATGAAATAAAATAGATCAAATATTGATACTTAATAAGAATTAAACACTGAAAATCGAATCTCATAAATATATTATATCAAGGTTTCGTCTTCCTCAACCAAGTATAAAAGTTTAGCTACAACGATTCATCCAAAAACTCAAGAAAAATTCAAAAAGAAGAGAAGAAAACTTGAAAAAGAGAATTGTAAGAACAAAACCTAGCCTCCAATCCGATTGTAAAAGTCTGATAATCAATCCTCCAAAACGGAATTAAAAGTCTAATAAATCCTAGAATCTAAAATAACAAAGTTTTCAAAATTAAAACAAATCTTCCCGAAGAGACTAGCGCGCTCGAGCGCGCTAAAATATGTGATCTTCTGTTTTCAATCTCCTCGGCCGCGCTCGACCCTACGAGTTTCCAAGATCGAGCGCATGAAAAATCTGCTGCTTACTGCCTTGAATCATCAGAAATCGCGCTCGATCCTGCGAGTATATCCGATCAAGCGCATGAAATTTTTCAGAAAATCTGATTTCTTCATGAAACTTGATAATTCCTACACATTAAACCCGGGAGCAGATTATGTAGCCAAATGCATGCATAAAAACAAAACTAAGATAAAACATGAACTAAAACAAATAAATTCATGCAAACTACTAACAAAATAACATTAACAAATGCAAACAAAATACGACTATCAAATACCCCCACACTTAATCATTGCTCGCCCTCGAGCAAGTCATGCAGAACAAATGAAACAAGCAAATACATGAGCAATAATGAGCATACACAACACAGCCTTAGAGAAGACTACTTTCATCTAAAACAAATTCATAGCTACTCTCAATCATCAATGATACACCTTCAGTCAAATGCGAACATGTGTGTGTGTATCATGTTATCCCAGTTACATGCAACTTCAAAAGACAAAGCTTCAAGACTGTTCGTCGACCTAGAACAATTCAGTGTAATCCTCACAATCCAGAACCCTCCTCTCAACAATCCTTCAACACAACACAACTTCCTTGAGAATAATTACGCACCGTCGGATTTTGCACCCGACATTTTTAAAGTCCCAATAATTACCCGCATACTTAGCTATAACTAGATAGGATTCGAATTTTAATCCCCTCGTCTATAGCCCGAATGGAACTACAATCTCATTAAGTTCGCAAACTTAGCTATGGAATAGTGACTAGAATTTCAATCACTTTCCAAGCCCGGATGGAATTGTTATTTCAAAACTTTTCAAAAATTATTTAATCCCATTTTTTTCGCAGACTTAACCATAAGCAAGACATTAGGATTTTAATTCCTTGCTTACAATCCGGATGGAATTAGAAGTTATTTATTTCAAAAGATTAACCCCATGTAATATGCATACTTAGCCACAAACAAGATGAATAGAATTTCAAACATCTTGCTCGCAACCCGGATGGAGTTAATTGGTTTCCAAAAATTGATTTTCCTTCTTAAAAACAAAATATTTTAGGTACGCCCAAGAAAGTATATGCCACATCAAAGAAATCATCAAAATTCAAGAACTATCATGTTCCACAAACACCTATTGACGTGCAATGGTCCAACAGACATCCACGATATCTAATACATCGCTACACTTCACCGATTTAAACATGCATGCTTAAAAATATTCAACAAACAACCTACGGTTTCTCAAATCTGATCAAGAGTGAAAATTTTTCAAAAATTCATAATTTTTCAACTACCTTGTCATAGGCTAACAATTTCATCCTCAACTCATGCATACAAGACACAAACATACAAACGACAACAACAACAACACTATGCAAAAACAAAACAAGAAAATGCAATACAAAAAAGGAAACAAAAGGCATGCAATGCAACCCCCCCACACTTAAACTAAGCATTGTCCCCAATGCATCCCAACACAAAACACAAACAAAACAACTTAAACAGAATGATATGCGAAAATGTAAAACGAAACTCCCCTGGTTCAATGGTCGGCGGCGTCTTCCTCTTCATGCTCGGGAGGAAGGACATGATCGGCGCCTGGAAAGTCGAAAGACTGTGGAAATGGGACAGCCGGTGGAAGCATGGTAGGGTCGATCCCGAGCCTCTCAGACATGCCACGACAAATATAGTCCAGGACTTGAAAATTTGAGGCCACAACGGCATTGAAGGCATTTTGATACTGAGCCTGGTGGGCCAACTCCCTAACAGTGACAGTAGTAATTCGGCGGGCGAGCGGCGGAGGGCGTGCTGGATCGGGGACCGGCACGAATCGATCGTCCACTTCGAATTCGCTCATTCGATATGCACGCTTGGCATTGATAGTCGCACTGTCAATGGGGCGCATTGGTGGCAACCATTCCTCGTCGGGGCGATGTGGCACACCGAAGCGTAAGCACAGCTGCGTGATAATCATCGAGAAGAAAAAACCCGATGTCCTGGTAGTGATGGAATACCTCATCTGTGCGTGAATCACTCGGCCCGTGTTTATCGGCAGATTAAGATCAAAAGCATAAAGTAGAACGGCACGCTCAACATGGACTTCACTCGTGTGTGAAATGGGCATCAGACGGCGGGCTACAAATATGTACCAAGTGGACGGATCCATCAGCAGGTACTTTTCTTTAAAGCACTTGAACGTAACAGGATCCTGCCAGGCAGCCTCTTCCATGCATAATTGCTGAATGACCTCGTGCAAATCCGGGGCGAAGGCTATGCTCTGGTACAAACTATCATCGAAGTCGGGCGTCTCCAAAAGGCTATTCAGATCTTGGGGCGCATATGAAACCAAAATGCCTCGAACGAAGGCCTTACTATCCGTGCGCTCCGCAGCATTAGCATAAAATTCCCTCACAATAGGGACAATAGCCGGAGACGGTTGTCGAGAAAATTTTTCCCACCCACGGTTCACGACTTGGTTAGCCACATCGCTGTCGTAAGCCGCTATATCAAAACCCCTCTCAGCAATAGGGGAGCGATGGGTTTTCGCATGATCGTACCTTTCTTGAGCCGCTTGGTTTACGAATCGATCGGAAAGGTTGAGTGAATCGTGGGCATCTCTTGTTCCTTGGCGAGAAGATTCGCCGTGTTCTCGAGTGCGTTTCGGGCCCATAATGGTGTGAGAAGAGTAAGAAACTTGACCGGGGAAATTTATCGAACACTTGGCGGGCACCAAAATTTCCAGTGTTTCTGAGCAAAATAAGGCGATGGAGAAGTGGAGAGAAGAGAAGGGATGATGAATTCAATCCTTGGAATGATGCCTGCAAGAGATGAGGAAAAATGGGTGAAGATTGAACAAATTCAAAATTGGGGGGTTTAGGGTTCTAGTTTAACCGAGTAAGAGGGGAGGAAAAGTGAGGGGAAAAAAAAAGAAAATAACTTAAATAACACGCACAGGATAGCGCGCTCGATCGCGTGAGTTCGTTCGATCGAGTGCGCCTCGTAAAAATAAGGGGCAGAGAACAGGGGTTAAACCGCGCGCTCGATCGCGTGAGTACGCAGGATCGAGCGCGCCCTAAACAAAATCCGGGCAGAGAACTAAGGAAATAACGTGCGCTAGATCGCGTGAGTACGCAGGATCGAGCGCAGAATGCTAAAAAAAATTTTTTATATAATTTTCCAAAATTTTCCGAAAAAAAAATTAAAGCAAAAAATAAACCAAAACACAATAAAAGAAAATAAAAACAGAAGGGAAAGAAACACTGGGTTGCCTCCTAGTCAGCGCTAAATTTACAGTCAGTCTATAGCTCGACTGTTTGTTGCGATTTAGTCGACATTTGGCGGAGCATCTAGAGTGATATCATGCTCGTATCCTCCTACGTTCGCTTGGACTCCTTCATAGTAGTGTTTAAGCCGGTGGTCATTCACCTTGAATGTTTTGGATGTGTCCAAGCTTTGAATTTCGACTGCACAATGAGGAAAGACATTAGTTACAACAAACGGTCCATTCCAACGTGAACGTAACTTACCTGGAAACAACCGAAGACGTGAATGATAGAGCAAAACTTTCTGACCGACTTCGAAGTCTCGTCTAGAGATCATCTTGTCGTGGAAGGCCTTTGTTTTGTCCTTGTAAATCTTGGAGCTGGCATAAGCATCATTGCGGCTTTCTTCCAATTCTTGCAACTGCAGCTTTCGGTGCTCGACACTCTCATCCATCTACATGTTAAATTTTTTTATAGCCCAATAGGCTCTATGCTCCAATTCCACTATCAGATGGCATGTTTTTCCAAAAATCAGCCGATATGGAGACATTCCAATCGACGTCTTGAATGCGGTTCTATACGCCCACAAGACATCATCCAAACGCAAGCTCCAGTCCTTTCTTGTCGGATTCACGGTCTTTTCTAGGATGGATTTAATTTCTCTGTTCGATACCTCAGCTTGACCGTTGGATTGTGGGTGGTATGCATTGGAGATCCTATGCGTCACATGGTAATTTTTAAGCAAAATAGCCACAGTTCGGTTGCAGAAGTATGTGCCTCTATCACTGATGATGGCTTTCGAGATTCCAAACCTAGAGAAAAGGTTATGCTTGATAAACTCTGCAACAACTTTAGAATCGTCAGTACGGGTGGCCCTTGCTTCCACCCATTTCGAGACATAGTCCACAGCAAGTAATATATAAATAAATCCATATGAACTTGGAAAAGGTCCCATGAAATCGATGCCCCAAACATCAAAGATCTCACAAACTAAAATAGGTTTCTGGGGCATCTCCTTACGTTGGGAGATATTACCTGTCTTTTGGCATTGAGTGCACGACTTACAGAACATGTAAGCGTCTCGAAATAAGGATGGTCAGAAAAATCCGCAATCTAACACTTTTCTTGCTGTCATTTTCGCTCCAAAGTGGCCACCACATGCATAAGAATGACAAAACGTGAGGATAGGGATTACCTCGCTCGCGGGTACACATCGACGTATAACTTGATCAGCGCAGTGTTTCCACAAGTATGGATCATCCCATACATAATACTTTGCATCGCTCCGTACTTTGTCCCTTTGCGCCTTAGAAAATTCAGAAGGAAACCCTTTAGTCACTAAATAATTAACAATATTTGCGTACCAGGGTAATTCGGCGCTTGTTGAAAATAATTGCTCATCAGAAAATTCTTTTCGCAAATTCAGCTCCTCATCAACATGAACTAGGTGACTCAAGTGGTCAGCAACTCTATTCTCGGTTCCTCTTTTGTCCTTGATTTCCACATCAAATTCGCTCAAAAGTAATATCCATCTTATCAGCCTTGGTTTTGCCTCCTTCTTCACCATCAGAAAGCGAAGAGCTGCATGATCAGAATAAACAATAACTTTAGCACCAATTAAATAAGAGAGAAATTTTTCTAATGCAAAAAATACAGCTAAAAGCTCTTTTTCAGTGGTGGAGTAGTTCCGTTGGGCATCGTTCAGGATACGCGAAGCGTAGTATATAGCATGAGATGCTTTCCCAACTTTTTGGCCTAAAACAGCGCCAACTGCATAGTAACTGGCATCACACATGATCTCGAATGACTTGCTCCAATCCGGTGGTTGGATTATTGGTGCAGATGTCAATGATTCTTTGAGTTTGTCAAAAGATGTTTTGCATGGTTCATCAAACTCAAACGGGACATCTTTTTGCAACAATTTGCACATGGGGGATGCGATCTTGGCGAAGTCCTGAATGTGCCTCCTGTAGAAACCTGCATGGCCAAGAAAAGAACGCACTTCCCGCACACATGTGGGATAAGGGAGAGACTGAATAATATCAATTTTAGCCTTATCTACCTCTATTCCCTTAGATGAAACGACATGCCCCAATACAACACCTTGCCCAACCATAAAGTGACATTTTTCAGAATGTAAGACCAAGTTGGTTTCGACATACCTCTTAAGGACAAGTGCAAGGTTAGACAGACAGTTTTCGAATTAATCACCATAGACAGTAAAATCATCCATAAAAACTTCTAAGATATGCTCAATGAAATCTGAAAAGATATTAACCATACACCGTTGAAAAGTGGTCGGTGCATTGCAAAGTCCAAAAGGCATTCGTCGATATGCAAAGGTGCCAAACGGGCAAGTGAATGTCGTCTTTTCCTGATCCTCTGGCGCAATAGCAATCTGAAAATAACCAGAATATCCATCAAGAAAACAATAATAAGGGTGACATGCTAAACGTTCAATCATTTGATCAATAAAGGGTAAAGGAAAGTGGTCCTTTCGGGTTCCGGCATTCAGCTTCCTATAATCAATACAAACCCTCCACCCATTTTGAACACGGGTGGGAACCATCTCTTCATCCTTATTTTTCACCACAGTAATTCCGGTTTTTTTGGGTACCACTTGGATCGGACTGACCCACTAACTGTCAGAAATTGGGTAGATGACCCCAACTTCAAGTAGTTTTAGAATTTCAGCTTTGACCACCTCCATCATGGGTGGATTAAACTTCCTTTGTGGCTGACGCGAGGGACTCGCTCCTTCCTCTATCAAAATTTTGTGCATGCATGTAGAAGGGCTAATTCCCTTGATGTCTGCTATGGTCCATCCAATAGCAGTCTTGTGCTCTTGCAATACTTTGACTAACTGTTCCTCTTGATCGGCTTCCAAACTGTTGGAAATGATGACTGGTAATGTTTCGCCTTCTCCAAAGAAAACATACTTCAGGTGGTTTGGAAGCTTCTTTAGCTCGATCACTAGTGCCTGCAAAACAGATGGAAGGCGTTGAGTATTAGAGATTAGTAAAGATATGTAAGAGACATTACCTGACAGAGGTAGCTCAAGCGAACTATTCAAAATTCCCTCAATATCCTTCACTTCGCTGAATCCAATTCCATCATCCTGCTGAATGGGTGCAATGAGCGCCACCTCTAGATCATCTTTTTCTGCATGCTCACAATAATCTTGTGCCAAGTAATCCACAATATCAACAGAGAACACACAATCATCACTGTCAGGAAATTTCATAGCATCATAAATATTAAATTTCACAACCTCGCCATCAAGTTTCATAGTGAGTGTGCCACTGTGAACATCAATTTTAGTCATGGAAGTTTTCAAGAATGGTCTGCCTAACAAAATAATACTATTATGATCACCGTTTTCCATGTCTAGCACATAAAAATCTGCAGGAAATACCAAGTCATTTACTAGCAATAAAACGTCTTCCACTATTCCCCTAGGGTATGCATTAGACCTATCAGCTAATTGAATAACAATTATAGTTTTGTTCAATTGACCAAGTTTCAAGGATGCATAGATAGAATATGACATAACGTTGATTGATGCTCCTAGATCTAACATGGCCTTCTCAAGTCTAACATTCCCTATAGTGCATGGGATAGAAAACATATCTGGATCCTTCCATTTTGTAGGCAATTTTTGTTGGATCACAGCAGATACGTTCTCACCAAGTTCCATTTTTGACAACCCTTCAGTGTCTGCTTCCTCTTTGCTGTGCAGAATTCTTTCAAGAACTTCGCGTATCGAGGTACCTGCTTAATAGCGTCTAACAACGGAATATTTACCTCACATCTACGAAAAGTCTCATAAAGATCCTTTATCCCTTCATCTTTTCTAGACTCCTTAAGTGCTAAGGGAAAAGGGGCAACAGACTTATATTCAGAAAGTGGAGAAAACTTACCTCTTGGCGCTTCTTCCTTGGATGCTTCTCCATTAGTCGCCTTCGGTTCTTCTTGTGGTTTCTCCTTGGGTGAAGCCTCCACTTCTTTCTCTTTAATTTTCAATTCCTTTCCATTTCGTAGAGTAATAGCACTTGTGTTCTCTCTTGGATTTGGAATTGTTTGAGATGGTAGAGCATTAGAATGATGTGCTTTTAACTTATTGATGGCGGTGGCGAGCTGTCCCATCTGGGTATTCAAGTTTTGAATACTTGCTCTGGTTTCCTGTTGGAAAGTTACAGTATTAGTAGCAAGCTCCTTAACAATATTTTCAAGAAACTCACCCGGATTGGAAATCTGAGGACGCTGCTGCTGTTGAGGATACGGTGGCCTATAAGATTGATTGTGCGGTGGTGCTTGAGGGCCCGATTGATTTGCTTGAGGATTCCCATATCTCAGATTTGGATGATCCTTCCAACCAGGATTGTATGTGTTGGAATAAGGATCATATTTCCTTTGTGGTGGTCCAGGAAATCCTCCAGTAGCATTGACATGTTCTACCGATTCTTCTTGAAGTGTGGGACACATATCAGTAGCATGTCCCACTACAGCACAAATTCCACATGCCTTTGCAGGTTGTCCATTCCCTAAACCCATCAGACGCACAAGATACGTCAATTCAATTAATTGTTGCTCAAGGGAAGAGACATTTACCTCGTTGTTTTTCTTTGGTACATGCTCATTCCTGATGGTGCCAAATTGTTGAGAATTGACAGTCATATTCTCTATCAGATTCCTTGCTTGTACTGGAGTTTTGTCCAAAAAAAACTCCTCCACTGGTCGCGTCTAGCATACTCCTGTCATGAGGTAACAAACCTTCATAGCAAAATTGTATTAATTGATTTTCACTTATCTGGTGCTGCGGACAGCTAGCACAAAGCTTCTTGAACCGCTCCCAGCATTCATGCAGTGATTCTCCGGAGTATTGCCTGATTCCATAGATTTTCTTCCGGATGCTCGCGGCTCTAGATGCTGGGAAGTATTTCTCCATAAAGATTCTTTTCATCTCCGTCCACGTTGTGATAGAACCAGAGGACAAATAATATAGCCAATCCATAGCAGCACTCTTCAAAGAGAAAGGAAAAACTCTCAGCTGAATCTGCTCCTCTGTCACTCCATGGGGCTTCATACTCGTGCAAACCACATGGAATTCCATCAAGTGTTTATTCGGGTCCTCACCTGCAAGACCATGAAAGGAGGGTAATAAGTGAATTAATCCAGACTTAAGCTCAAAAGTAGCATTATTTTCTAAAGTAGGAAAAGTAATGCATAAAGGTTGTTGATTGGGGTCAGGGGTGCCCAATTGTCTAAGACTCAGGTTCGCATTAGCAGCCATCTCTTCTTCTGGAAAAGCAGCTTGAGCAGCTACTTCTTGTTGTTGTCTACGAAGTTCTCTCCTTCGCCTGTGCAAAGTTCTTTCAATCTCCGGGTCGTAGAGAAAGTCTTCTTCAACAAACGAAAGCATGAACAAGAGAGAACTAGAAACAAAGGAAAGAGAAGAAAGTGAGATTAAACAAAGAAGGGCCCGTTTGGTTTCAAAAGTCAAGCTTAAAAAAGTACTTTTTTTAAAAAAAAAGTGCTTTTATAATTACCAAAGTGTTTGGGTGGGCTTTTAGTGCTTAAAAAAGCACTTTTTTAAGCTAAAAATAGAGTTTTTTGAGAAGCCCAAATTTAGAGCTTTATTTAGCTTTTCATTAATCTAAAACATCAAGCCATCAACGTCTCTCAACTTTTTGCTCCCTTGTTTCTCCTCCATTCTTTTCAAGGTAATCAAACTGTTGGTACAATTTTTTTAGCAATAATCCGTTGAATGATTTTATTGATAAGTGAACGTTTGTTATATATATATTTTTTGTGTTATATATATCTATATATATATATATATACCTACAGTATTTTGGTGTTACGTACAATATTTTGGTGATGTGTATATATATATATATATATATATATATATTATTTTTTCGTTTGTGTTATATAGATATATATATATATATATATTTATATATCTATCGTGGAGTACTTTTTTTTGAAAGGAATCTATCGTGTAGTACTATATTAATGTGTTATCTATATATATTGTGTTACGTGTGTGAAATATATATATATATATATATATATATATATATATATTGAATGAGTAATGAATTAATGATGGGAATGATAAGGCATATTGGAGTGATGATGTGTATAGGTTGAACATGTGCACAGGTTATGTTGATTTTATGTTTTTATTTTCCATTGATGATGATTCAAAATGTTTGAATATAGAATGAATTCGAAGTTAGCTCCTAAAAGAAGATTATCGGATCCAAGCCAATTACCTAGATATACGATTGAGGTTGTTGACCCTGAATTAGTTGCTGATGGAAATACTAAGACAGATTGTACTAAGGCAGATTGGAGTGATCAGAATACCGAAATATTTTTAAAAATTTGTGAGGAAGAAATTGAATCAGGCAATAAGCCTACCAAGCATTTAAACAAAACGGGGTATGCGAATTTAGTTTCAAAATTTCTTGAGAGAACAGGAATTTCTTTGAATCAGAAACAATTCAAAAATAAATGGGATGCTATGAGAAAATATTTTGCATTGTGGGCACAACTTATCGGAAATAATGAGACATGCCTTGGTTGGGATCATAACAAGATGACCGTTCAAGCTGATAATAGTTGGTGGGAGGAGAAACTCAAGGTACGTAATTTATATAATGCATTTAAAATTACATATCAAATTATTATGATTTATTTTGTGTTACATCGCACTTTACAGGAGAATCCCGAGTATGAAAAGTTTCGGTTGAGGGGACCCAAGAATTTAGATTTATTGGAAAAGATATTTAAAGGTTCTATTGTATCTGGATATGCTGCAATAGCACCATCAGAGGATGAACCAGCTCATAATAATTTGAATGATGATACAAATGATTGGGATTTTGAGTTAGACGGAGAGTTTCAAAGTGATGCTTATGTTAATGTTGAAAACCAGGAAATTATGGAAAACTCTAGAATGGGAGTTGACAACTCTAAACAGCAAAGGAAGAGAAAGAGAAACGAGAGTGGGGAAAAAAGGGGTCCTATTGGCACTAGGTTAGCTAATCAACTTGATCGTGTGCTCCAAGAATTTGAGACTCAAAAGTCTATATATGAAACACCAAAAGATGATCCATATAGCATTGAAAATTGTCTGGAGTTTCTTCGTAATTTGCCTGGTATTGTGGTTGGTAGTGAGCAATTCTTCGTAGTTACTAGAGTTTTGGGGAAAAAGCAAAATAGACAGACATTTATCGGATTGAAGGAATCAGAACTGCAGCTTGGTTGGGCATCAACTTTCACTAAAGATGATTTGAAGCGTTATTGATATGATTTATGGTTTTAGGAAAACTACTTGAATTTTGCACTTGTTTTTCTTGTTGATGAGATAACTTTATTCCACAGTGTGTTTTAATTTTTCATGCAAGAATGTTAAACATTTATTTTAATTTGTTTTGTGTTCTATATTTTATCTTTATTCATACATTTTCACAGGATGTCTGAGAATTCAAGTTCAGGTGTATCAGATGACTCTGATGAATCAAGTGATTCTGAACTTTTCGTTGATTCCATTAGAGATACACTTGTCTCTAATAAAAGAATAGCTTTATTATCAGTGTGTGGTGTTACGAATTATGTTCTGAAATATATTATGAAAGAAGAATGTAGGACATCGTGGCTATCAGGTTCTCAATGGGTGGCGGAGATACTGAATGGCAATGAGACACGATGTTTTGAAATGTTTAGAATGAGAAAACATGTGTTTTATAAACTGTGTGATGATCTACTCCAAAAATATAGCTTAAAGGTAACAAAAGGAGTTGATATATATGAGAAAGTGGGATTATTTTTGTATATGATTGGTCAACCTGCTTCTGTTAGGAATGTTCAAGAGCGTTTTCAACATTCAGGTGAAACTGTTTCAAGACACTTTCATAGTGTTTTACATTCCATATGGAAGTTGTCGAGAGATATCATCAAACCCGTTGATCCTAAATTTACAAATGTTTCTGAATATATTAAGAATGATAAAAGATACTGGCCTTATTTTAAAGATTGTATAGGAGCTATTGATGGCACACACATATGCATTCGTGTTCCGCCTAGCAAGCAAGTAGAATTTATTGGAAGAAAAGGGTTTACTTCAACAAATGTTATGGCTGTATGTGACTTTGACATGTGCTTTACATTTATATGGGCTGGTTGGGAAGGTTCTGCTCATGATTCTAAAATCTTCAAAGAGGCCCTGCGAAGATAAAAATTACATTTTCCAATCCCACCTGAAGGTTTGATACTAATATATATCAAATGGTTTTTGTTAATTATTGTTATATTAATATTTTGACCCTGAATCCAATTTTTTGCAGGTAAATATTATTTAGTTGATGCTGGTTATCCTACTTTCAAAGGTTTTATGGGACCGTATAAAGATACTAGATATCATTTACCTCAATTTCGATTGGCTCCAAAGTTCAGATCAAGAAATGAAGTATTTAATTATCATCATTCCAGTTTAAGGACAATTATTGAAAGAACATTTGGAGTGTGCAAGGCACGATGGAAGGTATTGCAAAACATGCCCACATTTTCTATGGATACTCAGTTTAAAATTATAGTGGCGTGTTTTGCTTTGCATAATTTCATAAGGCGATATGATGCGACTGGAGATATTCTTGAGCAACTCGAAAATATTGATGATTTACAAGAGATCGAGCAAGATGATGAAAATGATTATGTCCCTGATAGAGGTACAAGATGGCAGGAGCCAACCCAGGAAAATATTAATGAAATGAAAGAAGTGAGAGATGGCATAAGAAATTCACTTCCAATCGGTCGACATTGAAATATAAGTTAGTCTTTAAATAATTTATATGCACTGGAATGTAAACATTAACCATTGTTTTTATGTTTTTTAATCAGATTTTCAATATTTTATTGTTATGATATCAATTTAATGATTTATAGATTAAACCACATTTTCTATACAAAAATCTTGTATAGTATACAGACGAAGAATGGGATAAACATTCGAACAGTATGCAAATCTTGAGTGGTTCAAAAACATCAAGAAGAAGAAAACATTTTCTGGTTATCTAGTGATAAACGTTCGACCACATCTTTTCTATTTTATGTTGTCAATAACTATAGCAGAAGTAGCTGGATTGTGATTGGTTTAGAAATATAATAGAAATAATATATATATTAATTAATGAGATAAAAAGCACTTTAATGATATGCATCCAAACACCTTTGTTAATTAAAAAAGTGTTTTTTATCAATTTATCCAAACATGAAATCAACACAACTTTTACTTAAAAAAGCACTTTTAAAAGCTAACTTAAAAAAGCACTTTTTTTAAAAAAAATCTACAAAAAGCAAACGCACTCAAAGAAAAACAAAAAGAAATAGAACATAATAAATTAAACAACGTTCCCCGGCAACGGTGCCAAAATTTGGTAACGCTTAGTCGTGTCGCGCCCAAATTAACCCAACTCAGATTAAACAATGAAAAATGTAGTAGTGCGAGTAGGGATCGTTCTCACGAGAAAAGGTAAATTTAATGTGTTCTAAATAAACAAAAAGGGGGTTTTGAGATTTGAGATTAACTACTAAAAATTTTAAGCAATTAAAATTAAAAGTATCACTATCATGCAAGAATGAAAATTCAACTAGAGAAATCAATAAGAGACGAGACTTGATATCGGTCGACTACACCCTTGATATTCATTCATTCAATCATCGATTCCCTAAAAATAATTAATCCTATTAAATATTCGTCATTGAAAATCAAATTCCTATTTCACCTAAATTTTAGCTAATTAGAAAACAGCATTATAAATTAACCCTTACCAATAAATTAACCCGAATTCCAGCGATCTAGATTTAAATTTACGGTAGCATTCAAACTAGTAAAACTGACGAATCTAGACAACACAAACACCAACGGTTGTATTTAGCCTAGTCAATAATTGATCCTACGATGTAATAAATTCAACAGCAGAAAATATCAAACGTAGTTGCTTCGCAAATTAGTTAATTCAAACAATTACGGATTTGAATTCTAATTTAGCTATAGTTTGCAAAACAAAATCCTAAGATGGCCAATCCTAAAATCTCGCATACAAACATGAAATAAAATAGATCAAATATTGATACTTAATAAGAATTAAACACTGAAAATCGAATCTCATGAATACATTATATCAAGGTTTCGTCTCCCTCAACCAAGTATAAAATTTTAGCTACAACGATTCATCCAAAAACTCAAGAAAAATTCAAAAGAAGAGAAGAAAACTTGAAAAAGAGAATTGTAAGAACAAAACCTAGCCTCCAATCCGATTGTAAAAGTCTGATAATCAATCCTCCAAAACGGAATTAAAAGTCTAATAAAGCCTAGAATCTAAAATAACAAAGTTTCCAAAATTAAAACAAATCTTCCCGAACAGACTAGCGTGCTCGAGCGCATGAGTACGTCCGATCGAGCGCGCTAAAATATGCGATCTTCTGTTTTCAATCTCCTCGGCCGCGCTCGATCCTACGAGTTTCCAGGATCGAGCGCAAGAAAAATCTGCTGCTTACTGCCTTGAATCATCAGAAGCCACGCTCGATCCTGCGAGTATATTCGATCGAGCGCATGAACTTTTGCAGAAAATTTGATTTCTTCATGAAACTTGATAATTCCTACACATTAAACCCGGGAGTAAATTATGTAGCCAAATGCATGCATAAAAACAAAACTAAGATAAAACATGAACTAAAACAAATAAATGCATGCAAACTACTAACAAAATAACATTAACAAATGCAAACAAAACACGAATATCAGTATGGTTGGTATGCTATTTATATGTACCAAAAATTTCGGTATACCGAGAGTTTTGGTACAATATCGGTAAAACATTTTCTTATACTTTAGTTTTTTATACGATATATGATTTTCGGTACGGTATATCAACTCTAACGTGAAATTGACATAAAATCAAACAATTGGTGTTTTGCCATGTGATATAGTTATTTGTAATTGTGTGTGTACATTTTTTTCCCGAATGCTAAATTCACTCTTATTTGGTTTAATATTCCTTATTCAAATAATGTTTATTGTCGTAAATTAGTTAGGAAGCTAGTATTATAAAAAAAAAAATTATATAAAAATAATCTACACAAAATTTTATTTTAATTAATTTTAAAAAAATTTAATGTTTTTTATATTCATGCATTATATGGTTAGAGATATTAATATATATTATATTCACAAAAACTCTTATAAATTAATCTTACGGATCAATTTTATGAAAAAAAATCTTCTACTCTACCTAATTCATAAAAATTATTAATTTTATATCAAAAATATTACTTACCTTATAATTTTAAATATGAGTCGTTTGATTAAAAATTGAAACAGCGACTTTATCATATGCCCACGTGTCCATCAATTCATATGTTGAAATAGACATCATTATTAACATGTAAGACATTTTCATAGGATAAGAATCACGTCTGTATCTCAATCTATCAAAATCCCACAACTAGCTATAATCAAGGTATACATTTTTTCAGTTTCAAAATATATATATATATATATATATATATATATATATATATATATATATATATATTTCAAGGGAATGATTAATGAATCTCCTTTAATTTGGAGAAAGAAATGATTTGTGTGGAATGATGGACATAAATTTTTAAAGTATATTGTTTTAGAAAATAGATCTAACTTGACTCGTGAGGCGATATAACAACATTAATTTTTGTGTTCCTTTATTTCTTTTTTATCATAGTAATTTGATAGTACTTAAATGCTATTCAAATTGGGGGAAAAAAAACTTTAGTTATAATTGAACTAACAATATTCAAACTCATCAACGTCTATGGAATAAAAACAACAAATTCAACTCGAACCTTTGGAAAGACTTCTATGATGATTTTGAATATGAATTTGCTCTCCACTTATAAGTAACTTTTAGAAAAAATCACATATTTATTTTATTTCAAAATCTCGTATAAGACAGTCAGACTAACTCGTTTTCGCTGGTTTACGTTAATGATCATAAGAGTGTACAAGATATGTATCTATCATATTAATTAATCAACCTTGGACCTTGGTTGATGCAAGAGAACGGAGTGTTCAATTGTTGGAAATTTGTTTTAAATTAAAATTTTGAATGAAAATTATGGTTCATGAATGTAAGAGTGTCCTTTGACTCTCCACATTCTTGAGTTAATTTGAGACCTTTGGCTATTCACATTCTTGAGTTAATTCCAAGATTAATTAAGTTAATTAATCTTGCATGACTCTTGTTGTGTCTTTTGGAGCTTATAAATAGTGTGTTCAATTTTTTAATCCAGACATACAAAAAGATATTCAAGATCTCATTCAAGTATTCTCTTGCATTTCATATTGTTAGCTTTTCATTTGGTCTCCATTAAGTTTTGGTGATAAAGTGAAGTTTAACATATTAGATAACAATCTTAAAACAAATCCTTTGTATTCATTACGTGAATAGTTTCAGAAATGGATTCTGCTTCAAGTGAAACCACTTTTGTTGCCCCTCATGTCAATGTTCCACCTCGTGTCGTTCCTCCTCTTGCCCCACGTGGTGCTGCAGTTCCTGTGCCTAAAAGTCATGGAGAAAATCTAGAAAAGTTCATTGGTGTAGACTTCAATATGTGGTAGTAGAAAATGCTTTTCTACTTGACGACGTTGAACCTGGATAGATTCCTCTCGAAAGACGCTCCTAAGCTCAAGGAGGGTGAGAGAGATGTTGAATCCGTCAGTACTTTGGAGGCATGAAATAATTTTGATTTCCTATGCCAAAATTACGTACTGAACGGATTGGCCGATTTGCTCTACAATGTGTATTGCGAAAAGAAAACGGTCAATGAGCTTTGGGAATCTATTTACAGAAAGTACAAAATCGAGGATGCGGGGGCCAAAAATTTTCTTGTAGGCTGCTTTCTGGATTTTAAGATGATTAGCCAAGTTCAAGAGATCCAAGTGATTCTTCACAAGATTCACGCTGAGGGGATGACGTTGAGCAAATCCATCCAAGTGGATGCCATAGTTGAGAAGCTACCGCCAGCATGGAAGCATTTCAAAAAACTACTTGAAACATAAGCACAAGGAGATAAATGTTGAAGAGCTCATTGTTCGACTTCGTATCGAGGAAAACAACAAGAGTTTTAAAAGACGACTGTTTTCTCCAGTTGCTGCTAAAACAAATTTTGTGGAGCATGGCCAAAGCTCAAAAAATAAAAACTTAAATCCTTCCAACAAAAGGATGAAAATGGGACCAAAATGAAGCATTTCGAAGAAGAAGTTATCCGGGAAATGTTACAACTATGATGGTACTGGTCACAAGTCGTCTGAGTGCAAGAAGCCAAAGAAAAAACCGAGAGGTGAACATGGTGGAGAGCATATCCCATGAGATTTCAAACATGAACCTCTGTGCTATCATTTCTGAAGTGAATGTGGTTGGATCAAGTGGTGGATCGACACTGGTGCCACTCGTCATGTTTGTATGAAAAAAAAATGTTTGCAACTCTGGATGAATCAGAGAATGGTGTTCATGGGGAATTCTGCTACCTCATATATTAATGGAAAGGGAAAAGTGATCTTGAAGATGACTTCTGAGAAAGAGCTGACTCTCAACAATGTGTTGTATGTGCCGGAGGTTCGAAAGAATCCGGTGTCCGGTTCGATTTTAAACAAGCATGGTTTTAGCATTGTCTTAGAGTCAGATAAAGTTGTTTTGTCAAAGCATGGAGTGTTTATTGGTAAATGTTATGTAAGCAATGACATGTTCAAGCTTAAACATACTAGCTATTAAGCCCGTTATTAATAAAATGAAGTTTTCTGCTTACTTGCTTGAGTCTTCCAATTTATGACATGGTAGACTAGAACTTGTTAATTATGATACTATTCGTAGATTAATTAACTTAAACAGAATTCCTACATTCCAAAACAATAAACAACACAAATGTGTAACTTGTGTTGAAGCAAAACTAACGAGATCACATTTTCAAACAATTGAAAAAAATTGTGAACCTTTTGATATTATTCAATCTGATATATGTGATTTAAAATGAGTACAAACACGTGGTGAAAATAAATAATTCATTACTTTTGTTGACGATAGCACAAAATATTTCTATGTGTATCTTTTTAAAAGTAATGATGAAGCTATTGAAAAGTTTGCCCACTACAAAAGTGAAGTTGAAAATCAACTGTAGCGCAAAATTCTTTATTTCTTGAAATTAAGAAATATAAAATGGATACAAAGTGAATTTGAGAAATTAAATAAATAATAGTGGATGCAATCTCGAAATAATCCCTTGATTTTCCTCTTCAATGAAAATTTATTGATGGATTTGAATTTCTTGAGTATTTGATATTCTTGGAAGACGATTTGATGTCTTGAAATTTGATTTGATATCTTGATAAAGTTAACTCGATTGGTTAGAACCTTGATATCGAATTAAACTTCAAAATTGGGGAAGAATGTGATGAGCTCCTTGAATCGCGCCTTGAAATTTGTTATCTTGAATTTGATGAAGAACACGATCTTCTTGAATTCGATTTATTTGATGAAAAACACGAACTTATTGAATTTTGATGAAGAATACGATCTTCTTGAATTTGATTTATTTGATGAAGAACACGAACTTCTTGAATTTGATGAAGAACACAATTTTCTTGAATTTGATGAAGAACACTATCTTCTTGAATTTGATGAAAAACGCGATTTTCTTGAATTTGAATGAATTTAAATATATTTGAAGAAGAACGCAATTAATCCCTTGAATCATGCCTTGATCTTATCGAATATGATGATTTTGAAGAAGAACACCTTGAATTGCGCCTTGAACTTCTTGAATATGACTTGAGAGAAAAACTCTTGAATTCTTCTACTTCTTTGCTTCAGTATTCTGTGTTGTGTCTTTTGTTGGTCATATGTCCCCTATTTATAGCTGAAGGATGCAGATTCCTACCATTTCGATTTGATGAGGTGTCGTAATTTGATTGACTCCTCATGATTCATTTGGTGATTATCTTCCATTAATCACAAGATTTGATTTTAAATACTAAAAAATATTAGTATTTTTTTCCATTTGGTTTAAGATTTGATTTTAAATACTAAAAATGTTAGTATTTTCTTCTATTTGATGCAAGATCCAATCTTGATTTTAAAATATTGATTTGATCACAAAATATATTAAAATATCAATTAATTAACTATTTATTTTTTTAGGAATTTAATCTCCTAAAAATAGCTAATTGTTTTATTGATATTTAATTATTTCGTACTTGTCATATTTGAAGGTCGACAAATTTAATTGTATATACCAACTTAGCAAGAAAATTAAGATGCTAAGAAGTGATCGTGGAGGTGAGTATGAATCACCATTTGCCGAGTTGTGTGCTCAACATGGTATCAGACACAAAAGAACTGCACCTTATTCTCCTCAGCAAAATGGCGTTGCAGAGAGAAAAAATCTCACTTTGAAAGAAATGATGAATGTACTGTTATTGATTTTTGGTTTACCACAGAACATGTGGATGAAAGTTGTTCGGACAGCTAATTATCTTTTAAATAAGATACCCCGAAAGAATCAAGATAAAAGTCCTTATGAATTATGGAAAGGAAGAAAACATTCCTACCAATATTTGCGAGTGTGGGGGTGTCTTGCCAAAGTAGCCATACCTACTCCGAAAAAGGTAAAGATTGGACCTAAAACTGTTGATTGCATTTTCATTGGATATGCACACAATAATAGCGCTTATAGTTTTCTTGTATATGAATCTCAAATATCTAATATTCATAAGAATACAATAATCGAATCGAGAAATGCCTCGCTCTTTGAACATGTGTTCCCTTGAAAATTTAAGGAAGAACCAAGTTCATCCAAAAGATTACACGAGACAATGAAACAAGAGGTTAACAACGAGGTTGAACCTAGACGTAGGAAGAGAGTTAGGACTAAAAAATCATTTGGTCCGGATTTCGTCACTTCCATGATGGAAAGTGAACCTCAAAGCTTCAAGGATGCATGTTGTGAATTCATTTGAAAGACCTCAATGGAAAGAGGCTATAAATTTAGAAATAGGATCTATTTTGAAAAATCATACAAAGGAACTAGTGGACCTTCCTCTGGAAAGCAAACCACTAGGTTATAAATGGATTTTTAAACGGAAAATGAAATCAGATAGAACAATAGATAAGTATAAAGCCAGATTGGTAATCAAGATTTACCGTCAACGTGGAGGGCTTGAATACTTTGACTGTAGTAACCTAGATACCATTTTAAGATAATAATATGTTAAACATGTTTAAGGGTTGGTATTTAACCAATTTCGGAGTGTTATTGGACTTCAGAAGTAAAATTTGGGCTTTCTCATTTTGGGCCGGATAGTAAGCTCCGATCCCGGATAGTAAGCTCCGATCCCGGATAGTAAGCTCCGATCGGAACGGAAGCTCCGATCCTGGAACGGAAGTTTCGATCCCCAGCTTCCAGAAATGATCGATGACTCAGTCGTAAGTTTTGACAAGTGTCGATCATAGAACAGATCGGAAGCTCCGATCTGTAGATCGGAAGTTCCGATCCTGGCGTGGCAGACATGCACGCAATGTGCTGGATCGGAAGCTCCGATCCCGAAATCGGAAGTTCCGATCCTGGCCGAGAAATTTGGCTATAAATAGGGCCGTTCAGAGTTCATTTTCAATTACGAATTCCCGAGTTTCCTTCTTCAGTTATATAGTGTGAGATATACACTTGAGGGCCCTATCGGTTATAATAGAGGTTCTGGAATAACCAAGGTGTGGTTATAGTCATCCGGGACTAGCGACTCCAAAGGGCTAACTACGGACGAAGGTATGGTCCGGGAATCTATTTAAGTTTTGGGAGTACTTATTAGCTTAGTTAAGGCTTATAGAATTTATGTAGTGATACGGTGAACTTTTGAATATAGGCTTGGAACCTAGGATCTATTATACTTGAACTAGCCTAGAGGTACGTACACATTGACTGAGATTGCCAGCGAGTATACATGTTTATATGTTGCATTTATTTGGCATTATTATATGGCATGATGTATGATTTACCGTTTTCTATACTCATATGTCATGTGCATATACACGTTGAGCCTATTTCTTGTTATACCTGATTATAGAGCCGCTCAGCTCTATACTCGATAGTCTGTCACTGAGAGTACCGCGACGGCGGGGGCATTTATGTCTGTCTACTCTGGTGTACTAGACGAGTGTGGTTGCACCCAGAGGTTGATCCGTGCGGTGGCAGCACTCATGTGGCGCCGGTTCTGAGCATGACTTTTCAGATGACCTTGTACCAGTCATCATGTTGCATGCATTATATACATATGTTTACTCATGTCTATGTACTGGGCGTAGCGCTCACGTCCTAGTTGTTATCTTGGACACCCTATTCCATGGGGCAGGTCGCAGGATGGACGGAGCTGGTAGTTCAAGGCAGGACTAGGGAGCAGGAGCTTTGAAAGTTTTTATACAGCACGATTTATTAGCTGTATAATGTTTACTTTTAAGAATTTCGATATGGTTGTATCACTACAGATTTAAGCCTGGATTATATTACTAAGCTGATATGTAAATTATGGATTATGTTTCCGCACGTTTTTACTCTGTTAAGTATTTTGCTGTATTAAGTTTAATGCATGCTATTAGTTGCCAGTTAGTAGGTGATTCCATGCAGGGTCACTATATTTTTGGTATCAGAGCATGCATAGATTTTGGGATTAGTACTTGGGATTTAGTTTAGTCTTGAGTAATTCTTGCGCATTTGGGATTTTAATGTGCAATTTTTTTCAGGATATGGCTGACGAGAGTCACGGTAGTGTTGGCCAGGGAGGTGGTCATCATCATCGTCGCCATCATCATCAGGATGATCAACATCGTCCTCATGAGGGTCGACGTCGCTATACTATTAATAAGTTTATGCAGGTAGGACCGAAACCCTTAGTGGGAGGCGAGAATCCTGAACAAGCTAGAAGCTGGATGTCTAAACTTGAGAGCACGTTCCGAGCTTTTGAGTGTACTGAGGAGCAGAAACTGGAAGTTCTAGAATTCGTTCTAGAGGATAGAGCACGTTTTTGGTGGGATGCCAAGGTTGCTCAAGCACGTACTGAGAGAGGACAGGTGACTTGGGGGATTTCTGTCGGGAGTTTCAGAAATTATATTTTCCTCCGGCTGTTCGCCAAGCACGATCTATGAAGTTGCTTACTTTGACCACATGAGTTCTTCTGGTTATCGTCCCCAGACTCAAGGGCAAGTGTTTGCTCTGTCTCAGGAGCAGGCTACTGAGGGAAGCAATCGCATGTTGGCAGGTAACTTCTTGTTATGTGGTATTCCTGTACTTGTATTAATTGATACGGGAGCATCGCATTCCTTTATTTCTAGTCGCTTCGTTAAGAGACATAGATTACCTTATGTATCATTAGATATGGATTTAGTTGTATCTACTCCGTTGGAGCAGGAGGTAGTAACTAAGCGTCTAGTGATGGGTTGCCTTCTGGAATTTGAGGGTAATGTGTTATCGGCTAATTTGATGATATTAGCGATGATGGATTTTGACTGTATCTTGGGAATAGATATGCTGACTTTGTATCACGCTACTGTGGATTGTTATCAGCGTCTGGTACAGTTTCATCCCGTTGAGGGTGATAGTTGGTACTTTTATGGTGAGGGTGCGCGACCTCCGATGCCACTTGTTTCGGCTCTGAAGGCATGTCATGTCTTGGAGTCAGGTGGGGAGGGCTACCTCATCTATGCAGTTGATATGTCCATGAGTAGTACGGGTATTGATCAGCTACCGGTTGTCAGCGAGTTTCCTGACGTATTCCCTGATGAGATTCCTGGTTTTCCTCCGGTTCGAGAGGTTGAATTTGGTATTGATCTAGTACCAGGAACTACGCCTATATCCCGAGCACCTTATCGTCTGGCACCGTCAGAGATGAGGGAATTGAAACAGCAGTTGCAAGATCTACTTGATAAGGGATATATTCGTCCGAGTGTTTCTCCGTGGGGAGCACCTATTTTGTTTGTCAAAAAGAAGGATGGATCGATGCGATTATGTATTGATTACAGGCAGTTGAATCGTGTCACCATCAAGAATAAGTATCATTTGCCGCGGATTGATGATCTGTTCGATCAACTACAGGGTACTTCTGTTTATTCGAAGATAGATCTGAGATCTGGATACCATCAGATGCGGGTACGAGACTCAGATATATCTAAGACTGCTTTCAGGACCAGATACGGGCATTATGAGTTTCTGGTGATGCCATTCGGTTTGACGAATGCACCGGCAGTCTTTATGAATCTGATGAATCAGGTATTTCGAGATTATCTGGATAGATTTGTCATCGTCTTCATAGATGATATTCTTGTCTATTCTCATGACAAGGATGAGCATGCACAGCATTTGAGAATTGTTCTACAGACGCTACGAGATAAGCAGCTATATGCGAAATTAAGCAAGTGTGAATTCTGGCTTGATCGGGTAGTATTTCTCGGTCATGTGATTTCTAATGAAGGGATATCTGTTGATCCTAATAAGATAGAGGCAGTGCTGAACTGGTCTCGACCGACGACGGTTGCTGAGATTCGTAGTTTCTTGGGTCTAGCGGGATATTACCGTCGGTTCATCGAGAATTTTTCACAGTTGGCCAGGCCTTTGACTCAGCTTACACGGAAAGATGTTGCCTTCATTTGGTCCTCGGATTGTGAGGAGTCATTTCACGAGCTGCGTAGACGTCTTACTACTGCACCTGTGCTAGCTCTACCTTCTGGATCAGGAGGTTATGTTGTCTATACTGATGCCTCTGGTCAGGGGTTAGGATGTGTTTTGACACAGCATGGTCATGTTATTGCCTATGCTTCTCGACAGTTGAAGTTGCATGAGAGTAATTATCCAGTGCATGATCTCGAGTTAGCCGCCATTGTATTTGCGCTCAAGATTTGGAGACATTATCTTTATGGCGAGAAATTTGAGATATTTACGGATCACAAGAGTTTGAAGTATTTATTCACTCAGGCAGAGTTGAATATGCGACAAAGACGCTGGATGGATCTCCTGAAGGATTATGATTGTGAAATCAAATATCATCCAGGTTCTGCTAATCTTACTGCTGATGCCTTGAGTCGGCAGGTGAGACTGTCCGCATTTCAGACTAATGAAATATCTCATATGATTCAAGAGTGCTGTTCATTGAGTTTTACGCTCAAGCACAAGAAAGGGAGGAATGGGGTTCGTTTGTATACTATTCTATCTGAGCCAGCATTGTATTCTCGAATCAGAGATGCTCAGATATCTGATGTTAAGACTCAGCGATTGGCACGTCTAGCCAATGGAGTTAATACATCTGGATTCCATTTTCAGGCAGATGGTTTATTGTGCCTATCCAATAGAGTGGTTGTACCTAATGTTGCGGAGCTCAGGAATGATATTCTATCTCAAGCTCACAGGAGTCAATTATCAGTTCATCCTGGAAGTATGAAAATGTATAAGGACTTGCAAACTAGATTCTGGTGGAAGGGAATGAAGCGAAGTGTTTATCAGTTTGTTTCGAGATGTTTGGTTTGTCAACAGGTCAAGGCTGAACATCGACGACCAGGTGGATTACTGCAGAATCTTGAGATTCCCGAATGAAAGTGGGAGCACGTAACTATGGATTTTGTCACCCACTTGCCTATGACTTCACGTCAGTGTGATGCTATTTGGGTCGTTGTTGACCGTTTGACGAAATCAGCACACTTTATTCCTTATAACCGGGAGTATTCTTATGATTGCGTGGCACGCTTATACATCCAGGAGATAGTGCGATTACATGGGATTCCAGTAAGCATTGTCAGTGATAGAGATCCGCGATTTACCTCATTTTTTTGGGGTAGTTTTCAGGAAGCGTTGGGTACCACTCTGAGTTTGAGCACAGCGTATCATCCGGAGACTGACGGGCAGTCAGAGCGCACTATTCGTACGCTGGAGGATATGCTACGTTCTTCTGTCATGGATTTTGGTTTATCTTGGCAGGATCAGTTACCTTTGATTGAATTTGCCTACAATAACAGTTATCATCGTAATATTGATATGGAACCTTTCGAGGCATTGTATGGTCGACGGTGTCGTACTCCGTTATTCTGGGATGAAGTCGGGGAACGGCAAGTCGAGGGTCCTGAATTGGTGCAGCAGATTGTAGACAAGGTAGATTTGATCAAGCATAGGATCAAAGTTGCTCAAGATAGACAAGCCAGTTATGCGAATATTCGCCGCAGGCCACTTCAGTTTGAGCCTGGTGAATATGTTTTTCTGCGAGTATCACCTTTCAGGAAGGTGATGAGATTCGGTGTGAAAGGCAAGTTGTCTCCTCGTTACATTGGGCCTTTCCAAATACTGGAGAAGATCGGAAATGTTGCTTATCGTTTGGCTTTACCGCCATCTCTTTCCAGTATACACAATGTTTTTCATGTGTCGTTGCTTCGACAGTACATAGCTGATGAATCTCATGTGATTCAATCTACTGATATTCAGCTAGAGCCAGATCTGTCTTTTGTTGAACGACCAATCTGTATCCTAGACAGGAAGGAGAAAGTTCTTCGGAACAAGACTATACCACTTGTGATGGTACAGTGGCAGCGCCGAGGCGTTGAAGAAGCAACTTGGGAAACTGAGAGTCGTATGCGAGCAGAATATCCTGAGTTGTTTGCTTTGTATTTTTGATTACCATATAAGATGTAATTACCGTTGTTGTAATAAGACATAGTTTGATGTTTCATATTGTTATCTTTATTGTCTTTAGATGTTATTTCGCGGACGAAATATCTAAAGGTGGGGAGAATGTAGTAACCCAGATACCATTTTAAGATAATAATATGTTAAACATGTTTAAGGGTTGGTATTTAACCAATTTCGGAGTGTTATTGGACTTCAGAAGTAAAATTTGGGCTTTTTCATTTTGGGCCGGATAGTAAGCTCCGATCCCGGATAGTAAGCTCCGATCCCGGATAGTAAGCTCCGATCGGAACGGAAGCTCCGATCCTGGAACGGAAGTTCCGATCCACAGCTGCCAGAAATGATCGATGACTCAGTCGTAAGTTTTGACAAGTGTCGATCATAGAACAGATCGGAAGCTCCGATCTGTAGATCGGAAGTTCCGATCCTGGCGTGGCAGACATGCACGCAATGAGCTGGATCGGAAGCTCCGATCCCGAAATCGGAAGTTCCGATCCTGGCCGAGAAATTTGGCTATAAATAGGGCCGTTCAGAGTTCATTTTCAATTACGAATTCCCGAGTTTCCTTCTTCAGTTATATAGTGTGAGATATACACTTGAGGGCCCTATCGGTTATAATAGAGGTTCTGGAATAACCAAGGTGTGGTTATAGTCATCCGGGACTAGCGACTCCAAAAGGCTAACTACGGACGAAGGTATGGTCCGGGAATCTATTTAAGTTTTGGGAGTACTTATTAGCTTAGTTAAGGCTTATAGAATTTATGTAGTGATACGGTGAACTTTTGAATATAGGCTTGGAACCTAGGATCTATTATACTTGAACTAGCCTAGAGGTACGTACACATTGACTGAGATTGCCAGCGAGTATACATGTTTATATGTTGCATTTATTTGGCATTATTATATGGCATGATGTATGATTTACCGTTTTCTATACTCATATGTCATGTGCATATACACGTTGAGCCTATTTCTTGTTATACCTGATTATAGAGCCGCTCAGCTCTATACTCGATAGTCTGTCACTGAGAGTACCGCGACGGCGGGGGCATTTATGTCTGTCTACTCTGGTGTACTAGACGAGTGTGGTTGCACCCAGAGGTTGATCCGTGCGGTGGCAGCACTCATGTGGCGCCGGTTCTGAGCATGACTTTTCAGATGACCTTGTACCAGTCATCATGTTGCATGCATTATATACATATGTTTACTCATGTCTATGTACTGGGCGTAACGCTCACGTCCTAGTTTTTATCTTGGACACCCTATTCCATGGGGCAGGTCGCAGGATGGACGGAGCTGGTAGTTCAAGGCAGGACTAGGGAGCAGGAGCTTTGAAAGTTTTTATACAGCACGATTTATTAGCTGTATAATGTTTACTTTTAAGAATTTCGATGGTTGTATCACTACAGATTTAAGCCTGGATTATATTACTAAGCTGATATGTAAATTATGGATTATGTTTCCGCACGTTTTTACTCTGTTAAATATTTTGCTGTATTAAGTTTAATGCATGCTATTAGTTGCCAGTTAGTAGGTGATTCCATGCAGGGTCACTACATTGACATCTATTTTTCAGTAACTAGAATAACTTCAATCCGAGTGCTACTTGCAATTGCTGCCTTGCGGAATCTTGAAGTACACCAAATGGATGTAAAGACTGCCTCTCTAAATAGATATTTAGAAGAACAAATTTACATGGAACAACCTGATGGATTTTCTGTACCTAGACAAGAAAATAAGGATTGTAAATTGGTGAAGTCTCTGTATGGCTTAAAGCAAGCATCAAAACAAGGACACGAAAAATTCGGTAAAGTCATGTTAGTAAGTGGATTTAAATTCAATGAGTGTGATGAAAGAGTGGGTGCCCGGTGAGCCAACTTGTGGCTAAGGGCTTTGATGACTCTTTGTATAAACAATCTTTTGTTTAATATAATTTACACTTTTATTGATGGCAATGACTTTATCTTTCTTCATATTGTTATATTGTGATATACTATTGTTGTTTTGATAAAGACCTTGAATATACTATAGTGTATGTAAGATGTGGTAGAACATGGGGATGTCTATCATGAAACACATCTTATAGTCACTGTATATTCTAAACTGTTCCTAGTCGATTGAGCCGTCCGATAATAAGGATAAGGATCGCTCGAGTTTGAGACTAGCATTTGCGATGTAGAGTACCACGTTTCATTGGTAAGGAACATAGAGATGTTCGAAGCATGCAAATGGATATTCATATGATGAATGATCGAACTACCCTATCCGAACTTTCCAAGTGGTTATCACTTATCGAGTGGATAAAGTCCGCGGTTTTGGTTGTACACCATTAGTCCTTACTACTTGAAACATCATTGAGACTCTATATGCTAGTACTGTCCTTTGACTCGTTTACCGACTCTATTGGGGTCATCAGGTGTCGGGATTGGGTACAGTTACAACACATATAGGATTCGATGCTTTGTTGTCAAGGATTCACCACATACTTGCGAGTGTGGATATCCTATGCGATCTGAGGAGATATTAGTGTGACGAATCTCTGGCCAGAGTACATGATGTGATTTAAGAAATGGTTTCTTAGTAGCACATGCGATGTCACTATTTGATCTTCAAGATGTATTGCATAGTTATCGAATCTCGAACGACTCTCGATTTACCAATGGTTGTTGATTCGATCGGGATATATGGATGAAGGGACCGTACTGTACGCTAACCAAAATCTATTGGTTCTTGCAGGCACTATCAGTGATACCTAGGGAATCATGGGACGATGTTGCTAGGAGCTCTTACCATGATTCGATGGGCAAGTCGGAAATTGTTGTTCCGAGTCACAAGGAGTTGTGAGCCCACGGCTAGCTGTATCCCTGAACCATTGAGGGTCACACAGAGTAATGGATTTTTAATCCCCGTTGAGATAGTAAAATTTAAAGAGTTAAATTTAATGAACAAAGAAGTTGGACTTCTTAATTATGAGTAGAGAAGTAAGATTTCCTAAAATGACATAGAGATGGGCATTTTTGAAAACCACTGAATTCGGATTCAGAAAAATTTATCTTGACTTTAAAAGGTGCAGAAATGGTTTTTGTGCACATTGGTGAAATCAGTTTATCAATCGGAGTCATGATGAATTTTATATTAATTTTTGAACATGCGGGCTTTGCTTGTCGGGCTTGAACTTATGACTAATGGGCCCTAAGCTGTTAGTGGCCTGCATTATAAATAAGTTATTGCAGTACAGAAATTACATACAAGAGGTCACAAAATTTTCAAAAAACCCTAGTATTTTTCCTCTGAAGTGGCCGCCCCCTTTTCCCCTCTGCTCGGTAAAATCCAGTCTGTGAATTTTGAATTACAGTCTGGTTTAACGGATCAAATTCGTTAATCTCTTCGTAGAAACTTCTGATAGATTTTCTAGTGCAATCTATCAGAGGGATTAATTATCCGTTCGTGGACCTGATTGAAGAACAGTTCGTCCATCAGTTCCAGGGATATACAACAAGAGCAGAGCAATCTGTTGGTGTCCATAATCTCGATTCGAGATTGGAGGTAAAAATTTATAATTGTTATTTAATTTTTACACACACAATTTAATCGTAAAAGTTTTGATACCCAATATGGAATCGTTCCATATAAAATTTTTAAACTTCCGCTGCACCGGGTATCAATTCTGATTGATCTGATCGACGAGTTCTCCAACATGTGACAAATATTGTGTATACGTTAAGAACACTAAAAGTGGCTATGTTATTTTATGTCTTTATTAGATGACATGTTTATCATTGGAAGCAATGATAAGATAATTAAATCCACCAAGAAATTGTTGAACTCAAAATTCAACATGAAAGATTTAGGCTTAGCCGTTGTTATAATTAGAATTAAATTCATAGAACATCAGAAGGGATGGTTCTAAGACAGTCGCATGATGTGGATAAAATACTTGAGAAATTCAATAAGGATGACTCTGCATTGGCTAGAACCCTGATGATACAAGTCAACATCTATCGAAGAATCAAGGTGAGAGTATCTCCAAATTAGAATACTCTCGAGTCATTGAAAGTCTGATGTACTTAATGAGTTATACACGACAAGACATAGCCTATGTAGTAAGAAAATTGAGCAGATTCACGAGTAATCCAGAAGCTGAACACTAGAAAGCAATAATCAGATTGCTAAGGTACTTAAGGTACACTCGTGACCATTGGCTGAACTATACCAGATATCCCGCTGTTGTTGAAGGATACAGTGATGCAAACTGGATATCAGATTTGAAAGACTCAAAATCTACAAGTGGATTTGTATTACTTTAGGAGGTGCAGCAATTGCGTGGAAATATTCTAAACAAACTGTAATAGTCAGATCCACGATGGAATCAGAGTTTATAGCCCTAGATAAGTGTGCTGAAGAGGTTGAATGATTGCGTCTATTCTTAGAAGATGTTCCAGAATGAGTGAAACCTGTACCGGCTATATGCATATATTGTGATAGCCAATCTGCGATCGAAAGGGCACAAAGAAATATGTATAATGGTAAGTCTAGACAAATACGTCATAGACACAATATCATTAGACAACTACTTCCAACTGGATTTGATGCGATCATGGATAGCCCTCTAAGTAATCAAGTTGCTAAGAGAGCTATGGATTTGTTGGAGTTTCCGGAAAAAAAACAATAACAAGAGGTAGAAACAAACGATTCAAAATCTACTCGAGCCGCAACTTTATACCGCTCGAGCGCGAGTACGTGATTTTGAAGCTGCGGGACAGAAAATTTCATGCTCTAGTGAGAACTTTTGTCCGCTCGAGCGCGTTCGCGATAAGAAAACTTTTTTCTACTTGGATTCTTCAAAATTTTACCTTTTTACGAGTTTTAGATTATTAGGAAACTTAATTTTGTGATATTCACTGATATCTTGCATTATTTTTAGTCTATTTAAAGTTGTAACAATATTAGAAAACGCAATTCATTATTGATATTCAGATTTGATATTTTCTATAAAAATTCTCTCTAGAATTTTGCCCAAAATTTTTCTTTATTTTTTTAAATCAAACTTATCAAAGTTTAACAATTTTGTGGCGATTTTCAATTGATCTTCATAGTGGATTGTCAAAGACAAGTTCTTTGAAAGTTTTCTTGAATCACAATTGTTTATCGTGATTATTTATTGTTAGTTTCTTGTAAACTAGAGATGAATGTCCAAACTTTTACTTCTTTCAAATATCGGGACACAATTTTGAGTCTTTTTTTGTTATTGAATTGAGGGCGCGATTCCATCTATAATCATGTTTGCTTTTCATGCCTATTAAGATTCATATCAAGAGTTATTTTCTATTGATTATGTAAAGTCAAAGGATAATATAGCGGATCCGTTAACCAAAGGGTTAAACAGAGAGTTAGTTGCAAAATCATCGAAAGGAATATGACTGAAGACTATAGAATAATTGGTGCGAAGAAAAACTCAACCTATGCTAACTGGAAATCCCAAGAACTAAGTTCAATGGGACAACTTAATCGTATTGTTTTGGTATATCACTGTGGGGGTTATCCCCAGTCTATTTCTATTGCAAACAGTGAATGTTGAGGATAAGTATATGACTTTTAATGATTCTGATGGAATTCAACATAGAATCACCTATGTGAGATAGAAGTGTGGCCGCTTCGAAGGAATTGTAAGACTCAATTCTAAACCTCTTGCAGAACGACGCGTGTTCATGGACAAAACGAACAAATTCATGAGAATTGAATAGTATCAGGGAGAGTCCTATGTTAATTATATCTTAATTTACACAAACGTCAAAACAGTTCGAGGACATCATATCTACTGGTCGGCTAGTAAAACAAATATATTTCACAAGGAAAGGTTCAAAGGATAACACGTACCTATCCTATGCAGGATTCAACTGTAAAGTTTCATCACCAAAATTCGTATCAATTTTCATTAATGTGTGGGATTGTTGAAATTTGTTTTAATTAATTAAAATTTTGAATGAAAATTATGGTTTATGAATATGAGAGTGTCCTTTAGCTCTACACATTTTTGAGTTAATTTGAAACTTTGGCTATTGATATTTTTGAGTTAATTTCAAGATTATTTGAGTTAATTAATCTCGCATGAATCTTGTGTGTCCTTTGCAGCTTATAAATAGTGTGTTCATTTTCTCAATCCACACACACAAAAAGATATTCAAGATCTTATTCAAATATTCTCTTACATTTCATATTGTTAGCTTCTCATTTGGCCTCCATTAAGTTTTGATCATAAAATGAAGTTCAACCTATTGGATAACATCAATGCGTTAAATATTAAAATCAATTTACAAATAAATCATTCTGTCTTCACCAAGAGAATCACTAAATTATCTATGATTTGTAGTTTGATTCTATCAAAATAACAAATTTGAAATGAGATCTTAAAATCAAGATCTAATTGTAATAATTCTTTCTCCGACTAAAAAAAACCCATATAATTATATCCGAAACAATATCATTAGTTTGTTTTATATTATCATTTTTAAAATTTGGTGTATTATTTTAATTTTGTATGACGATAATTCCTCTGAGAATAAAACAGTGAGCTAATATTATCCGCCAAACAGGCCCTTAATTCCTCCCTTGCTTTTATCGCCACTGACTGACAAGTCTACATAAGAATCCACCTATATGGCTGAAATCAGACACGAGAATCCTGGCCCATTATTCAGTGGCCCCTACTTTCTGTTTTATTGCCTTTTAACCCCTATATTCCCCCTTTTTACGTTTCACTCCAACCGCCTACTTTTTGGAATACTTGAGCAGGACCAGACAAATGCACTTGACAAATGAAATCAATTCTGACAATTCCATTGCAGAATAAATTAAATTATCATATTGTCCCTTTTACTTTATTTTTTTTCCTTATTTGGCGACTGCCCTTTTGGCAATTCATTTGCATACATCAAATGTAATTTTTCTAATATTTTTCTTGATTTATGATAATGTACTAGCATTGTTGTTTTTTTTTTTTTTTTTGAAAAAGAAAAAGAAGTAAAATAGATGTTTATCGAGAGACATACAACTGTTTAAATCTTTTGTGAATATTAAGATATATAAAATCATAAATTGTAAATGTGTGAGTTTTTTTTTTTTTTTCTTTCACACGAGTTTAAACTCACATATCTTCATCAAATAGAAAACATGTGTCATATGGCGATGACATCTTTATTTTATATACTACATATACATAGTTTGACTCATGTAGATGATTATTGATGTATGATATACACAAGGGCGGAGGCACACATAGTGGCACATTTTTTAATTTTTTTTTATAAATGTGTTATATATATTTTATAAATAATTTTATATGTTATTTTTGGACAAATGTTATATTAGTACGGGTAATCAAATTAAAAAAATTAAATAGCCCACATTTAGCCCATTTTAAAAAAATGAAGTAGACCATATGTCTCAAAATTGGTTTTTTTCGTACCTTATTTTCTTGATTAGATTTAATTTAATTTAACTTTCATCTCTATCAATCTCCGATCTTTTAATAGTATTTTCACTCATTCTTATTGTTTTTTTTAAAAAAAAATTTACTTTGTGATATTGCTTATTTTAAAAGTAACTGCATTGCAATGAAATGATTTTTTTTAGAATTGCAATTTTTGATTTCATAAAAATTTTAATTGTGTTCCATTCAAATTTCTATTTATATTAGATTATGCACTGATCTCATGTTGATGATATGATGTCATATTGAAAACAAATTTGGATATGATATCAAACAAATATTTTTAAATCTTACATACGATTCCAAAAAAATTATTGAAGATCTTATTAATGAAAAACTTTTTAAGGCTACAATGAATAGGTATTACTCATCATTTTAATTCTTATGCATTATTCTTTGTTTCTCGTTAAAATTTCTAGCCCGGGTGGATTTCGGATCCTAGCTCCTCCATTGGATATACATATGATAAATCAATATATATGGATAAAATTATGATTATAACTATAATAATTTGTAGAACTTGAGCAAAATACTGCATAAAAACAAAAATGTATTATTAGTTGATGAATAATCATTCTTCACACAAGAAGGTACCATATAATTTATCTAGCTCTTTGCGTTTAGAAAATAAAGATGCAATTCCATTTACGGAAAAATGATCTTTTTGATATATTAACTTGTCTTTTTTTTTTTTTTTTTTTAGTTCTGGTCTATTAATATTTCGAAGTTTGGTTTTGAAATATTACCTTTTAATTTTCGACTTTTTTGATCTAATATTTACTGACGCGACAACTTGACACGTGAGTATTTTCCAATGCTACACCATCATTTTCGGTGTCACGAATGCAAATTGGAACAAAATACCCGAAAACTAAAAAGTAGTCTATCAAACCAAACTTTGAAAAATTAATAAATCAAAACAAAAAATAAAGAAGTTAATAGAAAAAAAAAATATTTTCCCATCCATCTACCACTATCTTATCATTTCTAAAAATTCATTATTTATCATTTATTTCTATATTTTGGGTTTGAAACTATCCAGAACCTAGATTAATAATTTATAGCTTATTTGATATTAATATTCAAAATTTAAGATGAGATATTTGATTTGAGACCTAATGTTAACAAAACAACTCTCACACAAACTTTAAAAAAAAAATTTAATTTTATTTTCATATATGTGGGAGGAGATTGTGGAAACAAACTAATTATAGGGGCCAATCGATAATAATGAAAAGAATAATCCCATGTAAAATGACGAATTAGCCCTCACTTTCTTTCTATAAATCCAAAACAACAATCATCCATAACAATTAACACCTCCATTATTCACATTTATTTACCAAAGTAAAAAGAAAAGAGGGAAAGAGAGAGAGAAATACATGCATTGTTTGCATGTACTAAAATCCTGTAGAGAATTAAGATGCTAGGTGTTTTCAGCAGTTCGATCGTGTCTCCTCCGGACGAGCTTGTGGCGGCGGGGAGCAGGACGCCGTCGCCGAAAGTCACGGCGGATAAGCTGGTGGCGCGCTTCCTGGAGGCCAATTCTTCGGCGGTTTCCGTGCAGATCGGGGACGATGTGCAGCTGGCCTACACTCACCATAACCAGTCCGCTATTCAGCCTAGGTACGTGACAGTCGCGCACTTAGAATTTGCACAAGTTTGTTAGCTAACTGTAATTGGGAATTTCTTTTGGACGCCGAATTTTGGTATCGTGATGATGAATTTTGGCGATCTAAATTATACTCCTGATATTGGAAAAGGTAATCGGAGTAATTAGACTGAATTCAGATGCAAAAACCGTGTGCTTTTGCAGCATCTACGTGGCAGTTAATCTAATCGGTACTTGTGCCGGTATTCAGCTGTATCGTGATTCGTGATCGGAGAAAGAAGGTTTTGACTGATTACACTCTTGCAGTTGCCGATCTAATAATATTGATCTTATTTTCCAGTAATTAGGCCCGAAGTGAAACTGAGAGTTTAATAAAAAATTTAAATAAAAACTTATGTTTTCAATAAGATTATTCAGGTTGGGTGGTGTGATGTTATTGATTGGATGTTTAGTTGAAATTTGATTTACAGATTCCTTTATCTGGTGCGAGGAGTTGAAGGTCTCTGAAATGATGACCATGTATTGATTGCGATATAAATTATGGGAAATTTGTTTAGCTGACTTGAAATTTCATTTTCAACAAAAATGAAGAGTACTTGGTGATTATTATATTAGAGGCAGGATAGATGCAATAGGGAAAATTAACTGAGGATATCGTGGTCCCAACTTTGGAATTTTGTGCCCCCGATTTTATTGAATGATTCCACGTGTATGGGATTCCGGCCAAAGATTGTTATCGATTTCTTGGATTCTTCTTTTAGATGTAATAAAATCTCGAGGCTTCTTGATTACACCCAAGCCCATTGAAATTTATTTTTATTTTATTTTATGTAAAAGATCGTTTACTTTAATTGCTTTTCCCCTATAAGAGCGAGGTTTTGAAAATTATACGATAGCCTGCCTAGTACTTCTAACGCAAATAGGAGAATGAAAACATTCCACCGAATGCGGTCATAATTTATATCACAAGGCAGGAAATTCAGACCACGAGATTTGGTAAATTACTGGGATAAAAAAAATTTAATTTTCCTGTCTACATTTATCTAGCATTAACATTTTTAGGTTCCATGATAATATTTTTACGGGGTAAGCTGGCAGCTTTGATGATTACAACACTTGAAGGTGGAAACTTAGTTTTTGTAAAAAGTCTGCATAAATCGAATTTTTTTTTCCAGTTGAATCATCTGATCATCCCATACTAGATCGGCTATAGCAAGGCTGTAGATTTTGTTAAATGTTGCTTTGTTTGGTGCTGCATGTCTCGGTCTTTAAAATTATGAATCTTGAACTTGGTTTGGCTGATCATATGGCAGATCATTTGCTGTCAAGGATGAAATATTCTGCTTGTTTGAAGGAGTACTCGACAACTTGGGTAGTCTGAAGCAACAGTATGGGCTAGCAAAATCTGCAAATGAGGTTCTGTTAATGATAGAGGCGTATAAGGCACTTCGTGATCGAGCACCTTATCCTCCAAACCATGTTGTTGGACACCTCCAAGGGAATTTCGCCTTCATCGTTTTCGACAAGTCCACTTCTACTCTGTTTGTTGCTACTGTAATAACACTTACCAATTGCCTTGTTGAAGCTTGCTTAATTTAAGTTGCATTCACCTACAAATTTAAGTTGGTGGTGTGTTGACAATTGACAGGACCAATTGGCCAAGGTCCCTCTTTATTGGGGAATCACCGCTGATGGGTATGTAGCATTTGCCAATGATGCGGAGTTGCTCAAGGGCGCTTGTGGAAAGTCACTAGCTTCTTTCCCACAAGGTGAGTGGGCAAACTGCAAAAGTGATGTCGTGCTTTCTATTGCAAATTTTGCTTTGATTTGTTGTTTGTTGGTTTGTGCATCGATTCGATGTTCACCATCCATTGCAGTATAGATCATGCATCGACCATTCAATATTTGCAAATGATGTACTACGGCTAGTAGCAGAGAATCATACCATGAAATTACAAACAACAGAAAACAAGTAATTATCCTATTTAACGATGAATCTGTTCTTGATTGTTCAGGATGCTTCTTTTCCACGGCAGTTGGGGAACTTAGAAGCTACGAGAATCCCAAAAACAAGATCACAGCCGTTCCTGCTCAAGAAGAAGAAATATGGGGAGCCAAATTCATGGTAAAAATCAATTTTTCTTCTCTATCGATTATGCTTGTCTGCTTGCTAAATAACTTTATGCATACATACAAATACCTCTCTACACATATATTGGTATTTGGACCTGGTAGCCGGCTTCATGGTATATTCTTGGGAGATTCTGTTTGATAAGATCCAACATCACATATTATCTGGGGCCACTGATCTATTTAAATAAAGGCGCAAGCTGCAGCACGATTCAACTTACACGCCTTTGTTTATGGCCAAATTTCCTTTTCACGTTAATATAAATCCTACTCTCTGCACTTTAGAAAGTCAAGCAAGATTGTCTAGAACTCTTCTTTAGCGATTCATTGTTCATAAAAATTGTGAACCGAAAAACCAGGACAAGCTTGGGGCATATCGTGAAGAGAGGCCACCAAATCCGCATACTAAGAAAAGTGTTTAGATTCTACGAACATTTGTTCGAAATGCACACTTGACATTTGTATGCCATTACTCTGGATGACCCTATCTGGATAATCTTGCATGTAGATAGAACAAGATTGATAAATTTGTCAAATTTGTATTATGAGAAGAATAGTGACTAATTTGGGACCATATTGAGGATCTACCAGAGTATTTCTAACGTGTATCAAATCCATTAGCTGAAAAATTGACAGATATCCAACTTAAAAAAGCATGGCCTTTGTAGCCACATATTTTTTTCCAGTCTCTAGCTAGCTGATGATGACCTATGTGTTTGGGTGTTCCAGGTGGAGGGGCCAAGTCTTCTTGCAACCACAGAATAAGAGATGGTTGGAAACTCGAAAGTTCTGTTATCTGTTAGGCACCGATAATGGTGGGGAACTCAAGACATAAGTAAGAGTCATGTAAATTAGTGGATTAGAGTCACTTTGTTTGCCGTTGACTTGGATACTACTTTGTCTATTAGGCTTGTTGTTCGTTGTTTTCAACAGTGTAGTGTGTGCTTCATCCATTTTCATCTATGTATAGTCCATCTTTGTAAGTTATGTAATAAAGCTTGCGTGACGTTTCCAAACTTCAAGAATAGACCATTTTACTTTCGTTTATTGTGTCCAAAAAAAAAAACAAAAAGAAAGAAAGCTGGTTTGCGTTGTGTCCTACACGGACTGGAAAATAAAAATGATGCATGGTTCAAAATGATTTCTCGGGCTCGTTGTTTTTAAAACTGGATCGGACGGACTGGTTTGAATGAGAACAGATCAGAGTCGTCTCCAGAATATTAGAGGCTTAGACAAATATTCAGGGGAGAGAGCTATATAATATTTTTTAATTAAATATCAATACAATCATTTCATTATCTAAAAATCAAATTTTCAACTTTTTGTAACTAAATATAATGACATAAACAAAAATTGAATCAAAATATAAAAAAATAAAACTAAAACAAAAAAAAAAACTCAATGAATACTCAAATTTAATGAGTCAGATATGAATTAATGAATACTACAAGTTGAATAAGAATCTCCAAATTAAGAAAGTATAAATAATATATTTTTGTCACAACAAATCTGAAAAAAAAAATTATAATTTAAATAGTAACATAAACAAGGAATAGTTATAATATAATTAAGTAAAAATCATTCTCACTGTCGAATAAGAAAATTACAAGAATTTAATTTATCGAAATAAAAAATTAAATTAATAAAAAAAATCAACTGCGGTACAAAAATAGACAAAAATAAATCTCATCTAATTCAATAAATAAACAAAAGATGATTAGCCTAATTTGAATACCCTAACTCATCTGAGATGATTAATTTAACGAAAAAAATAGATTTTTGTTTAAATAGAAAGATAATTTTTTTTACTAAAGAAATGATGAAAAAAAATATAAAAAATTGACCACGATTTCGAATTTTTAACAAAATAAATAGACTTACATAATATTTTAAATATAAAAAAGTATTTAAAATTTTTTTTTAAAAAAATTTGAGGCCCCTGCCAAGGGGAGGCCCTAGGCAACCGCCTAGGCCACCTCCCCTTGGAGCCGGCCTTGGAACAGATCAGTACAGACCAAGCTCATAAACAATTTTAGTGGTTCAACAACAGGTTTCATAGCCAATGAATAGTTAAAAATCAATCCAACCAATTAAAAATTGATCCAACCAGTTCACCATTTTCTTTTTTAGAATTTGATTATTTCTTATACTTAAATTAAATTTTTTTTGTGTAATTTAAAATTATATTGTGATTATATTTTTTTTGGAGGTAATTTAAAATTACATTTTGATTATATATGTGAGGGCGTGTACAACGGGTGAGGAAGCCCCACCCCACAAGAGGAAGACTCCTCGTGTGATGTTGCAAGCGGAGCCCACGTGGTTGCCCAGCCTACAACCCTATTATTATTATTTTTATATTATTTTTTATTTTGTTTTTTAAATAAAATTAGATCCAATAGTCAGATTAATCTGAAACTTTTAAATTATTTAAAAAAATTTAAAAATTAAAAATTTAAAAATTAATAATAAAATATTTTTTAAAAAAAAAAATCAAGGAGTGAAGGAGGTGATTTGATCGTTGTAAATAAATGGCCAAGATCATCCTATCCTTAATTCTTTTTAAACAATAGATAAATATATAAAAATTTAAAAAAACGGCTAGTAACGGCTATATTCTTCAATCTTCTATAAATACTCTTCTTTATTCCTTCAAAAATTAACAACTTCTTTTACTTTCATTCTACAAAAAATAAATTTATTTATCTTTGATTTCATTTCATCCAAATCCGAAAATGAATCCATGAAACAATGATGATCTCAATTGTCCTTCACCAAACTTTTCGCAATTCAATTCTCAATAAATTGTTCTTTTCCGATCTTAATACACCGATGAGCAAATGTTGAGCCACATGTTCAATCAAACTCAATTCTTCAAAAATCCAAACGAGTCTCTTCTCCTACTTTTGAAACCACATCTTCAAAATCAAAAAGGAAAAGGAAACAAGTTGTTGTTGCAAGTGGGGATGACTCCATCACGAGGAAAAAGTGGTTGAAAGACGAAGATGAACGTCTTGCAAAGGCATGGTGCAACGCTTCTACCAATCCGACACTTGGAAATGACCAAAGAAACGCTAGTGTTTGGGATTGGTTGAAAAAGAATATAACCAAGAGTTGCTAATGAGATGAAAAGTTCGTTCAAGGTACAACAAGAGCCATCATTTCCAAGATCTTGCAAAAAAAGTTTTCTTTTTCCAAAACAAAATGAGCGAACTAGAAACTCTCAATCTAAGTGGATCGTCATTTGAGATGAAGGTATTCTTAAAATCTTATCACAATATTTTATTCTACTTGAAATACAAAAAAAAATATTTAATTAGTATGCTCAAGTTCAAACAATGTTTGAGAAAGATTGTGGAACCACATGGTCCGACGAGAAAGCTTGGTTAGTCCTTAAGGATCAACCGAAATGAAGGATATGGTCGTTTGCAAAATACGAAGGCGATGCGGAAAATGCGACCAAGAAGTTTAAGAATATTGATGGCGAATCATCTCCATCTCCTTTCTCCACGCTCATTGATACACCTACAGCCGATGAAGGAAATGACGTGAAACAAGTGACAGTATTGAATAATATTGGTTGAACAATTTTTTAAACTAGACCAATTTGATCACTCGTACAGTTATGAAAACATTTTTTCCTCACTTTGTTTACTAATATCCCTATTTATTCCCCATCAAAATTTTGAAACAAATTGATGCTACACGAAACCTTGCTACTCTGAAAAGGGATTTCCGCGTGCTCCAGTCAGTTAGAGTAAACTGAAATATTAGGAAGCCAAACACTCCTCACGTATCCAATTCAGCAAAACTAGGGTGGTCACCTGCGTCACAAAATGAGGTTAGAGGCGCCGAGAGATGCCCGACGAAAACCCTCTGAGCTCAAGTCAGCGATCTACCCAAAATATGTACTCACAAAAACTAAAGAACTTTTAGAGCATAAATTGATAGAAAGTAAGTGTACCTTCAAGAATGGAAGTGAGTCTTCTATTTCTAGAACATCTTTTAATGGGTCATCGGCCTCCTAAAATATGGGTCTCTCTCTTGGGCTCCAACATATAGGCTCCAAATGAATTTGTCCCAAATTTAATATGTTCATCATACTAAAACATAATTATTTTTAAACTAGTAAATATCATAAGCCCCCCACTCTCGACCAATTTTAATTTTTTTGAAGATGATCGAGAATACTAAAAAACTGCACTCCAAAAGATGTGGCCCAATTTTTTATATTTTGACCCCTTATTTTTGGAAACCTAGGTTACACTTTATACCCTATATAAGGGAGCCACCACAATACTCTATTTCTCGGAAAGCTAGCCGCCATGTCAGGTAAAAAACTTCTTCCTTTTCGTTTGTTTACTTTTTTCATGGCCCATGCTTACTTTTTCTTTCTCTTGCTTTATTTACATATACACTTGTTGCATCTTTTCCCCTTCCCCTCATCCTCTGCGCGCCCCTCTCTTCCTAGTTTTTGCTAGATTTGTTCTCGTTCTTTATTAGCATACAGTTTAGAGGGCGGCAAGATGGGGCATCTTTGCCTCCTTCCTCTAAAAAGCCCTCGGGTAAGGCTGCTTCCGCGACGACAATGATCGGTTCTCGGTGATGCGGCGAGGGCAACAACTAGCTTTCTTCTTTTAGCTACAGACCGTCGTTCCTAAGATCTTCGCCATCGAGCTGATTTCTCATCTGCGAGCCGTATTATTTTTATTTTTTTTATGCGTTTTTCTTTTTTTTTTTTCTTGAATTAATGGTGACATGAGTTGCAAAGGTTCAAATGATGGATACCGCAGCTTGGGTTAGTGGGTTTTATGTTTTGTTGCCGCAGTGAGAGTTTCAGTGCCGGAAGACGCCAGGATTAGTGCATCCATCGGTGATTTGAAGGATTTGGTACAGATGATTTGTGTTGTGCGGGATAGGTGCTTCTCTGGCCAGGTGGTACGACTACGAGTGTCGCGACTGTCGAGGTGAAATTTATTGGGTCTTGGGTTTGGGCTGTTGTTATTGGGGCTGCGGGCTTTCATGGGTTGTGGGTTTTGAGTTGGGTTGGTTGATTTGGACAAGGGTTTGTGTTGACGGGTCGGATCACGGGTTCAGTTTTTGAGTCTGGGTTAGGGTCTAGATCTGAGGCTGCAGCAAAAGCTGTGACACTGTACCTGGCAGCTCAGCAGCAGGGTAGCAGACGGCGAATAGTCACGCACCACTCCGCCGTCAGGACTTGCGCTGCACCGAGGGAGATGAGGGCCTTGTAGCCATTTTGCCCTCCCGTCGCAGTCGTTCACCACGGCTATCTTGGCAAAGGCACTGCCTATAGAGGTGAATATATAAAACTTGCCTGAATTCAATAGGACAGGGGATCCACAAGATCACCTGGACATGTTCTACGCAAAAGCTGACCTCTATGACATCAGTGACAGCGACGCAGCGTATTTAAAAATCTTCCGAACTACCCTGTAAGGACAAGCCCTCACATGGTTCAACAAGCTATCCTCGGGGACAATAGGAAGCCTTGAGGTACTTACCACGCGCTTCCTCCACCAATTTTCCATTAATCGAAAATTTCCAAAAACTGCGGCATACTTGTTCTCGATAGTCCAAAAATAAGGATAAAGCCTAAGGGAATTCGTACAACGATTCACTCAGGCGGTTCACAAAGTTTCGCACGTTAATCATGACTTACAGGCAGGGATCATGCAGCAAAATCTCCGTCACAGAAATTTCAAAGAATCAATAGCAGGAAAACCTCCAAATACTTCGGAGGAATTATTAGAGAGGGTGGAATAGTACATCAGAATAGAAGAGATTATAGAACCGCGTTATCTCATGAAGAGAAAACGAGAGGATGAAAAACCAGGCGGAGGGAAGAGAGAGAAGAAGCGAGTGGCGCCTAGCCCTCGTCCCAGAGCATCTCGCTCAACGCCCGTCTAACAGACATACTAGTAGTAGGCGAGCTGCAAGGGTTGCTACAACCCCCTCGCCTATGAAAGAAACATCAATCTGAAAAATACTGCAGGTTTCACAAAGACAAAGGTCATGCCACAGAAGACTTTTTTACCCTACGGGCAGAAATAGAGAGACTAATCAAGCAAGGGAACTTGGGCAATTTTTTAGACAAATCTCGGGATCATCAAAATAACGACAAGTGTCCAGAGCACCAGTTTTGGATCATCAGAAAGAACGAATTGATCGAGGAAAGGGACCAGAAGAGAACCTACTCACCGGAGGCGTAATCGCCATGATTTACGGAGGTCCGGCAAGTGGTGACTCCAATAGGGCAAGGAAAACCTTGATCCGTGCGGAAACACAGGATTTTCCTTCCAAATATAGACCCAGACGCACACCATATTCGAGGTAAGTACAACAGAAGAGGAATTAGTGTTCAAAAACCTTGACCTGGAGGCCCCTCGTTGGGAACATAATGACGCCCTGGTCATTTATGCAACAATTTCTAATTTCTAGGTGAAAAAGATATTGGTGGATTCGGGAAGTTCCGCAGATATCATATTACATAACGCTTTCGTGAAGTTAGGGATTGACAATGCCTCATTAACTCCACTGAACACACTGCTGGGTTTGGAGGAGAAGTCGTTGAAGCATTAGGAGAAGTCACTCTCCCACTGTCATTGGGTTCTAACCCAAAGGATAACCAAAATGGTGAAATTTCTCATGGTGAAGTCTCCATCGGCAGACAACATTATTTTAGGGCGTCCTAGCTTGAATCTGTTTAGAGCAGTGGGTTCCACATACCATATAAAAATCAAGTTCCTCACGCCCGAAGGAGTTGGCGAGGCTACGGGTGACTCCAGGTTGTCAAGGGAGTACCATTCCATTACTTTGTAAACAAAATCAAGTGATCGGAAAGGACAAGATGCTTCAGAAAAATCTTCGCAGTCAAGAAAGCAAAAAAAAGAATGTCGTCCGGATCACAGCAAACTCCATATCTTCGAGACGAGTACGGAGAGAATGAAAGAATCAAAACCACTGAAATGCTCAAGAATATAGTAGTGTTACCCGGAATTCCTCAAACAACGGTCAAAATCAGGTCGGATTTTCCAACCCCATTAGAAGATGCCCTAAAAACTTTTCTTAAGGAATACACAGAAATTTTTTCTTGGAAAGATAAAGCATTACCCAGTATACCACCAGACTTTGCAATTCACCACCTCAAGGCATATCCAAAAATTAAACTAGTAAAACAGAATAAAAGAACATTTTGTCAGGAGAAGAGCAAACATATCGCTGAAGAAGTAGAAAAATTATTGATAACTAAGTATATTCGATCAGTTGTGTACCCAGAATGGCTATCAAACGTAGTACTGGTTCCAAAACCAGCGGGAAGTGGAGCTTGTGCATAGACTTCACTGATTTAAATAAAGCATGTCATAAAGACCCATTCCCTCTACCGAGAATTGATGTGTTGGTCGACTCCACAGTTGGCTGTGAAATGCTCAGTTTCTTGGATGCCTACCAATACTATAATCAAATAAGATTGGCACTTGAAGATCAAGAAAAGATAAGCTTCATAACTGACCGAGAGATTTATTGTTTTGAAGTAATGTCATTTGAGCTAAAAAATGTATGAGCAAATAACTAGATACTAGTAAACAAGATGTTTGAAAAGACAATCGAACGCAACATGGAGGTATATATAGATGACATGCTTGTAAAGAGCATACAAGCTTCAACCCACATAGGAGACCTTCAAGAGTGTTTTAACATTTTGAGGAACTATAAGATTAAGTTAAACCCGGAAAAGTGCACATTCAAGGCCAGAGGAGGAAAATTCCAAGGTTACATAGTCTCGGTAAGAGGGATATAAGCTAACCCAGAGAAGATAAAAGCAGCTTTGAACACGTCTCCTCCAAGAACGATGAAGGGGGTGCAAGAATTAACATAACGGATTGCCGCACTTAATCGATTTATCTCCCGATCAGCAGAAAAAGGCTTACCATTTTTTAAAGTGCTAAGACAAGGAATGAATTTCAAGTGGAAACTTGCTTGTCAACAAGCTTTCGATGATTTGAAGAAATATTTAGTCACACCTCCCTTGCTTGTAAAACCATAGGAAGGTGATACCCTGTTTCTTTATCTAGCTGTTTTAGAAGCAGTCAGTGCCGTGCTGGCATTAGAGGATGGGCACGAGCATAAGCCAGTATATTATGTGAGCAAAGCATTGCAGGGAGCAGAACTATGATACACTAATATTGAAATGTTAGCACCGGCAGTTGTCATCGCAGGTATAAAGTTACGCCCATATCTCCAATCTCATCAAGTAGTGGTGTTAAGTAATCATCCTCTGAAGAAAATACACTCCAGCCCAGAGGCGTCAGGCAGAATGGTCAAGTGGGCAGTAGAATTAAGCGAGTATGAGTTGGAATTCCAACCACGCCCAGCAATCAAGGCCCAAGTTCTCGCAGATTTCATAATAGAAATGGAAACAATCGATGTAGAAAGTTCCGCCCCTACCTGGACAGTTTTTGTCGATGGATCTTCAACCACATAAGGAAGTGGAGCTGGGATTTTATTAGAGAACCCACAAGAAGACAAATTCCGGTATTCCATAAAATTCCAGTTTACAGCATCAAATAACGAAGCAGAATATGAATTTATGATAGCAGGTATCAAGTTAGTTATAGTTGTCGTAGCCAGAATACTAGTAGCACACAGTGACTCCTAGTTTGTGGTTAATCAACTTTGAGGAATTATTCGGCCAAATAAGAGAATATGGCTAAATACATATTTCGGATTAACGACTGCTCTCACGACTAGAGAACTATGAAATAAATAAAATACCTCGAGTCAAAAACGAGGAAGCAGACAAGCTAGCGAAAATGGCGAGTTCTATGGCAAACATTGACAGTCGAAGAGTCACCTATCTAACGCTAGATAATGACGAATTAGAGGAGGCAGTTCTTGACATTCTGTGTACCGAAGAAAATGGACCAACATTGAGAGATGAAATCATCAGTTACCTAGTGCAGGGACACTTGCCGCAAGACTCCACCTTGGCTCGAAAACTTAAAGTGAAGGCTGCTCGATTCATAGTCATAGACAAAGAGCTTTACAAGAAAGGCTACTCCCAAACATATTTGAAGTGCCTCACTCCAAACAAAACTAACTATGTACTTCGAGAGATTCACGAAGGCATTTGTGGAAATCATTTAGGGGGAAGGGCTTTGGCTGGGAAAGCTTTAAGGCAAGGTTATTTATGGCCAACAATGAAGCGTGATGCTGAAAAATTAGTGAAACATTGTCGGTCCTGCCAAGATCATGCCAATATCAACCACCAACCAGCTACTCTGTTGCAGCCTTTGGAAAGTCCTTTGACTTTCGCACAATGGGGTATGGATATTGTAGAACCATTCTCACTCGCTCCTGGACAGATTAAGTTTATTATCGTCGCTGTGGACTACTTTACAAAGTGGGTAGAAGCGGAACCCTTGGCCAAGATAGCAAAAAAATATGTAATAAACTTTATAAGGAAGAACATAATGTGTAGGATCGGGATAATGTGAGCTTTTGTCTCCGATAATGGGACACAGTTCTCAGGGTCCAAGTTGAAAAAATGGTGCAGGAGTTTTCTATCAAACAATTATCTACTTCAGTAGGAAATCCCCCGGCTAATGGACAACGGAAGTAACAAATCACACGATCTTGCAACATCTCAAGACTCGATTAGGCGAAGCCAAAGGGAAATGGGTGGAAGAAATTCCTAGTGTCCTATGGGCCTATCGGACGACGTCGCGTACATCCACGGGAGATTTTTCTTTCAACTTGGTTTATGGAGTATAAGGTGTAGCCCCGGCAGAAATTGGAGAACCATCGCTGAGAGTACAACAGTATCTTCAACAAAAAATAACAGACTATGAGGTTATCCTTGGAGCTTATAGATGAGCTGAGGGAAAAAGCGTCACTCTGTGCAGAAAGATGCAGAGCAAGGATGTAAGGCCCGAAAATATTAAATTATTACTTATGGGATTTGAGAATTTAATTCCATATTATGGGCTAATATTGATTTAAGAAGTGAAATAAATTATAGATTTAATTTCCGAGCCGAAAATATTTAATTTGGAATTTTCTGGATTTTGAGAATTAAATTTTGAGAATTCTTAAATTAAAAGAATAAATATTCGATTTTAATATTTATGGAATTTGAGATTAAATTCCATATTTCGGGAATTAAAGAAGATTAATTTTGAAGATACAACCCGATCAGGAACTGATTTGAGAATATCGAAGATTCGAGGACTAAAGAGCAATAGGCCGGGATTATTGATTTAATCCAAATTTATTTAATTTTAATCCGAGTATATTTAATTTGGAAATATTTATAGTTTAGATTTAAATTCTAATATTCTTAAATTATTTTGGATTGAAATTGAATAAAACGAAGGCCGAGGACTGAATTGTAATTAAAGAAGACTTGAGGGACTAAATTGCAAATATGCAATACATATCTGATTTTACATTAGATTATCAGCATGAAACGTGTTTGTAGCATAGGAAATTCAGAAAAGGAAAGGGAGAAAATCGAACAGAGGCCGAACCCTCTTCATTTTCTTTTGAGTTCTTGTTTTCAAATCCTCGTAACTTTTGATCCGCTCGTCCGATTTCAATTCCGAAAGATGTTCTGGAATCCTTGCGACGAGAACTTCAATTTTATGTAAGTATTATGATATGTTTGATAGATTTCAAAATCAGTTATGAGCAGAGATCAGAACTTGATGTTAGTTTTGTGTTCATGCATGTTCATTCATTCCGATATTGAAACCGAATCGACGATTTGATGTTGAATGAACTTGTCATGATTTCCAGCATGTATATAAAGAGTTATAGCAGCTGATTGTGTTTAACATGCTGGTGTATGAGGTTATAGTGATGATATATCACACGTTTATGAAATTAAAGAAGTTAACGTCGAATTCGATATTTCGTCGGTTACCGATATTTAATCGCTACGCCGTCGATTGATGTTTTGAAGCCGTTTTGATAGCCAATGACTGAGATAAGACCTTCTTTGAAATGTTATCAATGATATAGCATTTTTATTTCTCAGTTTCAGATGAGTTTCAAAGGCTAACGACTCACGACTCCGAGTTGTATCGAAGAAGAAGACGTTGAGGTTTGAAGCGATATGATTGATGACATATTGATGATTTTGAATCGATATTGAAATGATTGAATAGAATGAAGATTGATATAAATGTTTGATGCTTTGTTTCAGATTTGAAGCGTTCAAAACAGAAGAAATACGAAGGTATAATGACGACATCGCGAGTCAGGGACTTTGAAACTCAAGAACGACTATTCTTGAGTTATCCCACCAAAATCACATACGTATTTATTGTTTTGATTTGATTTTGTTGTTGTCGATCCATCCCAGGTAGTGGATCTTTGATTTGAGTCGATATGATTATGATACGAGACTATATTGAATTGATTCTATGCCAAGGTTGCGGTTAACCTTATTTTCTAGCCCAGAATGGCTATGTTAGATGAATATTCATGTCAAGATCGGATACGAATCTTGATGGCAATGAAGTTGAATGAATCAATTCTCGATCGATCGAAAGAAGCGTTATTTACTCTATTTGTTGAGTCGAGTTAAATAGAGTCGATATGATTTATTTAATGCTTTTGATATGTTGCTTATACTGAGATGATTTCTCACCGGAGTTTATCCAGCTGTTGCTTTGTTTTGTATGTGTGCATTGCAACAGATGGGGCAGGAGCTAGTCTGAGAGGACGTTGATAGCTCGGGAGCGAGATTTAGCAAGTGTGGAATCGGGTTTTAAGTTGAAAAACTTGACATGAAACTTATGTTTTAGAAGCTCACTTTTGAGACTTGGTGTAGCTTGTAGTTTCATGCCTTTTGAGCTATTTATTTGATGTAATAAATGCATGATTTGATGTTAGGAACTTAATATATGAATGTATGCATGTTCTTAGATTTTATAACATGTTTTAGACTTGAATTTGATAGCTTGGAATGGATGGAAAGGATCAAGAATGGATGCTGAAAAACAGGGTGAAATTCTGCCCAGGAAGCGCCCGAGCTGCAGTTTTTAGCAGCCCGAGCGCGAGCCTTCTGTTTTGGAAAAGATCAGGGGCGCCCGGGCGGTAGTTTTTAACCGCCCGAGCCCACCCCCTTTTGAAAAAAAAATAAAAATTTCTTGATCCTTATTCTTTCCTTATTAGATTAATGATGCTTATTCATTAATTGCTCCTTAAGATTTGAGATTAGCAACCCGAGGCCCCACAAAGGATGACCAAAGAATTTAATAACAAGGTGAAGCACATGTCATTTCAAGTAGGAGATTTTGTATTAAAGAAGGTAGATGTCCTGCGCCCAGTAGGAAAGCTCGACCCGAAGTGAGAAGGATCGTACAAAGTAATCGAGATAGTTAGAGGAGGAGCATATCATCTTCAGCAGTCGAACAAAAAAGTACTACCAAGAACATGAAATGTCGCTAACCTGAAAAAGTTCTACGTATGAACATCTATGAGAAAATAATGTTATCCACTATTACTTTTGTTTCAATGTAGTCACTTGCAGTACTTTGTTTTCTCATACGAATTTATTAATAAAGTTATGTTGTCTATTTACATTTGTCTGCGTAATGGAACAAAATTACACTACCACACTAAGAAAGTGATAAAATGGGCAAAAACACCATGAGACCCAAGCTATCATAATACACCTCCCACGCATAAGAGGCATGGCCAGCCCAACAAGGAAAGTTTGATGCTGTAAGAGGTCACCCAAACACAATACAAGTCCCGAGACACCTTGACACTGATAAGTTAGGCAAGGAATTCTCGTTGAGACAAAGAATTTAAAGAGAAAACAAGAAGCTCAAAAAGACCAAGCATCTACGAGTAGGAAGCCAAGAAGCTTGAAGAATGATAAAACAAGTAATAACGCAGGAACGTCGTAATATAATAGATAAATTACTAACGCGAGTAAATAGTACAAATAACCATAGTCAGAATCCAGCACCATGAACAAAAGGAATATAAATAGAACGACTAAAAACCTAAGAACATCATAGATATTGAGGAGGCAAAGTCATCCATCCTCAGTCGCCTCATTGGTAGGAAGCAAGGTCTAAGGCTTCATAATCTCGATACCAGCATACCCCATCAGAAGATCACCAGTAGGAGGATTCGGCACAACACCAACCGGAAACTTAGGAACCTGGGGTGAGATCTTCATAATGAACTCCTCGGGAACTGAACCCATCAAGCAGAGCTGGCAACGACAATCCCGAAAAATCTCATCATGAAGTTCAAAAGCAAGACTGAAGATATCATCGGTGCATGTAGGAGAAGCACGACAAACAGCCACCTCTTTATCCCCAACTTTTTGAACGAAAGATTTTCCTAAGTTAGATGCCAGGAAACGATCACCGGTCCTCACTTCAGAGTAGTACTTCTTGTATAGAGCACTAAGCTCCTTGCGCAAGATGTCACTATCTCTTATCTTTTCCTCAGCCCTTTTGCTCGACAGGGACAAGTCCTGCTTTAGCTTAGTAGTCTCCAACCGAAGGTGCTCATTATCGTCCGTCAGCTGCGCCAGCTCTCGGCAGAAAAGATCCTCATCATCCCAATGCTTCTCCTCTCGGAGCTGGTAGATGCATGCCAATGATACCACGCGAGAGGAACAAGAGATAAAATTAGATCACAGAACAAGCACTCCAGCTCACCAAAGCAAAAAAAAATAAAAATAGAGGAGTACCTGGCAACCTTTCGAAGCTAAGGAGTGCGTCGGAGCTGTAGAAGGCTGAACGAATAGGTGAGCAACGTCATAATCACCAATCATCTCTCTTTTTTTTTCCACCCTGATCTGGATCCTCTACATCCACATTCTCCTTAGAGTTAACCCTCTCCAGTAATAGAGGATTCTTGCGTAAAACTCGAGAAGACGGTGAGGAATCTCCTCGACCTCTTTTAGGGATCGGAGGGGTGACGGTGTATCTCAGCCTTTTCCCGTCTTCATTTTCTCTGGCTCCCGGACCTCATCTTCGATCACCTATGTCAGCAAGTGCATGAAGATGACGGAAGAGGAGGATCTTGACGGCCCTGGGAGCTAGATCCTCGACCACGGTCAGACAGAGGATCTGTAGATCGAGGGACAGGGGGACAGCGCCTATCCTCGCCCTTCTTCTCCTCAGTAGATGGAGGCCTCCCAACGGTATTTTCTCGATCTTGAAAGCTAGATATGCCTACGCATGTCCCTAAAATAAAACAAGGCATTGAATATAAAAAATTAACGAGAAACACGCAGGGATAAATCGGTAAGGTGCAGAGAAATTGTCACAAGGCAAAAAATACCACCAGAAAGTAAGCTTCTAGGATCGGAAAGTTTGTCAAATAGTCCTAGAGTTTGACCTTGAACTTACACACATCGATGAGTCTTCGTCATTTTCACAATATTACAACTAGAGCTCCAAGAAAGAGGTACTTCCTACCCACAGTCTTTAACAAAGAAAAATTGATCCCGCCAATCCCCTCGCGGCGAGCGAAGTCTAGTCATAAAATTTCAACCAGCACGAGGTTGTAAGTAGATAAAGTAATCCAACCGAAGACACCACACAAAAAATAGAATGAAATAAAGATGCGGTCGCAGGAATTTGAAGCTCGCTTACTTGGCGACAAAAGCTCGAAAAATAAATGAAAAAATTCGAGGTCAGTTGACCGAAGCTTATACCTAAGCTACGCGCCACCTCAACTAATAAGGGGTGAGGAGGGATAGAAAAACCACAATTAAAGTATGTTAGGGTCACAGTAAAGTATCCCTAAGGGGGTTTGTGGAAGAAATCCCCTAAGCTAGAAATCTTCCACCCGCAGTTAGATGAAAAACTCAATTTGTCAGTCAAATTCTTCACATTTTGGAGAGATAGAAGGCTCTGCTCTATATCCCTCGAAATGATATCCTGATCCACGTCTCTAGAAATAGGATCGGGTGGAGCACTCAGTGATAACGGTACTAAGGGTCTGGGAGCAGAACAAGCCTTACGTACATCTATAGAGCCGCATTCACTCGAAGAACCCAAGTCACCAAAGAGGTTCAAGTCACCCAGAGAACCCAGGTCGCTCAGAAGATAGGGCGTATCAGAATAATATGAGCAAGTATATTAAGATTCATCCTCACTAAATCTAAGCGCGGAGTGGGAGGATACTTTAATGCGACCCTGACACACTTTAACAGTGGTTTTTCTATCCCTCCCGACTCCTTGCTAGTCGAGGTGGCGTAGAGTCAAGGTATAAGCTTCAGTCAACTGACACCGAACGCTTTCTTTTACTTCTCGGGGTTCCGCAACCGAGTAAGTGAGCTTTACCTTCATGTTAACGCATCTCTATTTTATCCTCTTTTCTCCGCACAGTTTCTTCGACCAAATTTTTTCGTTTATTTTCAACCTCGCACTGGCTGCAAGTTCGTGGCTTGACTTCGCTCTCCGCAAGGGGATTGGCGGTCCCAGTTTTTCTTTGTAAAAGACTATGGGTGGGAGGTTCCCCTTTCTTGGAGCTCTAGTTTTAGTATTGTGAAAATGATAGAGACTCATCGACGTCTGCAGGTTCAATTTCAAACCCTAGGACTATTTGACAAACTCTTTGATCCTACAAGCTTACGTTTTGGTGGAAATTTTTTTTCTTGTGACAATTTCTTTGCATCATACCGATATTTTATTTCTGCGTGTTTTTCATCTATTTTTTTATATTTAACTCTGTTTTGTTTATTCGTAGGGACACATGTAGGCTTATCTAGCCTTCGGGATCGAGAAAAGACCGTTGGGAGGCCTCTGTATACTGAGTAAAATAAGGGCAAGGATACGCGTTGTTCCCTTGTCCCTCGATCTACAGGTCCTCCATCTGACCGTGGTTGAGGATCCAGCTCCCAGGACCATCCGGATCCTCCTTCTCTGTCGACGGATCGTCGTGCTCTTGGTGACTCAGGTGATCGAAGACGAGGTCCGGGATCCAGAGGGAATGAATAGGGGAAAAGGCCGAGTGATGCCGTTACGGCGTTACCCTTCCGATCCCTAAAAAAAGGTCGAAGAGACCCCTCACCATCTTCTCGTGTTGCACGCAAGAATCCTCTATTGTTGGAGGGGGTTAACTCTAAGGAGAATGTGCAATCGTTCTGGGATGTAGATTACCCAAATTTGGGTTGGAAAAAAAATGAGAGAGATGATTGGTGATTATGACGTTTCTCACTTGTTCCCTCAGCCTTCTACAGCTCTGTCGCACACCTTGGCTTCGATAGGTTGTCAGGTACTCCTCTATTTTTGTTTTGCATTGGTGAGTTGGAGTGCTTGTTATGTGATCTAATTTTATCTCTTGAAAGCATCTACCAGCTCCGAGAGGAGAAACATCGGGATGCTGAGGCCCATTTTCACCGAGAGCTGGCGCAGCTGACTAAAGATAATGAGCGCCTTCGGTTGGAGACTAATAAGCTAAAGGATGACTTGTCCCTGTCGAGCAAGAGGGCTAAGCAAAAGACAAGAGACGGTGACAACTTGCACAAGGAGCTTAGTGCTCTATACGAGAAGCACTACTCTGAAGTGAGGATCGGTGAGCGTTTCCTGGCATCTGACTTAGGAAAATCTTTCGCTCAGAAGGTTGGGGATAACACGGTGGTTGCTTATCGTGCTTCTCCTATACACTGATGATATCTTCAGTCATGCTTTTGGACTTCAAGACGAGATTGTTTGGGATTGTCGTTACCAGCTTTGCTTGATGGGTTCAGTTCCCAAAGAGGTCATTATGAAGATCTCACCCCGAGTTTCCTACTGCTGCTGTTGTGTCGGATCTTCCTACTAGTGATCTTTTGTTGAGGTGAGCTGGTACCGAGATTATTGAAGCCTTGACCTTTCTTCCTGCCGATGAGACGACCGAGGATGGATGACTCTTGCCTTATCAATATCTATGTTGTTAGGTTTTTAGTCTTTATTGTTATATTCCTTTTGTTTATTTTGTTGGATTCTGACTACGTTTATTTTTACTATTGACTCACGTTAGTACTTATCTATTATACTACGATGTTCCAGCGTTATTGCTTGTTTCACCACTTTTCAAGCTTCTTGGCTTGCTACTCGCAGATGCTTGGTGTTTTTGAGCTTCTTGTTTTCTTTTAAATTCTCTGTCTCGACGGGACGTCTTTGCCTAATTTGTCAATGGCAAGGTATCTCAGGACTTGTATTGTGTTTGGGTGACCTCTTACAACGTCAAACCTTCCTTGTTTGGATGCACATGCCTCTTATGCGTGGGAGGTTTATTATGACGGCTTGGGTCTCATGGTGATTTTGGCCATTTTACCACTTTCTTCGTGTGGTAGAGAAATTTTGCTCCATTACGCAAATAAATGAAAATAGACAACTCAAATTTATTGATGACTTTATATGAGAAAACAAAGTACCGCAACTGACTTCATAGAAACAAAAGTGACAATGGATAACATTATTTTCTCCTAGACGTTTATACGTAGAACTTATTCAGGTTAGCGATATTCCATGTTCTTGGAAGTAATTTCTTGTTCGGCTGCTGTAGGCGATACACTTCTCTTCTGACTATCTCGATATATTTATACGGGCCTTCCCACTTTGGGTCGAGCTTTCCTATTGGGCGCAGAACATTCACCTTCCTTAATACCAAATATCCTACTTGAAATGGCATGTGCTTCACTTTGTTATTATATGCTTTGGTCATCATTGCTCTGCATTTTTCTGCACGGAGTGATGCTTCTTCCCTCAGCTCATCTATAAGATCCAAGGATAACCTCATAGCTTGTTCATTTTCTATCGAAAGATATTGTTGTACTCTCAGTGATGGTTCTCCGATTTCAGCAGGAGCCACTGCTTCTACCCCATAAACTAAGTTGAAAGGAGACTCCCATGGATGTTCATGAAGTCGTCCGATAGGCCCATAGGACACTAGGAAGCTCGTCCACCCATTTCCCTTTGGCTTCGCCTAACCGAGTCTTGAGATGTTGTAAGATTATGCGATTTGTTACTTTTGTTTGTCCATTAGCCAGGGGGTTTCCTAATGAAGTGAAGAATTTCTCGATAGAAAACTTCTGAGACCATTCTTTCAACTTGGATCCTGAGAACTGTGTCCCATTATCGGAGACAAAAGCTCGTGGTATCCTGAACCTACAGATTATGTTCTTCCATATGAAGTTTATTACGTCTTTTTTCTGTTATCTTGGTCAAGGGTTTCGTTTTTACCCACTTTGTGAAGTAGTCTACAGCTATGATGAGAATCTTTCTCTGCACAAAAGCAGGTGGGATTGGTCCTACAACATTCATATCCCATTGTGCAAAAGTCAGGGGACTTTCCAAAGGCTGCAAGAGGGTGGTTGGTTGGTGATTGATATTGGCATGCTCCTGCCAGGCCCGACAGTGTCTCACTAATCTCTAAGCGTCACGCTTCATTGTTGGCTAGAAATAACCTTGCCTCAGAGCTTTCTCGGCAAAGGCCCTTCCCCTAAATTATTTCCACAAATTCCCTCGTGAATATCTTGAAGCACATAGTCAGCTTTGTTTGGAGCGAGGCACTTCAAATATTGTTAGGAGTAGCCTCTTCTGCTGTCAATGTTTACCATAGAACTCGCCATTTTTTCTAGCTTGTCTGCTTCCTCGTTTTTGGCCCGAGGTATTTTCTTTATTTCATAGTTCTCTAGTCGTGAGAGAAGTTTGTTAATCCGAAGTACGTATTTAGCCATCTTCTCCTCTTTGGACGAATAATTTCCTCGCAGTTGATTAACAAGAAGCTGGGAGTCACTATGTGCTATTAGTCATCTGGATCCGGCAGCTAAAGCCAGCTTGATATCTGCTATTATAGCTTCATACTCTGCTTCGTTATTTGATGCTATAAACTGTAATTTTATGGAATACCGAAAATTGTCTCCTTGTGGGTTCTCTAATAAAATCCCATCTCCACTCCCTGATGTGGTTGAAGATCCATCGACAAAAACTGTCCAGGCAGGGGCGGAACTTTATGCATCTATTGTTTCTATTTATACTATGAAATCTGCGAGAACTTGGGCCTTGATTACTGGGCATGGTTGGAATTCCAACCCATACTCGCTTAATTCTACTGCCCACTTGACCATTCTGCCTGACGCCTCTGGGATGGAGTGTATTTTCTTAAGAGGATGATTACTTAACACCACTACATGATGAGATTGCAGATATGGTCGTAACTTTCTACCTGTGATGACAACTGACAGTGCTAACTTTTCAATATTAGTGTATCGTAGCTCTGCTCTCTGTAATGCTTTGCTCACATAATATACCGGCTTATGCTTGCGTCGTTCCTATAATGCCAGCACGGTACTGACTGCTTCAACTGAAACTGCTAGATAAAGAAACAGGTTATCTGAAACGAACCTAACTCGTAAATTTTTTTTTTAAAAATATTGCCCATTCATATATGCATCTATACTTAAAACAGATTTTCGTAAAATTTAATACATAATAAAAAGTGTTTTTATGTCAAAATTTAAATTCTCGAACACATTATAAATCCATGTGTAAGTATTCAAAAACGTAAAATGCGGAAAATAGTTTGATACAATTTCATAATCCTTGAAACATAAAAGCGTGAAGGTCACGGGTGTGCTAGCTTGCCACGAATGCTCAGAGGTCCTCGCCGCCAGTCGGGACCACAACCTTCTGACTAACATCATACTCACCTGCACACCATTTAGAACTAGTGAGCCTAAAGGCCCAGCATGCTCTAACTTTAATAACAAGTACTACTAAATAAAACCACATGCAAGCACATAACGTATATAAAAATAACCTGAGGATTCTAATGCATGCATGATCGTAAAATCGTATGCATAAACTGCGTCGTAATCTAAATCATAACATAATACATAACATAAGCATTGTCATGTCATACACATAAAAATAATTTTATGTAGGTCATATCAGTGAAGTGTAACCTAATTCGATTGATCAATCTAAATCCATCGTACGTGCTGGCGGCCTGTGGGGTGTACCCCTAACGCCCTATGCCACTTCACCCAACTTTTGGGAATCCATAGGTTCATAATCGTAAGTGGAAAGGTCATCGGGCCCGGTATCCCGACCTCCAGTCCCGTGTTTGTCACAAATCACTTCAACTTCTCAAAAAGATTTTCTTTACATGCCCGTTATTTCATCATAAAATACATGCATGAATCATGAACTTAGAAATATCATTTTCTTAAAATTTTGCGCGTAAATATATATTTAATTCATTTTTCATAATAAAAATCATACTTATATCAAAATATACATATACATCTATTAAATATATATTAAAAGACTATTTTGTTTGTCACTGGTTAGTTCGAGTTGCTGCCCCTTAACTAAAGCCCATAAACTTAGACTAGCTCATTAACATTTATAATGGCCCAAAAATACTTAGACTAGCTCAATCACACTTAAAATGACCCAATCAGACTTAGATTGGCACAATAGTACTTAGTCCAACTTAAAACTTAGCTCAACCAAATAATTAAACAACTTAGGCTCATTAACAAATTTAGATCAATTATTAAATTAAACCTCCAGTAAATATCTTAAGCCCAATAAGCTTGGCTCAATAACTAAATCAATTCATTCAAGCAAAAATAACACTTTATCCCAAATAAACAATTAAGCCCAATAAATAAATTAAACCCAATAAACATTTTAGACTCAATAACTAAATTAAGCCCAATGAACATCTTAGGCCCAATAACAAAATTGACCCAATGAATAAACTAAACACTTAGACTCTTAAATAAATTACCCGACCCAACATAAAAGAATCCGGCACCAAACCATAACATGTGACCCTAAATATCCTCAACTAGCTTCCGATCTGCGAAAAATCACACAATAATCAAAAGTCAACCCTGGTCAACTTTGGTCAAACTTTGACCAAAAATTACCGAACTTTATTGCGCTCTCACCGCTTAACGATTTCAAATCTCGAATCGAAACTTGGATATTCGGATCTACCACGTCGAGGCGATCAAAAATGGTTAACATGTCGGAGGTCGCCGGAAAAGTGGGGGAGACGGCGGCGCGGAGGCGGTGATCCAAACGTGCTCCAAAAATTATGAAATTTTCCAGATATATAGAGCACGACGAGACGATTCCAACCATCTAATCCACACCCGAAACGGAGGTCCGACGCGCCGGCGATCGGAGAAAAACCAGGCGGAGGCGATATATTTTCCGGGCTCTGATCTACGCCATTTCTGCACCAAAATGCTCCCATGAGCTAGTGAAATACTCTTCACAACTCAAAGAATCGATTACTGGCTTTAGAACCAACAAAAATGAGCTCAAAACATCAAAATCTCACCGAAGAAGACGATGAACAGTGCCGACGAAATTCTGTGCAAAACCCGTATGTTCTAACTCGATTTTCCGACGATCCAACCATCTGATCTTTGATTTCTTGGTACCAAAAGACTTTTCTTGATGTTGGCTACAAAGTCACCGTTCGGATCTTCGATCGGATCTTTGGTGAATGGCCGGAAAAATAAAAAACGTGGACTGCTAGAGTGAATCCGAAAATTGGGTTAAAATTGGGAAAAATCTATAATCTGTGTTTTCTTTTATGAGGTTCCCGTGCTTGTTTTTCTATTTATAGTAATCCAATATTTTCAGGTCTCGGACTAATTTATTTGATACACAACTGGTAAAAATTAGTCATAAATCTGATATTTTCCGTTACACACACTCAACATCTATTAACACCAGTTTCTAAAATTATTGACTTTGACCAGTCGATTGGACTCATAATTTTTCGTTACACACACTCAACAACTTGTTTGCAGTCTAATACAAGGGGTGAGCGAATCAATTCAAGGCTTCATGAACAAGGGATACGAGTCAATCAATCAATATCAAATCAGGTGATCACCTGTCAACAAGTATGACATCATGTCCATCATCAATACAAATCAAAATCAAGGTTGTCAGCGTGGCTTACACACGAGGAATTCCGCACGCACTCAACGAAAATGAAATAAAATCCCAAGGTGTAATCCGATGTCAACAAAATAAAATCAAGATCCCAATGGAATAGAATAACAATACTCACCCAAATCAATATCCATGTCTAGATTTAGAATTCAAGTTCTCAAGAAATACGAATTTCCGAAATTCATAACCAAAATATCATTCGAAACCAAATTGACTGAATCTTCAATGAACAATTTCATGCGAATCAAGGAATGCATGAACTACAAGAATGATTCCAATATTTTCAGAAAGAATCGATAAAATGGCTCGCGTAACTGATTTCCTCTATCAAAATCACCTTCCCAATCCCTCACAAAATCAACTAAAAGTCAATCAATACTTAATTACTCAGTTAGAACTATCACCAAATTCCCAAATTTTATATCTGCAACAAACTAATTCATCTCTCAATAGTACCCTTCACCCGAATCATTTGGCTCAACGATTCCTGAGAAAAATGAAATTTGTATTCCTCAATAGCAATCAATCATATCTCTAAGAGAATTCTCAAAACATTCTCTCCGACCCAACATTCGCATCTAACATATAGCAAACAATTACTAAAAATCCTCAAAAACTACTGAAAGATAAAAAAATGCGTAGCTCCAGAATCTAGCAACACAAACGTAGTAATACCTCTAATGCTAACATACCCTGCACGCAAAAAATTTCCCAACAAATATAGACCGTTCTTCAAGAGCAACCAATTAACATCTAAAGTTCAATCCTAAGAATGCTAATTTCACCAATTTAGAATTCTCATCCTACACATGCATTTCTAAAACACAAGTACAACATTCAAAAAATTTCCAATACAAATCTTAACTAAGCATCCCATTAACTGAAATTTAAGAACGCAAATTAGGACTATCCGCGATAAGAGAAGTATCATGATATGCATCCTCAACATGCACCACAAACAAGCGCCCTGTGGTTTGCCTCGCCCTGTGACAGTTACTCGAAATTGTTCCGGATCATCGCAATGGTAGCACCTGCCTAAGCAAACCAAACACTTTCCAGAATGAGGCCTCTGACGCTGTCTGTAGAAATGTACACCTCCAGTGCTAGGAGCAACTGTCCCCTAATGCTGCTGTCTTTGCTGGCCCAGCGTCCTCTGCTGCTGCTGCTGCTGCGGTCTAAGAGAATCTGAGCCCTTAGACGACCCAAGATAAGACTTTTATGCTGGCTGCTGCAAGGAATGTCCTCTAGATGACTGTTGGAACTGCCTCTTATTCTGGAAGTCAGCCTGCATCTCCTTCCTCCCCTTCTCAGACCGGTATGCTCGATTAACCTCTACCTTGTACGTTGTCACGTCCGTCATGGAAGCATCATGCTTGATGTTAGACTTCAAGACATTAGTGAAATGTCGCAGCCTCTCGTTCTCCACTGTAGAAATTGTGGACACGAAGTGACAACCCTGCTCGAACTTCCTCAGATACTCGGCCACCGTCCTGTCTCCCTGTCGGAGGTTCATGAAGTCACAAATTAGCTGGCCTCGCACATCCTCTGTGAAGCACTTCTTAAGGAAAGCCGTCTTGAAATCCCTTCAAGTCATCCTAGCCAGATCAAGACCAGTCACTGCGTCTTCCCACTAGAGAGCTGCATCATCCTTCAACATGTAGATTGCGCATCTGACCCAATCGGCATCCTGGGTCCCCATGTAGGCAAAGATCATCTCCAACGCTAGAATCTACTCCTCAGCCACAAGTGGATCACAGGTCCACGCAAAATCCTTCGGTCCCTGCTTGCAGAACTTCTCAGTGATGTCCTCCTCGTGCGCCCTCCTAAGCTGTCCCGCCTGATGCTCAAGTAAACTTGTGATACCAGCTAGCATGCCCATGCTGGCCCTCTCAAAAGCTGTGAGCGGTAGAGCTGCAGGTAAAGGTAGAGGCGAAAGTGGATCCTGATTACCCGCATCGCAAACTACGCAACTCGGAGGCATACTGCAATTCCCAATAATCCCTCACGCAACCGTATTGCATAGCTATGTATATTAATTTAAACGCCTTATAACATAAATTTCAGTGAAAACTCTAACTCATGGGTCCCATTTGTAAAACATAATTAAAAGTATTTAAAAACTCACAGACTGGCAGTGCGACTTCTGAGCTCCACGTAGCAGGCTAGCTAACCCTCCAAGGACCTTGCTCTGATACCAAATGAAACGAACCTAACTCGTAAATTTTTTTTTTAAAAAAATATTGAATATATGCCCATACATATATGCATCTATACTTAAAATAGATTTTCAAAAAATTTAATACATAATAAAAAGTGTTTTCATGTCAAAATTTAAATTCTCGAACACATTATAAATCCATGTGTAAGTATTCAGAAACGTAAAATGCGAAAAATAGTTTGATACAATTTCATAATCCTTGAAACATAAAAGCACGAAGGTCACGGGTGTGCTAGCTTGCCACGAATGCTCAGAGGTCCTCGCCGCCAGTCGGGACCACAACCTCTTGACTAACATCATACTCACCTGCACACCATTTAGAACTAGTGAGCCTAAAGGCCCAGCATGCTCTACCTTTAATAACAAGTACTACTAAATAAAACCACATGCAAGCACATAACGTATATAAAAATAACCTGAGGATTCTAATGCATGCATGATCGTAAAATCGTATGCATAAACTGCGTCGTAATCTAAATCATAACATAATACGTAACATAATACATAACATAAGCATTGACATGTCATAAACATAAAAATCATTTTCTGTGGTCATATCAATGAAGTGTAACCTAATTCGATTGATCAATCTAAATCCATCGTACGTGGTGGCGGCCTGTGGGGTGTTCCCCTAACGCCCTATGCCACTTCACCCAACCTTTGGGGATCCATAGGCACATAATCGTAAGTGGAAAGGTTATCAAGCCCGGTATCCCGACCTCCAGTCCCGTGTTTGTCACAAATCACTTCAACTTCCCAAAAATATTTTCTTTACATGCCCGTTATCTCATCATAAAATACATGCATGAATCATGAACTTAGAAATATAATTTTCTTAAAATTTTGTTTGTAAATATATATTTAATTCATTTTTCATAATAAAAATCATACTTATATCAAAATATACATATACATCTATTAAATATATATTTACAGACTATTTTGTTTGTCACTGGCTAGTTCTAGTTGCTGCCCCTTAACTAAAGCTCATAAACTTAGACTGGCTCATTAACATTTATACTGGCCCAAAAATACTTAGACTAGCTCAATCACACTTAAAATGACACAATCAGACTTAGATTGGCACAATAGTACTTAGTCCAACTTAAAACTTAGCCCAACCAAAAAATTAAACAACTTAGGCTCATTAACAAATTTAGCTCAATTATTAAATTAAACCTCCAATAAATATCTTAAGCCCAATAAGTTTGGCTCAATAACAAAATCAATTCATTCAAGCCCAAATAACATTTTATCCCAAATAAACAACTAAGCCCAACAAATAAATTAAACCCAATAAACATTTTAGACTCAATAACTAAATTAAGCCCAATGAACATCTTAGGCCCAATAACAAAATTGACCCAATGAATAAACTAAACACTTAGACTCTTAAATAAATTACCCGGCCCAACATAAAAGAATCCGAAACCAAACCATAACATGTGACCCTAATACACTTTACCCGACCCGGACAACCCACTCGCCCGAGCCCTGCCTGAGCTGTCCGCTAGATAGACCACCCTTACAACCATCCAACTGTTCACCTATTCGACACTAGTTCAAGACATCTTAAAACAACACCCAAAGGGACCTAATCCAACCATCAACCATTGAACAACAACTAAGATCTAGCCATGGCAGAAAAACCATCCACAATACATAAAAACGTGAATAATGCATGAGTTAAAATTTGACCTATCATATCCACATACAAATGCAACAACACAATTTAATCATCGAAACAGTGAATATACTGATCTAAAGGTGTGAGCAAGGAAGGGTATAACATATCTTTGCGTTTAAAACGCACGAAAAACTTATACAGTTGCGGTTGCACTTATCGAGACTCGAAAATCTCATAATCATCCAATTTTGGAAGCTCAAATCCCTAAACTGCTGATTTCTGCCCCTAAATATCCTCAACTAGCTTTCGATCTGCGAAAAATCACACAATGGTCAAAAGTCAATCCTGGTCAACTCTGGTCAAACTTTGACCAAAAATTACCGAACTTTATTGCACTCTCACCGCTTAACGATTTCAAATCTCGAATCGAAACTTGGATATTCGGATCTACCACGTTGAGGCGATCAAAAATGATTAACATGTCGGAGGCCGTCGGAAAAGTGGGGGAGACGGCGGCGCGATGGCGGTTATCCAAACGTACTCCAAAAATTATGAAAATTTTCAGATATGTAGAGCTTGACGAGACGATTCCAACCATCTAAGCCACGCCCGAAATGGAGGTTCGACGCGCCCGCGATCGGAGAAAAACCAGGCGGCGGCGATATACTTTCTGGGCTCCGATCTATGCCATTTCTGCACCAAAATGCTCCCATGAGCTAGGAAAATATTCTCCACGACTCAAAGAATCAATTACTAGCTTTAGAACCAACAAAAACGAGCTCAAAACATCAAAATATCACCAAAGAAAACGATGAATAGTGCCGACAAAATTCTGTGCAGAACCCATCTTTTCTAACTCGATTTGCTGACGATCCAACCGTACGATCTTTGATTTCTTGGTACCAAAAGACTTGTCTTGATGTTGGCTACAAAGTGACCATTCGGATCTTCGATCGAAGCTTCGGTGAATGGCCGAAAAAATAAAAAACATGGACTGCTACAGTGAATCCAAAAATTGGGAAAATTGGGAAAAATATATAATCTGTGTTTTTTTTTATGAGGTTCCCGTGCTTGTTTTTTTATTTATAGTAATCCAATATTTTTGGGTCTCGGACTAATTTATTTGATACACAACTGGTAAAAAATAGTCATAAATCTGATATTTTCTGTTACACACACTCAATATCTATTAACACCAGTTTCTGAAATTATTGACTTTGACCAGTCGACTGGACTCATAATTTTTCAAATTAATTATCAAGTCTAACTTAGACTTTGACCAGTCATCTCAGTCAATATTTCTCCAAATTAAAAATATCTGGCATAATTAATTATTTTTATTTTCATTATCTCAATAATTATCTCAAAATGCCAATATTATCAGATATTCAGAAATAGTCAAACTCATTGACTAATTGGCACGTGTATTTTGTAAATACACTCTATAACTTATTTGGCAGTAATAATTATTTTTTCAACTCAATAATTATTTTAATTGCCAATTAATTTGGTAATAAATTTTTGGGGCGTTACATTATCACCTTCTTGTGCTTTTACAAGAAGGGGAGGTGTGACTAAATATTTTTCAAGTCATCAAAAGCTTTTTGACAATCAAATGTCCACTTGAACCTCTTTCCTTGTCTTAGAACTTTAAAAAATGGCAAACCTCTGTCTGTTGATCGGGAGATAAATCGATTAAGGGCGGCAATCCGTCCCGTTAATTCATGAACCACCTTCATCATTTTTTGAGGAGACGTGTTCAAAACTCCTTTGATCTTCTCTGGTTTAGCTTCTATCCCTCTAACGGAGACCATGTAACCCAGGAATTTTCCTCCTCTGAACTCGAATGTGCATTTTTCTAGGCTCAACTTCATCTTATACTTCCTCCGAATGTTAAAACACTCTTGGAGGTCTCCAATGTGTGTTGAAGCTTGTATGCTCTTTACAAGCATATAATCTATATATACTTTCATGTTGCGCCCGATTGTCTTCTCAAACATCTTGTTTACTAGTCTATGGTATGTTGTTCCTGCATTTTTTCCTGCGAATGACATTACTTCGAAGCAATAAATCCCTCGGTTAGTTACGAAGCTTGTAATTTGTTTCGAAATTTACGCTCACAAGCGCACGGTTGTCAAGTTTTAATATAGTGATGAATAGAATGTCGATCCCACGAGGAGTAATATGAAAATATTCAGTACTTGTAATTAAAATAGTATTAAATTTATTAAAAAAATTAATAATTGAGAGATTTGCAAAAAAATAAAATAAACACTGAATTTTTAGTAGCACACACACAATTTTCAAAGAAATATCAATCAGAGAAAAAATGATCTAGAGGTTTAGATTTCACTTGGTTTCGACAACATCTACTCCTAATTAACTTATTTTCATAAATTCCTTTCAATTTATAGCCAAGAACACTTAAGTGTATTATTTTCCTCTTCCGAGTGCCAAATAATATTTATCAACTACGGTTCAATTCCAATATCCCTATTAAAAATTTAATCATAGCGATATGTGTAAAACAATGTACTTTCTAAGGCTCAATTAAAGTTATATACTCTCCCGAGCTATATAAACAAATAACAGAGTTATTTCTATCGGTCCTATTCAAAATCCCCTCTTCCGAGTGCTGGATTCCAAATAAATATAACAAATCAATTATTGATCAAGTAATTGAAACTCTGTTCTTCACGTTAAGTGCATATTTTCCCTTCAAGTATTCATAAATTCCTTTTAATTAATAGCCAAGAACACTTAGATTATTCTATTTCCCTCTCCAGAGTGCCAAATAGAGTGTATCAACTACAGTCCAATTCCAATATCACTATTAAGAATCTAATTATAGTGATATATGTAAAACGATATTCTTTCTAAGGTTCTATTAAAGTTATATACTTTCCCGAGCTATATAAACAATCAATAGTGTTATTTATATCGGTTCTATTCAAAATCCCCTCTTTCGAGTGCCGGATTCCAAATAAATATAAAAAATCAATTATTGATCGAGTAATTGAAACGTTAATCAACAGTAGAAAAATAATTAATCTAAGGGAATTCAATTCAAAAAATTACGAACTCGTAAAAGTGTCTACACCAGGTTTCATCCAACCTCTAGACTAAGAAATTTAGTTCATAATAAAATTCTGATAAAAATACTTCATGTTCAGAAAAGTATACATCAATTCAGAATTTAATAAATATAAAATAAAGAAACAAAGCCAAATATGCGATGTCGTGTCCGAAAAACGCAATCTTGAAACTCCGTTCTTCACGTTAAGTGCATATTTTCCCTTCAAACTTTCACGACCAATCTCCTCCCAAATTATGTCTGAGTTATGCGGCGGCTTCTTTCAATTATCACTCTCAAATTCCTTTTATACGTTGCAAGAAAAGCCCAATAAGTAGCCCAAGAACTCTAAAATTTCCTTCCCGAGAAATAAAAACTCTTATAGTATTGATGGCGCGGGCGCTCAACATATGATAGGTGGGGGCGCATGAATCTCTGATATAGTCCTTCAATTTATCCATCATAGCACTATAGCGCTTAAGTGTAGCGCTACAGCTTCTTTGTTTTCTTTATAGTGCTCCAAAGTAACGCTACATCCCTTCTCTTGTCCTTCAGCTATTTCGGCTTCTTCTGCTTTCTTCTCATTTTTCCTTTCTTTACAGCTTCTTTTTCTTCTTTTACTCACAAACTCAATAATTCCCTTACATGCATACAAACAACAAAACAACGCATATATCTGCTTGAAACAAAGCAATTAACAATTAAAATCATAAACAATTTAAGTGCGAAAAATTGCACTTATCAAATTCCCCCAAACATAAATATTTGCTAGTTCCGAGCAAAAACTAATCAAAACAAACAAATAAACAACACCCAAGCAATGATAAAAATAATTTTTTCAAAACCAACCGCCTCAGATATCCAACAAAACTTAATCCATGTGCAGTTAAATTTCTCAAGAATTTTCGTGCGTGTGTGAATTACCAATCTTGTCTATCCACCTAGCTTTCGATACACTCATGCAACAAGTTTTTTCATAAAATCATCAACTCCACTCTCTAGTTTCAAAACACTGTCCACCAAGTTCAACTTCTACTCACTAAGATCAAAAGGACTTTTCAATTTATATCACGGTTTTTCATAAAATCACCGGATTTTGCACCGGTTTTTATTATATTTAGCCCCAATAATTACCCGCCAACTTAGCTATAACTAAAGATATGATTCGAATTTCAATCCTCTCGTCTATAACCCAGATGGAACATCAACCTCATTTTATCCGCAAACTTAGCCATTGAGTGGTGATTAGGATTTCAATCCCTTACCAGGCCCGGATGGAGTTGTAAAATTTTTTAAATTTTTTTTTTTTTTTACTTTTTATAAATTTGCAACCCCATTTATTTCGCATACTTAGCCAATGACAAGATAATTAGGATTTTAATTCCTCATCAATGACCCGGATGGAGTTGTTAGTAATTCTTAACATGTTATTGCCTTAATCATTTCTAAGCTCGTAGAAGTCTACCTCGGTTTCAAGTATAAATCAACAAAGTCGAGTCGAATCATCCAATTCATGCACAAAATCACAAAGTTTCTCTAATCACTAGGATCTAGACAATCAAGGCATAGTGCATATTTTGTGAGAACTCAAGAAAAATTTTCACCACTAGAATTTAAAATGCTATTTTCTTCCTCATTCATCATCATAGGCCAAACACACAAATTCATCATCATAGGCCAAACACACAAACACTAACAACACAAACTGAAGCATCACCAACATAAAAAATTCACTTTCTAACATCAAAAAATTCAACTCCGAGCATGCAAGAAACATATGTGCACAAATATGATTATTCACCCCCAAACTTAGATACGATCATTGTCCCAAATGATTGAATTCATGAAAAACAACAAGGGACTCGTACCTTCGACACCGAGCATCAGGACTCGGGTTCATTATCATCTCCATGAAAAAAAATCGCAGCATGAACAGTATCATCAGGAGACCATCGTGGAGGAGGTGGATAAGGAACAACTGTGGGAGGATAATTTTGAGCGAGAGCGGCAGTGAAGTCATGCATATATGCCATATGTGCTCGCATCATCTTCCACTGCTTCTTCATCTAGGATAGTATAACCCTTGAATCCTCAGGTACAGAATGTTCGGCGGCGGGACGCGATGGTAGTGACATAGGACCTTCCAAATGAGGAGGAGCTGGCTCAAAATGTTGTACCGGCTCAGAGGGCTGCAAGGGTTCAGATGAATGTTCAGCAGTACTTTTTGCCTTTTTCTTTGTATCTTGTCTTAGTGTACCAACAAGTTTTATAGGACCTCGTATCGGAAGAAGCTGATCCGTATCATCCCAAACAACACCGGCTAGCTCGCAAAGATCCGTAATCAAGGATGAGTAGGTCATATTGATGGTCGATGATCCCGTAACAACAACAATTATAGAATCCTGAATCACCTACCGACATCAACAGATTTCCCCCGTCACTATGAAATACACAAGACTAGACCTAGCCTTAGTCACATCTGATGTATGTCCAGATGGCAACATCCTAGCAGCCACAAACTCATGCCAGTTATTTGGTTCCCGTCGAAGAAATATGGATGAAAATGTCACAGGTTCTTCCTTCGAATTTCTCTTCTATTTCGCACCATCATTACATAATGTCTGAAGCACAACATCCTCTGGAAATGGACCTCTCTTGAATACTTGATATTCATCATCTTCAATACTGACATGCCATATAGAGTATTAATCGTGCTTCTGTCGAAGAACACCAATTTTTCTTGAACTCTAACTTTAAGATTCACATCCTTGATCATAAAATTCGCGTAAAACTCACGAACCAAAGACATAACAACATCTGGAGGATGCCTGAAAAATGACTCCCAACCACTTCTCCGAGCTTCAATTAGTGCCGGAGCACCATACTCTCTCATGTCCATTCCCCTTTCTTTTTGCATTCTTTTTTCCATCAAATCAATGTAATATTCAGCTGCTGTAGCATTCCAGAAACTGCTTCGATCATACGAGACATCAGGCGTTGATGAAAAATAGCTCTTTTCCCTTTGGTTTTCGGCGGCATTGTGAATCAATAATTCAACATCAATCAATTGCCTTAATCAAATTATCACAATCTCAACCCCAAATCCTAGCAACTGTTCACACACAATTTATCCATACAATTCTACAAACACTTGGTATGCGCCAATTCAATGATATCCAAACTCACTAGCATCAAACGTTCTCCACACCGCAAATCAAAGAACACCACTCACAATTTGAACACGGCTCAAATTGGGGAGAAATTTTTTTTAGCTTTTTACCGTCAAGAAGAAAAACATCACAAACCCTCCGAAAAGCTCTGTTTCTGTTTGAGCGTGAATGAGAGAGAAACGAAATCACAGATGCTCGGCCTTTGTGACGAAGATCAAATCCGAAAGATGTACTTAATTGGTTGATTGTAGGATTTATGAAGGCAAGATCATGCGTCGACTTATAAGAATGTGAAAGTGAGAAGAGACTGTTGTGAAGAAAAGCCAGTATCGTGAACGCACAATTTAGTATCTGAAGAAAATATATTACGCGTAAAGTGTGCGCCTTCAGAAGCGCTATCGCGCATAAAATAGCGCGGTTAAAAAAAATTGTGTTCTTTTGTTTTTATTTTTATCTAATTTATGCTTTAATTTTAGTCCATTTTTCATAATCAGTTAATCTATTATTTTTTAGTGCATTATTGGAAATTTTTGAGACCTAATATTACAAATTTTTGGATTTTTTCAGGATTTGAAAAGTTTTGTCTGAAGCCCATGCGCGCCAACGCAAGCCTTGGAGCATGCCCGCTCTAGTATGTGATATTAAGTCCGAAAGTCATGCGCGCTTGCTCCTGACCTTTTTTGTGCCCCCTGCCCCTCTGCGTTTCACTGATGCAAAAGAGCGCCCCTATCATGCGCTACCGCGCTTCTGAACAGCGCTTATCCATGCGCTACAACGTCTCTCAACCGTGCCATTTCTAGCGCGCTAGCGCTTACGAACCGTGCTACATCTTGGGCTACTGCACTTCCGAAGGGCGCCCACTTTACGCGCAATACGTTGTCTTCAGAGATTAAATTAGGCATTAGGCTCCTCTTTGCATGTCACTGTCTCACTTTCACATTCTTATATCACGATCTCGCCTTCATAAACCTTCCAATCAACAAAATAATGACATCTTTGGGATTTAAACTTCATCAAAAGGGCCGAACCTCTCAGATTTGTTTTCTCTCTCATTCACGCTCAAACAGAAATAGGAGCTTGTGTGCAGTGTTGTGAAGTTTCTTCTTCTTGATGGTAAAAATCTAAACGTTTTCTCATAAATATGAGTCGTGTTCAAATTGTGACTTGAGGCAGTTGGGTTCTTTGATTTGTGGTATTGAGAACGTTTGATGCTAGTGCGTTTTGATATCATTGAATTGGCACCTACCAAGTGTTTGTTGAATTGTCTGGGATAACTTGTGGGTGAACGGTTGCTAGGATTTGAGGTTGAGATTGTGATAATTTGATTAAGGCAATTGATTGATGTTGAATTATTGATTCACAATGCCGCCGAAAACCAAAGGGAAAGGAGATATTTCTTCGTCAACACCTGCTGCCTCGTATGATTGAAATCGTTTCTGGAATGCCACAACAGCTGAATATTACATTGAATTGATGGAAAAAAGAATGCAAAAATAAAAGGGAATGGACATGAGAGAGTATGATGCTCCGACATTAATTGAAGCTCGGAGAAAAGGTTGGGAGTCATTTGTCAGGCGTCTTCCAGATGTTGTTATGTCTTTGGCTCGTGAGTTTATGAGAATTTAATGATCAAGGATATGAATCTTAAAGTTAGAGTTCGAGAAAAATTGGTGGCCTTCGACAGAAGCACGATTAATACTCTATATGGCATTCCAGAAATTGAAGATTATGAATATCAGGTATTCAAGAGAGGTCCATTTCCAAAGGATGTTGTGCTTCAGACATTATGTAATGATGATGCGGAATGGAAGAGAAATTCGAAGGAAGAACCTGTGACATTTTCATCCATATTTCTTCGATGTGAATCAAATAACTGGCATGAGTTTGTGGCTGCTAGGATGTTGCCATCTGGGCATACATCAGATGTGACTAAGGCTAGAGCTAGTCTTGTTTATTGCATAGTGATGGGGAAATCTGTTGATGTCGGTAGGGTGATTCAGGATTCTATAATTGCTGATGTTAGGGGATCATCGACCATCAATATGCCCCACTCATCCTTGATTACGGATCTTTGAGAGCTAGCCAATGTTGTTTGGGATGATACGGAGAAACTTCTTCCGATACGAGGTCCTATAAAACTTGTCGGTACACTAAGACGAGATACGAATAAGAAGGCGACAATTAGTGCTGAACAATCATCTGAACACCCCTGCAACCCTCTGAGCCGGCACAACACTTTGAGTCAGCTCCTCCTCATTTGGAAGGTCCTATGTCACTACCATCGCGTCCCGCTGCCAAACATTCTGTACCTGAGGATTCAAGGGATGTACTATCTCAAATGAAGAAGCAGTGGAAGATGTTGCGAGCACATATGGAATATATGCATGACTTCACTGCAGCTCTCGCTAAAAATTATCCTCCAACGGTTGTGCCTTATCCACCTCCTCCACGATGGTCGCCTGATGATACCGTTGATGCTGCGACTTCTTTTCATGGAGATGATGATGACACTGAGTCCTGATGCTCAGTGTCGAAGGTACGAGTCTCTTGTTTTTTTTCTTGAATTCAATCATTGGGGACAATGATCGTATCTAAGTTTGGGGGGGTGAATAATCATTTTTGTGCACATATGTTTCTTGTATTCTTGAAGTTGAAATTTTTGATGTTATAAAGTGAATTTTTATTGTTGGTGATGCTTCAGTTGGTGTTGTTAGTGTTTGTGTGTTTGGCCTATGATGAATGAGGAAGAAAATAGCATTTTAAATTCTAGTGTGATGAAAATTTTTCTTGAGTTCTCACAAAATATGCACTATGACTTGATTGTCTAGACCCTAGTGATTAAAAAAACTTTGTGATTTTGTGCGTGAATTGGATGATTCGATTATTAACTTTGGTGATTTATACTTGAAACCGAGGTAGACTTCTACGTGATTAGAAATGATTTAGACAATAACATATTAAAAATTACTAACAACTTCATTCGGGTCATTGATGAGGAATTATTCTCTTGTCATTGGCTAAGTATGCAGAATAAATGGGGTTGCAAATTTATAAAAAGTAAAAAAAATTTAGATTTGTGAAAAAAAAACTTTACAACTCCATCCGGGCCTGGAAAGGGATTGAAATCCTAATCACCAATCCATGGCCAAGTATGCGGAAAAAAATAAATGGGGTTGATGCTCCATCCGGGCTATAGACGAGGGGATTTAAATTCGAATCCTATCTTTAGTTATAACTAAGTCTGAGGGTAATTTATGGGGCTAAATAAAATAAAATAAAAACGGATGCAAAATCCGGTGATTTTATGAATAAATGTGATATAATTTGAAAAGTTCTTTTAATCTTAGTAAATAGAAGTTTGTTACGCCTTAAACGCATACAAATCTCTTAAATGAGATTAATGTTTTTAATGCGATAACTTATCTTGTTTTGATAATTACAAAACTAGGTTATTATTTCTAATCGTTTAAAGTGAGACTTTGCAGATTAGATTATTACAAACATTGTTAAAGTGAAGAACATTGCGAAATTTACTGAGCTTTTTTGAGTCATCTAATTCCGATCTCCACCGGTCATATTAAATTTTAAGATGCTCAAAAGCTACGATTCAAATCTCAGCTCAATCCAACGGACGGATGTGGAGTTGTGAATTTTTCAAAAGTGCCACGAAGATTATGAAACAAAAATATGACGAAGTAACTTCAGAAAAATACTGGAATCGTTTTAGGCATCCAAATCCGACCTCCACCGTCCACAATGAATTCAGGATGTTCTAAAGCTACTGTCCAAATTTCAAGTCGATTCGACGGACGGATTGTGAGATATGAATTTTTGAAGTTTGTCGCGCAGTCTGAATTATGCCGAACAGACGCAACGAACCTAGGAATGGATGCAACGTTCCTTGTCAAGAACACGTTCCAATTTTTAAGGAAAACAGTCATCCGACAAAATCTGCAATGCGCCGAACGGACGCAACGAACCTACGAACGGATGCAACGTTCATCACCAACGCCGGAAGAATTTAATGTGCGCCGAACGGACGCAACGATGGCCCGAATGGACGCAATGAACCTGCCCGAATTTTCAGCTATAAATACATGCCATTTGAAGTCTTTTGAACTCACCAATTCACTCTCATCTCTCTTTGCAAGCAAGATCCTCTCCTTCAAAAGTTCCAGAAATATTTTTGTGTTATATTTAAAATCGAGGGTTGTTTGTATAAGTTCATTCGTGAGTTGGTTGCTCGGTTATTATAAACACTTGTGTGTGAAGCCAAGTGTATTTTGCGAGTGTTGTGGCTATCCTTGGAGCCCTTAAGGCCAAGTGTTGAGTTGTATCGGCGCGGTGATCGTGTTGAGTTGTACGGCTATCCTTGGAGCCATCAAGGCCAAGAAGTTGAAGTGCTAGTGGATTCTTGGTTAATCGATCTTAACCAAGAAGGGGAGACGTAGACGATTTATCATCGAACTTTCATAAACATCTCTTATCCGTTTTACTGCTTTATTTACATTACGCATTTATTTACTGCACTTATATTTGATTGCTTTAAGTCTTTCGCTTGCATACTAGCATAATCACTTTAAATTACTAAAGTTGCCAATAGAACCAAAATCCCCCCCCCCCCCCCCCATTAGGTTCTAACAAGTGGTATCAGAGCCACATTTTTACAAAATATTTTCAAAAAAGTCTCTATGGCAAATCTAGCTAGCGATTATGCTGAAGGGCAATCAACCAATCGTCCTCCTCTTTTCAACGGCATAAACTATGGATATTGGAAAAATCGAATGTCTCTATATATCCAATCCATAGATTATGACCTTTGGAAAGTAACTGTGAAAGGTCCCTACATACCTACGAAAGAGGTTGAGGGAGTCAAAATTCCTAAGGGAATGGACGACTTTTCAAAGGAGTATATGAAATTAATATCTCAAAATGCTAAAGCTATGAATATTCTTTATTGTTCCTTAGATATGAACCAGTACAACCGGATCTCTATGTGCTCATCCGCAAAAGAGATATGGGACAAACTGGAGATATGCCACGAAGGGACCAATCAAGTCAAGGAGACAAAGATCGATCTACTTCAACTCAAATACGAGACATTTGAGATGGAGGCTAGTGAGGATGTTGATACCATGTTCCGAAGACTCTCTCAAATCATCAATGAGCTATCCCAACTTGGAGAACAATATCCAACCAAACAAGTATGGAGGAGAGCTCTACGCGCCTTACCCAAGGAGTGGGATGCCAAGAGAACTGCCATCATTGAGTCCAACAAAGGCGACACCGCATCGTATGACCTTGATCAACTTCATGGGACCCTTAAAACCCATGAGTTAGAAGTGTCTACAAGGAAAGAGTCAAAGAAGGAGGATGAAAAGACCAAGGTAAAGGGGATTGCCTTATCCACCCAAATCGAAGAAGAAGATGATGATGATATGGCACTCTTCGCAAGAAAATTCAAAAGATTTATGCGATGAAACAACTTCAAAAAGAAGACGGACAAGGAAGTAACATGCTACAACTGTCAACAACAAGGCCACTATGCAAATGCGTGTCCTCTCAAGAAGAAGGTTGACAAGGGAAAAAAGAAAGCACTCATAGCCACTTGGAGCGATAGCGATGATGACGAGGAGGAAGCCAACATCTGTCTCATGGCTAGGAGTGATGACATCGTCTCTGACGACGATGACGAGGTACCTTCCTATGATGAATTATTGCATGCATATAAACATATGTTTGATATGGCTAAATCACTTAGAAATAAAAATAGAAACCTCAAACTTGAATTAGAAACTAAGGAGCATGAAAACCTAAGATTAAAGGATGACATAGCTCACTTAGAAAAATCATTTGATAAGTTCAATGTTAGTAGTAATAAATTGAATAACTTACTTAGCATGCATAAATGTAGTTTTGATAAGGGTGGAATAGGGTATGGTAAGAAATCAATAGACTTTACTAGCCTAATTGCTAAGGCAAAAATGAGATTACCCCCTACATGCTCTTATTGTTGTAAAATAGGTCATGCTAGACATAAATGTAGATCTTTAAGATTTCAATATGATCAAAAGAGCTATATGAAATGGAGGCCTAAGAGTACTTAACAACTCATCAGTTGGCATTATGAGATCATGATCTAAGGGAGTTCATCATAGACCGGTTTAAAATGCCTTGACTTGCGACTGGTCTTCCTGATGAACGATGCTCTGTCCAAGGAAATAGGTTTTTAAAGAGGCCATAGCCCTACCTACTACTGGGAGCACTCTTAGAAAGTGGCAATGATGTTGCTATGAGAGACTGAACTCTTAGAAGTCTATTTTGTATCTCTCTTTTCTAACACTGTGGACCCAAAAGAACTAAAGGGTACCAAAATCAAATTCTTGTAGGGAAATAGGAAAAATGTTCTCCCTAGCTTATGGTATCTAGACAATGGATGTTCTAGACATATGATGTGGAACAAAGAGCTACTCCAATCGATCAAACCAAAGGAGAAGGGATCTGTCACCTTTGGAGACAACAGCAAATGAGTTATCGAAGGAATCGGCTAAATAGGTATTTCTAAATCCTGCTTGATTGATGATGTACTCCTGGTGAAAGGACTTAAGCATAATCTACTAAGCATAAGTCAATTGTGCGATAGAGGTTATGAAGTCAAGTTCACTCCCCAACACTGCACTATATCACTCACATCCGACAAATCCATAAATTTCAAAGGATATAGAAGTGAAAATGTATACAACGTTTCTTTAAATAATTTATCTTTATCAAATATTAAAACCTTGTATTCTTGAATGTTGATGACAACATTCTTTGGCATAGCCGACTAGGTCATTTGGTCCTAGTACCATAGAAAAACTTTTTAAACTTGATTTAGTTGTTGGTACACTATAAGAAAAATGCACAAACACAACACTTAAAAGACAACGCTTTTAACGAAAACTGTTGTCTTTTTTTAAAAGACAACGCTTTTAGTGAAAAGCGTTGTCGTTATATGTTTTTGTTCATCAAAGACAACGCTTTTTAAAAAAAGTGTTGTCAATAAGTTTTTTTGGGTCAAAGACAACGCTTTTAAAAGTGTTGTCTATGAGCGTTTTTTTCCCATGTATCACAACACTTTTTAAAAAGTGTTGTAGAAAAATAATTATTTTTATTTAAAATAAAACATAAAATAAATAATATTTCCTTAGCCCAATTAGATCCCCAAATCTCAGACCTCTTCTCTCGATCGATTTCTTCTCCAGATCCGACGTATCCCTTAGCTCCTTTTTCTCTCTTTCAATTCAAAATCCCATGGCTTCAATTTTTGCTCGATTCTTCAAACGATTTTTGAAGTGACTCCGACGATGAATTGGTTGACACCTCGCAACGTTCTCGCTCGAGCCGTCGGAAATCCCACCTCGCATCTTCACTACAGGTTAATATCGATCCCTTAGTTTCCTGTCGCATAAAGTTTTCGTCCCTTTCTATAAAGAAACCTTAAAAGCTCAGCGAGAAAGCAACATTATCCAAAAGTATGCCGATTCTCCCGCTTGATCTTATCGAGGATATCCTCAGCCGCCTTCCCGTCAAATCTCTGAAGCGGTTTCGATCCATCGCGAAATCGTGGTGTTCTCTGGTCGACAGCGAGAAATTTATCAAATCACATTTGCGCCGGTCCTTAAATTCCTACTCGAACCATCATCTCATTCTCGGTGGTGGGCCTGCCCTTTATTCCGTCGATTTGGGGCCCCTTAACAAGGCGCGCATGCTTAAACCCCCCTTTCCTTACAACAACTTGGATGGTGTCATGAGTTCCTGCCATGGTTTGGTTCTTGTGATGAGCGAGCCCCCTGTTTTTTGGAACCCCTTTGCGAGAAGTTACAGGGTTTTGCCTGATTCTTCTATGGAACCACCGCCTGGGTCGGGATTTTATGCGTTGGTTTCATATGGGTTTGGCTACGATTCCATAACCGACGATTATAAAGTTTTGAAGGTTATGGACTTTAAAAACCATGTTACCCAAGTTACCATCCTTATGGAGACTGGGATTTTTAGCTTGAAATCCAATTCGTGGAAGAAAATCCAGGATTTTCCTTATCCACTGCCATTCGTAGGGGGCCACATGCGCGCTCCTGTGAATGGGTCGATGCACACACTGGTGTATGCGGATGGAAGTACTGATGCAGCTAGAATCATGGCCTTTAGTTTCGAAACTGAGAAGCATTGTGAGATGAAGCTGCCAAAGGGTGTTAAGACGAGGGATTCCGGGTTGAGTTTGACTGTGGTTGGAGGGAGTCTGTGCTTGATTTGCATGCAGAGGTCTCGGGTGGTTATTTGGGTGATGAAGGAGTATGGGGTGGAGGAATCTTGCAGCATGCTGTTAACAATTAAGCCGCCTACCATGGGGCCGCATTTTTGTGTGAAACCGCTGGTCTATTCGAGGGATGGGAACAAGGTTCTGTTGAATTGGCATGAAAAAAGACTTGTTTGGTATGATTTGAGGAAGAAAACTCTTCTACAAGTTCATGTAGATGACATCCCTTTTTGCGTTGAGAGCCTTGTGTCCCTTGAAGCCCCTGGCCAAGTCAAGAAGCATGGTACAGAGAAGAAGGGAAAAGGGGGGAGCAAGAAAAGGTGAACTGATTTAATTGTGAATGTTATTTTGTGTTATTTTGTGCCTTTGTATTGGTTTTGACTGCCGTTTATTTGTGTGATGCTAAGTCAACCATGATTAGTATTATATTTCTCGAGATAATTGCTTCTATTCATAGATAATAATTGACTTATGTTTTAGTTGATAAATAAACTTGACTAGAGCTTATTTTATTACTCACAGTGGGATCATGTAGTCTTTGTTCCAAGTTTTCAGTATATTTGTTGATTGTTCCCTTTATAAAAAATGTGTGAGTTTTTTGTTGACTAGAAGTATGCAGGGTAATCTGTGAGTCATTGCTTATTCCTGACTTGACACATTTGAAAATAACTGTGCTCAGGTTCCAGCACGAGCCGCCGCCGCCGCAGCTGTAGCCCGGGTTCTTGCTGGACTACCTCCACATCAAAGGCATGCTTTATCCTTGAGCTCGGAAGAGTTAAGTTCTATATATGGATGCAGGCCTCAAGCGGTGGATGAGCTTGAGGAAGAATTCTTCGAAGAGGTTATCAAATATTATTTAGTTGCCTTTTTTGATTGACTTAAATTACTATTTAATAAAAAAAGATATGTCAACAGAATAGAGCATGCTGGATATATTTTTTAGATACAAAAAATACTAACACCATCTGTGATTATACACATTAAGAGATTTCAATCAAATACTATCGTATTTTTTGTCATTATCAATGGAGGAAGCAGACTGTTGATATTTTTGTGCTCCTGGGACAGTTTGGATAAAGACCTGATCCTGGGTGATATGTAAAATAGGCTGGTATTATGAGTTGTCTTTGAAGCACTTTGCCCAATGACACAAGCACTTCTTGTAAATCGCATCTATATTCAAGTTTACCTGTGAAACTGTATGATGCTATAGTTAGTTTCATGATTATATTATAGCTGATATAGAATTCAATGAAGAAAAAACTGTTTTGAGCATGATTTCAGATGTCACAATTTACATTTTATTGTGCCTTGTTTGTTGAAAATGAAAATGATTGTTGATGATTTATATTATGGGAGGACATGCAAAATATCTTAGTTTTTCCTTTTTAGTTTGATGTTGAATATCCACTTCCATGACCGATGCTCATGTTTTTCATAGATTGCATCTATTGTGGTATGTATGTTTTCCTTGAATACATTTCGCAGTTCTGTCCTACTCAAGCCATTCCATTGATAAATCTGTTGTATTTGTTCTAGGAGTTTGATCCTGTAAGATATATTTTGGAACACATTCCCTCTGAAGAGATTGAACCTTCATATTTTGAGGAGAAGGTATTTGTCTTTGCTACATTTGTGCCTTGCCTCCAAACCATTTACTGAAATTAGTATTGACTTGGTTTGCTTAATGATGTGAATGGGAATGGGTTCGTTTATATTCATTTATTCTCTTTTCTTGCCCATGTTGCATTTGTGACCTCTATTACAACATTTTTTATGTTGTAGTCATGTTCTTTTACTGATAAATATCTTTTTAAGTTTACTTTTCATTTTAATCTATTCATATTTTTTTATGTTTGTTTTTATTTTTAATAATTTACAGTATGGAGATACAAATTAAAGAGAAAAATATTGTTGCGGTTTTTATGAAAGCTCGGGATGCTAGCATGTGCTGAAGGAAGGAATCAAAGTTTTTCGAGATTAATGCATAGTTTTTTCCTAGTGTTCATTAAATTAGAATTCAATTATTTTTTTATTTGAATGATTTATAATATTGGAAGACTCTATATTAAATTTTATTTTACAAATTTTTGAATTTTGAGTGACTTATAATATTGAAAATTTGTGAATTAATTTTTTTTTGTTTATTTGAAAAAGCGTTGTCTTTACCAGAAAAGACAACGCTTTTTTGAAGCGTTGTTTTTTTCAGATATAACGACACTTAAAAAGCGTTGTCTTTTCCAGAAACGACAACGCTTTTTATAAAAGACAACGCTTAAAAAGCGTTGTCATTTTTAGATACGACAACGCTTTTTAAGCGTTGTCGTTTAATTTAAAAAGCGTTGTCTTTTCAAGAAACGACAACGCTTTTTATAAAAGACAACTCTTAAAAAGCGTTGTCGTTTTTATATACGACAACGCTTTTTAAGCGTTGTTGTTTTTGGAAACGACAACGCTTTTTCTGCGTTGTCTTTGAGCGTGGTCTTTTACAACACTGCCTACGACAACGCTTTTTTGGGGACATTAACAACGCAGAAAAAGCGTTGTCTTTGGCCGTTTTTCTTGTAGTGGTATGCCAAAACTCAATTTAAAATTAGATTCTGTTTGTGATGCATGTCAACTTGGCAAACACACAAGGGAATCTTTTAAAAGCAAAAATTTTGTATCAACTTCTATGCCCCTTGAACTTCTTGACCTAGATCTATGTGGTCCCTCGAGGAACGCTAGCCTAGGAGGGAAGCTTTATGCATTTGTCATTGTGGATGATTTCTCACGTAACACGTGGACATTGTTTTTAGCCCACAAAAATGATGCCTTTGATTATTTTAAAACTTTTGTCAAACGAGTTGAGAATGAGAAAAATCTTTCTATCAAACATATCCGTAGTGACCACGGAACTGAATTTCAAAATGAGAGTTTTACAAATTTTTGTGAAGAGAAAGGCATCGATCACAATTTTTCTTGTCCTAGGACTCCTCAACAAAACGGGGTCGTTGAGAGGAAAAATAGGACACTTGTGGAGATTGCGAGGACCATGATATGTGAGCATTCTCTACCAAAATATTTTTGGGCTGAAGCAATGAACACTGCCTGTTACATTATCAATCGTGTATCAATAAGACCAATTCTCAAGAAAACTCCATATGAATTATAGAGAGGGAGAAAGCCTAACATTTCATACTTTCGGGCCTTTGAATCAAAATGCTACATTCATAATAATGGTAAGGACAACCTTGGCAAATTTGATGTCAAATCCGACAAAGGTATTTTTCTTGGGTATTTTACTACGAGTAAGGCTTTTAGAGTATTTAATAAACGCACTTTACTTGTTGAAGAATCAATGCATGTTGTATTTGATGAATCTATGTCTATAGTTTCTCGTAATACTAACGATGATGTAGAATTACTCGAAGAAGATATGGTCTCCGCAAGCTTAAATGATATAGATGTTTCTGTTGAGGAAACACCACTTCCGAAGGATTGGACACTTCACAAAGATCATCCTATAGATCTTATCATTGGAAGTCCTTCGAAGGGAGTAACCACTCGATCTTCTCTTAATAATATCTGCAATCATCTTTCTTTTGTTTCGCATGTTGAACCTAAGTGCATTGATGATTCTTTATTAGATGAATCATGGATTATTGTTATGCAAGATGAATTAAATGAATTCAAGCGCAATGATGTTTGGTGTCTTGTTCCTAGGCCGCATGATAGATCTATTATTGGTACTAAATGGGTATTTAAGAATAAACTTGATGAGCATAGTACTATCACTAGAAATAAATCTAGGCTTGTAGCAAAAGGATATAGTCAAGAAGAAGGCATTGATTATGATGAGACTTATGCTCCTGTTGCCCGACTTGAATCTATTCGCATGTTGCTTGCTTTTGCTTACTCTAGAAATTTAAAATTATTTCAAATGGATGTTAAGAGTGCATTCTTGAATGGTGAACTAAAAAAGGAAGTGTACATTGAACAACCTGATGGATTTGTTGATGCATTATTATCTAATCATGTGTATAGACTAAACAAAGCATTGTATGGTTTGAAACAAGCTCCTCGAGCTTGGTATGAAAAACTATCAACTTTCCTTCTCTCAAATGGTTTTTCGAGAGGAAAGATTGACATTACTTTATTTACCAAAAATGTCAAAGATGATTTACTGATTGTGCAAATTTATGTTGATGACATAATTTTTTGTTCTACTAACGAAACTCTCTGTCAAGATTTCTCCAAGCTTATGCAGGAACACTTTGAGATGAGCATGATGGGGGGAACTTAACTATTTCCTCGGATTGCAAATCAAACAGTGCAAAGATGAATTTTTTGTGAATCAAAGCAAATACATCAAGGAGATTCTAAAGAAGTTTGGGATGGAGAACACAAAATCATCATCCACACCGATGAGCACAGCAATCAGACTCGACAAGGATGAAAATGCTAAATCTGTAGATCAATCTTCCTTTCGTAGTATGATTGGCTCCTTACTTTATGTTACTGCTAGTAGACCGGACATTATGTTTAGTGTTTGCTTGTGTGCACGATTTCAATCATGTCCAAAGGAATCACATTTGTTCGCCTTAAAACGCATTTTCAAATATCTTTCAAATACTCCAAATCTCGGCTTGTGGTATTCTAAAAATTCTTTCTTTGATTTAAAAGCTTACTGTGATGACAACTTTGGTGGATATAAGGTGGACAGGAAAAGCACTAGTGGAACTTGTTTCTTTTTAGGAAACTGTTTAGTTTCTTGGTTTTCCAAAAAGCAAAATTGTGTTGCGCTGTCAACAACCGAAGCCGAATATATGGCTGCCGGTAGTTGTTGTGCGCAAATTCTTTGGATGAAGCATCAATTGCTCGACTATGGTGTATCTTTTTCAAAAATCCCTATTTTCTGTGACAACACTAGCGCCATATGTCTTACAAAGAATCCGATTCAACATTCGCGCACCAAACATATTGACATTCGTCATCACTTTATTCGTGACCACATCGAACAAAATGAAGTTGAACATCAATATGTTGACACGTCAAATCAAATTGCCGATATTTTTATAAAACCACTAGATGAAAATATTTTTATTCGTTTGCGTGGTGAACTTGGCATGATTGAGTTGTAATCGCTTGTAGACATAAGTTTAAATTTAATGTCATATTAAGGGGAAGCTTAATATTAAAATTCGAGCAAATTAATGTTGAATAATACAAATTAATTGTATTTATTCATAATTATAAGCTCACATTTTATGTGTATTATTTGGTTTAAAATATAACTCTAAGAGACAAAATCCGAAATTTTTTTAAAATTTCCGAACGTTGCTTCCATCCCACATAACGTTGCTTCCGTTGGAGGACAAAAACGTTGCATCCGATCATCCATCGTTGCTTCCGTTGCCACCTATTCCCGCCTCATTTTTAAAATTTCAACCGCAAACATTTACCGCCAAAAGCACCAATGTTGCGTCCGAAGGACCAACATTGCTTCCGTTAGTCACCATTCCCGCCTGTTTCAAAATTAACCGCGAAACTTTTACCGCCTAAATCACCAACGGACACAACGTTGGTTATCGTTGCTTCCGTTAGTCACCATTCCCGCCTACTTTTTAAAATTCCAGATCAAAAATTCCCGCACTTTTTACCTGCCAGGACGAACATTGCGTCCGTTGAGCAACGTTGCGTCCGTTCCGTCCGAGTCCTATAAATAGTGGCCGAACTCATTCAGTTTTTCACACCAAATTTTCACCTTCTTTCTTCCTTTTGCACGAAAATTTCCTTTCAAAATCGCTTCTAGACGCCAAGTTGATCCCGCCAATCCGAGGCGACGCACTCGTGCTCGTACTCAACCTTTTGTCCACAACCTTAACCAACCCGCTATCTCACAACCTATTCCTGCCGACTATACTGATAGGCAGATTCTTTCGGGTCGTATTCTTGATCGCTCTTATTTGGCGACCTCTCATCTTTTTTTGTTGGATCTTATTGATTTCCAACAATGGGGTGAATTTTTCCAACCCTCTGATCCAAATTTCATCTATTCCTCCATTATCCATGAGTTTTATGCCAATTTTGAACTCGAATTGAACAGCGATGATATATATGCTGTTACAATTGTTCAAAATCGGTACATTCGTTTCTCTTCAGGTGATCTCGCTGCTTGGTTCTCTCTTCCTAGAAATGGACCCAACGAGTTCTTTGCATTTAAATGGCCTGATGATAGTCCCGAGTTTAACCGCTTCGCGGCCCTTTCTGCCATTCTCGGTCGACCACCTCACGCTGGTGATGATCGACCATCTCTTAAGATGCTTTGTCCTGATTTCCAAATTATTCAAAAGCTTATTACTTCTTCCATCATGCCACGCGCTGGAGACCACTCCAAGTGCAAATATCTGGACCTTTATGTCCTTTTTCACATTATTACTCAGCGACCTTTTAACCTTCCTAGGTTTATCATTCAGGTCATGCATCACACTGCCAAAAATTCAAAGAAAGTCATTCTTCCTTTTGCTCGATTTATTAACCAAATTCTGACTCACTTTGATATTATCTTCGATGATCTGGAGAAGATACCTATCACTGAGACCTATACTCTTGACCATGCCTCCGTCACTAAAATGGAGTTGTCATGGAATCCTGTATTATCTCAATGGGTGCATGATCCAGCTCATATTTTCACCCGCTATCATCCTGAAACCCACTTTCACATTCCTTTTTCTCTTATTCCTCCTTCCGTTCAAGAGCAAGGATTTCCTGTTGGTTTCACTGACACCGATATTCCTTCCTCTTCTACGATTCCTCCATCTTCTTCTTCATTTGATTTTGGCGATCTTCCTTTTTCCCCTCCTTTGATGTCTCAGCCTCCACCTACTCCGGCTCCATCTTTCGATCGACTCCTTGAGTATCTTCAGCGGCTTGAGATCAACATGGATGGAAACTATTCCCCTATTCAGTCTATCCAGACATCGATCACGGACTTGAACATAGAGATGCGAGGATCCTTTGAATCTGTCCATGACCGACTCAATTTGATGGAAGCAAAACTTCTTGAACAACCTTCGGATGATGACTCTTAGTTTTATATTTTGATGTATTTTGTAAATTCTCTATCAATGAAATATGCTTTTATTTATTGTGTTATTTATTTATCATATTTGTTGCCTTTTTAATTATCATAAAAAGAGGGAGAATTAATTTGGTTAAATATTCAAATTGGCTAAATAAAAATTGATTATGTGATAAACAATTTGTTTAAATTATTGTTACATTAAGGGGGAGCTTTTTATATGTATTTCAATTACACTTTATATCTCATGTTTAACCAAGTTTTGTGATTATCAAAAAGGGGGAGATTGTTACGCCTTAAACGCATACAAATCTCTTAAATGAGATTAATGTTTTTAATGCGATAACTTATCTTGTTTTGATAATTACAAAACTAGGTTATTATTTCTAATCGTTTAAAGTGAGACTTTGCAGATTAGATTATTACAAACATTGTTATAGTGAAGAACATTGCAAAATTTACTGAGCTTTTTCGAGTCATCCAATTCCAATCTCCACCAGCCATATTAAAGTTTAAGATGCTCAAAAGCTACGGTTCAAATCTCAGCTCAATCCAACGGACGGATGTGGAGTTGGGAATTTTTCAAAAGTTCCACGAAGATTATGAAACAAAAATATGATGAAGTAACTTCAGAAAAATACTGGAATCGTTTGAGGCATCCCAATCCGATCTCCACCATCCACAATGAAACTCTTGATGTTCTAAAGCTACTGTCCAAATTTCAAGTCAATCCAACGGACGGATTGTGAGAAATGAATTTTTGAAGTTTGTCGCGCAGTCTGAATTATGCCGAACGGACGCAACGAACCTAGGAACGGACACAACGTTCCTTGTCAAGAACACGATCCAATTTTTAAGGAAAAAAGTCATCCGAAAAAAGCCACAATGTGCCTAACGGATGCAACGAACCTACGAACGGATGCAACGTTCGTCACCAACGCCGGAAGAATTTAATGTGCGCCGAACGGACGCAACGATGGCCCGAACGGACGCAACGAACTTGCCCGAATTTTCAGCTATAAATACATGCCATTTGAAGTCATTTGAACTCACCAATTCACTCTCATCTCTCTTTGCAAGCAAGATCCTCTCCTTCAAAAGTTCAAGAAATATTTGTGTGTTATATTCAAAATCGAGGGTTGTTTGTATAAGTTCATTCGTGAGTTGGTTGCTCGGTTATTGTAAACACTTGTGTGTGAAGCCAAGTATATTTGCGAGTGTTGTGGCTATCCTTGGAGCCCTTAAGGCCAAGTGTTGAGTTGTATCAGTGCGGTGATCGTGTTGAGTTGTACGGCTATCCTTGGAGCCATCAAGTCCAAGACGTTGAAGTGCTAGTGGATCCTTGGTTAATCGATCTTAACCAAGAAGGGGAGACGTAGACGATTTATCGTCGAACTTCCATAAACATCTCTTATCCTTTTTACTGCTTTATTTACATTACGCATTTATTTATTGCACTTATATTTGATTGATTTAAGTCTTTCGCTTGTGTACTAGCATAATCGCTTTAAATTACTAAAGTTGTCAATAGAACCTAAATCCCCCCCCCCCCCCATTAGGTTCTAACAAAGTTGAACTTGGTGTATAGTGTTTTGAAACTAGATAGCGGAGTTGATTTTGTATAGGGTTATCTTGGCGCATTAGATGGTACATATGTGACTGTTCAAGTGTCAAATAAGGATAAGCCAAGGTACAGAACAAGGAAAGGAACAACGGCTATCAACGTATTGGCTTGTTGTGACATGAACATGAATTTTACCTACTCGCTAGTAGGTTGGGAAGGTTCAGCTGCAGATGCTAGGGTCCTTCGTGATGCAAGTCACCGAGAAGATGGGTTAAAGATTCCTAGAGGTATGTTTATTTTTCCAAAAGATATGATTTATATGATACTCAAAGTAATCTTTGAATCAGCAGCTGCAGAAACTGGACGATAGTACTTTACTCTATAATTGCAGGTTGTTACTATCTTTGTGATAATGGATACGCAAATGTGGAAGGATTTTTAACACCATTTAGGAGAACAAGATATCATATTGATGATTGGGCAACAGGAGGTCCCCAAAACTACAAGGAGTATTACAACTCAAAACATTGTCGTTGTAGTGACCCGCACCGTGATCACCTACTAATCAGAAGCTTAAGCATGCATTTAACTTAATCAAATAAAATATCAGAAATAACAGCGGAAACTTAAACAATAATAAAAATATTGTTTACAATCATATCGAATAAAACTAATATATTAACCCAAATACAACTGAAACAAAAGCTTAGACAATAACCCTGCTGGTCCTCCATCGCCTAAGCTCTCCTGGAACCACCCGCATCGTCCAGCCGCAGACCTGCCCCATGGAATAGGGTGTCCAGATACAACAAAGTACGGGACATGAGCATGATAAGCTCAGTACGAGAGTATGAGTATACGGTGTTATGTGTGCATGTATGCAAGTGAACTGGGTACCAAGACTCTCAGGTCAAGAAACAATCTCATAGACCGGGCCCAGGGTATATAGCACGATGCGCCGTTGCATCAGGAGGTGGATCATATACCCAGTGTATAATGGTGACCTGATACTAGTACATGTGTCCAACCATAAGGTGACCTGACACAAGACTTACGTATCCAACCATCCACAAACTCGTAGGGTGAGCGCCCTACTACAGGATACCTCTAAGTTAAAAGCTCAATATGCTCATGTATGCAAAATACAGTCATGAAATGCTGTATATATAAAGGCATATAAAACATGCAATCACATAATCAATGCAAACACATAATATATGCATACTCAATCTGGATATCTCGAATAATACTTCCGTACCTCATACACTAGGCAAGCTAGACCAGCACTATATCTAAGCCTACAGTCCGCACTACAATGAAAAGTACTCATACATTACCACTTTATTCTAAAAGTCTTAACTACGCTATAGCATACTCCCTATTTACTATAAGGATCCAGAGCTATACATGCGTCCGTCGCCAGCCCACTGATGACGATTTCCCCAGAACTTGGGCACCACTCCACTGTAACCCTGGAGCGCCTCGCCAACCTCCGGACCAAGCCTAGGAAGGCCGAAAACACCCCAAAAAGCTCCTAGAATTCTCTAAAATCGAGAGAGAAAGAATATGATTTGGTGTGAAAAATGAGGCTCTCGAATGGCCTATTTATAGGCCACGATCGGAAGCTCCGATCGGTGCATGTTTGCCAAGTTTTGGACGGCCGAGATCGGAAGCTCCTATCGCAGGATCGAAAGCTCCGATATCCTGCATCTGGCCACGTGTTTAAATCTCCTTGACACCTGTTTCTGGTTGAGATCGGAAGCTCCTATCTCGGATCGGAAGCTCCGATCTGCCCGGAAGCTCCGAACTGTTTCTCATGATTCCGAACTAGTTTTGGGCCCCCAAGACCCCCGGGACCTACCCCACCATTTTCGGACGTTCCGGATCTAATTTTCCACTTATTTTTACCAAATAAAGAATCCTCAAACATGTTTTGACACTTTTAAAATTATATGTCATTTTCTAACATGTTTAAAATCACTCAATCTTGTAAAATAGAACCGGGCTACTACATTCTCCCCCTACTTAAGATATTTCGTCCTCGAACAATCTTAAGTACTGAATGCAGTAAAACACTGAATAAACATCTTTTATTCAAACTGATTCATTTTACAAGTTACAATCTGAAAATACAACAATTCAAAATAACTCTGGATAATCTGTACGCATACGACTCTCAAGTTAGTTCCCAAGTGGCCTCCTCAGTGCCTCGACGCTGCCACTGAACTAGAACAAGAGGAATGGTCTTGTTGCGTAACACCTTATCCTTATGACCTATGATACGCAAAGGTCTCTCCACTTATGTCAAATCCGAGTCCAACTGTACCTCAGACGGCTGTAAGATATGAGACTCATCTGCCACATACCGTCGTAACAGTGAAACATGGAACACGTCATGGATTTTTGACAAATACGGTGGTAACGCCAACCTGTAAGCCAGATCTCCAACACTTTCCAGAATTTCAAATGGACCAATGAACTTAGGAGATAGCTTACCTTTGTGACCGAATCTAAAAATCCTGCGAAATGGTGATACTTTCAGGAATACTTTCTGAAAGAGTGGGTGCCCGGTTAGCCAACTTGTGGCTAAGGGCTTTTATGACTCTATGTAAAACAATCTTTTGTTTAATATAATTTACACTTCTATAATGGCATTGACTTTATCTTTCTTCATATTGTTATATTATGATATACTATTGTTGTTTTGATAAAGACCTTGAATATACTATAGTGTATGTAAGATGTGGTAGCACATGGGGATGGCTATCATGAAACACATCTTATAGTCACTGAATTCTTTGATAAAGAGAAGTTGGACTTCTTAACTAAAGAGAGTGGAATTTCCTAAGATGACATAAGGATGGACATTTTTTGGAAATCACTGAATTCGGATTCAGAAAAATTATCTTGACTCTAAAAGATGCAGAAATGGTTTCTGTGCACATTGGTAAAATCAGTTTATCAATCGGAGTCACGATGAATTTTATATTAATTTTTATAACAACGGGCTTGGCTTGTTGGGCTTAAGTTATGGATTGTGGGCTTTAAGGAGTTAGAGTCCTAACACAATTATAACTTAACCTAATCTAGAAATTATCTATAAATACATGTAGTGGGTTCGAAAATTGCATGCAATTCATTCATCAAATTTTCGAACACACACATATTATTTTCTAAGTGTTTTTCAAAAATCCTTGTCCCTTTCGGAGGAAATTCGGCTTGTGATTTTTATGAAAAATTACAATCTGAATTAACAGATCATATCTATTTATTCTCTACGCAAACTTCTGATTGATTTTTAGTGTAGTCAATCAGAGGGTTTTGTTTTCTATTCGTGGACCTGATTGAAAAAACGTTCGTTCATCAGTTCCGGGGATATACAACAAGAGCAGATTAAATTCTGTTGGTGTCCATAATCTCGCTTCGAGATTTTAAGGTAAAATATTTAATTGTGATTATTTATTTTACTTACACAAATTTAATCGTAAAAGTTTTGATACCCAGATATGGAATCGTTCCATATTAATAAAATAAAATTTTTAAACTTCCGCTGCACCGGGTATCAATTCTAATTGATCTGAACACCGATTTCCAACAGTGGTATCAAAGACAGGTTGCTCAGATCAAACGATTAAATTAATCTATTGTACAAAATTTTTAAGCCTCGGTTTTTGAAACAAAACAAATTTTTAAAAATTAAATTTTTGACGGGCAAAACACGGGCAGCGACGGGCTGCCCAGCCCAAGCCCCGGTCGGGGCACGGGCTGCCCGGGATTGTCCCGGGTAGCCCAGAAAATTAAAATTTTAATTTTTGAAAAAATTTTGAATTTTTGAAATTCTAGTGTTTGATCCGATCGAAAATTGTTTTTGATTAGATCACGAGGCATCGGATCGAATTGTTCGAGTCCGAAATTTTTAAAATTGATTTTTAGATAAATTTGAATTTTTGGAAAATTTATAAATTTTATCCGTTAAATTAGATTTTATAAAATTAATTATTTTGGTACAATTGATGATAAGATATGATCTTATGGATGGATAAGATAAAATATGATTTTATCTTTTAATTATGATGTCATTGCATGTTTATCCAATTATTTTAATTATTGAATTAATTATTGGATAAAAGGATGATCGATTGTCATGACCAATGTTTTAGGTGTATGTTAGGTGATTTACATTTGTCTTATTGTTGTTGGTGTTTATTAATGGGTTTGGTTTATAGCCCAATATGATTGTCATATGTAATAAAAGTGGGTCTGGTTTATGGCCCGTTCCCACCCCTAAAATGTATCCCATATTTGTCATCGAAATTTATTGTAAATTTATTAGACTTAGTGGGAGACAAAGATTTGAAGAAATGGTGGGCCCAACAGACAATGAAGACCGAAAAAATGTAAATTGGAAGCACAATGTAATAGGATTGCATTGCATACTTACATATCACCTAGGATTGGACTTAGACTCGTGATTGGCAACTACGGGTCGATTAGTTAATGGGATCGATCATCCTTAAATAATATATGATATTATTGATGTATGCATGTTTAGACAAAATTGTATGAATCCCGCAAGCATACATAAATTGCATGATGAGACAAATTTTCAAAATTAAAAATCTCTCATTTTAAATATGATTTAAAATTGATATCAAGATTAATAAAAAGGGAATTTAAATATTGTTTAAATATTCCTACCTTCCATCAACGATCAATGTATGAGATGCTACCCGCGGATACGGTCCGACTCATATTATTGGGGGGGCCCGTTCGTCGGAAAGCTGTACATTGGATCGACACATGTTGTAAGTTGGGTGGAACTCCCATGGGATCGGCTCATATTATTGGAGGATCCACATGGCGACCGTCCATCACAACTTAATATTGATGGGTTATCTTGACATGTCACAATAAACGGCGTCATATTGGTGGGCCCTTATTGGACATGAGGTAAAAACATGGGGGTTACTTTGGAAGTAATTGGGCTCTACCTTTTGAAAATTATGGTTGGCTGATATTATTCGGGATCATGATTTGTCAATTGGACTCCATGTTCTCACTAAGAAAAACAGTTTCCCGTTTTCACTAGAGGGTAGTGAAATCGTTAAAATAGTGGGAGTGTAATTCATAAAATAAAATTCACCATATTTTATGTCTTAGTAAATTAATTAAACAAATCACTGATTATTGTATGTTTCCTCTTCAGTATTATATTACGATGAATCCACGCAATCCACTGTTTTCAATTCTCGAAAAAAACAAATTGACTGGCGCAAACTATACGGAATGGTTTCGTAAGTTGAAAATTATTCTAAACTCGGAGAAAATTTTCTACGTGTTAGAAAAGAATCCTCCGAAGGAAGCCCCGACTAATACAAGTCCGGAAGAGTTGGCCAAACTTGATTTATGGTGGGACCATGATATCAAGTCCAAATGCTACATGCAGGCTTCGATGTCTGATGAGCTTCAAAGGAGATTCGAGGATGCCGTGAATGCTGCTGACATTCACAAGAACCTCAAGGAACTCTTTGGAGCTCAGTCAAGGTCGGAGAGGTATGCCACCGTCAGAGAGCTCATGACGAGCCGCATGCGAGATGGGACTTCGGTCCGTGAGCATGGGGTGCACATGATTGGGCTCATTGAAAAGTTGGTAACACTCGACTTGACTTTGGAGCATGAACTTAGCGCGGACTTGTTGCTTCTATCACTTCCTTCATCGTTTGGCGGTTTTGTGATGAACTTCAATATGAACAAGATAGAGGCCACCCTTGAAGAGATGGTCAATATGCTTGTCACATATGAAGCCACACTAAAGAAGGATAAACCGGTACTCTTGGTTGGCTCCTCTTCTAACTCTAAGAAAGGACCAAGTGGAAATGGTAAGAAACGTTCTGCCCCACCCAAGAAGATTGTACCAAATAAGAAGGGAAAGGCCAAGGCTTCAATTGGAATAAAAGATGAAAACGTTTGCCATTACTGCAAGAAACCCGGTCATTGGAAACGTAACTGCAAGGAATACCTCGAACAGTTGCGAACTGCAAAGGGTATGTTTTACATTGAAATAAATGTTTCGCTTAATACTTCTTCTTGGGTATTGGATACCGGATGTGGATCTCACATTTGCAATGATTTGCAGGTGATGACAAGAAGTTGTAAGCTAAGGATGGGTGAGACCCAGCTAAGGCTCGGGAATGGTTCTAGAGTCGAAGCCAAAGCTATAGGAGACATTTATTTAGTTTTGCAGAACAATTTTAAGTTATTTTTGAGAGATGTTTTATATGTTCCGGATTTGGTCAAAAACATTATATCTATTTCTATGCTTGATAGAGATGGTTTTTCTTGCAATTTTGTGAATGGGATTTGCAATATTTACAAGAATGAATGTTTGATTGGAAATGGACAACTTGAAAACGATCTATATAGCTTAGAATTAAAAGATGTTCCAATTAATTATGTTGATAAACCGGTAACAACAATTAAAAGGAAGGACGATAGTCAAAACCCGGCAAACCTTTGGCATGCTAGGCTAGGTCATATTTCCTCAAGGAGGATGAACAAGCTAGTGGGAGAGGGCATGTTTGATATGTCTGATATTAACTCTTTACCTACTTGTGAGTCCTGCCTAAAGGGAAAAATGACTAAATCTCCTTTCAAAGGTAAACCTGAGCGTAGTCAAAATCTGTTGGATTTGATCCATACAGATGTTTGCGGTCCATTTAGGATTGGTACTAAATGTGGCAACACCTACTTCATTACCTTTACTGATGATCATTCTAGGTATGGGTATTTATATTTAATGAAATATAAGTCTGAAGCATTTGAAAGGTTCAAAGAATTCAAGGTTGAAGTAGAAAACAAACTAGATAAAAGTATTAAGGCACTTCGATCGGATCGAGGTGGAGAATACTTAAGTACCGAGTTTTTGGACTATCTAAAAGAGAATGGGATTATCTCTCAGTGGACTCCTCCTATGACACCTCAGCTTAATGGTGTTTCGGAGCATCGCAATCGAACTTTGTTGGACATGGTTCGATCCATGATGAGCTTCACTGAGCTCCCACCTTCGTTTTGGGGCTACGCGCTTGAAACAGTGGTATTGTTGTTAAACAACGTCCACACTAAAGCAGTAAATAAAACACCATACGAGTTATGGAATGGCAAAGCTCCTAAGTATTCGTACTTGAGGATTTGGGGATGTCCTGCTTACGTGAAGCAGATAGTGGGAGATAAGTTGGATAGTCGATCCACTTTATGTTATTTTGTAGGGTATCTGAATAATTCAATCGGATATTATTTCTATCATCCTGCAGAAACAAAAGTGTTTGTTTCAAGAAATGCCACCTTCTTGGAGAATGAGTTCTTATTGGATAAGAAAGGCAAGATGATGGAACTCGAAGAAATTCGAGAAGAACCCGAGATACAAAATAGCGATCCTACACCTCAAGAATCATCACAAGACACGCCTATTACTAGGAGATCCGAGAGGACTTCTAGGCCTCCTATTAGATATGGTCTTCTTCTTGAAGGGGATCAAAGTGAACCCGACATTGGATGTGATCCAAGAAACTTCAAGAAAGCAATTTCTGATGCGGATTCGAATTTATGGCTTGAAGCTATGCAATCGGAAATAGACTCGATGCATTCTAACCAAGTTTGGTCTTTAGTAGATCCTCCCGATGGAATTGTTCCAATTGGGTGCAAATGGATCTACAAGAGAAAGCTTAGGCCTGATGGAAAGGTATTGACCTACAAGGCACGATTGGTGGCAAAAGGTTATACTCAAAGACAAGGAGTTGACTATGATGAAACCTTTTCACCAGTCGCAATGTTCAAGTCCATAAGAATCCTTATTGCCATAGCAGCATGGTATGACTATGAGATATGACAAATGGATGTAAAGACTGCATTTCTTAATGGAAACATTAAGGAAGAGATCTATATGATGCAGCCTGAGGGATACACATCCATGGGAAGCGAGCATAAGGTATGCAAGCTTCAGAGATCAATCTATGGTCTCAAACAAGCATCAAGAAGTTGGAACCAGAAATTTGATGAAACGATAAAGGATTTTGGTTTCATCAAGAACCCCGAGGAACCATGCGTGTACAAGAAAGTAGTTAAGAATGCGGTAACATTCTTAGTACTTTATGTTGATGACATCCTAATCATGGGGAATGATGTAGGGATGTTGCAGTCAACAAAGATATGGTTATCAGGTAGATTCTCGATGAAGGATTTAGTTGAGGCATCTTATATTCTAGGAATTCAGATCTATAGAGATAGATCTAAAAGAATGATAGGACTCACTCAATCAACCTACATCGACACCATATTGAAAAGGTTTTTTATGGATGAGTCCAAGAGAGGACATCTACCTATGTGTCATGGAGTTTCTCTATCCAAGTCTATGTGTCCCAAGACTGACGAAGAGATAGAGAAGATGACACACGTGCCATATGCGTCAGCCATAGGTAGTATCATGTATGGGATGATATCTACCAGACCGGATGTGGCCTATGCTCTGAGCGTCACGATCAGATACCAAGCCAATCCCAGTCAAATGCATTGGAAAGCCGTGAAGGATATTCTTAAGTACTTGCGAAGGACTAAGAATTTATTCATGGTTTATGGAGGGAGAGAATTGAAGTTGGAAGGCTATACCGACTCTAGCTTCCAATGTGACGTGGAAGACTCGAAATCAACCTTTGGATTTGTATTCGTGCTCAATGGCGGTGCTGTCTCTTGAAAGAGTTCCAAGCAGGACACCACAGCGGATTCCACCACTGAGGCAGAATACATTGCAGCATCAGCTACTGCTAAAGAGGCGGTTTGGATAAGGAAATTCATCCAAGAGTTGGGTGTAATTCCTGAAGCTGTTGGTCCAGTCCCGATGTACTGTGACAACACGGGTGCCGTTGCTCAGGCAAAGGAGCTAAGGTCTCATCAGAAGTCCAAACACGTACTAAGGAAATACCACATCATCCGGGAGATTGTGGAAAGAGGAGACATCAGTGTCGAGAGAGTGGCCTCTACAGACAATATCGCTGATCCGCTTACTAAGCCCTTGCCAGGACCATTGTTTGACAAACATCGCGAAGCAATGGGATTACGTAGTATGACTAGTTGGCTTTAGGGCAAGTGGGAGATTGAAAGAGTGGGTGCCCGGTTAGCCAACTTGTGGCTAAGGGCTTTTATGACTCTATGTAAAACAATTTTTTGTTTAATATAATTTATACTTCTATAATGGCATTGACTTTATCTTTCTTCATATTGTTATATTATGATATACTATTTTTGTTTTGATAAAGACCTTGAATATACTATAGTGTATGTAAGATGTGGTAGCACATGGGGATGGCTATCATGAAACACATCTTATAGTCACTGTATATTCTAAACAGTTCCTAGTCAATTGAGCCGTCCGCAAATAAGGATAAGGATCGCTCGAGATTGAGACTAGCATTTGCGATGCCGAGTACCACATTTCATTGGTATGGAACATAGAGATGTTCAAAGCATGCAAATGGATATTCATATGATGAATGATCGAACTACCCTATTCAGACTTTCCAAGTGGTTATCACTTATCGAGTGGATAAAGCCCGCGGTTTTGGTTGTACACCATTAGTCCTTATTACTTGAAACATCATTGAGACTCTATATGCTAGTACTGTACTTTGACTCGTTTACCGACTCTATTGGGGTCATCAGGTGTCGGGATTGGGTACAGTTACGACACATATAGGAGTCGATGCTTTGTTGTCAAGGATTCACCACATACTTGCGAGTGTGGATATCCTATGCGATCTGAGGAGATATTAGTGTGACGAATCTCTGGCCAGAGTACATGATGTGTTTTAGGTTAATGGGTTATCCTAGTAACACATGCGATGTCACTAATAGATCTCCAAGATGTTATGCATAGTTATCGAATCTCGAACGACTCTCGATATACCAATGGTTGTTGATTCGATCGGGATATATGGTTGAAGGGACCGTACTGTACGCTAACCAAAATCTACTGGTTCTTGCAGGCACTATCAGTAATACCTAGGGAATCATGGGGCGATGTTGCTAGGCGCTCTTACCATGATTCGATGGGTAAGTCGAAAATTGTTGTTCCGAGTCACAAGGAGTTGTGAGCCCACGGCTAGTTGTATTCTTGAACCATTGAGGATTACACAAGTAATGGATTACTAAAACCCCGTAGAGATAGTTAAATTTAAAGAGTTAAATTTAATGAAAGAGAAGTTGGACTTCTTAACTAAAGGGAGTGGAATTTCCTAAGATGACATAGGGATTGACATTTTTTGGAAATCACTGAATTCGGATTCAGAAAAATTATCTTGACTCTAAAAGATGCAGAAATGGTTTCTGTGCACATTGGTAAAATCAGTTTATCAATCGGAGTCACGATGAATTTTATATTAATTTTTATAACAACGGGCTTGGATTGTTGGGCTTAAGTTATGGATTGTGGGCTTTAAGGAGTTAGAGTCCTAACACAATTATAACTTAACCTAATCTAGAAATTATCTATAAATACATGTAGTGGGTTCGAAAATTGCATGCAATTCATTCATCAAATTTTCGAACACACACATATTATTTTCTAAGGGTTTTTCGAAAATCCTTGTCCCTTTCGGAGGAAATTCGGCTTGTGATTTTTATGAAAAATTACAATCTAAATTAACAGATCATATCTGTTTATTCTCTACGCAAACTTCTGATTGATTTCTAGTGCAGTCAATCAGAGGGTTTTGTTTTCTATTCGTGGACCTGATTGAAGAAACGTTCGTTCATTAGTTTCGGGGATATACAACAAGAGCAGATTAAATTCTGTTGGTGTCCATAATCTCGCTTCGAGATTTTAAGGTAAAATATTTAATTGTGATTATTTATTTTACTTACACAAATTTAATCGAAAAAGTTTTGATACCCAGATATGGAATCGTTCCATATTAAAAAAATAAAATTTTTAAACTTCCTCTGCACCGGGTATCAATTCTAATTGATCTGAACACCGATTTCCAACACTTTCTCACCCACCTCAAACTGTAAAGGTCTGCGCTTGACATTCGCATAACTAGCTTGTCGATCCTGCGCAACCTTAATTCTCTTCTTGATCTGTCCAACAATATCAACAGCCTGCTGGACTAACTCTGGTCCCTCAACCTGTCGCTCCCCCACTTCCTCCCAGAATAGTGGAGTACGACATCGTCGCCCGTACAACGCCTCAAACGGAGCCATCCCTGCGATGGTAACTGTTGTTGTACGCGAACTCAATCAATGGCAACTGATCTTGCCATGCTGGACCAAAATCCATAGAACATGCTCGCAACATGTCTTCAAGAGTACGAATCGTGCGCTCTGACTGCCCGTCAGTCTCTGGGTGATATGTTGTACTCAAACTAAGAGTAGTACCCATAGCGCGCTGAAGACTCCCCCAGAACCTGGAAGTAAACCTGGGATCTCGATCGCTGACGATGCTCACAGGCACTCCGTGCAATCGAACAATATCCTGGATGTACAATCGTGTCATCCTATCAAAACTAAAGTCTCGGTTATAAGGAATGAAATGTGCTGACTTGGTGAGTCGGTCCACCACAACCCAGATAGCATCACAATTCCTCGAGCTTACAGGTAAATGGGTCACGAAGTCCATCGTGATCAACTCCCATTTCCTCTCAGGAATAGGTAAACTGTGAAGCAACCCTCCAGGTCGTCGGTGCTCTGCCTTGACCTGCTGACACACCAAACATCTAGAAACATATAGATACACACTCCTTTTCATTCCTTTCCACCAGAACCTGGTACACAAATCCTTGTACATCTTGTTTCTCCCCGGATGAATACTCAATTTAGAACGATGAGCCTGGGATAAAATCTCCTCCCTCAGAGTATCATCCTTCGGAACAACAATACGGCCAGATAAACAAAGAAAACCATCTGACTGATAATGGAATCCAAACGAACTATCATCCCTGGCTAAACGAGCCAAACGCTGGGTCTTCGGATCAGCCATCTGAGCATCTCGAATCCGAGAATACAAAGCAGGCTCAGATAAGATCGCAAACATCTGGATACTCTGCATACCTTTCTTATGCTTGAAGGTATACCCTTAAGAACAACAATCTTCAATTGAACTTGCCACAGAACAAGTCTGTAGTGCAGACAGTCGCACCTTGCGGCTCAAGGCATCAGCAGTGAGATTAGCAGCTCCTGGATGATACTTGATTTCACAGTCATAATCCTTAAGCAAATCCATCCAACGTCTCTGTCTCATGTTCAATTATGTCTGAGTAAACAAATACTTGAGACTTTTGTGGTCTGTGAAGATCTCAAATCTTTCTCCATAAAGATAATGACGCCAGATCTTCAATGCAAATACAATAGCTGCTAACTCAAGATCATGCACTGGGTAGTTATTTTTGTGAACTTTTAACTGTCTAGAGGCGTATGCAATCACATGCCCATTTTGAGTCAGGACACATCCCAGTCCCTGAAGAGAAGCATCCGTGTACACTACATACCCTCCAGATCCAGACGGCAAAGCCAACACAGGCGCAAAAGTCAACTGTCTACGAAGTTTACAGAAATTCTCCTCACATTCTGAGGACCACTCAAAATTCACGCCCTTCCGAGTAAGTTGTGTCAAAGGTCGAGCGAGCTGCGAGAAATTCGCGATAAAGCGACGATAATATCCTACTAGACCCAAAAAACTACGGATCTCAGCTACCGTCATCAGACGCGACCAGTTCATTACAGCCTCAATCTTGCTCGGATCCATAGAAACTCCATCTTTGGATATAATGTGGCCAAGAAACACCACCCGATCCAGCCAGAAATCACAGTTACTCAATTTGGCGTACAACTGTCTATCCCTCAGAGTTTGCAATACCAGCCTCAAATGGTAAGCGTGTTCATTTACATCATGTGAATACACCAAGATATCATCAATAAATACAACGACAAACTTGTCCAGAAATTCTCTGAATACACGATTCATTAGATCCATAAATACAGCCGGTGCATTAGTCAACCCAAATGGCATTACTAGGAACTCATAATGCCCATACCTGGTCCTGAATGTTGTCTTGGCTATATCTTGATCTCGAACTCGCATCTGATGATATCCAGATCTCAAATAAATCTTCGAGTAGACCGAAGTACCCTGCAATTGATCAAACAGATCATCTATACGAGGCAAAGGATACTGATTCTTGACCGTTACCCTGTTCAACTGGCGATAATCAATGCACAAACGCATAGACCCATCCTTTTTCTTCACGAATAGAACAGGTGCTCCCCAAGGAGAAACTGTGAGACCTCGATTCTAAACCACTAATCTCGGATTAAACAACAAGTAAGCGAACAAGAATCCAAGAGTAAAACAATTCAAAAGTTTTTTTTTTTTTAAAAAAAAAAAACGCCCGCGCCCGCGCGAGGAACCAAGCTCGCGCGCGCGCGGGCAAACGATCCCGAGGCCCAACGGAGGCCTCGCGTGCGCGCGAGGCACGCCTCGCCCGCGCGCAGAAGGCCTGGGCAGAAAAGCTCAGGCTGCAGAAAAAGGAAAAGGGATTCCGCGCTTGGTCCGACATGCCTTCAAATACAATTACAATAACAGGGTGTAGGGAAACATGCCATAACAAGTCATGCTTTCAGAAGGCCTAAAAACAACCAGAAGTCTAAATCGATACAACAACAACATACTTCGATTTCAGATTACAATCCGAATACAAACTAATTCGAATAACAAAACATATCAAGTTTGAGTTCTAACATGCTTCAATCTTAAACTAGATAAACATGCTAATTCGACTTCTAAACCGAGTCTCACTTCTACTACTTGCCCTCGAAGCTAACCATGCCTCTTCTGACTTGTTCCTGCCCCACCTGTTGCCAAGTACACATACAAAACAAAGCAACAGCCGGATAACCGGTGAGAATGATAAACCCAGTAAAAGCAACATATCAAGTAATGAATATACAACATGCTATCAAACCACATATTCAAGTCGAAGTTAATGATATGCATGTCTTTAAAACTAGGATATTGATTCTGATAAACACGGGAGTATTGCTCTGCTTTTGGGATCCCGAGGATGAGATCACGTAACAACTCACCGACTCTCCCAATCGAGGTGGTGCCACGTATCCCACTCCTCTAGACTTTGAGCAACCATAATGAGTATGCTAGCACTAGGCGAAATACTACAACCTAGGCCACTCAATCATAGTTCCCAAACGTCTAACAAAAAGGGCGGTTCTGCCCGCTGAAATCAAAGTAGGCTCAAGATGAATGCATAACAGAAACATAAACATAAGCCACATAACAAAAACTCAATCAATCAACAATTACAAGTTCCACGTGCTAGAACAAGTATCAATGCAATATGTGATTTAAAAAGGGAAACTCGAGAACCAACAGTCCCGAGTATGCTATCCCGCTACGATGACTGCTTTTACCTTTCAATGCAATAGTTCCAACTCCAGGAAAGCTACAACAAAAGATTGTATCAATAACTATACAATCTAAACAACAACTACGGATCAAGGTAAATCTCATTACCGATCTTCGTCCAACTCTGAAACGATCAATCAGCTGCTAACTCAGGGCTTGACAACTCCAAACGAATCTGTTCAGATACAAGAGATGATCAACAACCACGATCACTCACACACCAAGACTTCAATCAATACAAAAACGATTCGAAAACCCAAAACTCAAACCGACGGCATAACGGCTATAAACTGAACAAACCGGCAACGCAGACAACAGTTCAATACTGATAACAACTCAATTCAATGCCCAAAACAACAATAACAAAGCAAACCCATCAATTTCAAAATCCACATTTTCGAAAATGGCTTCCAAAAATCATAACAAATCCGGACGTCGCTCTAATTCAAAACCGACAGATAATAAACGATCAGAACTCTGTAGAGAACAACATACTCGAATCTCAAACGATTCTAACAACATCCAAAAACTAGAATGTATCCGATCGTAGAAAAACTTACGATATAACGGAGCTCTCGCTGCAGTGATCGATAATCTGCCTTCAGAATTAATTTCTAACGGACGGATCGAGCTCGGACTGGATTTTGAAAGCTCAAAAGCTCCAAGAGGCGTCTTCAATGGAGGCTCACGGTTGGGAGGAGGAAGGAGGTGACTTGTGAAATAAATATCAAGTGTAGATAATATATAAAATCAACTATTTGCGTTTTAGTCCCTGAAATTTCCAAAATTTGCAAAAAGGACCCTGATCAAAATCAAACCGGCTCGAGAACTCTGTAATCTCTGATAAACTCAAATAAACTCATTTAAGATAAAAACGGGGCGTTACAATTCTCCCCCACTAAGAAGAGATTTCGTCCTCGAAATCAACGAGAACCACAACTCAAAGATAGAATAAAGAATCAAAAGACAGTAAGAAGAACTCACGTCATCCGAATAGCTCTGGAAAATGCTGTCTCATGTCAGACTCTGTCTCCCAAGTCGCTTCCTCAACGCCGTGACGGCTCCACTGCACTTTCACCAATGGAATCAACTTGGTTCTGAGTTGCTTTTCTTTCCGATCAAGGATCTGAATCGGTCGCTCAAAATAGCTCAGGGTCTCATCTAACTCGGCTTCGTCAGGCTGAAGGATATGAGAAATATCTGGTTGGTACTTTCGCAGCATAGAGACGTGAAAAACGTCGTGAATACCAGATAAAGACGGAGGAAGTGCAAGTCTGTAGGCAAGATCGCCTATCTTCTCGAGAATCTCGTACGGACCGATGAATCTCGGAGATAACTTTCCTCTCTTACCGAATCTGACGGTGCCTCTGAACGGAGAAATCTTAAGGAATACACGGTCTCCCTGATCAAAACTCAGAGGTCGACGTCTGACATTCGCATACTTTGCCTGTCTATCTTGAGCTGACTTCATTCTGGTCTGAATGATCTTAACCTGCTCTGCCATATCTCTAAGCATCTCCGGTCCCAAATCTGGTGACTCGGACAATTCATCCCAAAACAACGGAGATCGGCATTTTCTACCATACAAAGCCTCAAAAGGCGCCATACCGATACTCGCTTGGAAGCTGTTGTTGTAAGAAAACTCGACAAGAGGTAAAGAATCCTGCCAACTAGTGCCAAAGTCTAGCACTACCGCTCGCAGCATATCCTCCAACGTCTGGATAGTCCGCTCTGACTGTCCATCTGTCTGAGGATGATAAGCTGTACTCAGATGCAATCGAGTACCAAGTGCCCCCTGAAGACTGTGCCAGAAGTGAGAAGTGAATCTAGGATCTCTGTCTGAAACGATCGACTTCGGCACACCATGCAATCTCACAACATTGCTAACATACAACTCAGCCATCTGATCATGACGATACGTCATCCTGTACGGAATAAAACACGCAGACTTCGTCAATCGGTCGATCACTACCCAAATAGCATCGCATCCTCGAACGGATCGTGGTAGCTTCGTGACAAAATCCATAGAAATGTGATCCCATTTACATTCAGGAACAGATAGGCTGTGCAAAAGACCACCTGGTCGCTTCCGCTCTGCTTTCACTTGCTGACAATTCAAACACCGAGATACAAATCTCGCAACATCGTCCTTCATTCTCTTCCACCAGAACTGACTCTTCAGATCGTTGTACATCTTACGACCTCCAGGATGAACGCTAAACCGACTGCAATGAGCCTCTCGGAGAATACGCTGTCTCAACTTCGAAATATCAGGCACAACAATACGGTTATTCATAAACAAAACGTCATCTCTAACCTGGAATTCTGACTGATGCCCAGTTCTGACTTTCTCTACCGAAACCTGAATGCTCGGCTCAGACTTCTGTGCTTCTCTGATTGCAACAAACAACTCCGGCTCGGCTTGAATAGCAAACACTCTGATAGTCTCCCTATCTGTTTCAAACTCTAAACCAGAAGTGCAACAATCATCGACCAACTGAGAAACACCGATAGTTGAAAGAGATAGAGAACAAAGCTTTCGGCTCAAGGCATCTGCAACTGCATTCGACTTCCCTGGATAATACTTGATCTCACAGTCGAAATCCTTCAACAGATCTAACCATCTTCTCTGTCTCATATTCAGCTCTGCCTGTGAAAACAAGTACTTAAGACTCTTATGATCAGAAAAGATCTCGAAAGACTCACCATAAAGATAGTGACGCCAGATCTTCAAAGCAAATACAATTGCTGCAAGTTCAAGATCATGAACCGGATAACGAGTCTCGTGCGGTTTCAGCTGCCTCGATGCATACGCTATCACATGCTTATGCTGCATAAGAACACAACCCAAACCTCGGTTAGAAGCATCACAATACACTGTGAAACCTCCAGTACCCTTCGGAATAGAGAGAATTGGAGCACTGGTCAGTCTCCTCTTCAAATCAACAAAGCTAGCCTCACAATCTGAAGTCCAGACAAAAGGCGCGTTCTTCTGAGTCAGCTGGGTAATAGGCTTGGCAATAGACGAGAAACCCTCGATGAAACGAAGGTAATAACCAGCTAAACCCATGAAGCTTCGGATCTCAGGTACTGATGTCGGTCTAGGCCAATTCATAACCGCTTCGATTTTGCTGGGATCGACAGAAATCCCATCTTCAGAAATAATATGACCGAGAAAGACAACTCGATCTAACCAGAATTCGCATTTCGATAGCTTGGCAAACAACTGCTCAACTCGTAAAATCTGCAAGACGATTCTCAAGTGCTCTGCATGGTCAGTACGGTTCTTCGAGTAGATAAGAATATCATCGATGAAAATAATGACGAACTCATCTAAATAACGCTGAAAGATACGGTTCATTAAACCCATAAAAACAGCTGGAGCGTTAGTCAAACTGAACGGCATGACTATAAACTCAAAGTGACCATACCTCGTTCTAAATGCGGTCTTAGGAACATCTTCCTCTCGCACTCTCAGCTGATGGTAGCCTGACCTCAGATCAATCTTAGAGTAGACAGAAGAACCCTGCAGTTGATCGAACAAGTCATCTATTCGGGGTAAAGGATACATGTTCTTAACTGTAGCCTGATTCAATTGACGGTAGTCGATACAAAGCCGCATAGAACCATCCTTCTTCCGAACGAATAGAACAGGAGCACCCCAAGGCGATACACTAGGTCTGATGTATCCCTTGGCAATCAAATCCTCAAGCTGCTCCTTCAACTCTCTCAATTCAACAAGTGCCATACGATAAGGAGCTTTTGAAATAGGTTGAGTACCTGGCACTAAGTCAATGCTGAATTCAACCTCTCGAATGGGTGGCAATCCAGGAACATCTTCCGAAAACACATCAGCAAAATCTCTAACCACTGGTAAGTCAACCAAAGCTGGGCTAGATTTAAGTACATCAACCGCATAAACCAAAAATCCTTCTGCACCTCTCTGTAACAAACGAGTCATAGATAACACTGAAATCAAAGGAATTCTAGATCGAGAACCCTTACCAAAGAATTTCCACTCGTCTGCCATTTCAGGTCTGAACCTGACAACCTTCAGAAAACAATCAACTGTCGCCCTGTACTTGGTTAAAGCATCTATCCCGACAATACAATCAAAATATGACAACCCAAGCACAATACAGTCGAATTCTAACAAATTCCCCTCGAAACAAAATTCACAGTTCCTGACTAGTCGGACAGAAACAATTCCTCCACCCAAAGGTGAAGTAACAGCTACTACTGTAGGCAACAATTCAGTTGGCAAAGCATGCAATAACACATATTTCTCAGAGATAAAGGAATGGGAAGCACCTGTATCTATCAAGACAAGAGCAGAATGACCGAAAATCGAACAGTTACCTGCTATGACATCGTCAGGTGCTGCCTGAGCTTGATCCTCTGTCAATGCAAAGACTCGTGCTTGCTGTCTCGGAGGCTGATTTGCACTAGAGCTACCTCATTGTCTGTTCTGCTGTTGCTGGGGTTGGAAAGAGTGTACTGCAGACGACTGCCTTTCCGGCTGAGCTGCAGGTCTAGACGAACTCCCACTCTGAGCTCTATCTCTATTACGTTGAGGGCACACTTTAGAGAAGTGTCCCGGTTGCTGACATGTGTTACAATTGCCGAAGACTCCCACACACTGATCCGGTGAGTGTCTTCCTCCACACTTGCTGCAGTACAAGGATGATGACCCAGAACTCGGTCCTGAACCGAATTGCTTCGAACCACTGGAACTGGACGAACTGTTCCCCTGTCTCTTGAACTGTTTACCTCTTGCCTTGTACTGATCCTTTCTGTTTCCCCCACTGTTTCCACCTTCATACCTCTGCTGCTGGTTCTGATGTTGAGGTGGCTGATTCTGGTACTGAGATGGTTGGTTCTGATACTGCCTCTGCTGCTGAGGTGCCCCCTGATTACCTCTTTGCCTCCACAAGCCTGCTTCTGCTCCCTTTGCGTAATTCATGGCATCCGCAAAGTTGCTAGGCCTGTTGGTGTTAACCAACGTGAAGACATCGGGGTTCAACCCGTTGATGAACTGATCTGCCTTAGCTTCTTCATCTCCGGCAATTAGCGGTGCAAAACGCAACAGACTATCGAACTTAGCCACGTACTCTTCAATGTTCAGATTCCCTTGTCTCAGATTTGCAAACTCTGCTCCCTTATCCTTACGATACGAGATAGGGAAAAACCGCTTATAAAACTCAGATTTGAAAAGAGTCCAAGTAACCTCTGTACCTCTACTCTCAAATGCTTTCTTTGTCATGATCCACCAGTTCTTAGCACCACCACGCAGCTGATGAATTACTAACCTGATTCGGCGGTCATCTGTGTAGTCAATGGAATCAAACAACTAATCCATATCATCCAACCAACTCTCACAGTCAACTGGATTTTCTGAACCCATCAACAATGGCGGATTGAACGACTGAAACCTCTTCAGCAAGGTTTCCATAGGAGTTGCTGAAGCATCCAACTGATCAACCTCAGTGCTAGCTTGCTCAGTCGCAGGGATAACTGGTGGTGTGTTTCTGTTTATCACTCGACGAGGACCCATCTGATAATCAAAGGTTAGCACACGAGATATCTCAATCGCTACCATCAGTGCCCTTACAACCGCTTGGAATACCGAATACCAGTCGAGAACAGAAACAGTTATATCTCAAGTAGATCATGCTTTATTAATTTAAATCACACAACCATGTAATTCAAATAATGCTCAAACAATAAAGCATGCTCGCATGGAATTAAGTACACAATTAAATAATTCAAACACATGCGAGGAGTCATTACACACAGACTCGATCTACCCCGCTCACTCTAGTTCGACCAAGAATCTTAACGCTCTGATACCACTTAATGTGAGACCTCGATTCTAAACCACTAATCTCGGATTAAACAACAAGTAAGCGAACAAGAATCCAAGAGTAAAACAATTCAAAAGTTTTTTTTTTTTAAAAAAAAAAAAACGCCCGCGCCCGCGCGAGGAACCAAGCTCGCGCGCGCGCGGGCAAACGATCCCGAGGCCCAACAGAGGCCTCGCGCGCGCGCGAGGCACGCCTCGCCCGCGCGCAGAAGGCCTGGGCAGAAAAGCTCAGGCTGCAGAAAAAGGAAAAGGGATTCCGCGCTTGGTCCGACATGCCTTCAAATACAATTACAATAACAGGGTGTAGGGAAACATGCCATAACAAGTCATGCTTTCAGAAGGCCTAAAAACAACCAGAAGTCTAAATCGATACAACAACAACATACTTCGATTTCAGATTACAATCCGAATACAAACTAATTCGAATAACAAAACATATCAAGTTCGAGTTCTAACATGCTTCAATCTTAAACTAGATAAACATGCTAATTCTACTTCTAAACCGAGTCTCACTTCTACTACTTGCCCTCGAAGCTAACCATGCCTCTTCTGACTTGTTCCTGCCCCACCTGTTGCCAAGTACACATACAAAACAAAGCAACAGCCGGATAACCGGTGAGAATGATAATCCCAGTAAAAGCAACATATCAAGTAATGAATATACAACATGCTATCAAACCACATATTCAAGTCGAAGTTAATGATATGCATGTCTTTAAAACCAGGATATCGATTCTGATAAACACGGGAGTATTGCTCTGCTTTTGGGATCCCGAGGATGAGATCACGTAACGACTCACCGACTCTCCCAATCGAGGTGGTGCCACGTATCCCACTCCTATAGACTTTGAGCAACCATAATGAGTATGCTAGCACTAGGCGAAATACTACAACCTAGGCCACTCAATCATAGTTCCCAAACGTCTAACAAAAAGGGCGGTTCTGCCCGCTGAAATCAAAGTAGGCTCAAGATGAATGCATAACAGAAACATAAACATAAGCCACATAACAAAAACTCAATCAATCAACAATTACAAGTTCCACGTGCTAGAACAAGTATCAATGCAATATGTGATTTAAAAAGGGAAACTCGAGAACCAACAGTCCCGAGTATGCTATCCCGCTACGATGACTGCTTTTACCTTTCAATGCAGTAGTTCCAACTCCAGGAAAGCTACAACAAAAGATTGTATCAACAACTATACAATCTAAACAACAACTACGGATCAAGGTAAATCTCATTACCGATCTTCGTCCAACTCTGAAACGATCAATCAGCTGCTAACTCAGGGCTTGACAACTCCAAACGAATCTGTTCAGATACAAGAGATGATCAACAACCACGATCACTCACACACCAAGACTTCAATCAATACAAAAACGATTCGAAAACCCAAAACTCAAACCGACGGCATAACGGCTATAAACTGAACAAACCGGCAACGCAGACAGCAGTTCAATACTGATAACAACTCAATTCAATGCCCAAAACAACAATAACAAAGCAAACCCATCAATCTCAAAATCCACATTTTCGAAAATGGCTTCCAAAAATCATAACAAATCCGGACGTCGCTCTAATTCAAAACCGACAGATAATAAACGATCAGAACTCTGTAGAGAACAACATACTCGAATCTCAAACGATTCTAACAACATCCAAAAACTAGAATGTATCCGATCGTAGAAAAACTTACGATATAACGGAGCTCTCGCTGCAGTGATCGATAATCTGCCTTCAGAATTAATTTCTAACGGACGGATCGAGCTCGGACTGGATTTTGAAAGCTCAAAAGCTCCAAGAGGCGTCTTCAATGGAGGCTCACGGTTGGGAGGAGGAAGGAGGTGACTTGTGAAATAAATATCAAGTGTAGATAATATATAAAATCAACTATTTGCGTTTTAGTCCCTGAAATTTCCAAAATTTGCAAAAAGGACCCTGATCAAAATCAAACCGGCTCGAGAACTCTGTAATCTCTGATAAACTCAAATAAACTCATTTAAGATAAAAACGAGGCGTTACAGAAACACTTGGACGAATATAACCCTTGTCCAACAGATCTTGAATCTGCTGCTTCAACTCACGCATCTCTGACGGAGCCAGACGATACAGTGCTCGAGAAATAGGCGAAGTCCCTGGCATCAGATCTATACCGAACTCAAATTCGCGTACTGGAGGAAATCCTGGAATTTCTTCTGGAAATACATCTGGGAATTCGTTCACAACAGGAATAGCTTCTATACCAATACTTCCAGCGAATGTATCAACTGCATAGATGAGGTAGCCTTCCGCTCCAGATTCCAAAGCTCGACAAGCTTTCAAAGCTGATACCAATGGCATCTGAGGTCGCGCTCCCTCACCGTAAAAGAACCAGCTATCATTGCCAACCGGATGAAATTTTACCAATCTCTGGTAACAATCCAATGAAGCTCGGTATGTAGTTAACACATCAATTCCCAAAATGCAATCGAAATCCTCCATTGCTAATATCATGAGATTCACCATCAAGACATTCCCTTTGAACTCTAAAGGGCAACTCATCACTAGACACTTAGCCGACGCAGACTGACCCATCGGGGTAGAAACAACAACCACTGTGTCTAGTGAAATATATGGCAACTTATATTTCTTAACAAAACGTGCAGATATGAAAGAATGAGATGCACCAGTGTCAATGAGTGCAAAAGCAGGTATATCAAATAACAAGAACGTACCCGCTATAACTTTCTCATTCTCATCCACCGCCTGATCATGTCTCAAGGCGAATACTTGAATGGAAGCACGAAGTTTCAAATTAGAACCCCCTGTCGACTGTCCCTGTGGCCTCTGCTGCACTGAAGCCTGAGAACCAGAACTTGAGCCAGAACCAGCTCCCCCGGCCTATGGACAATCCTTCTTCAGGTGGCCAATTTCTCCACATCGAAAGCATGCCCCTGAAACCTTCTGGCACTTGTTGGCAGGATGATTCCCACCACAATGCTTGCAAGGACCTTGATTCTTTGTGCCGAAATGCATCACCTCCCCGGATCCTGAGGAAGAAGAAGTAGAACTAGACTTCTTGAATGACTGAGCACGGGGACCCAAGGAACTCGCGGGTCTAGATGAGTAGAAGGATCTGTTACGGCGGATGCTGTCCTCTGCCTGGTGACATCGGATCACTAATCCCTCGTAAGTCATGTCATCTCCCACAGCAACTCGGTCATGAATCTCCGGATTAAGACCTTGCAGGAACAGATTATACTTCGCCTCCGTGCTATCAGAAATCTGGGGGCAATAGGGCAGTAACTCAAAGAACTTCAACTGGTATTCCTCGATCGACATCGATCCTTGCCGCAAACCCAGCAACTCACTTGTCTTCGCCTGTCGGAGAGCAGGAGGAAAATACAGCTTATGAAAAGCCGTGCGGAACTCATCCCAGGTAGCAACTCCTCGGGCTGCAATAAAAGGCGCAGAAGTAGAATCCCACCACTTCCGAGCTCGTCCTTCGACCAGGAAATCAAGAGTCTCCATCCGCTGCTCCTCAGTGCATCGAAACTCCCGGAAACAAACTTCCATACGTCTAGCCAGTTTCCCGCATCCTCCGGTGACTCTCCTCCAACTAAAGGCTTCGGACTCATCTGCATAAACCTATGCATGCTGAAACGCCTGTGATCATCATGGCGATGGTGATGACGGCCCCGACGATGCTCTCGATCTTCCTGATCACCCCAGCGTCCACCTATGCTTCCGTGACTACTCTCGTCACCATGACCCGCCATCTACACGTTGATTAAAAGTTAATCCCAATTTCAACAATCTAGATCCCAAGATTACTATGCATGCTCTGATACCATAAATGTAGTGACTCGCACCGTGATCACCTACTAATCAGAAGCTTAAGCATGCATTTAACTTAATCAAATAAAATATCAGAAATAACATCGAAAACTTAAACAATAATAAAAATATTGTTTACAACCATATCGAATAAAACCAGTGTATTAACCCAAATACAACTGAAACAAAAGCTTAGACAATAACCCTGCTGGTCCTCCATCGCCTAAGCTCTCCTGGAACCACCCGCATCGTCCAGCCGCAGACCTGCCCCATGGAATATGGTGTCCAGATACAAAAAAGTACGGGACGTGAGCATGATAAGCTCAGTACGAGAATATGAGTATACGGTGTTATGTGTGCATGTATGCAAGTGAACTGGGTACCAAGACTCTCAGGTCAAGAAACAAGCTCATAGATCGGGCCCAGGGTATATAGCACGCTGCGCCGTCGCATCATGAGGTGGCTCATATACCCAGTGGATAATGGTGACCTGATACTAGTACATGTGTCCAACCATAAGGTGACCTGACACAAGACTTACGTATCCAACCATCCATAAACTCGTAGGGTGAGCGCCCTACTACAGGATACCTCTAAGGTAAAAGCTCAATATGCTCATGTATGCAACATATAGTCATGACATGCTGTATATATAAAGGCATATAAAACATGCAATCACATAATCCATGCAAACACATAATACATGCATACTCAATCTGGATATCTCGAATAATACTTCCGTACCTCATACACTAGGCAAGCTAGACCAGCACTATGTCCAAGCCTACAGTCCGCACTACAATGCAAAGTACTCATGCATTACCACTTTATTCTAAAAGTCTTAACTACGCTATAGCATACTCCCTATTTACTATAAGGAGCCAGAGCTATACCTGCGTCCGTCGCCAGCCCACTGATGACGATTGCCCCAGAACTTGGGCACCACTCCACCGTAACCCTGGAGCGCCTCGCCAACCTCCGGACCAAGCCTAGGAAGGCCGAAAACACCCCAAAAAGCTCCTAGAATGCTCTAAAATCGAGATAGAAATAATATGATTTGGTGTGAAAAATGAGGCTCTCAGATGGCCTATTTATAGGCCACGATCGGAAGCTCCGATCGTAGGATCGGAAGCTCCGATCGGTGCATGTTTTCCAAGTTTTTGACGGCCAAGATCGGAAGCTCCGATCGCAGGATCGGAAGCTCCGATCTCCTGCATCTGGCCACGTGTTTAAATCTCCTTGACACTTATTTTTGGTTGAGATCGGAAGCTCCGATCTCAGGATCGGAAGCTCCGATCTGCCCGGAAGCTCCGAACTGTTTCTCATGATTTCGAATTGGTTTTGGGCCCCCAAGACCCCCGGGCAGTACTTAGGAGTCCAAATTTACCCATTGGATGTCCAGAATCACATCATATTGGCGTGTATGCTTTTTACATAATTTCATTCGGTCCAAAATGCAGGAAGACCCACTAGAGGGAGTTGATGAAACAATTAATGGTGTGGTACATGATGTTGAGGATGACTTTATTGATAATATCGAGTCGTCCTCAACTTGGGATTTGTGGAGAGAAAACCTTGCCTTGTCGATGTATAATAATTAGTTCAATAATTTAAATATCATTGTGTCGATGACGTATTGTAACGTATTTGAACTACATGTTTTGTGTGAGTAAACTGCATTCACATGGAAACATATGCTGATGCAGTTGATTTTCTAGTATGAATCTTTCATTTATGAATTCTTTTTCACTTTATCATTATTTTATTTTGTTGATCATATATGTTTTTACTTGTCACTAATTTGTTTAATGCATAATGTTTGCTGCAGTATACATTACCTTTTTTTTTAAGCTTCTGCAGAAAACAAACGCAGTACTTATGGAATTCGGAGCATCAAGCAATACAATTGGAGACAAGGGTATGAAATCTGATAAAGGTAGGTGAGTATGGAGTTCACGTGAGGAAGAAGTATTGATACAGTCGTTGAAGGAAGCAATTACTGGAGGTTGGAAGAGTGAAAATGGATTCAAATTTGGTTACTTGAATTTCTTAGAGAAACGGTTAATGAGAATATTCCCAGGTACGGATTTACGTGGCTGCCCACACATCAACTCCAAGATTCATGTGTGGAAGAAAACTCACGGCACACTTGCAACAATGCTAAGTAGAAGTGGAATAGGGTGGAACAAAACACAAAATATGATAGAGTCATCTAATGAAGCATGGGAAGGCTTTGTAAAGGTTAAGGAAAAATCATTGAATACATTATTGAGTTTCTGTTTTAAACGACTTGGAATTAGAATATCTTTGTATTTTGAATTGTCTATTTTATTTCATAGTTTGTTCATATTTTTTCAGACTGATCCTAGCGTGCATACATGGCGTTACAAGTCCTGGCCATATTTCGCAGATTGGTGTGAAATATTTGGCTTCGATCGAGCAAATGGAAAACGTCTATCAAGTTTTACTGCTGCTGTGCAACAAGTTCTACACGTTCCTGATGAAGTTGTAACTGAAATGAATGTTGGATTCGAGCACTTGTTAACTGAACTTGAGGGGGAAAGTGATTCTCATTCGGTTGCTAATACACCATCATTCACTACATCGTCTAGTAAGAAATCCACTTCAAAGAAACGGAAGCAGCCTAGTGAAGTGGAAGAATTATTTGTTGATGATATCAAGGAATTCACTGTAAAGACAACAGAAGCTATTGCTGATCTAGGTAAGAGTCTGAGTCAAGACTACAAAATAGCTATGCCTGTTTCCAAAGATGTTTTAACTGTGCTACAAACTATTCCTGGCCTAACACGAGATGAGAAACAAATTGCTGCTGAGATTTTGGTTAAAAAACCGAAGAAGTTAGCTTTGTTTTTCAACCTTGAAGATGACAAAAAACTGTCGTTTGTCAAGAGGATTACGAAGCTATAAGGTTAACATTGTGGCTGCTTTGGTTTTTGTCATATTCTACTCCACTTTTTGTATGAAACAAGTATTAGCCTGGTTTTTGTGTTATTACAATGGAGATAATCCAAGCAGCAATTATGATGTAAACATGTATTCCTTATCCGGTATTAACCCCTTACACGGTGCATTTTGTGGTGGGAAAGAAACTTATTCAATGTTATCTTTATATTTAATTTGGGTTTTGTATTTTGCATTTTGGTTTTGATCGTAATTAGTTCATTTTGTATTTGGGTTCGTAATTAGTTAATTTTTTATTTTGGTTTTGATTGTGATTTTCAATTTTAATTTATGCTAATTTGCTGTAATGTTTATGCTCTCTGAATTGGGCAACTTGATTTTTTTTTCCCCAAAAAGCTCCAGTTTTGGAATTGTGCGCAGCTTTGCGTTTCTGGTCCCTGATTGCAAAGGGATGCAATACAATTCAAGGGTGTTGGGGTGTGTGAATGTGATTGATAATTGAGTTTTTTTTTCCTTATCATGTGTGCGAATGTTTTCTTCCTTTTCAAAACCGCACGTCCCCTGCATGTTATTTTGTTGGTAATTTTTTTCCTTGAAGATGGTGCGATGGTGACAGTTATTCTCTGATTGAAATTTGAGATTTAGTATATCTGTTTTGTAATGCTAGCTGTAGTGTTGGTATGCTTTCTCGGATCCAATCTATTTAGAGTTATTTCTGTTATTTTTCTTAATGGTTGGTTTGCGTATTTAGATAAATTTTCATATGATTTGATTGCTAAGTTTGTCAGGCGATTTCCGGGTACAGATATTCCTTGACAAATCGTGATCGGTTTTTCGGTTGTGGCTACTCTTGTTCGTACAATCATATATTTGCATTTTACAAATTGAAATGGTGCTATATATCAGTAAACTATTGAAAAGTTCTTGTTTGCTTGTCTTATTTTATTTTACCAAATATGAGAGAAAGAGAGTTGTTAGAACCTAATGTGGGGGGATTTAGGTTCTATTGAAAACTTTAGCAATTTAAAGAGATTATGCAAATACGCAAGCGGAAGACTTAAAGCAATTAATAATAAGTGCGGTAAATAAATGCGTAATAGAAATAAAGCAGTAAAAGGGATAAGAGATGTTTATGGAAGTTCGACGATAAATCGTCTACGTCTCCCCTTCTTGGTTAAGATCGATTAACCAAGGATCCACTAGCACTTCGAACGAATTGGCTTTGATGGCTCCAAGGATAGACTTACAACTTGACACGATCACCGCGCCGATACAACTCAACACTTGGCCTTAAGGGCTCCAAGGATAGCCTCAACAATCACACAACACTTGGTTTCACACTCAAGTGTTTACACCAACGATTTTCACAACCCCGGATACAACTCGATATATGAATATATTTTGAAAGTTCAAAGGGGCTACAAATTGTGAAAGAGTGGGTGCCCGGTGAGACAACTTGTGGCTAAGGGCTTTGATGACTCTTTGTATAAACAATCTTTTGTTTAATATTATTTACACTTTTATTAATGGCAATGACTTTATCTTTCTTCATATTGTGATATACTATTGTTGTTTTGATAAAGACCTTGAATATACTATAGTGTATGTAAGATGTGGTAGAACATGGAGATGTCTATCATGAAACACATCTTATAGTCACTGTATATTCTAAACTGTTCCTAGTCGATTGAGCCGTCCGATAATAAGGATAAGGATCGCTCGAGCTTGAGACTAGCATTTGTGATGCCGAGTACCACGTTTCATTGGTAAGGAACATGGAGATGTTCGAAGCATGCAAATGGATATTCATATGATGAATGATCGAACTACCCTATCCGGACTTTCCAAGTGGTTATCACTTATCGAGTGGATATAGTCCGCGGTTTTGGTTGTACACCATTAGTCCTTACTGCTTGAAACATCATTGAGACTCTATATGCTAGTACTGTGCTTTGACTCGTTTACCGACTCTATTGGGGTCATCAGGTGTCGGGATTGGGTACAGTTACAACACATATAGGAGTCGATGCTTTGTTGTCAAGGATTCACCACATACTTGCGAGTGTGGATATCCTATGCGATCTGAGGAGATATTAGTGTGACGAATCTCTGGCCAGAGTACATGATGTGATTTAAGAAATGGTTTCTTAGTAGCACATGCGATGTCACTATTTGATCTTCAAGATGCATTGCATAGTTATCGAATCTCGAGCGACTCTCGATATACCAATGGTTGTTGATTCGATCGGGATATATGGATGAAGGGACCGTACTGTACGCTAACCAAAATCTACTGGTTCTTGTAGGCACTATCAGTGATACCTAGGGAATCATGGGGCGATGTTGCTAGGCGCTCATACCATGATTCGATGGGCAAGTCGGAAATTGTTGTTTCGAGTCACAAGGAGTTGTGAGCCCACGGCTAGCTGTATCCCTGAACCATTGAGGGTCACACAGTGTAATGGATTTTTAATCCCCGTTGAGATAGTTAAATTTAAAGAGTTAAATTTAATGAACGAAGAAGTTGGACTTCTTATTTAAGAGTAGAGGAGTAAGATTTCCTAAAATGACATAGGGATGGCCATTTTTGGAAATCACTGAATTCGGATTCAGAAAAATTTATCTTGACTTTAAAAGGTGCAGAAATGGTTTCTGTGCACATTGGTGAAATCGGTTTATCAATCGGAGTCACGATGAATTTTATATTAATTTCTGAACATGCGGGCTTTGCTTGTCGGGCTTGAACTTATGACTAATGGGCCCTAAGCTGTTAGTGGCCTACATTATAAATAAGTTATTGCAGTACAGAATTACACAGAACAAGGTCACAATTTTCGAAAACCTAAGTATTTTTCTAACAAGAGTGGCCGCCCCCTTCCCTGTCTACTCGAGAAAAATCCAGCCTGTGATTTTGAATTACAGTCTGGTTTAACGGATCAAATTCGTTAATCTCTTCGTAGAAACTTCTGATAGATTTTCTAGTGCAATCTATCAGAGGGATTAAATATCCGTTCGTGGACCTGATTGAAGAACAGTTCGTCCATCAGTTCCAGGGATATACAACAAGAGCAGAGAAATCTGTTGGTGTCCAAAATCTCGATTCGAGATTAAAGGTAAAAATTTTATAATTGTTATTTAATTTTTACACACACAATTTAATCGTAAGGTTGATACCTATTATGGAATCGTTCCATACAAAATTTTTAAACTTCCGCTGCACCGGGTATCAATCCTAATTGATCTGATCGTCGGGTTCTCCAACATTGGTATCAAAGCCAGGTTGCTCAGATCAAGCGATTAAATTAATCGATTGTACAAAAATTTTTTAGGCCTCGGTTTTTTGAAACAAAATAAATATTTTAAAAATAAAAATATTTTTTCGGGCAAAAACCCGGGCAGCGATTGGATCGCTGCCCGGGGCAGGGGCAGCGACCGTCGCTGCCGCGCTGCCCTGTGCAGCGCTGGGCGCTGCCCGGCGCAGCATTGGGCGCTGCACAGGGCAGCGCCGTGCGCTGCCCGGGGCAGCGCTGGGCGCTGCGTAGGGCAGCGATCGTCGCTGCCCGGCCCGAGCCCTACGGGGCGCGGGCTGCCCGGGAATGTCCCGGGCGGCCCGCGAAAAAAAATTAATTTTTAATTTTTAAATTAAATTTTAATATGTTAAAAATCTATTTTTGGTCCGATTGAAAATTGTTTTGATTGGTCCACGAGGCGTCGGATCGATTTGTTCGAGTCCGAAAATTTTAAAATTGATTTTTGGATAAATTTGAATTTTTGGAAAATTTTAATATTTTATCCTTAAATTGAATTTTGAAATTAATTATTTTTGGTACAATTGATGATAAGATATGATCTTATGGATAAATTGATAAAATATGATTTTATGTATAAAATTGGATTTTATAGATAAAATATGATTTTATTTGATAAAAAGATAAAATATGATTTTGTATGTAAAATAAGATTTTATGTATGAAATATGATTTTATCCTTTTAAATTTAAATGTCATTGCATGTTATCCAATAAATTAATTTTGAATTAAATGTTATTGGATAAGGATGATCGATTGCCATGACCAATTTTGTAGGTGTATGTTAGGAATTTACATTTGTTTTTATTGTTGTTGGTTTTATTAATGGGCCTGGTTTATGGCCCAATATGAATGTTATATGTAATAAAAGTGGGCTTGGTTTATGGCCCGTTCCCACCCCTTAAAAATGTATCCCCTACTTGTCATTGTTATTTATTGTAAATACATTAGATTTAGTGGGAGATCAAGATTTGAAGACGGTGGTGGGCCCAGCAGACAATAAAGACAGAAGAAATGTAAATTGGAAGCAAATGTAATAGGATTGCATTGCATACTGCATATTACCTAGGATTGGACTAAGACTCGTGATTGGCAACCACGGGTCGATTAGAAATGGAATCGGTCATCCTATATAATATGTGATATTATAGTTGTATGCATGTTTTATACAAAATTGTGTGAATCCGACAAGCATACAAAATTTTAAAAATGATGAGACAAATTTTTATAATTAAAAATCCCTCATTTTAAATATGATTTAAAATTGATATCAAGATAAATAAAGGAAATTTAAATTTGTTTAAATGTTCCTACCTTCCATCAACGATCAATGTATGAGATGCTACCCGCGGATACGGTCCGGCTCATATTATTGGGAGGGCCCGTTCGTCGGAAAGCTGTACATTGGATCGACACATGTTGTAAGTTGGGTGGAACTCCCATGGGGTCGGCTCATATTATTGGGGGATCCACATGGCGACCGTCCATCACAACTTAATATTGATGGGTCATCTTGACATGTCACAATAATCGGCGTCATATTATTGGGCCCTTATTGGACATGAGGTAAAAAACGTGGAGGTTGCTTTGGAAGCAATTGGGCTCTACCTTTTGAAAATTATGGTTGGCTGATATTATTCGGGACTATAAGTTTGTCAATTGGACTCCATGTTCTCACTAAGGAAAACAGTTTCCCGTTTTCACTAGAGGGTAGTGAAATCGATAAAATAGTGGGAGTGAGATTCATAAAATAAATTTCGCCTATTTTATGTCTTAGTAAATTGCTTAAACAATCACTGATATTTGTCTGTTTCTTTTCAGTATTTCATACGATGAATTCGCGTAATCCACTTTTCTCGATCCTCGAACAAAATAAGTTGACTGGCGCAAACTATACGGAATGGTTCCGTAAGTTGAAGATTGTCTTGATTTCGGAGAAGATGCTCTACGTGTTAGAAAAATCTCCTCCGAAGGAAGCACCAGCTGACGTAAGTCCGGAGGAGTTAGCCAAGCTTGATACATGGTGGGACCATGATATCAAGACCAAATGCTATATGCAAGCCTCGATGTCTGATGAACTCCAGAGGCGATTTGAGGACACCGTGAATGCTGCTGACATTCACGTTCAACTCAAGGAACTTTTTGGGGCACAATCGAGGGCTGAAAGGTTCGCTACTACAAAGGAGCTAATGACGTGTCGCATGCGTGAAGGGACTTCGGTCCGTGATCATGGGGTACGAGTGATTTGGCTCATACAGAAGTTGGTAACCCTTGATTTGGTGTTGGAGCATGAACTGAACGTGGACTTACTACTTCTGTCTCTTCCTTCTTCGTTTGACGGATTTGTGCTGAATTTCAATATGAACAAGATAGAGGCCTCCCTTGAAGAGATGGTCAATATGCTTGTGACATATGAATCCACATTAAAGAAGGATAAACCGGCTTTCTTGGTGGGCTCCTCTTCTTCTGCTAAGAAGGGGCCAAGTACAAAGGGCAAGAAACGTTCTGCCCCACCCAAGAAAATCGAACCCGAGAAGAAGTACAAGACAAAGGCTTCAAACATGGAAAAATCCAAGGATGTTTGCCATTACTGCAAGAAGCCCGGTCATTGGAAGCGTAACTGCAAGGAATATCTAGAGCAGTTGCGAACTGCGAAGGGTATGTTCTATATTGAAATAAATGTTTCACTTAATACTACTTCTTGGGTATTGGATACCGGATGTGGATCTCACATTTGCAATGATTTGCAGGTGATGACAAGAAGTCGCAGGCTTAGGATGGGTGAGACCCAGCTGAGGCTCGGAAATGGTTCCAGAGTTGAAGCAAAAGCCGTGGGAGATGTTTATTTAATTTTGCAGAATGGTTTTAAGTTACTTTTAAGAGATATTTTATTTGTTCCGGATTTGATTAAAAACATTATTTCTGTTTCTATGCTTGATAGAGATGGTTATTCTTGCAATTTTGTGAATGGGATTTGCAATATTTACAAGAATGAATGTTTAATTGGAAATGGACAACTTGAAAACGATCTATACAACTTAAAACTAAAAGACGTTCCAATAAATTATGTTGATAAACCGGCAACAACAAACAAAAGGAAAATCGATAGCCAAAACCCGGCAAACCTTTGGCACGCTAGGCTAGGTCATATTTCCTCAAAGAGGATGAACAAGCTAGTGGGAGAGGGCATGTTTGATATGTCTGATATTAACTCTCTACCTACTTGTGAATCCTGCCTAAAAGGAAAAATGACTAAATCTCCTTTTAAGGGGAAACCTGAACGTAGTCAAAATCTATTGGATTTGATCCATACAGATGTTTGTGGTCCATTTAGAGTTGGGACTCAATATGGCCACACCTACTTCATTACCTTTACTGATGATTATTCAAGGTATGGGTATTTATATTTAATGAAATATAAGTCTGAAGCATTTGAAAAGTTCAAAGAATTCAAGGCTGAAGTAGAAAACAAGCTAGGTAAAAGTATTAAAGCACTTCGATCGGATCGAGGTGAAGAATACTTGAGTACCGAGTTTTTGGACTATCTAAGAGAGAATGGGATTCTCTCTCAGTGGACTCCTCCTATGACACCACAGCTTAATGGTGTATCGGAGCGTCGTAATCGAACTTTGTTGGACATGGTTCGGTCCATGATGAGCTTCACTGAGCTTCCACCTTCGTTTTGGGGCTATGCGCTTGAAACGGCGGTATTGTTGTTGAACAACGTCCACACTAAAGCAGTGGACAAAACACCATACGAGTTATGGAATGGCAAAGCTCCTAAGTATTCGTACTTGAGGATTTGGGGATGTCCTGCTTACGTGAAGCGGACAGTGGGAGATAAGTTGGATAGTCGATCCAGCTTATGTTATTTTGTAGGGTATCCGAAGAATTCAATCGGATATTATTTCTATTATCCTGCTAAAACAAAGGTGTTTGTTTCAAGGAATGCCACCTTCTTGGAGAAGGAGTTCTTATTGGATAAGAAAGGCGAGATGATGGAACTCGAAGAAATTCGAGAAGAACCCGAAATACAAAATAACAATCCTACACCTCAGGAACCATTGCTGGACACGCCTATACCTAGAAGATCCGAGAGGACTTCTAGACCTCCTATTCGATATGGTCTTCTTCTTGAAGAGGATCAAGATGAACCCGATGTTGGATGTGATCCAAGAAACTTCAAGGAAGCAATTTCTGATGCGGATTCAAATTTATGGCTTGAAGCTATGCAGTCGGAAATAGATTCGATGCATACAAACCAAGTTTGGTCTTTAGTAGATCCTCCCGATGGAATTGTTCCAATAGGGTGTAAATGGATCTACAAGAGAAAGCTTGGGCCTGATGGTAAGGTATTGACCTACAAGGAGCGATTGGTGGCAAAAGATTATACTCAAAGACAAGGAGTTGACTATGATGAAACCTTTTCGCCAGTTGCAATGTTCAAGTCCATAAGAATCCTTATTGCTATAGCTGCATGGTATGACTATGAGATATGGCAAATGGATGTGAAGACTGCTTTTCTTAATGGAGACATTAAGGAAGAAATCTATATGAAGCAGCCTGAGGGGTTCACATCCATGGGAAGCGAGCATAAGGTATGCAAGCTTCAGAGATCAATTTATGGTCTAAAACAAGCATCAAGAAGTTGGAACCAGAAATTTGATGAAACAATAAAGGATTTTGGTTTCATCAAGAACCCGGAGGAACCATGCGTGTACAAGAAAGTAGTTAAGGATGCTGTGACATTCTTAGTACTTTATGTTGATGACATCTTACTCATTGGGAATGATGTAGGGATGTTGCAGTCAACAAAGATATGGTTATCAGGTAGATTCTCGATGAAGGATTTGGGTGAGGCATCCTATATTCTTGGGATACAGATCTATAGAGATAGATCTAAGAGAATGATAGGACTCACTCAATCAACCTACATCGACACCATATTGAAACGGTTTTCAATAGATGGGTCCAAGAGAGGACATCTACCCATGTGTCATGGAGTTTCTCTATCCAAGTCTATGTGTCCCAATACTGATGAAGAGATAGAGAAAATGACACATGTACCATATGCGTCAGCCATAGGTAGTATCATGTATGGGATGATATCTACCAGACCGGATGTAGCATTTGCTCTGAGTGTCACGAGCAGATATCAAGCTAATCCCGGTCAAATGCATTGGAAAGCCGTGAAGGACATTCTTAAGTACTTACGAAGGACTAAGAATATGTTCATGGTATATGGAGGAAGAGAACTAAAATTGGAAGGCTATACCGACTCTAGCTTCCAAAGTGACGTGGATGACTCGAAGTCAACCTCTGGATTTGTGTTCATGCTCAATGGCGGTGCTGTCTCTTGGAAGAGTTCCAAGCAGGACACCACAGCGGATTCCACCACTGAAGCAGAATACATTGCAGCATCAGCTGCTGCTAAAGAGGCCGTTTGGATGAGGAATTTCGTCCAAGAGTTGGGCGTCATTCCTGAAGTTGTTGGTCCAGTCCCGGTGTACTGTGACAACACGGGTGCCCTTGCTCAGGCAAAGGAACCAAGGTCTCATCAAAGATCCAAACACGTACTGAGGAAATACCACATCATCCGGGAGATTGTGGAAAGAGGAGACATCACTGTCGAAAGAGTGGCCTCTGCAGACAATATCGCTGATCCACTTACTAAGCCCTTGCCAGGACCATTATTTGACAAACATCGCGAAGCAATGGGTCTACGTAGTATGACTAGTTGGCTATAGGGCAAGTGGGAGATTGAAAGAGTGGGTGCCCGGTGAGCCAACTTGTGGCTAAGGGCTTTGATGACTCTTTGTATAAACAATCTTTTGTTTAATATTATTTACACTTTTATTAATGGCAATGACTTTATCTTTCTTCATATTGTGATATTGTGATATACTATTGTTGTTTTGATAAAGACCTTGAATATACTATAGTGTATGTAAGATGTGGTAGAACATGGAGATGTCTATCATGAAACACATCTTATAGTCACTGTATATTCTAAACTGTTCCTAGTCGATTGAGCCGTCTGATAATAAGGATAAGGATCGCTCGAGCTTGAGACTAGCATTTTTGATGCCGAGTACCACGTTTCATTGGTAAGGAACATGGAGATGTTCGAAGCATACAAATGGATATTCATATGATGAATGATCGAACTACCCTATCCGGACTTTCCAAGTGGTTGTCACTTATCGAGTGGATATAGTCCACGGTTTTGGTTGTACACCATTAGTCCTTACTGCTTGAAACATCATTGAGACTCTATATGCTAGTGCTGTGCTTTGACTCGTTTACCGACTCTATTGGGGTCATCAGGTGTCGGGATTGGGTACAGTTACAACACATATAGGAGTCGATGCTTTGTTGTCAAGGATTCACCACATACTTGCGAGTGTGGATATCCTATGCGATCTGAGGAGATATTAGTGTGACGAATCTCTGGCCAGAGTACATGATGTGATTTAAGAAATGGTTTCTTAGTAGCACATGCGATGTCACTATTTGATCTTCAAGATGCCTTGCATAGTTATCGAATCTCGAGCGACTCTCGATATACCAATGGTTGTTGATTCGATCGGGATATATGGATGAAGGGACCGTACTGTACGCTAACCAAAATCTACTGGTTCTTGTAGGCACTATCAGTGATACCTAGGGAATCATGGGGAGATGTTGCTAGGCGCTCATACCATGATTCGATGGGCAAGTCGGAAATTGTTGTTCCGAGTCACAAGGAGTTGTGAGCCCACGGCTAGCTGTATCCCTGAACCATTGAGGGTCACACAGTGTAATGGATTTTTAATCCCCGTTGAGATAGTTAAATTTAAAGAGTTAAATTTAATGAACGAAGAAGTTGGACTTCTTATTTAAGAGTAGAGGAGTAAGATTTCCTAAAATGACATAGGGATGGCCATTTTTGGAAATCACTGAATTCGGATTCAGAAAAATTTATCTTGACTTTAAAAGGTGCAGAAATGGTTTCTGTGCACATTGGTGAAATCGGTTTATCAATCGGAGTCACGATGAATTTTATATTAATTTCTGAACATGCGGGCTTTGCTTGTCGGGCTTGAACTTATGACTAATGGGCCCTAAGCTGTTAGTGGCCTACATTATAAATAAGTTATTGCAGTACAAAAATTACACAGAACAAGGTCACAATTTTCGAAAACCTAAGTATTTTTCTAACAAGAGTGGCCGCCCCCTTCCCTGTCTACTCGAGAAAAATCCAGTCTGTGATTTTGAATTACAGTCTGGTTTAACGGATCAAATTCGTTAATCTCTTCGTAGAAACTTCTGATAGATTTTCTAGTGCAATCTATCAGAGGGATTAAATATCCGTTCGTGGACCTGATTGAAGAACAGTTCGTCCATCAGTTCCAGGGATATACAACAAGAGCAGAGAAATCTGTTGGTGTCCAAAATCTCGATTCGAGATTAAAGGTAAAAATTTTATAATTGTTATTTAATTTTTACACACACAATTTAATCGTAAGGTTGATACCTATTATGGAATCGTTCCATACAAAATTTTTAAACTTCCGCTGCACCGGGTATCAATCCTAATTGATCTGATCGACGGGTTCTCCAACAAATTGCTCAACAAATAGCTCAAATAATGATTAAGAGGATTGAGAGACTTGAAGATGTTTGGATGCTTGAAATGGTCTCGGAATGCCTCTATTTATAGTTGAAAATTCGGCATCGATCGGAATTTCCGTTCCCAGCATCGGAGCTTCCGAAATTTGAATTCTGAGTCACGCGGTTTGTATAGGATCGGAACTTCCGATCCCACTTCGGAGCTTTCGATCGGCGCATTAAATATGTTGTCGGGCAAAAGTCTTCCAGACAAGATTATCAGGCCGCCGTAGTATATCGGAACTTCCGATCTATGATCGGTGCTTCCGATCTCGTCACTTCGTAGCTTCCGTTCTGTTTTCGAACAATATAAAATTCCTTGAAAATAGATCGGAGCTTTCGAACCATGATCGGAACTTCCGATCATCCCTTAGCTTCCAAAGATCCTTCTGATCCTGATCGGAGGTTCCGAACTCGAATCGGAACTTCCGAACTCGTAGTAGTATAAGTCTTTGAAATTTGTTTCTGATCTTGAATAAACTTGTACGAAATTGAGCTTTGAAAATTTTAACTCTGTAATAAGCTCATTGTAAACATTAGTAACATTTTAACCTAGATTTGTTAATCATCAAAACATAAACAAAAGGGCCTTGTTAATGCATTAAAAATATTAATCTCACAATCGAGATTTATATGCGTTTAAGGCGTAACAATCTCTCCCTTTTTGATGATCACAAAACTTGGTTAAAAATAAAAAATAAAAATAGACAGTAAAAAGCATATAAGTATTTAAATTGCATGTAAAAACTCCCCCTGAAATAAGCAACAAAGTTTTTAACAAATAAATAGTTTTTACTCAATTTAACTGTTAAACCAATTAATTCTCCCCCTTTTTGTGATAAGCAAAAAGTAATAATAAATGAATAAAAGAGAATGAATATAAACTATTTTATTTCAATAGAATTTAAATTTTACATAAGACCAAATACAACTTAAAATGCAAAATAAAAATCTAAGAGTCATCATCGCGAGTCGGCGGAGGATAGCGAGAGGTGAACTCATCAAATCGGGTCTCCAAAGAAGCAACTCTAACAGTCAACTCGGAAAAGTGAGTGTGCATGCTCGTCTCCATACGATGAAGTGTCTCGAATAGACGGTCGCTAGGGAATTGGTTTGCTGGGGTTGCAGGGACCTCTGGAGTTTGGAATGGAACATCTTCAAGGTTTGCCGCAAAGGCCTCAAAACCGGAAGATGATGGAATATCAGAGTTAGGAGGACCAGTCGGAAAACCTTTGATTTGGATAGAGTGGGGAAGAGAGGAATATGGTAAATGAAAGGCAGAAATAGGTGAAAATCTAGAAAATACTCTTCCTCGATCTTCAACCCATCGAGAGTACACAGGATTCCAGGATAAATCCATCCTGGTGATAGACTGATGGTTGAAGATGTGACTTGGTGGGATTTCAATAGAAGGTATCCCCTCAAATTCAACATCGAAACGACTCAAAATCCGGTTGATAAACCGGGCATAAGGAAAGAAACCTTTTTCACCGTCTTTGTCGTGTGATGCATAGTCTGCATAACAAGGCGTGGAAGGTTAAAAGGTCGAGATGAAATGATATGAAATAGAATGTATAAATCTAAATATTTGCAAGTGGAGAGGTCTCCACTGCGAGGAACGATAGAAGTGGTAATGAGTTTTTGAATGATTTGAAAATCAGGACAAAGACTCTTGAGGTGGATACGATCATCAGCAGCAGTAGCTGGACGACCAAGAATGGTAGAAAGTAACAACTCGCGATCAAAAGTATAATCATTTTGAGGCCAGTTTTGCGAGAAGTATTCACCGGGTCCATTCCTGGGAAGATCAAACCAGGAGGACAAATCATCAGAAGAAAAACGAATATGCCTTCCTTGAACAATCGTGGCAATGGTGATCTCACCATGACCTAATTCGAGTTCAAGATTGGCATAGAACTCGTGAATGAGAGAAATGTAGATGGAGTCAGGGACAGATGGAAGAAAGAAAGATTCCCACTGTTGAGCCTTGATAAGGTCCAACAGAAGGAGATGAGACTGGGCCAAATAGGCGGAATCTAAGATACGACCAGGATGAATAGTACGGTCCTGATAGTCTTCGGGAATGGGCCTAGAGATGGCAGGCTGGGTCGGATCATGGGATTGGGCTTGGCTTGTAGTGGCGAAAGCACGACGGCGTTTGGATGCCATTTAGAGAGGTTTGGATCGGATTAAAGGGAGAAAAGAAGATGATTTTTAGGTGTGAAAAATCGGAATGAGCGATCTGATATTTATAGGGACGGAATCGATCGGAAGCTCCGATCTGCGATCGGACGTTCCGATCGTGCGGTCGACTTAAATCAAGACACGTGTCGATCAGAAGCTCCGAACGTTCTTCGGACGTTCCGATCCTGAAGCGGTAATTAATTTTAAGGCGGTGAAAATAATTCAAAAAGCCGGATAAGATGTGGATCGGAAGTTCCGATTTGTGATCGGAGGTTCCGATCTATGTCTTGGAGGGAAAATTACCGCGTAGAATAGGAAATGGCGGGATATGGATCGGAAGTTCCGATTCTCAATCGGTGTTTCCGATCCGGAATCGGTGGTTCCGATCCACCTGAGGTAAAAAATGCGATTTTTGACTCTTTAATTTTAAATTTTGCAAATTAATCTTTAAACAGATAAACCATATAAAAATGTGAGCTTTATAGTATTGAAAAATACAATTAATTTGTATTCTCCAACATTAATTTGCTCGATTTTTTAATATTAAGCTCCCTCTTAATATGACATTAATTTTAACTTATGTCTACAAGCGATTACAACTCAATCATGCCAAGTTCACCACGCAAACGAATAAAATTATTTTCATCTAGTGGTTTTGTAAAAATATCGGCAATTTGATTTGACGTGTCAACATATTGAAGTTCAACTTCATTTCGTTCGATGTGGTCACGAATAAAATGATGACGAATGTCAATATGTTTGGTGCGCGAATGTTGAATCGGATTCTTTGTAAAACAAATGGCGCTAGTGTTGTCACAGAAAATAGGGATTTTTGAAAAAGAGACGCCATAGTCGAGCAATTGATGCTTCATCCAAAGAATTTGCGCACAACAACTACCGGCAGCCATATATTCGGCTTCGGTCGTTGACAACGCAACACGGTTTTGCTTTTTGGAAAACCAAGAAACTAAACAGTTTCCTAAAGAGAAACAGGTTCCACTAGTGCTTTTCCTGTCCACCTTATATCCACCAAAGTCGGCATCACAGTAAGCTTTTAAATAAAAGAAAGAATTTTTCGAATACCACAAGCCGAGATTTGGAGTATTTTAAAGATATTTGAAAATGCGTTTTAAGGCAAACAAATGTGATTCCTTTGGACATGATTGAAATCGTGCACACAAGCAAACACTAAACATAATGTCCAGTCTACTAGCAGTAGCATATAATAAGGAGCCAATCATACTACGAAAGGAAGATTGATCTACAGTTTTACCATTTTCATCCTTGTCGAGTCTGATTGCTGTGCTCATCGGTGTGGATGATAATTTTGTGTTCTCCATCCCAAACTTCTTTAGAATCTCCTTGATGTATTTGCTTTGGTTCACAAAAAACTCATCCTTGCACTGTTTGATTTGTAATCCGAGAAAATAGTTAAGTTCCCCCATCATACTCATCTCTAAGTGTTCCTGCATCAACTTAGAGAATTCTTGACAAAGAGTTTTATTAGTAGAACCAAAAATTATATCATCAACATAAATTTGCACAATCAAAAGATCATTTTTGACATTCTTGGTGAATAAAGTAATGTCGATCTTTCCTCTTGAAAAACCATTTGAAAGCAAGAAAGTAGACAGTTTATCATACCAAGCTCTAGGAGCTTGTTTCAATCCATACAAAGCTTTGTTTAATATATACACATGATCAGGCAGTAAAGCATCAACAAAGCCATCATGTTGTTCAATATAAACTTCTTCTTTCAATTCACCATTCAGGAAAGCACTCTTAACATCCATTTGAAATAACTTAAAATTTCTAGAGCAAGCAAAAGCAAGTAGCATGCGAATGGATTCTAGTCTAGCAACAGGCGCATATGTCTCATCATAATCAATGCCTTCTTCTAGGGATGTAAATGAACCGAACTGTTCGCGAGCTATTCGGAGCTCGGCTCGTGAAAAAGCTCGTTCGGACTCGTTCGTTAAGCTTATTGAGCCGAGCCCGAGCTGAATTTTGAGCTCGAAAATTTTAACGAGCCGAGCCCGAGATTAATGATGTTTGGCTCGTTAGCTCGCGAACATGTTCGTTAATAGGCTCGGAAGCTCGAGCTCGAGCTCGGCTCGTAAGGTGGCTCGTTAGCTCGGGCTTGGGCTCGGCTCGTTTAATGGCTCGTTAGCTCGGCTCGTTTAATGGCTTGTTAGCTCGGCTCGTTTAGTGGCTCGTCAGATCGGGCTCGAGCTCGGCTCGTTTAGTGGCTTGCCAGCTCGGTCTTGGGCTTGGGATTGAATCGTTTAGTGGCTCGTCAGCTTGAGCTCGGGTTCTGGATCGGGCTCGACTCATTTTGTTGGCTTGTGAAAATATATTAATTTATATAGTTTCTCGAACTCGGCTGGTTTAGTAATTTATATGCTCATTGAGTAAATTTAAATTTATAATATTTTAAAAATTAAATTAATTATTCCTTGAAAAAAATTATGTTTTTTAAATAATAAAATTTTGATTTGTATTTGAAATTTTATATAAAAGAATTGATATGATATAATAAATTTATTTGCTTTTAAAATATTATTGTAAAAATTATTAATATTTTTTACATATATATGCACACGAAACATTTGTTTGAAATTATAAAATTGTGATAACATCATATCAAATTTTCAATTTAAAACAAAAATTAGTATATTGTAATAAATAGAAAATTACTGATAAGTGATAACATCTAATCAAATATAAAAATAAAATTTTTATATTATTATAATATTCGATCAAATTTCAAATTGTGAACCAAAATTCATAATTTCATTACAGATATAATTTATGGATATTTTCACATATATATGGATACAAAAAAATTAAGTGTAATTAAAAAATAATGATAACATTTAATCAAATTAAAAAATTTTATAGAAAAAATAGATACATTATCATGCATCTATACCGTTTGTGAATATTTTTGCACACAAAAAGTAGTTAAAATAAAAAAATAGTGATAATATTATATGAAATTTTGAACCAAAAAACATATATTTGATTATGTTTATTTCTTTTATTGGTAATTACGTTTTAGTAATAATTCTATATATATATATATATATATATATATATAAATTAGGTATCGTACGGACAACAATCTTAAGCACTTACATGAATGTAACACTTTGTACATTCAATCGGTTATTGCCACATGAGTTGTTAACCAACTAGGTGTCCATGATTGTCAAGTAAAACTTTAAGGTAAAACACAAAAATGTTAAATTTTAATATTAAATAATATTTTTTATTTTAGATTTTAATTTTATGACATACTTCGGGTTATATTAACAAAATAAAACAACCCTAATCAAATGTAAGGTATATAGGTTTATAACTTATATTGTATTTAGTATTTTTTTTTTTACACAAATACATGCATGTATATAGCCATGAAAATATAGGAACAATTTTTTTCATTAATTTTATACATTTTCTTTTAATGATATTATTTATCTATATGAAGAAAAAATTAGGTATATATAATTGAGATGAAAATATTATGATATAAATCTTATCACACATTGGTAATTAAATCATTATATATAATTAAAAGAATTTGTGGAATAATAATATCATTTCATTGGTATAGTTAATAAAAATAAGCTTATCAATGATCAAACAAATTATAAAATCATATTTTATTATGATTAAAACTTAAAAGTTAAAAATATGAATTCAGTCTTGTTAAATAATATGATGTTTATTATGTGATCATTAAAATTATTATGTCGAATGATGTTTTAAAACTAAGTCACCATATAGGTGTCCATAAATTTGTGGTAGGCTGAAGTTTTTGTTAAAATATTTTCAAAACTTAATTTAATATTTTCAAAAATTTAGTTGCAGACAACGACTTAATATATCATTTGCGAGTGGAATAAATCTTCAAAAACAACAACTTATTTTCAGAAATTGTTTCACATAATTATAATAATTACCGATATATTAAATACGTACAAAATTACAAACATATTTTAATGTATTTTAAAATTACCGATAATTATAACAACTAGTTAACATTACAAACGTATTTTAAAAAATCGTATTTTTGAATATCAAAATTTTAAGAATATAAAATAATTATTAGAGCTACAATAAATACAAAAGATTTGATTTATGAAAATATATACATATCAATATATCTATACATAGATACGTACATTGACACACATGTAAGTTTCTTTTCTCTCAACTTATTCCCAGCCAATTCACGCGATCCCCTTTCCCCCAAACCCTAACAACCTCTCAATGCCACGATTCGCCACCTTTATTAGCAAGAAAGCTATCGACTGAAGCTATAAGAGGTGAGAGCTTGTCCTTGGTTTCATTGTAATACAAAAATATTAAGGAATCTAGGCCCAAAGCTCAAATCGTCGCCCCCTGTTCTTTGCGATGTTTGAGCTATTTCTGGCTTTTCTTGGTTTCCATCTTATGTTCTTTATATCGTTTTTAGTAAAGTGCACGGAGGACTAATTGATAAATAAATTGGGCTAAAAGCATTAAATTGGTTGTTCTTTCAGTCGTACTCATTCCTTTCTCTCCGGTTTCTGGCAAGTTTTTTTTTTTTCCTTTTTCGTCTTAAATCACTTCTCTGAATTTGTTTTTGCTTTTGGGAATCGTATTTTCTTAACTGTGGTTTTTTTAGCAGAAATTTAAAATTTTCAGTCATTAATAATTGTTGTATCCTTGAGTAGCGTCATCTTATATTTTCAAATTTTGAGGTATTATCGTATCCTTGCAACATACTTGGCAACTAATCATTAGCTTCAGTAGATGTTTTGGTAATTTCTTCACTCATCCCAAATATATAGCTTCCAAAACCTCCTGTACAAATTTGATTTATCTAATAACTACATTATTATTCCATGAATATGCAAAACAGTAGACATTCCGATGTACCGGTTTTAAAAATCAACTTTTAATTTTCACTTTTTATAAATTTATATTTGATTTTTTAATTTTTCAAATCTTATATTTTCAAATTGTTGCCAGGGACGCATGCGAGCTTGATCTGTAACAAACTCCTGCATTTCTTCTCCATTTTCAGTTGGAATTAGAATAGACTTTCCTTGTTTATGCAAATGTGTAGATAACACCAGTCCCTGTTATTTTTGTTGATCAGCTCCAAACATGTCAAATCCAAACACATTATCTGCTCAAGAATCTAGCACAACTCCAGTGGTGGGAGGAGCTCAACCAAGTACAAATGATGCCAATGAAACTTCCAAAAGCAAGGATGTGATTGAACTTGAAAATAATGAAGATGGGGAAGATGGGGACGACGGTCCATATGGACCAAAGAAAAGGAAACGCACATCTACGGTATGGACTAATTTTAAAGAGATTGTTCTTCCAGATGGGTCGCTGAAGGTTGAATGTATTTATTGCAAACGTCAAATGTCATATTCTAAGGCTGGTCCTACATCACATTTACTTAGGCATGGTAAAGGTTGTTTGCAGAAGAAACTTAGTGAGAAAGGGCAGAAAAATCTAAGTATAGTGACAACCATATCGGAGACAGAATCTATTAGTGCGGTGCATAACTTCAAATATGATCAAGCAAAAATCAGAGAAATTGTATCTCACATGATTATTGTTCATGAATTACCATTCGCCTTTGCAGAATATGAATTGTTCAACTTATTGATGAAAAATGCTAGTCCACATTATCAAAAGATCAGTCGTGCCACAACCAAAAAAGATGTTATCAGTTCTTATGAAATAGAGAAGAAAAAATTACTGGCAGAACTAAAGGATGTAAACAGGGTTAGTGTGACTACTGATTTATGGAGGTCTGATCAAAAAATTTCATATATGGTCGTCACTTGTCATTATGTGGATTCAAGTTGGAATTTGCAGAAACGAAATTTGAATTTTTGTGAAGTCCCTCCACCTCATACAGGAATTGTTGTTTGTGATGTGTTACACAAGTGTTTGGTTGAATGGGGACTTGAAAACAAGGTGTGGACAGTCACAGTTGATAATGCTGCGTACAATGATGTAGCTGTTCGAATGCTCAAAGAGAATCTCTCTTACAAAAACAGTCTTCCTCTTGGTGGAAAATTGTTTCACGTCAGATGTTGTGCGCATATCTTGAATCTTTTGGTACAAGATGGACTTTCGGAGATCCAAAATATAATTTCCAATGTGCGTGAGAGTGTGAAACACATATCTGCCTCGGAGTCCCGTATTAATATTTTCAGTGACATTGCAAAGCAGTTGCAATTATCTTCAAAGAAACTAGTGATGGATTGTTGCACTAGGTGGAATGCGACATATTGCATGTTGTCTACTGCTCTAGAGTTCAAAGATATCTTTCCAAGATATCAACAAAGGGATGCTAGTTATAACTCTTTGCCAAGTGAGGATGATTGGGAGAAAGTTCGTGTCGTTTGTTCTTTTCTTGAAGAATTTAATGAAGTTACCCACATCATTTCAGGTAATATTTTCAACTTGAAACTTGTTTCTTAATAAAAAAAAATTATTGTTTGAAAGTCTAATATAATTATCTACATTTGTCAGGTTCAAAATATCCAACTTCGAATTTGTTTCTTCCTGAACTTTATAACATAAAAAAGCTGTTGAACGAGAAAAATGTGGGTGAAGGCAGTTTCATGAATGATATGAGAAATAAGATGAAGAGGAAATTCGATAAGTATTGGGGTGAGTGTAACTTGTTAATATCTATAGCAGCTGTATTAGATCCAAGGAATAAGATGAAGTTGATTGAATGGTGTTTTCCAGAGATATATTCTGAAGTTGATGCAATTGAGAACATCATTACAGTTCGTGAGACATTGCGTTCACTATATAGTGAATATGTTGAGGCTCACAAAACAAATATCACTGAAAATGATGTCTCAAGTGGTACTCAAAAAGAAATTTCTAGTGGTCTAAGTATTGTTAGTGGAAAAGGAAAGGGTAAAGTGAGGACTCAATTTGCAAACTATATTAAGAATGTTGATAGTGTGGAGCAAGTGAAATCTGAACTTGAAGTGTATTTTGAGGAAGGAGTTGTATTTTGTGAAGATGATGAATTTGATGCATTGTCATGGTGGAAGTTGAACAACTTAAAGTTTAGGATTTTGTCAAGGATGGCGTGTGAGGTACTATCAATTCCAGTAACTTCTGTAGCTTCTGAATCAGCGTTCAGTGCGGGTGGTAGAGTGATTGATACATATCGTGCCAATTTGGGAGTAGAGACGGTTCAAATGTTGCTTTGTGCAGAAGATTGGTTACGTGCCCGCTACCAAATCAAGAGAAAAGAAAAGGTGAGTAGATCAATCTCTAATTTTATTGTGTATTTTTATTAATTATTTGTTATGCTCTATTAAATTATATTATTCATGTCTAACATTTTGAATTTTTGTACTTGTATGCAAAAGGAAAATTCAGGACTTAAAGAGATTCATTTCACTTAATGACATTATCATCAACTGCGATAAGCTCACAATGCTCATTGTCTTTGAGAGGTGAAGTTCATTTGTTTTTTGAATTTATTTATTTTATACGCTTTTTTATGAATTTAGAAACCCTTAATTAATTTTTTTGAGTGTATTGTTGACATATATAATCATGTATGTAAAAGTATAGCATGTAATATATATACATGTGTGGTCAGTACTGAGTATTAAAATCTTAAAAAAGTCATGAAAATCATCAAAAATTGAAGGAATTGGAAAAGAGGGCCTCTTTCAATATTGGAGTTGGAGTTGGTCTTATGTTTCTGATTGCTTCCAATAGAAATGAGCTGAACAAAATGGTAAATTTGCACAAACAAATGCAGATTTTGCTTCAAAGTTTCCATACTGAATTTTAAAATAATCTGTAGGCACAAAATAAGATAATGAGTTCAAAATATAAGTATGACTGTATGAGCAATTTTGGTGACACGTGCACCATATCAGTTTTCCTAGGTGATGCATAGTTTCTTTGATTCTTTTGTTTGGTTAATTTTAAGTATTCATTTGGCAGTGGTGGCAACGATATATTCCATCTCAACAATATGGAACACTAATCCTTAACAATGCTACTTGAGGCAAGAAAGTAGTAGAGGTGGATCGAAATGGAACAAATTAATTTGAATAACATGATACTTAAATTAATTTGAATTACCTGGTTCCATATACCCAATTATGAAATTATGATGACATAGAATGGTGATTGCATTCAATTTTTTGCTTGCTTATATTACTTTGTGATAGTGACTTTATTTTTTATATTGCATAATGATTTTTAATTTTTATTAGAGATGATGTTGCGAAGAATGGTGGTTGCAGGATGGATTTAATTTTTATTTGAGATGCAGTTTGCACTTTTCTAATGGTTTTTCTAATTTGGGTTGTTTATATACAATGTAATGATGTTATATTGTTCTTGCGTATCGTTGTAGTGGACTGTTGCATATGACATATATTTGATAATTAATTTTACGGTTTTATTTATGTTTTTCATTTTATTTTTTTAAGAAAAAATTAATTTTAGTTTATATAGAGATTTATATTTTGTATTTAAGTTTCACGAGCTCGAAAACGAGCCCGAGCCCGAGCCCGAGCCCAAGCCCAAGCCCAAGCCCAAGCCCAAGCCCACTTAACGAGCCATAATACGAGCTTGCTTAACGAGCCTGTTAAACGAGCCAGCGAGCTTGAAAACGAGCTTGTTTAACGAGCCAAACTCGAGCCAGGCTCGTTCCATATGATAAATGAGCCGAGCCCGAGCCGAGCCCGAGCCAAGCCCGAGCTTACATATTCAGTGAACGAGCCGAGCCGAGCTTTATTACAAAAGCTCGGCTGAAGCTCGAGCCGAGCCCGAGCCTCCAAATATACCAAACGAGCCGAGCCCGAGCCTGATACTGTTCGGCTCGGCTCGGCTCGTTTACATCCCTACCTTCTTCTTGACTATATCCTTTAGCTACAAGCCTAGCTTTATTTCTAGTGATAGTGCCATGCTCATCAAGTTTATTCCTAAACACCCATTTAGTTCCAATAATAGATCTATCATGCGGCCTAGGAACAAGATTCCAAACATCATTACGTTTAAACTCATTCAATTCATCTTGCATAGCAATAATCCAAGAATCATCTAATAAAGCATCATCAATGCACTTAGGTTCAACATGTAAAACAAAAGCAAGATGATTGCAAATATTATTAATTGAAGAGCGTGTGGTTACTCCCTTCGAAGGACTTCCAATGATAAGATCCATAGGATGATCTTTGTGAAGCGTCCAATCCTTCGAAAGTGGTGTTTCCTCAACAGAAACATCTATATCATTTAAGCTTGAGGAGGCCATCTCTTCTTCGAGTAATTCTACATCATAGTTAGTAGTACAAGGAACTATAGACATAGATTCATCAAATATTACATGCATTGATTCTTCAACAAGTAAAGTGCGTTTATTAAATACTCAAAAAGCCTTACTTGTGGTAGAATATCCGAGAAAAATACCTTTGTCAGATTTGGTATCAAATTTGCCAAGGTTGTCCTTACCGTTATTATGAATATAGCATTTGAAACCGAAAGCTCGAAAGTATAAAATGTTAGGCTTTCTCCCTCTCCATAATTCAAGTGTTCTATTTTTCCTCTCAACGACCCCGTTTTGTTGAGGAGTTCTAGGACAAGAAAAATTGTGACCGATGCCTTTCTCATCACAAAAAATTGTAAAACTCTCATTTTGAAATTCAGTTCCTTGGTCAATACGGATCTGTTTTATAGAAAGATTTTTCTCATTCTCAAATCGTTTGACAAAAGTTTTAAAATAATCAAAGGCATCATTTTTGTGGGCTAAAAACAATGTCCACGTGTAACGTGAGAAATCATCCACAATGACAAATGCATAAAGCTTCCCTCCTAGGCTAGCGTTCCTCGAGGGACCACATAGATCTAGGTGAAGAAGTTCAAGGGGCATAGAAGTAGATATAAAAATTTTTGCTTTTAAAAGATTCTCTTGTATGTTTGCCAAGTTTACATGCATCACAAACAGAATCTAATTTTAAATTGAGTTTTGGCATACCAACAACTAAATCAAGTTTAAAAAGTTTTTCTATGGTACTAGGACCAACATGACCTAGTCGTCTATGCCAAAGAATGTTGTCATCAACATTCAAGGATACAAGGATTTTAATATTTGATAAAGATAAATTGTTTAAAGAAACCTTGTATACATTTTTACTTCTATATCCTTTGAAATTTATGGATTTGTCAGTCATGAGTGATATAGTGCAGTGTTGGGGAGTGAATTTGACTTCATAACCTCTATCGCACAATTGACTTATGCTTAGTAGATTATGTTTAAGCCCTTTCACTAGGAGTACATCATCAATCAAGCAGGATTTAGATATACCTATTAAGCCGATTCCTTCAATTACTCCTTTGCTGTTGTCTCCAAAGGTGACAGTTTCCTTCTCCTTTGGTTTGACGGATTGGAGTAGATCTTTGTTTCCCGTCATATGTCTAGAACATCCACTGTCTAGATACCATATGCTAGGGAGAACAGTTTTCCTATTTCCCTGCAAAAATTGGTTTTGGTACCCTTTAGTTCTTTTGGGTCCACAATGTTAGAAAAGAGAGATACAAAATAGACTTCTAAGAGTTCAGTCTCTCATAGCAACATCATCGCGACTTTCTAAGAGTGATCCCAGTAGTAGGTAGGGCTATGGCCTCTTTAAAAACCTATTTTCTTGGACAGAGCAGCGTTCATCAGGAAGACCAGTCGCAAGTCAAGGCAGTTTAAACCGGTCTATGATGAACTCCCTTAGATCATGATCTCATAATGCCAACTGATGAGTTGTTAAGTACTCTTAGGCCTCCATTTCATATAGCTCTTTTGATCATATTGAAATTTTAAAGATCTACATTTATGTCTAACATGACCTATTTTACAACAATAAGAACATATAGGGGGTAATCTCATTTTTGCTTTAGCAATTAGGCTAGTAAAGTCAATTGATTTTTTACCATACCCTAGTCCACCCTTATCAAAACTACATTTCTGCATGCTAAGTAGATTATTCAATTTATTACTACTGACATTGAACTTATTAAAAGATTTTTCTAAGTGGGCTATGTCATCCTTTAATCTTACGTTTTCATGCCCCTTAGTTTCTAATTCACTTTTAAAGTTTTTATTTTCCTTTCTAAGTGACTTAGCCATATCAAAAATTTGTTTATATGCATGTAGTAGTTCGTCATAGGAATATACCTCGTCATCGTCGTCGGAGACGATGTCATCACTTTTAGCCATGAGGCAAATGTTAGCTTCCTCCTCGTCATCGTCGCTATCGCTCCAAGTGGCTAGAAGTGCTTTCTTCTTTCCTTTGTCAGATTTTTTCTTGAGAGGGCACTCATTTGCATAATGACCTTGTTGTTGACAGTTGTAGCAGGTAACTTCTTTGTCCGTCTTCTTTTTGAAGTTGTTTCCTCGCAGAAATCTTTTGAATTTTCTTGCAAAGAGTGTCATATCATCATCTTCATCTTCTTTGGATTGGCTAGATAGAGCAATCCCCTTTGCCTTGATATCTTCTTTCTTTATTTCCTTCCTTGTTGATAGTTCCAACTCATGGGTTTTTAGAGTCCCATGAAGTTGATCAAGGTCATAGGAAGCGGTGTCGCCTTTGTTGGATTCTATGATAGCCGTACTCTTGGCATCCCACTCCTAGGGTAAGGCGCGTAGAGCTCTCCTCCACACTTGTTTGGTTGGATATTGTTCCCCGAGTTGGGCTAGCTCATTGATAATTTGAGTAAGCCTTCGGAACATAGTATCTACATCTTCATTTGATTCCATCTCGAATGTTTCGTATTTGAGTTGGAGTAGATCGATCTTCGTTTCTTTGACTTGATTAGTCCCTTCATGGCATATCTCCAACTTGTTCCATATCTCTTTATCGGATGAGCACATTGAGATCTGGTTGTACTCATTCATATCTAAGGAACAATGAAGAATATTCATGGCTTTAGCATTTTGAGATATAAGTTTCATATCCTCCTTAGAAAAGTCGTCCATTCCCTTAGGAATTTTGACACCCTCAACCTCTTTAGTAGGTATGTAGGGACCTTTCACAGTAACCTTCCAAAGGTCATAATCTATGGATTGGATATATAGGGACATTCGGTTTTCCAGTATCCGTAGTTTATGCCATTGAAAAGAGGAGGACGATTTGTTGATTGCCCTTGAGCATAGTCGCTCGCTAGATTTGCCATAAGAACCTTTTTGAAAATATTTTGAAAAAGGTGGCTCTGATACCACTTGTAAGAACCTAATGGGGGGGATTTAGGTTCTATTGGCAACTTTAGCAATTTAAAGCGATTATGCAAATACGCAAGCGGAAGACTTAAAGCAATTAATAATAAGTGCGGTAAATAAATGCGTAATGTAAATAAAGCAGTAAAAGGGATAAGAGATGTTTATGGAAGTTTGACGATAAATCGTCTACGTCTCCCCTTCTTGGTTAAGATCGATTAACCAAGGATCCACTAGCACTTCGAACGACTTGGCTTTGATGGCTCCAAGGATAGCCTTACAACTTGACACGATCACCTCAACGATACAACTCAACACTTGGCCTTAAGGGCTCCAAGGATAGCCTCAACAATCACACAACACTTGGTTTCACACTCAAGTGTTTACACCAACGATTTTCACAACCCCGGATACAACTCGATATATGAATATATTTTGAAAGCTCAAAGGGGCTACAAATTGCTCAACAAATAGCTCAAATAATGATTAAAAGGATTGAGAGACTTGAAGATGTTGGGATGCTTGAAATGGTCTCGGAATGCCTCTATTTATAGTTGAAAATTCGGCATCGATCGGAACTTCCGTTCCCAGCATCGGAGCTTCTGAAATTTGAATTCTGAGTCACGCGGTTTGTACAGGATCGGAACTTCCGATCCCACTTCGGAGCTTCCGATCGGCGCATTAAATATGTTGTCGGGCAAAAGTCTTCCGGACAAGATTATCAGGCTGCCGTAGTAGATCGGAACTTCCGATCTATGATCGGTGCTTCCGATCTCGTCACTTCGTAGCTTCCGTTCTGTTTCCGAACAATATAAAATTCCTTGAAAATAGATCGGAGCTTCCGAACCATGATCGGAACGTCCGATCGTCCCTTAGCTTCCGAAGATCCTTCTGATCCTGATCGGAGGTTCCGAACTCGAATCGGAACTTCCGAACTCGTAGTAGTATAAGTCTTTGAAATTTGTTTCTGATCTTGAATAAACTTGTACGAAATTGAGCTTTGAAAATTTTAACTCTGTAATAAGCTCATTGTAAACATTAATAACATTTAAACCTAGATTTGTTAATCATCAAAACATAAACAAAAGGGCCTTGTTAATGCATTAAAAACATTAATCTCACAATCGAGATTTATATGCGTTTAAGGCGTAACAAGAGTGTTTGGGCAAAATATGGAATTCCAGGTCCTTGTTCATGGTTTACCACTTTGGTTTTAAATAGAACGTTTGTAAATAATTTAATCATCATTTTCATTGTCCAGGATTCTTTTCTTCCTGCTCAATGGGTTATGCAAATGGAGTAGTAAGCGCTCAAGGGAGGCAACCACTGGTTTCTTTCGGGGTGATATCAGATGTCCAGTATGCTGAATACCTGATGGCCGCTCATTCCTTGGCTTTCCACGCTATTACAGTCATAGCTTGCTTGTTTTGCACCACAAAATGAATTTGTAAAACTCCATTTGTCTTCAATCATTTCACAGCAGATTTTTAACTCCAAACCTTTTCTTTTGTGGATATATGAAGATCATTAAATTCAATTTTACATTGTCATAATAGATGTGATAATTTGAAAGCAGATATATTGGATCACTTATTATGATATAAAATTATGAGTAAAAAATCCATTTTTCATGTACCTAAATTTCGATCACTTAGTTATTTTTATTTTGAAAGTAACACGATCACTTAGTTATTTTGAAAGTGACACGATCACTTATTATTATTATTAGTAGTAGTAGTAGTAGTATTATATATCAATAATATATATATATATATATATATTATTATTCACAAATATGGTGGTTGTTATTATATATATTATTGCGCATCATGTTACGAAAATGAAACTAAAATTAGATAACAATACATATATAAACATTATCATTGATATGGTGTAGCGGGACCTTCTTGACAAATACTTGATGATGAAGATTTTAACTAAACCTTTACATAAGCCTATTTTATACATTCGACCAACCTAATGCATAGAAATTACCAAAAACCAACAAAAAAGTTCATATTTAGATTACATCCAGCAAAAGTGAGGTCCCCTACACAATTACATACCACATCCAAAAACTTTAGCCACTTTCTGTTTTCGGTGAAGAGCTTGACTGTGAGCTCTCAATCTGGTATTCCTTGACTGCATATTCCTTAGTTTCACTTTCCATGGTTGAAGTATTTCCCACCGACCTCTTACCATCAACATGACAATGAAGTTTTCTCACATCTTTCTTTTCTTCTGCTTCCTTTTCTTCTGCCAGGAGTACCCCAGCTGAGGCTGGGGTAATTGCCAGATTCCCTGTTGCATGACCTGTCCCTGCAGCTTTAAAATTGCTAACAGTCTTTCGTTTAGGAGGTGATTCCAGAACCTCTATTTCATCATCCGAAGTCAAGTAAACATACTCCAAATTTCTCTTGGAGTCCATTGGAAGAACGAAACCCCAACTAGAGTCGACAGAAGCATCATCAGATAGTTTCTCCGAGTCACTCATGCCTGCAGCTTAAAATAATGCGAAAGCTATATTTCTAAACACAAGAGAATGTTTTTAATATTCACTTGAGCAACGACAGGGATGCCAAGTTGCCTTATATAGAACGTTTGAGATTGGAGATTAATAAATGTAGTATTTACAACCTCCATCACATTCTACAACTACCTCATTAATTTTATACTACAGTGCATATCCCATCAACTTTTGAGTTAGACTGATGGGAAGCATGCACAGTGACAACAGAAACAGTAATTTGAGTTTTCTATTCAATGCATGAAATTAAAAATTAATACCAAGCAGGTGGTTGGAGAACATAAATGCAAACATATATTATTACCTTACTTCGTACATGGAAACACTTGTCCACTTACATATATAATACCAAAATAAATACAGTGGACATCTAAAACAAAAACAGGGACATTTAACAATCACCCTGTTTAACATACAAACGAGGACCCGGCCGAAAGCAAACTTAGTTTATGACATTATAGGCAATCTTACACACAACTAATACTGCATACTAGCATTACACAAATCATTACCATTAGATTCTACCATTACTTGAACAAGATAACAATCAGTAAGATTAGTAGCAGCATGAGGCAAAGAATTATGGAAATGCAACCGAAGCAACAACATATTTCCTCTCCGGTAAGCGTTGGAGTTGGACGGATGGGTATGGGTATGTCCAAGGGCGGGACTGAATTGTGCTCAGATGTGGCAGTGGATTTCTCGACATTGTTTGATGATTCCTCGTAGCGTGGTTCATTGTTTACTGTTTTTCTATTAACACAATTGGTCGTCGGTCCACCGACCGATACACTTTCATTGTACATTGTTTGGAAATTTGATACCTCATTCAGTCGATGGTATTCGTCTGCCACAAAAACTTCTTTGGATGGTTAAGAGAGGCTGGACATATGTAGTAATATTTTTCAGGTTGAGTAGAAAATTGTCCAGCTTGTCGTAAAACCATTAAACCATTTCCACATTCACATTTTGGTGGATGTAGCGAGTTCATATCAACTGCAATGTTAAAAGTAGGTTACTTAGAGACATTAAAATATAATAGAGGAACAATGAGTTTTATCCAATCAAGAAAATTATATTTTGCGTGAAAAAATAATATGAAAAAAAAAACCACATAGACGGTGGGAATAAATTGAACACAACTCATGTTATCATTAAGAACCATCTGTTTATCTCCAATTTTTAACTACAAATCTTGGTTCTTGCTGCAACCTTGACAACAAATAAAGCTTTCATCACTAACATAACAATCAAAGATTCGTCAAAGTGTTAACAAAATATATACTTTACACTGTCAGAAATTGTTTGTTTACTGAGAATGGTGTAACACAATATTCCTTAAGCAATATTATGCACTTCTAAATCTTGTAATTTTATGAAAATTTGCCATGAATTTAAAAAATATTAACGATATTCAAAGATGAATGCAAATTTCGATAAACCATATTGATCTTGATGAACGCACAGTCGTAACCCAAAACTCATAAAATATTATGTAAAAAACGAAAAAATGAAAAATCAAACACATTACCTGCAGATTTGAGGAAGGTAATGATAAGAACGCTGAATTTTGAATTTTTTTCAGATGAGTCCGAAGCTAAAACATTTTAAACCTGAAAATGAGGATGAATCAAAAATATGAAGCAGGGGCGGACAAATCTAAAAAATGCAAACCCTAAAATATTTTGCAGATCAAAAAATAAACTCACCGGATTTTGTTCTAAATTAATCGGAGTGATTTTGACGAGAGGAAGATAATTGTTGATGGTGGTAGGTAGGAAGATGCAGTTGTGGTAGTGGATATGCGTGAATGATGCTGACTAACTTTTGCGTCCTTCTCTCCCAATTGCAAAGGGTATTTTCGGTAATGGACATTAATTTAATATTAAATTATGATTTCAATCCCAACAAATCAAACACGGTATAATTTATCTCATCATATAACATATCAATATATTCTCTCTTTTAATCACTAGGATAATACATCATTCTTTCATCTCATCACACGAACCAAGCGGACCCTACGAGTTTTTATTTCTCGCGAAGGAAATTTTAGAGTTCTTGGGCTGCTTATTGGGCTTTTCTTGCAACGTATAAAAGGAATTTGAGAGTGATAATTGGAGGAAGCCGCCGCATAACTCAAACATAATTTGGGAGGAGATTGATCGTGAAATTTTGAAGGGAAAATATGCACTTAACGTAAAGAACAGAGTTTCAAGATTGCGTTTTTCGGACACGGCATCGCATATTTGACTTTGTTTCTTTCTTTTATATTTATTAAATTCTGAATTGATGTCTACTTTTCTGAACATAAAGTATTGTTATCAGAATTTTATTATGAACTAAATTTCTTAGTTTAGGGATTGGATGGAACCTGGTGTAGACACTTTTACAAATTCTTAATTTTATTGAATTGAATTTTTTTAGATTAATTGTTTTTCTAGTATTGATTATTGTTTCAATTACTTGATCAATAATTGATTTGTTATATTTATTTTGAATCCAACACTCAGAAAAGGGGATTTTGAATAGGACTGATAGAAATAACACTGTTGATTGTTTATATAGCTCGGGAGAGTATATAACTTTAATAGAGTCTTAGAAAGAACATCGTTTTACACATATCACTACAATTAGATTCTTAATATGGATATTGGAATTGAACTGCAGTTGATACACTCTATTTGGCACTCGGGAGAGGGAAATAGAATAATCTAAGTGTTCTTGGCTATTAATTAAAAGGAATTCATGAAAATAAATTAATTAGGAGTGATTGTTGTTGAAACCAGGTGAAATCTAAATCTCTATATCATTTTTCCTTTGATTGACAATTTCTGAAAATTGTGTGCGTGCTACAAAAATTCATTGCTTATTTTATTTTTCTGCAAACCTCTCAATAATTAATTTTCAAGATAAAGTTTAGATCATTTTAATTACAAGTACTTAATAATTTTCAATATTACTCCTCGTGAGATCGATACTATATTAATCACTTTATTAAAACTTGACATTGTGCACTTACGGACACATAAATACGCAACATATTTTCTTGATCTTCAGGTGCCAACTGTATTTGATTATAGCCTTGGTAGGCATCCAAGAAGCTGAGCATCTCAAATCCAGATGTTGAGTTGACCAACACATCAATTCTAGGTAGTGGAAATGGGTCTATAGGACACGCTTCGTTTAAATCAGTAAAGTCTATGCACAAGCACCACTTCCCACCAGGTTTTGAAACCAGTACTACATTTGATAGTCATTCTAGGTACACGACTGATCGAATATACTTAGTTATCAATAGTTTTTCTACTTCTTCAGTGATGTGTCTGCTCTTCTCCTGTCCGAATGTTCTTTTCTTCTGCTTCACCGGTTTACTCTTTGGATCTGCTTTGAGGTGGTGAAGTGCATAATCCGACGGTATACCATGTAATGCTTCATCTTTCCAAGCAAACAGATCCGTGTTTTCTTTCAGAAAGTTGTTGGGGGCTTTTTCTAATGAGGTTGGCAGGTCAGAAAAGTTGTTAGGGATTCTTCTAATAAGGTTGGCAGATCCGACCCGATTTTGACCAACTTCTGAGGATCTCCGGGTAACACTACTATATTCTTGAGAATTTCGGTGGCCTTAATTCTTTCATTCTCTCCGCACTCGTTTTCGACTACATGAACTTCGTTGTGATCTGGACGATGTTCTATTTCTTGATTTGTTTTCTGTGAAGAGTTTTCTGTAGCAGCTTGTCTTTTTCGATCACTTGCAGTTGCTTGCAAAGTGATGGCATGGCATTCCCTTGCCAAGCTAGTGTCGCCCGTAGCCTCACCAACTCCTTCAGGCGTGGGGAACTTGAGTTTCAGATGCTATGTAGAACCCACTGCTCTAAACAGATTCAAGCTAGAACGCTCTAAAATAATGTTGTATGCAAATGGAGATTTCATAACAAGAAACTTCACCATTTTGGTAACCCTTCGTAGGTAAGAACCCAACGAAAGTAAGAGAGTGACTTCTCCTAATGTTTTGATGACTTCTCCCGCGAATCCGACTAACAGGGTGTTCACTGAAGTCAATGAAGCATTGTCAATCCCAATTTGACAAAAGCGTTATGAAATATGATATCTGCGGAACTTCCTGAATCCACCAATATCTTCTTTACCCAGAAATTAGAAACTGTGGCAGAAATGACCATGGCGTCATTGTGTTTTCCACGATGGGCCTCGAGGTCAAGGTTTCCGAACGCCACCTTTTCCTTTGGTGCACTTGCCTCAAATACGGTGTGCGTCTGGGCTCTATAGGCGGAAGGAAAATCCTGCGCAGCCGCACGGATCAAGGTTTCTCTTGCCCTGTTCGAGTCATCGCATGCCGGGTCTCCAAATATTACGGCGGTTACACCTCCGGTAGGTAAGTTCATTTCTGGTCTTTTTCCTCGATCATTTCGTTCTTTCTGCTAGTCCGTTTCGCGTTGGTGCTCTGGACGCTTGTTGTTATTCCTTTGATACCGAGATTTGTCTAAAAATTGCCCAAGTTCCCTTGCTTGATTAGTCTTTCTATCTCCGCTCGTAGGCTAAAACAATCTTCTGTGGCATGTCCTTTGTCTTTGTGAAACCTGCAGTATTTTTCAGATTGCTGCCTTTTCGGGTTTCTTTTATAGGGCGAGGGGGTTGTAGCAACCCTTGCTGCTCAGCTACCGCTAGTATGTCTGTCAGACGAGCGTTGAGCAGGATGCTCTGGGGACGAGGGCTATGCGCCACTCGCTTCTCCTCTCTCTTACCTCTGCCTAGTTTTTCATCCTCTCGTTTTCTCTTTATAAGTTAACGCGGTTCTATAACATCTTCTATTCTGATGTACTTTTTCCGCTCTTTCTAGCAATTCCTCCAAAGTGTTTGGAGGTCTTCCTTCTATTGACTCTCTGAATTTCTTGTGACGGAGATTTTGCTGCATGATCCCTGCCAGTAAGTCATGATTAACGTGCGGGACCTCATGAACGGCCTGAGTGAATCGCTATACAAATTCCCTTGGACTTTCTCCATCTTTCTGAACTATCGAGAACAAGTATGCCACAATTTTTGGATATTTCCCATTCATGGAAAATTGGTGAAGGAAACGTTTGGTTAGTACCTCAAGGCTTCCTATTGTCCTAGGGGGTAGCTTGTTGAACCATGTGAGTGTTTGTCCTGACAGGATAGTTCGGAAGATTTTGCAATATGCTACGTCGCTGATGTCATGGAGGTCAGCATTTGCGTAGAACCTGTCCAGGTGATCTTGCGGATCCCCTGTCCCATTAAACTCCAGCAGGTTTGCTATTTTGACCCCTATAGGCAGTACCTCTGCCAAGATACCTGTGGTGAACGGACTGCGACGGGCGGGCAAAATGGCTACAAGGCCCTCATCTCCCTTGGTGCAGCGCAAGTCCTGGCGGTGGGGTGGTGCGTGACTATTCGCCTCATCCTCTCGAAGTTTTGTTCCCTTCTTCATGTTCACAAGCGGTTCATCGTTAGTTTCGAAAACTTTTTTTTCTCGTGGAACCCTCTCCAAGTGATGCGAATGCACCCCTCTGTCGGGCGTACCCGACTTCCTGCCACCCTGTTGCTGAGCTGCCAAGTACAGTGTCACAGCTTCTGCTACAGCCTTGGCTGCTGCTTCTTCCAACAAATCCTTCAGACCCTCCGGGGTGATTAAGAACTCTTGGTTCTGCTGAGGGGCTGGAGGGGGTTGCTCCTCTCGAGTGTTGCGGGTTGCTTGCGATCCCGTTTGCATTCTCAGTGATGAGGTGACTGTTCCCACAGACGGCGCCAAACTGATGCTACACGAAACCTTGCTACCCTGAAGAGGGTCTTCCGCGTGCTCCAATCAATTAGAGTAAACCACAACTTTAGGAAGTCAAGCGCTCCATACGTATCCAATCCATCAAAACTAGGGTGGTCACCTGCGTCACAAAATGAGGTTAGAGGCGTCGGAAGATGCCCGACGAAAAGCCTCCGACGCTCAAGTCAGCGATCTACCTAAAATATGTACTCAGAAAAACTAAAAAGCTTTTAGAGCATAAATTAAGATAACGTGAGAGTGTACCTTCAAGAATGAAAGTGAGTCTTCTATTTATAGACATCTTTGAATGGGTCATGGACCTCCTAAAATATGGGTCTCTCTCTTGGGCTCCAAATGAATTTGCCCCTAATTTAATATGGCCATCCTACTAAATTTAATTATTTTAAACTAGTACATATCACAAATAAAGAAATGCAGTAGTCCCATAATATTTTGATGTAGTAACAAGAGCCGGGAAAGGGAAATGGATAACAAAGCTCCAAACAAGCTGAGCCACAACGTCTCATATTACCATTATAATTTGTCCGTTGAATTATTGTCCCAAAGTGTTTTTGTATCCCAAGTGTTCAAATTCGAATTTATTACAAGAACTTTCTACAGTAACTATGTCCAAACCTCTCTTTTCCAGTCCCACATTGAAGAAAGAGGATCAAGGAACGTCGCAGAAACTCCACGGTGAGCTCATCGAGCCACCGGACAGATTCCCTCCAAACTGCAGAACAGAAAGTTCATGAAGATAATCAGCTCGTGCATTCAGTTACTCAGTGGTTTCGAAAAGTTTTTACGATCATTTCAGCGGAAGGTTACCTTGTCCCCAAGTGTTCGATTATATCAGTAGTCAGAGTAGATCTTCTTTTACTCTCAAATGCGAGTGAAGCAGCTTTTCTTACTAGAACAGAACCAGCAATACACCCCAGTATCATCGGACTGTCGCCCAGCTTCTCTACGGCCGCAGACTGCCGTGCCCATGAAAGAAATACTGCAACACTGGAAACAAAACCAAACATGATTGTGAACTCTTTCGACGGTAACTCCGGGGGAAAATTTTGAACTTCTCAAGCATTAGATGAGGAAGCTATACGTGTATACGCTGGCCAACCGTTGTGTCAAGTTTTCACTTCCGGATTGATTTCTTCATGTGAAAAAAGGGGAAGTATGATTTTTTACAACTAATGCAGTTAAAAATATGGTTTTCAAAAGGGATGTAAAGGTGATGAGCAAAACTTGCAAGAAGGGAGAATGAGAATCAGTTTTATCAATCGAACCTAAAAAAAAAAAAAACAATAATAGTAAAAAAAAGAATGATAAAGGTAAATATAGCCAATTTACACTACTGCAAGATTTTATGAATGAATATACTAGGAAAATGGAAAACCTAGGAAATTACAATACGTTAATATGAGAATGCTAGAGATGATGACAGACGCTTACCTGCCGGAAAGTATATCACCTTGGCCACCACAGCGTCGGGGAGAACCATACAAGTCAACGGCACTAACTGTACAGATGACAACAGAATTAAAATCCCTTGTACTAGAGAATTTTGATTTCCACCATAACACAGACAGTAGCACAGGAATGGATCTAACAAGTTAAAAAAGATTAGGCCATACAAAATTTGACCAAACCCGATACTCAAAAATGTTAAGACTGGGGGCTAAACTGAAGCAGACATGTTTACATAATGGTTACCGAAGAATGTTAGCAACACGAGTCATGAAAAAATAAAGAAACTGACAGGACCTGAAATCGTAACAATAGACACAACTTCAATTGAGTGTTCAACTCTCAGAAAATGTAGAAGAGGAGACTGAAGAAGAACAAGGTGGGGAAACAGCATAAGAGGGAAGAAAGCTTGGGGAAAGGGGAACTCGCAAATATTCGGTGCCCTGCAAATGTAACAATTTAACACTGATATAGTCGTATTCTCTAACATCATAACAAACCACTGTTTCTACCAATTTTATCTAACTATAATAATCTGTCCAGCACAAATATTACTACAATTTGTTCATTATAATTTTCAATCACAATATGTATCACAAACATAAAATTTCATAGCTCAAGAACCATCATCGTGCATTTAAGAAATACTAGAGGCACTAAACTAATAGTAAACTCAAATAACAGAAATCTTTTGGGTCCCACCTCCGATAGGATCCCATGATTTGTACCACTTCTATGGCACAACAGGTTTGGGGGCTAACCCGAGATGTAAGTAGAAAAGACATCCAGCCAACCAATACAAGTTTGAGACAGAGGCATGGATAATGATGATTACGCTACCCATTCTTACAAAACAATGAGGACATGCAGCAAAAGCTATACAGCGAAGAAATTTAAGCACGAGAGAGCACTCAATAAGTTATTAGAGAGTCAAAAAATGAGAAGTTGAACACAAATGGAAGAGAAAGGACCGCAACATACGAGACGCTTGAGTAGCGCACAGAAAAGATGAAGTAGAGGAAAATGGGAAGGAGGTGCGAATGTGGTGGATTTAGTCAAATTTACCGTTTGATTATCAGGAGAAAGGGCAATAACGAAGTATCATGAAGCCGATTGGAGTTTAACAAGCCCGTAATACCAAAATAACCTGGATTATAATGATTTAGCTTCTGAAGCCAATTAAGGCCCCATAAATTTGCCAATTTACACTTACCAAGAGAATCCTCTAGTGTTATCTAAAATAGCAGTGTTGAAATATTGGGAATAGCGGCATCATTTTCTTCTTTGTTCAGGATAGAATTATTTGTTGACATTACCTGTTTGGCCATTGCTGATGTAGTCAGATCCTCCTTTCCTCAAAATCGTCACACCACCTATTCTGAACAAGAAGAGTTTCTGTTTCTTTGTTAGTGATATGCCACTTCTCATCTCCTAAAATCACTCACTAAAACTATATCCTGTATTTGTTCAATTATAGATGATGCATATGCATAATAAATCTTGAGGGAGGGACAAATAAAAGGTTTGTAAATAGGCATGATAATTTATCTCTTACCCCATGTTCTATGTGCTATCCTAATATTAACAATACTACAGAACGACCAACAACAAGAAAAAAATGGGAGCTTATTACTGACCCTTTTGCGAGAGAATGTAATTGTTGAGTTCCATTTTCATCATTTACTTCACATTGTAAAACCTTCTGAACTAGGCGCTTGTACTCATTAACATTCGGGGTCAGGACAGCCAAGGGAAAACCATTGACCAGATCAAGACAATTAGTTACAAGAAAAAGTCCATCCTATGGAAACCAAAGGAAACAAGGGCAGGTTAAAATAGTAAAGATTTGAAAATGAGTATTTCAAAGAAGTGATTTAGTCTTTTTTTAACACGTACTCCGTCTATAACCATTGGGATATTGGATTCCTTAGCATGCTTCATTATATCACTCACACAATCCTGCAAACAGACGTGATACCATTTTTATTGGTCGTGCAGAGAAAGTTTGATGTGATGACTGAAAGGAGGAAACATGAAGCAAGAAATGGTCAAAGAGAAAGGAAAAGGAAAGCAAATCTTTTATTTCCAAGAACACTGAGACAGTATAATGGGCCTGACTCAAAGACATTGAGCTAGAGAACTCTGTTGATTTAAAAATTTCATCATATTCTCTGCCACACTGAAAGTCAAGAAATTGAACAGAAGCAATCTCTAAATTAAGGGTTAAGGATTAAAATATATCAGCAGATTGTTCAATTAGCATCCTGGAGTTATATTATGCGCAAAGTATTTTTCTCTAAAGTGACACACCAAGAGAAACGGGTCCCTCCCAAGGCCTGGACCAATAACGAGACAATCAAATCTTTCGATCCACTTATCAACCTCTGCAACAACTTTGGCTGATGTTGCTCTCCGATCCTCGTCCCTGAGTAAAGCATTTCATAACCTTGAGGCCACTCAGAAAAAAGACAAGGGAAAAAAAACATGTATAAACTAAACTAAAAATTATTGTTGTTATCAGGCTCACCTAACGTTGTATGATTCCTCAAGTATCGGGTGGACAATTAACTCAGGGCTGTAAATTTTAATAACTGCAGCAGCATCCTGTGTACAGAATACATGGGACAAATCTGCACCCTGCAAAACGTAAACATACTTGGTTCGAAAATACGGAATATAAATGTTGTATACAAAAACGAAAATATTCAATTCCCTAAACTACAGAAGTAACTGAACTTTCAGAGGTTAGGAAAATGAAGAAAAGTAGAGAAGACAAAGCACCATGAGGATGGACTAACAATTTTTAGAGCTGAAATAGCAGAAAAATATGGGGCACCAGTGTATTCACGACAACCACCGACCACTGCTATCTTTCCTGGTAAGCAGTTAAGGAATTCATGGTATGAGTCAGTATTCAGTTACCCAGATAACATCATCCAAGTATAGTGTGAAATGTGAGTTGTCATACATACTCTGTTGTCTGTTCAATTTTACGAAGTAAATAGAAAAGAATAAACTCTAGAGTACCAAATCAGCTCAGAGGAAATAAGTTTTCACCAAGTCTTAGAGATCATACTGCACCTCAAATCAGTAAAAACTGTCTGGCACCCCAAAAAATAAACCAGGTGCAAACGGTGCCAGATCATGGCATAGCACTAAATCGTAGTCTTAACATCACAATTTGAGCTGGCTTAATTATGACATATGGCATCTGCTGGATTAATTTACGATTTATACAGGTTCATTGAGACTCAAACAACTTGTTAATTTTTCTAATGTTACATCATGGCTAAAGAATTTAAAGCCCACAAAAATTGGATAGTTCATCTCCTCTCCAAAACAACCCAAGCGCTTAAAGCGTGGGATGAATTTGTTTTAAGTTGAAAAACAGGGAAAAAAAACTGAAGAACAAGGTCACTGTCAACATCAAGGCACATTGTTTGAAATAGAAACTTTTCCACTGTACTTCCTTTTTCTTGCCCTCGTACAATCCAATAAATTCTATAAAGCTCGTGTTGATGATAAGAGACGCCTAATAACCAAAACATGACTCGCAAAAAATTTAAGCTCTACCCAAAAATCACAACGAAACTAAAAACAATTCAAGGGCAAAAAACGAAGCACCAAATATCTCAACAGAATAAATAATGCGAAAAATTGGTAGCATCACCAGCTTGGCCTTTATGCCTAGAAGATTCAAGAGACGGAGTAATTGATCTCAGAATAAGAATAGCATCAGACTCCGATAGAGGGACGCCGCCACTCAATAAAGATTGCATTTTTACGGTGGTACTGCGAATATCCTTATTGTTGCTTGTGTTGGTATATTGTCCTAAACACCTTATCAATAACTGTTGCCTCCTTAATACAGCATCCAACAAACCCACCATATATTTCCCTCAAAACTGCAGAGTGAGACTGAGAGAGTCAAGAAAACAAAAAGGCTCAACCTTGACAAATATAGAACTAGTGCAAGACCAAGTAGAAAACAGGGAAAACAAATGGGCTAATTGCATCCACGTCTAAAAGGTATAAAACCCGTAAAATTAATAGCATGTTAGACCCTATGTTTTAAAAAAATTAGTATAAAACCCCTATGAGAGGGTATAAATGTGTCCGAGTTTGTATAACATAGGGTGAAATGTGCTACATTTTAAAAAATTGAGGGATGCATTAGCCTATTAATATTTCTTAAGGGATTTTATGTCTTTTAGACTTTTCACGGGGTAGTGGATGCAATTAGCCCAAAACAAATAGCTGACACGTACTTTTTCAAATAAAATGTTTGCGTTTTGCGTTAATTAAGAATAAAAAATGCATTTTTGTGCAATGTGTCTTGCATCAAATCAAACCAAACCAAACCAAACGGGGAAGAAACGAGAAAGTGATCAAAACATATAGACAGATGTCAATGGGGATATTTAGGGAGAAGGGAGTGAAATCTATCATATTTAAAAAAAAGATTGGATATTTAATTTACATGTATGCCCTCGTGTTTACTTAATAAAAAATAAAAAAAAGTTTAACAAATTTTAAAAATCAAATTTTCTTTATGTTTGGGTCGACCCAAGATCTTACTTGGGTTGACCCAGAGCAATCTTGGGTCGACCTGCTTGGGGTCGACCCAAGATTGCTCATGCTTGGGTCGACCCAACTTGTGCTGCGAAAAGATGTTTTCGCAGCGCGTTGCGCTCTGTGGAAAACTTGCACGCTGCGGAAAGAAGCATTGCGTGCCGCGAAAAAATCATGTTTCATTAAATTCGGGATGCGATACATAAGGGACTATGTTGATTATCAATTCCATAATACATTTTGTTTGTAACACATTTATTTGTATTTTTAACATTTCTGTTTGTAAAAAAAATTAGGCAGTTAAATAATTTTTTCGTTGCTAATTTTACAATTTTGATCAAAATCTACATAATTTTGACTTATAATCGTATATGTTGCAACATATTGATCCATTAATTTCACAAGTTTGTTCTATAACCGTACACATTTTAACATATGAATTCATTAATTTCACAAGTTTGACCGATAATTACATAATTTTGACATGTAATTACACAATTTTGTTTAATGTTTATTGACAATTGTACATTTTTTTACAATTTTTCCACTAATTTCACGAGTAGGGCTGGGATATCGAGCTAAAATACCGATTTTTCGTGACATCGTACCGAACGTTTTTCGAAATATAGACATTTTTTTGGTATATTGAATTTTTTTTCGGTATCTATATGGTACCAATATGGATTTTTCCATACCAACATTTCAAAATTTTGATATCGGTACCGGTATGAATTTTTTTCATGCCAATATTTTTTATACGGTATACCGAAAACTCACCCCTATTCATGAGTATGTTTTATATTCGTACATATTAACGTATGAAACCGCAAATTTCACATGCATGTTTTTATCCACTAATGTTGACGATAATCGTACATGTTTTAACATATGAACCCACTAATTTTACATGTATGTTCTATAATCGTACATGTTTTAGCACATGAATCCGATAATTTCACAAGTATTTTGAACTATAATCGTACATGTTTTAACATATGAATTCACTAATTTCACAAATATGTATAATCGTACATGTTTTAACATATGAATCCGCTAATGTCACAAATATATTATATAATCATACATGTTTTAATATATGAATCCAGTTATTTCACAAACTATAACATTAGTTAGTATAATATATATATCCATTATTTTTCAAGATTATGTTGTATGATTATAAATATTGCAACATATCAATCGATCAATTTCACGATTATGTTATATGATTATACATATTGTAAAATATTAATAAACTAATTTCACGATTATGTTATATGATTGTACATATTTTAATATAAGAATCAACTGATTTCACGGTTATGTTATACGATTATACATATAAGAATCAACTGATTTTACGGTCATTGATAATTGTACATGTTTTAACAATGTATCCACTAATGTCACGAGTATGTTCTATAATCGTACATGTTTTAACACATAAATTCGCTAATTTCACAAATATGTTCTAAAATCGTATATCTTTTACCACATGAATCCGCTAATGTCACAAGTATGTTGACCTATAATCGTATATATTTTAACATATGAATCCGTTAATTTCACAAATATGTTATATAATCGTACACATTTTAACATATGAATCTGCTAATGTCACAAGTATGTTCTATAATGATACATGTTTTAGTATATGAATATGTCAATGTCACAAATATATTCTATAATGATATATGGTTTATAATATGAATCAGCTAATTTCACGATTATGTTTTTCAATGATACATGTAATGAAATATGAATCCAATAATTTAACAAATATGTTATATAATCATAAATGTTTTAACATATGAATCCATTAATATCTCAGTTATGTTATATAATTATACATCAATTGTGCTTGGTCAATCCAATATCAAGCTTGGGTCGACCAAACATTTTCAAGCTTGATTGACCAAGCTTTTTGGGTCGAGCCAAGCAATCAATTGTGCTTGGTCGACCCAACAAAAGCTTGGGTCAACCCAAGCATAATATATGCTTGGGTCTACCAAGCATAATATAATTCTTGGTCGACCCAAGCATATATTATGCTTGGGTCTATATGCTTGGGTAGACCCAAGCATTTAATGCTTGGGTCGACCAAAGCATGGGTCGACCAAAGCAATTATAATTGCTATGCTTGGGTCGACCCAAACACGACCCAACATATATTATGCTTGGGTCGACCATGCAAAGTGATATGCTTGGGTTCACTTTGCATGGTCGACCCACAAGCATTTTTAAGCTTGGTCGACCATACTTTTGGGTCGACAAGTTTTGTTTTTTAGATGGTCGACCCAAGTTTTTTTTTATCAGATAAGGGTAAGGTAAAGGTACAGTTAACTCCTTTTTTTTTTTAAAAAAAAGTCAAGATCCTTTATTTTTAAATCTTTTCTACTTCACTCCTATTTTTTTAACTGATCCATGCCCAATGTATGTTTGGCCGGCGGAAGTCGTGTATTAGAGAGCGATTCTTCGGGAAACATTTCATGCGTACACACGTTTCTTAAAGTCGTTAAAATGACGAAACGCGAGTTTACCCTAGTTCGAAAACTTTGGGTTGGTTAAAAAAATAGGACTCTCATGGGTATATTTTAAAAAATAAGGATCTTGACTTATTTTTTTAAGAAAAAGGGAGTTGACTGTCCTGTACACTTTTTCCAAAACAAAAAATAATAAACCAACAAAAATTTAGGTCGACTAACCAAAACATAAAAGTTGGTCGACCCAAACTTAAAAAAATTGCTTGGTCGACCCAAGCCCACATTGTGCTTGGGTCACCCAAGCATATGATTTGGGTTTATGGTCGACCTAAGCATATAAATATGCTTGGGTTGACCCAAGCATTTAAGTGCTTGGGTCGACCATAAACTCAAAGTTTATGGTCGATCCAAGCATATGGATATGCTTGGTTTGACCCAAGCATTCAAGGTTTCTGGTATGCTTGGGTCAAACCAAGCATTTTGAGTTGACCCAAGCATATGCTTGGTCGACCCAAACAATTTTTTTTGGGTCGACCCAAGACAAGTTAGTTGGGTTGACCCAAGTTTATGCTGGGTCGACCAAACACAATTGATATTTGGGTTGATCTAAGTCTGGGTCTTGTGAAATTAGCGGATTCATATTTTAATATATGTATAATTATATAACATACTTGTGATATTATTGGATTCATATGTTAAACATTTACGATTATATAACATACTTGTTAAATTATTGGATTCATATGTTAAAACATGTATCATTGTAGAACATAATCGTGAAGTTAACGGATTCTTATGTAAAAACATATATCATTATAGAATATATTTGTGAATTTAGCGGATTAATGTGTTAAAACACGTACGATTATATCACATACTTGTCAAATTAGCGGATTCATATGTTAATACATGTACGATTATATAATATAGTTGTGAAATAATTGGATTCATATATTTAAAAATGTATCATTATAGAACATACTTGTGATATTAGCAGATTATATGTTAAACACATGTACGATTATATAACATATTTGTGAAATTAACGGATTCATATGTTAAAATATATACGATTCTAGGTCAACATATGCTACAACTTAAATTGTAATTCACCCAAGTGTAGGTTGTCTGCAAGTAATATATCCGTAAGTACGAGATCGATCCACGGAGAGGATGTTGTAAGTTTTAAGTTTAATAATTATATATTACAGATGAAATGATTATTATAACATTTAAGTACATAAATTATAACTTGTACGATTATATAACATATTTGTGAAATTAACGGATTCATATGTTAAAATATACACGATTATAGGTCAACATACTTGTGACATTAACAAATTCATATAGTAAAATATATACGATTTAAGAACATATTTGTGAAATTAGCGAATTCATGTGTTAAAACATGTACGATTATAGAACATACTCGTGACATTAGTGGATATATTGTTAAAACATGTACAATTATCAATGACCGTGAAATCAGTTGATTCTTATATATGTAATCATATAACATAACCGTGAAATCAGTTGATTCTAATATTAAAATATGTACAATCATATAACATAATCGTGAAATTATTGATTGATACGTTACAATATATATAATCATATAACATAATCGTGAATCAGTCGATTAATATTTTACAATATGTATAATCATATAACATAACCGTGAAATCAGTTGATTCTTATCTTAAAATATGTACAATCATATAACATAATCGTGAAAATATTGATTGATACGTTACATTATGTATAATCATATAACATAATCGTAAATCAGTCGATTAATATTTTACAATATGTATAATAATATAACATAATCGTAAAATTGATCGATTAATATGTTACAATATTTATAATCATACAACATAATCTTGAAAAATAATGGATATATATATATATATATTATACTAACTAATGTTATAGTTTGTGAAATAACTGGATTCGTATATTAAAACATGTATGATTATATAATATATTTGTGACATTAGCGGATTCATATGTTAAAACATGTACGATTATACATATTTGAGAAATTAATGAATTCATATGTTAAAACATATACGATTATATGTCAAAATACTTGTGAAATTAATGAATTCATATGTTAAAATTTGTACGATTATTGAACAAACTTGTGAAATTAGTGGATCAATATGTTGCAACATATACGATTATATGTCAAAATTATGTAAATTTTGATCAAAATTGTAAAATTAGCAACGAAAAAATTATTTAACTGCCTAATTTTTTTTACAAACAGAAATGTTAAAAATACAAATAAATGGGTTACAAACAAAAATGTATTATGGTATTGATAATTAGCATAGTCTCTTATGTATCGCATACTGAATTTAATAAAATATGATTTTTTTGCGGCACACAATGCTTCTTTCTGCAGCGCGCTCCGCAGCACAAGTTGGGTCGACACAAGCATAAGCAATCTTGGGTCACCTTACGAAACTTTGGTTTTTAAAATTTATTAATTTTTTTTTATTTTTTATTAAGTAAACAGAGGGACATACAAATAAATTACATGTCCAATCCTTTTTTTTAAATTGAACAGATTTCACTCCCTTCTCCCTAAATATCCCGAAAACTTTGGCCTTCTCCCAAGGGTCAAACTAACCACAGAAAGAGGATTCCAGAGGAGAAGAAAATGGCCGGAACGGCAATGAATAACGCCATGAGATCGGCGGTGGTAGTCGCCGGAGCTCTTTCATTCGGTTACCTGACTCTGGTGTACGGAAGCCAGCACTTTTTAAAGCAACAGAGTGAAGGAGATCCCCGCCAACCCCTCCTCCCTCCCTCCACGACCAAAGACAACCCCGATGATTAGCTATGTAAATGCAGTTTTCTTCTCATGTTTTTTAGGATCTGTTATGGGTTTTTCAAATGGTTAACATTTACTCTCACTGTTTTAGCTTAACAATCTTTGTGATTCCTTTTACTCGACTTGATCAAGACGTTTGCGAAGTGATATCTGTTTTATGCTGATTGGATTTACTAAAGATTTCTTGATTGAGGCATATCCAGGAAGAGTGTTTGGGCATTTTAGCTATGAGTTTTGGATCCCATTTTGATGTGCAAAAGATGGCCATTAATGTGAAAGAGGAAAGCTATAAATCCAAATGAAGAGTTTGTTCAACAAAGCTTTCAACATTAGCTCCAATGAGCATTGTGTCAGTGCATTTCATTGTAAAAATGATTAAGGAGTAGTGATATGCTAATGTTCAGATTCGGGATATTAGTTCTTTTATATAAATGCAACACCGCTTTGGTGGAAGGAGTTGATACCTTTATGTTGATGATATATTGATATAGTAGTTGATGATGAACTGTGTCCTGTTATACATGTCATGGAGTAGATTTGAATCGCCAATGGTTAGTTTTTTTAGGTGGAAAAGACTTCCAAGCTCATTAGTCACCTTAATCCTGTAGTATACAGTGCCGGTGAATGCATGTTAAACCAACTTTGTAATGTGAATATGAGCATCAACGTCGATACTAAACCGATAATTGCTCCTTCTCCTGTTATTGATTTAGCTGTGGAGTTCTCCAACGAAAGCATCAATATCTGTCCATATATTCAAGTAACTTTGAATTTTAGCTCCTTTATAGCCGAATTTTCTGGAAATATTGCCACAATGTTCTAAGTTCTAAGCCAGACTTGAGAAAGCCCTTAACTGTTTCAACAATTTGGACTTTAGCATCTATAGTTTAGTACTTCCAATGATTTTGCTGATTGCTTTAGCCACTTAAGTGACCATTAATGCTTCTATCATGAAATATAATCATCCTAAGTGTTAGGTTATAAACAAATGAGGTGTCAATCCCAAAAGGCTTGCTTATTGGGTGGGGTTGCCTCAAGGGTTTATAACCAACTCTTTATTAGTTTGGTATTTCAACGTGAGATATTGTAACACAAAGGCACTTCACTGGCGTGATTATCCATCTCATATCATGCTGGAGTTGTAGATGATTTTCAATAATTAGAGCAGTTAGACGGCAAATTTTGTGATATTTTAACTGCCTGCTTTTAGAATTGTGGCCACATCTTCTGTGAAATGTTCCATACATGACCTGGAGGCTGGACTGCTCTAAAAACGACAGCAAAGCCAGATATATCGCGTTTACATGGATCAAGAACTTGAACTGGAGGACAATTTGAGTTGTCATATTCTCCCAGTTTATGGAAATGATCACTGGATTGCTTCTGTTACACCTCAGCAAATATTGGCTGAACCATCATGCAATGCGTGATTGGACCTGCTTGACATTTCAACTCTGGTGAGTCGATTACACGATTACGTCTCTCAGCGAAAAAATGTTACATTGCCTGTATAAAAAGTTTTGGAATCTGAAGAAAGCTGCAGTTTGATGAGTTGTGAATGTAGGAGAGTGCTTGATCAAATTCTTGAGAGTGGCCTTTTTCAGACCGGGTTTGAGACTTGCAAGCTAATGGCTAATTATTGATAAATTGAACTCAAATTATTATCATGTGCAATTTAAATAAATAAATAAATGAAAAGAGAGAAAAAAAAAAGGTACTAGTGTTGTATGCAGCGTAAATTTCAAGCCACCCTCAGCTTTAAAGGCTTCTTGTTTCTTCTCCCGTTGTGATCCTTGTGCGATTCCAATTAACTTAGGAATCTCCATCAAAAAACCGTCTTCGTATAAAAGGTCTTTTACCGTGCTTAGGGGTATTCTTAGGTCGGTTCGGCTCGACTCAATTTATGTGGGTTTATGATTTTAAAAATATATAAATCGATCTGAATTGTTATACTTCGTCTCGGTTATTTAAGCTCATTTTATTCGGTTTCGATAATGATTTAAATCTGTGATCAAATGTATATTTTATTATTTTTTTATAAAACCTTTTAAATATAGTAAAGTAAAATGAATTAAATAAATATCAATCACTTATACTTAATTCTAAATATAATTTTATATAAAATATATAATCTATATTAAAAATTAAAATAAAATTACTAATCTAATTAAATTTCATCTTTTTGGTAGGTTTAGTTTGGCATATATAATGCGAAACTGAAACATATAAACTTTGACTTTAATATTTGTATTCAAAATAAAAAATTCGATTTTCGATATATTTTGGATTTTCGATTTTTTTTTTGGATTTAAATCAATTTTTTTGACGTAGTTTAAATCAAATTTTGAATATCCTTATGTGTATTTCTTTTTCCTGTTTTTTTTTCTTTCCCAAAACAAATAGCATTCTTTCATATACTTTAATACATACTATATCTGTTAGTAACTACAAATTACATTTACATCTGTACCAAAGAAAATTGCAAAAAATGTTTTGAAAAAAAAAAAAGAATATTCTTTCAGAAAAAAAAGGTATAGTTTTTGAACTTTTCGTTTTTCCTTAATGTATTAGAATATAAAAATGAATTTTTGTTATTCCTTAAAATTCGTTTGATTAGAGAACTCGGAGGATAAAAACATTTTTTATTTAAAAAAAACATGTTTCTTAAAAATTATTGTGTTTGGTTACAAAATTATTTTTAACATTAATTATGATGAGTTTCAAGTTCTTCTTATATCATTTAAAATCTATTTTACATTATATATATAACTAATTAATAAAACAAAGAATATATGAATTTAAAATTCGATATATTGTTCATTGATTAAAATAAAATTATAATCGAAATTATACATGCGCTTTGTTCTCTTAAATAACAATAATTAAATTATTATGATTATTGCGCGACATATTAACAACTATTAAACTCGCAGGAAAAAAAATTAAATGGGTAAATTATTTTGGAGACATTTGATTTCATCAAAACCAAAGGAAGAAAGCGCATTAAGCTTCACACACTGAACAAAAATGGCAGTGTCGCAGCCCAGCCGATCAAGAGATCTGGATAAGCTCCTCCTCCGGCCCGGACATCTTGTTGGCTCCACCTTTGAGCCCGGCTCTGAAGTAAATCTCTTTCTAGCCTCTTCTTGTGTTTTTTTCCTCTTGCGTAATTTCACAAACATTTGGTGTGTGTTTAGTTTTTCAAATGTAATATCTATCTGATGGTTTGTGATTTCATGTTTTTTTGTTAAATGGGTGCAGTTAAGAGATGACATAAAAGAGTATGTGAAAGTTTTAGTAGTTGGCGCAGGTGGGCTGGGCTGCGAGTTGTTGAAGGACTTGGCTTTGACTGGGTTTCGTAATCTGGACGTGATTGATATGGACCGTATCGAGGTCACTAACCTGAATCGCCAGTTCCTCTTCAGGTGCATTTGATGTTAGTTTAATTGCAAAAGCTTGTTGTAGTATTGTGGCGTGGACTTAACTGGTCAAGCATGGCAAGAAACTAATGTGAAGTTTGTCAACTGAAGATGTTATGTTTCAGTTGTTTGTTTGATTGAGGGATGTAAATATTGTTTTGTTAGTGATTATGTGTTAGTTGGACAGGTGATATAAACTGTTAAGTGTATATTGGGGAACTTATTTTGACTTCTGAAATATTGAGTTCATTCTTAAGTAGCAATATTCAATTGAGTTTATGTTGTTAAGTTCATTTTGGTGAAAATTATTCGACAGTTTTGTTATTTTTTATGTAGGCTTGAAGATGTGGGAAAGCCAAAGGCTGAAGTTGCTGCAAAACGAGTCATGGAAAGGGTTGGTGACGTAAATATCACACCACATTTCTGTCGCATTGAGGATAAACCATTGGACTTCTATAGTGATTTCAGCATAATTGTCTTAGGTCTTGATTCAATCGAGGCTCGTAGTTATATCAATTCGGTGGCCTGCGGCTTTCTTGGTTTGACTCTATTCGTACATTCAGCTATACTTGTACTCATAGACATTAGGAGCTGTGAACATTTATGTTCACGCTGTTTCCTTAAAGTTGCATTATAAAATGAGAAGCTTCAGGGGTACTCTATCTTCTAAACTCATTCCTTTCCCTATTTTGCTCATTCTGCCAATGTCTTCAATCTTCATCCTCTCATTTTTAATTATTGATTGTTAAAAATTCATACTTTGATGGAATCTATGAGTGGGTGAGAAATGTTTTGCCCTTCTTAGAATTGGAATCTAGGCCTCCTGTTATTATCAATTTGCAAGGTTAATCTGGTAGTCCATGTTTGGTAAAGTGTTATCCACTAAAATCCAGAAAGAGAATATGCAATATCTAGAACAAAGTGACGTAGGTCCAAAAGGTATTTCCTCTTTAGGACTGTCGTTGTCTAGCATTGGATGAACTACGACGAGCATATTTTCCTAGCATGTTAAGTCTTAACTGTCTTTGATGACTTCAGTGCGCGTAATTTCGTATGTGTTAAGTATGAACTAAGTGACTTGTGATGCTTGAGAAGAGATCAATGTAGCCAACTTCAACTAGTTTGGAACTAAGGCTTGTGGATAACGATGATTGTGATTAGCTCCGGTGGCATTGATTTTAAGTGAATTTGGTATTTTAGGTTCGTTAGAGGCTAAATAGATGTGCAATTTTGGGGTTACTAAGTAAAATCCATGTGTTTTTGGGCTGAAGTTTTCCATTCATGGATAAAGTAAGTCCTTGTTTGGTTGAGGCAAAATATTGCATGCAATCTTTCAGAATTAGAATACCATGGTTTTTTCAGATGCCATTATTTTTTTATATTGCTTTTGTTGTTTTTCTCCTTTAGTTACCATACATTTTCTATTCTATTCAAATAACGAGATATGTAGCAAATAGTCAAGGAAACAATGCTGGAAATGAGAAATATGAATTTGCTGACACTTGGACTAGTCTGAGGCTCGTCTTAGTGCTTTTTATTGATGGACATGGGTTCCATGGTGATCCATCTTTGCGATTTCTAAGCAATTACATTCTCCAGGCAATCCGCAACAACTGTGGTTCTCCTACCTTTATAATATAACTCTGAACAATAATTTTATGGCATATTTATGAAATTTGAACTTAATTTATAGCAAAATTGGGGTCTCAATGCATTCTAGCCCCATTGAATCACGCCTACCTTCTCCCTGTATCCCTGGTATACTTGGTACTACTGATACGGAAATTCACTCTCAGACATGGGCACCAGATAATTTTCCACTCTTATATTCCACTAAATTTGGTTGTCATGTAGGGTATTTGATGTTTCCTAGGAGTATATTACCTGTTTGCAAAATATGTTGTGCACAAAAGGAAAGCTACCTTTCCTGTTGGACTGAACTTGAATTTGTTCTTATTTAATTGCCAAGAGTATAACTCGGATGATGAACCCGTCGAAGAAACTGTCAAACCTATGGTAGATGGTGGAACTGAAGGATTCAAGGGTCATGCCAGGATTATAATCCCTGGAGCTACACCTTGTTTTGAGTGTACCATATGGCTGTTTCCGCCTCAAGTCAAATTTCCTTTGTGTACTCTAGCAGAAACGCCTAGAACTGCTGCACATTGTATCGAATATGCTCATTTGATAAAATGGGATGAGGTGAGCATATTGGCGATGTATTTTCATCTTAGTCATTATTGTGTATACCTTTGCATCACATTGTGAGCATATATTTTACTATCAATCAGGTTCATAGTGGGAATAGTTTTGATCCAGATAATCCTGAACACATGCAGTGGGTCTATTCAGAGGTAAAAATCGGTGCATATCTTTTGACTAGCAAAATTGAAAATTGTTTTTCGTGATTTCCTTCCCCTGCTCCTTTGACTCGCATAATCCAATCTCACAGGCTGTCAAGAGGGCGGAGCTTTTTGGAATTCCTGGGGTTACCTATTCTTTGACTCAGGTGAGCACTTTGATTTACATCCTTTACATTAGCTGCACGTTTTCATGTTTTAAATGCTATTAGGGTTACTTGCATAGTTCGAATCATTTTTTTAGCTTGTGAGAAAATGATTTATTATTGTCTTGCATATAATGTTCTAATTCTTATGTGTTTTCAGCTATTTAGGTTATATCAGTTCTTTAGTTATTTATTTTTCTTACAGGGTGTGGTGAAGAATATAATTCCAGCCATAGCTTCTACAAATGCTATTATCTCTGCTGCATGTGCCTTGGAAACCTTAAAGATTGTTTCGGGATGTAGCAAAACATTGTCAAATTACTTGACGTATGACATCTTTGACTTCAGGATTCTGTTCTAGTTAAAGTGACAATTTATTATAGTGCTTGAAATGCCTTCTACAAGTTAACCGGATCCACCAATGTCCATTGGCTATGACGTGGTTTTTTGTTATTTTCTTTGAATTGATCTGGTTTCATTGTTGAGACCTATTAATTGGTAACTATGTTTGTCATAGGTATAATGGAGTTGAAGGTCTCCATACCAAAGTTACGGAGTTTGTGAAGGACAAAGACTGTCTTGTTTGTGGTCCTGGTGTTCTTATTGAGTTGGAGAGGTCTATTACTCTAAAAAAGGTGGGCCTTCTGTAGCTTCTGGCCTGCTTAATTACATTTATCTTAATGATGATGGTTGTACGTGTCACATTAATTCATTTTGCGATTAAGCTTGTTCGATAAAACTGATGCTGCATGTTTTAAGGCGCCCAAGAAATTGCTCAACCCACTTTAAGTCATGCATCTTCTTTCTGTTATAGCTTATTCTAAACCCATTGTGTCCCCAGCTAGGCTAAATTCAGTTCATTCCATGTCATGTTTTGAACATTATATTGGATCTAAATGCTTAATTGGTAGCCTAGCTGCCAGGTCCTGATTATTACAGTTATGTTTTTGTTTTGTTGTTTACATCTTCTTGACCTGCAGACTGCAACAATGATGTGCCCAGCCTTGTGAATTTTTGAGACCCTATTTTTGTCAACACGTTTCCAACATTCCTCTCCAAAATGAATACTCCATGGCAAAAGCATTTCTCGGCCAAGACTCGTTATAATATTCACATCATTAAAAAAACACTAGTTTTCCTGTTATATATTGCTTAGAAGATGTTGATCCACCGGTATGATTTTGGCTACATGACATCTAGTATTATTTTATATGCAGTCCAAACTTGCTAAATAAATTTTTTTCCCACTCTTCGTGTGGAACATTAAGCAAATCTAGTCGGTATAGACTGAAAATTTGTTTGTCTGCCAAACTTCTCTGATCTTCTAAGACACCACATTTTTTTAGCTCCTAAGTTGATTCTCTTCGTGTGTTGCAACAGTTCATTGATCAACTCGAAGACCATCCTCGACTTCTACTCACTAGAGTAAGTGTAACTCATAGAGGGAAGAATTTGTACATGCAAGCGCCTCCTGTACTGGAAGAGATGACCAGATCAAACCTAGATTTGCCCTTATTTGAACTAATGGGTGAAATCTCCAAAGATGTTATCCATGTTAATGGTTTGTCTGGAAAAGGCGACAAGAAACAGTCATGCTTGAGGAAATTACGTATCGTGTTCAAAGGGGTCGATGGAGTTGCAGATATCGATATGGCTGGTGGTGCATAGCTCTCAAAACCACATTGACACTTCAATGTTAATTGACCCCAGAATTGTTTAACCCGGTGCATACATACTACTTAATCTCAGATCTTTTGCACGTATAGTCCATCCTCAGGAGCCAGAGGAATCAGTGAGATAGAGACATGGCTTGTCTTTGTACCTTTATTTTTCTCGTCTCTGTGTTGGAGGCCTGTGAATTTGGTATATCTTGTCAATGAAACTGATTTTTTTCTCCACTCCACTTGTGACACTAATTAAACATGGTCACGGGTTTGCTATTATCTATTTATGATACAGTGTTATAATACCTTTGTATGTTACCATCAACATGGTCCCAGGGCTAAAGCCAAATGAATCATACCCGCAAGTTCTTGAACTCGAAACCCTTTGTGAAATCACCAGTGTGTTCAATCCGAGTTGCTGTGATGGTTTTTTTTTTCCCATCTCTGTGAAAATGTTGGAGATAACAGCCCCATGATCTTCCTTCTGCAGTAAACCTGCAAGCACCCCTGTGGCTTCTGTACCATCAGTTCTAGACTTCTAGGAAGAAGATGTTCGAAGTTTTTTTAGATGAAACATTGAAATATAATCGTTTACTTCGTGAGAAGAAATGATAAATTGAAAAGTAAGTACAATATAGTTTTTTCTCTCATTCCAATTATGGTCAAACTTAAGTCAAACACGAGATTGTACAAGTTGCTTTCGTACCGAATGGTGAAGTATATGTATATATCCTTGGGTTCATTTAATTATGGTCATGAGTTTGATATTGTGTGTGAATGTGGGTCGTATGTTCCCTAATAAAGCATATGATTAGCTTTCAATCACAATAAAAGGTATTGTAGCGATTATTATGATGCAAAGAGTCAGCAAAGAATACGACGGTCACGTTAAGATTGAGCAATAATGTCTGTCAGAACTTGGTTGATGCTTCTTTTTTTTTTTTTAATAAATTCAGTCTATATAGAGAAATTAAAAAACTACTTGAATTGAGATATTATATATACTTCAAAATCCTCTCTTTTTTCCTTTCAATATTGGGGTTCGGATCTTAATTTCAAGAAAATCAAAGTTAAAAAATTCAGCTTCATTTAAAAAAAAAAGTGAAAGTAGAAATTCTTTACTATTATGTTTGTTTATTTTTTAATCCCTTCAAAATATCGTAAAAATCATGTTTTTAATCTTGAAATTTAGATTTTTTTGTGAAAAGGAAGAGGACCCTCCAAATCTTGAGAACCAGGGCTGAATCTGGCGGTGATCCTCAATCCATACGAAGGGATTCCCATGACTCTCTACTCTATCCAAATGGAGTGGAGCCTATTGATTCTACTGCTCATCCCCTCATTTGTCACCTCCACATGCCTCCTATTTTACGCAGAGTAGGAAAAATAATACTTTTGGATATAAAGTAATATTTTTTTATTCATCTTATAGATTAGACATTTGTTTCACAAATTTGATCCGAAAAACGATTTCATACGAGATTTTGTGTTCTAGGCAAATTTTAACCACTTCCACAGTTCCATCCATACGGATTATTTTATGCTACACATGGAGTAATTTTTCTCTCATGATGTGGTCAAATATCAATCATTGGATCATCAATACATATATCATTTTCCATAAAAATATATGGGTCCCACGTGATTTAATGGTATTAAAATAAAGGAAAAAACACTCTCGGTGTAGCATAGACTAACCCCACCCATACACTCAACAATTCTGCGGGTCATTTTGTTGGTCAATCAAGTTTATATCCTCAAAAACCAAAGCTTTGTCCATTTTCTCACCAAAAATATGAAAGAATTCAAATATAAAAAAAAATCATCCCAAAACATCAATCCGTTTGGACATGCATGTACTTATAAAACGTTTTTATAAAAGTGTTTTTAAAAAACTTTTTATGAAATGTTTTAAAGTTGTTTTAAGAATAAATATGTGTTTGAACACCTATTCTATAAAAAACAGTTTAATATTTGAAATGTAATGTTGTTCATTTTTTGCTTCTATAGTTTCATTAAAAACATATTTCGCGTGTTATTTAAAAACTATACTTGGAGAACACTTTTTAAAAATGTTTTTCAAAACTTTTATCTAAACACATATTTAATTTTTTTTTTCCACTTATAACACACTAAAAATATTTTAAAGTAAATATCCAAAAGAAACCATAACTTCGATTTTGTACTAATTTGGTTTGGGAAATTTGATGGACGAAATATTATCTGAATTTAGGCCGGTGTTAGGCTATTTGTGTAGATAGATATCACGTGACTAGATTCTTATTCAATCATCCGCACAATTAGGTCGAATTATTACAATATAATACTAAAGTTGGTGGTGGTCCGACCACTGTTCCAAAACTCACGATTCTGGTTCTAATGCAATTGAAGGAGCAGTCTTTGCTACCAAACAGGGCAGTGCCCGGTGGTTATCAACAACAGCATAGACTAGGCAATTGAGACTAGCATCAAACTGTTTGGAGGTTCGTTCGACCCTACCCCATGGGTTTTATTCCATGAGGTACGTGTAGGCATGTGATTGGCCAATTCATGTGGGCCACATGAATTGGCCAATCACATGCCTACACGTATCCCACGAGGTAAAATTCATGGGGTAGGACCGAACAATCCCTCTTTGGATACAGTAACCCCTATTTTTTTAATGTCTGGGTTACGAATTGAGCTCCATTTAAAGTAAAATTTATTCTTTTAAAGTTAAAATCAAGAAAGAAAAATAATGTCACAATAGGTGGGACACTTGAGTTAAACTAATCGTTCAATCATTATATTATAAAATAATATTAATATTTAGTTTTCATCTAAAATTAAATAAAAATTAGAGGTTAAATTTAATTAATATAGATGAAATATTTTAATTGCATAAGTCAACGTATATATGTATACAACAAAATTTTAAAATATAGGGAGTATTTTGGAAAGCTTTTAATTATTTAAAAATGATTCTAATAGAGATTATTTTGAACTTGGTGAGAAGCTAAAGTAGGGAATGTTTGAAAATAAAAGTTGAAAACTAATACAAGGTAAAATTTAGTGTTTGGAGAATAATTGCTTTCAAACTTAATTTTTTTTTTATCTAAATGACAACCATACCCTTATTTGATTATTTAATTTTTGATACTCACACTATAAAAAATGAGTTTATATATTATTTTACATTATGAATTTTGTATCAAAAATATTTTATTTTTTATAAGATGAATATTTGAAAAAATATATAAGATTAATAAACATAAAAAATAAAAAAAAATTGTATAAATATACAAGATATGTACAAAAATGTATGAAAATGAAATATATATATTTAAATAAATTCTTGTAATAATAATGTAAAATATTAAAAAATATTTTTTAAAAAAATGCTTGTAATAATAATGTAAAATTTTAAAAATATTTTTTTAAAAAATATTTGTAATAATAATGTAAAATTAAAAAAATATTTAAAAATAATTATAAAAGCATATGTAATATGATAAGTTTATTAAGGGTATATATGTCAATTTGTAATGTTATACCTTAAACAAAAAAGTTGAAGTAAAAAAAAGCATCAAATTTTAGCTTTTTGCTTTTGGGTAAAAGTTGTAGAAGTTAAAGTAGAATTTAAAATTAATAAACACTCAAAATCACTTCTATGCAGCTAGAAGCTAAGAAGCACTTTGTAGAAGTTCTACCAAACACTTCCTTAATAGTAATTTACGGTTTTTGTTACGGTTCCGCCGTTTGTTTTTTAAACCAAAATCAGACTTTTTTTCTGTTTTTTTTTTGGTTTTTGAAATACGAAGAATTCTATGCTGGCAGACTGGTACTTCCCGATCTGCCAGATCCAGTGGCCTCGGGCCATTTTGCACATCACATCATGGTGATGTGTCACGGCCCGGGACCGTTAAATCACCCTCCGGGCACTACCCCGAAAGATGGCATAGAATTTCCTCCTTAGACTGACAGATCCAAGAAAAATTATTATATCCTCAATTCAAAAGAGAGAAATGAGTTTGGATATGAAATACGGTTTTGATTTTGGTTCCCGAGTCTAGTTACCACTAACCTATAACATTTTTTTTTAACAAAAACAAGTTGATTACAACTTATGTTTCTAGTCTATTTATAGTTACCAAATTCTACCTCCGTCTCAATTATGTATGATTCACTCTCTTTTTCTTTCTTTTTTTTTTTTTTCGTTTGTCTATAATATGTATATGCTTGTATCACGTTTAACAATATTAGTTAAGTCTTGAAAATGTTTAATCATTTTCTGAACAAGTTAAATGGAGATAAATATGAAGTTAGTATTTAAATTAATTTTTTAATGATTTTTCTTTATATGTGTGCTAACTGCTAAAAACCCAGCTTAATTACAACAAGGAGTATATATATTATACTTCATCCTAATTATATAGGTTTGTTTTTTTTTCCACATACGAAGAAAAATCATTAAAAAATAAAATTAGATATTCAAATTTCTCATTTTATTTAAATATATTCAAAAAATAGTTGCACATTTTACTAGACATAGTTAATAAAAATATATTAATAAAATATACAAAAAACATTGTTAAATATAATAAAAACTTATATAGTAGAAAAAAAAATCTATGTAAGAGAAATTTAACTAGCTGTACTCAATTAAGTAATTTAATTTGAGTAAATAAACGTATCATTAAATTTGGTCTAAAGATGAAATGATTAATGATACCCCAAACTGACCCACCCAACTGCAAGATTAAGACATAAACAACTCGTCAGCTTCTTTGTCCCCATGTGTTGTTGTCCTCAAGTTTTCAAGTGGCCGAGTCAAAATTATAATATGATGACTCAAAAATATACTTGAAATATATATATATATATATATATATATATATAATTAAACTATTTTATAAGTATAGAAAATTTCATGTGTTCAACCAATGATGCTCAACTCGTTCCGATCATTAAAATTCAGTATCGTGTTTTAGTGATGTGAAAAATAAAAAAAATAATTAAAACCCGGTATCGAGTTTTAATAGTAGGAAACAAGATGTGCAAAAATTGTTGGGCAGCTTAAAACTTCTCTTTATAAGTACCCTTTTCTAAATTTGATTTTAATACGATAATGTGCGCCGAAATTTCCGTTTTTTTATTCCAATGAATAGTGAAACTAGTGGATGTGATAATTAAAAAGGAAAGGAAAAAAAAAAAGAAAGAATGAAAGAAAGAAAGAAAGAAAGAAAGAAAAAAAGTGCTAGCAAATTCACAACCAAGTGTACATATAATGTAATCTATCTTTTGGATGAGATATCTGGATCGTGGGTCATTTTCTTTGCTAGCCCCTTCTCATATCCCCACAAGTAAGATAATAATAACAATAATATTATCATGTTACCAATTCATACACTTGCATGTGTGTGTATTCATGTATGCACATACTATGTGGGGTCGGGGTGGAGCATATAGTGAAGGAGAGGGACGTTGATTGCTTCATTAAATTAAAAAAATTAAATATAATTTTTACGTCATTTAACAAATAAAAAATATTTTTTTTGTCCATTAACTTGTCCATGTTTTGATTTTTGTTCATTAAATTTTTTCGACGTGGGTTTTGATACACTAACTTTTCATTTTCAGTTATTTTTGGTCCAACTGCATACGTGTCAGCTTATGATTGGTCCACGTCATCATTCTGGACCAATCAGAAGTTGACACATATGCAGTTGGACCAAAAATGACTGAAAATAAAAAGTTAGTATACCAAAACCCACATCGAAAAAGTTAATGGATCAAAACCAAAACATGGACAAGTTAATGGACAAAAAAATTATTTTCCCATTAACAAATGATTAGGTTTTTTGTGAGAGGTAATGAGATGTTATCTTTAGGGTAGTATCCTAAAGGTACATCCAATGGTGTACATTTATCGATTCATGTAGATTTTGGAGTACACTTCTATTGTTAAATATCCAACCTTGGACGTACTCTTATGGATTTTTATTCGTGAGACGGATCGACCGATCTACATATGCGGTGAGAAGTAAGATTTTTCATGAGTTTAGTTGGGTCATAGATCTGTCTCACAAAATTTACATGTAAGATGATCTTCGTAGGAGTTTTTGTGTCAATGCAAAGATATCTTGTGAAACGATCTCAAATATATTTATTTGTAAAACGGGTCTATCACTTTTGACAGTTTCAAATTAATAAGCTTTTCCAGATTCTAATCATTGAGAAATTTTTTTTTTATCTCAATAGATTTTTATGTGAGAGGATATCACGAGAGTTTTTGTGTTATTTTATTTATCCAACAATCAGATTATGTGAATTTTGGGAGGAAAATGCTACATGTACACATTGATTTACACATTGGATTACACACTACACATGAAATTACAAAATTATCCCTCTACTTGATTTGAAAAAAATCTTTCCAAAATACATGTAATTTCAAGTGCAACGTGTAACCCAACGTGTAACCCTCCGTATACATGCAGCATCACCCATTTTGGGATCCTCCCAAAGCGAGTTATGAACTTTGGGACAGAATGGCCAACTGAATTTGATGACCCCACCAACCCACATGCCCCGCCCCATACACTACTCTATTTTAATCTCATCTCTTAGCCTTTTCTCGTCTATTTAAAACACTCAAGCATCCCATTCAATACACAAACAAGAAAGGGTGTGGTAGCTAGAGAATTCCCTCATATATTATCTCTGTTTTTCAATGTACAAAGTGAACCACTTGAGCAACTTCTTCGAGCTTTAATCTTTAGTGCGCGCACACGCACACACACATGGAGGCGTCTTTCGAAGTAGAGGACGATGTGTTCTTTGCAGATTTGAGCAAACAAATCTCTCTACTCATCATGGATGATGACGAAGAATCCTTGGTCCACTGTCCTTCCGTAAATCTACAGGTAATAGCCACGTCTTGTATACATTCGAAACATAGACGTTTGAGCTGCTACAGACTGCGCGCACTACATGACTAGCTAGCTTCGTTTGTGGGCGTGATGTTCACTCACTTTGTGACTTTCTCTTGAAACTTTTCAGGCAGCTTTTACCCAAGCAATCAGACCCTCAACACAAGCGACGCTTCTTGGCCAAGATCAGCAGTCACAAATCAGAAGAGAAATGAGTAAAGGGACCGGAGTTTTCATCCCCCGTTCGATGTCGAATGCGAGGAGGAACAACGTCAATTCCAAGCAAGGAAGATTCAATGCCAATTACAAGTACCAAAGGCCTAATCTTGATTACCACAACTCGAGAGGGATAGTTCCTCATTTGAAGTACGATAATAACAACGTTAACCCGTCGACGTATGATGCGATTAACCCAAGAAGATTTGGAGTATGATCATCATGTTGCAAGAGAATATCATTATCATGTGATGCAATGATTTAATTATCGATTATTTACTACCTTGAATAATTCAGAAAGTGTATGTACATAGATTATTTATGTGCAAGCTAAGGAATTGATTATAATTAAAGATCTGTGTAATAATTGTTATATATAATTGGCTAGAGGCTAGAGGGGTGTTTCAACTTTCACCTAAGGTGATGATGAGTGCCTCTAAATATCTGTGATACATATTGGAGGTTGTGTTGTTTCCTGTTAATTTTAGAGGGTACGTACAATTATATATGTTGTAGTATTATTAATTAGCTACCTTGTAATTTTCATGATTTTAATGCAAAATATCGGTATTATACTTATTCTTGCCCAAATTTATTCTGGGTAACTAAATATATTACGATTTTGTTTGGATAGATGGTTTTCAAATTCTTTGACTTGCTCACATCAATAATATTCAAGTAGATCTTATTTCTACAATTCTACTGATGATCAAGTCAATAGATTTCGATAATTACAGTGTATATTAATGCATCTACGATGATTAATTGTATATATCAATCTAAACACAGTGTTACGAGTAGAGCCGTCAATTTGGGTTTGGTTTGGTTTGCTGGATCGGCTCGTTCCGTCTCACCACATAATTTAAGTGAGTTTAACTAAATCAGACCAATTCCCGCGCGGATCGCTTGGCGGGCCTGGAGAATAATTTTTTATTTTTATTTTTTTACTTTATATTATATATGTATTTTTTTTAATGAAAATTGTGAATTTTTTTTGTATTAATTGTTTTATATAAAATTTATACGTGTGAAATCAATAATGAAAAATTTATTAATATGTTTCTATTAATATTTATTTATGAAATGAAATTTATAATTAACTATAATGATTTTTGTTCTTATTAATTATTTTTATTTGTCGTGAAGTGGCTGACATGCCTAACCCGCAACCCATTTTAAATTGGGTTGGGTTGAGTTGAAGATTTTTAATCCGTCAAAACGATATGAGTTTCTGATAAATCGTTTCGTCCCGCCATGAATTGATAAGTCTGACCACTCTACTACGAGCATGATATTAGTTAAATGTACATTATGCGTTATGTGAATACGATAAAGATCAACTAAAAAAGTAGGGACTGATCTTGTCAGCAATGGGTGTTTTTGGGGCCATTTGGAGTTGGAAAGATAGCTATGCATCGGTGACACTTGATTTGAGATTCACTTTATTGATTTAAAAATATTGTATAAAAAATATTATATTTGGTGTTTAATTTAATGCTTATGAATATATAAATAAATGGTACTAAAGTTTTGGATGAAGGCCGGTGGGGTGGGACACACACAGTGTTTAATTGGGGCTACAAAAGAATATATATATATTAGCGATGGAATCCTTGTTTGTCACCTTCTTTCCTGTTGAAGTGTACATTGCTCAAAATAGGTCGAAATTAATTGTTAAAAGTTAATACAAACCCTTATTATACATAACGATATTAACCGGCAAGCTGGCTGTCCCATCGACACGACGTAATAGTAAAGTATTTGGAGGATAACGTGAGTGAGTGTCACTTGCAATTTCGAATCTCAATCGGGGAATATAACCTAAATGAGAGCCAATTTTATTTGATTTGCATGTGATCTTACCATTATTGATTAAGAAAATTTTGATGTTATTATTGTTTAGTTAATTAACTTTTCGCTTGAATTGATGAATTTCAAATTCATTAATGATTCAAATATATTTTTATATATTTTTGTTGTTTAAAAAATTAATTCTATAAACTTCAAATTCACCTCTTACTGTACTTATAAGATATTTCGTATACATTAGGATGGGCTTTAAGTTCAATCAATAATTGTATTATTTGAGATTTAATTTATAGTATTGATGAAAAAATTAATATATAGATTAATTAAGATTCGATATATTCTTTTAGACAAAAACTCTTATGAGACGGTCTCAAGGGTCATTTTTTTTAGACGAGTCTCTTATATGAATTATCCGCTATTACATTTTATGTCAAAAGTATTACTTATTATTATAAATATGGGTAGGGTTAATCCGTCTCACAAAAATATTACTCTTTATTTTAACGTGAACAATAAAACTAAACAAACTTAAAGAGATTGTATTAGAGAAAACAAAAACATAAACCGATCTATTTGGTTTCAAAATCAACATCATGAGTTGCCCCATTAATCGTAGGAATAAAAATCACCCTTCTCTTTTCCTCCCTTTTCATCACAAACGTTATATATAATTCAGATTTCAGCCTATGGTACGTACTTTATTCTACGAATTGATAATTATGTATTTTAAAATATATGGATGATATGTTGGGATGTAGCTAGGGATGAACATTAATTCGGTTCGATCAAATCTAATTATTTCAAAAATTCGTTTCGGTTAATTATTTGAAAATTAGATTTTAATTTTAAAAAATATCAGTTAAATTGGTTGAGTATCGATTTTTAATTAAAAAAAAGTTCATTTGGAAATTAGATTTATTTTTTTTAAAAAAATATCAGTTAGTTAAGTTCATTTTTCGATTTTCTCTAGACCATGTTTATACGTATAGCGTGCATGTCAAGTTAATTTTTTTTAAAAAAATTAAATGAAATTTTCTGATTTTTAATAATTTTTTCCATAAAGTTTTAATGAAAAATAGATGCTAAAAACTAAATATTTTTTGAAGATTAAAAATTAAATATTTTGGAAGTATTGTTCCCAAAACTAGAACTATTTTTTGATTTTTTTAGTTTTTTGACGATTTTTTTTAATTTTGAGTTTGTTTTATAATTTAAGTTTAAGCTATCAAGAGACAACTATTACTCTCTGATTTAATATATACAAGCGAAATTGTTGCACGCAATGCGTGCTAAATAATTTATTTTTATAATAAAATTATATTTAAATTAAAATGATTGTATTATATATTAAATAAAAAAATTGAGATAAAAATAAAAGAAATAATTAAATTAAAAAAATTAAATCATAATGGTGGGAAAAAAATTAAAATAATGGAGGGAACAAATTTTTTTATTTTTAATTTATTGGCCCATATTAAAAGACCATAATGCCTTTTTAGTTAATATATAGGTATAGATATATATAATTATTTCTATACTATTTGGTGTGACAGCCATTTGTTTCCTGTTGTCCGCCAAAATAAATAATATAGATTCAATGGTGAATGACCCCATCGAATATTTAATAGCTGACGATGCAGTATGCACACACGCTGTCCTATCACCAAAAAGCATAAAAAAATTTAAGCTTTTTAAATTAACAAAACATAAATTTGGATCTAAAACTTAATAAATTAACACGGGAATTTATCTTTATCGTATGTCTGGCCATGTTTCCTGTGTTTTTTTTATAATTTATTATATCAAATATATATTTTTAAAAAAAGTAAACTAAAACATTGATTTATGTTTATTTAACTAATATTCTACTCGTGCAATGCACATATTTTATATAATTTTTCTAATTGTTTTCACTATAACATATTAAAAATTTTAAACTCATATGATTTGGAAGTCTAGGGTGCAAACGAACCGAATCGAGTTAAATAATGGTAAAATTTTAAGATTCGAATTTGGCTCGATAAGAGTATATTCGAGTTCGAGCTCGATTCGAAGTTCGATAATTTCAAATATTTTGGCTCGAGTTCGGCTCGAATTGAAGTTCGAGTTCGAGTTTGGTTCGAAATATTCGAACCTATTCGTGAACTATTCGGATATTATGGTTCAAAAGCTCGAAATGTATATATATTATTATATAATTATATTATATTAATTAAATATTAAGGCTCGCGAACTATTCGCGAACTATCGAACAGAGTAATTTCGGCTCGAGCTCGGCTCGAAAAAATGTTCGAACATGTTCGAATTCGGCTCGAGTTCGATAAGCTCGAATACGAATCAAATATTTATCGAGCGGACTCGTAAAACTCACGAACATGTTCGGTTCGTTTGCACCCCTATTTGTAAATCTAGGTTACATTACAAATACTAAAACCCTTTATAATGGAGCTAGTATAGCAATTGGAAATTTGGAATAGAGTCTCTCGATTCTCGAATTCTCTCCACTCTTTCATTTTATAATTTATATATATAATAATTTAATTTTTTTCCATATTTTTAAATATTAGAATTTTCAGTTTATAATTTATAGAATAATTTTAATTTTTTCCATAGTTTTAAATATTAGATTCGATTATTTCTTCAAATTATCAAGTAGAAACAATTAAGAAGTTCATAATATTAAACTTGATAACAACTCAAATATCATATGTCAACAACTTTCTTGATATATACATGCAATTGTTGCATCCTAATAGCTTAAGCCTTAAGTTCATCCAACAATTATAATGGAAATATATTGACAATTTCCGATCTTGGTTTAACGTCTCTAATCACTCCAAGTCTCCAATTACAACAACGTATTATTTAAGCAGCCTCATGTATTTTCAACTAAAAATAGTACGAGTGTTTGCCATGCATGTTAGAACTGTTTAAACATCAAAATATTTTATTTTCATCAGACATTTCTGATCAAGTAAAACTCTCACATCTTTGATTTAATCAGAATATAAATATTGTGATACACATAAATCTCTGAAGAAGATTTAATTTGGATTTGATCTTCTTCGAACTCAAATTATTATAGAACATTGAGGTTGAGATATCGTGATATATTCTTTGTTAGTTAAATATTATACAAATGTTAGTTTGATGGTAGATTTATCTATACAGTGTTGAATGTTAGAGCTGTTGAATGCTCCTTGAAAGGAGGATTTGTGTACGTTTAAGTTTTTGCATTGATGAAATTTGATTTATGGCGTGTATAATAAATTGGTGTCATATGTTTTTCAGGCACAGAATATATTGTTCTTGTTGGCTTGTTGCTACCTTAACCTAGTAACCTTTGCATGTTTTGAAAATGCACACTTCTCCCCTGTGAAATTTTAATAGGCATCTTCAACCCTAACCTTTTAAAAAATTAGCACACTCGCCCCTTTCGATGAGTGATTGTTGCGCACGCGCCCCTCATGCGACTGACCAAAGATTTTGATATTTTTTTTGCACCAAATACCCCTGTGAAATATTAAAAATGCATATTTGATTCCTGTGAAAATAATTTTTAAATCTATTCAAACTATATACACAATTTTTAATATTTAGCAAACACTTTTGTTTTATTAATTTTATTTTTAATTTTTAATTTATTATGATTATATAATTATTTTCTAAAAAATATTATTATTTTATCTTGTTAACATTATTTTATTAAACTTTCTTCTTGTTTCCAACTTCTCAATTAAAAATGCATTCATAAACAAGATTTAAATACCTAAAAGTACCAAAATATTAAATCAAAATGATAATTTCATGCGTATTACTATTCAATTTAGGATTATAGATTTTTGAACCAAAATCTAAATTTTTTAGAATGCATTGCAGAATTTGCAATTAAAAATGCATTCATAAACAAGATTTAAATACCTAAAAGTACCAAAATATTAAATCAAAATGATAATTTCATGCGTATTACTATTCAATTTAGGATTATAGATTTTTGAACCAAAATCTAAATTTTTTTAGAATGCATTGCAGAATTTGCATTAAATAATAATACACAATATTTATTAAGATCTAATTATAAAATATTTTTCAAACATTTTTAATTTTATTTATTTTTAAATTTTAATTTAAATTTATAATTAATTTATTTCTAAAAAAATTATTACTTTATCTCGTTATCATTATTTTATCAAATCACTTCGTGTTTTCAACTTTTCCATTAAACATGATTCATAAATAAGGATTTAAATATCTAAAAATACCAAAATATTGAACCAAATGATAAGTTCACGAATGTTACTTTTTCGATTTAGAATTATATAAGCATGCTATTTTTTTTTATTATTTATTACAAATTGTGCAATGCATATTCTTGAAAAATTTAAATTTTGGTTCAATAATATATAGTCCTAAATCGAAAAAGTAATATGTTTAAACTTATCGGTTTAGTTTAATATTTTGGTACTTGAAATTATTTAAATATTTTTTATGAATGGATGTTTAATGGAAAAATTGAAAACAAGAAGAAAGTTTAATAAAATAATGATAACAAGATAAAATAAGTATATTTTTTAGAAAATAATTATATAATCATAATAAATTTAAAATTAAAAATAAAATTAATAAAACAAAAAATGTTTGCTAAATATTTTATAATTAGATTTTAATAAAAATTGTCTATTATGAGTTGAATAAATTTAAAAAGTATTTTCACAGGGGTCAAATATGCATTTTTAATATTTCACAGGGGTATTTGGTGCAAAAAAATATCACAATATTTGCCCAGTCGCATGAGGGGCGCGTGCGCAACAATCACTCATCTGAAGGGATGAGTATGCTATTTTTTTAAAAGATTAGGGTTGAAGATGCCTATTAAAATTTCACAGGAGAAAATGTGCATTTTCAATATTTCATAGGGGTGTTTAGTGCAAATAACTCTTAAAAAAACATATATCACCATAAATCCATAATATATAAAAAAAATCACTTTCAAGCCCGTGAGCCAACCCAAGCCCGCCGCGGACCGACACACATTGACCCGCATGAACTGACCCATTTAGGCCCATCTTTATATATTATAGACTCACAAATTTCAACTCAATCAACTTAAATTATATGGTGGAACAGACCAACCGGATGGAGTTAGCCAAATCGACTTCTCTAGTTATAACTACTCTAACGTGTGCTCTAATGTTGGGTAGGGGTATTCATGGTTCGTATAACCGCCTGAACCGAACCGAAAATTCGGTTTGATTTTCGGATTTTTGGTTTTCGATTTGGTTCGGTTTTTTCCGCGGTTAATCGAACTGAACCGAAAAATCATTTTTTTTTGTATTTGTATTTATTATCAATCAATTAATATTTGGTATGGATCAGTGTTGCATTATATACGCATTTGTATTATATATTATACTATTTTTATAAATTCATAAATTATTATTATTGAAATTTAAAATGTTAGCGCAATTTCTTTGTTTTCAGTATAGTTATTTTCAAATACATTTTTTGAAGCAGTAAATCATACATATTTGATTGAATCAATTGTTATTTCTTTTCAAAAATTTATTCATTAACAGAATAACTTAAAATATTTAGTTTTTTATTAAAAAAAGTTTAAATTTTTTTTTAAAAAAACCGGTTAACCGAAAAATTGAACCGAAAAATCGAAGTAATTTCGGTTAAAAACCAAACCTAACTGCTCAATTCGATTCGAAATTTCAAAGAACCGAAATTTTGGTTTAACCGAAAATCGGTTCGATTCGGACAATTTTAACCGAATGAACACCCTTAGAGTGCTTATTGTTGGGCCTTTTTGACCCTTGGGTAATGGGCATTCCGTGAATCAACGTGTATGATTAATAAATGAATTCTAGTATTGGGTGGTGACGTGGGTTTGTTTTCCACGCTTTTGAACAGCAAACTCAAGTATGTTTATTTATGTGGGAAAAAAATACCAAAGTGTTGTTTAGGGGGAAAAAACGCAGCCTCATGGTTCCGAAGGTTAAAATTGATTGGGAATATCAAAGTTGGAGTAGTATATTTAACTAATAAATATAAATATATATTGATCCCCGGAGGAAGAAATCACCTTAGTTCGTCGATGACCCTAAGATAAGAAGAACATCCCTAATCACCCATCGGGAGCTCAGCTCGGGAGCTCGGAGCTCGGCCAAGCTCCCCTACCATGATTTCCAGCTCGGGTCGGGAGCTCAGCTCGGGATCTCGGAGATCGGCCAAGCTCCCCTACCATGATTTCCAGCTCGGGTCGGGAGCTCAGCTCGGGAGCTCGGAAGCTCAACTCAGCCCCAATATTAGTAGGGAGCTAGCTTAGTAAATGGGTTCGACAACCTTAGTGAGCTAGCTAAGATTTTAGGATCAGTGTTTGGGGTGAGTTCAAGAGTTCAGTAATAATTCACTCGCCCCTTTCCATATGACCCCAGGGAGAGCAGAAATGTAAAATCTTAGTGATGACATGTCGGCTCGGATAAAATGTACATATCAATATTTCCGTTGTCACGTTAGATTTAGACGAGATCTTCGCCTATATATTCGGGATCATAATCCCGGGATTCTCGGATTCCTGGTAAGGAAGGTAAACATGAGATCCGGAGGCCCCTCCTATAAATACCAGGTTTACTTTCATTATTGGGATCTGAATCTTCACTTGTGCACACACACCACTCCCTATATTTTGCTATCCTAGCATTTCACTTGAGCGTCGGAGGGGATACGTTGGAACATCTTTCGGCCCCCTTTAACACTCTTGTTCGTGATTTCAGGTCAGCAACAGCTCATCACTTATTGGAGGAGTTTTGTTAGTGTGGCTAATTAGCTCATCCAAGGAGATAACTTTATTGAGGTATATCAATTGGCGCCGTCTGTGGGAATTCTGAGCTAAGGAGTAGATATGTCAGGAAGAGGAAGAGGAAGAGGAAAAGGAAGAGGAAGAGGAGGAGGAGTAGGGAATGTGGCGGACATGACTGTAGATCAACTCAGTCAATTCATCACTCAAACGGTACTAGCGGCCATGGGTCAGAATCAACAGCCACTTCCTCCTCCCCCACCCGGAGGTCAGCCAAATCAAATGGATGTGATGTGGGAGGAGATCCGGAGTTTGGGTCGGTAAGTTGGAGGTCGGCCTGGTCCTATACAGAGGGAAAGCCCCTTTTTTCGGGCTATTTTAGATGAAGAACTCCCTGCAAATTTTAAGCAGCCTACTTTAGGGGAGTATGATGGGAGCTCAGATCCGGAAGAGCATTTGGGAAGATTTGAAAATGCAGCTCTGTTGCATAGATATTCAGATGCAATCAAGTGTCGGGTTTTTCTCACTACTCTGGTGAGGTTAGCTCAACAATGGTTCAACCTCTTACAGCCTGGTAGCATCCGGAGCTTCAATGATTTCAGTTTAGCTTTTCTATACCAATATGCGAGTAGCAAGAAATATTTGAAAACTTCTCTCAGCTTGTTTAATCTGAAGCAATCTGAAGTCGAACCTTTGAGAGAATATGTTCAGCGCTTCAATACAGCAACTCTGGAAGTGCCTGCTGCCACTGCTGACACTTTGGTAAACTCTTTCACTCAGGGATTGAGGGGAGGAGAGTTTTTTAAATCCTTGGTCAAGAAGCCTCCATTGACTTATGATGAGCTTCTTAGTCGAGATGAGAAGTATGTGAATCTTGAGGATGCGCGGAGGCAAAGAAGACATGAAGGAACGTCGGAAAGTAAGTCTAGCAATAAATCAGTAACAAAGATAGATGATGTGGGGACCTCGGGTGCTAATCAAATCTTATAGGGCGATTAATAACTAAAAATAGCTAATCTGCACTACCGGACATTTGGCGATGCATAACCTTACATTTGGAGACGCAAAAACGCGTCGCAAAAAGATCGACAATTTTTTTTTTTTTTAAGAAACTAGGCGCGGGCGCGCCACCTTTGACGCGGGCGCGCCTAAGGCTCGGGCCAAGGCACCCAAGGTGCCTTGGTTAGGTGTGGCCACGCCTCCTAGCTGGGCGAGCGCGCCTAGGACTCGGGTTCCACACCAAAATAGCTGGAAAATGAAGGTTTTGCCCCTGTTTTGAATCTCAAACATCCTCTAACATTACAAACATGAATCATGCTTCAAAATATAAGCATAAGCATGCATCACCATGAGTTAATCAAGTAACAAAACATAGACTTGATATACAACTCACTAGACGTTACATCCTCTTGTTCTTGACCAACATACATGTCTATATGTTCCAAGTACTAAACAAACTCAAGTTCAAGATACAAGTTTGACATCAACTCTACTTCTTATACCCGAAATCACCACATGCTAATCTCTCTCTCGAGCTATTCTTGTCGTTTCTGACCAGCTCCTGCCCCACCTATTGCCATGCACACATACAAAACAAAGCAATAGCCAGATACCTCCGGTGAGAATAAAATCCCAGTATAAACAACATAAAGCGTGGTATAATAAACGTAAATGCAATGCATATGTCAAAAGAGGCTATCAAGCTGATATCAATCGAATATAAGTTCTTGGGATCCCGAGGAAATAAAATCTTCAACAAACACCAACTCACCCAATCGAGGTGATGTCAAATACTTTATTTCCTCTGACTTTGGTGCAACTATAGTGAGTCTTCTGGCTCTGGAAGTAAGTCTACAATCCATGCCACTCAACTATAGCCCTCCAAACGTCATATGCACTCTAGGCCTTTCAACCCTCTGTGCTGTTCAGGCTGGAGTTCAAGATGAATGCAACATGTTCTGTATGCATTAAATGCTATAAAACAACTTGAACATCTCATCACATAAGCAAACAAAGCAACACAATCATGTAATCACATAAGGTACATAAGCAATCAAGTATGTGATTGACAAGGGAATACTCGAAACAATAGCTATTTCGAGTGTTCTATCCCATCTATATTAGCTGTCATTTATACCTTTCAATGACACGTCTGAAAGTACTTCAAATCTGCAATGACATCAATGAGAATTCATATCAAAAGGCTGCTCAACTTCTCAACTCAATCTCAAGTGCAAATGCTAGCAAACCTTGCTTCAAATCCTTCTCGATTCGAATCGGAGATCTCGAGTTCGGCAACTTCGATATAAAGCTGAGAAATAACATATCGAATAACTAACAAGATCAGATGCAACTCAAACCTTGCTTCTTTCAATCAATACTTCAAAGTCTTGACATTTTTCGAATCGACGGCATAACGGCTAAAAACCGGCAATCCAAACAATATCACAAGCAATCCAACAAGCAAGATAACTCATAATATCATCTCAATACCATCAAAATCATCATAATCAAATAGGATAGGGTTCGAATTTTTCTTGCTAAAATCGTATAAAATCTGAACGACAGTCTTTTTCCGAACCGTCTGCGAATATACAATCGGTACTGCTCATATACACATATATCTTAAAATCATGAATTTCCATCTTCAACATAAAAATAAAATCTGAGAAAAGTGAATGAAACTTGTACCAAAACGAAGCTCTCGGAGCGGTGATTGCAGATAGATATTTCTTTCGAATTTCTGACTACCGGATCGCAAGATATCGAAGCTTTTGCGGAATGAAAATCTGAAAATGGCGTCCAGAAGGTTGATATCAAGTTCGCTGCCTTTTCCTTTCTTTCTTCTGATTATACACGTGAAGAGGAGATAAATATAAGCATATTTGCAGTTTAGTCCCTGAACTTTTGGCTATTTGAAATTCTGTCCCCGGAAAAGCGATTTAATTCAATTTCAATCCTTATTCATTTATGAATATTAGAATTTAATTCTAAACTCTAAATATTCCCAAATTAAATATTCTCGGATTAAAATTAAATAATCCCGGGCCTTACATTTCTCCCCCACTAAGACATGAGTTCGTCCTCGAAATCATAAGTAAGCTGTATAGACAATCTGTATACACATAAGATAATGAAATAACAGAAAACAGAATAAGAACTCACATCAATGAAACAACTCTGGAAATCTCTGTCTCATGTCTGACTCAGTCTCCCAAGTCGCTTCTTCTGTGCCATGTCGACTCCACTGAACCTTGACTAGCTGAATAATCTTGTTTTTGAGCTGTTTGTCTTTATGATTAAGAATCTGAATAGGCTGCTCAAAATAACTAAGAGTCTCGTCAAGTTCAGCTTCATCAGGCTGAAGAATATGGGAAGAATCAGGCTGATACTTCCGAAGCATAGAGACATGAAATACGTCATGAATACCAGACAAAGATGGAGGAAGAGCGAGTCGATAAGCAAGATCGCCTATCTTCTCGATAATCTCATACGGACCGATAAAACGCGGAGATAACTTTCCTCTCTTGCCAAATCTGACTGTACCTGTAAACGGAGAAATCTTCAAGAAAACTCTGTCTCCCTGATCAAAAGATAGAGGTCGTCGTATGATATTTGCATACTTTGCTTGTCTGTCTTGAGCTATTTTCATTCTTTTCTGTATAAGCTTTACCTTTTCAGTCATTTCTCTGATCATATCTGGCCCAACATCAGGAACTTCTGAGATATCATCCCAATATAACGGTGATCTGCATTTTTTCCCGTACAGTGCTTCAAAAGGAGCCATCTCAATGCTCGTCTGATAGCTATTATTATAAGAGAATTCTGCATGTGGTGATGAATCTTGCCAACGAGTACCAAAATCTAGTACTACAGCTCTCAACATATCCTCAAGTGTTTGGATAGTCCGCTCTGACTGTCCGTCTTTTTGAGGATGATAAGCTGTACTCAGATGCAATTGAGTACCAAGAGCTTGTTGCAAGCTATACCAAAAGTGTGATGTAAATCTAGGGTCTCGATCTGAAACAATAGATTTAGGCATACCATGTAATCTTACCAATTCTCTGACGTAAATATCTGCCATCTGATCATGTCTGTACGTCATTCTGTACGGAATGAAACATGCTGATTTCGTCAAACGATCAATAATCACCCAAATGGCATCGCACCCTCTGGATGAACGTGGTAGCTGTGTAACGAAATCCATGGAAATGTGATCTCATTTCCATTCTGGAACTGATAGACTCTGCAATAGACCACTTGATTTCTTTCTTTTTTATTTTACCTGTTGGCAATTCAAACATTTAGACACAAAATCTGTGACATTTTCTTTCATCTGTTTCCACCAATACTGTGTCTTCAGATCATTATACATTTTTCTGCCACCAGGATGAATACTAAATCGACTGCTGTGAGCCTCTTTCAATATCTGCTGTTTCAAAGCTGAAATATCTGGAACAACAAGTCTGTTATTCACATATAACACATCATCAGCACTGACTTGATATTCAGATTGATGTCCAGATCTGACCATAGCAATCGAATTCTGAATATTCGGATCCTCTTTCTGTGCTTCTTTGATTCTCATTAACAGTTCTGGCTCAGCTTTTATAGCACAAACACGAATGGGCTGTATATCTGTTTCAAATACTAATCCAGAAATACAATAATCTTCCACCAATTGAGATACACCTATCGTAGACAAGGATAAGGAATATACCTTTCTACTCAAGGCGTCTGCAGCTGCATTAGATTTTCCTGGATAATATTTGATCTCACAATCGAAATCTTTTAGTAAATCAAGCCATCTACGCTGTCTCATATTCAATTCTGATTGAGAAAACAGATATTTCAAACTTTTATGATCAGAAAAGATTTCAAACTTCTCACCATAAAGATAATGTCGCCATATTTTCAATGCAAAGACAATAGCGGCAAGCTACAAATCATGGATAGGATATCGAGTCTCGTGTGGCTTTAACTGTCTCGAAGCATAAGCGATAACATGATCTCTCTGCATAAGCACACAACCCAGACCCTTGTGAGAAGCATCACAATATACAACAAAATCACCCGTACCTGATGGAATCGTCAAGACAGGTGCACTTGTAAGCCTTTTCTTCAACTCCAAGAAACTAGTTTCACATGCTTCAGTCCAGACATACGACATATTTTTCTGAGTCAATTGCGTAATAGGCTTCGCAATGCTGGAGAAATCTCTGATAAAGCGTCTATAATACCCTGCCAAGCCCATAAAACTCCATATTAATGGCACTAATGTAGGTCTAGGCCAATTCAGGACAGCCTTGACCTTGCTTGGATCCACTGAAATCCCATCACCTAAAATAATTTGCCCAAGAAACACAACTTTCTGCAACCAAAATTCACATTTCGATAACTTGGCATATAATTTCTCATTTCGCAAAGTCTGTAAAATGATTCTGAGATGTTCAGCATGATCATGTACATTCTTGGAATATATCAAGATATCATCGATAAAAATAATAACAAAATCATCCAAATATTTCTAAAATATCCGATTCATTAATCCCATAAATACTGCAGGAGCATTGGTTAAACCAAAAGGCATGACGATAAATTCATAATGTCCATACCTTGTTCTGAAAGCAGTTTTAGGGATATTTTCATCTCGTACCCTCAGCTGATGATATCCGGATCGCAAATCAATCTTAGAATAGATAATCGAACCTTATAGCTGATCAAACAAATCATCTATTCTAGGCAATGGATATTTATTCTTGATGGTTACCTTGTTCAATTGATGATAATCAAACATAAGCGCATTGAACCATCTTTCTTTCGTACAAATAGTACCGGAGCGCCCCAAGGTGAAACGCTCGGCCTAATGTACCCCTTGGCCAACAAATCTTCCAGCTGATCTTTCAACTCCTTCAATTCAATAGGTGCCATTCTGTAAGGAGCTTTGGATATTGGTTGTGTACCTGGCATTAAATCAATGCTGAAATCTATCTCTCGAACTGGAGGTAAACCAGGAATTTCATAAGGAAATACATCAGCAAATTCATGCACAACTGGAATATCTGTTACTGCTGGACTGGATTTCAATACATCGACTGCATAAATAAAAAATCCTTCCGCCCCTCTCTGCAATAAACGGGTCATAGATAACACAGATATCAAAGAGATCTTAGCTCGAGAACCCTTACCATAGAATTTCCATTCAGATGCCATTTCTGGTCTAAATCTGACCACTTTCTGGAAACAATCTACAGTCGCCCTGTACTTGGTTAACATGTCTATACCGACAATACAATCGAAATCTGATAATCCAAGTACTATACAATCTATATCAATCACATTCCCTTCATATTGCAAAGTACAATTTTGAATCATTCGAACAAAGATAATACCTTCACCCAAAGGTGAAGAAATAGAAACAACAGTAGGCAATGGCTCAGACGATAAAGAATGCATCAGAACAAATTTTTCAGATATGAATGTATGTGATGCACCTGTATCTATCAAAACATAGGCAGGATAACCATAAATAGAGCAGTTACCTGCTATGACATCGTTAGGTGATGCCTGAGCCTGTTCCTCAGTAAGTGCAAATACTCGAGCCTGTTGTCTAGGAGGTTGAGTAACAGTCTGACTTCCTCCTGCTTTGGTCTGTTGTTGAGGCTGGAATGAATGTACTGATTGTCTTTCTACCTGAGGTGCTTGTCGAGAAGAACTTGCACCAATAGCTCGTTGGGGACATACTTTGGCATAGTGACCTGGTTGACGACAAATATTACAATTCCCTAATACACCTCTACACTGTTCAATAGCATGTCGTCCCCCACATTTTCCACAAAATACCCCTGACTCACCAGTTCTCTGACCTATACCACACTATCTATGTCCACTATAACTGTAAGAAATACTGCCTGTCCTCTTGAACTATTTACCTTTTGGCCTGAATCTAGAATCCTTTCTGCCACTGCTTCCTCCCTCAAATCTGGGAGATGGTTGCTGAAACTGTGGAGGATTCTGTGGAACTGATGCTGATACAAGCTGTGGGGCTGGCTGTGAAATGAACGGTGCTCCTCTTTGTCGCAATAACCCCACTTCTGCTCCCTTAGCTTTATTCAAGGCGTCAGCAAAAGTATTGGGTCATCCACTATTCACCAAAGTAAACACATCTGGATTGAGGCCATTGATAAACTGATCTGCCATTGCTTCGTCAGTCGCTGCTATATGTGGAGCAAACTTCAAAAGACTTGAAAATTTGGCCACATATTCTTCAATATTCAAGTTGTCTTGCCTCAGATTGGCAAATTCGGCACCCTTATCCTTCCTGTAGGAGACTGGAAAGAAACGTTGATAGAACTCAGTTTTAAAGACAGTTCAGGTGATAATCGTACCTCGATGTTCTAACGCCCATTTTGTTGTAATCCACCAACTTTTGGCAACGTCATGAAGTTGATGTATTACCAATCTGATACGATGATCATCGGTATAATCAAGTGATTCAAACAGCTGTTCTATATCTTCAAGCCAATTTTCACAATCAACTGAGTTTTCTGTTCGTTTCAATTTTGGCGGTTTGAATGACTGAAATCGCTTCAACAAAGTCTCCATTGGAGTAGCAGTAGGATCCATAGGGTAGGCCTATGTACTACCCTGTGCATTTTGAAATTCAGCAACTGATGGTGGTACTGGTGCTGGTTCAGCCTGAAGAACCGCTAATGGATATCTAGTGGCCGGTGCTTTATGGGGAGGCATATCTGATTGTCAAACAGATTAGTGCATAAACAATATCATATGCAGCAATTTATTCCATCCTTCTCTGATAAGGATTCTCATGCATTCTCATGAGAATTCAGGTTCTGACTGAGGATAATCTAGAATACAATTGCATATATAGCATGCAGTAGCAATAAAAGCACATAATCATGCAATCACATAATTATTGCAATATAAAACATGCTAGCATATAATGCACATAATGAGATACTACATGTCATCTCATGTGATATCAATCAATCAGACAGACTCAATCTACCCCGCTCATCAACTTCTATCTAAATCCAGAAATTTATGCTCTGATACCACCTGTTGTGGGGACCTCGGGTGCTAATCAAATCTTATAGGGCGATTAATAACTAAAAATAGCTAATCTGCACTACCGGACATTTGGCGACGCATAACCTTACATTTGGCGATGCAAAAACGCGTCGCACAAAGATCGACAAATTTTATTTTATTTTATTTTTTAAGAAACTAGGCGCGGGCGTGCCTAAGGCTCAGGCCAAGGCACCCAAGGTGCCTTGGTTAGGCGCGGCCGGGCGCGCCTCCTGGCTGGGCGGGCGCGCCTAGGAATCGGGTTCCACACCAAAATAGCTGGAAAATGAAGGTTTTTCCCCTGTTTTGAATCTCAAACATCCTCTAACATTACAAACATGAATCATGCTTCAAAATATAAGCATAAGCATGCATAACCATGAGTTAATCAAGTAACAAAACATAGACTTGATATACAACTCACTAGACATTACATCCTCTTGTTCTTGACCAACATACATGTCTATATGTTCCAAGTACTAAACAAACTCAAGTTCAAGATACAAGTTTGACATCAATTCTACTTCTTATACCCGAAATCACCACTTGCTAATCTCTCTCTCGAGCTATTCTTGTCGTTTCTGACCAGCTCCTGCCCCACCTATTGCCATGCACAAATACAAAACAAAGCAATTGCCGGATACCTCCGGTGAGAATAAAATCCCAGTATAAACAACATAAAGCGCGGTATAATAAATGTAAAAGCAATGCATATATCAAAAGAGGCTATCAAGCTGATATCAATCGAATATAAGTTCTTGGGATCCCGAGGAAATAAAATCTTCAACAAACACCAACTCACCCAATCGAGGTGATGTCAAATACTTTATTTCCTCTGACTTTGGTGCAACTATAGTGAGTCTTTTGACTCCGGAAGTAAGTCTACAATCCGTGCCACTCAACTACAGCCCTCCAAACGTCATATGCACTCTAGGCCTTTCAACCCTCTGTGCTTTTCAGGCTGGAGTTTAAGATGAATGCAACATGTTCTGTATGCACTAAATGCTATAAAACAACTTGAACATCTCATCACATAAGCAAACAAAGCAACACAATCATGTAATCACATAAGGTGCATAAGCAATCAAGTATGTGATTGACAAGGGAATACTCGAAACAATAGCTATTTCGAGTGTTCTATCCCATCTAGATTAGCTGTCATTTATACCTTTCAATGACACGTCTGAAAGTACTTCAAATCTACAATGACATCAATGAGAATTCATATCAAAAGGCTGCTCAACTTCTCAACTCAATCTCAAGTGCAAATGCTAGCAAACCTTGCTTCAAATTCTTCTCGATTCGAATCGGAGATTTCGAGTTCGGAAACTTCGATATAAAGCTGAGAAATAACATATCGAATAACTAACAAGATCAGATGCAACTCAAACCTTGCTTCTTTCAATCAATACTATCAAAGTCTTGAAATTTTTCGAATCGACGGCATAACGGCTAAAAACCGGCAATCCAAACAATATCACAAGCAATCCAACAAGCAAGATAACTCATAATATCATCTCAATACCATCAAAATCATCATAATCAGATAGGATAGGGTTTGAATTTTGCTTGCTAAAATCGTATAAAATCCGAACGACAGTCTTTTTCCGAATCGTCTGCGAATATACAATCGGTACAGCTCATATACACATATATCTTAAAATCATGAATTTCCATCTTCAACATAAAAATAAAATCTGAGAAAAGTGAATGAAACTTGTACCAAAACGAAGCTCTCGGAGCGGTGATCGCAGATAGATATTTCTTTCGAATTTCTGACTACCGGATCGCAAGATATCGAAGCTTTTGCGGAATGAAAATCTGAAAATGGCATCCAGAAGTTTGATATCAAGTTCTCTGCCTTTTCCTTTCTTTCTTCTGATTATACACGTGAAGAGGAGATAAATATAAGCATATTTGCAGTTTAGTCCCTGAAATTTTGGCTATTTGCAATTCAGTCCCCGGAAAAGCGATTTAATTCAATTTCAATCCTTATTCATTTAAGAATATTAGAATTTAATTCTAAACTCTAAATATTCCCAAATTAAATATTCTCGGATTAAAATTAAATAATCCCGGGCCTTACAGATTGGAAGGCAGAGGTAGGGAGAAAGAGGACAACAAAAGATGTGAGCAGGGTTAAGGGACCTTAACCCTATGTGCCACTTTCAGTAAGCCTGGAAAAGTCAATGCAAATATATGAGGAAATACGGGTACTTGAGAACCTCGGAATGCTGAGAAGGGCCCGCGGTTACCTCCGTCTGAAAAGTTTTGTGATTTTCATCAGGAATATAGGCATGTCACCAATGATTGCCAGAGGTTAGGCGAGGAGGTTCAGAGGATCATGTATGAAGATCCTCGAATCAGAGCTGAGCTAACTCGAAGAGCAAACCCTCCCCGTCAAGGCCGAGCTTCACAATGGAGGAATAAGGGGAATGAGGACAGAGGAAATTACGTTGATCACCAGGGGAGAGCCCCTCAGAATGGTCGTGAAGAGAGGGTTGAAAAAACTGCAAATCACCCTCATAGGGGTGTAATTCATATGATCTCTGGTGGCACTACAGATGGGGATTCAGGAAGAGATCGCAAGGCTCACGGGCGAAGGTTGAAAAATTTTGAAGTGAATTTTCAGTTCAGCTCTCCTGTTGATCCAAATATCAGTTTTGGAAGTGAGGATCTAAAGGATGTGGTGGTACCTCATAATGATCCTTTATTGGTCACCTTGACCATAACTAATTATGATATGGCTCGTATCTTTGTGGACACGGGGAGCTCAGTAAACATTATCTTCAAAAAAACTCTAGACCAGATGAAATTAGAAGGTTTTGAGCTGGACCCCATCACTACAGTATTTTATGGATTCACGGGTCATGCTTTGCAACCCTTGGGACAAATAGTGCTCTCATTATCTCTTGGAGGGGGGGGGGGGACAACGAGTCACTAAAATGACATGTTTTACGGTGGTGGATGCACCATCTTCTTTTAACGGGATTTTGGGTCGTCCTGCTCTGAGTGACTTTCGGGCTGTGGCATCCACCTATCACCAAAAATTGAAGTTCCCGAGTGGGAGAGAAGTGGGGATCGTTAGGGGTGATCAGAAGGCAGCTCGGTTGTGCTATGTGAATGAGGTAAAGGTTGATGCAAAGATGAGTAAAAGGGAGGTAGGAATGGTTTCAGTAGGTCGGGCAACGAGGGTGTCTGGTCACAAGGTACTTCTGATGTCAGAAGAAGGTAATGAGAGGATGGAGTTAAGCCGAGGAGCTCAGGTCGTTAGCTTAGCTGCTGATCTCAGCCCACCTGTGAAACAGAGCTTGATTGATTGCTTGAAGAATAACAAAGACGTTTTTGCTTGGTCTATTGACCGGCTAAATCGGTATGATTAAAAATCAACTGGAAAGCGTACCAGGTCAAGTTATAATATAGTGGACAAAATTCCAGATGTCGAACCCACAGGGACTGTATAAATATGAATACCAAAATATATTTATTCCTACTTAATCTAGACCAATCAAAAAGATGGATTTCAGATTTTAAACTAATAATTAAAAATTGAAATTAAAATAAAATTAATTAAAATGCAGCTGAAAAATTTAGATTTAACTCAAATTAGGGAAAAGTTCGATCAAGGGACTCACGTAGGTACCAGACAATTCATGTAACAAGCAGTCGATCTAAGGCATCAGACTTAATTTTAATTCACGGAAATTTTCCTAATTTGTTCAAAGGACTATTTCTAGAACAATCAAACCTATTCAAATTTGACGGATTAATCTTTCTTAATTCTAATCAAATTTAAATGCATGAATAGATGTGAAAATTCAGTTTACACCCAAACCGCATAATGAAATCGAATTCTATTTCTAGTCAGTTTTACACTATATTGAATATCAAAGTGATCAAAATCAAAACCTCCTCTGAAGAATTGGAATCAATTAACATGCAAGCAAATAACTCGTCAGGAAATTCACAAGACAAATATAAATTCGATAAACAATAAAATCAAATCATGTCTGAAAATCTCAAATAAACAAACGAGTTTCTACATAAATTGTCTGGCCCAATCACGTGGCCTTGATCGAAAGAGAAAAACTACTCAAGAAATAAATTCATAATTCAAACAAAGTTTTTAATCATGAATAATCAAAAGAAAATAATAAAAAAGGAAGAAATCTTCTCCCAAGCAGTAGCCGCCTCCCACGTTCTCTGCGTCTGAAATTCTCGAACTGGATCTCCGGAACCCTAAAAAATAATTAAAAACTTCTATTTATAGTGCCCGGATCCCGTACAATTAAATTCCTTCTCGAAATATAATTTCTCGGAAAATTCTGACTTCGCAACACGCGCGCGCCTGGGAGGTATCTCTCTCGCGCGCAATTCAACAAAATAGTAACTTCATAAACACGCGAGGTAGGAGCTCGCCCGCGTGCGACCCACCTTTGATTCTCTGGAATTTCTTTCTGCGCGCGCGCGAGAAGGGATCTCGCCTGCGCGCATTCTTTATTTTCCTCCATGCGCGATAGCGCATCATCTTGCGCGGTTCACAACTTCTTTTGCACTAAAGATCAGCTTCTTGCGCGTTAGCACCTTGTTCAGCGCCATCCTTGAACCCTGCTGTGCGATAGCGCACATCTGTTGCGCCAACCACCACCAACAGCGCATGATCTTCATCTTCTTTATTCAGGTTTATAGCGCTTGTTTTAGCGCGATAGCACTAAATCTAGTTCTAACTTTTAGAGCGATAGCACTAGAAGTAGTGCTAACTTTTAGAGCGATAACACAAGATGTTGTGCTAAATTTTCTTTAGCGCTTCAATTATTTTTTTTTATTTTTTTTTCTTTTCTCTTTTCTTGCCTTCAAAACTCTTTTAATTTCCATTGTTCCTACAAATAAAACCCGGAGAATGAAATACACATGAATGCAATAAAACACATAAAAACACACAATAAATATAAATGCACACAAAATAAACATAAAAATATCATGAACTAATGCATACAAAATGCACTTATCATCTATATCAGAGCTCACAGGGGTCAGCGAAGAAATTATGGTTCATCGACTCAACACTCTCGTGGGAGTGAGGCCGATAAAACAGAAGAAGAGACACTTTGGACCAGAAAAGGATAAGGTTATTAAGAAAGAGGTGGATGAGCTCCTTAATGAAGGACACATTAGGGAAGTGCAGTTCCCTACTTGGTTATCAAATGTGGTCTTGGTCCCTAAGAGCTCAGGCAAATGGAGGATGTGTGTTGATTTCAGAGATTTGAATAAAGCATTCCCTAAGGATTGCTATACACTACCTTGAATTGATCAGCTGGTTGACTCTACAGCAAGTAATCAATACTTATGTTTCATGGATGCATATCAAGGGTATCACCAAATCCCCTTGGCGGAGGAAGATCAGGACAAAGTAAGTTTCACTACCTCTCATAGAACTTTTTGTTACAGAGTGATGCCTTTTGGTTTGAAGAATTCAGGGGCCACTTATCAGAGGCTCATGGACAGAGTGTTCGCCTCCCAAATTGGCAGAAATATGGAATTTTATGTGGATGATATCCTGGTGAAGTCTCAGGATGATGTGGGATTGCTGGCTGACCTTGAGGAGACTTTCTCGACTTTGAGGGCTTATCGGGTGAAACTCAATCCGGAGAAGTGTTTATTTGGAGTTAGGGGAGGTAAGTTTTGGGGTACATGATTATTGAGAAAGGCATAGAGGCTAATCCTGAGAAGGTGCAGGCTATTCAATCCATGTCTGCTCCTCGCAATCTGCAAGAAGTTCAGAGGTTGGCAGGAAGGATAGCAACCTTGTCTCGATTTATATCAAGGTCAGCCCATAGAAGTTTACCTTTTTTCAAAGTGCTTCGCAAAGCCAAGAAATTTGAATGGGATGATGAATGTGAGAAGGCTTTTGATGACCTAAAAACTATTTAGCTGAACTCCCTGTGTTGGCTAAGGCAATTCCAGGTGAAACGTTGTACATCTACTTGTCAGCTTTGGAAGGGGCGGTCAGTTCAGTACTTATTAGGCAGGAGGGAGCAGCTCAACACCCTATCTATTTCTTCTCACACGCCCTTAAGGGGGCTGAACTCCGATATTCGGAGGTGGAAAAGTTAGCGTTGGCCTTGGTTATGACAGCAAGGAAGCTCAGACCTTACTTTGTATCACATCCTATTGTGGTACTGACCAACAACCCTATTGGGAGGATATTGACTCGAGTTGATATTTCTGGAAGATTGGTGAAATGGACTACGGAGCTCAGTGAGTATGACATCCAGTATGAACCAAGGTCAGCCATCAAAGCTCAAGCGTTGGCTGATTTCCTGGCCGAAACAAGACATATGGAAGCAGAGGATTTATGGAAAGTATATGTTGATGGCTCTTCTAATAGTGAAGGATGTGGAGTGGGGGTGTTTTTGAATTCCCCCCATGGAGATGAGATCAGATTGACAGTTAGGTTGGACTTTCGAGCTTCTAATAACGAGGCAGAGTATGAGGCTATGTTAATCGGTCTCCGAGCAGCCAAGCAAGCTGGGGCAGCTCGGGTGCACCTCTACTCTGATTCGCAGTTAGTAGCTCAGCAGGTGAATGGAACGTATGAAGTCAAAAATGAAAACTTGAAGGAATACATGAGGGCGATAGAGGAAGCTCGGGGTCTCTTTGATGAGGTAATGTTTGAACAAATTCCGAGGGAAAGTAATGAAAAAACAGATTCTCTTGCCAAGATGGCTAGCTCACTTCATAACTGGGAAAACAGAGAGGTAGTCGTGCAAGTAGAATTAACACCCTCTACTAAGCTCACACCATTAGCTCAGGAGGAGAGTGATTGGAGAAAAGAGTTCTTGGAATACATGGAGAAGGGTGAGTTACCAAAGGATCCAAAGAAGGTCTACCAGTTGAAGCAGAAGAGTCTCCGCTTTGTGATGGTGGAGGGAGTTCTTTATAAGAGGTCATTTTCTGGACCTCTTCTCAAATGTTTGGGCCCTAAGGAAGCTCATTATGTCCTGAAAGAAATACACGAGGGATGTTGCGGCAATCACTTGGGTTCTTATTCTTTAGCCCGTAAAGTACTCTTAGCAGGATATTTTTGGCCTACTATTCTATAAGAGGCTCTATCCTTGGTGGTCTCTTGTGATAGTTGTCAGCGACATAGCAGACTTCAGCACCAGCCAGCGGAATTAATGAAAGGGATAGTGGAAACATGTCCCTTTGATCAGTGGGGGATTGACATTGTGGGTCCTTTTTCTCCTGCTCCAGCTCAAAAGAATTTCTTATTGGTTGCTGTTGATTATTTTTCTAAATGGGTGGAGGCAGAGGCCTTAGCTCGAATCACCGAAGGGGAAGTCTTGAAATTTCTATGGAATAATATCATGTGCAGATTTGGAGTGCCAAGAAGGCTCATCTCTGACAATGGAAGGCAATTTCAGGGAGCTCGGATACAAGCCTGGTGCAAAGAGATGAAAATTCAACAACACTTCACATCTATCCATTATCCTCAAAGAAATGGTCAAGTGGAGGTGACTAACAAGTCTTTGGTGCAAAGCTTGAATACACGCTTGGGAAAAGCTCAAGGAAGTTGGGTGAAAGAGCTCCCTAGTGTGTTATGGTCGTATCGTACTACACCAAAAATGGGGACTGGAGAGACTCCGTTTAGTTTAGTGTATGGAAATAAGGCAGTATTGCCAGCAGAGATTGGAGAAGAGTCAGCTAGGATCATTTATTATGATGAGGAAAATGGAGAGAATAGAATGAGGGACTTAGACTTTTTGGATGAAAATAGAGAAGCTGCTGCCATCAGAATGGAGGCGTACAAGAACAGGATAACTCGGTCCTATAATCGTAGGGTGCGCAGGAAGGGATTCTAGGTAGGAGATTTGGTGCTCAGAAGAGTTCAAGAGGAAGCTGTAGGGAAGCTTGACCCTAAATGGGAAGGACAGTACAAGGTGGTGATGAGGCTCAGTTCGGATGCTTATTACTTGGAAGATTCAAAGGGGAAGATGCTGAAGAGACCTTGGAGTGCTTACCATTTACGCAAATATTATTCTTAAATGTTGCCAGAACAATTTTTCTTTAAGTTGTAATTCATGCAATTTACATTTTACTTTTATCTATACACAGTTACTCTTTCAGAAATATTGATGTAAACAGGATTCAGCTCATCACCTTAGTCACGCCTCTTAGGCCCCTGACTTTGGTTCAGCTCATCACCTTAGTCACGCCTCTTAGGCCCCTAAATTTGGTTCAGCTAATCACCTTAGTCACGCATCTTAAGCCCCTGACTTTGGTTCAGCTCATCACCTTAGTCACGCCTCTTAGGCCCCTGACTTCGGTTCAGCTCATCACCTTAGTCACGCCTCTTAGGTCCCTGACTTTGGTTCAAATCATCACCTTAGCACGCCTCTTAGGCCCCTGACTTTGGTTCAGCTCATCACCTTAGTCACGCCTCTTAGGCCCCTGAATTCGGTTCAGCTCATCACCTTAGTCACGCCTCTTAGGCCCCTGACTTTGGTTCAGCTCATCACCTTAGTCACGCCTCTTAGGCCATCACCTCGACCTTGATTTTGGGATCAGCTAGTTACAACACCTTGATTTCAGCCCTTAGCTCATTTTAGAAAATCAAGTACAAATGGTATTGGCAGCTCAATTCAACATATACTTGGTAATTATGAGGGGTCACTTCATATTGCTCTCATTTAGATAAGTTGGTAGTCAAGGCAACTTGGTTTGGGAGCTCGGGAGCTCGGGAGTCCATTTAGGCGATCTGAGAACATATGTCAGGTCAGATCGGGAGCTCAGCTTGGCTCGACTCGGCAGCTCAGCTCGGCTCCAGAAGCTCAGCTCGGCCCCGACGGTTCAGCTTATCTCATCTTCGGGTGTTACTTTATTTTTAAATGTTAATTTTCCTCCCTTCAGGGAGCTCAGCTCAGTTCACCTTCGGGTGTTAGTTTATTTTTAAGTGTTAATTTTGCCTCTCTTCAGGGAGCTCAGCTCAGTTCACCTTCGGATGTTAGTTTATTTTTAAGTGTTAATTTTGCCTTCCTTCAGGGAGATCAACTCAGTTCACCTTCGGGTGTTAGTTTATTTTTAACTGTTAATTTGGCCTCCCTTCAGGGAGCTCAGTTCAGCTCACCTTTGGGTGTTAACTTATTTAGAAATGTTAATTTTGTCTCCCTTCAGGGAGATCAGCTCGGTCACCTAAAGTTCAGTTCAGCTCACTTTAGGGCGTCAGTAATCGTCACTCAAATTATGATAACATAAAAGAATAATAACATAACTGAACTTGAATAGTATGACAAAATTCTAAGTGTTTACATCCGCAGCTTACAAAAATTAATTTTCATTCTCTCCTTCACCCTCGCCTCCCTCGGCCTTGCCCCCTTCGGCCTTGCTCTTGCCCTCCTTGGCTGCCTCTCCTGAGGTGAGGGAGAGTGCAAACCCATCTAGGTCTAGAAAGTCTAAGGAGATCCCTTCAGGTGGGTAACCTGCCGCCCTGAACTGCTGAGTGCAACCTTCGAACCCTTTGGCTAGATAACCATAGGCTTGGGACGCCACCTAATCCATGAATTCATCGGATTTCAGGAATGCCTCCTTGAAGCATTCAGCTCCCTTAACCAGCTTGGTTCGGGATGACTCTAGCTCTTGGAGGGCTTGAGCAAGCTGATCTTGAGAGCCTTTGAGCTCCCCCTGCAAAGCCTCCTTCTGCACCTCAGAAACCCGGAGGTCATTTTGCAACTTCTGCCTCTCAGCTTGGGAGCCCATCCGCATCTCCTCCATTTGGGCTCGGAGATTGGCCACCTCATTTTCGTGAGCAAGCTTCGCGTTCTCCGGTTCCTAATTAAGCTCAGCAAGATGAGTTTCATAACTTCGGGTCTCTTTAGAAAGTTGCTTTCGAGCCATGGAAGCTCGGAGGGATATTTCGGCGTTCGGGACGGCGGCTTAAGAAAGGAATAAGTAAATGTGAACATAAATAAGGAACATAAAATAATGGCAAAGGGAAAGTTACCTCAGCTGAGGCAGTGTTAGAACGTTGCATCAGCTCAGCCCATCCAAGGCTCTGCACATAATCGGCATCAGCCTGGGAGATCATATCCCGGAGGACTGACCCGGCCGTTGGAGTAGGCCCAACCCCCACGATACACAGGGCATCGTGGTACATCTCAAAGAAATTGGTCCTGCACCGGACCACAGTAGTCTGAGGTTTCTCCGCCCTGAACTGACGGAAGGGTGCCACCTCTGGGATAGAAGACCTCCCGGAGTCCAGCTCCACCACCTCAAGGTGAGGGCTTGAAGTTGCCCGCCTTTTTGAGCCTTTGGACTGGGTTATAGAAGGCTCAGGATTGCTAGCAGCCCGGGGCAAAGAGGCTTTAGATTTGGCTGAGCTCCCTAAAGTCCTGCCCCCAGATAGGGCAGCCGTTTTCTTCTTCTCCAGCATTCTTTTCATGGCAGCGTCCATGATTCTTTTTTCTATACAAGAAAGAAGGAAGGTCAGTTCAGGAAATAATGATAGTAATATAGCTAATAAGTTGGAGCAAGGGTGGGGGAAGGGCCATAAGTAAATTTCCTCGGACCAAGACATCGGCCGAGCTGAGCCCATGGTGGCAGAGCAGATCTTTTGCCAGAAGGGCAGAGGTATCAAAGCACCTTCCCCCTATAGTCCTTTGGGCTCCAGTAAACAATTACCCTTGCCGGAATCCCGGGACAGGAACAGGTAAGAGGGGGAGAGCATCCCTCCAAGTTGAGCATATATCCCAATCATTGGAGGGATGAACAAAAAAGAAAGAGTTTTTCCAATTTTTGTTAGAACTGGGAGAGCCCTTGAAAAACTTGCAATTAGGTCGGCAGGAAAAGTAGAAGGGGCCCTCCTCAGAACGTTTGGGAAGCAAAAAATTACAAATAGTAAAACAAGTTACATCATAGCCTAAAGTCCTAAAGAGGACAACAAAACTACATAGTGTGCGAAAGGAATTGGGAGTGAACTGCCCCAAGTAAAGCTCATAGTAATGGCTGAGCTGTTGAAAGAGGAGGGGGAGAGGAAATGTAGTGACCCGCACCGTGATCACCTACTAATCAGAACTTAAGCATGCAATTAATTAATAAAATAATTTTAATCAGAGTAACTGTGGAATTAAAGTAAGTCAAATACCAGGTAAGCAAAACCTAGTGGTCAACCCCGCTATCCAGCCTTGGTCACCACCTAACCTCCCTATCTCTGGGAGAACTACCTGCATCTGCCCCATGGAATAGGGCATCCAGCCAACAGAAAATAACCGGAAATGAGCCTAACATGATCAGTACGAGAGTATGAGTATACACTATTAAATGTGCATGAATGAAAATGAACTGGGTACCAAGACACTCAGGTCAAGAAATAAGCTCAAAGACCGGGCCCAGGGTATATAGCACGCTGCGCCATCGCATCAGGAGGTGGCTCATATACCCAGTGGATAATGGTGACCTGATACTAGTACATGTGTCCAACCATCACGGTGACCTGACACAAGACTTACGTATCCAACCATCCACAAACTCGTAGGGTGAGCGCCCTACTACAGGATACCTCTAAGGTAAAGGCTCAATATGTTCATGTATGCAACATACAGTCGTGACATGCTGTATATAAAGGAATATAAAACATGCAATCACATAATTCATGCAAACACATAATACATGCATACTCAATCTGGATATCTCGAATAATACTTCCGTACCTTACTAAGGCAGATCCTAGAAGCTCTCCCTCTAGGTCCAAGCCTACCATGCAGCACTACAGCATAAATAACCATGCATTACCTAGCATGCCAAACATCACCTACTAGGCTCTAAAAGCCTTAATTAAACTATAGCCTACTCCCTATTTACTATAGGGAACCAAAGCCATACCTTCGTCCATCGTCAGCCCGCTGATGTCGCATGCCCCAGAGCCTGGGCATAGCCTAGCTACGACTCCTAGATGCCTCGCCAGAGCTCCGCCTCTTGGCTGCTACTGCGGACACTGTCCGCTATAAAATAAACTATTTCCTACTCCAACTCTTAAAGAAAGAGTCCCGAAGCCCTTAAATAGAGCGATTACCGGGAGAGGAGAGGGAAAATTGCACTTAAAAATGAGGGATTCGGACCCCTATTTATAGGCCACGATCGGAAGCTCCGATCTCCTGATCGGAAGCTCCGATCGGTGCATGTTTGCCACGTTTTGGACGGCCGAGATCGGAAGCTCTGATCGCAGGATCGGAAGCTCCGATCTCTTGCATCTGGCCACGTGTTTCAATCTCCTTGACACTTGTTTCTGGTTGAGATCGGAAGCTCCGTTCTCGGATCGGAAGCTCCGATCTGCCCGGTAGCTCCGAACTGTTTCTCATGCTTCCGAACTGGTTTTGGTCCTCCGGGACCCCCGGGACCTACCCCACCATTTTCGGACGTTCCGGATCTGATTTTCCACTTATTTTAACCAAATAAGGACTCCTTAAACATGTTTTAACACTTTTAAAATTATATGTCATTTTCTAACATGTTTAAAATCACTTAATCTTGTAAAATGGAGCCGGGCTACTACATTCTCCCCCTACTTAAGATATTTCATCCTCGAACAATCTTAAGTACTGAATGCAGTAAAATATTGAATAAACATCTTTTATTCAAACTGATTCATTTTACAAGTTACAACCTGAAAATACAACAATTCAAAATTGCTCTGGATAAGCAGTACGCATACGACTCTCAAGTTCCCAAGTGGCCTCCTTAGTGCCTCGGCGCTGCCACTGAACTAGAACAAGAGGAATGGTCTTGTTGCGTAACACCTTTTCCTTGTGACCTATGATACGCAAAGGTCTCTCCACTTATGTCAAATTCGAGTCCAACTGTACCTCAGACGGCTGTAAGATATGAGACTCATCCGTCACATACCGTCGTAACAGTGAAACATGGAACACGTCGTGGATACTTAGACAAATACGGGGGTAAAGCCAACCTGTAAACCAGATCTCCAACACTTTCCAATATTTCAAATGGACCAATAAACATAGGAGATAGCTTAACCAAATATCAAAAATCCTGCGAAATGGTGAGACTTTCAGGAATACTTTCTCACCCACCTCAAACTGTAAAGGTCTACGCTTGACATTCGCATAACTAGCTTGTCGATCCTGCGCAACCTTAATTCTCTTCTTGATCTGTCCAAAAATATCAACAGCTTGCTGGACTAACTCTGGTCCCTCAACCTGTCGCTCCCCCACTTCCTCCCAAAACAGTGGAGTACGACATCATCGCCTGTACAACATCTCAAACGGTGCCATCCCAATACTGCGATGGTAACTGTTGTTGTACGCGAACTCAATCAATGGCAACTGATCTTGCCATGCTGGACCAAAATCCATAGAACATGCTCGCAACACGTCTTCAAGAGTACAAATCGTGCGCTCTGACTGCCCGTCAGTCTCTGGGTGATATGCTGTACTCAAACTAAGAGTAGTACCCATAGCGCGCTGAAGACTCCCCCAGAACCTGGAAGTAAACCTGGGATCTCGATTGCTGACTATGCTCACAGGCACTCCGTGCAATGGAACAATATCCTGGATGTACAATCGTGCCATCCTATCAAAATTGAAGTCTCGGTTATAAGGAATGAAATGTGCTGACTTGGTGAGTCGGTCCACGACAACCCAGATAGCATCACAATTCCTTGAGCTCATCGGTAAATGGGTCACGAAGTCCATCATGATCAACTCCTATTTTCACTCAGGAATGGATAAACTGTGAATCAATCCTCCAAGTTGTCAGTGTTCTGCCTTGACCTACTGATACACCAAACATATAGAAGCATACTAATACACATTTTTCTTCATTCCTTTCCACCAGAAAGAACCTCAGATGCAAATTTTTCTACACCGAAAGGATTCACATACTTTATGACTAACACTTGTCATAACAACTGTGACAACGTCGTTGTACACAATTCTTGATTTCTTGAACCTCTCAGGTTCTCTTCTTGGAAAAAATCAATACAATTATTCTGTTGATTAACAAATCGATAGTGCAATCTCTAGTGCCAATTTATATTGACATCCATCTCATAACTTCATATAACACCTGAAAATGAGAATATTGTTTATCCTCTCACGGATAATCATTTCTTGTTGAATCCTGACTTGCACTACTGGATGAACAAAACCATTTCATCCCTCTTAGGCAAAGTCCTAAAAACAATACAACCTAGCAAAAACCCCTGAATCGATCTCATCGAATCAGACTTATCAATGCATCCATTAGACATCCTGAAAAATCAGTGACAACAATATCGCTGGATCTGATAACCTTAGATCTCAGCTGATGTCCTTTTTCCATGTCTAAACACTTGATGTTATCCTGTTAGTATTCATTAAAATTCAAATGCTTGCTAGATCAATTTCTGTCACTGAAGTCCGAGAATTACTTCAAATCATTCCTGAGAACTGAATATCTGAGTACTCTACTCATCTTTTCAGTCTATCAAAAAGTGAATAATTCTAATCATTTTTTATGCAAAAAAATATTTAGCTCCCCCATCACGGGTTATAACATCTGTATCAACCTCAGACAAATAATTGCAAATAGTCACTGGGCACCAAACTTGCACCAGTTTAACTGACCATTTCAAAGCATACATGAACACCTAAGTGCCCAGCTTTCACTAACCAAGTGAATTCTCATACTGATGAATCCATGCTGTAACTTAGCAGGCTCATGACATCTGTCAATAGAATCGAGTATCTTTTCAAGGTTATCAAACTGACACCAAACTATATTTTTAACGTAACTATTGCAATGATCTCTAGACTGAGTAAATTTTCCATCCTTTCCTGAAGTACAAAAGACTTCCAGAATATCAATGGAAATATACTCTCCCATGTCTATCGTTGATCACAGTTCACGTCTCCTAGTATAAGTCATCACAGTGCCCTGATAAAATTCTTCTTTGCTTGACAATCCATCGATCGAATTCCAATTCTTACAGGAAAATTTACCTAAGTAAACTCATAACTTAGAATTTCCTGTTCATCTCGTAATCAAGATCCTGATCACTAAAATACCTCTGATAGAATCAGACAATACTGGTAAAACCTCCTGGTTCTCCCCCAGTATCACGTGCAAGAACTACCCGTCCAGAATATTCACTTGTCAAGGAATCGTTTCCAATACTATTATGTCCACGGAAACGAAAGTCTGTATCTCTGATGAAGTCAGACGATAACTCAAATCCCTTGGAACTAATCCAGTATCAAGTATAACTCCAAAAGACTCAAATAAATCCTGAATATTCTCCTGATAATTATACCTATTGCTATGACTATACAAACAATGAGACTGAGGTAAGTCTTCCTATAATGCCAAACTGGAACAAAAGAATCCTTCCAGAGTACACCGGCATAAGTTCGCACTTACTATACCATCTCGGAACCCGATAGTCAAGAGCACCCTGGCATAACTCATCCCTGAGTCTCTGATATTATGCAATCATTCCTTTCTGGACCAAAATCATTGGTCAAGGAAAATTCTCTGTAGAGGCACAACTTAAATCCCGAGTCTGCAAGCATCTGATAATTAAATCCTGTTGAATATCAATTCAAATAATCTCCTGGATTAAATCCCGATATCACAAATCAAGATAAAAAACTTATCTACTCAGAACAATTACTTGTCAAGGAAAAATCCATTCCAAGACTGTTATGACAACGGAATATCTTTATCTCAAATAAACGATAACTAAACCTTAATACCATACCTGGTATCTGTCCTATCCAAAGTCATACCCTGTTGTGACTGTTGCCAAATTTCTAAACTGAGTAGTCTTCCCTATATAGTCCCTGGAGCACCAAGGCCTCCAAACAATCTCCGAAGTATATAAACTTCCAGAGGAATATCGACTAAGGGTGGCGCCCCCTCATGTCTAGTACTGGTCACAATCCACAACTCTTGGTATTAGTTAATCTGTCATCCTGATGAAAATCCATTACCACTAGGTAACAACCTAAAAAGATCAAAACAACCAACTGTTCTAAATAAATCCGTCTAGAACAAACATTCATGCATCCTGATGGATCACATCATCTCTGAAAACATGCAAAATCCCAAGTACTCATTAAAACAATGATCAGCCTTTTATTCAAAATAACCAAGTTAATCTCAAAGATTACAACACTTGAACCACAAATCCAGGTTCTAATACAATCTTTATTACAATCCCATGTAATACATAACTTAATCAAAAGATTACACTGAAAGATGTACAATACAACAATAACTGAGTACATCAAATACTGAAATCTTTAATAAATCTGATTACAATTGAAATACTGTTTACAACCAAATACAGTATTTAAATTCATGCGGAAGTCTTTCATTCCGTCTATTGATCTTGAACGTGAAGTTTCCCGTCTGCTACTCATGTCAGCAGAACTTCTACCTCACAAGATCTCAAAGAATAAAATATTTCTAATCTACCGGATCCTTCCAATATTGTTGGGTTCCTTATCTGGTAGATGAGACAAGATTTTCCCGTCAATCTCTCCAACTAGTAGTGAAGAGTCTTCCGGGGTGGCTTCCTTGGTCGACTTAGAATGGATGACTACATGTCACACATTTCGTTCAACCTGGAGAAGTGCCTGGCGTTGAAAACTGGATTTTCTCTTCCAGCTCCATCCTGCTGGGATCCACATAATACAATCCTCCGCTGCCAACCTTGGCAATGACGATATTGGAAAATCCTAGACATCCCGCTATTCCAATTCCTGATACTGGTATCGTTGTTGAATCCAACTTGTAATCCTACAAAGGATAACCCAAAATCAATACTATGTCCCAAAGAATCTTATTGCATGCTCTGATACTATAAATGTAGTGACCCGCACCGTGATCACCTACTAATCAGAACTTAAGCATGAAATTAATTAATGAAATAATCTTAATCAGAGTAACCGCGGAATTAAAGTAAGTCAAATACCAGGTAAGCAAAACCTAGTGGTCAACCCCGCTATCCAGCCTTGGTCACCACCTAACCTCCCTATTTCGGGGAGAACTACCTACATCTGCCCCATGGAATAGGGCATCCAGCCAACAGAAAATAACCGGAAGTGAGCCTAACATGCTCAGTACGAGAGTATGAGTATACACTATTAAATGTGCATGAATGAAAATGAACTGGGTACCAAGACACTCAGGTCAAGAAACAAGCTCAAAGACCGGGCCCAAGGTATATAGCACGCTGCGTCGTCGCATCAGGAGGTGGCTCATATACCCAGTGGATATGGTGACCTGATACTAGTACATGTGTCCAACCATCACGGTGACCTGACACAAGACTTACGTATCCAACCATCCACAAACTCGTAGGGTGAGCGCCCTACTACAGGATACCTCTAAGGTAAAGGCTCAATATGTTCATGTATGCAACATACAGTCGTGACATGCTGTATATAAAAGAATATAAAACATGCAATCACATAATTCATGCAAACACATAATACATGCATACTCAATCTGGATATCTCGAATAATACTTCCGTACCTTACTAAGGCAGATCCTAGAAGCTCCCCCTCTAGGTCCAAGCCTATCATGCAGCACTACAGCATAAATAACCATGCATTACCTAGCATGCCAAACATCACCTACTAGGCTCTAAAAGCCTTAATTAAACTATAGCCTACTCCCTATTTACTATAGGGAACCAAAGCCATACCTTCGTCCGTCGTCAGCCCGCTGATGTCGCATGCCCCAGAGCCTGGGCATAGCCTAGCTACGACTCCTAGACGCCTCGCCAGAGCTCTGCCGCCTGGCTGCTACTGCGAACACTGTCCGCTATAAAATAAACTATTTACTACTCCAACTCTTAAAGAAAGAGTCCCAAAGCCCTTAAATAGAGCGATTACCGGGAGAGGAGAGGAAAAATTGCACTTAAAAATGAGGGATTCGGACCCCTATTTATAGGCCACGATCGGAAGCTCTGATCGGTGCATGTTTGCCACGTTTTGGATGGCCAAGATCGGAAGCTCCGATCTCCTGCATCTGGCCACGTGTTTCAATCTCCTTGACACCTGTTTCTGGTTGAGATCGGAAGCTCCGATCTGCCCGGTAGCTCCAAACTGTTTCTCATGCTTTCGAATTGGTTTTGGTCCTCCGGGACCCGCAGGACCTACCCCACCATTTTCGAACGTTTCGGATCTGATTTTCCACTTATTTTAACCAAATAAGGACTCCTTAAACATGTTTTGACACTTTTAAAATTATATGTCATTTTCTAACATGTTTAAAATCACTTAATCTTGTAAAATGGAACCGGGCTACTGTAGGAAACCTAAGACCGACCTCCAGCTGATCTAAATAAAAGGTATAATACCCCTCCGGAGGACAGTTAGCTCGGGCCTCAGGGTCAGGAATGATGAACTCATAATTCTCCGGGGCATGAGAGAGAGCTCTCATCCTGTCCTCATCCGAAGCATCTAGCTCAGATGGGTATTGCTCAAACCATGACACCGCGGGAATTTCTGAGTCATTGCCCAGGTCATCGTCCCGAGCAGAGGTTGAAGCATGAGCAGGGTCCTAGCCTGAAGGCTATCCTGCGGGAGTAAGAGCGAGGGAATCAAATTGATCCACCTCACGGAATACTTCATCTGAGCTTCCAGAGTGAGCTCGGGAAGAAGTAGCCATGAAAGGAATACTTACTTAAGAAGCTCGGAAAGAAAGCGAGAAAATTTGGAAAAAGGAATTCGAGAGAGAATTTACAAAAGTAAGAAGTGAAAAAAGTGAAAATGAAATTTTCACAGCAAGGGGCTATTTATAGAGAGATCGGGTTAAATCGAACCGTTGAATTTAAACAGGTGTACGGCTCAGATTTTTTGGAATTCAAAAAGTTACCGTTACCTAATGCTTGTCAGAATGACAGCTGGGCTCGGCGGGACACCTCAGCTCGGCATTCTCTTAGGGTCATCTCAGAATAAAAACGAATTTCGAGTTTTTGACCTCAATTCGACTTTTATGGGAGGGAGTTGTGATATCCGGAGGAGGAAATCACCTTAGCTCGTCGACGACCCTAAGATAAGAAGAACATCCCTAATCACCCATCGGGAGCTCAGCTCGGGAGCTCGAAGCTCGGTCAAGCTCCCTACCATGATTTCCAGCTCGGGAGCTCGGAGATCGGCCAAGCTCCCCTACCATGATTTCCAGCTCGGGTCGGGAGCTCAGCTCGGGAGCTCGGAAGCTCAGCTTAGCCCCAATATTAGTAGGGAGTTAGCTTAGTAAATGTGTTCGACAACCTTAGTGAGCTAGCTAAGATGTTAGGATCAGTGTTTGGGGTGAGTTCAAGGGTTCAGTAATAATTCACTCGCCCCTTTCCATATGACCCCAGGGAGAGCAGCAATGTAAAATCTTAGTGATGACAGGTCGGCTCGGATAAAATGTACATATCAATATTTCCGTTGTCAAGTTAGATTTAGACGAGATCTTCGCCTATATATTCGGGATCTTAATCCCGGGATTCTCGGATTCCTGGTAAGGAAGGTAAACGTGAGATCCGGAGGCCTCTCCTATAAATACCAGGTTTACTTTCATTATTGGGATCTGAATCTTCACTTGTGCTCAGACACCACTCTCCATATTTCGCTATCCTAGCATCTGGCTTGAGCGTCGGAGGGGATACGCCGGAACATCTTTCGGCCCCCTTTAACACGCTTGTTTGTGATTTCAGGTCAGCAACAACTCATCACTTATTGGAGGAGTTTTATTAGTGTGGCTAATTAGCTCATCTAAAGAGATCTCTTTATTGAGATATATCATATATAAATGACAAAAAATGGCATCATAAGATCGAAAAACATGTATCCTTTAACTCAATTCGATACTCAAATAAACAAATTATGAGAAGCAATTAATCACTAATGCACATGGTTCCAAAAATAAAGATTTTATTTTTTCTTAATGGCCTTTTTTTTATTAAATAAACACATTTTTTTAAGAAAATAATTCCAATTTCTTAGGGAGTGTTTGCAACCACTAAATTAAAAAAAATGATTGTTAGTTTTTGGCTTAAAAAAATCATTTTTGTGTGTTTCTTAAACCTAGATTATGTGTTAGCTTATGCTTAACTTAATTGAAATCCAAAAGCTAGTCATGTGGTGATTATGATTCTCCAAAAGTGATTCTAATAAGAAGGTCATTGCTAAAATAATTCTAATCACTTATTTATCAAACACTACCCAACTTTGATATTTTTTAGATTTTCACATTTGTTTCCAAACACTACCAACTTTTGATTTTTTTTAACATTTTTATAATCTATAAATTAATCACTTCTACAAAAGCACAATGTATTGCAAATACTCATTTAGTTTACCTGAACGCATGAAGATCTTATCGAAAAGAAAAAATATCAAATATCTGGACTTTATTTTTGTATATTATATTGATGATTGCATCGCAAGAATCATGATTGAGAATTGTTTGATGACCTTTGCGAAATAAAATCAAAGAATAACGATTATGATTTCGGTTATAATATTCCATTTGTCCTACTTATATAAATTGAATTTCTTTTTTTATCTTCCTCAATTATATAATTCGGTTTCGATATTTAATATTATTTTCCCTACTATTTTACCATCACTCCCTATGAATTAGGAAAAATATCAATGTATGTATTAATGTATGATATTTTTAGTTCTATATGTTTTAATGAATCAATTATAGTCTTATAACTGTGTATTTTTTTAAAATCAATTTTAGCCCTTATCATCAAAATCATGTAAAAAAATGGATAATATTATTGTTAAAATTTATAACTATGTTTTCAAACACACTTCTATATCTCGAGAATTTTTTTAACCGCGCATTTACAAAAAATTAACAATAATATTGGTCATTTAATTACAAATTTTTAGGTTCAAAAAAATTAAAATTGATCAAAAGAACATAATTACAAGATTATTTTTGATTCATTGAAATATACATTACTAAAAATATCATACACTAATACATAATGATTAAAATTGACACGTTGTCAATAAATTAATATTATTAGTTACTTATAAATTTTTTTTTTTCATATGAAAATATTCATTCAATAAAGGCAAAATGATAAATTAATTTATAAAATTTATCTTTTTAGTATTTTCATAATACATGTGAAAATATTTTCATTGAAAAAAAAGTGGTATAAGTAATTAATAATATTAATTTATTAAAAAAAAAGCAAAATGATAAATTAATTTATAAAATTTAAAAAAAAAGAAAAAGAAAAGAAAATAGAGTGGGGTTACTGAAGCCCAATTTCCGGTCTAGTTTGACCTGGGATCCAACATCAGCTCTTCTCGAATGGCGGAAGTGTATTTCTCCTTCTTCTCCCTCTTCCTCGTAATCCCCATCTGTCTCCTCGTAATCCTCTACTTCATATGCCGCCCCAATCCGGTCCGCGTCCCAATCAAGAACCGCCACGTCTTCATCACCGGAGGCTCCAGCGGCATCGGCCTCGCCCTCGCGCACCAGTGCGCCCAGGATGGCGCTGAAGTCACACTCCTAGCCCGCAGCGTCTCCAAGCTCGAGGAGGCGAAGCAATCCATCAAACTCGCCACGGGTCGCGACGTCAGAGTCTTCAGCGCTGACGTCAGGGACTACGAGGCTGTGAAGCGGGTGGTGGATGAGGTGGCTCCAATCGACGTGCTTGTGTGCAACCATGGAGTGTACGTGCCGCAAGAATTGGCGGAGCAGGAACTGGAGGAGATTAGGTTCATGATCGATGTGAATCTGACCGGTACTTTTCATTTGATTAAAGCGGCTTTGCCCGGTATGAAGAAGAATCGGGCGGAGAAGGGTCCCGGCTCGATTGCTATAATGTCGTCGCAGGCCGGTCAGGTATAAACTCTAGATCGATATCACTATCAGTTTTGGAATTATGATTGATCATAGGACCTCAAACATTGAATTAATTGACGGGTTTCTGATTTCAATTCAAGGAAATTTTAGAAATGTCAGTTATATTTGTAGAATCCTAGTTTTGAAGTTTTTCTCGCAAAGACTGTTTCTTTGTGTGTGTGAGGTATTTCACCAACTTAATGCTGTGCCCATCTTCTTGTATCACCGATTTATGTTATCATTTCAGATTCAATTAATCTGTGAGGTTTCACTGCATTCAATTTTTTATGATTGCTTTTGATTAGCATCTATAGGTCTGTATGTTAGCTTAGGAGTGTAAAGGGGATGTATGGATCAGCTGGTGCTCTACCAGTACAACAAATGAAATATGATTATGTTCGACATTATTGGGATTCTAGCATGCTTATGCAGGTTGTCTTAAGCAAGAAGTTCGATTTTGTTTTCGTGGACATCCAAGACACTTGCATTTTCAACACATTTACCATGTTCTGTAAACCAATATTGGCTCTGCCCAAACATTGCTGTATACGCCCTAAAAAATACGGAAAGAAAAGGTGATGGAATTGACGTGCGATAATATCTTCCCCAGGCTTTTTATAAGGGGTTTGGGTTTAATTTTCTGAGACAACAATTATGATGTTATGGATGATGTTGCAAGTTCTTCTTCAGTTTCCTTTTTTGGCATTCCCTTGTCTTATATTTTGCTGATTTTCTATGACAATACGGAGGATGTTATGGATGTTATTGCAAGTTCTTCTTGATGCTTCATTTTCTGATCTTCCCTTGTCTTATGCTTCGTTAATTTTTGGTCAGGTTGGTATATACGGTTACACAGCCTATTCAGCCAGTAAGTTTGGCCTCAAGGGTTTGGCAGAAGCATTGCAACAAGAGGTTATTGCAGACAACATTCATGTCTCTTTGATCTTCCCTCCAGACACTGAAACACCTGGTTTTGCGGAAGGTCCATATCTGTTTTAATGTTATCTCATGAGATTTTTTTCTAGTAGCATGCAACAGGGAATTCAAGCATGATGATACCTTTGGGAGTTCTTTTGCATTAAAATCTCTTTTCTGAGATCTATTCTACACCTCCTCATAGAAGAGGAAAAAATTGCATCTTTTTCTTTGCCCTTATAGTAGGAATTTCTATTTCCATTGTTTTATATTGAAATGTTATCCGCTAATAGCAGAGACCAGAAGAAGGCCACAACTTATGAGTATATTAGCTTCTTCTTCTGTCATCTTGTTTTGATGTTATTTCATAAATCATATGATTTGTGTTCCTAAAATTCAGGATGATTATATTATGTGATACGAGGAAATGCAGCTTTCAACTATCATTTCAACTTTTTTTCTGGAATTAGCCGTAGTCAGGATATAATGACCCCTTTGAGAGTTCTTTTTATTGCCCTGAAGTCTCTTTTCTGAGTTCTATTCTAGAAGTGAAAAAATCGCATCCGTTTCACCCTTATATATAGTATGCATTTCCCTGTCCTGTGGGGTATTGAAATTTTTATATGATAATTACAGAGACCAAAAGAAGGCCACAACTTACGAGTATAATAGCTGCTTCATCTGGTGCGATGAAAGCTGATGAAGTTGCCAGAAAATCTTTGAATGGTATTAAGTCGGCTACCTTCATCGTTCCCTGCAACTTTGAGGGATTCTTGCTTTCTATAGCAACCGCTGGTCTATCGCCTCAGAGATCGTATCTGATGGCGTTTGTGGAGGTAATGACCGCTGGTATAGTGCGTCTCGCTGGCCTATTTTTTCAATGGAATTGGTTCGAGAGCATTAAAAAACATGCCAAGAAGTAACGTTTATATGAAGATTGGTATCTTGCTTTGAAGTTCTCTTGTAGCAGTTGTATTTGACGTTCTGTGGTGACTAATGGTTGTAGTAGCTAAAGAAAAATAAAGGATAGAGTGACATCTTGTTAGCGAGGAAATTCTCTCTTTTGCCATATTTCGTACACAATTTGTGTCCCCGGCTCAAGGCTCACTTGGTATACATTCTTAGCTTAAATGTAACCTTTTTTCTTTCTTTCTTTTTTTTTTCATCGGGATAGATTTGTTTCTTTTGGTTTTGATGGGAATGATATCAGAAAAAAGGGGAATAACATGTCTCCGAACCGTGGTGTCATTGTCACTATTATAGTGAACTATCTAATGAATAGCTCCATTCATAATCATACCTGAATGGAAATGGCGATGGTCCCATCTATGAGACCAAGATGAGGACTTCCACGAATTATTTCTTAAGCTATAAGTTCTAGAATATGATATGTGTGGCTCATGAACGTGTACGACTTTATAATAATCTGAAGATGCGCCATAATTAAAATCCAGAAAAACTAAACAGACCAACCTGTTACAAGAACCCGCAATCTAAATCTTATCATATCAGTGATAAACATGCCAAGCGAAATCGAGCGGCACATCATCTACTGCAGGATGTTCATCAAAGATATTGCTTAGTGAGCAAGTATAAAGTGCAGTGGCAGAGTCGAAGAGGAGTCTTGGGCGAGTAGTCGAAACTTGGAGATATGTGGTTTTGAATTCTGGGGGTGGAGATGTGGGAATGCCATGATTTCGAAACACATATGAACCACCCGAGAAGAGATTTTCACAAGGAGTCTCAATAAAATTTCGATTATCAGGTCATGTGCAATGTTTCCGAAACGGTTCGATTCTTGGGTTCCCGTTGTTTTTCAAGAAACGGGAACACAAAATCCAATTGCTAGCAATAATTTCTGGTGTTGTGAAAATTGAAGTAGTGGTCGAATGTTTTCTTTGAAGTACTATTGGTAATGATTTTTATTTTTTTTTTAAATTTTACGGTTTCATTATTTCTTTAAAATTCAAAAATATAGATGAAGATAAAATATAATTTATTAGAATATGATAGTTTAGATAAGATACATTTTTTATTAAAATAGTTTTTTTTTTATTTATGATTTCTCATTAAAAAAACTGCATGGTAATGTAATTTGAGTATGGATATATATATATATATATATATATATATATATATATATGAGATTTCTATGAGATAGGATGACATAAGAGTTTTAGGTTTGTTTAAATATAAAATTTCATCTAATTAAAAAACATATTTAAACTATATTATTAAAGTTGTGGCTTAAAATAACAAACAATTCTTGAATGATGTTTTTATGATAAATGATAACGAAATATGTATATATATATATATATATATATATATAGATATATATGAGATTTCTATGAGATAGGATGACATAAGAGTTTTAGGTTTGTTTAAATATAAAATTTCATCTAATTAAAAAACATATTTAAACTATATTATTAAAGTTGTGGCTTAAAATAACAAACAATTCTTGAATGATGTTTTTATGATAAATGATAACGATATATATATATATATATATAACTCTTATGTCATCCTATCTCATAGAAATCTCATATATATCATAGAAAAACTGTTTTATACGTATCCCAAGATTCTCTTATTATATATTTCATAAAAAAATAGATTCTGTGAATATAAAAGAATGAATAAAATCTCAATTGTGTTTTCACTTTTGTCTCCTTGACATTTTTTAATTACCGATATTTTCCATTGATGATTGATATTACTTTTTTTGGTGTTCCGGATCATTTCGATTATTTTATTTACTCCATTGTTTTCCTCATACCCTTGATATTTTGTATAAGCGTATTCATGCCCATTGAATCTTTTGTTTGCTTTTAATTTAATGAGTGTGCATGACTGGTCAGTGGTCAATGTTGCATGCTTATTGCTTTGACTTCTTCTTTGTGTTTATAATTGTTCTTTGTGTTTATAATTGTGGCAGCTGAATGTGTGCTTGGGAAGAAAACATATTTTATCTATTTATTTATGCCCACATAAGTTCTTTGAATCCAACTTACTCCAATTATTGTTCTCTCTACTTCTACAAAAATTTATTTTTGGCTTGAAGAAGTTCTTTCAATCCTACTCGATTTCTCCACGATGGTTTAATAATCGAATTCACAAAGGTCTCAGCATATGTAGTATCCGTTAACATATTCACACTATAAAAATGGAACAATGTCCCAATTTCAAAAATTATTAATGATGTCAATCTTTTATAAACTCTGGTCGTAACAACCCTTTCTTTCGTGACTAATAAAGGTTCCCTCCTAAACCTGGATTCATCCAAGCAAAACACTTTGCTCCATGATTCCTACACACCACACTTTTTCATCACCCAGACCTTGATTTGAAAAAAAAACATTTAAAACACACACAAAAACGCCCCCCAAAACTTGCAGAGAGGCCCGCGGGACTCGACTTTGCAACGGAAGTGCGACACTCTAAGAAACATCTTTCGTTGCCAAGCTTTGCGCGACCACACCCCAAACTGTGTCATCATTGTCATCATTGTAGTGAACTATATCCAATGAATAGCCCCATTCATAAACATAACTGAATGAAAAATCACAAAAATCACACAAGAAAAAAGACAAGTTAATTGCTATTTCAAGGTTACAAAGTAGATGTATAATGATATGTTTCGACATATTAGTAGATCTTGGCATTCTCATACGCCTCATTGCAAAATTCCTCTAACTCATTCAACTGTAGCTTTCTCAAATCTCCGGAGGTTTCAAGATCCAAATTTAGCTTCTTCACAACCCAAAACGCATTATACTCCACTTCCAATGACAAGTGACAAGCTTTGCCAAACACCAACCGATATGGGGACATCCCAATTGGTGTCTTGAATGCGGTTTGATATGCCCACAATGCATCATCCAACTTAAGAGTCCAATCTTTTCGATTTGTTTTGATGGTTTTCTCCAATATCTGCTTGACTTCCCAGTTAGAGACTTTCGCTTGGCCATTTGTTTGTGGATGATAGGCGTATACCACCTTGTGTTTGAAACCATACTTACTGAGCAAGGCATTAAAAATCTCATTACAAAAGTGCGTACCTTCGTCACTGATTATAGCTCGTGGAGTGCCAAATTGGGTGAAAATATTCTTTTGCAAAAATTTCACTACAACACGAGCATCATTAGTAGAGGTGGAAATTGCTTCCAACCATTTTGAAACATAATCCACAGCTAGTAAAATATAAGTATAACCAAAGGATGGAGGAAAAGGAACTATGAAATCTATACCCCACACATCAAAAAATTCAACTTCTAAAATATTGGTGAGAGTCAATTCATGTTTGCGAGAAATATTTCAAGTCCTTTGACACTTATCACATGATTTCACCAATGTATAACTATTTTTAAATATAGTAGGCCAATAAAAACCGGATTGTAATACCTTAGCCGCAGTCCGTGATGCTCCGAAGTGACCTCCATATGGTGCTGAATGACATTGCTCCAAAAGTTCCTGTGCTTCGTGACCCGCCACACATCGCTTGATCACTTGATCAGCGCATCTTTTGAACACATAAGGGTCATCCCATAGAAAGAACTTGATATTATGAAAGAATTTCTTCTTTTGATGGCAGTTCAAATCTAGAGGTAAAGCACCACAAGACAAAAAAAATTAGCAATATCAGCAAACTATGAAAGAGAAGAATTTACCTCAAAATTTTTGTTCATCAGGAAACTCTTCTTTGATAACATCCTTTTCTTTGATATTCTCCAACTCAAGTCTAGACAAATGGTCCGCTACTTGATTTTCACTACCTTTTTTATCCTTCACTTCAAAATCAAACTCTTGTAGGAGTAAAATCCACGTAATCAAGCGTGGCTTAGCATATTTCTTGGCGAACAGGTAGCGAATAGCTGCATGGTCAGTGTAAACAACCACTTTAGTACCAATTAAATATGGCCTAAACTTATCAAAAGAAAAAACTACTGCAAGCATCTCATTTTCAATTGTGGTATAGTTTTGCTGTGCTGCATCCATAGTACGACTGACATAATAAATTGCTCTAAATAATTTATCTTTGTGTTGGCCCAAAACCGCTCCAATTGCATAATCACTAGCGACACACATCAACCCGAATGGCTTTTTCCAATCCGGAACTATCATGATAGGTGCTATGATCAATGCCCTCTTGATCTTCTCAAAGGCCTGCAAACAATCATCATCAAAAATAAAAGTGAAGTTTTTTTCAAGAAAATTACACAGGGTTTTAGTGATCTTAGAAAAATCTTTAATGAATCGACGATAAAACCCCGCATGGCCTAAGAAACTTCGGATGCCCTTGATATTCTTTGGTAGTAAAAGCTTCTCAATTGCAACAACTTTAGCTCTATCCACCTCTAATCCTTGTGAGGACACTTTATGTCCAAGGACAATACTTTCTTGGACCATGAAGTGACACTTTTCCCAATTAAAAACCACATTTTTTTCTTGACATCTCTGCAAAACAAAGGAAAGGTTATGTAAACAATGATCAAAGGAAGAGCCAAATACCGAAAAGTCATCCATGAAGACTTCTATAATCTCCTCTAACATATCTCAAAAATTGCCATTATACACCGCTGAAAAGTAGTTGTTGCATAATTTTGTGCCCGCAAGTGCACGATGTCAAGTTTTAATATATGATGCATAGAGTATCGTTCCCACGAGGATTTAAAATTTATATTCACACTAAATACTGTAATTAAAATAATCTCAACTTTGTTTAGAAAATCAAAGTTTAAAATTCAATAAACTAAAATAAAATAAAATAAAGAATCCAGAATTTTAAGGATGGATTTGGGTACACGATCTGAGATGGATTTTAGATACAAGATATCACTCGATTTTCATTCATGCAAATCATATCAATTGATTATATCATCTATTCAAATTTATAGGCCAAGAACCCTTAATTGTTATTTACTGCCTCTCTCGATTGCCGAGTAAATGTTATTATTCTAATGCTAATTTCAATATCCCTATCAGAAATCAAACAACAAAATAATTTAATCAAGTTCTATGTTTCTCTTTCAATGACCTCAAAAGAACTTGTAAGCCTCTCGAACTCTACAAAAATCCTAAGTTGTGTTTTCCTATGATCCTATTCAAAATCGCTTCTCTCGAGTGCTAGATTTCAAATAAATTTAACATTCAATCTATGACCAGTAAATTGAAAGGCAATCAAATCAAGAACACACAAATAAATTGTTAAGAACAAATAATAGTAGGAAAAATAATATTCAAAACATGAAAATCAAATCAAGATCCGTCAATCTCTAGAAACAACCAATAATTTTATAATGAAATAATTAAACACATAGACATATTCAAAAATCTCATAATAAATCAAGACAGATAATAAAAATCACAGTCCATCCCCAGATGAATTTTCTCTGTCGCGTGATTCGATTATCCCTTGTTGTTCGCTCTCACGTCTCAAATTCGTGTTCCAAGCCTACTTGAATGCGTAGTTGTGTGTGGTTCTCTTGTTTTCCGCTTCTTATCCTCTCGATTCTCTCTAAAGTGTGTGGTTTCTTGTGCGGCTTCCTTTGCGTGTTGTCTATCTCTGATGTGTGCAGCTCTTTCCCCTTTTATTGCTCCTCTAAGCCCGTCAAATAAATCCCGACGATAAAGTCTTTTAAATTTCCAAAATTCTGCACTTTATATCTCGCAGCAGCAGAGCTGGAGCGCCAATTTCAGGCGCTGGGGCGCTGCTCGGCATAAAAAATTCTCGGAAAAAACGTAGGGCGCTGCAGCTTGTCTCTAGTGCGCAGCATTATTTCAAAAATCGTATCCAGAGTTATAGCCGTCGGATCGAGCTAAAATTTTTACAGCAGCTTTAAAACATCCTAAACTTTATTATGAATGGTGGAGATTGGATTTCAATGTCTCAAAAATGCCCAGTAATTTTCTGAAGTTGCTGCTCCATAATTCATCATTCCCCTTCTTCTCGCTACTTTTCTTCTAATCCTTTCATCTTAAAAAAACAACAATAAATATGCATAAGATCCACTCGATACATGAAAAAAGCCAAGTAAAATCATATATAAATTAAGTGCATAAATTGCACTTATCATAAGTGGTGCATTACAAAGAACAAAAGGCATTCACGTGAAAGAAAACGTGCCATAAGGACACATAAAAGTGGCCTTCTTCTGATCTTCTGGCGCTATAGCAATTTGGTTATAACCTGAATAACCATATAAGAAACAGTAATAACAATAGCTATCAATTCATTGTCAAAAGTCAAAACAATAGCTTGCAATTCTATCAAACATTTGATCAATAAAAAGAAGTGGAAAATGATCCTTATGAGTAACCTTATTCAACTTCCTATAATCTATACATACTCGCCAACCAGTCACTGTACGTGTGGAAATTAACTCATTCTTTTCATTCTTTACTACAGTAATCCCATCTTTCTTAGGCACCACTTGAACAGAAGAAACCCAACTACTATCAGATATTGCATAAATAATTCCCGCATTCAACAATTTTAAAACCTTTTTTTTCACTACCTCTTTCATGGATGGATTCAACCGCGTCTGATGATACACATAAGGAGTATATGACTCCTCCATCAAAATTTTATGCATTCATATAGTGGGACTAATACCCTTAATATCAGAAATCGACCATCCTAAAGCAGTTTTAAATTTTCTCAAAACTCTCAATAATTTATCCTTTTCAGCTACAGTAAGATGAGAAGAAATAATTACCGGACAAGTTGAATTTTCACCTAGGAATGCATAACATAAATGTGCAGGTAATTCCTTGAGATCATGAGTTTCAACAGATACCTCAGTTGCATTATTTTCCAGCACTTCTTTTTTCCTTTGAACTCATCGCCTTTTCTACCGGAGCCTCATCAAGAAACGCCTCTTGTTCACAAAGCTCAAACTCATCTTCTTTTTCAGCTTCCTTATCCCCAACCAAACATCTCTCCAATGGGTCATGAATTCCTGCACATTAAAAAGGAATATAAGAATCAATAACTTCAATGTTTTTACAAATACTTACCTCACTTGGTCCCCTCATGGCATGGTAGATGTTAAAAATTACAGCTTCTCCACCAACTCGAAGGGTCAGCTCTCCTTTATGTACATCTATCAATGCCCTTGCAGTAGCTAAAAAGGGTTTCTAAAATCAAGGGAGCATCTTGATCTTCTTCCATGTCCAAAATTACAAAATTAGCTAGAAAAATAAATTTATCCATCTTTACCAAAACATCTTCACCAATTCCACGTGGATATGTAATACTTCTATATGCCAGCTGTAAAGTGATAGTGGTTGGCTTCACTTTGCCAAGCTCCAAGTCCCTGTAAATAGAAAAATGCATCAAATTAATACTTGCTCCTAAATCACATAAAACCTTATTTACCTTGTCACCACCAATATAACAAGGTATAGTAAAACTCCCTGAATCCTTGAGCTTTTGTGGCAACTTTTTCTGTAGAATAGCGCTGCACTTTTCAGTCAAGTTAACAACCTCATTCTCTTGCAACTTTCTATTATTAGACATTACATCTTTGATAAATTTGGCATAATTCGGCATTTGCTCCAAGTTATCAACAAAGGGAATGTTGATGTGCATCTTTTTGAAAATCTCTAGAAACTTGTTGAATTGCTCATCCAAAGCCTTCTTCTTGAACCTTTGTGGGTATGGAAGATTTGGATTAAACATTGGCCTTTCCTCAACTCCACTCTTCTTTTCCTCAATAGTTTTCTCATTAACCATAGAATTCTCAATTTTTGTTGACTTTTCACTATCTAAGTTGCTTCCTTTAGCCCCTATTTCTTTTCCACTCCTCAAGGTAATAACCTTGCATTTCTCTTTTGGATTTACCTCAGTATTTTTTGGAAAATGGCCTCTTGATCCTTCAAAGCATTCGCCAGCTTCCCTATTTGAGTCTCCATGGATTTCATCATGACACCCATATTACACATGTGCGTCTCCATACTATCAAGACGAGTCTCAGTTCTCGCCATCCTCTTACCAGATTTCGTGACAAACATGCTCATGACCTCTTCCAATGACGGTTTTCCCTCACCCTTGTTTGTATTGAATCCCGGAGAAGGATTCAAGACATTCTTATTATTGTAATATGAAAAATTCTCATGATTATGCAAGCCAAAGTGATAAGTATTAGGAATATGATTACCTCGATATCCTCTGTAGCCATTAGGATTGATATACTGAGCTTTCTTAGGGGATGAGATTCTTCAATGGCCTCTGATACACCTTCTGAATCCGCTACTCTCACTTTGTTCAATGCAGCCACTTGTGTAGTCAAGGCAGATAAGTGGACAGATATAGATGTGAGAGGATCACCAGCATATACTCCGACAGATTTCTTGACTCCCATACGTTCAGACGGTCATTGAAAACTATTGATTTTCATTTGATCCAGCATATCATGGGCCTGAATAGGATCCTTCGAAAATATGGTACCTCCAGTAGCAAAGTCCACCGACATCCATGTACGCACATTCAACCTATTATAGAACAACTCAATTTGCTCCCAATCTGCTAAATTGTGATTAGTAACCGCCTCAGCAAATCTTTGTATCTCTCCCATGCTTCATATAACTGCTCCAAATCACTCTGCCTGAAAGTACTTGTAACGCCCCAAAATTATCTTAATTGACTTTATTTCAGATAATCGGAGATTTCAGAGTTCAAGAGCCGACTTGATTTTGATCAGGGTCCTTTTTGCAAATTTTAGAAATTTCAGGGACTAAAATGCAAATATTGGATTTGTTAGATATTTATAAGTTCAAGAGCTCCGTTATATCGTAAGTTTTTCTACGATCGGATACATTCTAGTTTTTGGATGTTTTTAGAATCGTTCGAGATTCGAGTATTTGTTCTTGACAGAGTTCTGATCGTTTATTCTCTGTCGGGTTTGAATTACAACGACATTCGGATTTGTTATGAATTTTTGAAGGGATTTTCGAAAGTTGAGTTTTATGATTTGTTGGAATTGGATTGTTACGGTGGAATGTTGGTTGATTTGAGTCTAATGGATTGATATTATGATGTCTGCATTTCCGGTTTGATCATATTATAGCCGTTATGCCGTCGGTTTGAATTTTGGGCTATAGTTTGGTTTGGATTGTATTGAGCCGTTTTCAGTCGAGTTTGAATATCGATATTTATCTCGAGTCTTTACTACTTCTTTTGCAGATTCGTTGAAGGCCTTGAGTTGTGAGATTTTAGGAGTTGAATCGCTTTGAAGATTGTAGCCGGTATAGTATCGATTTTTTATTATCGATTGAGGAAGTTTGGTTGAATCTTGAATGAGTGTTGTGGTTGTTTCCAGGTTGGAGCATCGACATTTGAAAGAGGTATAAGATGACTTAGACTGGAATGGAACGTGTGACTCGAATCCGACTTGATTCGAGTGTTCCGGAAAAATCACATACTTGCATGTTATTTGATTATTTGAGTTATGTTTTGCATTGCATTCATATTGAGCGAAGAATCCTTGATTTGAGCATCGGGCAGGATGGCCCTTTTATGATAGACGTTTTGGGGATTGTATTGTGAGTGGCCAGGGTGTAGCCGTTTCACCTAGTTCTAGCATACTCCTTATAGTCGCACCAAAGTCTAGAGGATGGAGATACGTAGCACCACCTCGATCGGGAGAGTCGGTGAGTTTTTTACGTGATCTCGTCCTCGGGATCCCAAAAGCAAAAGCAGCAACTCTTTTGATTATCCGACTTGATAATCCCAGATTTAAAGACATGCATTGCATTTATGCATCTGAATTGAGTTTATATATGCTTTTGGAATTGCATGGTTGTTAATTGAATATCTGGAAGTTGACGCATTTTGTTTGAGATGTTTTTATGATATGCATGTTTGTCTCTTTTACTGGGAATTATATTCTCACCGGATTATCCGGCTGTTGTCTTTGTTTGTATGTGTACTTGGCAACAGGTGGGGCAGGACCGAGTCAGAGATCGCATGGCTAGGTGGAAGAGTTGATAGAGTGAGGCCTAGTTGTTGTAGAAGTCGAATTTGTAATCGAAAGTAGATTTTATTCGAACTCATTTTGTATCGGTTATGGAACTTAGATTGATGCATGTTCTATTAGTTTGAGATTGTATAACTCTAGAACTACCTTTGTATGTTGATTACATGTTGTTGGATTCGGATTTGAGCATGTTAGATTGAGTTGAATTGTTGTTGGAAGTTGGAAAGCTTGCCCTGTTTCTGATTTTTTTTTTCTTATCCCAGGGTGCGCTCGATCCTGGAATTTTATAGGATCGAGCGCGACATTTTTATTTTTCTCGGCAGAGAATTTATAATTATGGTGCGCTCGATCCTGGATTTTCCTAGGATCGAGCGCAGTACTGTTCACTTAAAAAAAAAATTCTTCCTTCCTTTTCTTTTGGCTTTGATTAATGATGTTTATTTATTGATTATTCGTTATTAGCCGATTAGAATCGAGGTCTCACATTAAGTGGTATCAGAGAATAAGATTCTTGGACTGAAATTAGAAGTGAGCGGGGTAGATCGAGTCCGCATGAATTGATTTCTCGCATGTGATTGAGTTATTTAAATTGATTGTTTAAATATCATGCGAGCATGCTTTATTAATTGAGAATTATTTGAATAACATGATTTGTGATTTGAATTGTAAAGCATGAATTATTTGAGATATGAACTGTATTTAACCTGTATCCGGAATTCTGAGAGGTTGCAAGGGCATCGAATTGCAGCGATTGAGATATCCTGTGTCCTAACCTTTGATTATCAGATGGGCTAAGGGTTTTGATGACTCTTTGTATAAACAATCTTTTGTTTAATATAATTTACACTTTTATTAATGGCAATGACTTTATCTTTCTTCATATTGTTATATTGTGATATACTATTGTTGTTTTGATAAAGACCTTGAATATACTATAGTGTATGTAAGATGTGGTAGCACATGGGGATGGCTATCATGAAACACATCTTATAGTCACTGTATATTCTAAACTGTTCCTAGTCGATTGAGCCGTCCGTTAATAAGGATAAGGATCGCTCGAGTTTGAGACTAGCATTTGCGATGCAGAGTACCACGTTTCGTTGGTAAGGAACATAGAGATGTTCGAAGCATGCAAATGGATATTCATACGATGAATGATCGAACTACCCTATTCGGACTTTCCAAGTGGTTATCACTTATTGAGTGGATAAAGTGTGCGGTTTTGGTTGTACACCATTAGTCCTTACTACTTGAAACATCATTGAGACTCTATATGCTAGTTCTGTGCTTTGACTCATTTACTGACTCTATTGGGGTCATCAGGTGTCGGGATTGGGTACAGTTATAACACATATAGGAGTCGATGCTTTGTTGTCAAGGATTCACCACATACTTGCGAGTGTGGATATCCTATGCGATCTGAGGAGATATTAGTGTGACGAATCTCTGGCCAGAGTACATGATGTGTTTTAAGAAATGGTTTCTTAGTAGCACATGCGATGTCACTATTTGATCTTCAAGATGTATTGCATAGTTATCGAATCTCGAACGACTCTCGATTTACCAATGGTTGTTGATTCGATCGGGATATATAGATGAAGGGACCGTACTGTACGCTAACCAAAATCTATTGGTTCTTGTAGGCACTATCAGTGATACCTAGGGAATCATGGGGCGATGTTGCTAGGCGCTCTTACCATGATTCGATGGGCAAGTCGGAAATTGTTGTTCCGAGTCACAAGGAGTTGTGAGCCCACGGCTAGCTGTATCCCTGAACCATTGAGGGTCACACAGAGTAATGGATTTTTAATCCCCGTTGAGATAGTTAAATTTAAAGAGTTAAATTTAATGAACAAAGAAGTGGGACTTCTTATTTAAGAGTAGAGGAGTAAGATTTCCTAAAATGACATAGGGATGGGCATTTTTGGAAATCACTGAATTCGGATTCAGAAAAATTTATCTTGACTTTAAAAGGTGCAGAAATGGTTTCTGTGAACATTGGTAAAATCAGTTTATCAATCAGAGTCACGATGAATTTTATATTAATTTCTGAACACGCGGGCTTTGCTTGTCAGGCTTGAACTTATGACTAATGGGCCCTAAGCTGTTAGCGGCCTACATTATAAATAAGTTATTGCAGTACAGAAATTACATACAACATGTCACAATTTTCGAAAAACCCTAGTTTTCTCTCTAAAAGTGGCCGCCCCCCTCCCCTCTGCTCGGGAAAAATCCAGCCTGTGAATTTTGAATTACAGTCTGGTTTAACGGATCAAATTCGTTAATTCTCTTCGTAGAAACTTCTGATAGATTTTCTAGTGCAATCTATCAGAGGGATTAAATCTCTGTTCGTGGACCTGATTGAAGAACAGTTCGTCCATCAGTTCCAGGGATATACAACAAGAGCAGAGCAATCTGTTGGTGTCCATAATCTCGATTCGAGATTGAAGGTAAAAATTTATAATTGTTATTTAATTTTTACACACACAATTTAATCGTAAAGTTTTGATACCCATTATGGAATCGTTCCATATAAAATTTTTAAACTTCCGCTGCACCGGGTATCAATTCAATTGATCTGATCGCCGTTCTCCAACAGTGGTATCAGAGCCAGGTTGCTCAGATCAAGCGATTAAATTAATCGATTGTACAAAAAATTTTTAGCCTCGGTTTTTGAAACAAAATAATTTTTTTTTTTTTAAATTAAAAATTTTTCGGGCAAAAACACGGGCAGCGATTGGATCGCTGCCCGGGGGCAGGGATCGTCGCTGCCCTAGGGGCAGCCGGGCTACCCGGCCCGAGCCCTTTTGGGGCGCGGGCAGCCCGGGAGCGTCCCGGGCGGCCCGCGAAAAATTAATTTTTAATTTTTAAAATTAAAATTTTAATATGTTAAAATTCTATTTTTGGTCCGATCGAAAATCGTTTTTGATTGGTCCACGAGGCGTCGGATCGAATTGTTCGAGTCCGAAAATTTTAAAATTGATTTTTGGATAAATTTGAATTTTTGGAAAATTTATATATTTTATCCGTTAAATCAGATTTTATGAAATTAATTATTTTTGGTACAATTGATGATAAGATATGATCTTATGGAAATATTGAGTAAAATATGATTTTATGTATAAAATTGGATTTTATATGTAAAATATGATTTTATTTGATAAAAAGATAAAATATGATTTTGTATGTAAAATAAGATTTTATATATGGAATATGATTTTATCCTTTTAATTTAAATTGCCATTGCATGTTATCCAATAAATTAATTTTGAATTAAATATTATTGGATAAGGATGATCGATTTCCATGACCAATTTTGTAGGTGTATGTTAGGAATTTACATTTGTTTTTATTGTTGTTGGATTTATTAATGGGCCTGGTTTATGGCCCAATATGAATTGTCATATGTAATAAAAGTGGGCCTGGTTTATGGCCCGTTCCCACCCCTTGAAATGTATCCCCTACTTGTCATGGTTATTTATTGTAAATACATTAGACTTAGTGGGAGATGAAGATTTGAAGATGGAGGTGGGCCCAGCAGACAATAAAGACAGAAGAAATGTAAATTGGAAGCTCAATGTAATAGGATTGCATTGCATACTGCATATTACCTAGGATTGGACTAAGACTCGTGATTGGCAACCACGGGTCGATTAGAAATGGAATCGATCATCCTATATAATATATGATATTATAGTTGTATGCATGTTTTAGACAAAATTGTATGAATCCCGCAAGCATACAAATTATAAATGATGAGACAAATTTTCAAAATTAAAATCCCTCATTTTAAATATGATTTAAAATTAATATCAAGATAAATAAAGGAAATTTAAAATTGTTTAAATATTCCTACCTTCCATCAACGATCAATGTATGAGATGCTACCCGCGGATACGGTCCGGCTCATATTATTGGGGGGGCCCGTTCGTCGGAAAGCTGTACATTGGATCGACACATGTTGTAAGTTGGGTGGAACTCTCATGGGATCGGCTCATATTATTGGGGGATCCACATGGCGACCGTCCATCACAACTTAATATTGATGGGTCATCTTGACATGTCACAATAAACGGCGTCATATTATTGGGCCCTTATTGGACATGAGGTAAAAACGTGGAGGTTGCTTTGGAAGCAATTGGGCTCTACCTTTTGAAAATTATGGTTGGCTGATATTATTCGGGACCATAGTTTGTCAATTGGACTCCATGTTCTCACTAAGGAAAACAGTTTCCCGTTTTCACTAGAGGGTAGTGAAATCGTTAAAATAGTGGGAGTGAGATTCATAAAATAAATTTCGCCTATTTTATGTCTTAGTAAATTAATTAAAGAATCACTGATATTTGTCTGTTTCTTTTCAGTATTTCATAAAGATGAATTCGCGTAATCCACTTTTCTCTATCCTCGAACAAAATAAACTGACTGGCGCAAACTATACGGAATGGTTCCGTAAGTTGAAGATTGTCTTGACCTTGGAGAAGATGCTCTACGTGTTAGAAAAATCTCCTCCGAAGGAAGCACCAGCTGATATAAGTCCAGAAGAGTTGGCCAAACTTGATACATGGTGGGACCATGATATCAAGGCCAAATGCTATATGCAAGCCTCGATGTCTGATGAACTCCAGAGGCGATTTGAGGATACCGTGAATGCTGCTGACATTCACGTACAACTCAAGGAACTTTTTGGGGCTCAATCGAGAGCTGAAAGGTTCGCTACTGTAAAAGAGCTAATGACGTGTCGCATGCGTGAAGGGACTTCGGTCCGTGATCATGGGGTACGAGTGATTTGGCTCATACAGAAGTTGGTAACGCTTGATTTGGTGTTGGAGCATGAAGTCAACGTGGACTTATTACTTCTATCTCTTCCTTCTTCGTTTGACGGATTTGTGGTGAATTTCAATATGAACAAGATAGAGGCCTCCCTTGAAGAGATGGTCAATATGCTTGTAACATATGAATCCACTTTAAAGAAGGATAAACCGGCTTTCTTGGTGGGCTCCTCTTCTTCTGCTAAGAAGGGGCCAAGTGCAAAGGGTAAGAAACGTTCTGCCCCACCAAAGAAAACCGAACCCGAGAAGAAGTAGAAGACAAAGGCTTCAAACATGGAAAAGTCCAAGGATGTTTGCCATTACTGCAAGAAGCCCGGTCATTGGAAACGTAACTGTAAGGAATATCTAGAGCAGTTGCGAACTGCGAAGGGTATGTTCTATATTGAAATAAATGTTTCACTTAATACTACTTCTTGGGTATTGGATACCGGATGTGGATCTCACATTTGCAATGATTTGCAGGTGATGACAAGAAGTCGCAGGCTTAGAATGGGTGAGACCCAGCTGAGGCTCGGAAATGGTTCCAGAGTTGAAGCTAAAGCTGTGGGAGATGTTTATTTAATTTTGCAGAACGGTTTTAAGTTACTTTTGAGAGACGTTTTATTTGTTCCAGATTTGATTAAAAACATTATTTCTGTTTCTATGCTTGATAGAGATGGTTTTTCTTGCAATTTTGTGAATGAGATTTGCAATATTTACAAGAATGAATGTTTGATTGGAAATGGACAACTTGAAAACGATCTATATAACTTAAAATTGAGAGACGTTACAATAAATTATGTTGATAAACCGGCAACAACAAACAAAAGGAAAATCGATAGTCAAAACCCGGCAAACCTTTGGCATGCTAGGCTAGGTCATATTTCCTCAAGGAGGATGAACAAGCTAGTGGGAGAGGGCATGTTTGATATGTCTGATATTAACTCTCTACCTACTTGTGAGTCCTGCTGAAAGGAAAAATGACTAAATCTCCTTTTAAGGGGAAACCTGAGCGTATTCAAAATCTGTTGGATTTGATCCATACAGACGTTTGTGGTCCATTTAGAATTGGTACTCAATATGGCCACACCTACTTCATTACCTTTACTGATGATTATTCAAGGTATGGGTATTTATATTTAATGAAATATAAGTCTGAAGCATTTGAAAAGTTCAAAGAATTCAAGGCTGAAGTAGAAAACAAGCTAGGTAAAAGTATTAAAGCACTTCGATCGGATCGAGGTGGAGAATACTTAAGTACCGAGTTTTTGGACTATCTGAAAGAGAATGGGATTCTCTCTCAGTGGACTCCTCCTATGACACCTCAGCTAAATGGTGTATCGGAGTGTCGTAATCGAACTTTGTTGGACATGGTTCGATCTATGATGAGCTTCACTAAGCTTCCACCTTCGTTTTGGGGCTACGCGCTTGAAATGGCGGTGTTGTTGTTGAACAACGTCCACACCAAAGCAGTGGACAAAACACCATACGAGTTATGGAATGGCAAAGCTCCTAAGTATTCGTACTTGAGGATTTGGGGATGTCCTGCTTACGTGAAGCAGACAGTGGGAGATAAGTTGGATAGTCGATCCACCTTATGTTATTTTGTAGGGTATCCGAAGAATTCAATCGGATATTATTTCTATCATCCTGCTAAAACAAAGATGTTTGTTTCAAGGAATGCCACCTTCTTGGAGAAGGAGTTCTTATTGGATAAGAAAGGCGAGATGATGGAACTCGAAGAAATTTGAGAAGAACCCGAAATACAAAATAATGATCCTACACCTCAGGAACCATTGATGGACACGCCTATACCTAGAAGATCCGAGAGGACTTCTAGACCTCATATTCGATATGGTCTTCTTCTTGAAGGGGATCAAGATGAACCCGACGTTGGATGTGATCCAAGAAACTTCAAGGAAGCAATTTCTGATGCGGATTCAAATTTATGGCTTGAAGCTATGCAGTCGGAAATAGATTCGATGCATACAAACCAAGTTTGGTCTTTAGTAGATCCTTCCGATGGAATTGTTCCAATACGGTGTAAATGGATCTACAAGAGAAAGCTTGGGCCTGATGGTAAGGTATTGACCTACAAGGAACGATTGGTGGCGAAAGGTTATACTCAAAGACAAGGAGTTGACTATGATGAAACCTTTTCACCAGTTGCAATGTTCAAGTCCATAAGAATTCTTATTGCCATAGCTGCTTGGTATGACTATGAGATATGAAAAATGGATGTGAAGACTGCATTTCTTAATGGAAACATTAAGGAAGAGATCTATATGACGCAACCTGAGGGATACACATCCATGGGAAGCGAGCATAAGGTATGCAAGCTTCAGAGATCAATCTATGGTCTAAAACAAGCATCAAGAAGTTGGAACCAAAAATTTGATGAAACAATAAAGGATTTTGGTTTCATCAAGAACCCGGAGGAACCATGCATGTACAAGAAAGTAGTTAAGGATGCTGTGACATTCTTAGTACTTTATGTTGATGACATCCTACTCATTGGGAATGATGTAGGGATGTTGCAGTCAACAAAGATATGGTTATCAGGTAGATTCTTGATGAAGAATTTGGGTGAGGCATCCTATATTCTAGGGATACAGATCTATAGAGATAGATCTAAGAGAATGATAGGACTTACTCAAGCTACTTACATCGAAACCATATTGAAAAGGTTTTCAATGGATGGGTCCAAGAGAGGACATCTACCTATGTGTCATGGAGTTTCTCTATCCAAGTCTATGTGTCCCAAGACTGATGAAGAGATAGAGAAAATGACACATGTACCATATGCGTCAGCCATAGGTAGTATCATGTATGAGATGATATCTACCAGACCGGATGTAGCATTTGCTCTGAGTGTCACGAGCAGATATCAAGCTAATCCCGGTAAAATGCATTGGAAAGCCGTGAAGGACATTCTTAAGTACTTACAAAGGACTAAGAATATGTTCATGGTATATGGAGGAAGAGAACTAAAATTGGAAGGCTATACCGACTCTAGCTTCCAAAGAGACGTGGATGACTCGAAGTCAACCTCTGGATTTGTGTTCATGCTCAATGGCGGTGCTGTCTCTTGGAAGAGTTCCAAGCAGGACACCACAGCGGATTCCACCACTGAGGCAGAATACATTGCAGCATCAGCTGCTGCTAAAGAGGCCGTTTGGATGAGGAATTTCGTCCAAGAGTTGGGCGTCATTCCTGAAGTTGTTGGTCCAGTCCCGGTGTACTGTGACAATACGGGTGCCATTGCTCAGGCAAAGGAACCAAGGTCTCATCAAAGATCCAAACACGTACTGAGGAAATACCACATCATCCGGGAGATTGTGGAAAGAGGAGACATCATTGTCGAAAGAGTGGCCTCTGCAGACAATATCGCTGATCCACTTATTAAGCCCTTGCCAGGACCATTATTTGACAAACATCGCGAAGCAATGGGTCTACGTAGTATGACTAGTTGGCTATAGGGCAAGTGGAAGATTGAAAGAGTGGGTGCCCGGTGAGCCAACTTGTGGCTAAGGGTTTTGATGACTCTTTGTATAAATAATCTTTTGTTTAATATAATTTACACTTTTATTAATGGCAATGACTTTATCTTTCTTCATATTGTTATATTGTGATATACTATTGTTGTTTTGATAAAGACCTTGAATATACTATAGTGTATGTAAGATGTGGTAGCACATGGGGATGACTATCATGAAACACATCTTATAGTCACTGTATATTCTAAACTGTTCCTAGTCGATTGAGCCGTCTGTTAATAAGGATAAGGATCGCTCGAGTTTGAGACTAGCATTTGCGATGCAGAGTACCACGTTTCATTGGTAAGGAACATAGAGATGTTCGAAGCATGCAAATGGATATTCATACGATGAATGATCGAACTACCCTATTCGGACTTTACAAGTGGTTATCACTTATCGAGTGGATAAAGTCCGCGGTTTTGGTTGTACACCATTAGTCCTTACTACTTGAAACATCATTGAGACTCTATATGGTAGTTCTGTGCTTTGACTCGTTTACCGACTCTATTAGGGTCATCAGGTGTCGGGATTGGGTACAGTTACAACACATATAGGAGTCGATGCTTTGTTGTCAAGGATTCACCACATACTTGCGAGCGTGGATATCCTATGCGATCTGAGGAGATATTAGTGTGATGAATCTCTGCCAGAGTACATGATGTGTTTTAAGAAATGGTTTCTTAGTAGCACATGCGATGCCATTATTTGATCTTCAAGATGTATTGCATAGTTATCGAATCTCGAATGAATCTAGATTTACCAATGGTTGTTGATTCGATCGGGATATATGGATGAAGGGACCGTACTGTACGCTAACCAAAATCTATTGGTTCTTGTAGGCACTATCAGTGATACCTAGGGAATCATGGGGCGATGTTGCTAGGCGCTCTTACCATGATTCGATGGGCAAGTCGGAAATTGTTGTTCCGAGTCACAAGGAGTTGTGAGCCCACGGCTAGCTGTATCCCTGAACCATTGAGGGTCACACAGAGTAATGGATTTTTAATCCCCGTTGAGATATTTAAATTTAAAGAGTTAAATTTAATGAACAAAGAAGTGAGACTTCTTATTTAAGAGTAGAGGAGTAAGATTTCCTAAAATGACATAGGGATGGGCATTTTTGGAAATCACTGAATTCGGATTCAGAAAAATTTATCTTGACTTTAAAAGGTGCAGAAATGGTTTCTGTGAACATTGGTAAAATCAGTTTATCAATCAGAGTCACGATGAATTTTATATTAATTTCTGAACATGCGGGCTTTGCTTGTCAGGCTTGAACTTATGACTAATGGGCCCTAAGCTGTTAGCGGCCTACATTATAAATAAGTTATTGCAGTACAGAAATTACATACAACAGGTCACAATTTTCGAAAAACCCTAGTTTTCTCTCTAAAAGTGGCCGCCCCCCTCCCCTCTGCTCGGGAAAAATCCAGCCTGTGAATTTTGAATTACAGTCTGGTTTAACGGATCAAATTCGTTAATTCTCTTCGTAGAAACTTCTGATAGATTTTCTAGTGCAATCTATCAGAGGGATTAAATCTCTGTTCGTGGACCTGATTGAAGAACAGTTCGTCCATCAGTTCCAGGGATATACAACAAGAGCAGAGCAATCTGTTGGTGTCCATAATCTCGATTCGAGATTGGAGGTAAAAATTTATAATTTTTATTTAATTTTTACACACACAATTTAATCGTAAAGTTTTGATACCCATTATGGAATCGTTCCATATAAAATTTTTAAACTTCCGCTGCACCGGGTATCAATTCAATTGATCTGATCGCCGTTCTCCAACATCCTCGACGAGTTATTAACAGGAACCCACCGCCAGTTACTCCTCCAAATGAGTAAGCTAGTACTAAAACCGTTGAGATGGATGCTACAGCGATGCCTATGAAAACCTTGCTGAAGAGGTTTCAGTCGTTTAATCAGCCGTTGTTGATGGGTACTGAAAATCCAGTTGACTGTGAGGGTTGGTTGGATGACGTTGATCAGTTGTTCGATTCCCTTGACTATTCTGATGACCGCCGAACCAGGTTAGTCATTCACTAGCTTCGAGGTGTGGCTAAGAACTGGTGGATCACGACGAAGAGGTCCATGGAGAACCGAGGTACAACTATTAACTGGAATCTGTTTAAGTCTGAGTTTTATAAACGGTTTTTCCCAGTTTCGTACCGAAAGGACAAAGGAGCCAAATTTGCAAATCTGAGACAAGGGAACTTGAACATTGAGGAATACGTAGCCAAGTTTGATAGTCTGTTGCGATTCGCACCGCACATTTCCAACAACGAAGAAGCAAAAGCTGATCAGTTCATTAATGGTCTGAACCCTGACATCTTCACGCTGGTAAACACTGCTAGGCCAGATAATTTTGCGGATGCCATGAATCACGCAAAAGGAGCTGAAGCAGGTTTGTGGAGATAGAGAGGAGGTCATTTTGTGCCGCAGCAGCAGCAAGGACAGTTTCAGGCACAACCTTCTCAATACTAGAACCAACCATCGTATTACCAGAATCAATCTTTTCAGATTCAGAATCAACCACCGAGTTATTAGGGTGGAAGCAGCGGAGGTAGTAGGAAGGATTACTATCATCCAAAAGGGAAGCAGTTTAAGAAGCACGGAACCAGTTCTTCGAGCTCTAGTGGCTCGAGGTAGTTTGGATCGGGACAGAGTTCGGGGCAGTCAGGCATGTCTTGTGCCAATTGCGGAGGTCGTCACTCCAGTGATCAATGTAGAGGTATTTTTGGAAGCTATCATATTTGTAACCAGGCGGGGCACTTTGCAAGAACGTGTCCTCAGCGTGTCCCTGAGCAAGCACAGAGTGGAAGTTCTTCGAGACAGTCAGCTCAGCCTCAGCAGCAAGCACCTACTGTCCACTCCTTCCAACCTCAGCAGCAGAATGGGCAGGAAGGTAATCAGTATGCAAGTCAGCCTCCCAGACAGCAGGCACGAGTTTTTGCTCTGTCTGAGGATCCGCATACTCAGGCTGCACCCGATAATGACAGATCAGGTAACGTTCGATTTTGGGTTTTCCATTCTTATTGGACTGCTAGATACTGGCGAGTCTCTTGCCTTCTTGTTGAAGAATATGTTTAATGTTTATCATGCTTCTAACTTTTGTGAGTCATTCGAATTGATGAATACTCCAGTAGTGTTGTTAACTTCTATTAATCGGATCTTTCAGAAGAATTAGTTGAGACTATGAATTCTTATCGTTGATTTCTTATCTGTTTGGAATGAGAATTGTGCTGATCTTTCGGAGCTTTTGAGAATCGTATAGCAGATTGTGGTACCAAGTAGCTGTATGCTATTCTTGGATGTGTGAATATTGTTTGGATCGAGTGGTCTTCTTCGATTGTATGATTTGATGATGGAATTTCTGTCGATCAGCGATCTCTTCTTATCGGTTGTATTTTTATTCAGAGGAATCACACTCTAGTCTAGACATCGAGACAGCTGAAGGCGCTCGAGACTCAATGTCTGAATCTGGACTTTGAGCTCGCAGCGATCTTATTGATTAAAAGATCTGTTTTTCTATTGTCTTATGAGGAAATTCACGTGATCTGTTCTAATAATTGGATTTGGAGTAATTGTTTTCACAGATGGAATTGATTTGGAGACAGAGAGAAGGATTAGATTGTATGAGATTTCTGACTGCAAATCTTTTTCTGAGGAATTGTATGCAGCAACCGATGTTTTGAACTGTTCTTATTTTATCTACTATTTGACTTCGATTAACCGATTGTTGGAATCTGCTACCGTTTTCTGTACAGAATGAATTTTAGTCAAGACTAGAGGATTGATATCTTTTCAGAGGTCGTCAGATGTCATGTTTTGCCGAAGTCTGTCAGTTTAGACAGATATCCTTGATGCACTCGTTCTTCGGCATAGATTCTGATGATATTTTGTTGTCTGATTTCAACTTTTTCAGCTTGATATCCTCAGAACGACGGATATCCAGATTAGACGAGTCAAAGTTTAGATGTTATGCCTTGAGTTGAAACCAGAGACGATTTGATTGTGACTGAGAAGATGAGGATTATGCTGACGAGAATGAGTCGACTTGTGATTGACGGACTTGAAGAAGCATTAGGGAGACAGAGTTCGTGCTGGAACCGTGTTTGATTTCGAGGACGAAATCTTTTCTTAGAGGGGGAGAATTGTAACGCCCCAAAATTATCTTAATTGACTTTATTTGAGATAATCGGAGATTCCAGAGTTCAAGAGCCGACTTGATTTTGATCAGGGTCTTTTTTGCAAATTTTGAAAATTTCAGGGACTAAAATACAAATATTGGATTTGTTAGATATTTATAAGCTTTTTGACTTTTCTCTTTCACTCCATCTCTTCTCTCCCAACCGATTCCTCCATTGAAGGCGAGAGAACGCCTCTCAAGCTTTCCAGATTTCATCCCGAGCTCGATCCGTCCGTTGGAATTTATTTCTGAAGGAACATTAACGATCACGGCTGCGAGAGCTCCGTTATATCGTAAGTTTTTCTACGATCGGATACATTATAGTTTTTGGATGTTGTTAGAATCGTTCGAGATTCGAGTATGTTGTTCTTGACAGAGTTCTGATCGTTTATTCTCTGTCGGTTTTGAATTAGAGCGACATTCGGATTTGTTATGAATTTTTGAAGGGATTTTCGAAAGTTGAGTTTTATGATTTGTTGGAATTGGATTGTTACGGTGGAATGTTGGTTGATTTGAGTCTAATGGATTGATATTATGATGTCTACATTTTCGGTTTGATCAGATTATAGCCGTTATGCCGCCGGTTTGAATTTTGGGCTATAGTTTGGTTTGGATTGTATTGAGCCGTTTTCAGTCAAGTTTGAATGTCGATATTTATCTCGAGTCTTTACTACTTCTTTTGCAGATTCGTTGAAGGCCTTGAGTTGTGAGATTTTAGGAGTTGAATCACTTTGAAGATTGTAGCGGGTATAGTATCGATTTCTTATTATCGATTGAGGAAGTATGGTTGAATCTTGAATGAGTGTTGTTGTTGTTTCCAAGTTGGAGCATCGACGTTTGAAAGAGGTATAAGATGACTTAGACTGGAATGGAACGTGTGACTCGAATCCTACTTGATTCGAGTGTTCCGGAAAAATCACATACTTGCATGTTATTTGATTATTTGAGTTATGTTTTTCATTACATTCATATTGAGCTAAGAATCCTTGATTTGAGCAGCGGGCAGGACGGCCCTTTTATGATAGACGTTTTGGGGATTATATTGTGAGTGGCCTGGGTGTAGCCGTTTCACCTAGTGCTAGCATACTCCTTATAGTCGCACCAAAGTCTAGAGGATGGAGATACGTAGCACCACCTCGATCGGGAGAGTCGGTGAGTTGTTTACGTGATCTCGTCCTCGGGATCCCAAAAGCAAAAGCAGCAACTCTTTTGATTATCCGACTTGATAATCCCAGATTTAAAGACATGCATTGCATTTATGCATCTGAATTGAGTTTATATATGCTTTTGGAATTGCATGATTGTTAATTGAATATCTGAAAGTTGACGCATTTTGTTTGAGATGTTTTTATGATATGCATGTTTGTCTCTTTTACTGGGAATTATATTCTCACCGGATTATCTGGCTGTTGTATTTGTTTGAATGTGTACTTGGCAACAGGTGGGGCAGGACCGAGTCAGAGATCGCATGGCTAGGTGGAAGAGTTGATAGAGTGATGCCTAGTTGTTGTAGAAGTCGAATTTGTAATCGAAAGTAGATTTTATTCGAACTCGTTTTGTATCGGTTATGAAACTTAGATTGATGCATGTTCTATTAGTTTGAGATTGTATAACTCTAGAACTACCTTTGTATGTTGATTACATGTTGTTGGATTCGGATTTGAGCATGTTGTTGGAACATGCGTTCTCTGATCACACGGATGTGATACCCGGAGCAGCGGAAGTTTTAAAAATTTTATTTTTTTTTTCGATATGGAACGATTTCATATCGTGGGTATCAAATCTTAACGATTAAAATTATTGCAAGTAAAAATAAAACACAATTAATATTTTTACCTTTTTAAGCTAAGGCTTGATTATGGACTCCAACAGAATTTGATCTGCTCTTCTTGTAAATCCCGGGAACCGATGACTATCACGATCAACCTCCGGAATTAAGTCCACGAATAGAAAACAGAAACCCTCTGATTGATTGCACTAGAAATCAATCAGATGTTTATCGTAGAGAATAAACAGATTTGATCTGTCAATTCAGAATGTAATTTTTCACAAAAATTACAGACTGAATTATCTCAAAAGGGACAGAGGAATTCGAAAATTCCCCTTGAAATATTATGCAGTATTTTCGAAAATTGCAAGAAAGAAAGCTTATGATTTTCGAACACTACACATGTATTTATAGATAATTTCTAGACTAGATTAAGTTGTAATTGCATTAGGACTCTAACTCCTTAGGGCCCACAATCCATAACTTAAGCCCAACAAGCCAAGCCTGTTATTATAGAAATTAATATAAAATTTATCGTGACTCTGATTGATAAACTGATTTTACCAATGTGCACAGAAACCATTTCTGCATCTTTTAAAGTCAAGATAATTTTTCTGAATCCAAATTCAGTGATTTCCAAAAATGCCCATCCCTATGTCATTTTAGGAAATTCCACTCCCTTTTACTTAAGAAGTCCAACTTCTCTTTCATTAAATTTAACTCTTTAAATTTAACTATCTCAACGGGGTTTAGTAATCCATTACTTGTGTGACCCTCAATGGTTCAGGGATACAGCTAGCCGTGGGCTCACAACTCCTTGTGACTCGGAACAACAATTTCCGACTTACCCATCGAATCATGGTAAGAGCGCCTAGAAACATCGCCCCATGATTCCCTAGGTATCACTGATAGTGCCTGCAAGAACCAGTAGATTTTGGTTAGCGTACAGTACGGTCCCTTCATCCATATATCCCGATCGAATCAACAACCATTGGTGCATCGAGAGTCGTTCGAGATTCGATAACTAAGCATTACATCTTGGAGATCAAATAGTGACATCGCATGTGTTACTAGGAAAACCGAGTAACCTAAAACACATCATGTACTCTGGCCAGAGATTCGTCACACTAATATCTTCTCATATCGCATAGGATATCCACACTCACAAGTATGTGGTGAATCTTTGACAACAAAGCATCGACTCCTATATGTGTCGTAACTGTACCCAATCCCGACACCTGATGACCCCAATAGAGTCGGTAAACTAGTCAAAGTACAGTACTAGCATATAGAGTCTCAATGATGTTTCAAGTAGTAAGGACTAATGGTGCACAACCAAAACCGGAGACTTTATCCACTCGATAAGTGATAACCACTTGGAAAGTCCGAATAGGGTAGTTCGATCATTCATCATATGAATATCCATTTGCATGCTTTGAACATCTCCATGTCCATTACCAATGAAACGTGGTACTTAGCATCACAAATGCTAGTCTCAATCTCGAGAGATCCTTATCCTTATTAGCGGACGGCTCAATTGACTAGAAACTGTTTAAAATATACAGTGACTATAAGATGTGTTTCATAATAGTGATCTTTCTTTATTCACTATCTCATCTTACTTGCACTATAGTATATTTAAGGTCTTTATCAAAACAACAATAGTATATCACAATATAACAATATGAAGAAAGACAAAGAAAATGCCATTAATGAATGTAAATTATATTAAACAAAGATTGTTTATACATAGAGTCATAAAAGCCCTTAGCCACAAGTTGGCTAACCGGGCACCCACTCTTTCAATCTCCCACTTGCCCTAAAGCCAACTAGTCATACTACGTATTCCCATTGCTTTGCGATATTTGTCAAACAATGGTCCTGGCAAGGGCTTAGTAAGTGGATCAGCGATATTGTCTGTAGAGGCCACTCTCTCGACAGTGATGTCTCCTCTTTCCACAATCTCTCGGATGATGTGGTATTTCCTCAGTACGTGTTTGAATCTTTGATGAGACCTTGGTTCCTTTGCCAGAGCAACGGCACCAGTGTTGTCGCAGTACACCGGAACTGGACCAACAGCTTCAGAAATTACGCCCAACTCTTGGATGAAATTCCTCATCCAAATGGCCTCTTTAGCAGCAGCTGATGCTGCAATGTATTATGCCTCATTGGTGGAATCCGCTGTGGTGTCCTGCTTTGAACTCTTCTAAGAGACAGCACCGCCATTGAGCATGAATACAAATCCAGAGGTTGACTTCGAGTCATCCACGTCTCTTTGGAAGCTAGAGTCGGTATAGCCTTCCAATTTCAATTCTCTTCCTCCATAAACCATGAATATATTCTTAGTCCTTCTCAAGTACTTAAGAATATACTTCATGGCTTTCCAATGCATTTGACCGGGGTTGGCCTGATATCTGCTTGTGACACTCAGAGCAAAGGCTACATTCGGTCTGTTAGATATCATCCCATACATAATACTACCTATGGCTGACGCATATGGTATGTGTGTCATTTTCTCTATCTCTTCGTCAGTCTTGGGACACATAGACTTAGATAGAGAAACTCCATGACACATAGGTAGATGTCCTCTCTTGGACTCATCCATAGAAAACCTTTTCAATATGGTGTCGATGTAGGTTGCTTGAGTGATTCCTATCATTCTCTTAGATCTATCTCTATAGATCTGTATCCCTAGAATATAGGAGGCCTCACCCAAATCCTTCATCAAGAATCTACCTGATAACCATATCTTTGTTGACTGCAACATCCCTACGTCATTTTTCCAATGAGTAGGATGTCATCAACATAAAGTACTAAGAACATCATCGCATCCTTAACTATTTTCTTGTACACGCACGGTTCCTCCGGGTTTTTGATGAAACCAAAGTCCTTTATTGTTTCATCAAATTTCTGGTTCCAACTTCTTGATGCTTGTTTGAGACCATAAATTGATCTCTGAAGCTTGCATACCTTATGCTCGCTTCCCATGGATGTGAATCCCTCGGGCTGCATCATATAGATTTCTTCCTTAATGTTTCCATTAAGAAATTCAGTCTTCACATCCATTTGTCATATCTCATAGTCATACCATGCTGCTATGGCAATAAGGATTCTTATGGACTTGAACATTGCGACTGGTGAAAAGGTTTCATCATAGTCAACTCCTTGTCTTTGAGTATAACCTTTTGCTACCAATCGTGCCTTGTAGGTTAGTACCTTGCCATCAGGCCCAAGTTTTCTCTTGTAGATCCATTTACACCCTATTGGAACAATTCCATCGGGAGGATCTACTAAAGACCAAACTTGGTTTGTATGCATCGAGTCTATTTTTGACTGCATAGCATCAAGCCATAAATTCGAATCCGCATCAGAAATTGCTTCCTTGAAGTTTCTTGGATCACATCCAATTTCGGGTTCACTTTGATCCCCTTCAAGAAGAAGACCATATCGAATAGGAGGTCTAGAAGTCCTCTCGGATCTCCTAGATGTAGGCGTGTCCACTGAAGGTTCTTGAGGTGTGGGAACGTTATTTTGTATCTCAGGTTCTTCTCAAATTTCTTAGAGTTCCATCATCTTGCCTTTCTTATCTAATAAAAACTCCTTCTCCATGAAGGTGGCATTCCTCGAAATAAACACTTTTGTTTCAGTAGGATGATAGAAATAATATCCGATTGAATTCTTCGGATATCCTACAAAATAACATAAGGTGGATCGACTATCCAACTTATCTCCCACTGTCTGCTTCACGTAAGCAGGAATTCCCCAAATCCTCAAGTACGAATACTTAGGAGCTTTGCCATTCCATAACTCGTATGGAGTTTTATTCACTGCTTTGGTGTGAACATTGTTCAACAACAACACCGCCGTTTCAAGTGCATAGCCCCAAAACGAAGGAGGGAGCTCAGTGAATCTCATCATAGATCGAACCATGTCCAACAAAGTTCGATTGCGACGCTCCGAGACACCATTTAGCTGAGGTGTCATAGGAGGAGTCCACTGAGAGAGAATCTCATTCTCTTTTAGATAGCTCAAAAACTCGGTACTTAAGTATTCTCCACCTCGATCTGATCGAAGTGCTTTAATACTTCTACCTTGTTTGTTTTCTACTTCAGCATTGAATTCTTTGAACTTTTCAAATGATTCAGACTTATATTTCATTAAATATAAATACCCATACCTAGAATAATCATCAGTAAAGGTAATGAAGTAGGTGTGATCAAATTTAGTACCGATACTAAATGGTCCGCAAACATGTGTATGGATCAAATCCAACAGTTTTTTACTACGCTCAGGCTTTCCTTTGAAAGGAGATTTATTCATTTTTCCTTTTAGGCAGGACTCACAAGTAGGTAGAGAGTTAATATCAGACATATCAAACATGTCCTCTCCCACTAGCTTGTTCATCCTCCTTGAGGAAATATGACCTAGCCTAGCATGCCAAAGGTTTGCCGGGTTTTGACTATCATTTTTTCTTTTATTTGTTGTTACCGGTTTATCAACATAATTAATTGGAACGTCTTTTAATTTTAAGTTATATAGATCGTTTTTAAATTGTCCATTTTAAATCAAACATTCATTCTTGTAAATATTGCAAATCCCATTCGCAAATTTTCAAGAAATATCTTCTCTATCAAGAATAGAAAAAAAAATAATTTTTTAATGAAATATTGGTACAAATAAAAACATCTCTCTCAAAATATAGCTTAAAATTGTTTTTGCAAAATTAAAAAAATGTTTCCCATAGCTTTTGGATTCAACTCTGGAACCATTCCCGAGCCTTAACTGGGTCTCACCCATCCTAAGCTTACGACTTCTTGTCAACATCTGCAACTCATTGCAAATGTGAGATCTACATCTGGTATCCAATACCCAAGAAATAGTATTAAGTGAAACATTTATAAAATATATCCTTTGTAGTTCGTAACTACTCGATATACATTCTTTGCAGTTGCGCTTCCAGTAACCGGGTTTCTTGCAGTGATGGCAAACTTATTTAGACTTGTCCATCTTTGCATGTAACATTTGGCCTTGAGATCATGGTCCTACCATTTCTCTAGCTCGGCCAATCTTTCCGAAGTTACATCAGCCGGGGCTGTTTTTGGAGGAGCCTTTTCTAACACTTAGAAAATCTTTTCTGAGCTCAGGACAATCTTAACTTATGGAACCATTCCATATAGTTTGCGCCAGAAAGTTTGTTTTGTTCGAGAATTGAAACATGTGGATTACGAAGATTCATCATAATGATATACTGAAATGAAACAGACAATAATCGATGATTGCTTAATTAATTTACTAAGACATAAAATATGACGAAATTTATTTTATGAATTTCACTCCCACTATTTTAACGGTTTCACTACCCTCTAGTGAAAACGGGAAACTAGTTTCCTTAGTGGGAACATGGAGTCCAATTGACAAACTATAGTCCCGAATAATATCAGCCAACCATAATTTTCAAAAGGTAGAGCCCAATTGCTTCCAAAGCAACCCCCATGTTTTTACCTCATGTCCAATAAGGGCCCAATAATATGACGCCGTTTATTGTGACATGTCAAGATTATCCATCAATATTAAGTTGTGATGGACGGTCACCATGTGGATCCCCAATAATATGAGCCAATTCCATGGGAGTTCCACCCAACTTACAACATGTGTCGATCCAATGTACAGCTTTCCGACGAACGGGCCCCCCCCAATAATATGAGCCGGACCATGCCCGCGGGTAGCATCTCATACATTGATCGTTGATGGAAGGTAGGAACATTTAAACAATATTTAAATTTCCTTTTGTTTATCTTGATATCAATTTTAAATCATATTTAAATTGAGGGATTTTTAATTTTGAAAATTCGTCTCATCTTTTAAAGTTTGTATGCTTGCGGGATTCATACAATTTAGTCTAAACATGCATACAATAATAATATCATATATTATTTAAAGGATGATCGATCCCAATAACTAATCGACCCGTGGTTGCCAATCACGAGTCTAAGTCCAATCTTAGGTGATATGCAAGTATGAAATGCAATCCTATTACATTGAGCTTCCAATTTACATTTCTTCAGTCTTTATTATCTGCTGGGCCCACCTTTGTCTTAAAATCTTTATTTCCCACTAAGTCTAATAAATTTACAATAAATTTCGATGACAAGTAGGGGATACATATTTAAGGGTGGGAACGGGCCATAAACCAGGCCCACTTTTTATTACAAATGACAATTCAAATTGGGCTATAAACCAAGCCCATTAATAAAACCCAACAACAATACAACCAAATGTAAATAACCTAACATACACCTACCAAATTGGTAATGGCAATCGATCATCCTTTTATCCAATATTAATTCAATAATTAAATAATTTGATAACATGCAATGACATCATAATTAAAAAGATAAAATCAAATTTTATCTTATCCTTTCATAAGATCATATCTTATCATCAATTGTACCAAAATAATTAATTTTATAAAATCTAATTTAACGGATAAAATTTATAAATTTTCCAAAAATTCAAATTTATCCAAAAATCAATTTTAAAAATTTCGGACTCAAACAATTTAATCCGATGCCTCGTGGACCAATCAAAAACAATTTTTGATCGGACCAAAAAACTAAAATTTCAAAAATTTCAAAAATTCAAAAAATCAAAATTTTTAAATTTCTGGACTGCCCTGGACATTCCCGGGCAGCCCCGCCTCCACGTGGGACAGGGCTGCCCACGTGGAGGTGGGCAGCGTCGAGCGCTGCCTCAGGCAGCGACGCTCGCTGCCCGATTGCCCTTGTTTCAAATTTAATTTTAAAAATTTTCGTTTTGTTTCAAAAAACCGAGGCTAAAAATTTTGTACAATCGATTAATTTTAATCGTTTGATCAAAGATTACGACCTGGCTCTTATACCACTGTTGAAACATGCGTTCTCTGATCACACGGATGTGATACCCGGAGCAGCGGAAGTTTTAAAAATTTTATTTTTTTTTTTCGATATGGAACGATTTCATATCGTGGGTATCAAATCTTAACGATTAAAATTGTTGCAAGTAAAAATAAAACACAATTAATATTTTTACCTTTTTAAGCTAAGGCTTGATTATGGACTCCAACAGAATTTGATCTGCTCTTCTTGTAAATCCCGGGAACCGATGACTATCACGATCAACCTCCGGAATTAAGTCCACGAATAGAAAACAGAAACCCTCTGATTGATTGCACTAGAAATCAATCAGATGTTTATCGTAGAGAATAAACAGATTTGATCTGTCAATTCAGAATGTAATTTTTCACAAAAATTACAGACTGAATTATCTCAAAAGGGACAGAGGAATTCGAAAATTCCCCTTGAAATATTATGCAGTATTTTCGAAAATTGCAAGAAAGAAAGCTTATGATTTTCGAACACTACACAGGTATTTATAGATAATTTTTAGACTAGATTAAGTTGTAATTGTATTAGGACTCTAACTCCTTAGGGCCCACAATCCATAACTTAAGCCCAACAAGCCAAGCCTGTTATTATAGAAATTAATATAAAATTCATCGTGACTCTGATTGATAAACTGATTTTACCAATGTGCACAGAAACCATTTCTGCATCTTTTAAAGTCAAGATAATTTTTCTGAATCCAAATTCAGTGATTTCCAAAAATGCCCATCCCTATGTCATTTTAGGAAATTCCACTCCCTTTTACTTAAGAAGTCCAACTTCTCTTTCATTAAATTTAACTCTTTAAATTTAACTATCTCAACGGGGTTTAGTAATCCATTACTTGTGTGACCCTCAATGGTTCAGGGATACAGCTAGCCGTGGGCTCACAACTCCTTGTGACTCGGAACAACAATTTCCGACTTACCCATCGAATCATGGTAAGAGCGCCTAGAAACATCGCCCCATGATTCCCTAGGTATCACTGATAGTGCCTGCAAGAACCAGTAGATTTTGGTTAGCGTACAGTACGGTCCCTTCATCCATATATCCCGATCGAATCAACAACCATTGGTGCCTCGAGAGTCGTTCGAGATTCGATAACTATGCATTACATCTTGGAGATCAAATAGTGACATCGCATGTGTTACTAGGAAAACCGAGTAACCTAAAACACATCATGTACTCTTGCCAAAGATTCGTCACACTAATATCTCCTCATATCGCATAGGATATCCACACTCGCAAGTATGTGGTGAATCTTTGACAACAAAGCATCGACTCCTATATGTGTCGTAACTGTACCCAATCCCGACACCTGATGACCCCAATAGAGTCGGTAAACTAGTCAAAGTACAGTACTAGCATATAGAGTCTCAATGATGTTTCAATTAGTAAGGACTAATGGTGCACAACCAAAACCGGAGACTTTATCCACTCGATAAGTGATAACCACTTGGAAAGTCCGAATAGGGTAGTTCGATCATTCATCATATGAATATCCATTTGCATGCTTTGAACATCTCCATGTCCATTACCAATGAAACGTGGTACTTAGCATCACAAATGCTAGTCTCAATCTCGAGAGATCCTTATCCTTATTAGCGGACGGCTCAATTGACTAGAAACTGTTTAGAATATACAGTGACTATAAGATGTGTTTCATAATAGTGATCTCTCTTTATTCACTATCTCATATTACTTGCACTATAGTATATTTAAGGTCTTTATCAAAACAACAATAGTATATCACAATATAACAATATGAAGAAAGACAAAGAAAATGCCATTAATGAATGTAAATTATATTAAACAAAGATTGTTTATACATAGAGTCATAAAAGCCCTTAGCCACAAGTTGGCTAACCGGGCACCCACTCTTTCAATCTCCCACTTGCCCTAAAGCCAACTAGTCATACTACGTAATCCCATTGCTTTGCGATGTTTGTCAAACAATGGTCCTGGCAAGGGCTTAGTAAGTGGATCAGCGATATTGTCTGTAGAGGCCACTCTCTCGACAGTGATGTCTCCTCTTTCCACAATCTCTCGGATGATGTGGTGTTTCCTCAGTACGTGTTTGAATCTTTGATGAGACCTTGGTTCCTTTGCCAGAGCAACGGCACCAGTGTTGTCGCAGTACACCGGAACTGGACCAACAGCTTCAGAAATTACGCCCAACTCTTGGATGAAATTCCTCTTCCAAATGGCCTCTTTAGCAGCAGCTGATGCTGCAATGTATTCTGGCTCAGTGGTGGAATCCACTGTGGTGTCCTGCTTGGAACTCTTCTAAGAGACAGCACCGCCATTGAGCATGAATACAAATCCAGAGGTTGACTTCGAGTCATCCACGTCTCTTTGGAAGCTAGAGTCGGTATAGCCTTCCAATTTCAATTCTCTTCCTCCATAAACCATGAATATATTCTTAGTCCTTCTCAAGTACTTAAGAATATACTTCATGGCTTTCCAATGCATTTGACCGGGGTTGGTTTGATATCTGCTTGTGACACTCAGAGCAAAGGCTACATTCGGTCTGGTAGATATCATCCCATACATAATACTACCTATGGCTGACGCATATGGTATGTGTGTCATTTTCTCTATCTCTTCGTCAGTCTTGGGACACATAGACTTAGATAGAGAAACTCCATGACACATAGGTAGATGTCCTCTCTTGGACTCATCCATAGAAAACCTTTTCAATATGGTGTCGATGTAGGTTGCTTGAGTGATTCCTATCATTCTCTTAGATCTATCTCTATAGATCTGTATCTCTAGAATATAGGAGGCCTCACCCAAATCCTTCATCAAGAATCTACCTGATAACCATATCTTTGTTGACTGCAACATCCCTACGTCATTTCCAATGAGTACGATGTCATCAACATAAAGTACTAAGAACATCATCGCATCCTTAACTACTTTCTTGTACACGCACGGTTCCTCCGGGTTTTTGATGAAACCAAAGTCCTTTATTGTTTCATCAAATTTCTGGTTCCAACTTCTTGATGCTTGTTTGAGACCATAAATTGATCTCTGAAGCTTGCATACCTTATGCTCGCTTCCCATGGATGTGAATCCCTCGGGCTGCATCATATAGATTTCTTCCTTAATGTTTCCATTAAGAAATTCAGTCTTCACATCCATTTGCCATATCTCATAGTCATACCATGCTGCTATGGCAATAAGGATTCTTATGGACTTGAACATTGCGACTGGTGAAAAGGTTTCATCATAGTCAACTCCTTGTCTTTGAGTATAACCTTTTGCTACCAATCGTGCCTTGTAGGTTAGTACCTTGCCATCAGGCCCAAGTTTTCTCTTGTAGATCCATTTACACCCTATTGGAACAATTCCATCGGGAGGATCTACTAAAGACCAAACTTGGTTTGTATGCATCGAGTCTATTTTTGACTGCATAGCATCAAGCCATAAATTCGAATCCGCATCAGAAATTGCTTCCTTGAAGTTTCTTGGATCACATCCAATTTCGGGTTCACTTTGATCCCCTTCAAGAAGAAGACCATATCGAATAGGAGGTCTAGAAGTCCTCTCGGATCTCCTAGATGTAGGCGTGTCCACTGAAGGTTCTTGAGGTGTGGGATCGTTATTTTGTATCTCAGGTTCTTCTCAAATTTCTTAGAGTTCCATCATCTTGCCTTTCTTATCTAATAAAAACTCCTTCTCCATGAAGGTGGCATTCCTCGAAATAAACACTTTTGTTTCAGTAGGATGATAGAAATAATATCCGATTGAATTCTTCGGATATCCTACAAAATAACATAAGGTGGATCGACTATCCAACTTATCTCCCACTGTCTGCTTCACGTAAGCAGGACTTCCCCAAATCCTCAAGTACGAATACTTAGGAGCTTTGCCATTCCATAACTCGTATGGAGTTTTATTCACTGCTTTGGTGTGAATATTGTTCAACAACAACACCGTCGTTTCAAGTGCATAGCCCCAAAACGAAGGAGGGAGCTCAGTGAAGCTCATCATAGATCGAACCATGTCCAACAAAGTTCGATTGCGACGCTCCGAGACACCATTTAGCTGAGGTGTCATAGGAGGAGTCCACTGAGAGAGAATCTCATTCTCTTTTAGATAGCTCAAAAACTCGGTACTTAAGTATTCTCCACCTCGATCTGATCGAAGTGCTTTAATACTTCTACCTTGTTTGTTTTCTACTTCAGCATTGAATTCTTTGAACTTTTCAAATGATTCAGACTTATATTTCATTAAATATAAATACCCATACCTAGAATAATCATCAGTAAAGGTAATGAAGTAGGTGTGATCAAATTTAGTACCGATACTAAATGGTCCGCAAACATGTGTATGGATCAAATCCAACAGTTTTTTACTACGCTCAGGCTTTCCTTTGAAAGGAGATTTAGTCATTTTTCCTTTTAGGCAGGACTCACAAGTAGGTAGAGAGTTAATATCAGACATATCAAACATGTTCTCTCCCACTAGCTTGTTCATCCTCCTTGAGGAAATATGACCTAGCCTAGCATGTCAAAGGTTTGCCGGGTTTTGACTATCATTTTTCCTTTTATTTGTTGTTACCGGTTTATCAACATAATTAATTGGAACATCTTTTAATTTTAAGTTATATAGATCGTTTTTAAATTGTCCATTTTAAATCAAACATTCATTCTTGTAAATATTGCAAATCCCATTCGCAAATTTTCAAGAAATATCTTCTCTATCAAGAATAGAAAAAAAAATAATTTTTTAATGAAATATTGGTACAAATAAAAACATCTCTCTCAAAATATAGCTTAAAATTGTTTTTGCAAAATTAAAAAAATGTTTCCCATAGCTTTTGGATTCAACTCTGGAACCATTCCCGAGCCTTAACTGGGTCTCACCCATCCTAAGCTTACGACTTCTTGTCATCATCTGCAACTCATTGCAAATGTGAGATCTACATCTGGTATCCAATACCCAAGAAATAGTATTAAGTAAAACATTTATAAAATATATCCTTCGTAGTTCGTAACTACTCGATATACATTCTTTGCAGTTGCGCTTCCAGTAACCGGGTTTCTTGCAGTGATGGCAAACTTATTTAGACTTGTCCATCTTTGCATGTAACATTTGGCCTTGAGATCATGGTCCTACCATTTCTCTAGCTCGGCCAATCTTTCCGAAGTTACATCAGCCGGGGCTGTTTTCGGAGGAGCCTTTTCTAACACTTAGAAAATCTTTTTTGAGCTCAGGACAATCTTAACTTATGGAACCATTCCGTATAGTTTGCGCCAGAAAGTTTGTTTTGTTCGAGAATTGAAACATGTGGATTACGAAGATTCATCATAATGATATACTGAAATGAAACAGACAATAATCGATGATTGCTTAATTAATTTACTAAGACATAAAATATGACGAAATTTATTTTATGAATTTCACTCCCACTATTTTAACGGTTTCACTACCCTCTAGTGAAAACGGGAAACTAGTTTCCTTAGTGGGAACATGGAGTCCAATTGACAAACTATAGTCTCGAATAATATCAACCAACCATAATTTTCAAAAGGTAGAGCCCAATTGCTTCCAAAGCAACCCCCATGTTTTTACCTCATGTCCAATAAGGGCCCAATAATATGACGCCGTTTATTGTGACATGTCAAGATTATCCATCAATATTAAGTTGTGATGGACGGTCACCATGTGGATCCCCAATAATATGAGCCAATTCCATGGGAGTTCCACCCAACTTACAACATGTGTCGATCCAATGTACAGCTTTCCGACGAACGGGCCCCCCCAATAATATGAGCCGGACCGTGCCCGCGGGTAGCATCTCATACATTGATCGTTGATGGAAGGTAGGAACATTTAAACAATATTTAAATTCCCTTTTGTTTATCTTGATATCAATTTTAAATCATATTTAAAATGAGGGATTTTTAATTTTGAAAATTCGTCTCATCTTTTAAAGTTTGTATGCTTGCGGGATTCATACAATTTAGTCTAAACATGCATACAATAATAATATCATATATTATTTAAAGGATGATCGATCCCAATCACTAATCGACCCGTGGTTGCCAATCACGAGTCTAAGTCCAATCCTAGGTGATATGCAAGTATGTAATGCAATCCTATTACATTGAGCTTCCAATTTACATTTCTTCAGTCTTTATTGTCTGCTGGGCCCACCTTTGTCTTAAAATCTTTATTTCCCACTAAGTCTAATAAATTTACAATAAATTTCGATGACAAGTAGGGGATACATATTTAAGGGTGGGAACGGGCCATAAACCAGGCCCACTTTTTATTACAAATGACAATTCAAATTGGGCTATAAACCAAGCCCATTAATAAAACCCAACAACAATAAAACCAAATGTAAATAACCTAACATACACCTACCAAATTGGTAATGGCAATCGATCATCCTTTTATCCAATATTAATTCAATAATTAAATAATTTGATAACATGCAATGACATCATAATTAAAAAGATAAAATCAAATTTTATCTTATCCTTTCATAAGATCATATCTTATCATCAATTGTACCAAAATAATTAATTTTATAAAATCTAATTTAACGGATAAAATTTATAAATTTTCCAAAAATTCAAATTTATCCAAAAATCAATTTTAAAAATTTCGGACTCAAACAATTTAATCCGATGCCTCGTGGACCAATCAAAAAGTATTTTTGATCGGACCAAAAAACTAAAATTTCAAAAATTTCAAAAATTCAAAAAGTCAAAATTTTTAAATTTCTGGACTGCCCTGGACATTCCCGGGCAGCCCCGCCTCCACGTGGGACAGGGCTGCCCACGTGGAGGTGGGCAGCGTCGAGCGCTGCCTCAGGCAGCGACGCTCGCTGCCCGATTGCCCTTGTTTCAAATTTAATTTTAAAAATTTTCGTTTTGTTTCAAAAAACCGAGGCTAAAAATTTTGTACAATCGATTAATTTTAATCGTTTGATCAAAGATTACGACCTGACTCTTATACCACTGTTGGAACATGCGTTCTCTGATCACACGGATGTGATACCCGGAGCAGCGGAAGTTTTAAAAATTTTATTTTTTTTTCGATATGGAACGATTTCATATCGTGGGTATCAAATCTTAACGATTAAAATTGTTGCAAGTAAAAATAAAACACAATTAATATTTTTACCTTTTTAAGCTAAGGCTTGATTATGGACTCCAACAGAATTTGATCTGCTCTTCTTGTAAATCCCGGGAACCGATGACTATCACGATCAACCTCCGGAATTAAGTCCACGAATAGAAAACAGAAACCCTCTGATTGATTGCACTAGAAATCAATCAGATGTTTATCGTAGAGAATAAACAGATTTGATCTGTCAATTCAGAATGTAATTTTTCACAAAAATTACAGACTGAATTATCTCAAAAGGGACAGAGGAATTCGAAAATTCCCCTTGAAATATTATGCAGTATTTTCGAAAATTGCAAGAAAGAAAGCTTATGATTTTCGAACACTACACAGGTATTTATAGATAATTTTTAGACTAGATTAAGTTGTAATTGTATTAGGACTCTAACTCCTTAGGGCCCACAATCCATAACTTAAGCCCAACAAGCCAAGCCTGTTATTATAGAAATTAATATAAAATTCATCGTGACTCTGATTGATAAACTGATTTTACCAATGTGCACAGAAACCATTTCTGTATCTTTTAAAGTCAAGATAATTTTTCTGAATTCAAATTCAGTGATTTCCAAAAATGCCCATCCCTATGTCATTTTAGGAAATTCCACTCCCTTTTACTTAAGAAGTCCAACTTCTCTTTCATTAAATTTAACTCTTTAAATTTAACTATCTCAACGGGGTTTAGTAATCCATTACTTGTGTGACCCTCAATGGTTCAGGGATACAGCTAGCCGTGGGCTCACAACTCCTTGTGACTCGGAACAACAATTTACGACTTACCCATCGAATCATGGTAAGAGCGCCTAGCAACATCGCCCCATGATTCCCTAGTTATCACTGATAGTGCCTGCAAGAACCAGTAGATTTTGGTTAGCGTACAGTACGGTCCCTTCATCCATATATCCCGATCGAATCAACAACCATTGGTGCATCGAGAGTCGTTCGAGATTCGATAACTATGCATTACATCTTGGAGATCAAATAGTGACATCGCATGTGTTACTAGGAAAACCGAGTAACCTAAAACACATCATGTACTCTGGCCAGAGATTCGTCACACTAATATCTCCTCATATCGCATAGGATATCCACACTCGCAAGTATGTGGTGAATCTTTGACAACAAAGCATCGACTCCTATATGTGTCGTAACTGTACCCAATCCCGACACCTGATGACCCCAATAGAGTCGGTAAACTAGTCAAAGTACAGTACTAGCATATAGAGTCTCAATGATGTTTCAAGTAGTAAGGACTAATGGTGCACAACCAAAACCGGAGACTTTATCCACTCGATAAGTGATAACCACTTGGAAAGTCCGAATAGGGTAGTTCGATCATTCATCATATGAATATCCATTTGCATGCTTTGAACATCTCCATGTCCATTACCAATGAAACGTGGTACTTAGCATCACAAATGCTAGTCTCAATCTCGAGAGATCCTTATCCTTATTAGCGGACGACTCAATTGACTAGAAACTGTTTAGAATATACAGTGACTATAAGATGTGTTTCATAATAATGATCTCTCTTTATTCATTATCTCATATTACTTGCACTATAGTATATTTAAGGTCTTTATCAAAACAACAATAGTATATCACAATATAACAATATGAAGAAAGACAAAGAAAATGCCATTAATGAATGTAAATTATATTAAACAAAGATTGTTTATACATAGAGTCATAAAAGCCCTTAGCCACAAGTTGGCTAACCGGGCACCCACTCTTTCAATCTCCCACTTGCCCTAAAGCCAACTAGTCATACTACGTAATCCCATTGCTTTGCGATGTTTGTCAAACAATGGTCCTGGCAAGGGCTTAGTAAGTGGATCAGCGATATTGTCTGTAGAGGCCACTCTCTCGACAGTGATGTCTCCTCTTTCCACAATCTCTCGGATGATGTGGTATTTCCTCAGTACGTGTTTGAATCTTTGATGAGACCTTGGTTCCTTTGCCAGAGCAACGGCACCAGTGTTGTCGCAGTACACCGGAACTGGACCAACAGCTTCAGAAATTACGCCCAACTCTTGGATGAAATTCCTCATCCAAATGACCTCTTTAGCAGCAGCTGATGCTGCAATGTATTCTGCCTCAGTGGTGGAATCCGCTGTGGTGTCCTGCTTGGAACTCTTCTAAGATACAGCACCGCCATTGAGCATGAATACAAATCCAGAGGTTGACTTCGAGTCATCCATGTCTCTTTGGAAGCTAGAGTCGGTATAGCCTTCCAATTTCAATTCTCTTCCTCCATAAACCATGAATATATTCTTAGTCCTTCTCAAGTACTTAAGAATATACTTCATGGCTTTCCAATGCATTTGACCGGGGTTGGCCTGATATCTGCTTGTGACACTCAGAGCAAAGGCTACATTCGGTCTGTTAGATATCATCCCATACATAATACTACCTATGGCTGACGCATATGGTATGTGTGTCATTTTCTCTATCTCTTCGTCAGTCTTGGGACACATAGACTTAGATAGAGAAACTCCATGACACATAGGTAGATGTCCTCTCTTGGACTCATCCATAGAAAACCTTTTCAATATGGTGTCGATGTAGGTTGCTTGAGTGATTCCTATCATTCTCTTAGATCTATCTCTATAGATCTGTATCCCTAGAATATAGGAGGCCTCACCCAAATCCTTCATCAAGAATCTACCTGATAACCATATCTTTGTTGACTGCAACATCCCTACGTCATTTCCAATGAGTAGGATGTCATCAACATAAAGTACTAAGAACATCATCGCATCCTTAACTATTTTCTTGTACACGCACGGTTCCTCCGGGTTTTTGATGAAACCAAAGTCCTTTATTGTTTCATCAAATTTCTGGTTCCAACTTCTTGATGCTTGTTTGAGACCATAAATTGATCTCTGAAGCTTGCATACCTTATGCTCGCTTCCCATGGATGTGAATCCCTCGGGCTGCATCATATAGATTTCTTCCTTAATGTTTCCATTAAGAAATTCAGTCTTCACATCCATTTGTCATATCTCATAGTCATACCATGCTGCTATGGCAATAAGGATTCTTATGGACTTGAACATTGCGACTGGTGAAAAGGTTTCATCATAGTCAACTCCTTGTCTTTGAGTATAACCTTTTGCTACCAATCGTGCCTTGTAGGTTAGTACCTTGCCATCAGGCCCAAGTTTTCTCTTGTAGATCCATTTACACCCTATTGGAACAATTCCATCGGGAGGATCTACTAAAGACCAAACTTGGTTTGTATGCATCGAGTCTATTTTTGACTGCATAGCATCAAGCCATAAATTCGAATCCGCATCAGAAATTGCTTCCTTGAAGTTTCTTGGATCACATCCAATTTCGGGTTCACTTTGATCCCCTTCAAGAAGAAGACCATATCGAATAGGAGGTCTAGAAGTCCTCTCGGATCTCCTAGATGTAGGCGTGTCCACTGAAGGTTCTTGAGGTGTGGGAACGTTATTTTGTATCTCAGGTTCTTCTCAAATTTCTTAGAGTTCCATCATCTTGCCTTTCTTATCTAATAAAAACTCCTTCTCCATGAAGGTGGCATTCCTCGAAATAAACACTTTTATTTCAGTAGGATGATAGAAATAATATCCGATTGAATTCTTCGGATATCCTACAAAATAACATAAGGTGGATCGACTATCCAACTTATCTCCCACTGTCTGCTTCACGTAAGCAGGACTTCCCCAAATCCTCAAGTACGAATACTTAGGAGCTTTGCCATTCCATAACTCGTATGGAGTTTTATTCACTGCTTTGGTGTGAACATTGTTCAACAACAACACCGCCGTTTCAAGTGCATAGCCCCAAAACGAAGGAGGGAGCTCAGTGAAGCTCATCATAGATCGAACCATGTCCAACAAAGTTCGATTGCGACGCTCCGAGACACCATTTAGCTGAGGTGTCATAGGAGGAGTCCACTGAGAGAGAATCTCATTCTCTTTTAGATAGCTCAAAAACTCGGTACTTAAGTATTCTCCACCTCGATCTGATCGAAGTGCTTTAATACTTCTACCTTGTTTGTTTTCTACTTCAGCATTGAATTCTTTGAACTTTTCAAATGATTCAGACTTATATTTCATTAAATATAAATACTCATACCTAGAATAATCATCAGTAAAGGTAATGAAGTAGGTGTGATCAAATTTAGTACCGATACTAAATGGTCCGCAAACATGTGTATGGATCAAATCCAACAGTTTTTTACTACGCTCAGGCTTTCCTTTGAAAGGAGATTTAGTCATTTTTCCTTTTAGGCAGGACTCACAAGTAGGTAGAGAGTTAATATCAGACATATCAAACATGTCCTCTCCCACTAGCTTGTTCATCCTCCTTGAGGAAATATGACCTAGCCTAGCATGCCAAAGGTTTGCCGGGTTTTGACTATCATTTTTTCTTTTATTTGTTGTTACCGGTTTATCAACATAATTAATTGGAACGTCTTTTAATTTTAATTTATATAGATCGTTTTTAAATTGTCCATTTTAAATCAAACATTCATTCTTGTAAATATTGCAAATCCCATTCGCAAATTTTCAAGAAATATCTTCTTTATCAAGAATAGAAAAAAAAATAATTTTTTAATGAAATATTGGTACAAATAAAAACATCTCTCTCAAAATATAGCTTAAAATTGTTTTTGCAAAATTAAAAAAATGTTTCCCATAGCTTTTGGATTCAACTCTGGAACCATTCCCGAGCCTTAACTGGGTCTCACCCATCCTAAGCTTACGACTTCTTGTCATCATCTGCAACTCATTGCAAATGTGAGATCTACATCTGGTATCCAATACCCAAGAAATAGTATTAAGTGAAACATTTATAAAATATATCCTTTGTAGTTCGTAACTACTCGATATACATTCTTTGCAGTTGCGCTTCCAGTAACCGGGTTTCTTGCAGTGATGGCAAACTTATTTAGACTTGTCCATCTTTGCATGTAACATTTGGCCTTGAGATCATGGTCCTACCATTTCTCTAGCTCGGCCAATCTTTCCGAAGTTACATCAGCCGGGGCTGTTTTCGGAGGAGCCTTTTCTAACACTTAGAAAATCTTTTCTGAGCTCAAGACAATCTTAACTTATGGAACCATTCCGTATAGTTTGCGCCAGAAAGTTTGTTTTGTTCGAGAATTGAAACATGTGGATTACGAAGATTCATCATAATGATATACTGAAATGAAACAGACAATAATCGATGATTGCTTAATTAATTTACTAAGACATAAAATATGACGAAATTTATTTTATGAATTTCACTCCCACTATTTTAACGGTTTCACTACCCTCTAGTGAAAACGGGAAACTAGTTTCCTTAGTGGGAACATGGAGTCCAATTGACAAACTATAGTCCCGAATAATATCAGCCAACCATAATTTTCAAAAGGTAGAGCCCAATTGCTTCCAAAGCAACCCCCATGTTTTTACCTCATGTCCAATAAGGGCCCAATAATATGACGCCGTTTATTGTGACATGTCAAGATTATCCATCAATATTAAGTTGTGATGGACGGTCACCATGTGGATCCCCAATAATATGAGCCAATTCCATGGGAGTTCCACCCAACTTACAACATGTGTCGATCCAATGTACAGCTTTCCGACGAACGGGCCCCCCCCAATAATATGAGCCGGACCGTGCCCGCGGGTAGCATCTCATACATTGATCGTTGATGGAAGGTAGGAACATTTAAACAATATTTAAATTCCCTTTTGTTTATCTTGATATCAATTTTAAATCATATTTAAAATGAGGGATTTTTAATTTTGAAAATTCGTCTCATCTTTTAAAGTTTGTATGCTTGCGGGATTCATACAATTTAGTCTAAACATGCATACAATAATAATATCATATATTATTTAAAGGATGATCGATCCCAATCACTAATCGACCCGTGGTTGCCAATCACGAGTCTAAGTCCAATCCTAGGTGATATGCAAGTATGCAATGCAATCCTATTACATTGAGCTTCCAATTTACATTTTTTCAGTCTTTATTGTCTGCTGGGCCCACCTTTGTCTTAAAATCTTTATTTCCCACTAAGTCTAATAAATTTACAATAAATTTCGATGACAAGTAGGGGATACATATTTAAGGGTGGGAACGGGCCATAAACCAGGCCCACTTTTTATTACAAATGACAATTCAAATTGGGCTATAAACCAAGCCCATTAATAAAACCCAACAACAATACAACCAAATGTAAATAACCTAACATACACCTACCAAATTGGTAATGGCAATCGATCATCCTTTTATCCAATATTAATTCAATAATTAAATAATTTGATAACATGCAATGGCATCATAATTAAAAAGATAAAATCAAATTTTATCTTATCCTTTCATAAGATCATATCTTATCATCAATTGTATCAAAATAATTAATTTTATAAAATCTAATTTAACGGATAAAATTTATAAATTTTCCAAAAATTCAAATTTATCCAAAAATCAATTTTAAAAATTTCGGACTCAAACAACTTAATCCGATGCCTCGTGGACCAATCAAAAACAATTTTTGATCGGACCAAAAAACTAAAATTTCAAAAATTTCAAAAATTCAAAAAATCAAAATTTTTAAATTTCTGGACTGCCCTGGACATTCCCGGGCAGCCCCGCCTCCACGTGGGACAGGGCTGCCCACGTGGAGGTGGGCAGCGTCGAGCGCTGCCTCAGGCAGCGACGCTCGCTGCCCGATTGCCCTTGTTTCAAATTTAATTTTAAAAATTTTCGTTTTGTTTCAAAAAACCGAGGCTAAAAATTTTGTACAATCGATTAATTTTAATCGTTTGATCAAAGATTACGACCTGGCTCTTATACCACTGTTGGAACATGCGTTCTCTGATCACACGGATGTGATACCCGGAGCAGCGGAAGTTTTAAAAATTTTATTTTTTTTTTCGATATGGAACGATTTCATATCGTGGGTATCAAATCTTAACGATTAAAATTGTTTCAAGTAAAAATAAAACACAATTAATATTTTTACCTTTTTAAGCTAAGGCTTGATTATGGACTCCAACAGAATTTGATCTGCTCTTCTTGTAAATCCCGGGAACCGATGACTATCACGATCAACCTCCGGAATTAAGTCCACGAATAGAAAACAGAAACCCTATGATTGATTGCACTAGAAATCAATCAGATGTTTATCGTAGAGAATAAACAGATTTGATCTGTCAATTCAGAATGTAATTTTTCACAAAAATTACAGACTGAATTATCTCAAAAGGGACAGAGGAATTCGAAAATTCCCCTTGAAATATTATGTAGTATTTTCGAAAATTGCAAGAAAGAAAGCTTATGATTTTCGAACACTACACATGTATTTATAGATAATTTCTAGACTAGATTAAGTTGTAATTTTATTAGGACTCTAACTCCTTAGGGCCCACAATCCATAACTTAAGCCCAACAAGCCAAGCCTGTTATTATAGAAATTAATATAAAATTCATCGTGACTCTGATTGATAAACTGATTTTACCAATGTGCACAGAAACCATTTCTGCATCTTTTAAAGTCAAGATAATTTTTCTGAATCCAAATTCAGTGATTTCCAAAAATGCCCATCCCTATGTCATTTTAGGAAATTCCACTCCCTTTTACTTAAGAAGTCCAACTTCTCTTTCATTAAATTTAACTCTTTAAATTTAACTATCTCAACGGAGTTTAGTAATCCATTACTTGTGTGACCCTCAATGGTTCAGGGATACAGCTAGTCGTGGGCTCACAACTCCTTGTGACTCGGAACAACAATTTCCGACTTACCCATCAAATCATGGTAAGAGCGCCTAGAAACATCGCCCCATGATTCCCTAGGTATCACTGATAGTGCCTGCAAGAACCAGTAGATTTTGGTTAGCGTACAGTACGATCCCTTCATCCATATATCCCGATCGAATCAACAACCATTGGTGCATCGAGAGTCGTTCGAGATTCGATAACTATGCATTACATCTTGGAGATCAAATAGTGACATCGCATGTGTTACTAGGAAAACCGAGTAACCTAAAACACATCATGTACTCTGGCCAGAGATTCGTCACACTAATATCTCCTCAGATCGCATAGGATATCCACACTCGCAAGTATGTGGTGAATCCTTGACAACAAAGCATCGACTCCTATATGTGTCGTAACTGTACCCAATCCCGACACCTGATGACCCTAATAGAATCGGTAAACGAGTCAAAGTACAGTACTAGCATATAGAGTCTCAATGATGTTTCAAGTAGTAAGGACTAATGGTGTACAACCAAAACCGCGGACTTTATCCACTCGATAAGTGATAACCACTTGGAAAGTCCGAATAGGGTAGTTCAATCATTCATCATATGAATATCCATTTGCATGCTTTGAACATCTCCATGTCCATTACCAATGAAACGTGGTATTTAGCATCACAAATGCTAGTCTCAATCTCGAGCGATCCTTATCCTTATTAGCGGACGGCTCAATTGACTAGGAACTGTTTAGAATATACAGTGACTATAAGATGTGTTTCATAATAGTGATCTCTCTTTATTCACTATCTCATCTTACTTGCACTATAGTATATTCAAGGTCTTTATCAAAACAACAATAGTATATCAAAATATAACAATATGAAGAAAGACAAAGAAAATGCCATTAATGAATGTAAATTATATTAAACAAAGATTGTTTATACATAGAATCATAAAAGCCCTTAGCCACAAGTTGGCTAACCGGGCACCCACTCTTTCACATGTTAGATTGAGTTGAATTGTTGTTGGAAGTTGGAAAGCTTGCCCTGTTTCTGATTTTTTTTCTGATCCCAGGGTTTGCTCGATCCTGGAATTTTATAGGATCGAGCGCGGCACTTTTATTTTTCTCGGCAGAGAATTTAGAATTATGGTGCGCTCGATCCTGGATTTTTCTAGGATCGAGCGCAGTACTGTTCACTTAAAAAAAATAAAAAAATTCTTCCTTCCTTTTCTTTTGGCTTTGATTAATGATGTTTATTTATTGATTATTCGTTATTAGCCGATTAGAATCGAGGTCTCACAGTACTAATCTCAATATTCAGTCGGGTAGACTTAGCAGGTGGAAAATATTTCGCTAGAAATTTCACTGCCATATCTTCCCAAGTAATATTGCTTCCCAACGACAGTGATTGCAACCAACTCCGTGCCTGATCCCTGAGAGAAAACAAAAATAAACGCAGTTTAATTATATCCTTAGAAACTCCATTCATTTTTACCATATCCGTAATCCAAAAATGTCTTCATATGAAGATGTGGATCAGCAGTAGCACTTCCATTAAACTGGTTCTGCTAAATCATGTTAATCAATGCGGGTTTAAGCTCGAAGTCGTTGGCATTAATGGTTCCCCGAGCAATTCCAGAGTAATGAGCTTGAATAGTAGGCCGAAAGTGGTCTCTAATTGACACCAAGGGAGCCTGTTGTGCATTATCTTAAGCCATATTCTTTAAATCTTCCCTTATTAGTTTTCTCAAAGCTCTTGTAGTTTGTTCGATCTTCGGATCAAACAATAAAGAATCAACACTTTGAGATCTTCGCATAAAGTGCAGTCAAGAAGAATAAAACAAATTAAAAATTAAAAATAATATATAGAGAAATCCAAATTAAAATCTAGACTAATTGGTAACAAGACTAATATAAAATCAATAAAAATACTCCCCAACAACGGCACCAAAAACTTGTGACGTAATTTTATGCTTGCAAGCGCATGATTATCAAGTTTTAGTAAAAAATGAGTAGAGTATCGTTTTCACGAGGAGTATACTTAAAAATTATATCAATACTTGTAATTAGAATAGTCCAAACTTTATTTAGAAAATTAAATAGAGAATTTTTCTTCAAAATTAAATAAATAATAGAAACTAGCAAGCCAACCGCACAGTTTAAAGGATTATCAATGAGAGAAAAACTTCTAGAGAATTTGATTTCACTTGGTTTTAACAACGACTACTTTTAATTAATTAATGTTCATGAATTCCTTTCATTTAATAGCCAAAAACACTTAATTGTTTTTATTTCCCTCTCCCGAGAAACAAATAAAATATATCAATTAAGATTCAATTATAATATTTCTATTAAAAATCTAGTCTCACTGATATGTGATAAAATATGTTTTTGCAAAAGCTCTGTTAAATTTATACACTTTTCCGCGCTATATAATAAATAAAAATATTTTTTCTAATGATCCTACTCAAAATACTCTCTCCCGAACAATGATTTCAATAAATACAAAAATTCAATTTATGGCTAGTAAATTGAAAGACAAACAATTCCAGAAAACACAATTAAATTATGGAAATTTAATCACATAAAATCAAAAATTTGTAGAAGTGTCTACATCAAACAACATCATCCTCTAGACTAGAAAAGTTTAGTTCATTCAAATTAATGCAAAAACCAATCATGTTCTCAAAACTCAACATAAAATCAAAAAGTTTAAAAGATAAGAGTAAGAATAACAAAGATATTATGTCGTGTCCGGTTGATGCAATCTTCTTCTTTGTTCTAGCTTTTTCTTCCAATCGAGTACATATTTCTCTCCAAATTCTCCAAAGTAGGCATGTGAATTCCTCTCCAAAAGCAGGCGGCTGTTCTACTAATTATGTGCATTAAAATCCCTTTATATATGCTTCCAATCCAATAAATAAAAGCCCATAAAAATCTTAAAGTTTCCTTCCCAAAAAAAATCAGAATTATGAATTTTTGTGACTGCGCGGCCGCGCCACTCCACCAGCACGGGCGCGCAGCATTCTCAATTTTTTATTTTTCAAATTTCTTCACCTAGCTCAAGCGCGCTACAGGTTCGAATTCCATCTTTTTTTCTTTCTTTCTTTTGATCTGTTCTTGCTTTCTACCATCTTTTCCATGTTCTTTTTAGCACATATCAACACAAAATCATTATTTTCTTCTTTTCTTGCATTTAACAAAAACAAAAACCAATTGTACGCGATATCTCTTGATACATCACAAAAATTAAATTAAATTATATATAAATTAAGTTCATAAAATGCACTTTTCACAATGCGATAGAAGATATAGTGTAGATGTATCTTACTTTTGTTAGAGGACTGACTAATGTTAACAAGATTAATGGTGCGTATCCATAACTAGTTGATATTCAGGATGGATATCAGAAGAATATTATCAATATCCAGTTAGTAGCTATTGTGATAATCGACAGCACTTGGAGATTTGTTGGTGTCTTAGGGATTGCATAGTAACTTTATAGTAAGTTGACATAATTTATGGATGATCAGTTAAATTGACATTCGAAGTTGTCTAATGATTAGAGATTTAGACTAATTTTTATTTTGTTCAAGTTGATTCTTTGTAATCATTTGTCAGGACGAGATTTCTGATAGTCGTGTTGTTTAAGATTTTAGAGGACTATGGAATTGCAGTTAGTAGACAGTTATCAAAAATTTTATTTCAGCGCTTGCTGGGATTCTTGATAGCAGCATATGGAGTTAGGACCGAGCTTAGGTTCTAAGCTTGTCATTTGAGCTTTGATGAGATTCATCTAGGATAGACCATGCAGATATTAACGAGCTTTGTATTGTCGAAAGATATTCGAACCGATACTTTCGAATCAAAGCTATCAACAAATGTGATAAGTTGGTCTATGTTACGTTCTCGGGATTACCTTAGATTTCGAGGACAAAATATTTAAAGGGGGGAGAATGTAGTGACCCGTATCTAGAATTAAAGATTATGTAGTAATTAATCAAGTAATCATGCATAAGAGAGGTAAAAAATGATTAAGGGATTTTTAAATGGGTTCAAGAAATTGAGAAATGGATCCAGAACGATCGAAATTGTCCTAGTAAGAGCTTTGATCTTCAAGTAGATCGGAAGATCCGAACAGGGTCCGGAAGGTCAGAACAGATCGGAGCCATAGTTACAGTTCGGAAGCTCTGGGGAGTTCTGAAGCTCCAAACTGTGATCGGAAGCTCCGATCGTCACCAAATTCCAGTTGTCCGAAATATTATGTAAGCAGTGACGTCATCGAGATCGGAAGCTCCGAAGTGGATCGGAAGCTCCAATCGAACTATCGGCAGAAGGAAGGACACGTGGTTGGCTGAGAGAGATCGGAAGCAGGTATTGAACTTTTTGATGGGATCGGAAGCTCCGATCGTGCGATCAGAGGTTTCGAATTTTTTCTATATATAGGGGTGCTGAGGCTCATTCCTATTCGCTCATTTTCCTCTCCTCTCTCTCGTTCCTAGCTTTTTCTAGTCGATTTTATGGCTTTTTAGGCATCCTACTGGAAAGTCGGGAGTGGCAGAGCGCTACGGGGATAGTAGCAGAGCTGTGCCTAAGGTTTGGGGATATCACCATCAATGGGCTAACGACGGACGCAGATATGGTTCGAGTACCCTAAAAATATTAGGGATTATGTAATAGATTAGTTAAGGATTTTAAAGCATAATAGATGATGCATGCGTATTTTGCATTGTAGTGTTGGATGGTAGGTTTGGAACCTAGATGGATGCTTCTAGGACAACCTTAATAAGGTACATCAGTAATCACTGAGATTTCAAGCAGGTATGCATGCTTATGTGTTGCATTTATGTGTCATGATTTTCATGTTATTGCATGGATATAGTATGCGGAATTTGCATGTCATATTGTGCATGTGGTTCCTTGAGATGAGCTGTATAGGGTCGCTCAGCCCTTTTGTTTGGACGTTGTGACATTGATGGTCCTGCCAACCGACGGGTTGCACCGACTCTAGTAATCAGGGGACATTTTAGATCTACGTCCAGTTAGGAGTGAGTAGATGTACCCAGTGGTTTGATTCTCTTGTCGGTAATGCTCATATCCTAGGCGCCAATCTGAGCAGTTTGAATTTGTATATTTTAGATATGGATACCCAGACATTATATTTTGTATGCATTATATTTGTATGTTTACACGTACTTGCTCATTGGGCTTTAGCACTCACGTCTAATGTTTTCTGTTTTCTGGACAACCCATTCGACGTACAGTTACAGGTATTGCATGAGGACTTGGGATTAAGTTGGTGTGCAATCAAGAGCTGCAGGAGTAGTATCTAGGTTGTTGTATTAATTGGTTTTTATCTAGGTGTATTCTTCCGGTCTAGTATTTATTTAAGTTTGCAATTTATCTCTGATTAATGTTTATCGCATGCTTATTTATGCTTTAACCTCTGATTAGTAGTTGATCTGGGTTGGGTCACTACATTTATACAAATAAAATCACTCACAATTTTTTTTTTCACACAAAGTATGGAATAGCTTATGCTTTGTGGTTTATGTATATCAAACTCACATGTATAAACTTGAATGCACTTTCAAATCGACTCATGTACACTACATAGAATAAAGAAAAGTTGTCGTGAAGATTGGAATAGACTTGATGCCCAAGGATCAATAAAGGAAAAAAAAATGATTGACCACAAGTATTTTTTAATATTTCGGATCTCACATTTTTTTGGCCGATTTTTTAAAATTTCAAGTTTTTTATAACTTGTAGCAAAATAAACAACGAAACTTGGGCAACAAAATAGAAAAAAAAAATGAACGTATACAGTTAACAGGAAGTAGACTCAAAAGAAGAACGAAGAACGAAGAACAAAGAACAAAGAACAAAGATTAAGAATCAAAGATATTCAAACTATAACTTGTTTCAAAATCTTTGTTCTTAATACCAAACGATAAGAATTTTTAATGGCATGAATAGAAAACACGATTATTGATGTAAATCGTGCCCTGATGTGGTGATATTGTCTTATATTTATTTTAGTTAATTTGTATGATTAGGAGAATTTACAATGATTAAATGCATTGTATAGTTCCTAATTATTGTTTTTGGTTTGATCTAGGAGAAGAAAGAGAATGAGCAAAAGGTAGATGAATTTGAGAGGAAAAAGATGGAAAAGATATTGTGCAAGAATGAATTACGGAACAACAATGATAAAAACTATTTTTGATGTTTGAGAGATCCAAATCCGATCTCCACCTTTTAAAATGAAGTTTAAGATGTTTTGAAGCTGCTGTCCAAATTTCAACTCGATCTGACGGCTAGAACTTGAGATATTAATTTTTCAAGAAAACTGCGTGCTGGAAGGGAGGTATGCACGGACCCAGGCACGGACCTGGCATGGGGTCCGTGCATGTGGCAAAATTTTAAAATTTGGGATAGAAAGTTGCTCGCTCGATCGGTAACTTTTGACCGATCGAGCGAGATGCGGATTTCGGGAATTATATTTTAAAAAGCAAACTTTTGTGGGAAGGACTCTAGCCTTAATTATAATATATTATCTTGATTTTTAGATCTGGGAATCAGTTTTGAGACGGCTAGAAGGGAGAAGAATTCTTTGGCGGCTTGGTTTTATCTTTCTTGTTCTTATATTTAATTTCTTCTTTAATTCTTCTAAGTTTTATTCTTGGTTGATGAAGACAAACCCTTTGAAATTTATTTATCTCATGAGATTTTGATTTTCATTGTTTGATTTTATTTGAGTATCGAGATTTGTTTGGAATTGATTGTTAAGTTTGTGTGTTTGATTATTGGATTGATCACCTGATGTTTTTTTTCATACAACCTGGAGCTAAATTAGATATCAAATCCATAATTGTTTGATCCCTCTAATTTGTTAAGCAACTATGATTAATAATTTTCGCTTGCGATTTGTTAATTCGTAGGAACATCTCTTGACTAGATTAAATATAATCGCTTGTGTTTGTGTTGTCTAGATTCATCAATTTCACTAGTTTGAATGCTACCTTGGGTTTAAACCTTAATCGCTTGTATTTTGGTTAATTCATTGGTAAAGGTTAATTTATAAAGCTTGTGTCTAATTAACTAAAATTAAGGTGAAATAGGAATTAAATTTTCAATGATGAATATTCAATAAGAATTAATTATTTTTAAAGAATCGATGATCGAGTGAATAACTTCAAGGGTGTAGTCGACTGATACCAAGACTTGTTAATTTATTGATTTCTCATATTCTTAATCTTGCATGCTAGTGATAAAATTTATTTTATTTGTTTTTAATTATTAGTAGTTAATTTTAAAGTCCAAAAATCTCCTTTTCATTTATTTTCAGTATTTTTAAAAACACAATAAATTGCACCTTCCTCGTTGGAATGATCTCTACTCTCGCTACTACATGTTTATTTAGTTGAACTGAGTTGGGTTAAGTTGGGCATGATACGACTAAGCGCTAACATGCCCTCAATTCAATAACAAAAGATTCAAAGTATTGTCCCGATCTTGAAACAAGTAACTGATTTATGAAATTCACCCCTAGTTTAAGAAAACTAGTAACAAATAATCGCGATAAAAACAATCGAATTCAAAGAAACCTTAAAAGAACTTATCTTTGATAATCCACGATGAAAATTAAATCACAAACGCCACAAAATGTTAAACTTTGATAAGTTTGATTTTTGGATCACAAAGCAAAGCCTTGGCAAAAATTCTAGATAGGATTTTTAAGAGAGTTCAATAATAATCAATATCAATAATGAATAATGAATAATCTATTGTGTTTTTGTGGTATTACATATTTATAATACCAAAATATAACAAAAATAAGTTTTCTAGTAGAATTAGACTATAATTTTCCTAGTTGGAATATACTCCAAAGGATGTGATATTCTTTGATTTCATGCATCTTGATCTTCTTGCACTTCTTGATATTCTTTGACTTGAAATATTGCCTCTAATGCTTATTATACTAGAAAACCTATCTAAAATAGTTATATGGTAAATCTTGGGCCATATCAAATACTTAATAAAATAAACCCTAATATTAAACTAAATATACTTAATTGAGGCTCTTAAAATAACAAAATATTACTAAATTATATAATAATCAAGCCCAATAACTTGAACTTTCATGAAATCTTTCAAGGTCTTTAATTTCTTCAAATTGTCATCATCTTAAAGTGCCTCCTTAAATCTCTTGCTTCGACCCCTCGTTATTGGCCCTTTTGGTAGCTCCAATGGATCCCAAGCCTTCTTGGCAACTTTATCAACTTGGGAACATTCCATGACCACATCAGACTTCTTTTTTGTAATTTGACGTTCAAAAATGAACTCTTGACATCCATTTGATAGACTTTATCATAGAGAATGGTCATCGTAGATTTGATCTGCATAGGTTTATTCAAATAGGACCTAAGTTATTGGTCGGCAATGATACTCCCGTAGGGGTTGATGATTGGATGGAGAAAATGGAGCACTATTTTTTATCTTTCCATTGCTCGGAGGAGCAGAAGATGGAAGCCAATGAGTTCATATTAGAGGGACAAACATGCAAGTGGTGGAGATCTATGTTCACGTCCGTGTTGGTTGAGTGAGGGCGTGTCACCTAGAAAGTGAGACACAATTTTGTTTCTTACTATACTATGACACTAGGTTATTCCCCAAGTAGAAACATCCTCCCAAAGTGCTTTTTCTCTCATATAAATCCCCAGCCCAATCCGCATTACTAAACCCTACCAAATTCGAATTGGTTTCTTTAGTGTACCACAAACTCAAATTCAAAGTTCCTGCCACATATTTCAGTATACGTTTTACGGCCTTTAAATGAGTAACTTTTGGGTTAGACTGGTATCTAGCACACAGACAAACACTAACATGATACCAGGTCTAGTAGCACTCAAATACAAAAGACTCTCAATCATGCTTCTGTAGAGGGTGTTGTCAACACCTTCGGAAACATCCTCCCTAGACAATTTTTCATTAGAACCCATAGGTGTACGCATGTGTTTAGTGTTGTCATTCAGAAACGTTTTTGCCAAATTTTTAGCATACTTGCTTTGGCACAGAAATATACCATCATGCATTTGTGTCACTTGCAATCCCAAAAAATAGGTTAACTCACCAACCATGCTCATCTCAAATGTAGAAGACATGCACTTCACAAAATCATCAACAAGTTTATCATTTGAAGCACAAAAGATTATATCATCTACATAAACTTGGCAGATTAAAATATTACCTTGAGACTTTTGCACAAATAAAGTCTTATCAACTTCACCTCTTTTGAAGCCAATATTGAGCAAGTACTCGGTTAATCTTCCATGCCATGCACGTGGTGCTTGCTTCAATCCATACAATGCCTTTTTCAATTTAAACACATAATCAAGATGATTTGGATCCTCAAACCCTTTAGGTTGTTTCACATAAACTTTTTCATTTAGGATCCCATTCAAAAAGACACTTTTTACATCCATTTGAAAAAGTTTCATTCCCATATTACATGAAATAGCAAGCAGAAGTCAGACTGACTCAATGCGGGCTACAGGAGCAAAGGTTTCATCAAAATCCACCCCCTCAACCTGTGTATACCTTTGAGCTACCAACCTAGCTTTATTTTTTATGATGTTTCCCGACTCATCGGTTTTATTCTTGAAAATCCATTTAGTCCCTATAACATTACCATGAGCTGGACACGGTACTAAGTACCAAACATCATTTCTAACAAATTGTTCTAACTCTTCATGCACAACATTGACCCAAAATTCATCTTTTAAAGCTTCTTCAACCTTTTTGGGTTCAATGTTTGACACAAAACAAGAAAATCTTACTTGAGAATACGTAGAGCTCATGCACATCAACCCTGCCATCTTTCGATAATCCATTTTCTCTTTCCTTTGAGTTTGCATGTTTCCATGTACATCTCCAATGACTTGTGAGGTTGGATGGTTCTTCTGAATTTTGCTTGGAATATTCTTTCCAACTTCATTCACCTCACTGTCCTCGTCATTAACCTCATCATTAAGCTATCCATCTTTTGTTTCTGGAATTTCTGTGAGACCTCGGTTCTAAACATCTAAGTATGGAGTAACTAACAAGCAAGCAAGAAAAGCCATGAACATTTTTTTTAAAAGCCGCGTGGCCACGCCTCACCCGACGCGGCCGCACATGATGCCCTGGCTCACACGCGGGCGCGCCCTCCTCGTGACGCTCTGCCCGGGAAGGGGCTCAGGCCGCGCGGGCGCGTCGCCCTGGCTGCTCCGGATATGAAAAATTTGTAAGAGTGGGTGCCCAGTGAGCCAACTGTGTGGCTATGGGCTTTGTTGACTCTTTGTATAAACAATCTTTTGTTTAATATTATTTACACTTTTATGGCAATGACTTTATATTACTTCATATTGTTATATTGTGATATACTATTGTTGTTTTGATAAAGACCTTGAATATACTATAGTGTATGTAAGATGTGGTAGAACATGGAGATGTCTATCATGAAATACATCTTATAGTCACTGTATATTCTAAAACCGTTCCTAGTCGATTGAGCCGTCCGATAATAAGGATAAGGATCGCTCGAGTTTGAGACTAGCATTTGCGATGCGGAGTACCACGTTTCATTGGTAGGGAACATGGAGATGTTCGAAGCATGCAAATGGATATTCATAGGATGAATAGTCGAACTACCCTATCCGGACTTTCCAAGTGGTTATCACTTATCGAGTGGATAAAGTCCGCGGTTTTGGTTGTACACCATTAGTCCTTACGACTTGAAACATCATGGAGACTCTATATGCTAGTGCTGTTCTTTGACTCGTTTACCGACTCTATGGGGGTCATCAGGTGTCGAGATTGGGTATAGTTACGACACATATAGGAGTCAATGCATTGTTGTCAAGGATTCACCACATACTTGCGAGTGTGGATATCCTATGCGATCTGAGGAGATATTAGTGTGACAAATCTCTGGCCAGAGTACTTGATGTGATTTAAGAAATGGTTTCTTAGTAGCACATGCGATGTCACTAATTTGATCTTCAAGATGCATTGCATAGTTATCGAATCTTGAGCGACTCTCGATATACCAATGGTTGTTGATTCGATCGGGATATATGGATGAAGGGACCGTACTGTACGTTAACCAAAATCTACTGGTTCTTGTAGGCACTATCAGTGATACCTAGGGAATCATGGGGCGATGTTGCTAGGCGCTTTACCATGATTCGTTGGGCAAGTCGGAAAGTGTTGTTCCGAGTCACAAGGAGTTGTGAGCCCACGGCTAGCTGTATCCCTGAACCATTGAGGGTCACACAGTGTAATGGAGTTTTAATCCCCGTTGAGATAGTTAAATTTAAAGAGTTAAATTTAATGAACTAAGGAGTTGAACTTCTTAAATAAGAGTAAGGGAGTAGGATTTCCTAAAATGACATAGGGATGGACATTTTTGGAAACCACTGAATTCGGATTCAGGAAAATTTATTTTGACTTTAAAACGTGCAGAAATGGTTTCTGTGCACATTGGTGAAATCGTTTCATCAATCGGAGTCACGATGAATTTTATATTAATTTCTGAACGAGCGGGCTTTGCTTGTCGGGCCCCAGCTTATGACTAATGGGCCCTAAGGTGTTAGTGGCCTGCATTATAAATAAGTTATTTCAGTACAGAAATTACAGACAACAGGTCATAAATTTTGAGAGCAAATTTCGAAAACCCTAGACCCTCTCAAAACCGTTCGGCCGTCCCCTCCCTTTGCTCTGCCCGAGAAAATTCCGGTCTGTGATTTTGAATCGCAGTAAGGAATAACGAATCAGATTCGTTCAATCTCTTCGCAGAAAACTTCTGATAGATTTTCTAGTGCAATCTATCAGAGGGATTAAACCTCTGTTCGTGGACCTGATTGAAGGCGTTCATCGGTTCCAGGGAGAGACAACAAGAGCAGAATTGTTCTGTTGGTGTCCATTAATCTCGTTGCGAGATTTGAGGTAAAATTTATTTAATTGTTATTTAAATTTTACACACACGTAATTCAATCGTCGTATGGTTGATACCCACACCATGGAAACGTTCCATGAGAAAATTTTAAACTTCCGCTGCACCGGGTATCAATCGTAATTGGTCTGGGAACTCGCCAGTTTTTCAACAGTGGTATCAGAGCCAGGTTGCTCAGATCAATCGATTGAATAATCAATTGTACAAAATTTTTGAGTCTCGGTTTATGAAACAAAATAAATATTTTTAATAAAAAAAAAAAAAAATTTTTCGGGGCAAAACCCGGGCAGCGATTGGATCGCTGCCCGGTGGGGCAGCAATTGTTGCTGCCCCGGGCGGCGCACGGCGCCGCCCAAAGGGGGCGCACGGCGCCGCCCAAGGCGGCGACTGTCGCCGCCCAGGGCGGCGCACGGCGCCGCCCAGGGCAGCGCACGGCGCCGCCCAGGGGCGGCGCCAGGCGCTGCCCTAAGGGGGCAGCCGGGCTGCCCCCGGCCCGCGCCCCGGGTGCGGGCCGGCCCGGGAGTGTCCCGGGCGGCCCGCGGGAAAAATTATATTTTAATTTTAATATTTAAAATTTTATTTTTGGTCCGGTCAAAAATTGTTTTTGATTGGTTCACGAGATTTCGGATCGAATTGTTCGAGTCCGTAAATTTTAAAATTGATTTTGGATAAATTTGAATTTTTGGAAAATTTTAATATTTTATCCGTAAATTGAATTTTGAAATCAATTATTTTGGTACAATTGATGATAAGATATGATCTTATGATATATTAGATAAAATATGATTTTATTTGTAAAATTGGATTTTATAAGATAAAATATGATTTTATTTGATATGGAGATAAAATATGATTTTATATGTGAAATGTGATTTTATATATAAAATATGATTTTATCTTGTTTAAATTTGAATTGCCACAGCATGTTATCCAATAAATTAATTTTGAATTAAATGTTATTGGATAAGGATGATCGATTGCCATGACCAATTTTGTAGGTGTATGTTAGGAATTTACATTTTGTCTTTATTGTTGTTGGTTTTATTAATGAGCCTGGTTTATGGCCCGATATGAATGTCATATGTAATAAAAGTGGGCTTGGTTTATAGCCCGTTCCCACCCCCTAAAAATGTATCCCCTACTTGTCATTGTTATTTAATTGTAAATACATTAGATTTAGTGGGAGATCAAGATTTGAAGATGGTGGGCCCAGCAGACAATGAAGACTGAAGAAATGTAAATTGGAAGCATATGTAATAGGATTGCATTTGCATACTGCATATTACCTAGGATTGGACTAAGACCCGTGATTGGCAACCACGGGTCAATCAGAAATGGAATCGATCATCCTATATAATATGTGATATTATGATTGTATGCATGTTTAGACATAAATTGCGTGAATCCGGCAATGCATGCAATAAATTAAAAATGATGAGACAAATATTTTTATAAATAAAATCCCTCATTTTAAATATGATTTAAAATTTATATCAAGATAAATAAAGGAAATTTAAATATTGTTTAAATGTTCCTACCTTCCATCAACGGTCAATGTATGTGATGCTACCCGCGGATACGGTCCGGCTCATATTATTGGGGGGCCCGTCCGTCGGAAAGCTGTACATTGGATCGACAAATGTTGTAAGTTGGGTGGAACTCCCATGGGATCGGCTCATATTATTGGGGGATCCACATGGCGACCGTCCATCACAACTTAATATTGATGGGTCATCTTGACATGTCACTTTAAACGGCGTCATATTATTGGGCCCTTATTGGACATGAGGTAAATACATGGGGGTTGCTTTGGAAGCAATTGGGCTCTACCTTTTGAGAATTATGGTTGGCTGATATTATTCGGGACCATAAGTTTGTCAATTGGACTCCATGTTCTCACTAAGGAAAAAGTTTCCCGTTTTCACTAGAGGGTGGTGAAATCGTTAAAATAGTGGGAGTGAGATTCATAAAATTAAATTCGCCTATTTTATGTCTTAGTAAATTGTTAAACAATCATTGATATATGTCTGTTTTTCCTTTTCAGTATTTCATACAATGAATTCGCGAAATCCTTTATTCTCGATCCTCGAACAAAACAAGCTGACTGGCGCCAACTATACGGAATGGTTCCGGAAGTTGAAGATTGTCTTAACTTCGGAGAAAATGCTCTACGTGTTAGAGAAAGCACCTCCGAAGGAAGCACCAGCTGACATAAGTCCGGAGGAATTGGCCAAACTTGATGCATGGTGTGACCATGACATCAAGACCAAATGCTATATGCAAGCCTCGATGTCTGATGAACTCCAGAGGCGATTTGAGGACACGGTGAATGCTGCTGACATTCACACGCAACTCAAGGAACTTTTTGGGGCTCAGTCGAGGGCTGAAAGGTTCTCTACTGTTAAGGAGTTGATGACGTGCCGCATGCGTGAAGGGACTTCGGTCCGTGATCATGGGGTACGAGTGATTTGGCTCATACAGAAGTTAGCGACCCTTGATTTGGTGTTGGAGCATGAACTCAATGTGGACTTGCTGCTTCTATCTCTTCCTTCTTCATTTGATGGATTCGTGATAAATTTTAATATGAACAAGATAGAGGCCACCCTTGAAGAGATGGTCAATATGCTCGTTACATATGAATCCACACTTAAGAAGGATAAGCCAGCTTTCTTGGTGGGCTCCTCATCTTCTGCTAAGAAGGGGCCAAGTATGGGGCAAGAAACGTTCTGCCCCACCCAAGAAAGTGGAACCCGAGAAGAAGCAAAAGACAAAGGCTTCAAACGATGGAAAATCCAAGGATGTTTGCCATTACTGCAAGAAGCCGGGTCATTGGAAGCGCAACTGCAAGGAGTATCTTGAGCAGTTGGGAACTGCAAAGGGTATGTTCTATATCGAAATAAACATGTCACTTAATACAACTTCTTGGGTATTGGATACCGGATGTGGTTCTCACATTTGCAATGATTTGCAGGTGATGACAAGAAGTCGCAGGCTTAGAATGGGTGAGACCCAGCTGAGGCTCGGGAATGGTTCCAGAGTTGAAGCTACGGCCATTGGAGATGTTTGTTTGATTTTGCAGAATGGTTTTAAATTATTGTTGAGAGATGTTTTATTTGTGCCAGATTTAATTAAAAACATTATTTCTATTTCTATGCTTGATAGAGATGGTTATTCTTGTAATTTTGTGAATGGGATTTGCAGTATTTACAAGAATGAATGTTTAATTGGAAATGGACAACTTGAAAACGATCTATATAATTTAAAACTAAAAGACGTTCCAGTGAATTGTATTGACAAACCGGTAACAACAAACAAAAGGAAAATCGATAGTCAAAACCCGGCAAACCTTTGGCACGCTAGACTAGGTCATATTTCCTCAAGGAGGATGAACAAGCTAGTGGGAGAGGGCATGTTTGATATGTCTGATATTAACTCTCTACCTACTTGTGAATCCTGCCTAAAAGGGAAAATGACTAAATCTCCTTTTAAGGGGAAGCCTGAACGTAGTCAAAATCTGTTGGATTTGATCCATACAGATGTTTTTGGTCCATTTAGAGTAGGGACTCAACATGGCCACACCTACTTCATTACCTTTACTGATGATTATTCTAGGTATGGGTATTTATATTTAATGAAATATAAGTCTGAAGCATTTGAAAAGTTCAAAGAATTCAAGGCTGAAGTAGAAAACAAGCTAGGTAAAAGTATTAAAGCACTTCGATCGATCGGATCGAGGTGGAGAATACTTGAGTACCGAGTTTTTGGACTATCTAAAAGAGAATGGGATTCTCTCTCAGTGGACTCCTCCTATGACACCACAGCTTAATGGTGTATCGGAGCGTCGTAATCGAACTTTGTTGGACATGGTTCGATCTATGATGAGCTTCACTGAGCTTCCACCTTCGTTTTGGGGCTATGCGCTTGAAACGGCGGTATTGTTGTTGAACAACGTCCACACTAAAGCAGTGGACAAAACACCATACGAGTTATGGAATGGCAAAGCTCCTAAGTATTCGTACTTGAGGATTTGGGGATGTCCTGCTTACGTGAAGCGGACAGTGGGAGATAAGTTGGATAGTCGATCCAGCTTGTGTTATTTTGTGGGGTATCCGAAGAATTCAATCGGATATTATTTCTATTATCCTGCTGAAACAAAGGTGTTTGTTTCACGGAATGCCACCTTCTTGGAGAAGGAGTTCTTATTGGATAAGAAAGGCGAGATGATGGAACTCGAAGAAGTTCGAGAAGAACCCGAAATACAAAATAACGATCCCACACCTCAGGAACCATTGCTGGACACGCCTGCACCTAGAAGATCCGAGAGGACTTCTAGACCTCCAGTTCGATATGGTCTTCTTCTTGAAGAGGGTCAAGATGAACCCGACATTGGATGTGATCCAAGAAGCTTCAAAGAAGCAATTTCTGATGCGGATTCGAATTTATGGCTTGAAGCTATGCAGTCAGAATTGGATTCGATGCATACTAACCAAGTCTGGACTTTAGTGGATCCTCCCGATGGAATTGTTCCAATAGGGTGTAAATGGATCTACAAAAGAAAGCTTGGGCCTGATGGTAAGGTATTGACCTACAAGGCGCGATTGGTGGCTAAAGGTTATACTCAAAGGCAAGGAGTTGACTATGACGAAACCTTTTCACCAGTTGCAATGTTCAAGTCCATAAGAATCCTTATTGCCATAGCTGCATGGTATGACTATGAGATATGGCAAATGGATGTGAAGACTGCTTTTCTTAATGGAGACATTAAGGAAGAAATCTATATGAAGCAGCCTGAGGGGTACACATCCATGGGAAGCGAGCATAAGGTATGCAAGCTTCAGAGATCAATTTATGGTCTAAAACAAGCATCAAGAAGTTGGAACCAGAAATTTGATGAAACAATTAAAGATTTTGGTTTCATCAAGAACCCGGAGGAACCTTGCGTGTACAAGAAAGTAGTTAAGGATGCGGTGACATTCTTAGTACTTTATGTTGAGGACATCCTACTCATTGGGAATGATGTAGGGATGTTGCAGTCAACAAAGATATGGTTATCAGGTAGATTTTCGATGAAGGATTTGGGTGAGGCATCCTACATTCTTGGGATACAGATCTATAGGGATAGATCTAAGAGAATGATAGGACTCACTCAATCAACCTACATCGATACCATATTGAAACGGTTTTCAATGGATGGGTCCAAGAGAGGACATCTACCCATGTGTCATGGAGTTTCTCTATCCAAGTCTATGTGTCCCAAGACTGATGCAGAGATAGAGAATATGACACATGTACCATATGCGTCAGCTATAGGTAGTATCATGTATGGGATGATATCTACCAGACCGGATGTAGCATTTGCTCTGAGTGTCACGAGCAGATATCAGTCTAATCCTGGTCAGATGCATTGGAAAGCCGTGAAGGACATTCTTAAGTACTTGCGAAGGACTAAGAATATGTTCATGGTTTATGGAGGACGAGAACTCAAACTGGAAGGCTATACCGACTCTAGCTTCCAAAGTGATGTGGATGACTCGAAGTCAACCTCTGGATTTGTGTTCATGCTCAATGGCGGTGCTGTCTCTTGGAAGAGTTCCAAGCAGGACACCACAGCGGATTCCACCACTGAGGCTGAATACATTGCAGCATCAGCTGCTGCTAAAGAGGCCGTTTGGATGAGGAATTTCGTCCAAGAGTTGGGCGTCATTCCTGAATTTGTTGGTCCAGTCCCGGTGTACTGCGACAACACGGGTGCCGTTGCTCAAGCAAAGGAACCAAGGTCTCATCAAAGATCCAAACACGTACTGAGGAAATACCACATAATCCGGGAGATTGTGGAAAGAGGAGACATCAGTGTCGAACGAGTGGCCTCTGCAGACAATATCGCTGATCCACTTACTAAGCCTTTGCCAGGACCATTGTTTGACAAACATCGCGAAGCAATGGGTCTACGTAGTATGACTAGTTGGCTATAGGGCAAGTGGGAGATTGTAAGAGTGGGTGCCCAGTGAGCCAACTGTGTGGCTATGGGCTTTGTTGACTCTTTGTATAAACAATCTTTTGTTTAATATTATTTACACTTTTATGGCAATGACTTTATATTACTTCATATTGTTATATTGTGATATACTATTGTTGTTTTGATAAAGACCTTGAATATACTATAGTGTATGTAAGATGTGGTAGAACATGGAGATGTCTATCATGAAATACATCTTATAGTCACTGTATATTCTAAAACCGTTCCTAGTCGATTGAGCCGTCCGATAATAAGGATAAGGATCGCTCGAGTTTGAGACTAGCATTTGCGATGCGGAGTACCACGTTTCATTGGTAGGGAACATGGAGATGTTCGAAGCATGCAAATGGATATTCATAGGATGAATAGTCGAACTACCCTATCCGGACTTTCCAAGTGGTTATCACTTATCGAGTGGATAAAGTCCGCGGTTTTGGTTGTACACCATTAGTCCTTACGACTTGAAACATCATGGAGACTCTATATGCTAGTGCTGTGCTTTGACTCGTTTACCGACTCTATGGGGGTCATCAGGTGTCGAGATTGGGTATAGTTACGACACATATAGGAGTCAATGCATTGTTGTCAAGGATTCACCACATACTTGCGAGTGTGGATATCCTATGCGATCTGAGGAGATATTAGTGTGACAAATCTCTGGCCAGAGTACTTGATGTGATTTAAGAAATGGTTTCTTAGTAGCACATGCGATGTCACTAATTTGATCTTCAAGATGCATTGCATAGTTATCGAATCTTGAGCGACTCTCGATATACCAATGGTTGTTGATTCGATCGGGATATATGGATGAAGGGACCGTACTGTACGTTAACCAAAATCTACTGGTTCTTGTAGGCACTATCAGTGATACCTAGGGAATCATGGGGCGATGTTGCTAGGCGCTTTACCATGATTCGTTGGGCAAGTCGGAAAGTGTTGTTCCGAGTCACAAGGAGTTGTGAGCCCACGGCTAGCTGTATCCCTGAACCATTGAGGGTCACACAGTGTAATGGAGTTTTAATCCCCGTTGAGATAGTTAAATTTAAAGAGTTAAATTTAATGAACTAAGGAGTTGGACTTCTTAAATAAGAGTAAGGGAGTAGGATTTCCTAAAATGACATAGGGATGGACATTTTTGGAAACCACTGAATTCGGATTCAGGAAAATTTATTTTGACTTTAAAACGTGCAGAAATGGTTTCTGTGCACATTGGTGAAATCGTTTCATCAATCGGAGTCACGATGAATTTTATATTAATTTCTGAACGAGCGGGCTTTGCTTGTCGGGCCCCAGCTTATGACTAATGGGCCCTAAGGTGTTAGTGGCCTGCATTATAAATAAGTTATTTCAGTACAGAAATTACAGACAACAGGTCATAAATTTTGAGAGCAAATTTCGAAAACCCTAGACCCTCTCAAAACCGTTCGGCCGTCCCCTCCCTTTGCTCTGCCCGAGAAAATTCCGGTCTGTGATTTTGAATCGCAGTAAGGAATAACGAATCAGATTCGTTCAATCTCTTCGCAGAAAACTTCTGATAGATTTTCTAGTGCAATCTATCAGAGGGATTAAACCTCTGTTCGTGGACCTGATTGAAGGCGTTCATCGGTTCCAGGGAGAGACAACAAGAGCAGAATTGTTCTGTTGGTGTCCATTAATCTCGTTGCGAGATTTGAGGTAAAATTTATTTAATTGTTATTTAAATTTTACACACACGTAATTCAATCGTCGTATGGTTGATACCCACACCATGGAAACGTTCCATGAGAAAATTTTAAACTTCCGCTGCACCGGGTATCAATCGTAATTGGTCTGGGAACTCGCCAGTTTTTCAACAAAATTCACAAAACATATATAAAGCTCGGGAGACGAAAACAAACAAAGTCCCAACAACAATATCGTGCATTGGTACAACAACACTAGCAACAACCAATACAGGAGCTAAAGAGAGTTGTCCAACTGTTAAACAAAATATAACATGCGTCGGTGCTAGCTAATACAAGCCGAATACAACACATAACCAGTTCTAAACATAAGCAAGACAACCACCAAATCCAAGTTCGATATCTAAACATGTTCCAACATAACTAAGAGGGTGTTTGGCTAAGAGCTTATAAGCTGTTAGGTCTTATTTTCAAAATAAGTTGTTAAAGTGTTTGGATAAACCTATTTTAAACAACTTAAAGATGTTGATGTGTTTGGTAATTTAAGATCTTTTTAGTAACAAAATTACCAAAAGGGTATAATACTATTAATGTAATATGAAAAGTTATATATATATAAACAAATGAAGTAGTTTTGCTATTTTATAAATAAATGTTAAACTTATATATAATATTTAAATCTATTTTATATTCATATTTAAAAAATACATACATATAAATGTCAAAATCAGGAACACTGTCATTTTCCTTCGTAATCTCTTCATTGTCATCAACACAATGCACATTTCTTTGACTTGGTGCTCTTGTCCTTTCTCCCGTGGCAGCAACATCAGAAAATAATCGATTGTATCGAAACCAAATGATTGATAAGTCTTTGTTTCTAAATTTGACATAATCTTTATTTTCCTGTAATAATAAAGTATATTATTATCAAGCTAAGAATCAATGAATGAATAAACAATTTTATATAAATAAAGATAGAAACATTACCTTAAGTTTTCTCTCCCACCATTCATTGGATGCATCAAGAGAATTATTAGTAGGATTCCAACCAATTCCAGTTTCCATGTGCATAAGCTTCTTGAACAATAACCAATCTTTTTTCATAGAATCCCAATGGTTTCGAAGCTGTTTGTACACGTAGTTTTTTCCAGTTGCTTCATTGAACTTTCTCACTAAATTTTTCCAGCCGTTTGTATTAAAGTGACTATTTGGCCGATTTCCCAATAAAATTTCTTCTTCACAAAAATCAACAAATTTCAAGGACATAAATGTACTCCAACTTGCAGATGAACGCCCTTCATTTTGTTGATTTGTTTTATTTGAATTTTTACTTGTATTCTTACTCAAAGTTGGATTTGACATGACTCCTTTATTTGTATCGTCTTGATTTTCCATTTCCAAACTATATTGCAAACCAAAAACTTAAATAAGATACTGATTTCATATTTTTAACATAAACATATGACTTCAAGACAATATTATGAATCAAATTAAACATATAATTTTTATTAGTCATAAAATATGAGTATGAATATTAAATTGACAAGAAGTATTACTGCATGAATACAATTTAAATACTATTACTGCATGAAGATTTGGTACTAGACTAAAATAATATTTATTAATCTCACATCTTCACGTATAATTGCATCACCACATGCACCATATTTATTAATATCAATATTAAGCTTCTAAAATAGTCACAAGCGAAGAAAAAAAATACTTCATTATTTAATATTCTAGACACTGATTTATACGAGTTCTTGACTTTCTGACATACTAACATATTTATAAATACTCTGGCCACAAATTGAAAACCATAAATTTGAGACATAAAACATATACTAGTACATAACGGACGATTCCAATGCACAAAAAATTAGGCCAAAATAAGGAAAATTTCACAGCAAAAATCGAAACCATGTTGAACGGAGTTAGCAAGCAGCTTGCAACACACATTAAAGTACTTAGCTATGAAGCATTCGTATGACATAGCACAGAGATCAGATTTGCTATATGGATGTTATTGCAAGTTTAGTAATGTTAACAATATTTCTTTACAACCGTCGATGTCTCTACTTCCTACCATCAGAAAAATCAAAACAAAATTTGGCATGAATTAAAAGGAGATGTGTTTGGGAATCACTTGTTTGTTTGGATAGATATACATAGGTGAATTTCAAATTCATCATCGATCTAACTTAATATCTTGTATTAGTAAGTGTCATGTCATGGATTCCAAATGGATTAATAGATGTCATTTAAAAATCTTTTCTTAAATCAAATATCTTCATCTAAACAAAATACAACCATCCAAACACAAACTAAGCTTATAACTTATTCTACAGATTTCTATATGATAAAGATCATGAGGATGAAACTTATACTAGCTTTGACCCTAAATCTCATAAGAAAAAAATTCATATCTCCAAGCCACATCCAATAAATTCTTCGAGGTATGACAAAAAGTGACACAAATCAGACAAAAATCCCGTGTTATTCATCGAGACTGGATGTAAGATCCTAAAACTCCTTACACATTATCAGGAAACAAAAGAAACATCCAAGAACAAACCAAAAGTCCCATTAAAAGAAGGAAAAAAACAATCTTTTCCTCCTACTTTAACACAGTTCCTCTTTTTACACCCTACAAATTTTCAAATTAATTTCAGAAACTCAGTGAAGATTCACACCCTTTAATCAGTCCTCAGATAAAACATCACTAGATCTTTTAACTAAAAAGTCAGTAAACCAATAATTTAACCTCAAGATGTAGCCTCACAAAGCACACCCCAATAACATAATACTAGTACATCAAATAAACTAAAAGTGATACCCAAACAACGAAAATAGCACAGAAACTAGACAATAATTTGATCCAATCACTCTGTCAAGTGTCGCGATTTTTTTTTTTTTTTTGCAACTGCGTCTGGAAAATAAGGAAATACAGAGAAATCAGACAAACAAAAAAGAGAATCTAACCGAGTGGGAGAATTTGTGCGCCGGGAGAGAAGAACTGGACTGGAGTGCCGAAGACTTCAGCGCCGGGAAGAGAAGATCGCAGAGTGGGCTGGGAAAGGAAGATGCGTAGAGAGATTGTTAGGTCGTAAAAATCTGTGTAGGATAAAAAAGGAATTAATAAAAATAACTAGGGATATTTTGGAAAACAAAATTATTAAAATAAGGTCTTTTTGAAAAAGTACCCTCCCAGGTACTTTTTTAAAAACAGCTTATAAGCTGTCAAACAGCTTATTTTGACAGCTTATAAGCTGTTTTAAATTTTTTTTGCCAAACAAATTTTTGGAGCTTATAAGCCCCAAAACAGCTTATAAGCTGTTTTGGAGAGCTTATAAGCTCAGCCAAACAGGCTCTAAGTAGACATGCTGACACGACTTCTAAACCGAGTCTCACTTCTACACTTGCCCTCGAAGCTAGCCAAGCCTCCTCTGACTTGATCCTGCCCCACCTGTTGCCAAGTACACATACAAAACAAATCAACAGCCGGATAAACCTGTGAGAAAGATACTCCCAGTAAAAGCAAAATAACAAGTAATGAAATCAGTAAACATGCTTTCAAGACAACACGTAAACAATATCAACGTAATGAAATGCATGTCTTTAAATCGGGATATCAAATCTGATAAACGAGGGATTACTGCGGTGCTTTTGGGATCCCGAGTATGAGATCACGTGACGACTCACCGACTCTCCCAATCGAGGTGGTGCCACGTATCCCACTCCTCTAGACTTTGAACAACTATAATGAGTTTACTAGCACTAGGCGAGACGGCTACGACCTAGGCCACTCAGATTATAGCTCCCAAACGTCTAAACAAAAAGGGCTATTCTGCCCGCTGAAATCAAAGTTGGCTCAAGATGAATGCATCACAAAAACATAAAATGTAAGCCACATAACCAATCTCAATCAATCAACAAAATACAGTTCCACATGCTAGAACAATATTGATGCAATATGTGATTTTAAGGGAAACTCAAGAACCAACTGTCCCGAGTATACTATCCCGCTAACGATGACCGCTTTTACCTTTCAATGAAATTAGTTCCAAGTCTGGATAAGCTACAATAAAAAGGTTATATCAGAACTATACAACCTAACAATAATATCGGCTCAAGGTAATCTCTTTACCGATTCTTTGTCAAACTCTAGACGATCGACTGCTGCTTCTCTGCCTCGACAACTCCAAACGAATCTGTACGGAGAACAAAAGATGATCAACAACAACGAACAAACCCAATGCCCAAAGTTCTACAACTAAAACACGGTTCAAAATCCTCAAAACTCAAACCGGCGGCATAACGGCTATAAATGATCAAATCGGAAATGCAGACAGCAGTTCAACATCGATATCAATACGAATCAATGCTAATACAACAACAAAAGCTCAAACCCAACCAATCTCAAAACTCAAACTTTCGAAAATAGCTTCCAAAAATCATAACAATTCCAAACGTTGCTTTATTTCAAAACTGACAGATAATAAACAATCAGAACTCTGCCAAGAACAACATACTCGAATCTTGAACGATTCTAACAACATCCAAAAACTAGAATGTATCTGATCGTAGAAAAACTTATGGTATAACGGAGCCCTCGCTGCAGTGATCGCTAATCTGCCTTCAGAAATAAATTCCAACGGACGGATCGACAAAATCGGAGAATTCCAAAGCTTGAAGAAACGTTTCTTGCTTCAATGGAGGAGGGAGACGTGATGGAGGAGATGAAGTGAGGTTGGAATGAGTCAAAATCCTTATAAATATCTAATAAAATTGATATTTGCGTTTTAATCCCTGAAATTTCCAAAATTTGCAAAAAGGACCCTGATCTAAATCAAGTCGGCTCTTGAACTCTGTAATCTCCAATTAACTCAAATAAACTCATTTAAGATAAAAAAAAAAAAAAGGGGTGTTACAATTTCTGTAGAAGGTGTTGTCGGAGGTGCTGTAACACTTTGGACAACATCTAAATTTTTAGAATTATCAAGCAGATCATCAACTTCATCCTCAGCTGTTTTCTTCTTTAGATCTGCAAAATCATCAAATACAACATTAATAGACTCAAAAATAGTCCTAGTTCTCAAGTTGTACATCCTATAGGCTCGACTATTTGATGAAAATCCCAAAAACAAACACTTATCAATCTTTGCATCAAACTTAACAAGATGATCTCTATCATTCAAAACATGACATACACATCCAAAAACATGAAAATATTTAAGGTTTGACCTCTTTCCCATGAGAATTTCATGGGATGTCATAGTAGTACCATTCCCTAAATAAACTCTATTTGAAATATGACATGCAGTATTCAACGCTTCAGCCCAAAAACGTTTTGAGATGTTTTTCGAACTTAACATCACTCTTGCCATTTCTTGCAAAGTCCTATTTTTCCTTCAGCAATTTCATTTTGTTGTGGAGTTTTAGGAGCAGAAAATTCATGAGAAATACCTTTCTTATCACACAAACTTGCAAATGAAGAGTTTTCAAACTTCTTACCATGATCAATACGAATCCGAATTACCTTCAGATTGTGGAGATTCGAAATCTTAGTGAGCAGTTTCTTGAAGACCTCAACTGTGTCTGATTTTTCTGTCAAAAAATTCACCCAAGTATATCGTTAAAAATCATCCACACAAACAAAAGAATATTTCTTACCACCAAAGCTTTCAAAATCCATTGGACCCATCAAATCCATATGTATTAGCTCAAGGCAGCGTGTTGTCACAGATGTTGGCAACATCTCATGTGACACCCTAGTCTGCTTTCCTTTTTGACATGCTTCACACACAAATGGAATACCGGATTTTAAGTTAGGCATACCTCTAACAACATCTAACTTACTCAAATTCTTTAAGTGTCTTAAAAAAAAAAGATCTTCAAATAATACTACAATGAAATATTAATTACAAGCATATTTTTGAAAAATATATTTCGACAAGATTTTTTTTAAAACACGTGTTTGTTTGTATTTATGTACATGAAAATTGAAAATTATGCTATTGAACTTTGATTTATTAGATTGCTATACATTCATAATTTGAATGATTATTTTTTTTCATTCTATCATTTGGCTAAAACAAAAATGATTTTTTTTATGAGTATATTTATGTGTTTGGTTTGTAGTAACATATTTTGTGATTTTATAAATATTAAAAATATATCTCTATATTTTTACAAATTACTTTACAGTAATATTTTAAATTTTAATTTAAAAGAAAAATTATATTTTGTATTTGAAGCATGTAATAAATCTATTTTTTATGATGAGTATAAATTTATTATAATATTTAATTTTCAAATTCTCAATTGTAGTACATGAATTAAAAAAAATTGTTGTCTTTGGTAATATAGCATTCACAAATAGGAGGTATAATAATTTTTTTTTTATCAATAATCATAAATTCCCTTCTAATTTTAAAATTCGATCATTTAGAGATTTATTTTTCTATGATTGAATTTCTATTTGTAAACAGATTGATAGTCAAAGAAGAACACATGGAATATGTAGATTTATAGGAATTACAAAAGGAACAAATTAATAATATATAGTGAGAGAACAGGTAAATAGACAAAGGAACGAAAATAAGAAAGAATAAGGAGCAAAGAAAAGCAAAAATAAAAATAAAAATGGAAAGAGAACAACTTAAATAATAAATGTATGAATTTAACTATTAGTTTCTCATTTTGATATACTTTATATAGTTAAGAAAATATCATTTCGTGTAGTTGTAGCATTTAAAAATTTATTTTTCATATTATGAATATAAATTTATTATAATATATATTTATATTTAATTTTAAAATATCCAATTTTAAAATTCTCGATGTTACACAAAATTTAAAAAATAAGAAAAAAAACTTGTCTGTGGATTATTTTAGCATGTATAATTAGAAGGTTAGAATAATTTTTTTTATTAGTAATGATAATTTCCTTCTAATTTTAAAATTTGATCATTTTGAATTTAATTTTTTCTAACCGAGCTTTAAAATTTTAATACCATCTAACATTAAACCGTAAATATATTGATAGGCAATTTTATAGGAAATTACAATAGTTAGGAGAGAATAAATAATTTATTAGAGAAGAAATAGGGAGCAAAAATGGACTAAATCAAAGTGAAAAATAAGAAAAGAATAAGGAGGAAAGAGAAAATAAGAGAAGAGGAAAGATAAATGGTAAAGAAGAATGAGACATATGTCACTTAAAGGGTTTATAGGGAGTAGCACTCCAGGAGCATAGACTCTCCAATAAAATTGCTGAATTTATTCGAAGAAAGAAGCATGCAAACAAAAAGCTGGGGAAAAAAAAAAAAAAAAACTGAATGATTCCAAAATCAAATAAGAAAGAGTTTCTCATAGGTGTCCTCCATTCTTCACGCCGTCACTCTGTCCACTCTGTGTCTCCAATATCCCTCGAGTAGAACAAACCTCCGATCCTGATGAACTCGAAAGCAGTCTCCCGTTCAAGGAAAAGTGGATCGTACTTGAAATCATATGGATAAATGAACACTCACCGACAGAGAACAAGTCTTCAATGACAAATGAATTCAAACAAGACAAACATACCTTGGAAAATGATCATATCCACCCTGTCATTCTCATCCAAATCAAGGCGGTGAATAAATTCTGCGTGTGTCCACTCCAATTCAGGGCATAAAGACACACGCCCCTGAAATGTGAGTCAAACAAAGAAGTAACGTATGATATACTGAATAAAAAAACAAAGATAGAAAGACAACCGAAGAAGTGCAGATAAAACAAATAAACAAATAAAAGAGTAAAACACGAGTTTCGGATAACATACATCGAATATCGAATCCCACATGGCGAGCAACTCCTTTACTGAGCTAACAACATTTAGATCAAACTCATACTTCCGCATACGCCTGACAAAGTGCTTCCGCAGGCCTGTATGTACATTCTCAAAAGTGCTAAAAAGTGTCAAAACTCGAAACCCACAAATTATGCAATTCGAGAACATCTAGACCGAGAGATTAGAAATATTTTTAAATTTACTTAATTGACCACTGAACAACTGAAAAATAGAACAATTCAGCAAACAATAAATTACTAGTAGACACATCCACAGACTATGGTATATAATCTCGGAGTTAGAAGATTAGCGGAAATAGAAAAGTGAGAAAAGAAGTTTCACAATGTCAACATGAAACCCTCTTCAGGGCCCTGGTCGTCCACCACATGTCAGCCGTTTTCCTAAGGTGGATAACTGTGTATCCTCGATCAAGTAAAAAACTTATACGGTGAGGCTCAAGATGAGAACTGTACTAACATCTTAGCCACAACAAGAAATGCAAACATTAATCATCGAGAACAAAAAAAAATGCATCTTTTGACACTTAATTTCTAAGAACTTGTAGCATGGAGCTACAGATGAGAAGTAATCTGTGTGAATTAATCATACAACGAACAAAGAGGGAATATGCAAACACAAGGTGATGACTGATCGTGCACATAGCGGAAGGAATGAGCTGATAAACTCAGCTCCTTGAAGAACTGCACAGCAACCTTAAGATAGTCTGGATTTCTCTCGTTCCGACACCAACCCAAGAAGAGGCGAGCCTTTGTAGGACTCAGCACTCTGCGGTTAATCAGATGCGCCAGAAACTTGAGGGGAACCGGCATAGCCTACACATGGAAGATATTAAAAACAGTTCCTCCTCCAGTAAAGAACATTACAAACCCTAATCAACATACAAACAACCTGGCAATCATTAGTCTGCATGGCGAGCACGAATCGTCCGAAGAGGAAACTTTTCTCAGGGGACGCGGCCTGGTACTTGATGCAGGAAGCGCTGAACAAGCCCTTGCCTCGAATGATGTTCTCGGAAAATAGGTGGGCCACCGTTTGCTTCATATTCTCTGGATTCACATCCCTCACCAGATCATCAATTACAGTTGCCAGAGCATTCCATGACAATATTTGGTACTCTTCCGAGCCCTTGTCTTTGCCGCCGCACATTAACTTTGAAACATTATCTAAAATATTTTAATATATATTATATGTTTTAAGTTAAATATTTATTTTTAAATATAAATATAAGTTTCTAAATAGTACATTTAATTAAATAATCACATTTTTTTTATAATTCGGAATTTTTTTTCCCTACTCGATGAGATTCCGAACGTTCGAGATCCCGAATAGTCAAGTCCCGAAATATTTCGGGTATGAAATCGGGAGAAAAAAAAATTTCCCTGACTCTTTTCGGGACGGGAGTTGGGTAGAGGGTTTACGGGACGGGTCCCGACCCTATTCCATCCCTAATTTTAGGACAAGGCCAAAAATACAAAAACTCTTTATTTATTTTTACTAAAACTAATACCTATCATCAAATGTCTTAATTTGAAGTTTTTAGAAGGTCGTTTGACTAAATGTTTGACCTCTTCAATTGTATTTCATTACATTCCAGATGTCTAAATATTTTTTTTTAAAAAAAATTTATGAATGAAGATAATAACATGGTTCCACTAATGATCACTACGCAGACTATTCAATTGCAGAATTGCTCGAATTGGAATAAAACACATTTGATTTTTATCTTTGACCAAAACCCAAATTTTTTTTTTTACATTATCACCTTATGATATTTTAAAATGAAAATTAAGTGTTGTTTGAAATTAAATATGAGACGACATTAATAAAGATACATAAAATAATCTCATTTCAAGCTAAACTAAAACATGGGTCAATTAATTTTAGTTTTAATAGAATTTGGTTGTATTGATTAGTATATTCAGGATCATAGTATTAAAACATTATGTTTAAAATCAGGTGCTATTTGCTCATATGATTGAAGAGTGGTATTATAGTTCAATCCTAAGTTTGTGGGCCTGAAGTCTAAAAGAAGATTAATGTAAAAGCTAATATAGAGGGGTTGGCTAAACTTATTAAAAACAGCTTATAACTTCTAAGAGCTTATAAGCTATTTTAAGAGCTTATAAGTTGTTAGGTCTTATTTTAAAAATAAGCTGTTAAAGTGTTTTAATGAACTTATTTTAAACAACTTAAAAATGTTGATGTGTTTTGTTTTATAAGATCTTTTTATTGTCAAAATTACAAAAAATGGTATAATAACAGGAAGGTGATGTAAATATTATATATATACGAAAATAATTTTAAAATTTTATGATAAATAATAAAATTAAATAAAAACTATTTTATATTTTAATTTATAAAAATCCTACTCTATGAATTTTTTTAAAAAAATATGCAATATTTTAAATTACTCAATAATATCTTAATAGTTTAGTTTTTAAAAATTTTAAGAAAATGATAGAACAAAACATTATTTTAAATTATATATATACTATTTTATATTTTAATTTATAAAAAATGTATGCTTTGAATTTTTTTAAAAAAATATTTAAGACAAGGAGGCTGAATCGTGCAAAGTAAAGTAGAAAATTGTGCAAACGGCATGTTAGAGATAAGTGAAAATATAGAAGGATAATAATGGAAAACAAAATATTAAAATAAGATCTTTTCTTAAAAAGTAGGGGTGCATCTATTTTTTTTAAAACAGCTTATAAGCTGTCAAACAGCTTATAAGTTGTTTCTAAAAAAATTAGCCAAACAGTTTTGGAGAGCTTATAAGCTCACCCAAACACCCTCCTAATAAATAATTTTTTATTCATAATTTCTAGAGAGAATTCTAAAAATAAAAATTGTTAAACTTTGATAGGTTTGATTTGAAAAACAAAGCAAAGTTTTGGGCAAAATTCTATAGAAAATTTTATTTAATAAAATAAAAAACTGGATTGTTATATTATATTCCATAATGAATGTATGATATGTTTTTGAAAACAATATTTATTTCCTAAAAATCTTTAGAGTTCAAAAAGATTTATTTTATGTCTTTTGTAATAGATTTATTTCTTTATTTGATAAGATATGAGATATTGTATGCTTATGATTATTATCTTTTGTTACCTTATTTTTGCAGATTCAATTTTGAAATAAGGAAACAAGATCAACTCATTATGGAGATAAGAGTTCACGCCTACAAGGAAACTTGATAGATTTATAAACGAGGTGTGAAGGCTTATGACCAAGAGATTTTTTCGAGAGCTTCTGAGCATATACGTTGAGATAATTCTGAAGACTTTCTGAAGCTTATATTGTCGTGGTTCTCTCGATTTTCTTGAAAGTGTGAAGGACACTTGAATATTGAATATCACATCGTGTGTTGTTCTCACGTGTTGGCATCGAGGATCAACTCTTTATTTCGATTTTTTTGTTCTACTTTCTGTAGACTTTTAGGAGTTGTTTTATTTTTTATTTTCTCACATGTTTAGAAAAAACTGATTTTTACAATTTTCACTAGTTTTAGACTTTTGTAAAACTCTTTGATTTATTTTGTAGTGAAGTTTTTGCCCTGAGGCGTTGCAAGAGTATTTTGTACTCTTGCTTAAATATTTGAGTCTGATTATTTGGTTGCCTATTTATTTTATTCACGCTTTTATAAATTCCGTTGCATGTTATTTGAGATGTTGTCAACATCTAGTGACAACCTCTAAATCTATTTTTATCTGCAATCATTTATTCCTAACAAGTGGAATCAGATCCATCTTCTTGATACACTAAGAACTGATCCTGGTTGATTATTTATTTTCAAAAAATAATACGGACTCATCTACTACAGCAAATTTGTTTTTGAAACCTCCAGTTCTTGATGACACAAATTATGCGTTGCGAAAAACGAGGATGCACTTCAATATCAAAGCTATGGATGAACGTGCATGACAAAGTATACTAACCGTTTGGACTCCACCAAAGATCGTGGACAAATATGGTGACTACATCATAAAACCAGAAACCTCATGGACAACCGAGGAAGCACAAATCTCTAGCTTTAAAGCTAAGGCTATCAATGTTATATTCTCAAGCGTTGATATGAGAATGTTTGGGCTTATTGATGACTATGTTATTGCTAAGGACGCATGAGATACCCTTCAAGAACATTGTGAAGGATCTGAAAGTGTCAAGAGAACAAGGATGAGGTTGCTGTCTTCTAAATTCAAAAATATCCGAATGAATGATGATGAAACGATATCTGAATATGATCAGCGTATTCGAGAATTAGACACTAGAACATTCACCCTTGGAGAACCAATTGCAAATGAAAGGCTGGTAAATAAGGTTCTTCGTTCTCTGTATCAGAGATTCAATGGAAGGATTTGAGCGCTTGAAGACTTATAAGTATTCTTCAAGTATTTGAAATGAACTCTATGGCGCAGAAGGACAAAGAAAAATCAATAGCCCTTCAAGTTTCAAATGACTCATATGAGGACTTTGTTCAATTCGATTAAAAATTTCTTCAGTCTAATCTAGAGGATAATTCCATCTCACTTATCACAAAAAAGTTTAGTGATTATCTGAAAAACATGAGGGAGACAAAGAAGTCTGATCAGGAACTTAAGACTCCTATGTTTTCCAACAAGCCTTTGAGAATCACCGGGCCTGATCAATCACCTAGGAAGTTTCCTAATTCTCATAAGCCTATACTTATGCTAGAAGGGAAGAAGAAGCCTACTTCAAAGAAGATTGACACTTTACAGTGTCATGCATGTCAAGGTTTGGGCATTATGAAAATGATTGTGCAAATACACTAAAGAAATGAATGAACACATCCTTGAGTGATGAAGAGTCTGATGAAGATAAAGAACATGAAGATGAAGAAAGTCACACAACACTAACAGCTTTACCAGAAATCAAGAAGATGATTCAAGTCAATCATTTGATGTTTCCGCAGGTGTTGCCACACCTGGTCGCAACATCTCCCAAAGGTCAGTATGTTTAACTTCTTCCACTGCTAATAATGTGTGTAATACTGATGCAGATCATGAAATTATGTCCATGGAAGATGTTCGTATGATATATGAAAAGTTATATGCTGACTGGATTGAAAGGAATAAGATGAGTACTATTCTTTCAAAGGAGAATATTGACTTGAAGGATGTTGTTTCAAAGCTTGAAGTGATGCTAAATAAGGACATGGAATTGTGTCAAGTAAAAAAAGAGCTTGGGAAAGCTAAACTCACACTGCTAAGTTAATGGCGGCGGAGCTTCAAAACATCGATCTGCACTACATATGCCAAAATAAGCTACCAAACTCTTAGGAAATGTTCTACACATCACTTACTATCATCTAGCAACTCAAAAGCCAACAAAAACGAGCTTGAATTGCGAATTTAGACGAAGAAGAAATTGAACAGTACCTGCGCAAAATCCTACTGTTCTTTGTCGATTTATCAGCAATCCAACCGTCGGATTTTGGATTTATTGGTACCAAAAGACTTGTCTTGATCTTGGCTACAAAGTGACCGTTCGGATCTTAGATCGGAGATCCGGTAAATGGCCGACAATGGAAAACGTGAGGGCTGCTACAGTGCCGGTCGAAAAATTCGAAATTTGGGCAAAAATTATTTATTCAGTGTTTTCTTTTCTGATGTTTCAACACGTGATTTTATATTTATAGTAACTCGATATTTTTGGTTCTCGAACAATTTATTTGATATACAAATGGTAAAATTATTCTTTAATCTGATATTTTTCCGGTATACACACTCAACCTCTAATAATACCATTACTAAAATTATATATTGACTTTGGCCAGTCAATTGGACTAATAATTTTCCAAATTAATTGCTAAGTCCAACTTAAACTTTGACCAGTCATCTCTATCTAGCATCAATAATTATTATAATTCCAATAATACAATAATTATCTCACATTGTCAAGATTTACCAGATATCCAGAAATAGTCAAACTCATTGATTAATTGACACGTGTATTTTGTAAATACACTCTATAATCTCATTAACAATAATAATTATTTCATCAACTCAATAATTATTTTAATTGCTAATTAATTTGGTAATTAATTTTTTGGGGGCGTTAAAATTCTCCCCTTCTAAGAATTGATTTCGTCTTCGAAATCACATACAATCCTAGAACATCTCATCCTATCTCAATAAAGAGATTAGGATATCTCTAACACATATATCCTGTTCTATCTTTCAAATGACTTCATCAACTCTGATCTAAGTCAGCATACTGTAATAACTAGAATTGACATGTTCTAGAATTACTTCTCTTTCCGGTACGTAATTGATAACTACATTTTGTATGCATTAGTTTGTGATATTTTTATATATATTTTTGTGTGCATTCATATTGTTTTTATGTGTTTTTATGTGTTTTAGTTCATGTGTGTGTATTTCACTCTCCCGGTTAATTTTGTAGGAAAATGGATTTTTGAAGAGTTAATTACGGAGCAGCCTTGATCGAAAAATCATATTTAATTTTAGAGAGATCCAAATCCGATCTCAACCGTTCATAATATTTCAAGATGTTTTGAAGCTGCTGTCCAAATTTCAAGTCAATCCGACGACTAGAACTTAAGATATGAATTTTTCAAGATAACTGCGCACTGAAAACTGGAGGCAGAACTTTTCAGGCTATGGCGTGATTTTTCTGCGCCGTGGCGTGAACCGAAGATTTTGAAGAAGTGAAACAGAACTTTTCAGGCTATGGCGTGACTTTTCTGCGCCATGGCGCGACGCGGACTGAAAAAATATTAATTTTCTAACATTAAAAATTGCGATTTATTTGGGGCTTTATTGGATGGGCTTTCAACCACATATAAAAGGGGACATATCAGACGTGAGAAAGGGTTACGGATCGCAGCAGAGAGAACACAACGCAGAGGCGGCTACTGCTACTTCTTGGGAGATTTTCTTATTCTTTTCTTTGATTTTATTTTTACTTTTCATGATTAAAAACCTTGTTTGATAATGATTTTATTTATTGAGTAGTTTTCCCTTTCGATCAAGGCCACGTGATTGGGCCAGACAATTTATGTATAAAACTCGTTTGTTTATTTGAGATTTTCAGACTTGATTGATTTTATTAATTATCGAATTTATATTTGTCTTACAAATTTCTTGGCCAGTTATTTGTTTGCTTGTTAATCGATTCCAAGTCGACAGAGGATGTCTCGAATTAGATCACTTTGATATTCAACATAGTGTAAAACTGACTAGAAATAGAATTCAGTTTCATTATGCGGTTTAGGTGTTTACTTAATTTTCACAGTTATTCATGCATTCAAATTTGATTAGAATTACGAAAGATTAGTTCATCAATATTTGAATAGGTTTGATTGTTCTAGAAATAGACTTTCGAACGAATTAGGAAAATTTCCGTGAATTAAGATTAAGTCTGATGTCTTAGATCGATTTCTTGTTACATGAGTTGTCTGGTACCTACGTGAGTCCTTGATCGAACTTTTCCCAAATTTGAAGTAATACAAAATTTTTCAGCTGCGTTTTTACTTAATTTAATTTTAATTGCAATTTTTAATTATTAGTTAAAATCTGAAATCGCTATTTTTGATTAGTCTAGATTAGGTAGAAATAAATATATTTTGGTAATCATATATTTACAGTCCATGTGGGTTCGACACTTGGACCTTTGTCCACTATATTATTACTTGACCTGGTACGCTTGCCAGTTGAATTTATTCACACCGATTAACGCGGTCAAGTTTTTAGCGCCGTTGCCGGGGACTGTGTTGATATCAGAATTTTTATTTCGCTTGAGATTAGACTGTTTTTTTTTTATTTTTAAGATTCTAAATTCCTCTCTTTTCTTTGTAACATTCAGGTGCAGGTGCTAGTAGAGATGGCGGACAACCGTACTGTTTGGGATATTATTAGGCCGCCAACTGAAGGCTATGGATCTAGCATCGTTCGCCCCACTGTTGAGGCGAACAATTTTGAGCTGAAACCCTCTACTATTCAGCTAATACAATTGCAAGCTAGATTTGGGGGCACATCTGTTGAAGACCCCTACGCTCATCTGGAGCGTTTTCTGTCAATCTGTGACACGTTCAAGGTGAATGGGGTAACATCTGATGCAGTGCGACTGCGGTTTTTCCCATTCTCTTTACAGTGCGAAGCCTTGGAGTGGCTTGATGACCTGCCGACTGGTTCTATTACTACTTGGACGGAGCTTGTCCAAGAATTCCTAAAGAAATACTTCCCTCCTACGAAGATGGCTAAGTTGTTCTCTGATATTATATCATTCAAGCAAAAGGAGGGAGAATCTCTACATGCGGCATGATCCAGGTTCAAAAAGATGTTGAGGACATGTCCTCAGCATAATCTTACTCAAAGTCAGCAGACCCAAACATTCTATAATGGAGCCGATCAGTCGGTTCGATCTATGCTGGATGCTGCGGCTAATGGATGCTTGTTCAGGAAGACGCCAGCTGAAGCCTGGGAGATCATTGGCAACATGGCATAGAGTAACATTGGGTGGCCGGATGTGAAGAGAGAGAAGAAGGCTGGAGTTCTAGAGGTTGATGCTTTAATGGCCCTGAATGCGAAGATTGACGCGCTGACACACCAAGTGGCACTCATGAAAACAGCTCCGGTCAATCAAGCACAAGGGAATATGCAACAAGACCAGCAGTTATTTGAAGTAGAGGTTGTTAATTTTATGGGCAATCAAGGAAGGCAGCCATACAACTCCAACAATAGCTACAGTCAGAACTGGCAGCCCAAGCAAGAGGAGAAAAAACCGAGTTTTGAGGAGATCATGATGAAGTACGTGGCGGGTACTGAGGCTCGCTTGCAGAATCAGGAGAGCATGCTGCAGAAGCTGGAAATTCAGATGGGCCAGAATGCAACCCAACTGTCCACACGTCCTGTTGGAGTTCTGCCGAGCAACACTGAGCTCAATCCCAAAGCCGTGAATGCGATTATGGTAGTGACGAGATCACAAACTGACAAACCTGAGGAGCAGACCACCAAAAGGACGAAAAATCCTGAAGTTCAAGAGGAGGTGCGGACTGAGAAATCCTCCAAGACAGGTAAGAAAGGTAAGACTTCGAAATTTTAAGTTAATGAGAATGTTGATATATCTGCTTTACCTTTCCCCCATAGAGCTAAGCAACTGCTGTTTGATTCTCAATTTTAAAAGTTTCTTGAAATTTTCAAGAAACTGCATATTAACATTCCTTTTGCAGATGCATTAGCTCAGATGCCGAGATATGCAAAGTTTCTGAAAGACTTGCTAAAAAATAAGAAAAAATTGACTGATCTTACGCAGGTTACAGTGAATGAGGAGTGCTCGGCAGTGCTGCAAAAGAAGCTTCCAACAAAATTTCAAGATCCAGGGAGTTTTTCTATACCCTGTCATATTGGAAGTCTGTCTTTTGATAATGTGCTGTGTGATCTAGGATCGAGTATAAATTTAATGCCATATTCTATTGCTCAAAAACTAGGAATAAAAAATATTGAACCTGCTGCTATATCTCTCAAATTTGCTGATGGTTCTATTAAATATCCGAGAGGGGTTGTAGAGAATGTCCTAGTCAAGATTGATAATTTAATTTATCCTATAGACTTTGTTATCCTTGACATGGTAGAGGATTTAGAGGTTCCCCTGATTTTAGGACGTCCTTTTCTGGCTGCTAGTAGGGCGTTAATTGATGTTGAGAGAGGAGAGTTAGTTTTGAGACTGAACGATGAGCAAGTTATATTTAAAATGTTAAAGTCGGCTACTGAGAGCCCAATTTTAAAATCTTGTTCTGCTATTCGTTTGATTGATGTGATTGATGTTGTTGGTGATGCATGTCAGCAGGTGCAGTTGTCTGCAGGAATTGGACCAATGCACAATGTCTTTAATGGTGTAGCATGCAAGTGCAGGACTAACCTGAGTTTTTCACAGACGGTGGATAAACCACCTTGAATTTCGCCACTCAAGATAGGAGTATAGTCGGGCTATAGACTATAAATTTAGCGCTGACTGGGAGGCAACCCAGTGTTTTTGTTTTTGCTTTTTGCTTTTTATTTTGTTTTTGTTTTTGTTTTTATTTGATTTTTGTTTTATTTCCCGTGCCAGTTGGTCGTGCCTGCCGATATTCTAGAATGCTGATGCTGTCCCAAAGGAGTCTGTAAAGAAGGAAGAGAATGAATCGAAAACCAGGGGAGTGTTATTTTTGTTTTCTTTGTGTTTTTGTTTTTCATTGCATTGTGTGTTTGTTTGCATTCTGTTCATTGTTCTGAAGCATTGAGGGCAATGCATTGGGATAAGTATGGGGGGGGGTAGACTAGTATTGCATTGTCTATGTGTTTGTGTTGCATCTATCGTGTTACGTATTTGTTTTCATATAGTTTGTGTTTGTTGTTGTTTGCATTGTTATGAGTGGGATGAGTCATAATAGCCAATGATGATGAAGTTTATGTTGAAAAAAATTATTTTTGAAAAATTTTGCTCTTGACTTGACATGAGAAACTGTAGGTTGAATCGTGAATATTTATAAGCACTTGTGTTAGACCAGTGGAGTGTAACGAAAGATTTGATGAAGTTTCTGTCTGTTTGACCATTGCACGGCAATAGGTGGTTTGTGAATCTTGATTGTGTTCTATGAATTTTGATGAGGCTCTAGTTTACACTTATGATCTTGGGCGCACCTAGAGAAAAAAAAAATTTGTATACAATTCCATCCGGGCCTTGAAAGGATTAAAATCCTATAAAAAATTAAATTTAAGGTTAAGTATGCGGATTAAATGGGATTGATGCTCCATCCGGGCTATAGACGAGGGGATTAAAAAGAAAAAATAGAATGATTTTTCGTATCCTAGCCAGTTATAGCTAAGTCAGCGGGTAATTATTGGGGCTAAAGCAATACCGGGTGCAAAATTCGGAGGTATGTAATTCATTATCTCAAGGGAGGTGGGTATGTCTAGGGGTCATTGGAAGGAATGGACACTTGAAAAGTGAAACTTGCACTAAATTGTCATAGGTCGCTAAGCAGATTTGAGACGAATTCGATCTAAGTTGCATGAAACTGGAATGACATTTCACACACGCACGTTCACGTTAAACCGAAAGTTTATTATGAAAAGTTGAGAGCATGTCTGTGTTTTTGGTTTTGTGATTGAACTTCTCGGAGGCTTTGCACATTTATGAATCGTCTTTACTTATATTTTTGTTTGCATTTAGTTTTTACATGTCTTGCTCGAGGGCGAGCAAGAGTTAAGTATGTGGGTGTTGATAACTAAATTTTGTATGCATTAGTTTGTGATATTTTTATATATATTTTTGTGTGCATTCATATTGTTTTTATGTGTTTTAGTTCATGTGTGTGTATTTCACTCTCCCGATTAATTTTGTAGAAAAATGGATTTTTGAAGAGTTAATTACGGAGCAGCCTTGATCGAAAAATCATATTTAATTTTTGAGAGATCCAAATTCGATCTCTACTGTTCATAATAAAGTTCAAGATGTTTTGAAGCTGCTGTCCAAATTTCAACTCACTCCAACGGCTAAAACTTAAGATATGAATTTTTCAAGATAACTGCACGCTGAAAACTGGAGGCAAAACTTTTCATGCTATGGCATGATTTTTCCTGCGCCGTGGCGTGAACCGAGGATTTTGAAGAAGTGAAAACAGAACTTTTCAGGCTATTGCATGACTTTTCTGCGCCATGGCGCGACGCGGACTGAAAAAATATTAATTTTCTAACATTAAAAGTTGCGATTTTTTTGGGGCTTTATTGGATGGGCTTTCAACCACATATAAAAGGGGACATATCAGACGTGAGAAAGGGTTCCAGATCGCAGCAGAGAGCACACAACGCAGAGGCGGCTACTGCTACTTCTTAAGAGATTTTCTTATTCTTTTCTTTGATTTTATTTTTACTTTTCATGATTAAAAACCTTGTTTGATAATGATTTTATTTATTGAGTAGTTTTCCCTTTCGATCAAGGCCACGTGATTGGGTCAGACAATTTATGTATAAAACTCGTTTGTTTATTTGAGATTTTCAGACTTGATTGATTTTATTGATTATCGAATTTATATTTGTCTTACAAATTTCTTGGCCAGTTATTTGTTTGCTTGTTAATCGATTCCAAGTCAATAGAGGAGGTCTCGAATTCGATCACTTTGATATTCAACATAGTGTAAAACTGACTAGAAATAGAATTCGGTTTCATTATGCGGTTTAGGTGTTTACTTAATTTTCACAGTTATTCATGCATTCAAATTTGATTAGAATTACGAAAGATTAGTTCATCAATATTTGAATAGGTTTGATTGTTCTAGAAATAGACTTTCGAACGAATTAGGAAAATTTCCGTGAATTAAGATTAAGTCTGATGTCTTAGATCGATTTCTTGTTACATGAGTTGTCTGGTACCTACGTGAGTCCTTGATCGAACTTTTCCCAAATTTGAAGTAATCCAAAATTTTTCAGCTGCGTTTTTACTTAATTTAGTTTTAATTGCAATTTTTAATTATTAGTTAAAATCTGAAATCGCTATTTTTGATTATTTTAGATTAGGTAGAAATAAATATATTTTGGTAATCATATATTTACAGTCCCTGTGAGTTCGACACTTGGACCTTTGTCCACTATATTATTACTTGACCTGGTACGCTTGCCAGTTGAATTTATTCACACTGATTAACGCGATCAGTAATCTATATCGGTTATCGGTTATCGATCAATCAAAGTAGTTCAAAGTCTCACTTTATTCGGTCTCATTTTGCCAAAGTACACAGGAAAGAATCTTGTTCCATTATTAAAGTATGAATCAAGAGTTACAAATCTGATACATCTGTCTTGCACTGTTCTGATTCTATTCGGAATCATAATCACTTTCTCTGACATCTGTAACCACGTCAGGTCACATCTGACTCTGCAACTGATGCATTCAGAAACATCATTTCCGAAACAACAAAAAATCGCAATTTATTATCTTATATCTCTTCGAACAGAGTCATCTGTAAACTCTTCTGATAGATGTTCAAATCAAAACATTCAACAAACGATCATGAATCTTGCCAAGTAATGCCAACATCTAGCATTACATCTCGTAGCATATCCTTAAAATTCTAGATAGTCTGCTCTGACTGTCCATCGCTCTGATGATGGTATGCTATACTTTGATGTAACTGAGTATCAAGATCTTCTTGAAAACAATCACTGATCATACGTGTCTCTTAGCTGGTAAAGAATCGAACAAAAGACTTCACAAATCTCTAACAAATCAACAATTCAATATTCAATCAATCAATCTCAATTAAACCCAATCCATAAGTTTAGAATTCAGAAGAAACTTATGTCAATCAGACATTTCCTAATATCCCGAACTCATATACCGAGTTATTCTCGAGCAAAACGACATTCATCTAATGTTTTATAAATAAAATTTTATCAATCAATCATTTCGCAAAATTCCAAAAATTCTATATCGGAAAGTTCTTTCTTTGATGTCATTTTGTAAGATCACATCTTCATCTGCGAGTCACAATCTGTTCTCGCAATCATGGAGCAATCACAAATCAAAATTCAAAAATTCTCATCAAATTCTTCCCAATATCAATCAAATAATCGATCATCAAGGCAAGTTTAACTACCAAAATTTCTCATTCGATCATAATTCGCAAACAAGGTCGGATTAATCTCATCCATTGGAAGCACAATACAAAGGTAATTATTTGTCTGCACTAGAACTTATTCGGTATCAGACACACTAATTCAAGTCTCTTCTTCTTCTTCTTCTTCTTCTTCTTCTTCTTCTTCTTCTTCTTATAATTTGCTCTTTCTGAACTCAAGTGTTAGTCATTCTCGCAATCGAGTTCGAATGCTAAAACGATATTAACATATCTACTAACACTGAAATTCCAGTCTTATTTCTAAATTCAAAATTCTTCTCTTAGTCCAACAATGGAAATTTACCGCAAAAAATTTCATAATTTCCCAAAATAATCATCACAAAATCCAAAGATCGAAAGATAAATCTGTTATCACTTATTCATCGAGTGAATCCTATCAATTGCTTCTAAAACATCTGAAATGTTCTTAAAAACCCAAATTCGAATCCGATGGGTTCTCTAAACTAATACAATATCATCACAATTCATTTATTCGAATCCACTACAATTCTGATCCAAGGTTTCACCCAAGGTGCCAAAAATTTAACGATCTTCGGACTTAAATTGTATCTGATATCGGTCCAACAATACATTCTAATAGTGCTATCAATCCTTATCAGTTACGAGCCAACCCAATCGTACATACTGAAGATATACATGAAACAATAGAAGACTCTTAGAGTCAAAATCAAATTAATGTCAAAGAAAATCGCTCAAGTCATAATTATCAAATAGAAAGAATTCTGGACAGCAAACTCTGCTAAGTGAAAACAACTCACTTTCATTTCAAAATCGAGGGTGAATACTTTAAATCAGGCTAAAAAAAACAAGGAACATGCGTCAATCAATCAATATCAAAACAAGTGATCACTCATCAACAGGTACGACATAATGCCCATCATCAAGACAAACCAAAATCATGGTTGCCAACGTGGCCTCAATAACAAGGAATCCGCATGCACTCATCGATAAGGACTCAGTCCTAAGGCATATTCGAATGTCGCGACAAATAAATCTAGATTACCAAGAAATCAGATAATCAAAATTCACCCGAATAAATATCAATGTCCAGAATTAGAATTAAAATGTCAAGAAATATGAATTTTCGAATTCATACTCGAAGAACAATCGATACCAAAAGGATTAATTCATCGAATTCAATGTTATGCGAATCAAAGATGCATAACTACAATAAGATTCAAGTATTTTCAGATTAATCGAATGAAGACTCAACTGTAACTGAATTCTGATATTATCCCAAAAGCACTAAATCCATTTCTTATTTTATCGGAAAGAATTTCTCCTCAACAATTCTCAAATTCATATCTTTCCCAAAATATCAATCACAATAACTCCTCAAACCAATTCAATACTAAAATTTCATACAAGTTCTCTTAAGACCCAATAAAAACATCATCCTCGAAAGAACAATATTGGATACATCAATAAAATCTCGATATCGTCGATTGAGACCTAATCTAATTCTCAAAATATTCTATTAATCTTACTTATCCCCAAAAGTTAAGCACATGAGTGTTGACATTCTGAAATTAACAAATATCTTTCAAAAGTATCGCATACTTAGATCAATTCCCGATGATTCAATCTATTATCAAAATCTAATCATCTTAGATCTAATTAATCGGATACTATCTGTTCATTCATTATCAATCTCATAATGCTATAACCTTAAACATCAACTCAAAAGACATAATCAACATAATGTTCTTACTGAGTACATCTTGATTTTAATTCACTTCTACCCAACCTTGATATCAAACAAAATTCAAGCTTATCATCTCTTGATAAATCGAATCATCTACTCAAAATGGGCATTTAAAAACATCTAGTTTTTATTTCAGAGTATTATACAACACTCTCTCAAAACTTACATCACATTATTCACATCGACAAGTCAATATCGATAAAATTCTTATCTCGAGGATTCTTACCAATCATTTTCATCACTGATCCAATTTTATTACATTCTGAAATTCTGAAATTCTTAAGATCGAGTTGTTATCTGTTACGCTTTAAACGCATACAAATCTCGTGTTATGAGATTAATGTTTTTAATGCATTAACAAGTCTAAAAAATATTGTGTTTTGATGATTACAATACTCGGTTAATTGTTACTAATAGTTTAAAGTGAGAAAATTGCAGATAATAAAATTTCTTGTATAAGAAAATTATTGGAAACAAGAACCGACAGGCCAAAAAATATTGAAGAAATTTGAAGTGTTCGAATTTTGCTGAGTTCGGACGATCCGAAGACAGGTTCGGACGGTTCGAATAATTTGCCGAAATTAAATAATGATCGGATGCCACCTTCGAAAGCCACGAAGAATGGTTCCAAAGATTTTTTAGAAATAAAATATTGTTCGGAGGCACCTTTGGAGGACACGAAAGGCATACTTCGGAAGATCCGAAGTCAAGATCGGACGATCCGAACCCCTTTACGGCGACTGAAGATTTTGTCGGAAGAAATTTGCCGGAATGGAGTTAATGCAGCCTTTCGGACGATCCAAAGTGGATTTCGACCATCCAAACTCACACTCAGCCGCAGAAATTTGAATTTCAATCAGAGACGTTTGGACGATCCGAAGCTGGGTTCGGACCATCCGAACCTACCCAAAGTTGCAACTACAAATAGATGCATTCCGAGGCCATTTCCAACACAACTCAACCAATCCTCTTTTCCATTCTTCAAGTTTTCAATCAAGAGATTCTATACATATTCTTTCAATTTAAGTGTCGATTGTAAAATAGTTTGTGAGTTGTTGTGTCATCGTCGTATTCTCGAGTGTGAGCCCGAGTTATTATGGTTTGTTGTGGCTATCCTTGGAGCCCTTAAGGCCAAGTGTATCGAGTTGTATCGGCACGGTGATCGTGTTGTTGTTGTACGGCTATCCTTGGAGCCATCAAGGCCAAGACGTTTGAAGTGCTAGTGGATCCTTGGTTAATAGACCTTAACCAAGAAGGAAAGACGTAGACAATTTATCGTCGAACTTCCATAAACATCTTTTATCCTTTTTACTGTTTTATTTACATTACGCATTTATTTACCATATTTATTTTTGATTTCTTTAAGTCTTCCACTTGCGTATTTGCATAATCGCTTTAAATTGCTAAAGTTTCCAATAGAACCTAAATCCCTCCCATTAGGTTCTAAGAAGTGGTATCAGAGACACACTTTTGAAAAAATTTCAAAAGGTTCTAATGGAAAATCTAGCAAGAGATTATGCTCAAGGACACTCAACTAATCGTCCTCCTCTTTTTAACGACATAAACTACGAATATTGAAAAAACCAAATGTCCCTATATATCCAATCCGTAGATTATGATTTTTGGAATGTAACAATGAAAGGTCCCTATATACCTATGAAATAGGTTGAAGGGGTTAACATTCCTAAGGGAATGAATGACATTTCAAAGGAAGACATGCGATTAATTTCTCAAAATGCTAAAACTATGAATATTTTGCATTGTTCCCTAGATATGAACGAGTACAAACGGATCTCGATGTGCTCCTCCGCTAAAGAAATATGGGACAAATTGAAGATATGCCACGAGGGAACCAATCAAGTCAAAGAAACCAAGATTGACCTCCTACAACTCAAATATGAGACCTTCGAGATGGAAGCCAATGAAGACGTAGATACAATGTTCCGGAGACTCACTCAAATCATCAATGAGCTAGCCCAAATTGGAAAAACAATATCCAATCAATCAAGTGTGGAGGAGAGATCTATGTGCCTTACCCAAAAAGTGGGATGCCAAAAAAACTGTCATTATCGAATCCAACAAAGGCGACACCGCTTCTTATGATCTTGATCAACTCCATGAGACTCTAATAACCATGAGTTAGAAGTATCTACAAGGAAAGAATCAAATAAAGAGGATGAGAAGACCAAGGCAAAGGGGATTGCCTTATCCAGCCAAGTCAAAGAAGATGATGATGATGACATGACACTCTTCGCAAGAAAATTTCAAAAGATTCATGCAAGGAAACAAATTCAAGAAAGAGAAGAAGTCGGACAAGGAAGTAACATGCTACAACTATCAACAACAAGGCCACTATGCAAATGAATACCCCCTCAAGAAGAAGGTTGACAAAGGCAAGAATAAAGCCCTAATAGCAACATGGAGCGACGGTGATGATGACGAGGAGGAAGCTATCTGCCTCATGGCTAGGGATGATGGCATCGTCTCCGACGATGATGATGAGGTACCTTCCTACGATGAATTAATACATGCATATAAACTTATGTTTGACATGACTAAATCACTTAGAAAAAAAAATTAGAAACCTAAAAAATGAGTTAGAATCTAAGGAGCATGAAAACCTAAGATTAAAGGATGACATAGCTCACTTAAAAAAATCATTTGATAAATTCATTGTTAGTAGTAATAAATTAAATAATCTCATAAGCATGCAAAAATATAGCCTTGATAAAGGTGGAATAGGATATGGTAAGAAATCTATAGACTTTACTAGCCTTATTGTTAAAGTCAAAATGAGATCACCCCTACATGCTCTTACTGCTGTAAAATAGGACATGCTAGACATAAATGTAGATCTTTGAAATATCAGTATGACAAAAAGATCTATATGAAATGGAGGCCTAAGAGTACTTAACAACTCATCAGTCGGCATTATGAGAACATGATCTAAGGGAGTTCATCATAGACCAGTTTAAACTTCCTTAACTTGCGACTGGTCTTCCTCATGAACGCTGCTCTGTGTAAGGAAATATGTTTTTAAAGAGGCCTTAGCCTTACCTACTACTGGGAGCACTCTTGAAAAGTGTCGATGATGTCGCTATGGGAACTGAACTCTTAGAAATCTATTTTATATCTCTCTTTTCTAACAACTATGGACCCAAAAGAACTAAAGGCTATCAAAAACAATTTTTGCAAGGAAATAGGAAAAATGTTCTCCCTAGAACATGGTATCTAGACAGTGGATGTTTTAGGCATATGACGGGGAACAAGAAACTACTCCAATCAGTCAAACCAAAAGAAAAAAGAACTGTCACCTTTGGAGATAACAACAAATGAGTAATTGAAGGAATCGGCTCAATAGGTATATCTAAATCTTGCTTGATTGATGATGTACTCCTAGTGAAAGGACTTAAGCATAATCTACTAAGTATAAGTCAATTGTGCGATAGAGGTTATGAAGTCAAATTCACTCCCCAACACTGCACTATATCACTCATGACTCACAAATAAATAAATTTTAAAGGTTATAAAAGTGAAAATGTTTACAAGGTTTTTTTAAATAATTTATCTTTGACAAATATTAACAGTCTTGTATCCTTGAATGTTGATGACAACATTCTTTGGCATAGACGATTAGGTCATGTTGGTCCTAGTACCATAAAAAAACTTTTTAAACTTGATTTAGTTGTTGGTATGCCAAAACTCAATTTAAAATTAGATTCTGTTTGTGATGGATGTTAGCTTGGCAAACACACAAAATAATCCTTTAAAAGCAAAAAATTTGTATCAACTTCTATGCCCCATGAAATTCTCCACCTAGATCTATGTGGTTCCTCGAGGAATGCTAGCCTAGGAGGAAAGCTTTATGCATTTGTCATAGTGGATGATTTCTCACGTTTCACGTAGACATTTTTTTTAGCCCACAAAAATGATGCCTTTGATTATTTTAAAACTTTTGTCAAACGTGTTGAAAATGAAAAAAAATCATTCAAGAAAATAGATCCGTAGTGACCATGGAACTGAATTTCAAAATGAAAATTTTACAAACTTTTGTGTAAAGAAATGCATCAGTCACAATTTTTCTTGTCCTAGGACTCCTCAACAAAACGGGGTCGTTGAAAGGAAAAATAGGACACTTGTGGAGATTGCGAGGACCATGATATGTGAGCATTCTTTACCAAAATATTTTTGGGCTGAAGCAATGAACACTGCATGTTATATCATCAATCACGTATCAATAAGACCCATTCTCAAGAAAACTCCATATGAATTATGATGAGGGAGAAAGCCTAACATTTCTTATTTTCTGGCTTTTGGATCAAAATGCTACATCCATAATAATGGTAAGGATAATATCGGTAAGTTTGATGCCAAGTCCGACAAGGGAATCTTTCTCGGATATTCTACTTCAAGTAAGGATTATAGAGTATTTAATAAACGTATTTTACTTGTTGAAGAATCTATGCATGTTGTATTTGATGAATCTATGTCTGTAATTTTTCGTACTATTAACGATGATGTAGATTTACTCGAAGAATAGATGACTTCCTCAAGCCTAAATGATATAGATGTTTCTATTTAGGAAGCACCACTTTTGAAGGAATGGACGCTTCACAAAGATCATCCTATGGATCTTATCATCGGTAGTCCTTCAAAGGGAGTAACCACTCGTTCATCTCTTAATAATATTTGCAATCATCTTGCTTTTGTTTCGCATGTTGAACCTAAGTGTATTGATGATGTTTTCGTCTAGGTTTTATTGCTATTGTTTGGGTTTATACAGCTATTCGATTTGGTTGTATTTTATTGGATAATTACAGATTCCTTTACTTGGGATTGTATAATGTTTTTGGATTCCGCAGTTTTATTCTGATATCTGTTTTGTTAAGTTAATTGCATGCATAAGTTCTGTTTAGTAGGTGATCCGGGTAAGGGTCACTACACTTCTAATCCGCTTAATAATCCATTTGAAAAGAATCTTGCGACTTCATGCGCTGGAGCACCCTGCAGTGTTCTTGCTCTTGATATGCTCTGTGTGTCACAAGTTTGTAGCCAAGATCCTGCAGATGGTTTGGCTATTCTCAAATAGTTTAGTGTTTCAAAGAATTTAGTCTTGAGTTTTTTTGAAAAATTTGTTTTTTCAAAAATTAGTTTCTGTGGTCGCAAATTGACCATCTTTCTTTCTCTTGTTTCAAGGGCGCTTTTAAACGTCCTTTCTTCTTTTTCATTTTTATTGGTGTTGGCTGTGACCACCGATTCTTTTTTCTTTTCTTTTTCTTTGTTGTCAGTGTTGGCTGTGACCACTGACTGTTTCTCATTCATCTCCATTATTTTATCAAATGGAGTTGCTATCTTTTTTGGTGTTCTTGGTGAGGATGATGATGACGAGATTGTCATCTTCTCTTTTATCCTCTGAATTTTTCCGATTATATTCTTTTTTTTTTTGTTGAAGAATTTGAATTTCTTCCTGTATGTCGATCAATATTTTCTCTAATTGATTTAGTTTGTCCATCCTGCACGAGAAAACATATATATATATATATATAATGGTTAGAAATTTAACTCTTTATCATGAGTAATTCGGATAGTTTTATTATGCGTATCATTGCATTTATGAATTCTTTTGCAAGAATTGAACCAATCTTTAAGAGATTGATTATTTTACTCATAGAGTAATTCATGTTTCTGAATATAAATCTCATTTCATCAATTTATATTCCCCATGCTTTCTGAGGCATGTTCGGATGACTTGAAGCCATAAAATAATTCATGTTTCTGAATATAAATCTCATTTCATCAATTTATATTCCCCATGCTTTCTGAGGCATGTTCGGATGACTTGTAGTCATTTTCTGGATCACTTAGGATCTCCTTTGTTATCTCGTTACTACGGATAGTATAATTTGGATGAAGTTCTCTGGTTAATGCATCGGGTAATGAATTATCCGTTACTTTGACATGTTGGATCTCGAACTGATAATGGTTTAGTTCCAATTGCCATCTAATTAGTCTTGCTGCATTTCTCCCTGCATTTCTCGATATTTTCCTTGTCTTGAAATATGTTAAATTCATATTATCTGTTCTTACTAAAAATGGTTTAGAGATAAGATAAATTTCATAAGTCCTAATTGTAAATATTAAGGCTAATAATTCCTTTTCATTCGAGTGATAATTTAGTTGTGCGCCTTGAAAAGTTCCTGATGTATAATTACATAATTCTTCATTATTCCTGGTAGTTGTTTTGGTTAGCTCTTCTAAACTTCTTTCTCTTGTATAAGCTTTTAACATGCTCCCCAGTATTCATCTGAAGCGTCTGTTTCAATTATTATTATGTCTTTATTGGAAAGGAAAATATAACTCAGGAAGATTACTAATTATTTTCTTTTTAATAGTGTTTATATAATTAGTATCTTCTTTAGACCATTTCCATTTACAGTCCTATTTAAGTTTTTCCTGAAGAGGTTTTCTGATTTCTGCAAGTTTCTTAATATAATTTCCAGAATAAGTTAATAATCCTAAGAATCTTCTTAATTGATCTTTATCCTTGATTTCACTAGGAAAATCGTGAATGTTCTTAAGTATATGCTGTTGTAAACAATATTTTCCATCTTCTATTTGTAGTCCTAAATAATTTATTTTTGTTTTAAACAATTGTGTTTTCTTTCAGAAAGTATAATTCCATCTTTATGACAAATATCTAATACAGTCATGAGGTCTTTATAATGTTGATCTAGTGTTTTTGAGTAAATTAATATGTCATCTATGTAAACACAACAAAAATCTACATATGATTTAAAAGATTCATCCATATATCTTTGAAAGATACCTGGTGCTTGTTTGAGTCCGAAAGGTAATACAGTCCATTGATACTGTTCTTTTGGACAACTGAATGCTGTAAGTAATTGTGTTTGTGGTTCTAGCTAAATTTGCCATAATCCTGATTTACAATCTAGACTGGAAAAATATTTTATTTCTCCTATATAAGATAGTAAATCATTCTTATTTGGGATATAATATCCGTCCATAATTGTTGCTTTATTCATTTTTCGATAATCAGTTACCATTCTTTTCTTATCAGTATCTTTCTTACTGACATAAAAGGCTGGTGAAGAGTGTGGACTCTTACTAGGGATGATTATCTTAAGTTTTAATAATTCTTGAACTTCTTTTTCGAATATTTTATATCATCCATGCGTGTTGCATCTTCTTGGTGCTTCACGAATTGTGATATTAGGGTCTTTGAGTTTTATTGAAGCAATGAATTGTTTTCTTTTCTTAATTTTGTCCTGAGGATTTTCAGAACAAATATCATGAAATTTCTTCATGATTTTTTTTCAGGATTAATTGTTAAAATATTTTCTATTTTTGTTCTATTGGATTTGTATTTTGTTTATGAAAATTCTTTGTAAATCCTTCATGTCCTACACGAAATGCTGTTCGTATTTTAGGAATGTAAATCATTGATGATCCTTTGTTTAAAGTTATGTGATTTTCAAATTGTGTAAAAGGAAGATATTCTCTTAAAAAGTTATTTCCTATTATAATGTCCATTCCTGATTCTATTTGGTATATAATGGGTATTACGAATTTTGTTTCCTCAATTTCTATTTTAATTTTTTCTGCTACTGTATCAACCATGATTATTGATCCATCTCCTATTCGAACTTTTAATCTTTTATCATATTTTTTCCAATAATGATTTGAAAGTATATGTTTGCTTCCTAAACACATACTTGCTCCTGTATCAACATAAGCATGTATATTATATGGTTTATGTTCTTTGATATGTTTGCTTCCTAAACACATACTTGCTCCTGTATCAACATAAGCATGTATATGATATGGTTTATGTTCTTTGATTTTAATTTGAATTTTTATATATATATATTATTTGGATTAGTTTTGTTTTTATTATCCATTCTCTCATCATTTTTTTTAAATTTTAAGAGATAAATGTATAATTGGTATTTATAAACAAAAGTTTCTCTCTCCAGGGAGTTGAAAGTAAGTTTTATGTGTGTAGGGATTTATAAATAAGTTATAAATTAGTTTAGGGAGTGATTGACAATTAACCAATAAATATATGAGTTTCATTTGTGAATTCCCCTAACTCACCTCTTCCTCAATAATTAATTATTAATTACTCTCTAATTCTCCAACTCTCCTAATTGACCTCCTCCTCGATAACTAATTAACAATTGATCTCTTTCTCAATTATTAATTATTAATTAATTATCCCCAACTATCCAACTTCCCTATTGACATCTTCCTCGATATCATGATTATGATCTAATCTAATTGGTTAAATATTCGGTAAAGTAACATTCAGTACTTAAACCCAAACAAATATATATGTTCAGTCCCCCGTCAGAAAAATGTTTGTTTAAACTCCCTGGGCCCACATTTTTTTCTCGGATGAAAATCAGTACAAAACATTGGAAATAAGGTACGAATACATGATATTCCAGTACAAAACATTGAAAATCTGGTATAAATGTATGATTTTTGAGTACTCAAATATATAGATAAATATTGACATTAATAACAAATTGTATGATTTGATGAAAATGAGTACAAAATATCAGAAATAGAGCACTAATATATGTTTTTTGAGTATGAAATATGTTAGATCTGGTACAAATATATGATTTTTGAATACTAAAAATATTAATGACATATTTTTCTTATTAATAAAAATGTTCATGTTAATTTTATACTCACAATCTTAATTTTTGTACCAGATTTTCAATGTTTTGTACTGGAATATCATATATTCGTATCTTATTTTCAATGTTTTGTACTCATTTTCATCCGAGAAAAAAATATGGGCCTAGGGAGTTCAAACAAATATTTTTCTGATAGGGTACTGAACATGTATATATGTTTGGGTTTAGACACTGAATGCGAATTTACCCTTAAATATTCTCATCTTCTCTTCCTCATTTACAGTTTTCTTCGAAGGAATTTTTTTTCCTTTGAAGCATATATATTCATTTTCTAGATATGTTATGTTTAATTTATTATTCCTTTATTTAATGTCTTTGACTACGATTTTGACTTATAGATGTCTCTTTCTATTACCCCGTCTTCCACCATGATTTCTTCATAGTTTTTTTTTTATTTTCTTTCTTTCTACATGCGTATCGATGCTTCCCAACTGCTTCCTCTTGATGGTTGGAATTGTTCTTTTTGGGTTGCCTGTTCTTCCTGAACTAGTTTTTTTCTCCATTTCCACGATATTTAGAGAATCTCTAATCGATGCTTCATTTTGGCAATTAACTTTATTTTGACGTAAAACAACACTTCAATGCAGCACAATTTCCTGCGCCAATATTGTAGGTAAATGAAAAAAGTAAAAAAAATATTATAAGTATAATCTTAATATATTTAGAGGTAATTTTAAAGTAGATGGATTGGAAATGAGTTTTTTTTTGGTGCAAAACTTGCACTATTTTGATGTAAAACTTGCGCTAAAATAGTGCAATGAATTGAAAATGACTTACATGTTTAATTGATTTTTCTTGTTCTTTGTCTTCTGAATTTTAATGTTATATGTTGGGATAGATGTTAAATTGCATGGACACACTCTGAACCAAAAAAATAATTTAAATCTCGAGCTGCTTTTTCCGTTCTCCTGTTATTAATTTGCTTATGGTTACTTATGCTTGTATCATTTTTTATTTTCTACAAAAATTGAAGTTCATATTATTGGTTGTTCGCATCGTTATTTGGGAAGTATGGACAATTGTGAGTTGCAACTAGCTTTCATTTTTTTCCCATGTTTTTTGTCTGTTAATTTATGTTAGTGTTAAAAATCATGGTATTCTTCTTTCATTATATATTGCCGATCAACTTAGTTATTTTTTTATTTTCTCTTTTTATTCTTTCCTTATTATTATTTTTGGCGCTTTAAAATTTTTGCCCTATGTTTTTCAATTATAATATAATTGAAATTAATTTTAAGTTTTTGCAATTTCGGTTCTTTTCTCTTTTTTTTTTTTCCATCCCTTCCTTTCTGCTAAGTGAGCAAGCTGGACTTGGATCACTTATATGTTTTGCCCCTCGTGTACAGCTGTCCAAGGGAAAAATGGTAGAATGGTGTTCTGCAGTGAATATTATTGTTATAAGCTACAGATCCGAGATAACGACACAATTGTTTTGTTATATGGTGGTAGGCTATTGAAACAGTTCATTGTAGATATGTATATTAAGTTAGAAACACCGAGACTTGAATACTATAGGCGAAATCAGGTCGAGATATGATCCGAGTTGTATTAGGGTATAGTTGCTAGTGTTGTTGGCGGTGAATCTCGTGGCAGTGAAATTGGATAACAAGTTGTTCTTCCAGCATCGTTTATCTGAGGACCGAGGGATAGGCGTAGGAGATATCTTGATGCAATTGCGTTGGAAAGAGAACTTGGAAAGCCAGATTTATTCATTACCTTTACTTGCAATCTAGAATGGAGTGAGATTAGAGAAAATTTATTTCCTGGTAAACTTGCTTTGGATCGTCCAGATTTAGTTTCGCGTGTATTTCGTGCGAAGTTAGTGGATTTTAAAGATCATATATTCAAGAAAAGGTATATTTCGTCATGTTGTGGTTTATGTCTATGTTATTGAGTTCCATAAACGAGGTCTGTCACATTTTCATATGCTTGTTATTTTGAGTTGTGATTCGAAAATAAGTACACCTGAGAAGTTTGATTCTTATGTGACTGCTGAGTTGCCAGATAAGAATAAATCCCCAGATTGTTTCATTTGGTCTTGAAGCACATGATGCATGGCCCATGTGGTGTGTTGAATAGTAAATTCCTTTGTATGATCAAAGGCCGGTGTAAAAATCATTACCTCGTCCTTTCTCACACAATTCCATGCAAGTTGCAGATGGATACCCAATATATACAAGAAGGAATGATGGATGAAATGTTGAAGTGCGGAATCATATTTTGAATTCTCAATGGGTTGTACCTTAAAATCCATATTTGTTATATAGGTACTCTTGTAGTGTTAATGTAGAGGTGTGTTATGGTCTCACGACCGTAAAATATCTTTATAAGTATATATAAAAGGGTCATGACTTTGACCACATGTATCTGATATATTTGTTGATGAGATAAAGACTTTCCAGGATTCTCTTTGGGTCTTATCTCCAGAGGCAATGTGTTTTAAAAGAAATCACCCAAAAATAAATGGATCCTCGCAATAAAATTCAAAACTAATTTCATTACTATTGTTATTATTATCTAGAATTATTAGTAGGTAATTAGATGGAATGAAATAAAAAAAGATTGGTACATCAAATTGATCAGGTTACAAATCTTAACAGTCATCTACTCATTTGAGTTCAATATGATTTTACTAAATAATCTGAGGATATTATCTATATTTGTTTCAACGTTTTATTTTATTTATTGGAATTATCACTCATGTTATTAGATTTCAAAGTTTCGGTGCTACACGTGCAACACACGTGAAAGGAATATTTATTCCTTAAATTTTTTCTAATTTAAAATGATTTATTATGATCTTTTGCCTTTCTTTGGCTACAAGTTTTAAATCGTTTATTCACTTAGTTATTTAGATTTGAGATATGATTAATCTTATTATAATATTTATTATCTCATCTCTAAAGATTTTATTCCTTAGCTTACGTCTACAAGGAAACGTCTACAAGGAAGGATTCTTCAGCCTTATTTATTAGACGTGAAGGCTTAGAGAAAAATACGACCGTGTGAGTTTTTTCAAGAGCTTTACTGACGTAAAACTTAAGAAAAGTTCTGAAAATTTTCAAAAGCTCGTATCGGTTGATGCCGTGGAAGTTTTGAGAGCATTGGAGATTGAGTTGTGTTGCTCTCGTGGATCGTGTGTTTTGGTATCAAGAAGCCAACTCCTTACTCTACTTTATTTATTCTATTTCATATAAAATTTTAGAAGTTGTTTTTATGGTTTATTTTCTCACATGTTTTGAGAAAATTAAATTTTACAATAATCACTAGTTTTAGAGTTTGTAAAACTCTTTGATTATTTTTCTAGTGAAAGTTTTGCCCTGAGGCACTGGAAGAGTATTTTATACTCTTGCTTAATTATTCTTGAGTCTATTTTAGTGGTTGCTAGTTTATTTTATTTACGCTTTAATTATTTTCCGTTGCATACTATTCAAAGTGTTTTTGTAGGTGTTGCCAATACTTTGTGACAACACCTCAAATTGGTTATGTGCAACCCCAATTCCCTTATAACACGTGTATCTTTATGATATAATATATATATAATATACATATATATACATATATATATATATATGAGAAATGAAAAAAAAGATATAGTCATAATTTTTCGGAAAAATTGCTTTTTTGGTCCTGTATGTTTGTCACTTTGCGATTTCAGTCCTTTATATTTTCAGATTTCAGTTTTAATCCGGTAAATTTATTTTTTTGGCAATTTTAGTCCTTTTTTCGATGTGGCGCTGATGTGGCACCAATTCAGTGATGATGTGGAGCTGATGTGTACAGTGCCACGTAAGCATTTGTGAATAAAAAGGACCGAAATTGCCAAAAATCAGAACATACAAGACTAAAACTGAAATATGTAAACATAAAAAACTAAAATCGCAGAGTGATCAATATATATGACTAAATTTGCAATTTTCCCTAATTTTTCCGTTGGCCAGCTTAATCAAATTAATTAAAACTTGTTAATACAACACTCTCTATCTACACTATCTTATAATACATAAAATGCCTATAGTAGCTACTTTTGGATCATAGTGTAATTTGATACATACAAAAATACCCTTATTACAAAATATTTAATCTTCATTTAATTCAAAATCATGATAAAATGTTGAGTAAAATTTATAGTTTATCCTACAACTAACATATCCCATTAGTATTTCGTTTTTCTACTCGAAAAAAACTAGTATTTCCTTTAAACTTTATTTGTACTTTTGAATTTTTATTATTTAAAAAAAAACGATCATACCACCACTAACATAAAACATAATGGGGTGTATTTAGTCTAGTAAATTTAAAATATTTTAAAATATTAACATTAACATAATTAATAAATATTTCACTCAAATATTAATTTAATTTAAATAAAAAAAATATTTCAATATTTACCTAAAAATCGCATGGGAAGGACGCTGGCAGAAATAATATATATTTAAACTTCCAGCTGCTGTCATTGCCACCCAAAAAGATCACGAAAATAATAAAGAAATGAAATATTTTAATATTGCTATTGGAGAAGAAGACGATAAGCTCATCACTCAAGGATTTTATATTGCTATTGGGCTTGTTTTTGTGTTTGGATTTTGGGGAATATTAATTTGGCTCAATATTTTTCAAACCTCAGCACCGCGGACTTATACACCTTCTGAGATGGCTTTTATGCTGATTGAGGATGAATCTAAGATCTTGTCATGCTCAGTTCCTTTCCTTCAATATTTTGGTTTGTAAACTGCACCATACTGTTGTCTTCCTTTGCTTCGTGCGGAGATTTCGAGTTCCCCGTAGCTCGTTTCGTGCGAAAATCAAGACGTCCGATCATTCTAGCAATACCTGCACTTGTCTCACGCTGAACTTCTCTACTTATTTCTTTAACGAAGCCCTTCCGAGCAACTAACTTTTCCATAAAAACACGCGTGCTAGTCGATATTGATTCCTTGTACCTGTTGATATGTTTGTGATTTGCCCTTGTCAAGTTCATGTTGGAGCAAGAATAAAATGCATTTGAAACCTATCTTATTGTTACCTGGTTGAAGCATTGGAAATTTTCGACTTAAGAGACTCGGAGAAGGCAAGAAACTCAGATGAGCTTGATCTCCTTGGATTATTTTGTGGTGGTTCACTGTCAATAATTCAAGCAGTAAGCGTAGAAAGGACGATCAGATTATAATCAAGAAATGTGCATGTTGTTGCGCGAAAAAAAACAATACTAAGAACAATCCTTTAGAGATGTATTCAACCATTTTAATGTAAAAAACAGCAGGCAAACGAGTGTTACGTACCTGAATTTACCAGAATGCTGTATGTTCTCTGAATTAAGGGACGGTGAATCACCAAAAGATGGAATATTTAATGAAGAAGCTCGCTGAGTAACAGCTGGTGCTCCAATAGAGACAACTGGATCAAAGTTTGAAAAACAAGAAGCTTGATTCTGATGCACCTCCAAAGAGCTGTTGACCCTTGCCATGTTAGACATGTTAGACATGTTTCGGGAAGGGACGGAAGGGAGAAGAATGCATACTGAACGGCCAATATCTGGAGTTATATGCCTTCTTCTGCTGCTGATGTTACGAGCTCTGCTGGCAACAACAGTAAAATGTCTCACGATTTGCTGCTCAAAACCAGGATCATCCTCTTGAGGGAAATCCTAAGAAATTTAGCATGTAAAGTGCCATGTCACGCAAAATGACAACAGATGTAGAGATCAAAATTAGAGGTTAAATTGAACTTTCGAACCAATGACCTACATCATTGACATCAATGTCCTGATCAACGCGGCAAAGGTTACGCCTCAAGTTCCTGTCACTTTGCACTCCCTCCAGTAGTTCTTGGCTGTAAACAAAAATTCAAAAGAGAGGTAAAAGAAACTGATGAACTTTTATATACACTATATATCCTCTTTGCATTGATTTTTTTTAAGATATTAAATACCTAGCAGGGTCCTTCAAGACAAGATGTTGAGAACATATTGGGCATCCGTCGCTTCTCTGGGACCTAAAATGAAAGCAACTTTGTTATAAAAATGGCAAAGAAACTCCAAGTATCATAATTGTGCTGGGAATTACAAGAAAAATATCATACAGAGAATTCATGTGTAACAACATACCATTCAAGAATACACTGAAAATGATACTCATGCTTACACTTGGTGACCTGGAAAATAAAAACATGTCTTAGTAGATGATTGTTCTTCATAGTTCGATTTCTCTGACTCTTTATCAAAGCTTTGTGAATGGTTGGATCCATATACATCAAACCGATCTTAACGTCCACGGGACAACCAATTAAACAATCTTTCTTTTGATTCACACTCGTAATGGTATCAAGAACAACATTTCGATCAAATTATTCTAGTGAAATTCATGTACACAAAAAACACAAAGCATAACTAGCTAGATCCACCAATCCAAGTATGTTTATTTGTTTCCCTCTCTCATACATAGACGTAAATGAGACCAGCCATATATAATACACTCTAATACTTTGCTTGCAACCCCTGAAACATATAAATGTCCCATGAAAACTCAAAGATCACAAAACATCATCACTCTCTTTGCGTAACAAAATCTCATACTGTACCAAAAACTCATGTTGTATACATTACACCCCCCGAAGACAATCCATCAAACACCTCTAATGCGTGCACAATATACATAAATATATATATAATCTTACCATCGGAGGATCGAGAGAATTAAAGGGCTCAAGACAAATGCTACATCCATCTTCGACACAGTCATCAAAGATGTGACCATCCCCTGAAACAGAAGAAGAGGCTGATTGCATATCAGCAGCCATTTTGCACTGAAAAATCACAACTTTAACAATATAAATGATAATCCCACAAAAAAGAAGATGATGAATGAATGAAGGAGAAGACGAAAGAGTAAGCCTTTTCCGTTACTTATTCAAAACGGTTGGTGGAATGGATCTAACTAACGTAACGTGTTTCCTCGAGAATGCCGCGCTTGTTTTTTTTACGGAAAATATTTTTTTATAATTTTTATGTAGCATTATAATAATTATAATAATTTATGAACAAATTTATTTTTTTTAAGTTAGATTTCAGGTTAATCGGATCGGCTCAACTCGAAGTGCTTGGATGAGTGGATTTGGATTTGTGAGAGGATTTCAAATTAATGGATTTGAAAATTATTGATTTGAAACTTCTTTTTATTAAATCCCTTGCTTGAATGAATGTAGGATTTCAAAGTGGATTTTAAATATATTGATTGAAAATATGTTGCTTGGCTACAAAATTTAAGAATTTCAAATTTTAGAAAAGTATAATCTATTATTATTTATTTTTTTTATATATTTTAAAATTAAAACAATTATTATTATCACAAAATAATCTTGTCCAATTTAAAATGATATAAATTTACATTTTCTTTATTTAAATTGTATAGAACCAAATTCTATACTTTTTTGTATGTGAATAATTTTACCTTTTTCTATCATATTACCAAGAAATCTGATATTGGTCTGAAATAAAGACATTTTTGGTTTTGATATAACAAGACCATTTTGAATAACCACTTTTTTAAATATTTCCAAGTGTTTAAAATGAGATTCAATGTTTTTAGAAAAGAATAAAATATCATCAATATAAACAATAATAAAATTACTAAAAGGATAAAAAATATAATTCATAATTTGTTGAAATTTTGAAGGAGCATTCTTCATACCAAAGGGCATAACTGTCCATTCGTAATGTCCTATTGAAACATTAAAAGCAGTTTTATATCTATCAGATTCTAATATTTGAATCTACCAATATCCTGATTTTAAATCAAATTTTAAAAATATTAAAGCATTAAAAAGTCTATCTAATAAATCTTTTTTTGTTAGGAATAGGATGCCTAATCCATTTCAAAACTTTATTAAGAGGTTTGTAATTAATTACTAACCTGGGAACTCCTCTTTCCTTCTCTGAATGCTTATTGACATAAAAAACAGTACAAGACCAAAGAGACTAAGAGGGAGTTATCAACTTTTTATCTAATAAGGACTTTATTCATTTTTACATAATTCCAAATATTCATAATTCATCTAACAAGGACGAGCCTTGGTAGGAATACTTTTTTCATCAAAAGTTTCCTTATAAGGAAGAGAAACAATATGTTTCTTTCTATCCCAAAAAGCATTGGGATGATCATTACAGATCTCTAGAGAAAATTTATTATGAACAAATTAGATTTTTTTTCTTATAATTTAGAATTTTTCAATTTTTCTTCAATAGTTAAGGAGTTGACTTCCTTTTTTAAAAAATTTATATGAAAAATCTTTCTATCGATTTTATCATGTAATTCATTTAAACCCCTATTAATAGGTTTTGTAATAAACTGAAAAGAAATAGGTTTTTCTTCAAAGGTACCTGTAATTTCTTTTTTTTCTTTATCTATGTGAGTTAAATGATAAATTTTATAAATAAAAGGAAGACCAAAAATAAGTTGGCTAGAAATATTTTTAGCAAGTAAGAAACTTGTAGCAATACAATTTTTATCCTTGCAAATGTAAGCTTAAGGTAATTTATAATTTATATCAAGAGGTTCTCCACCTGCATGAGATAAATAATGAGTAGTCTTATGAAAATATATATTTTGTAGGTATAAGACCTTATTCTATAACATTTAAATCTGCACCGCTATCAATCACAGCAATTAAATTTTTTTTATAAGAATTATCAATCAAAAGAGTAATATTAGTATACCATTTTTGAGATATAATCATACTTAACACAGAAAGGTGATTGTCCTCAAAAAAAGATAGTTTTTTAAAATAATCTTTTTGATCATAATCATTTTCAGTATCCTGAAAATTTCTTTAATCATAAACTTTTTTCTTTTTCTTTATCAATAAGATTGATACGTTTATGAAGAACTAAATTGTCATTTTGTAAAATTTTTACCTCTTTTTTGAGATTATTAATCTCATGAACTAAATCTTGAATAGTCACAGGATTTTGATTTTCATACTTCTGCTTAAGAAGCTTTTTGACTTCTATCATAGTAAAAGTAGGATTAATAAGACTTTCTGTCTTATTACTAGTAGATTGATTACTATCCATTTTATCAATGATACTAGAAAGTAAACTGGGATCCTTAATCATTTTAAGGAATTCTAAAATATTATTATTAACAAGAACATTAATATTAATATCCTCAAATTGAGACATAAGTTTATAAAACTCATCATTATTATCATTTTTTAAGTGCATACTTGTCCTTAAATACAAACATCACAATCCTCAGTATCAGAATCTGAGATAATCGAATCATTTTCTAAGGCATTAATAACCTCAGAACTATAAGATTCTTGTTTCGAACTATTATCAGAATCAGAAGTTAGAAAGATATTAAATAATTTTTCTTTAATACTATCATCTATGTCAAGATTTTTAATCTTTTCTTTGGTCCAACACTTATTAGCATAATGACCTTCTTTTCCACATTTATGACAAATAACTTTATATTTTTTCTTAGGATATGTCCTTTTCGGCCTACGTATATCTTTACGTTTTTCTTTCTTATCTTTTTGTTTTTCAGATAAGGGGCGACGTCTTTTATAAAATCTGTTAGATCTATTTGATCTACCTATATAAGGTAATTTCTTCTTATCTTTAGGCATATCAATACCAAATTGGTCACAAAATTTACCAAGTTGTCTTTTTTCTAACAAATTTTGTCTTTTTATTTGTTTATCTAGCTTTAATTCATTACAAAGAGCTAGATCTTCTTGGACACAAGTATTAATAAGTTTTTCATAAGTATAACTATCATAAGGAATAGACAAATTATCTTTTCTTAGAATTTTTCTAATTCTTTCATCAAATAAACTTGGAAGACCATCAATAAACTTGGCTTTCCATTGACTAGTATTACAGTCAGGTAATTCATAAATTCTAGATAGAAAAGTATCCTTATACCATCTAAAATCAGTGAGAGTTTTGCAACGTAAATTACTAAGCAAAATACGAATATTCTCACTATTATCAGTAAATCTTCCTGTAACATGATTAAAGTATAAACTGCATGCTCAGTTGGAATATTATTCTCAATTTTAATAGTTCCTAAAATTTCATCTCTTTGAGATTGAGAAAAATAATTATCCCACCAACCTTTAAGTTGGCCAGTAAAACCTGCTGTAAGCATTTTAACAATATTCTTATCAGTATTACCATTATTCTTACAAACAGTGCTATACATAAGCATACGGTGAGCAATATTATAAATATGTTTATTTTCAAAACCATCAATATTTCATTCATAAATGTTTTTACCATTATAATTATTAGAAATAATATATTCATGTTCTTCATTAAGAACATTCATAGGAGTAGGTCTACTATAATAATATTTATTATGAGTGGGTCTATCAGTCCATTTCAATTTATTAATCTCATCATCAGATATAAAATAATTTTCATCAATTTTACCATCTAAAGTGGAAACATTAAATTTTTTTAATTTTTCTTCTATGAATTTTTCTAATTCAGACATGGAAGATTTTAATTTGAAATCTTTGATTTCAGGAGGTGGCTGAATAGAAAATGCAATGGAGACAATATTAGTTTCTTCCTTCAATTGTATATGAACATCTGGTTTAATCTGATTTATAGCAGAAATAATCATTTCTACTCTATTATGTAAAGAAGTAATTCCTTCTCCTAGAATAGTCAAATATAAATTAGTGTAATTTTGTTTTTTCAAAATTTGGTTAATATGTTTAACAGTAATTTGTAACGTGTCATTCTCAAGCAATTTAGAGAAAGAAGCAAAAGTTAAGATTTTATTATTCTTTTCAATTTGAAAAGATTGCTGAGAAGGATACAAAGATTTCTGTATAGAACCAGAAGAAAGTTTATAAGATCTTTCAATGACATTGATATAATCAATCACGTAAGTTCTAATAAACCAAGGGACAAAAGAAATCAATTTATTATGCTTTTCACTGAAAGAATAAAATTTATATCTTATTATATCACATTCTTTTTCAGAAAAACTTTAAAAATACCAGTTTCTAAAAAGATTTCATTTTGGAAGATAAAATTCATAATTAATCTTTTGTCTAGCAAAAATTCCTTTAGCAAAATCAATTTTGGGCGTTCTATCCATAAAAATCATATAAAGTTCATTTCTGATATCATATTAGTTTCTCTAATGTTTTGAACATTATGAATACCATGAACAATATTATTCTTGTTGATGATTAATTTATCAATTACTTCCTCTTTAGAGGACTGAGATCCACTGTCTTCTCTTATTTGAGAAGTGGATGCTCTGGACGATTGAGGTATATCAATCATGTAATCTACATGAGAAATATGAGAGTGCATAGATCTAGATCTAGCAGAAGATGGCAATAATCTTCTTTGTTCGTTATGAAACTGTATTTCTATAGATCCTTCATTATTCTGAACAATATTTTTGTAAATAACTATTTATTATAGGATTTCTAGGAACAACTTTTTCAATTATCCAATTTTCAAAAAATATAATTTCTTTCCATTTTATAGATCTACGAGTAGTGATCTTAGATCTACTGAAATTGGTCTCTATAAAAATTGTTTCATTCAAATCTTTATCTACTCTTTTAAACATAGGATTCAAGGTAAATAAAGATTTAAAATATATTCTATAACAGATACATATAACTTATGTTCCAGGAATATAATTATAACCATGAGTTTTAGCATTTAATGTTAAAGCATCAAGAATATTTATATCAGATAAAGATAAAAAAAGATTTGGATAAACATCAAAATAAACTGGTCCATGAGCCAGACTAGACTGAATAATTCTCATAAGGGATTGTTTCCAATTTAAATTTCTACCATCTCGTAAAGCTGCTAAAAAGTTTTCTGGTAGTCCTTCTAAAGTAAGAGGTTTAAAAGCAATTTGCACTAAACCAATATGTAAAAACTTATAAGTTTTTTGAAAAGGTAAAATATCATTTTTGTTTAACAGACCAATTATCATCTCATTTCAATGGAGATGAATAGATTCTCCAGTAGTTTTTACTAATTCTTTTAAACCTAATCTTTCAAAAGTTCCTAATTTATAAACCAGTTTAGGTTCTACTTTAGGAATAGTCCATTTATTCAATAAATCCAAATTATCTGAAATATCATATTCTTCAATCATACTGTTTTGAACAGTATCATTATTGATCTTAGAAATATTCATTTCTATGAAACTTTTGTACTAAATCAATCACTTAACAATACATTATTTACCACCATGACTCTGATACCATTCTGAAACCAGGAAAACATAGAGATTGTTATTATAGGATATTACAAATAAGTGTAGGATATTACAAAATCATACATAGGATATTACCAAATAGTTTGATTATCAGTTCTCAAAAAATCTCTTGGAAACGCCTAAACTTTTTCACACGGCTAAAACGGCTAAAGAGCTGAAAGAGAACTTTTAATCAAATATTTGAACCTGTGATTTAACCTACTGATTTAACCCATAATAACTTGATTTATGTTTTATGAATCCATAAACAACATAAGAACCAAGTTATAAATAATTATATCTTGTCCAATTTAAAATGATATAAATTTACATTTTCTTTATTTAAATTGTGATAAATACTAAATTTACATATAAAAACTTTTTTAAAAAAATATTGTATATTTTTTCTAAAAAACAAATATATATTTTATTATAATTAAACTTCATAAAGTAAAAAAACTAGATCCATCAAATACCTGAGTTTCAACATAAATCAATCAAATTCGTTGACAGTTCCTTTTTCATCATGCTAGTGACACAAGAAATATTTTTTGTTGAGAGGGATCAGTTCAAAGAAATATGGCAAAATACATAAAATATTTGTAATTAATTTGAAATTTACTGGAAACCATTTCCACTTGTCAAGATCTCTTTCGTGACGTATTCCACTTGATTGTTGCTTAATATAAAGCTTTACTATTTTCTAAACCGCCCGCAAAACTATATGAAATTGTCTACTAATAGTTTCTCCAGAGCGTCCAAATACGGCTTTAATAGTACTATGTTTTTTTATGATCATGCCCTATAACATGTAAAAAAGATGCCACAATTTCTTCTAATGTTACATTTTTTTGTAACATTTAAATTTCCTTCACAACACAATATATGACACAACCTATTAAATCCTCTAATGTTTATACGCAACTGGCTCATACAAGTAGGTTCATGACTTAAACATTTCATCCAAATTGACCTTTGATAAGCCCTTATATTATCATTCGTTGATAGATCTTTGATAATATATCTTTGACAATGCCAACTGCCAAGTTCCAACAATTCCAATGAAAAAATTTACCAATAAAATAATTATTTCTGTCTCTTCATCGTTCTTTTCGAATTCATCTTGTGAACGTTTTCTTCCCATCTGTACATCTTTTTCAACAATATCCATTGATCCTAAATTTAAAATACAATATAAACGTTGATAATAAAATAAAATAGTGTTGATGCATAAACATGATATTCCTATCTCAACTAGATATAATAATCAGCCTAGAAGTAATTTTCTGAAATCCGGGCAGTCGTAGAATAAAAAAGGTACCCAATATATCAAATAGCGTCTTTAAAGTCTGATGCAGCATATTAATTGATCAAGTACATAAAACCACTGAAGTCAATTGTAGGTAACAATATGGTCACCTGAAGTCTGATAAAAGTACACTAGATTAGACCGAAGGTCCTTATCTTGAAAGTTGAATCATCTAAAACAAGGAGATTATGATGAACTAAACTTTGAGAAATTACATCAATGCCAATGTCCAGATTTAAATAAATCTTTGTTCTGTCTGTTAGAGAAAACTAATAAGGTTAAACCAAAGGTCAATGCTTGATGTAGCCGTCTAGGATAGACTTTTCACATGTACTCTTCTGGATATCTATATTACATCCTAATAATCAATACACGAGTAGTAAGAAACTTGTAAGTTTCAACAGTACACCAGAAATCACAAGTTAATTTTAAATCCTTTTGTGAATAGAGTTTAAGCTCATATGAGCTCTGTGAAGTTGCATTACCTATCAAGATATTGATTGGATCATACACTAAGTTGCACGATGGGATCAATGTTCTGGCGCAGAGGATTACAGCTGATGTAACTAATCAAACGGCTCTATTGCAGCAGTTAGGGAAGTTGGTTATCAAAGCTTGTGCATGCAATATATATACACATGCATGACTACCGAGAGAGATAGATTGGAGAGTTATTCTTCCATGCTGTTGTGAGTTGATTAAGAGTTGGTTTTCCATTTGTGTATATTGAAGTGAGATCATTGTAAACTCTTCGGGAGTTCTTGATACATTTTTCAGATTGTAAAACTCTTACGAATCATCAAGGGGATTGAGCCTTGGGCAAGGCAGAAGTGGATGTAGGATTTAATCCGAACCACTTACGAATCATCAAAGGGATTGAGCCTTGGGCAAGGCAGAAGTGGATGTAGGATTTAATCCGAACCTCTATATTTCTTGGTGTTCTTTTTCATTTGATTGCTCATCTTTCATTTCTGGATTACGTTCTTTGTATTTTGTGATCTTTCTGGGTGTTCTAATCAATCACGAGTCTATTAGAAACCCAACAAACTGGTATCAAAGCTTGGTTTGAAGATGGGAACCACTTGATTCGACATCAAAAAATTCACGGGAAAGAACGATTTCAGTTTATGGAGACTGAAAATAAGAGCAATGTTGGTCCAAAATGGAGTAGAAGATGCACTCCTGGGTGATGACAACATGCCTGAGAAGATCAAAGGGATTGACAAGAAAGAAATCCTTGCGAAAGCTCATAGTGCCCTGATCTTGAGTCTTGGAGATAAGGTATTGCGTGAAATCTCTAAGGAGACTACTGCTGCTGCAATTTGGTTGAAACTCGAACACCTCTACATGACAAAATCTCTGGCGAATAGGCTTTTTCTCAAACAAAAGCTGTATACATTCAAGATGCCGAATGGTAAGTCTATTGAAGATCACATTGATGCAATAAAATCATTTTGGATCTTGAGAATATAGAGATTAAAGTAGAGGATGAAGATCAAGCTTTGTTGCTGCTAGGTTCTCTTCCTGATGTCTATGACAATCTGAGGGATACCATGATATATGGTAAAGAAACACTGACTTTGGAGGAAGTACATTCAGCCTTGATGTCAAAAGAGTTGAATAAGAAGGCTGGAATTCAAGGCAGTGATCAGAGTGAAGGATTGTATGTCAGGGGAAGATCAGAGAAGAGAGATTTTAAGCCAAAGTACAAATCTCGATCGAAGTCAAGAACCAAGTTTAAAAGAAGATGTTATAATTGCAATAAGGAAGGACACTTCAAAAAGGATTGCCCAGAATGGAACAAGAAACACAACGGAAAGGAGTCAAGTTCAGGAGATGTAGCATTGGAAGAAGATGGCTATGTGAGTGCTGATGTTCTATTAGTAAGCACTGACAAGCCTGAACAAGAATGGATCTTAGATTCTGGTTGCTCATTCCATATGACTCCATGCAGGGAGTGGTTCAGTGCCTTTACCAAGACTAATGGTGGGAAAGTCTTGATGGGAAATAATTTGGCATGTAAAATAGAATGCATTGGATCTGTCAAACTCAAGTTAAGCAATGGTGTGATTAGAACTCTATATGAAGTTAGATTTGTCACAGATCTAAAGAGAAATCTCATATCCCTTGGAATGCTGGATCAACTTGGATATGAATTCAAAGACAAAAATGGGATACTAAGCATCACAAAGGGAGTGATGCACATTATGAAAGGATCCAGAAACAATGGTCTTTATGTACTGGAGGGCAAGACATGCACTGACCAAAGTGCCCTAAGTGCAGAAGACAAAGACAGAACCAAGTTGTGGCATATAAGATTGGGACATGTCAGTGATAAAGGGATGGCTGAGTTAAACAAACAAGGGGCTTTTGGTAAAGATCAGATAAGCAAGCTTGATTTCTGTGAGCATTGTGTTGGGAAAACAGACAAGGGTCAAGTTTAAGAGAGCAGAACACATAACTAAGGGCACCTTGGATTATATACACTCTGATGTATGGGGGCCTGCCAAAACCCAAACACACGGTGGCTCGAGATATTTTATAACCTTCATAGATGATTACTCTAGGAGAGTATGGTTATATACTATGAAGCACAAGAATGAGGCTTTGCAAAAGTTCATTGATTGGAAGACACTGATTGAAAATCAGACGGGCAAAAAGATTAAAAGGTTGAGAACAGATAATGGCTTGGAATATCTGAATCAAGAATTCAATGCATTATGCAAAGGGGCAGGCATAGCAAGGCATTTCACTGTAAGGTACACTCCACAGCAAAATGGACTTGCTGAAAGAATGAACAGGACTATATTGGAAAGAGTCAGGTGCATGCTCTCCAATGCAAAACTTGGGAAAAGTTTCTGGGGAGAAGCTGCTAGTACAGCATGTCACTTGATAAACAGATGTCCTTCAGCTTCTTTGGACTTCAAAACACCAATTGAGGTGTGGTCAGGGAAACCAGTAGATTACCAAACTCTTAGATTTTTTGGTTGTACAACCTATATACATGAAAATGAAGGTAAGCTATCACCAAGAGCAAAGAAATCCATTTTCCTTGGATATCTGGAAGGAACTAAAGGATATAGAGTTTGGATTTCTGAAGGTGGACTTGGTAAGGCAGTGATAAGCAGGGATGTTACTTTCAATGAAGATGACTTGTTAAACGATATGCCTCTAGAAAGAAAGACAGTCATGGATAATGACAGTGACAGTAATGATCATATCATGGTGGAGTCAGATAAAGGAGAGTATCTTGAACCTATACTACAGCCCGGAAGCTTGGAGGATCAAGAATCACTTGAAAAACAGGATGAGTCATATTTGAGGGATTATACCCTCGTGAAGGACAGAGCAAAGAAGATCATCAAACCACCTGAGAGATATGGTTATGCAGATCTTATATCTTATGCCTTGAGTGTATCAGAAACCTTGAACTTAGATGAGCCAGTCAGCTATAAAGAAGCAATTAACAGTCCACAAAAGGAAAGGTGGAGAGAAGCTATGCTTGAGGAGATTAATTCACTCAAAAGGAATGATACTTGGAAGTTGGTGGAGCTGCCTAAAAACAGAAAGATAGTAGGTAGCAAATGGATTTTCAAGGTAAAAGAAGGCATTCCAGGAACTGAAAATCCCAAGTTCAAGGCTAGATTGGTAGCCAAAGGTTTTACACAAAGAGAGGGCATAGATTATAATGAAGTTTTCTCACCAGTTGTCAAGCATACATCCATCAGAATTCTGTTGGCTTTAACGGCATACATGGATTTGGAATTGGAACAGATGGATGTAAGGACTGCTTTTCTACATGGCAACATAGATGAAGTTATTTTCATGAGGCAACCAGAAGGATATGAGGAACCAGGCCATGAAGACAAAGTATGCTTGCTTCAGAAATCATTATATGGTTTGAAACAATCCTCAAGACAATGGTACAAACTTTTTGATAGTTTCATGATCAGAAATTCCTTCGAAAGAAGCAAATATGACAGTTGTGTGTACCACAAATCGAATTCTGCTGATTGCACCATCTACTTATTACTCTATGTTGATGACATGCTAATTGCGTGTAAGAGTATGACAGAAATAGTTAAGCTTAAGGACAAGCTTAAAGCAGAATTCGAGATGAAGGACCTAGGCTCAGCTAGAAGGATACTTGGTATGCAAATCACCCGGGACAGAAGTAAGAAGTTGATGTATGTTTCTCAGACAGATTACCTAAAAAAGGTTGTAACTAAGTTTGGGATGAATGAGTTCAAAAATGTTTCAACACCTTTGGCAACACACTTCAAACTATCTACAGATCAGTGTCCAAAAGGGGCTGAAGAGCAATCTTACATGGAAAGAGTACCATATTCAAATGCCACAGGGAGCTTAATGTATGCTATGGTTTGTACAAGACCGGATATAGCATATGCCATTAGCCTAGTAAGCAGATTTATGAGCAAACCTGGGAAAGAACATTGGAACGTTGTTAAATGGATCCTAAGATACATTAAAGCCACTGTGTCTACTGGTTTGGTATATGATGGTTTACATAACACTGAAGAAGGATTGATCGGCTATGTAGATGCTGACTATGCTGCTGATATTGATAGAAGAAGATCAATAAGTGGTTATACCTTCATGTTCAATGGATGTGTGGTAAGCTGGAAGGCAACATTACAAGCCATAGTAGCTCTATCTACCACAGAGGCAGAATATGTCGCCATTACAGAAGCTGCAAAGGAAGGCATTTGGCTTAAGGGTATCTTAACAGAACTCATGAGAAGAAGTATCAGTGTTAAAGTTTACACTGACAGCCAAAGTGCCTTGCACTTAACCAAGAATCCCATGCATCATGAAAGAACTAAGCACATAGATATCAGGTTGCATTTTATAAGGGATTTGGTGGAGCAGGATAAGATTGATATGCACAAGATATCAACTGAATATAACCCTGCAGACATGTTGACCAAACCCATTCCAATCCTAAAGTTCCAACATTGCCTTGATAAGTTGAATGTTGGAAATACTAAGGTTACACCTTAGTTTGGTATATGTCTTGCCAGAGGCTTGTAGGAAATCCAAGGTGGAGATTAAACTTGTTAGATCAATGAAATCCGGATATCTCCACAATGGTATGATATTGTTCACTTTGGGTATAAACCCTCATGGTTTTTTTTTTGGGAACCCACCCAAAAGGCCTCATACCAATGGAGATATCATTCCATATATTAATCCATGATCTTTCTCTTAAATTTCCAATGTGGGACTTTGGTTGATCATTCCTAACAATCCTCCCCTCAAACGAAGTCCCACCAGGCCTCCCCTCAATCCGTCCCTCCAATCGAGCCTACTCACCTTCAATGCGTTGAAGCACACGCCTTACATGAATTCCCGGGAGCATCACCCCTCGAGAGCTTTAACACGGATCTTACCGGGAGCCTCACCTCCTTCGTTTTTAATTCCGAGGATTCCACCCACATTGGTTCGATCAGACCATGACTCTGATACCACTTGTTAGATCAATGAAATTCGGATATCTCCACAATGGTATGATATTGTTCACTTTGGGTATAAACCCTCATGATTTTGTTTTTGGGAACCTACCCAAAAGGCTTCATACCAATAGAGATATCATTCCATATATTAATCCATGATCTTTCTCTTAAATTTCCAATGTGGGACTTTGGTTAATCATTCCTAACAAGCTCAATCTAATATAATGAATGACATTTTCTTTCATCAAACAATATGCATTTGGGAAAACCAGACACTTCATACAACATCAATCAAAGTTGACCAAGCAAGAGACCGATACCTTCAAGATTCGTCACCCAATCCAAAGCAATAGTTCCACCATCAGAAGTAATAAAAAGCTGTCTGGACACTGCATCAGATTAGTACTACTTCGTTTAAAAAATATGCTAATCTATTCGATACTGCAATCATGAATTTGTACTACTGCTCAGTTCACATATCATGAATTGTTAAATGTTTCAACCGAATTTTGGGAAAAACTCTAATTAGTAGACCAAATCTAACCCCTTCAAATGGTTCTTTTAGGTTTGATGAAGGAATCATCAAAACATCATCAACAATCTAAAAGTAACTAGATATGAGGATACACAAGTTAATGAAAAAAACACTTTAAACTTTAAGAAAGGCATAACGTGATTGCTGAATGAATATCAGAAGAGGGCCTCGAAAGTCTTTGCCTAAAAAAACAAAGTTTTCCCATATCCAAAAACCAAGAAATCAAAACTAAGACCCCTAGATCATACACGCACCACAACAATTACAAATAAATTCCTTAGTTTACTGAATTCAAATACAAAAAAATAGCCCGTTACAATTATACAAAAAAATCAGCAAAAATTGCCCAAGAAAAGGGAATGGAACCTGTTTTTCTTGGAGAGCAGCTTCTTCTCGTGGCCAAAACCTTCGACCGTGCCCCTTCTTTCCACTTGTCCGGCGCTACTACTTCGAAAGCTTCTTCTCACATGCAGGCAAACACAAAAAACGATCACAAATGCCCAACCTTAAAAAAACCCTAAATCGATTAATCCACAAATATTGAATATTTGTCCAAGAAAGATAATAAACATCATCGTGCTTCAGGGCAGTTGAGGTGAGAGCGCCGCAGGAAGTAGAAACGAAAAGGAGAAGATTTCAAATGAGCTGATACAAGAAAGGATTCAAATCCCCTAATTTTTAAGGCATAAATCTATCGATCAAATCAAACATATTTGAGATGTCAAATTCATGAGTAGCCAAACAGATGCAGTGGATTTGGACTGTGGATTTGAAATCCAAATCAGCCCAAATCCACTCATCCAAGCAGGACCTAAAAGATCACTTTACCAGAATCTCTGAAAACAAAACAAGTGATGCAGTAACAATTCCCGAGTTTCATCAATATGCTCTTTCTAAACCAGATCAAACTGCAGATCAATCCAAAGAAACAACACTAATTTCCTCAATGCAGAATCCTCTTACTTCTGCACTTGGTAAGCTAAGAGAGACCATTAAAAATTTCCAGTCCGATAAAATGGTCGCAGCACCAGAACAGAAGCAGATCAATTCAAGAGTTTATTGTTATCACAAGTAGCCCAAATTCTGCAATAAGTCCAATCCACCTCCTCCAAAGTCAATCTGCGAACAACTGTAGATTTGACTTGTCAAATAAATAAATTCCAGACATAATAAATGACCAATCAAATTTTTAGACTATGCAGTCTACCTTAATTTCGACGCCAACTGACTGAGATCATATACTTTCTTCAAAGAAGGGTAAACGCAAAGGCATCCTCATCTTCCAGAAAGCCAATTCTCCGAAATAACCAAGTGGTGGAAGCAATAGTAGCCGAGCTCCAAACTATTCTTCACATCAAACATTCAGACGACAATTTGTATTATATCAATGCTCTATATTTCAGACTGAATATTTATAACAGAGTTTATTTGATCAAAGTGCTCTAAATTTAACTGCTCTACCAAGACATTTTATCTTAAATCAATCCGGACCAAATCAAATTTTGACTAAAAGACAAGAAAATCAATATAGGCTGCAAAACATTTTATCTGCTATACTCGAGGAAATTTGATTGAAAACAAACGAATAAATGAAACGTTTGTTTCCGTATTCTACTACAGTCAAATAGCCACTGCGCTACCGTACTATTTTTGAAAAGAGACAAAGGCACGTGGCACACTCTGCTTCAACGTCGGATATTTTGGGACATATTTGCACCTGATATTTTTATGGTGTATAAATACTTGGAGTTTAAGTTTTTCAGAGAATAATCAAGAGTTTCTGATAAATCACCGTACAAGTTTAAAAGCTATCTGAAAGAATTCAACTTGTGTGCACATTTTATATCGAGATATTATTTCAATCTAGTGATTAATCTGTGCTACTCTATAGGTGAACATCATTGTAAAAGTGTTGTTGTAAATCTTTCAGAAAATTTTTCTGATCAGAGAGTTTATAAGATTGAATTGCTGGGAGCTCCAATCTAGAGAGTTACATCGGTTGCACTGGGTTTGTAAAAAAGGTTGTATAAATCAGAGAGTTTAATATTTTTTGTCAGTTTTAAAAAACATTTATTTTATTTTTATTAAATATTTTTAAAGAACTAATAGATAAATACAAACACAATAAATTTTTTTTTATCTAACTTATTTACATTTTTAATATTAACTTAAACTTTTAAGTTAAATTTCGTTAGTGCGACCAACACAAATTAAAAGAACTTAATTAAACTAAAATAAGTCTTCTTCTAAAATAGGGGTGCATGTAACAAATCAAAAATGTTTGTGAGCTTTTCGAGCCAGCTCGATAAATATTTGATTCATGTTTAAACTTATCGAACTCAACCGAATCGAACATGTTCGAATTTTTTCGAGCCGAGCTCGAACAAAAATTATTTTTTTAACGTTATTTTTGAAATACAATTTTTTTTAAAAAAATTAAAAATAAAAAAACCCATGGATAATCATGTCTATCATGACCCCACCCCGCTGTTAAAGAAAATTTTGAAATGTTCGAAAAAGTTCAAAATGTGTATATATATATATTTATTATATAATTATATTATATTAATTAAATATTAAGACTCGCGAATTATCGAACAAAATAATTTTAGCTCGAGCTCGGCTCGAAAAAAGTTCCATGCACATTTATTCTTGTAGGACGCTATTTATGGAAATCAACTTACTTTAATCTATAAAAGAAGAGTTCCGCGCACAAAAAAAAATAGAGTTTCAGACGACAACTCACAAAACATTCTTTGAAGAATTCCGGTCGAAGAGTTGAAGGTTTTTGAAGCCAAGTTTTGTAGATATCGTTACTACTTTTGTTTCTTCAAATTTAGGCTACCGGAGTTGCATCTATTTGTTTTACTCTGATTTATTTAGGATGTAAGTTTGATTTCTCAACTTGTTGAGAAATTTAAGATTTATTGATTTTTCGTAAAATCACTAGTATTACTTTATAAAACTGATTTAGACTTTTGTAACGATATTTAGCCTTAAGGCACCCGCACAAGTATTCTTTACTCGTGCACAATTTTTTATTGTATTATTTATGCATTTATTTTCGCTGCACTGTGTTGTCTATGATATTGTAACACCAAATACAACACTGACTGTTTTACATAACTAATCACATACACCTCATTGGTGGCGATCTGATCAATATATTGTTGAAGAAGTTGTTGCCTGAGAGTTGTAGTGGAGGAGGAGAAGATCTATGGAGTCGCGGGAGGAACTGGGAAAACAACACTTGCTGATGATGAAGAAAATATTTGAAATCAAGACGTGGATATGTGTTTGATAACAGGTAGCCAAAACGATCTTGGTTGGGGAAGGTCGATGCCATTGCAGCTTGGCCACACAGACAAATCATGATTTGGGCCATTATTACAACCCACGGAGGAGTAGTACCCTTCTGTAGGTTTGAAATTCCCCTTGGAAGTTGTAAACCGGAATTTGTATTTGAAACCCTGCTGCAAAGTATTAAGATCTAATCAAGAATGGTGCTCCGGGACAAGGAATGGAAAGGTTGCGGAGATAATGGGTAGCAAAATCAAGTTATAATGGGTAGTGCTCAGCCAAATACATAGCTTTTCATGGGGAAACACCTTTCTAGCATCGAGTTATAACGAGTTACACCCGAGTTGTTTCTCCTATTGCGCCATTTTTCCCAAGAGATGTAGATGAATTGAACTATTGGATGGCTCATGGATTTCTCTCCTTTTATGAGATGAGATTTCTTTAATGATCCAGCAATGCCTTAATGTTTCTTCCAAGATTTTGAAACGAGCATGTATATATATGGACAATCATACTATATTAAATTATATTATATGGAGCAAAATGTATGTGGGATTTAATGATTTGTATGTACTTGTACTTTAACATCAATAATAATAATAATAATATAATAACTAAAATTATATTTTCAACAGAATGAATAATATCATATCGTTATAATAAAAACAAAAGGATCTAGCTAAAATGATGATCATAATCGTTAATCTAAATTAAGGAAAGATAATCCATGCATCCTTATGCCGGAAAATTTAAACTCTCCAAACATGAGTGTGCAATAATCTTATACACAGCTGGAAACTTCTTATCTTCCAAAATTTGTTGTTTATCTAGACAATATGCGCAACACCGATGAGACAAGACATCGTAAAACACAAGCTCGTTTGTGCTTGTCAAACAGATTGGTGATATATGAAAAGGAAACCATGGACTATAATTCCCCGACCTTGGGTGTAATTCTTCGTTCCGGACTGTCGCTAACTTCATCCAACATTTACCTTTCAGCAACCATATCTTAACCATCTGTCTTTCACGTGCATATAAACATAAATTTCCACTCAAATTTGTCAAGAAAATGTCCTTATAACTTTCTTGCTCCAAATCCGCGGGTTCATTCAGTTTCTTTAACAAGTTATCTTTCGGATCAAAACATATTATTTCCTTACAACATGAGCTATCCTCAAACACCCAATAAACCAATCCGTCGGCACAAGTCCCATGTTGATACACGGTTCTTGCAAATTCGCTCCGTCTCTCAGCCAAAGTGTGTTTTTTTATGGAGTAAACTAAGTACTTACGGCCTGTTGATGTAACAGCAATAACTTTATAATCATCTTCATATTTATCAAAGCAAAGCCCATATCTCACACGAGCATAATTCCCCAAGGAAAAATAAAACGTCGAGTAATTTCTTGTAAAGGGATTAAATAACATATACATGAGCTTGCATGTTTTGCGACAAGAGGATAGGAATAGAAGTATTCCATCACAGCAGCATAAAAACTCCACAAGATCTAATTCTGTCAATGGAAATTGGACCACCGATTGCACGTAGGGCTCCTGGCCTTGAAACTTGATCAACTCATATGTTTTATGATCATCACGACATCTTGCTACGGCGTAGAAACTCTGGGAGTTTGAGATAATTGATTGGTTGGAATGAATTTTTGCGAATCCCGGGTCGTCGATGGTGGCTTTCCATGATTTACAGACGGCTTTCAATCGGAGAAGAGACTTAAGGGGTAGCCTTGAGAGTATGTTTAGTATGATATCACAAGGACAATGGGATGTATCATCTTCTATTGGTGGCTTTTTCATCATGCTGGAGAAAGAAGATTGTATAGATTTTTTTTTTAGGGTTCCTAGGTATTGTATTTATACTGAAAATAACTAGTCTCCTTCTCATTTTTTTTTCTTTCCAAAAGCCGCTTGTAGTTTTATTCTCATATTAGTTGTTGGTTTTGGACTGAAATCATATATATTTTTATTATTATCTTATTTGACAAAAATAAAATAATTTTTATTTGACTTTCCAAACTTTTTATACTTTTCCATATTAATTATTAGAAATTTTTATTTTATTTTTAAATATTTTATTGTTATCCATGTAATTAAATAATATTAAATTTTCACTTTTTTAAGTTTAAATTTTTAATATATTTTTATTTATATCATAAACTTTATCGATAATTATTAAATAAATTTAAATGTACGTACAACTCGATAGGGTACTTATCTCGTTATCTTTTCATTTTAAATTGGGAATAAATTTTATATCTAATGTAATTGTCCACACTGACTAGATTTCAGCATGCTATCTCGAGCAAAGAAATTTTAAAATACTTTCAAGTTTATCTAAATAAATTAAGAAAATTACCAACAATCAGCGAGAATCGAACATAATATCAGTTCAGCCTCAGCCTTAGCCATTAGGCTAAGGCCTCATCGGCTTAATTTGGAATATGAAGGGAACTCGAGTTTATTAGTTCGAAATAAATTCACCTAATTTAATTCAATTTGTAACCAAGTCCAGCAATATACATAACCGTCTAAATTATATAACATATAGGCATGCTTAACGGGGTAGATTTCAACCTAGCATATGGGTAATACCCCAATGATAGATCTAATGTTTCATGATTTGCCACGTCAATAATATATAATTAATTACGTCTATGTGTAAAAATACGAATAGTTGGATGCATGATTTGGATATTAACCATATGCTAGGATCTCATCTACCGCTTAACGGGGTCTTGCCTATACTACCCCATTCGGGTAGTGGCCGCTGGATGCAGCACATGAGCAGTGCCCATGTGCTGGCATAGACTGACCCAACTGACCATTACAATTAATTCATGAAAAAAAGGAAAATATTTTTTCTCCACTAACTTGTCTATTTTTGTTTGTTTTGGTCCATTAATTTTTGACATGTCAGTATTTTCGGGTACCATACCATTATTTTTCGATGTCATATCAGCATTTTCCGGTGCCACATCAGCAGTTGGACCAAAATAACTGAAAATTATAAGTTAGTGTGCCAAAACCAAATTTTAAAAAGTTAATTAACCAAAACAAAAAAATGAACAAGTTAGTGGACCAGAAAAACTATTTTCTTGAAAAAAAATATAAGAAAAAAATATTATGATTCCTAACTAATATGATATAACTATATTTTGAATATAGTACGTTGGAGCAATTAAGTTTTGGTGGAATAAAATGGAAAAACTGGCCTAAACTTGCGTGAGTAAAACAGATGGAGGATTGGGTTTTCGTAAAATCCACGAATATAATTTAGCTCTCTTGGCTAAGCAAGGCTGGAAATTATTGACAGACACTACATCTTTGGCATCTCGTGTTTTTCAAGTTCGCTACTATTCAGATGGACACTTCAATTCCTAGATGCAAAAATCGGAAACCCAGGTTATATTTGGAGGAGTACTATTATTCCACATGTGCAATATACAGCGTGTTATTTTTATGTAATTTATGGTAAAATTAGCAAGTATGGGTGTTTGAATAAATAATTAAAATACAAATAAAGTTTGAGTTTGGATGAAATGATTTGAAAACTATGGATTTAAATGTATCTTCATTGTTTATATAATTTACAAAAAAAAAAAAAATCAAATTCATTTTTATATGTATTTACACTATAATTGAGTTAATTATAACGGATTTCAAATCCTTAGAATATTTGAATCATTTGAAATCCATTTTGGCTAGAAGATGTTTGACGTAACTTATAAACTCTTTAAATTTTTTTGGAATTTTTTTTAAAAAATAGTTTATTAGTTTTTGAAATAAGTTGTTTCACGTCTTATAAGATGTTTTTTTTTACAAAAAAAGTTGCTCCATCCCTACTTTATTAGAAATGTCTTATTTTAATTTTTTACTTCCTCATATTATCCTTGTATATTTTGTTAAATGACATCCATCCATTTTTCACATTAACCTTAAAAAATTAACAGCCACCCATTTTTCACATTAACCTAAGATAAAAAAATAAATAAATTTAACTTTTAATATAAATATTTTTATTAAAATTCTAAAACTATTTTTGTATATATATATATATATATATATATATATATATAATTACTTACATTACCTTCAGATTATTATATCATTTTTGGTAATTTTGACAATAAAAAGATCTCATAATACCAAACACATCAATATTTTTGTTTAAAATAAATTCATCCAAACACTTTGATAACTTATTTTTTAAAATAAAATCTGGCAGCTTAAAAACTTCTAAAATAGCTTATAAGCTCTTATAACTTTTAAGTTTTTTTTAATAAGTTTAGTCAAACACTCTATAAAGTGAAAATAAGTAGGAGACTTATTATTATTATTATTCAATTTTTAAAGTTATTTAAAAATGAAAATAAATTCAAAATATATAGATTTCAAATGATCCAATCCAAATGCAACCTAAATTGATTCTAACCACACATTTAGAAAACAAAAAATTAAATAATTTAAAAATAATGAAGAACTTCATAACAATACTTGTCGTTGAATGTTTTCTAGTTCTTTTTTATTTTTTTAAGAAAGCTGCCCGTTGTGGCGGGGGTTAGGCGGCCCCTTACCTATTTATTCGAAAAAAAAGAAAGGTACACGAGTGGAGGACTAGGCCAATACCTCTTAGGAATTACAAATAATAACAAAAAAAATTTAACTAAAGTTCGACGAAACTCTGACATAAGGCAACCTCGCCATGTCCAATTGCAAATGCCCCTGAGCCGACCATTGATTTTTTCTTACAAGAGAATGGCTGTACCCTGCTGCATCCCCATGTTGGCTAATTCATTCGCCGCTGTGTTTGCCTCCCGATAAATATGAGACATGGATATAGGAAAGTTTAAGAGAATGCCTTGAATACTAGTCAGAGTGAGACCGAGTTCTCAACTAGTTCTGTCTACTTTGATGATAGCCAGAGCCACCAACGAATCCACCTCAATACTGTTTTTCAGGTACTGAGGGAGAGACAGTTGTATGCTAAGTTGAGCAAGTGTGACTTCTGGATTGACCGAGTTGTTTTTTTGGTCATGTGATTTTGCGAGATAGTGTTTCCGTTGATCCTAGCAAGACGGAGGCTATTTTGAACTGGTCGTGTCCGACGACAGTTTCAGAGATTCGCACTTTTCTTGGGATGGCAGGCTATTACTGTAGATTCGTTGAGAATTTTTCTCAGATTTCTAAGCCTTTGACGCAGTTGACGAAGAAAGATGTGTCTTTTGTCTGGACGTTAGAGTGCGAGAAGATTTTTCACGAGTTGCGTCGCCGTCTAACTACTGCTCCAGTATTAGCTTTACCATCTGGATCAGTAGGTTATGTTGTCTACACCGATGCTTCTCTCCAGGGATTTGGATGCGTGTTGACGCAGAGAGATCATGTGATTGTCTATGCCTCTAGGCAATTGAAAACTCATGAGGAGAACTACCCCGTACATGATCTAGAGTTTTCAGCCATTGTCTTTGATCTGAAGATATGGCGTCATTACTTGTACAGTGAGAGGTTTGAGATATTCATTGACCACAAGAATTTGAAGTATTTGTTCACTCGGGCTGAGTTGAACATGAGGCAGCAACGCTGGATGGATCTGCTGAAGGATTACGATTGCGAGATCAAGTAACATCCAGTTTCTTCTAATCCAGTTGCGGATGCTCTTAGCCACAAAGTTTATATGAGTTTCATTCGTACCAGCTCAGTTGCACGAGTGATAGAGGAATGTTGTTCCTTGGGGTACACCTTTTGTCATAAGAAGGAACAACAGGGAGTGCGCATTTCTTCTGTACTTTTTGAACCAGCCTTGTATACTCGTATATGTGAGTCATAGGCCGTTGATCCGAAGACGCAGAAGTTAGCCCAATTGGCACATGATGGGAGTACTTTTGGTTTTAATTTCTTGAATGATGGTATGTTATGTCTTTTCGGACGTGTGGTGGTTCCTGATGATTCCGCACTGGGAGAGTAAATTCTTACACAGGCTCATCGTGGTAGATTCTCGGTTCATCCAGGAAGCATGAAAATGTACAAGGATCTGCGTACGAGGTTTTGGTGGAAAGGAATGAAGCGCAACATTTATCAATTTGTGTCTCAATGTCTTGTATGTCAGCAAGTCAAGACAGAATTTCGACGACCCGGTGGATTGCTCCAAAGTTTAAAGATTCCTGAGTGGAAGTGGGAGCATGTGACGATGGATTTTGTCACCCACTTGCCTATGTATTCTAGGAATTGCGATGCTATTTGGGATGTTGTTCATCGATTGTCGAATTCCATGCATTTCTTGTCATATAATCGGGACTTTAATTTCGACAGGATGGCACGACTGTATGTGCAAGAGGTTGTTAGCCTGCATGGAATTTCTTTGAGCATCATCAGTGACCGAGATCCGAGGTTTACCTCTAGGTTTTGGGGTAGCTTTCAGCGAGCTCTTGGTACTACACTGAGTTTGAGTACAGCTTACCATCCAGATACTGACGAACAGACTGAGCGTACTATCCGTACCCTCGAAGATATGCTCCGAACTACAGTGATGGATTTTGGACCAACGTGGCATGACCATTTGGCATTGTTGGAGTTTGCTTATTATAACAGCTACCATCGCAGAATTGGCATGGAACCTTCTCCGCCTTCCACTTGAACTTTTTATAAGCATCTGTCTCCTTTTTACTGTCGATTCTCCTTCTCCGCCCCTCCATTGCGGCCTGTAGAATCCACAGACTCTCCCTTCCGTTTAGAATTCTCCTATTGATGTCAATAATCTCCATTGTCACCATTTTCAAGTGCAGTTCTTCCCGTCCCATCCACCCACAGGTGGCCCGCACCGCGAATAGGACCAGTTTCCCACTAGCATCAGCGGCCACGGTCGCGTAACATAGTTCTATGTCACCGTTCGCTAGAATCTGGGAGGCGACGGCCACGTGACTCGCGATGTTGACGGCCCGTTTGCTGTGGGGGTCGATAACGATCCAGCTTACTCTCAGGTGTTCGACTGCGAGGGACACGGTCGCGCTGTAATCCCCATCGTATTTCAACGGCGTCCGGATCCTCTCCGTTGGGTCCAAAGCGTTTAATGAGAAAGGATGGCTGAAGAAACGTTCCGTTACGGTTCCCGTTTGCAAGACTTTGGAGTGTGCAATAATCTTATACACAGCTGGAAACTTCTTATCTTCCAAAATTTGTTGTTTATCTAGACAATATGCGCAACACCGATGAGACAAGACATCGTAAAACACAAGCTCGTTTGTGCTTGTCAAACAGATTGGTGATATATGAAAAGGAAACCATGGACTATAATTCCCCGACCTTGGGTGTAATTCTTCGTTCCGGACTGTCGCTAACTTCATCCAACATTTACCTTTCAGCAACCATATCTTAACCATCTGTCTTTCACGTGCATATAAACATAAATTTCCACTCAAATTTGTCAAGAAAATGTCCTTATAACTTTCTTGCTCCAAATCCGCGGGTTCATTCAGTTTCTTTAACAAGTTATCTTTCGGATCAAAACATATTATTTCCTTACAACATGAGCTATCCTCAAACACCCAATAAACCAATCCGTCGGCACAAGTCCCATGTTGATACACGGTTCTTGCAAATTCGCTCCGTCTCTCAGCCAAAGTGTGTTTTTTTATGGAGTAAACTAAGTACTTACGGCCTGTTGATGTAACAGCAATAACTTTATAATCATCTTCATATTTATCAAAGCAAAGCCCATATCTCACACGAGCATAATTCCCCAAGGAAAAATAAAACGTCGAGTAATTTCTTGTAAAGGGATTAAATAACATATACATGAGCTTGCATGTTTTGCGACAAGAGGATAGGAATAGAAGTATTCCATCACAGCAGCATAAAAACTCCACAAGATCTAATTCTGTCAATGGAAATTGGACCACCGATTGCACGTAGGGCTCCTGGCCTTGAAACTTGATCAACTCATATGTTTTATGATCATCACGACATCTTGCTACGGCGTAGAAACTCTGGGAGTTTGAGATAATTGATTGGTTGGAATGAATTTTTGCGAATCCCGGGTCGTCGATGGTGGCTTTCCATGATTTACAGACGGCTTTCAATCGGAGAAGAGACTTAAGGGGTAGCCTTGAGAGTATGTTTAGTATGATATCACAAGGACAATGGGATGTATCATCTTCTATTGGTGGCTTTTTCATCATGCTGGAGAAAGAAGATTGTATAGATTTTTTTTTTAGGGTTCCTAGGTATTGTATTTATACTGAAAATAACTAGTCTCCTTCTCATTTTTTTTTTTCCAAAAGCCGCTTGTATTTTTATTCTCATATTAGTTGTTGGTTTTGGACTGAAATCATATATATTTTTATTATTATCTTATTTGACAAAAATAAAATAATTTTTATTTGACTTTCCAAACTTTTTATACTTTTCCATATTAATTATTAGAAATTTTTATTTTATTTTTAAATATTTTATTGTTATCCATGTAATTAAATAATATTAAATTTTCACTTTTTTAAGTTTAAATTTTTAATATATGTTTATTTATATCATAAACTTTATCGATAATTATTAAATAAATTTAAATGTACGTACAACTCGATAGGGTACTTATCTCGTTATCTTTTCATTTTAAATTGGGAATAAATTTTATATCTAATGTAATTGTCCACACTGACTAGATTTCAGCATGCTATCTCGAGCAAAGAAATTTTAAAATACTTTCAAGTTTATCTAAATAAATTAAGAAAATTACCAACAATCAGCGAGAATCGAACATAATATCAGTTCAGCCTCAGCCTTAGCCATTAGGCTAAGGCCTCATCGGCTTAATTTGGAATATGAAGGGAACTCGAGTTTATTAGTTCGAAATAAATTCACCTAATTTAATTCAATTTGTAACCAAGTCCAGCAATATACATAACCGTCTAAATTATATAACATATAGGCATGCTTAACGGGGTAGATTTCAACCTAGCATATGGGTAATACCCCAATGATAGATCTAATGTTTCATGATTTGCCACGTCAATAATATATAATTAATTACGTCTATGTGTAAAAATACGAATAGTTGGATGCATGATTTGGATATTAACCATATGCTAGGATCTCATCTACCGCTTAACGGGGTCTTGCCTATACTACCCCATTCGGGTAGTGGCCGCTGGATGCAGCACATGAGCAGTGCCCATGTGCTGGCATAGACTGACCCAACTGACCATTACAATTAATTCATGAAAAAAAGGAAAATATTTTTTCTCCACTAACTTGTCTATTTTTGTTTGTTTTGGTCCATTAATTTTTGACATGTCAGTATTTTCGGGTACCATACCATTATTTTTCGATGTCATATCAGCATTTTCCGGTGCCACATCAGCAGTTGGACCAAAATAACTGAAAATTATAAGTTAGTGTGCCAAAACCAAATTTTAAAAAGTTAATTAACCAAAACAAAAAAATGAACAAGTTAGTGGACCAGAAAAACTATTTTCTTGAAAAAAAATATAAGAAAAAAATATTATGATTCCTAACTAATATGATATAACTATATTTTGAATATAGTACGTTGGAGCAATTAAGTTTTGGTGGAATAAAATGGAAAAACTGGCCTAAACTTGCGTGAGTAAAACAGATGGAGGATTGGGTTTTCGTAAAATCCACGAATATAATTTAGCTCTCTTGGCTAAGCAAGGCTGGAAATTATTGACAGACACTACATCTTTGGCATCTCGTGTTTTTCAAGTTCGCTACTATTCAGATGGACACTTCAATTCCTAGATGCAAAAATCGGAAACCCAGGTTATATTTGGAGGAGTACTATTATTCCACATGTGCAATATACAGCGTGTTATTTTTATGTAATTTATGGTAAAATTAGCAAGTATGGGTGTTTGAATAAATAATTAAAATACAAATAAAGTTTGAGTTTGGATGAAATGATTTGAAAACTATGGATTTAAATGTATCTTCATTGTTTATATAATTTACAAAAAAAAAAAAAATCAAATTCATTTTTATATGTATTTACACTATAATTGAGTTAATTATAACGGATTTCAAATCCTTAGAATATTTGAATCATTTGAAATCCATTTTGGCTAGAAGATGTTTGACGTAACTTATAAACTCTTTAAATTTTTTTGGAATTTTTTTTAAAAAATAGTTTATTAGTTTTTGAAATAAGTTGTTTCACGTCTTATAAGATGTTTTTTTTTACAAAAAAAGTTGCTCCATCCCTACTTTATTAGAAATGTCTTATTTTAATTTTTTACTTCCTCATATTATCCTTGTATATTTTGTTAAATGACATCCATCCATTTTTCACATTAACCTTAAAAAATTAACAGCCACCCATTTTTCACATTAACCTAAGATAAAAAAATAAATAAATTTAACTTTTAATATAAATATTTTTATTAAAATTCTAAAACTATTTTTGTATATATATATATATATATATATATATATATAATTACTTACATTACCTTCAGATTATTATATCATTTTTGGTAATTTTGACAATAAAAAGATCTCATAATACCAAACACATCAATATTTTTGTTTAAAATAAATTCATCCAAACACTTTGATAACTTATTTTTTAAAATAAAATCTGGCAGCTTAAAAACTTCTAAAATAGCTTATAAGCTCTTATAACTTTTAAGTTTTTTTTAATAAGTTTAGTCAAACACTCTATAAAGTGAAAATAAGTAGGAGACTTATTATTATTATTATTCAATTTTTAAAGTTATTTAAAAATGAAAATAAATTCAAAATATATAGATTTCAAATGATCCAATCCAAATGCAACCTAAATTGATTCTAACCACACATTTAGAAAACAAAAAATTAAATAATTTAAAAATAATGAAGAACTTCATAACAATACTTGTCGTTGAATGTTTTCTAGTTCTTTTTTATTTTTTTAAGAAAGCTGCCCGTTGTGGCGGGGGTTAGGCGGCCCCTTACCTATTTATTCAAAAAAAAAGAAAGGTACACGAGTGGAGGACTAGGCCAATACCTCTTAGGAATTACAAATAATAACAAAAAAAATTTAACTAAAGTTCGACGAAACTCTGACATAAGGCAACCTCGCCATGTCCAATTGCAAATGCCCCTGAGCCGACCATTGATTTTTTCTTACAAGAGAATGGCTGTACCCTGCTGCATCCCCATGTTGGCTAATTCATTCGCCGCTGTGTTTGCCTCCCGATAAATATGAGACATGGATATAGGAAAGTTTAAGAGAATGCCTTGAATACTAGTCAGAGTGAGACCGAGTTCTCAACTAGTTCTGTCTACTTTGATGATAGCCAGAGCCACCAACGAATCCACCTCAATACTGTTTTTCAGGTACTGAGGGAGAGACAGTTGTATGCTAAGTTGAGCAAGTGTGACTTCTGGATTGACCGAGTTGTTTTTTTGGTCATGTGATTTTGCGAGATAGTGTTTCCGTTGATCCTAGCAAGACGGAGGCTATTTTGAACTGGTCGTGTCCGACGACAGTTTCAGAGATTCGCACTTTTCTTGGGATGGCAGGCTATTACTGTAGATTCGTTGAGAATTTTTCTCAGATTTCTAAGCCTTTGACGCAGTTGACGAAGAAAGATGTGTCTTTTGTCTGGACGTTAGAGTGCGAGAAGATTTTTCACGAGTTGCGTCGCCGTCTAACTACTGCTCCAGTATTAGCTTTACCATCTGGATCAGTAGGTTATGTTGTCTACACCGATGCTTCTCTCCAGGGATTTGGATGCGTGTTGACGCAGAGAGATCATGTGATTGTCTATGCCTCTAGGCAATTGAAAACTCATGAGGAGAACTACCCCGTACATGATCTAGAGTTTTCAGCCATTGTCTTTGATCTGAAGATATGACGTCATTACTTGTACAGTGAGAGGTTTGAGATATTCATTGACCACAAGAATTTGAAGTATTTGTTCACTCGGGCTGAGTTGAACATGAGGCAGCAACGCTGGATGGATCTGCTGAAGGATTACGATTGCGAGATCAAGTAACATCCAGTTTCTTCTAATCCAGTTGCGGATGCTCTTAGCCACAAAGTTTATATGAGTTTCATTCGTACCAGCTCAGTTGCACGAGTGATAGAGGAATGTTGTTCCTTGGGGTACACCTTTTGTCATAAGAAGGAACAACAGGGAGTGCGCATTTCTTCTGTACTTTTTGAACCAGCCTTGTATACTCGTATATGTGAGTCATAGGCCGTTGATCCGAAGACGCAGAAGTTAGCCCAATTGGCACATGATGGGAGTACTTTTGGTTTTAATTTCTTGAATGATGGTATGTTATGTCTTTTCGGACGTGTGGTGGTTCCTGATGATTCCGCACTGGGAGAGTAAATTCTTACACAGGCTCATCGTGGTAGATTCTCGGTTCATCCAGGAAGCATGAAAATGTACAAGGATCTGCGTACGAGGTTTTGGTGGAAAGGAATGAAGCGCAACATTTATCAATTTGTGTCTCAATGTCTTGTATGTCAGCAAGTCAAGACAGAATTTCGACGACCCGGTGGATTGCTCCAAAGTTTAAAGATTCCTGAGTGGAAGTGGGAGCATGTGACGATGGATTTTGTCACCCACTTGCCTATGTATTCTAGGAATTGCGATGCTATTTGGGATGTTGTTCATCGATTGTCGAATTCCATGCATTTCTTGTCATATAATCGGGACTTTAATTTCGACAGGATGGCACGACTGTATGTGCAAGAGGTTGTTAGCCTGCATGGAATTTCTTTGAGCATCATCAGTGACCGAGATCCGAGGTTTACCTCTAGGTTTTGGGGTAGCTTTCAGCGAGCTCTTGGTACTACACTGATTTTGAGTACAGCTTACCATCCAGATACTGACGAACAGACTGAGCGTACTATCCGTACCCTCGAAGATATGCTCCGAACTACAGTGATGGATTTTGGACCAACGTGGCATGACCATTTGGCATTGTTGGAGTTTGCTTATTATAACAGCTACCATCGCAGAATTGGCATGGAACCTTTCGAGGCCTTGGACGCCGCTGTCGTATGCCTTTGTTTTGGGATGAAGTTGGTGAGCGTCAAGTTGAGGGTCCACGGCTGATTTAGCATATGGTCGATGCAGTGGAGTTGATCCATAAGAGGATTAAGGCTGCCCAGGATCGACAGGCAAGCTACGCTAATACTCACCATAAACCATTGAAATTTGAGGTAGGAGAACATGTGTTTTTGCAAGTATCACCTTTCCGGAAGATGATGAGATTTGGTCTCAAGGGCAAGTTGTCTCCAAGGTTCATAGGTCCATTCGAGATTCTTGAGAAGGTTGGGGACATGGCTTATCATCTAGCTTTGCCACCTTATCTTTTCGGCATTCATTATGTGTTCCACGTATCCTTGCTGAGACAGTACGTGGCAGACGAGCCACACATATTGCATTCGACTGAGGTACAATTGGACCAGGATCTGTCCTATGTGGAAAGACCCCTCAGGATTCTTGACAAGAGGGACATGGTGCTTCGCAACAAACGCATACCATTAGTAATGGTGTAGTGGCAATGTAGAGGAATAGAGGAAGCAACTTGGGAGTAGAGCCGGATGCGAGTTGAGCATCCAAAGTTGTTCTGATTTTGTACCTTTCTTATGTAAGAAAGATTTGTACCTTGTAATGTTCAGCTGTTATAAAGAACATTTGATTTGCTGAGTTTTTCTCAAGACTTAAATTTCGGGGACGAATTCTCTTAAGTGGGGGAGAATGTAGTGACCAGTACATAAAATAAGGTGATTAAGGGAAGTTAATCACAATTTGTAAATTAAATAGAGATTATTCAGTTCAGAAGCTCCGATAGAGAGTTCGGAAGCTCTGATAGAGAGATCGGAAGCTCCGATCTAGGTTCGGAGGCTCTGAACGTCGCCCGAGGACAATCGTCATGCGTGAGGTCAGCATTGATAATGTCAGACGATTGAGAGTTCCAAAGAGGGATCGGAAGCTCCGATAGGGTGTCGACAACCAGCCAGATGTTGACAAGTAGTTGGTTGGGAGGGATCGAAAGTGCAAGATTGGAAGCTCCGATCGGATCGGAAGCTCTGATCGTGCGATCGGAGGTTCCGATCATCATCTATATAAGGGGGTGCCGAGGCTTATTTGTGAGGTGCATCAAGTTCCTTTCTACTCTCTTCTTCTTAGTCCTTTTAGGCTTTCTAGGCATTCTAATGACAAGCCAGAAGTGGATAGGCATTTGTAGAGTCATAGCGGAGCTGTGACCTAGTTGTGAGGCTTTCGACAGCAGAGGGCTGACGACGGACGCATGTATAACTTTTGCTTCCTAAAAATATTTAGAAGTATGGAATAAGTTAGTTAAAGCTTTTAGAGCTTATTTAGTGATTCTTGGGTAATTGCATTGTAGGCGCAGTTAGCGTGGTCTTGTAGGAGTGGGATCTAGACCGGTGTGCTAAGATTTGGCCTGCAGTGTTAGAGGTACGTAAGTACTGACCGAGATAGTCGGGATGATATATATGTTTATATGTTGCATTTGTACGTGCTATATGCTTATCGTGTTTTACTGCTTTAGAACATGCATGATTTTTTTATACTGCATCTCATGAGAGGTGAGTCGTGACAGTTTCCATAGGGAGCTCGTATCTCATTATGGACTCGAGTCAGGTATTAACAGTTTTCATATGAGGCTTGTGTCCTATTGTGGATTCGGGTCAGGATTTGGGGAGGCTCAGCACCTGGTTTTGCTATCACTAGGCGCGACCACAGCGGTGGAGTAGATGCTATAGTGATAGGGTGAATATACGAGTACCCCCGCGGAGTCGCTCTTTGGCAAGGTGTAGCGTAGTCGCTCACGCCCCTGTGTTTAGTGTTCTTAAGATACCTTGTGGCGGGGCAGGTTTGAGGCTGGATGGTTTCGGCGGCTCGCAGCAGGATTGAGATCTTTGTTTGAGTAGGTTTAGAGGGTAGGGATTGATACCCTAAAATTTGATATGGTTGTTTAAGAGTATTTATACACTTTTTACTGTCGTCGATTGTATTCTGCCGAATATTTTGTATTTAAATTATCCACCCTTTTCGCTTTAATTATTTAATGCATGCACTAATAACTCTTATTAGGTAGTGGATCCAGGTAGATTCATTACAGAGAGAAGTTCTTTAAACTCAGGGGGAGTTTATATTTACTATTTCTTGTGCTATGTTTTGTCTAGAAAGCAAAAAGAGGAAGATTGAAAGGAATTTTAATTCCTTGAAATTCTCGGTCTTAACTATATTGCATATTATTTGATTTTGCTTTTTAGACAAGTTAGTAGATTTGGTAAATATTCTATGATCAATTCAAAAATTAGATGAAATATATTTACCATGATCAAATATATCTTGATAAGGAAAATCTTAGATATATTCCTATATGATATTATCAAGATATGATTTGATATGATTGATATAGTTTTATCCCTACTTAAAAATATTTCATTATTCTTGTAGGACTCTATCTATGGAAATCAAATTACTTTGACTCTAATCTGTAAAAGAAGAGTTCCACGCACAAAAAAAAATAGAGCTTCACACGACAACTCACAAAGCATTCTTTGAAGAATTTCGGTTGAAGAGTTGAAGGTTTTTGAAGCCAAGTTTTGTAGACATGATTACTACTGTCCTCGTGTTGCCATTAGTGTTGAAGACATTAGAGACAACACTGTGAAAATAGTGTTGATCGAAGATATTTTTTGTTTCTTAAAATTTAGGCTACGTGAGTTGCATCTATTTGTTTTACTCTGATTTATTTAGGATGTAAGTTTGATTTCTCAACTTGTTGAGAAATTTAGGATTTATTGATTTTCGTAAAATCATTAGTATTACTATGTAAAACTGATTTACAGTTTTCTAGCGATATTTAGCCATAAGGCACCCGCACGAATATTCTTTACTCATGCACAATTTTTTATTGTATTATTTACGCATTTATTTTTGCTGCACTGTGTTGTCTCTGGTGTTGTAACACCAAATACAACAATGACTGTTACATAACTAATCATATACAACTCTTTTTTCATACTCCACCAACTTGGACATCCCCTTGGGGACGATCTGATCAATATATTGATGAAGAAGTTGTTGCCTGAGAGTTGTAGTGGAGGAGGAGAAGATCGATGGAGTCTCGGGAGGAACTGGAAAAACAACACTTGCTGACGATGAAGGAAATATTTGAAATCAAGATGTGGATATGTGTTTGATAACATCAAGATAGCCAAAACGATCTTGGTTGGGGAAGTTCGATGCCATTGTAGTTGTGTGGCCAAGAATTTGCCACACAGAAAAATCATGATTTGGGCCATTATTACAACCCACGGAGGAGGAGTACCCTTCTGTATGTTCGAAATTCCCCTTGGAAGTTGCACTACAAGAAAAAAGATGAAAGACAACGCTTTTTCCGCGTTGTTAATGTCATCGAAAAAGTGTTGCCGTAGCCAGTGATTTAAAAGACCACGCTCAATGACAACGTGAAAAAAGCGTTGTCGTTTTGGGCAAAGACAACGCATAAAAAGTGTTGTCGTTTTTGGAAAAGACAATGCGTTAAAAACGTTGTCGTTTTTGGTAAAGACAACGCATAAAAAACGTTGTCGTTTCTGATAAAGACAACGCTTAAAAAGCATTGTCGTTTCATAAAAAAATGTTGTCGTTTTTGGTAAAGACAACACATAAAAAAGCGTTGTCTTTTTTAAATAAAAAACAAAAAAAATTAAATCACAAATTTTCAATATTATAAATCACTCAAAATTCAAAAATTTCTAAAATAAAATATAATATACATTTTTTCAATATTATATATCATTCAAATATAAAAAATAATCGAATTTTAAATTCATGAACACTAGTAAAAATATATTTATTAATCTTGAAAAACTTTGATTCTTCACTTCAACACATGTTAGCATCCCGAGATTTCATAAAAGCCGCAACAATATCTTTTCCTTTAATTTGTATCTCCATATTGTAAATTATTAAAATAAAAACAAACATAAAACAAATATGAATAAATTAAAAAGTCGAGCTTTCATAAAAATCGCAACAATCTCTTTTCCTTTAACATACATGGTACCCACAAAAGTTCAAAAAAAATAATAATAAAAAGTAATCGTGCTTGCAAGAAAGAAAAGCTAATATAATTAACATTTAAACCAAAATAAAACTCATGTAATATTTCGAGCCATGCCACAGCCAAGTACAGGAATGCCACCACTTGTTTGAAGGAGTTTATTCCAAAGAAATTCTGAAAAAGAACCGTTCCCCGCAACCGATCGAACTGCAAATTCTATCGATTTCTTTATCTTATAATCACGGTAACTGTTAGCAACATCACCAAAATTAGAGATTACTCTCACTTCACATTAGCACGTTAGTCATACCAGTAAGGGAAATTAGCAAGCCTAAGCTCGCTACAAGGAAATCATCAATCCTCAAGATAGATCTACTGATTTAATTAATCCCACTACACAAATTTGTTCTTGAAAATCAATTATAAGAAAACATCTGTCAAAGAAATCTATGCGTGATAATGCAAAAGACCATCACTACCAAATTTCACACATCAAGCGAGAACAATAACTCTATTATCACATTGACATAGGAAACAATTGAAACAACTATTCCCTTACACAACTTAAAGACAATAAAAAATCAATGCTCACTGCAAAAAAGGGAAAACTAACAAAATCTAACCTCGATTATTGTCCCCCCACCCCAACTAAAAAAAATAACAATTTAAGCAGCAAAACCCACCACAAAAACAAGCCAAGAGATGAAGGAAACACTCACCAAAAAAGCTTACAACTTTTTCCAGGGAAAAAAAACAGATTATGAAACTTACAACCACAGTTGCTGATAGAAGGAGCAGAAACACTGCACGCAACGGGCAAAGTCGATGCCTTGGTGACATATATATAGCACTAATACTGACAAACAAGGGTAAAAAGCCAAAAATAAAATATTCACTAAGTAACCCCAAACCGTTTCTCACCGATGGAAGACGTCGCCCACCATCTATACTGAATAATTCACTTGCTTGAGTTCTTTAAGGAAAAGGATTAGCTGGAGAAGCATTCTCTCTTTTTCTACTGATTGACTTCCTCTGTAAATCTTTCATATCACTAAACTTTACTCTGTTTTGTGATGTTTTTGACAAGGAAGCAAGTGAATCACAAACAGATCTCTCATTCTCCACATGATGATGACATATGCTCTGGCTTTTGTATTGATGCAGTTAAAAAATGATTTAATTGGGAACCAAAAGGAAATGACAATCATGTTCAGTCCATGCTATATGACAATTGACATATATCTCAAGATCACCAAAACATGTGAAGAAGAGTAATTGATGATTTTACATGATGTGTACGCAGAAGTTACTAGTATACTGGTAAATATCTAAATTTCCGCATCTTGTAGCATAAGGTGTTCATCATTTTGGTAATGCGCATGTAGGCTTTTGACAAAATTTAAAATAAAGAGTAGTGAGCACCAATAGCATTCATATCAAACTATGATGAAGAACCAAATCAATAGTTAATAAATTCAACAAAGACAGTAGAAGAAAGTACATACATAATGGGTGTGACGATTTTTTATAGCTTAGACTTTTTGACTATGAAGCTAAATACATGTCTAATAAGTATCTACTAACTTTATAAAAAAACAAGAATGATGCAACACAAAATATGAAAATTAAAATCTCCGCATCATATGAATGGCAGCTCACTGCCCTTGGAAGTTCAGATGCAAACAAATAGGCCAACTTGAATAAATGCATTCTTGTACAGATTCAACAAGATTGGTTTTAACAAATTGATTTAAGTTAGAAAACATCAATCTGATTCCCTATGTAATGGACCTTATAAATTAATTTGTGCTCCCACTCCTAGTAGCAATGTTCATTGGCAAAACATATAGAATGCAAATCAATTCCAAGTTTGAAAGATGCAACTTGAAAAAATACTTTTAATTTAAACCAGCTAAGCATTCCTCTCCTCTGGTTGCTTCTATAATCTCTTACAAACTCTTCATGATTTGGGACATCAATTCTTCCATCTGAATAAAAGTCAAATCCAATACATCCAGCATCATAATCAATCATGTAATCTCGTTTTCTATCTGGCAAGTAGGCCAACTACACATTAACAAAAGCAATCAGCTAGCATACACCTTCGAGTCAAAATATTTGATCTCTAAAAGACTAAAACAATACAAAACAAGTTATCAGCGCTAGATAAACCTATTATCTCATGGACACCTATAAAGACATGATTATAATACCTCATCGTCCCCAAATGAGTGCCTCCGCCAGTGGCTGGGCTTTTCATGGATATTAGGTTGGACATCATTTTTTGTAGAAACCAAAATTAACATGGTTAGTCTCTGAATTTTTCCCATTAAAGCTGTTTTTGCTTGATCTTCCTCCTCCAATCTTGATTGTAACTTCCCCTGCCCTGCCTCTAACTGTAAAATAAATAGGTATATCAGAGTAAAACACTATGTTATTTGGGGATATGTCGATGCCACCCTGAGGATAGTACCTTCAGGGTGGCGTGTCAGTTTATTATTGGCCACTCATGTGGGACCCACACATGGGTCCCACAAAAGTGACCAATAAAAAACTGACACGATGCTACCCTGAGTGTACCCTCAGGGTAGCATCGAATTTTCCGTTATTTGGCTATAGGTTGTTTACTCTAGTAGCCAGGTTTTTGTCAGATAGATTTTTAATGTTATTTACTCTAGTAATGTTATTCTTATTTTGAAAAATGAGCAACATTTTTTAAAATGTAAACAAACAAGGCCTCATCATTTTACTCATGAACTACACATAACGTGTCATCTTGAAAAACATAATTTTTCCAGCCAATCCAAATTTTTTCACATAATGATGATAGTTGTAAAATTTTTTTAAAGTAGCTTCATAATTTGAATTATTTTAAATAAAAATAATAAAAATTTAAAAAATCATTATTCTTCATGTTTCGATTTTACAAATTTAATTTCGAGATTTTTTAGAAACAACAATGAGCTTATTTGACTTCAGATGAATAAATGTTAATCTTCTTAATTAAAATACACAAAATTATAAGAATCAAACTCACGAATAATCTGGAGTTGAAATATTAACAAGAAGTACCGAGAAATCGAGATAATATATTGAGCAAAACCAAAAATATACATACAAGAACCAAGTCAATAGAAATCATTGTTGGAATAATTGGACTATTATGTATTGGGCTTTTCCATTTGTGTGTATGGAAATTGGGCTTGTGAGTATGTGGATGGTTATGTGTGGAATATTAATTGTCCCACACTGGAATATTAAGCTGGAATGGGAGAGCTTATATTGTGTTACACTTTGAGAATGTGTAAGAATAATTGGTCAAGAGGCTCTTTTTTGCGCGCACCCCGTGCACGCCTGCATAGAGGGGATGAAAATTTTGGGTCCGATTTGAACTGAAAATGGCTTGACTTGTGTGCAAGCGTACGTGCACGACCCGGGTACGTCAAATGTCGGACTGATCAAGGCAAAAGTTACTTGCCAGAGCTAGCTACGTTTTGTTGCCTTGCCTGACCATCCAACAATTAATGCTGATGTGACCACCCAGCTGCTCCTCTGACCAAAACTGTCGGTCATTGCCCTGGGTTGCCCAAGTGCCTATATTTTGAAGGCAATGCTGCATTCAGTCAATACAATATAGACAATCTCTTTCACAATATTTTTTCCTCGGGTTCGTTGCATGTACTACCTTCTACATGCTACTGCTCAGCTTCGTCTTCTGCTTCTCTTCGTTGTTCACTTTCAAGCTTTCATCCGATAACGTTCAGATACAAGTTCAGTTTTCTAGTGTGTTGCTCTCCGGCCACACGGTACTTTAGTTGTATCCTGGGAGACAGACGTCCGTTGTTATACTCCAAGCACATCCGGGAGTGGACGAATTTGTTTTAAGGAAACTGTCCTTTGTACAGGCCTCGGTTTCCTTTCGATTTTTCCTAGCTGATTTCCTCACTGTTCACTACTTTCTCGGCTACTGTTGCTTCGGTTTGTAACATTTGATACAAAAATCTTAAAACATATTTCTTTACCTTCTTTGTTAGGTTACGTTAATCAAGCTCGTTATGGATGCTTATTCCACTCACTCAAATGTTCCAAAGGTCGCTGCTCCTACTGCTGCGTTGAATCTAAGCCATGCTCATAGGCCGGAGAAATTCAAAGGCTTGAATTTCAAAAAAATGTTGTTCTATCTTACCACCTTGAATCTAGCAAAGTTCCTCTCTGAGGATGCTCCCAAATCTGTTGAGGGATATGTGCATACTACTAGTGTTGTTGAAGCATGACACCATTCAGATTTCTTGTGTAGAAATTATATTATGAATGGTTTGGCTGATTCCATATACAACGTGTATAGTGAGAAAAAGACGGCCCGAGAACTGTGGGAGTCTTTGGATCAGAAATATAAAACCGAAGATGTCGGGGCTAAGAAGTTTATTGTTGGAAGATTTTTGGACTACAAGATTATCGACTCTAAATCAGTGATCAGTCAAGTTCAAGAACTCCAAGTGATCTTGCATGATATACATGCTGAGGGCATTGTGCTAAGTGAAAACTTCCAAGTGGAAGCTATTATCGAGAAGTTGCCTCCGGCTTGGAATGATTTCAAGAATTATTTGAAGCACAAATGAAAGGAGATGAATGTTGAAGAGCTCATTGTTAGAATTCGTATCGAGGAAGACAACAAGAGTTCTGAAAGACGATTGTATTCTCCAAATGCTGCTAAAGCTAATGTTGTTGAGCAAAAGAAAAGCTCAAAGTCAAAGAGGTTTGCTGGTGGAGGCTCCAAGTTGGGCCCAAAGAAAGATATGTTCAAAAAGAAGTTTCTTAGAAAGTGCTATTATTGTGGCAGTCCGGGCCACAAGTATTCGGAATGCAAAAAGCCTAAAAGAAACCGCGAAGCAAATCTCATGGAGGACATATCTAAAGAGGTTTCAAACATGGACCTCTGTGCTGTCATTTATGAAGTGAATCTAGTTGGATCAAATCCAAGAGAGTGGTGGATAGACACTGGTGCCACCCGTCATGTTTGCTAAGACAAAGAAATGTTTGCAACTATAGCTGAATCTGAAAATGGTGATAAGCTTTTTATGGGGAATTCTGCTACCTATGATATCAAAGGACAAGGAAAAGTGATCTTGAAAATGACTTCTGGGAAAGAATTGACTCTCAACAATGTGTTGTATGTGCCGAAGGTTCGAAAGAATCTGGTGTCCGGATCGCTTTTAAGCAAGCATGGTTTTTGCATTGTCTTCGAGTCAGTTAAGGTTTTTTTGTCTAAGAATGGAATGTTTGTTGGCAAAGGTTATGTAAGCAATGATTTGTTCAAGCTTAATGTAATGGCTATTAAGCCCGTTATTAATAAAATAAAATCTTCTGCTTACTTGCTTGAGTCTTCCAATTTGTGGCATGGTAGACTAGGACATGTTAATTATGATACGATTCGTAGATTAATTAACTTAAAGAGAATTCCAACATTCCAAATCAATACATAACAAAAATGTGAAACGTATCATCTTTTAAATCCATTGAAAAAAATAATGGACTCTTTGATTTAATTCACACTAATATATGTTATTTAAAAGAAGTGAAAACATGTGGCGAAAATAAATACTTCATTAATTTTGTTGATGATAGCACAAAATATTTTTTCGTGTATCTTCTTAAAAGTAAAGATGAAGTCATTGAAAAATTTGTCCACTACAAAAGTGAAGTTGAAAACCAACTTAGCAAGAAAATTAAGGTGCTAAGAAGTGATTGAGGAGGAGGGTATGAATCACTATTTGCTGAGTTTTGTACTCAACATAGTATCAGACACGAAAGAACTGCATCTTATTCTCCTCAACAAAATGGGGTTACAGAGAGAAAAAATCGCACTTTGAAAGAAATTATGAATGCACTGTTATTGTGAGACCTCGATTCTAATCGGCTAATAACAAATAATCAATAATTAAACATCATCAATGAAAAGCCAAAAGAAAAGAAATAATTTTTTTTTTGAATGAATAGTGCCGCACTCGATCGCACGAACTCGTGCGATCGAGCGCACTACAAAAGTGCAAAGTTCTAGTGAATAGTGCTGCGCTCGATCGCACGAACTCGTGGGATCGAGTGCACCAATTTCTGCGAAGTTGCTGCCTCAACAATTTAAGGGCCGCGCTCGATCCTACGAACTCGTGAGATCGAGCGTGCCCTCAGCCCAGAAAACAAAAGAACAGAGCAGGCTTTCAACAAATCAAACACCAATCAAATCTTTAATCTAAAACATGCATCAACACATCCATCATGCATCTTTTATTACAAGGTAGTTCTAAAATTATTCATCCATCCAAACTAATAGAACATGCTTCCAATCTAAGTTTACAATCCAAAATACAAATAGAGTTCGATTACATATTTGAATTCTATAACACCAAGACCTCACTCTATCAACTCGACCACCTAGCCATGCGATCACTGACTCGGTCCTGCCCCACCTGTCGCCAAGCACACATACAAAGACAAGACAATAGCCGGATAATCCGGTGAGAATAATATTTCCAGTAAAAGAGACTAACAAGCAATCTCACATAAAACAAATCACTACATAGTATACATCAATTCCACATCAGATATCAACTCAACATAAACAAAAGAAATCCATCCAAATGCGGAATTAAAATGATATGCATGACTTTAAAATCCGGGATTATCAAGTCTGGATAATCAAAGGTAATCTGGTTATTCTCTTCTTCTGATTGGGATCCCGAGGACAAAATATACACCAATCACACTGACTCTCCCTTCGGGGTGGATAATGCATATTTCAATCCTCTAGACTCTGCAGCAACTATAGAGGGTTACGTTGGTTGACCGGCTATTTCGGTATGAATAAAATTCTACTGGCAAGCGAACCAGGTCAAATTATAATAAAGTGGACAACGGTCCAGATGTCGAACCCACAGGGACTGTAAAAATATGATTACCAAAATATATTTATTTTTACTAAATCTAGGCTAATTAAAAAGAGCGATTTCAGGTTTTTAAACTAATAACTAAAATTGCAATAAAACTCAACTTAATTAAAATAAAGCTGGAATATTTTGGATTACTTAAAATTTGGGAAAAACTTCGATTAAGGACACACGTAGGTACCAGACAATTCACACAACAAGCAATCTATCTAAGATATCAGACTTAATTATAATTTACGGGAATTTTCCTAAATTGTTCGAAAGACTATTTCTAGAACAATCAAACCTATTCAAATTTGACGGATTAATATTTCATAATTCTAATCAAATCCAAATGCATAAACACTGTGAAAATTCAGTAAACACCTAAACCGCATAATGAAACCGAATTCTATTTCTAGTCAGTTTTACACTATGTTGAAAACCAAAGTGATCGAATTCGAAACCTCCTCTGTACAAATTGGAATCGATTAACAAGCAAACAAATAACTGGCCAAGAAATTTGTAAGGCAAAGATAAATCTGATAATCAATAAACTCAATTAAGTCTGAAAATCTCAAATAAATAAATCAAGTTTTTACATAAACTGTCTGGCCCAATCACATGGCCTTGATCGAAATAAAGAAAAACTACTCACAATTCATAATTCAAAACCAAGTTTTAATCATGAATTGACAAATAAAATAAAATAAAATAAAAGAGAAGAGAAAAATCTCCCAATCCTGTGCCGTAGCCGCCTCTCCCAAAAGATCAAAAGTCCGGAAAAAGAGCATAAAAATTCTATTTATAGGGCCGCGCCAAGTGGAATCCAATTCAAACTAAAAATCTCGAAACTTAGGTCATGCGGACACGCGCGCGCGCGTAGTGTTAAAAAAACAGCGAATTCTCAATCAACTCGCGCGCGCGCGCGAAGGAGCTCGCGCGCGCACGCCTTCCCTGTAAGCTCTCTGGTCATCCATTCTGCGCACGCGCGAGAAAGAGGCTCGCGCGCGCGCGGCTTGAACGCACAGAAATCCCAAATTTTGATTAATTTCCTACAAAATTCAATCAGGTGAGTCTAATGCAAACACATAACATAAAACACTAATAAAACTAACGAAAAATAACTTAAATGCATGCAAACTAAACACAAAATGCTATAAAATAATGCATACTAACTGCACTTATCAACACCCCCATACTTAACTCTTGCTCGCTCTCGAGCAAGACATGCAAAAACAAAATGCAAACAAAAACATTAGTAAGGACAAGTCATGAATGTGCACAGCCTCTGAGAAGTTCAATTACCAACAAAAATCACAGACATGCTCTCAACTTTTCATAATACACTTTCGGTTTTACGTAAACGTGTGTGTGTGAAATGTCATTCCAGTTTCATACAACTTAGACCGAATTCGTCTCAAATCTGCTTAGCAACCTATGACAAATCAGTGCAAGTTTCACTTTCCAAGTGTCCATTCATTCCAACGATCTCTAGACATACCCACCTCCCTTGAGATAATGAATTACACACCTCCGAATTTTGCACCCGGTATTGCATTAGCCCCAATAATTACCCGCTGTCTTAGCTACAACTGGATAGGATATGAAAAATCATTCTATTTTTTTTCTAATCCCCTCATCTATAACCCGGATGGATCATCAATCCCATTTAACCCGCATACTTAGCCTTAAATTTAATCTTTTATAGGATTTTAATCCTTTCAAGGCCCGGATGGAATTGTATAAAACTTTTTTTTTTTTCTAGGTGCGCCCAAGATCATAAGTGTAAACTAGAGCCTCATCAAAATTCATAGTACACAATCAAGATTCACAAACCACCTATTGCCGTGCAATGGTCAAACAGACAAAAACTTCATCAAATCTTTTGTTACAGTCCACTGGTCTAACATTAGTGCTTAAAAATATTCACGGTTCAACCTACAGTTTCTCATGTCAAGCCAAGAGCAAAATTTTTCAAAATTTTTTTTTTCAACATAACTTCATCATCATTGGCTATCATTACTCATCCTACTCATGCAATGCAAAAAACAACAAAAACACACTATATGCAAACAAAAACGAAACACGACAAATGCAATAAATTACACAAATGCTATAAATTAGTCTACCCCCCCATACTTATCCAAAGCATTGCCCTCAATGCTTCAGAACAATGAACAGAATGCAAACAAACACACAATGTAATGAAAAACAAAAATAACACTCCCCTGGTTCTCGATGCATTCTCTTCCTTCTTGACAGTATCCTCTTGGACGGTATCAGTAGTCTAGATTATCGGCGGGCACTACCAACTGGCATGGGAAAGAAACAATAATCGAATAAAAACAAAAATAAAAACCAAAAACATAATAAAAAAAAACAAAAACACTGGGTTGCCTCCCAGTCAGCGCTAAATTTATAGTCTATAACCCGACTATACTCCTCTTTGAGTGGTGAAATTCAAGGTGGTTTATCCACCGTCTGTAAAAAACTCGAATCAGTCCTGCACTTGCATGCTACATCATTAAAGAACTTGTGCAAGGGATTAATTCCTGTGGACAACTGCACCTGCAGACATGCACCAACATCATGCATCTCATCAACCAAACGAATAGCAGAACAAGATTTCAACATTGGGCTCTCAGTAGCCGACTTAGACATAGTAAAAACTACTTGTTCATCGTTCAATCTCAGAACCAACTCTCCCTTCTCAACATCAACTAGGGCACTACTAGCAGCAAGAAAAGGACGCCCTAAAATCAGTGGAACCTCACAGTCCTCATCCATGTCAAGAATAACAAAATCTACAGGGTATATAAAGTGTTCTATCTTGACTAGGACATTCTCTACGATCCCTCTCGGATATTTAATAGAACCATCAGCAAATTTAAGAGAGATAGCAGCAGGTTCTATATTTTCAACTCTTAATTTTCGAGCAATAGAATAAGGCATTAAATTAATGCTCGACCCAAGATCACACAACACATTCTCAAAAGACAAACTTCCAATATGACAGGGTATAGAAAAACTCCCTGGATCCTGAGATTTTGTTGGAAGCTTCTTTTGCAACACCGCCGAGCACTCTTCCTTCATTGTGACTTGCGTAAGATCATTCAGCTTCTTTTTATTTTTCAGCAAGTCTTTCAGAAACTTTGCATATCTCGACATCTGAGCTAAAGCATCTGCAAAAGGTATGTTAATATGCAGTTTCTTGAAAATTTCAAGAAACTTCTTAAATTGAGAATCAAATAATAGTTGCTTAGCTCTAAGAGGGAAAGGTAAAGTAGATAAATCAACATTTTTATTAACTTCAAATTTTGAAGTCTTACCTTTCTTACCTGTCGTGGAGGATTTTTCTGTACGCACCTCCTCTTTTTCTTCATCAATTTTCGGCCCTTCCACAGCCTTCTCGTCTTCCGGTTGCTTCTCAGACTGTTTAGATTGTGATCTCGTCACTACCATAATTGCATTTATGCTTTTGGGATTGAGCTCAGTGTTGCTCGGTAGAGATCCAGTAGGACGATTTGACAATTGGGAAGCAATTTGACCCATCTGACTTTCCAACCTCTGCATCATAACTTCTTGATTTTGTAAACGAGCCTCAGTACCCGCCACATATTTCATCATTATTTCCTCGAAGCTCGGCTTCTTCTCCTCTTGCTTGGACTGCCAGTTCTGATTATAATTATTGTTGTAGGAGTTGTACGGCTGCCGTCCTTGATTTCCCATAAAATTTACAGCATCAACTTCAAACAACTGATCCTCTTTCAGATTCCCTTGTTTTGGCGCTGTTTTCATGAGTGCCACTTGATGTGTTAGAGAGTCGATCTTAGCGTTCAGGGCCATCAAAGCATCGACCTCTAGAATTCCACCCTTCTTTTCCTTCTTTACATCCGGCCACCCAATATTACTCTCTGCCATGTTGCCAATGATCTCCCAAGCTTCAGCTGGCGTCTTCCTGAATAAGCATCCATTGGCGGCAGCATCCAGCATAGATCAAACCAACTGATCGGCTCTGTTGTAGAACGTCTGGGTCTGCTGGCTTTGAGTAAGATTATGCTGAGGACATGTCCTCAACATCTTTTTGAACCTGGTCCACGCCGCATGTAGAGATTCTCCCTCCTTTTGCTTGAAAGATATAATATCAGAGAATAACTTAGCCATCTTCGTAGGAGGGAAGTATTTCTTTAGGAATTCTTGGACAAGACCCATCCAAGTAGTAATACAACCAGTCGGCAGGTCATCAAGCCACTCCAAGGCTTCGCACTGTAGAGAGAATGGGAATAACCGCAGTCTCACTGCATCAGAGGTTACCCCATTAAACTTGAATGTGTCGCAAATCGACAAGAATCGCTCCAGATGAGCGTAAGGATCCTCAGTAGAAGTGCCTCCAAATCGTGCTTGAAGTTGGATCATCTGAATAGTTGAGGGTTTAAGCTCAAAGCTGTTCGCCTCAACAGCGGGGCAAACGATGCTGGATCCATAACCTTCAACCGGAGGCCTAATAAGATCCCAAACAGTGCGGTTGTCAACTTCTTCTGCCATTTCTTCCTCAGACTCAGAATCAAGCTCCAAATTAAGATCTTTCCTAGCTCTCCGAATCCTACTAAGCGTGCGTTCTATCTCCAAATCGAGTGGTAGGAGATTATTGAATAGTCGAGATCGATGCATGCACTAGCAGATGAGTACCTGACAAACACAAATAAAATAAAAAAAATTCAGAAAGCAGATAAATAAAAAAAAACAGTCTAATCTCAAGAGAAATAAAAATTTTGATATCAAACAGTTCCCCGGCAACGGCGCCAAAAACTTGACCGGCTATTTCGGTATGAATAAAATTCTACTGGCAAGCGAACCAGGTCAAATTATAATAAAGTGGACAACGGTCCAGATGTCGAACCCACAGGGACTGTAAAAATATGATTACCAAAATATATTTATTTCTACTAAATCTAGGCTAATTAAAAAGAGCGATTTCAGGTTTTTAAACTAATCACTAAAATTGCAATAAAACTCATCTTAATTATAATAAAGCTGGAATATTTTGGATTACTTAAAATTTGGGAAAAACTTCGATTAAGGACACACGTAGGTACCAGAAAATTCACACAACAAGCAATCTATCTAAGATATCAGACTTAATTATAATTTACGGGAATTTTCCTAAATTGTTCGAAAGACTATTTCTAGAACAATCAAACCTATTCAAATTTGACGGATTAATATTTCATAATTCTAATCAAATCCAAATGCATAAACACTGTGAAAATTCAGTAAACACCTAAACCGCATAATGAAACCGAATTCTATTTCTAGTCAGTTTTACACTATGTTGAAAACCAAAGTGATCGAATTCGAAACCTCCTCTGTACAAATTGGAATCGATTAACAAGCAAACAAATAACTGGCCAAGAAATTTGTAAGGCAAAGATAAATCTGATAATCAATAAACTCAATTAAGTCTGAAAATCTCAAATAAATAAATCAAGTTTTTACATAAACTGTCTGGCCCAATCACGTGGCCTTGATCGAAATAAAGAAAAACTACTCACAATTCATAATTCAAAACCAAGTTTTAATCATGAATTGACAAATAAAATAAAATAAAAGAGAAGAGAAAAATCTCCCAATCCTGTGCCGTAGCCGCCTCTCCCAAAAGTTCAAAAGTCCGGAAAAAGAGCATAAAAATTCTATTTATAGGGCCGCGCCAATTGGAATCCAATTCAAACTAAAAATCTCGAAACTTAGGTCATGCGGACACGCGCGCGCGCGCCTAGGACGTCTCGCGCGCGCGTAGTGTTAAAAAAACAGCGAATTCTCAATCAACTCGCGCGCGCGGCTTCCCTGTAAGCTCTCTGGTCATCCATTCTGCGCACGCGCGAGAAAGAGGCTCGCGCGCGCGCGGCTTTAACGCACAGAAATCCCAAATTTTGATTAATTTTCTACAAAATTCAATCAGGTGAGTCTAATGCAAACACATAACATAAAACACTAATAAAACTAACGAAAAATAACTTAAATGCATGCAAACTAAACACAAAATGCTATAAAATAATGCATACTAACTGCACTTATCAACACCCCCATACTTAACTCTTGCTCGCTCTCGAGCAAGACATGCAAAAACAAAATGCAAACAAAAACATTAGTAAGGACAAGTCATGAATGTGCACAGCCTCTGAGAAGTTCAATTACCAACAAAAATCACAGACATGCTCTCAACTTTTCATAATACACTTTCGGGTTTACGTAAACGTGTGTGTGTGAAATGTCATTCCAGTTTCATACAACTTAGACCGAATTCGTCTCAAATCTGCTTAGCAACCTATGACAAATCAGTGCAAGTTTCACTTTCCAAGTGTCCATTCATTCCAACGATCTCTAGACATACCCACCTCCCTTGAGATAATGAATTACACACCTCCGGATTTTGCACCCGGTATTGCATTAGCCCCAATAATTACCCGCTGTCTTAGCTACAACTGGATAGGATATGAAAAATCATTCTATTTTTTTTTCTAATCCCCTCATCTATAACCCGGATGGAGCATCAATCCCATTTAACCCGCATACTTAGCCTTAAATTTAATCTTTTATAGGATTTTAATCCTTTCAAGGCCCGGATGGAATTGTATAAAACTTTTTTTTTTCTAGGTGCGCCCAAGATCATAAGTGTAAACTAGAGCCTCATCAAAATTCATAGTACACAATCAAGATTCACAAACCACCTATTGCCGTGCAATGGTCAAACAGACAAAAACTTCATCAAATCTTTTGTTACAGTCCACTGGTCTAACATTAGTGCTTAAAAATATTCACGGTTCAACCTACAGTTTCTCATGTCAAGCCAAGAGCAAAATTTTTCAAAATTTTTTTTTTCAACATAACTTCATCATCATTGGCTATCATTACTCATCCTACTCATGCAATGCAAACAACAACAAAAACACACTATATGCAAACAAAAACGAAACACGACAAATGCAATAAATTACACAAATGCTATAAATTAGTCTACCCCCCCATACTTATCCAAAGCATTGCCCTCAATGCTTCAGAACAATGAACAGAATGCAAACAAACACACAATGTAATGAAAAACAAAAATAACACTCCCCTGGTTCTCGATGCATTCTCTTCCTTCTTGACAGTATCCTCTTGGACGGTATCAGTAGTCTAGATTATCGGCGGGCACTACCAACTGGCATGGGAAAGAAACAATAATCGAATAAAAACAAAAATAAAAACCAAAAACATAATAAAAAAAAACAAAAACACTGGGTTGCCTCCCAGTCAGCGCTAAATTTATAGTCTATAGCCCGACTATACTCCTCTTTGAGTGGTGAAATTCAAGGTGGTTTATCCACCGTCTGTAAAAAAACTCGAATCAGTCCTGCACTTGCATGCTACATCATTAAAGAACTTGTGCAAGGGATTAATTCCTGTGGACAACTGCACCTGCAGACATGCACCAACATCATGCATCTCATCAACCAAACGAATAGCAGAACAAGATTTCAACATTGGGCTCTCAGTAGCCGACTTAGACATAGTAAAAACTACTTGTTCATCGTTCAATCTCAGAACCAACTCTCCCTTCTCAACATCAACTAGGGCTCTACTAGCAGCAAGAAAAGGACGCCCTAAAATCAGTGGAACCTCACAGTCCTCATCCATGTCAAGAATAACAAAATCTACAGGGTATATAAAGTGTTCTATCTTGACTAGGACATTCTCTACGATCCCTCTCGGATATTTAATAGAACCATCAGCAAATTTAAGAGAGATAGCAGCAGGTTCTATATTTTCAACTCCTAATTTTCGAGCAATAGAATAAGGCATTAAATTAATGCTCGACCCAAGATCACACAACACATTCTCAAAAGACAAACTTCCAATATGACAGGGTATAGAAAAACTCCCTGGATCCTGAGATTTTGTTGGAAGCTTCTTTTGCAACACCGCCGAGCACTCTTCCTTCATTGTGACTTGCGTAAGATCATTCAGCTTCTTTTTATTTTTCAGCAAGTCTTTCAGAAACTTTGCATATCTCGACATCTGAGCTAAAGCATCTGCAAAAGGTATGTTAATATGCAGTTTCTTGAAAATTTCAAGAAACTTCTTAAATTGAGAATCAAATAATAGTTGCTTAGCTCTAAGAGGGAAAGGTAAAGTAGATAAATCAACATTTTTATTAACTTCAAATTTTGAAGTCTTACCTTTCTTACCTGTCGTGGAGGATTTTTCTGTACGCACCTCCTCTTTTTCTTCATCAATTTTCGGCCCTTCCACAGCCTTCTCGTCTTCCGGTTGCTTCTCAGACTGTTTAGATTGTGATCTCGTCACTACCATAATTGCATTTATGCTTTTGGGATTGAGCTCAGTGTTGCTCGGTAGAGATCCAGTAGGACGATTTGACAATTGGGAAGCAATTTGACCCATCTGACTTTCCAACCTCTGCATCATAGCTTCTTGATTTTGTAAACGAGCCTCAGTACCCGCCACATATTTCATCATTATTTCCTCGAAGCTCGGCTTCTTCTCCTCTTGCTTGGACTGCCAGTTCTGATTATAATTATTGTTGTAGGAGTTGTACGGCTGCCGTCCTTGATTTCCCATAAAATTTACAGCATCAACTTCAAACAACTGCTGATCCTCTTTCAGATTCCCTTGTTTTGGCGCTGTTTTCATGAGTGCCACTTGATGTGTTAGAGAGTCGATCTTAGCGTTCAGGGCCATCAAAGCATCGACCTCTAGAATTCCACCCTTCTTTTCCTTCTTTACATCCGGCCACCCAATATTACTCTCTGCCATGTTGCCAATGATCTCCCAAGCTTCAGCTGGCGTCTTCCTGAATAAGCATCCATTGGCGACAGCATCCAGCATAGATCAAACCGACTGATCGGCTCTGTTGTAGAACGTCTGGGTCTGCTGGCTTTGAGTAAGATTATGCTGAGGACATGTCCTCAACATCTTTTTGAACCTGGTCCACGCCGCATGTAGAGATTCTCCCTCCTTTTGCTTGAAAGATATAATATCAGAGAATAACTTAGCCATCTTCGTAGGAGGGAAGTATTTCTTTAGGAATTCTTGTACAAGACCCATCCAAGTAGTAATACAACCAGTCGGCAGGTCATCAAGCCACTCCAAGGCTTCGCACTGTAGAGAGAATGGGAATAACCGCAGTCTCACTGCATCAGAGGTTACCCCATTAAACTTGAATGTGTCGCAAATCGACAAGAATCGCTCCAGATGAGCGTAAGGATCCTCAGTAGAAGTGCCTCCAAATCGTGCTTGAAGTTGGATCATCTGAATAGTTGAGGGTTTAAGCTCAAAGCTGTTCGCCTCAACAGCGGGGCAAACGATGCTGGATCCATAACCTTCAACCGGAGGCCTAATAAGATCCCAAACAGTGCGGTTGTCAACTTCTTCTGCCATTTCTTCCTCAGACTCAGAATCAAGCTCCAAATTAAGATCTTTCCTAGCTCTCCGAATCCTACTAAGCGTGCGTTCTATCTCCAAATCGAGTGGTAGGAGATTATTGAATAGTCGAGATCGATGCATGCACTAGCAGATGAGTACCTGACAAACACAAATAAAATAAAAAAAATTCAGAAAGCAGATAAATAAAAAAAAACAGTCTAATCTCAAGAGAAATAAAAATTTTGATATCAAACAGTTCCCCGGCAACGGCGCCAAAAACTTGACCGGCTATTTCGGTATGAATAAAATTCTACTGGCAAGCGAACCAGGTCAAATTATAATAAAGTGGACAACGGTCCAGATGTCGAACCCACAGGGACTGTAAAAATATGATTACCAAAATATATTTATTTCTACTAAATCTAGGCTAATTAAAAAGAGCGATTTCAGGTTTTTAAACTAATAACTAAAATTGCAATAAAACTCAACTTAATTAAAATAAAGCTGGAATATTTTGGATTACTTAAAATTTGGGAAAAACTTCGATCAAGGACACACGTAGGTACCAGACAATTCACACAACAAGCAATCTATCTAAGATATCAGACTTAATTATAATTTACGGGAATTTTCCTAAATTGTTCGAAAGACTATTTCTAGAACAATCAAACCTATTCAAATTTGACGGATTAATATTTCATAATTCTAATCAAATCCAAATGCATAAACACTGTGAAAATTCAGTAAACACCTAAACCGCATAATGAAACCGAATTCTATTTCTAGTCAGTTTTACACTATGTTGAAAACCAAAGTGATCGAATTCGAAACCTCCTCTGTACAAATTGGAATCGATTAACAAGCAAACAAATAACTGGCCAAGAAATTTATAAGGCAAAGATAAATCTGATAATCAATAAACTCAATTAAGTCTGAAAATCTCAAATAAATAAATCAAGTTTTTACATAAACTGTCTGGCCCAATCACGTGGCCTTGATCGAAATAAAGAAAAACTACTCACAATTCATAATTCAAAACCAAGTTTTAATCATGAATTGACAAATAAAATAAAATAAAAGAGAAGAGAAAAATCTCCCAATCCTGTGCCGTAGCCGCCTCTCCCAAAAGATCCAAAAGTCCGGAAAAAGAGCATAAAAATTCTATTTATAGGGCCGCGCCAATTGGAATCCAATTCAAACTAAAAATCTCGAAACTTAGGTCATGCAGACACGCGCGCGCGCGCCTAGGACGTCTCGCGCGCGCGTAGTTTTAAAAAAACAGCGAATTCTCAATCAACTCGCGCGCGCGCGCGAAGGAGCTTGCTCGCGCGCGCGCGCGAAGGAGCTCGCGCGCGCGCGGCTTCCCTGTAAGCTCTCTGGTCATCCCTTCTGCGCACGCGCGAGAAAGAGGCTCGCGCGCACGCGGCTTTAACGCACAGAAATCCCAAATTTTGATTAATTTCCTACAAAATTCAACCAGGTGAGTCTAATGCAAACACATAACATAAAACACTAATAAAACTAACGAAAAATAACTTAAATGCATGCAAACTAAACACAAAATGCTATAAAATAATGCATACTAACTGCACTTATCATTGGTCATTGCAGTAATTCGCCTGCCAATACCCCCTACTATAGTTCTCAGAACGTCTATCTTAAAAATGAATAAAGTCTATAGGCTCAATATGAATGCAATGTCAATCAAAATTCATTCAATAAATTCAAATAAATCAATTAACATGCATGTATGTGATTTTTCCGAAACACTCGAATCAAGTCGGATTTGAGTCACTCGTTCCATTTTAGTCTAAGTCATCTTATACCTCTTTTCAAGACGTCGATGCTCCAAACCTGGAAACAACAACAATAAATTCATTCAAATACTCCCTCGAATCCACTTCATACGATAAGAATTCGATACTATACCGGCTCCTATCTTCAGAACGATCCAACTTTGCACTCTCACAATCCAACGGCCTTCAAACAATCTGTGAAATAAATAATAAAGGCTCGAGATTAACATTCAACACAATCGAAGATTTGGCTCAAACAATTCAAACCGAACTAAAGTCCAAAACTCAAACCGGCGGCATAACGACTATATTCCGATCAAACCAAAAACACAGACAACCTAATATCAATCCAATAAACTCAAATCAACCATCAATCAACCTAAAATGGCTCAAACCCACCAAATCTCCAAAAACCTAAATTTTGAATAATCTTCCAAAAATCAAAACAATTCCGAACGACGTCCAAATTCAAAATCGACAGATAATAAACGATCAGAACTCTGCCAAGAACAACATACTCGAATCTCGAATGATTCTACCAACATCCGAAAAACAAAACTTATCTGATCGGAGAAATATTTACGGTATAACGGAGCTCTTGTCGTCGTGATCGTTAATCTTCCTTCAGAATTAAATTCCAACGGACGGATCAACCAGAAATCGAAATCACAAATCTTGAGAAATGAGTCGGGGCGTGAAAATGGAGGAGAGAGGCGAGGGAGAGAGGAAGAAGGAGAAGGAATGGGGGAATAAAAGTCAAAAGTCTATTAAATATCTAACAATTTCCCCATTCTGCGTTTTAGTCCCTGAAAATTCTTAAATTTGCAAAAAGAACCCCGATCAAAATCATGTCGGCTCTTAAATTCTGAAAACTCTAATTATCTCAATTAAACTCAATTAAGATAAATTCGGGGCGTTACAATTCTCCCCCTCTAAAAAGAGATTTCGTCCTCTAAATCATCCATGTAAACTCTGTCTCTCAAATTACTCCGTTAAGTCCGTCCATCAAAATCGACTCATCTTCTCTGGCTGTCCGTCGTTCTGAGGGTATGGAACTGAAAAAGTTGTAATCAAACAACAAAAGTCTCCTCGGAATCCTTTCCGAAAGAACGAATGTAACGAAGATCTCTATCTACACTGACAAACTTCGGCAAAACAAGACATCTGACGACCTCTGACAAATTATCAATCCTCTGATTCTGACCAAAAGTCACCCTGCATGGGCTACGGTAGCAGATTCCATCAATCAAAAAATCATCAACTGATAGTGGATAAGATAAGACAAATCCTTTGACTCATAAGATTAGAACAAAATCGCGGAAATCACCTCATAAGACAATAGATAATAGATTTACACATCAATAAGATCGTTGCGAGCTCAAAGTCTAGATTCAGACGTTGATTCTTGAGCGTCTTCAGCTATCTCGATGGCTAGAATAGAGCGTGATTCCTCTGAATAAGAAGACATCCAAAAATCTTGATAAGAAGAATGCCAAGTACTGAAAGATCACCCGAACCGAATTCAAGAATATTGGAGTGCTGATCAATAGAATTCCATCACTAGTTCATAAAATCGAGGAAGACGACTCGATCCAAAAAGAATTAAGACAACGAAGAATAGCATACAACTGCTCGGCACCAAAATCTACTATACGATTCTCAAAAGCTCTGAATAAACAGTACAAATCTCATTCCAAACAGACAAACAGATCACCGATAAGAATTTTTAGTCTCAACTAATTTTTCTGAAAGATCCGGTTGAAGAATTCACATCAATAATGGAGCATTCGACAATTACTACGATTCAACAACAATTAAGGGGCATGATAAACATTCAACAGATTCTTCAATAAGAAGGCAAGAGACTCACCAGTATCTATCAGTCAATAAGAGTAAAAAAACCAAAATCGAGCGTTTACCTGATATGTCATTATCGGGTGCAGCCTGAGTTTGCGGATTCTCAAACAGAGCAAAAACTCGAGTTTGCTGTCTGGGAGGTTGGTTCGCATGCTGATTACCTTCCTGTCTATTCTTCTGCTGAGGTTGAAAAGATTGGATCGAAGGACTTCCACTCTGCACTTGCTCAGAACTCCTCTGAGAACACAATCTGGCAAAGTGTTCCATCTGTTTACAGATGTAGCGGCTTCCAAAAATACCCCTACACTGATCACTGGAGTGATGACCTCCGCAATTAGCACAAGACATGCCTGACTGACCCGAACTCTGCCCCGATCCATACTGCCTCGAGCCACTAGAGCTCGACGAACTACTTCCATGCTTCTTAAATTGTTTCCCTTTCGGATAATAGTAATCCTTCTTACTACTTTCACTGCTTCCACCCTCAGATCTTGGTGGTTGATACTGAAACTGAAAAGATTGATTCTGGTATAGAGACGGTTGGTCCTGGTATAGAGCATGTTGTGTCGGGAACTGTCCTTGCTGCTGTTGAGGCACAAACTGACTCCCTCTCTGTCTCAACAGACCTGCTTCTGCTCCTTTAGCTTGGTCCATAGCGTCCGCAAAATTGTTCGGCCTACCAGTGTTAACCAAGGTAAAGATCTTAGGTTTCAAGCCATTAATGAACTGGTCGGCCTTGGCTTCCTCATTCTCAGCAATATGCGGCGCAAAACGCAACAAGCTATCAAACTTGGCAACGTACTCCTCAATGCTCAAGTTTCCTTGCTTCAAATTCGCAAATTCGGCACCTTTTTCCTTTCGGTACGACACAGGAAAAAATCTCTTATAGAATTCAGTCTTGAACAGACTCCAAGTGATAGCGGTGCCTCGATTCTCATTTGCCCTCTTGGTTGTGATCCACCAATTCTTAGCAACACCCTGTAGCTGGTGAATGACTAACCTTATTTTGCGGTCATCAGTATAGTCGAGGGAATCGAAGAGCTGATCAATGTCATCTAGCCAACTTTCACAATCGACGGAGTTCTCGGTACCGTCAAGGTCGGTGGTCGAAACGATCGAAATCTCTTCAATAAAGCTTTCACGCGGTAGCATCCATCTGCTCAGCCTCGGTACTACCCTGATCCAATGGAGGAGTAAAAACTGGTCGTCCTCTGTTCAAACCTCGTCTAGGAGCCATATCTGATACCAAAATGGTTAGGACACAATATCTCAATCACAACCTCAATCTCATAACCTTGGTGTCCAAAACTCTGCTCTGAGTACTCATTAATCTCAAAGATATTCAATAACACATGATGGCACAATTGCAAATATATATCACGTAATTCATGCTTGATAAATTAAATCACAACTCATGTAATTCAATTAATTCAAAAATCAATAAGGCATGCTCGCACGTATTTAAATAATCATTTAAATAAATCAATCACATGCGAGAATTCAATTCATGCAGACTCGATATACCCCGCTCACTCTAGTTCAGTCCAAGAAACTTATCGCTCTAATACCACTTAATGTGAGACCTCAATTCTAATCGGCTAATAACGAATAATCAATAATTAAACATCATTAATGAAAATACAAAATAAAAGAAATATTTTTTTTTGAATGAATAGTGCCGCGCTCGATCGCACGAACTCGTGCGATCGAGCGCACTACAAAAGTGCAAAGTTCTAGTGAATAGTGCTGCGCTCGATCACACGAACTCGTGGGATCGAGTGCACCAATTTCTGCGAAGTTGCTGCCTCAAAAATTTAAGGGTCGCGCTCGATCCTACGAACTCGTGCGATCGAGCGCGCCCTCTGCCAAAAAAACAAAAGAACAGAGCAGGCTTTCAAAAAATTAAACACCAATCAAATCTTCAATCTAAAACATGCATCAACACATCCATCATGCATCTTTTATTACAAGGTAGTTCTAAAATTATTCATCCATCCAAACTAATAGAACATGCTTCCAATCTAAGTTTACAATCCAAAATACAAATAGAGTTCGATTACATATTCGACTTCTAAAACACCAAGGCCTCACTCTATCAACTCGACCACCTAGCCATGCGATCACTGACTCGATCCTGCCCCACCTGTCGCCAAGCACACATACAAAGACAAGACAACAGCCGGATAATCCGGTGGGAATAATATTCCCAGTAAAAGAGACTAACAAGCAATCTCACATAAAACAAATCACTACATAGTATACATCAATTCCACATCAGATATCAACTCAACATAAACACAAGAAATCCATCCAAATGCGGAATTAAAATGATATGCATGACTTTAAAATTCGGGATTATCAAGTCTGGATAATCAAAGGTAATCTGGTTATTCTCTTCTTTTGATTGGGATCCCGAGGACAAAATATACACCAATCACACCGACTCTCCCTTCGGGGTGGATAATGCATATTTCAATCCTCTAGACTCTGCAGCAACTATAGAGGGTTACGTCGGTCATTGCAGTAATTTGCCTGCCAATGCCCCCTAATATAGTTCTCAGAACGTCTATCTTAAAAATGAATAAAGTCTATAGGCTCAATATGAATGCAATGCCAATCAAAATTCATTCAATAAATTCAAATAAATCAATTAACATGCATGCATGTGATTTTTCCGGAACACTCGAATCAAGTCGGATTTGAGTCACTCGTTCCATTCCAGTCTAAGTCATCTTATACCTCTTCTCAAGACGTCGATGCTCCAAACCTGGAAACAACAACAATAAATTCATTCAAATACTCCCTCGAATCCACTTCATACGATAAGAATTCGATACTATACTGGCTTCTATCTTCAGAACGATCCAACTTTTCACTCTCGCAATCCAACGGCCTTCAAACAATCTGTGAAATAAATAATAAAGGCTCGAGATTAACATTCAACTCAATCGAAGATTTGGCTCAAACAATTCAAACCGAACTAAAGTCCAAAACTCAAACCGGTGGCATAACGGCTATATTCCGATCAAACCAAAAACACAGACAACCTAATATCAATCCAATAAACTCAAATCAACCATCAAACAACCGAAAATGGCTCAAACCCAACAAATCTCCAAAAACCCAAATTTTGAATAATCTTCCAAAAATCAAAACAATTCCGAACGACGTCCAAATTCAAAACCGACAGATAATAAACGATCAAAACTCTGCCAAGAACAACATACTCAAAACTCGAACGATTCTAACAACATCCAAAAAACAAAACTTATCTGATCGGAGAAATACTTACGGTATAATGGAGCTCTCGTCGCCGTGATCGTTAATCTACCTTCAGAATTAAATTCCAACGGACGGATCGACCAGAAATCGAAATCACAAAGCTTGAGATATGAGTCGGGGCGTGAAAATGGAGGAGAGAGGCGAGGGAGAGAGGAAGAAGGAGAAGGAATGGGGGAAGAAAAGTCAAAAGCCTATTAAATATCTAACAATTTCCCCATTCTACGTTTTAGTCCCTGAAAATTCTAAAATTTTCAAAAAGGACCCCGATCAAAGTCAAGTCGGCTCATAAATTCAGAAAACTCTAATTATCTCAATTAAACTCAATTAAGATAAATTCGGGGCGTTACAGTTATTGAGTTCTAGTTTATCACAGAACATGTGGGGAGAAGTTGTTCTAACAGCTAATTATCTTTTAAATAAGATACCCCAAAAAAAGCAAGATAATTTCCATATGAATTATGGATATAAAGAACAACTTTCTATCAATATTTGCGAGTGTGGGGGTGTCTTGATAAAGTAGTTGTACCTACTACAAAAAAGGTCAAGATTGAACCTAAAACTGTTGATTGCATTTTCATTGGATATGCACACAACAATAGCACTTATCAATTTATTGTATATGAATCTCAAATTTTCTGACATTCATAAAAACACAATAATGGAATCAAGAAATGCATCATTTTTTGTAAATGTGTTTTCTTGCAAATCTAAAGAAGAACCATGTTCATCTAAAAGATCTCATGAGATTATGGAACAAAAGGTTAACCATGAGGTTGAACCAAGATGTAGCAAGAGAGATAGAATTGAGAAATCATTTGGTCCAATTTCATCACTTTCATGATGGAAAGTGAACCTCAAAGCTTCAATGAAGCTGTGAATTCATCTGAAGGACCTCAATGGAAAGAGGCTATAAATTCTGAAATAGAATCTATGTTGAAAAATCATATGTGGGAACTAGTGGACCTTCCTCTAGGAAGCAAACCACTAGGTTCAAAATGGATTTTTAAAAGGAAGATGAAATCAGATGGAACAATAGATAAGTATAAAGCCAGATTGGTAATCAAGGGTTACCGTCAACGTGAAGGACTTGATTACTTTGACACTTATTCTACATTAACGAGAATAACTTAAATCCAAGTGATACTTGAAATTTCTTCTTTGCGTAGTCTTTAAGTACACCAAATGGATGTAAAGACTGCTTTTCAAAATGGAGATTTAGAAGAAGAAATTTACATGGAACAACCTAAGGGATTTTCTGCACCTGGGCAAGAAAATAAGGTTTGTAAATTGGTGAAGTCTTTGTATGGCTTAAAGCAAGCACCAAAACAATGGCACAAAAAATTTGATAAAGTCATGCTAAAAAGTGGATTTAAAATCAATGAATGTGACAAATGCGTTTATGTTAAGGACACTGAAAATTGATATGTCATTTTATGTCTTTACGTAGATGACATGTTTATCATCGGGAGTAATTTTAAGATGATTCAATTCACTAAGAAATTTTTGAACTCAAAGATTTGAGATTAGCCAAAGTCATCCTTGGAATTAAAATACATAGAACATCAGAAGGGATAGTTTTAAGTCAGTCCCATTATGTGCACAAAATACTTGAGAAATTCAGTAAGGATGACTCTGCATTGGCTAGAACCCCGATAGATACAAGTAAACATTTATAAAAAAATCGGGGTGAAAGTATCTCCCAATTAGAATACTCTTGAGTAATAGGAAGTCTGATGTACTTAATGAGTTGTACACGACCATACATAGCCTATGCAGTAAGCAAATTGAGCAGATTCACGAGTAATCCAGGAGTTGAACACTGGAACACAATTGTCAGATTTCTAAGGTACTTAAGTTATACTCGTAATCATGGGCTGCACTATACCAGATATCTCGCTGTAATTGAAGGATACAGTTATGAGAACTGGATATCTGATATGAAAGATTCAAAATCTACAAGTGGATTTGTATTCACTTTAGGAGGTGCAGCAATATCTTGGAAATCTTCTAAACAAACTGTTATAGCCAGATCCACGATGGAATCTGAATTCATAGCCCTTGATAAGTATGCTGAAGAGGCTGAATGGTTGCGTTTATTCTTAGAAGATGTTCCTGGGTGGATAAAACATGTGCCATCTATTTGCATACATTGTGATAGTCAATCTGCAATAGGAAGAGAACAAAGCAATATGTATAATGGTAAGTCTAGACATATACGTCGTAGACATAACACCATTAGACAACTACTCTCAACTGGAGTTATCTCTATTGATTATGTAAAATCAAAGGATAATATAGCGGATCCGTTAACCAAAGGGTTAAACAAAGAGTTAGTTCAAAAATTGTCAAAAGGAATGAGACTGAAGCATATAGAATAATTGGTGCGAAGGAAAACCCAATCTAAGATGACTGAAAATCCCAAGAACTAGGTTCAATGGGACAACCTAATCGCACTAGTATGGTAAATCACTGTGGGGGTAACCCCTAGTCTATTCCTATTATAAAACATTGAGTATTGAGGATAAGCATATGACTTTTAATGATTCTGATGGAATTAAACATAGAATCACCTGTGTGAGAGAGAAGTAGGGCCGCTTAGAAGGAATTGCAAGCCACAATTCTAGAACCTCTTACAGAACCAGACATGTGTTCATGGCCAAAACGAACACAATCATGAGAACTGAATTGTATCAGGAAAATTCCTGTGTGAAGTATATCTTAATTTATATGAACGGATGTACAGTTCAAAGACATCGCGTCTACTGTCAACAAGTGAATTGCAATGCTTTCACAAGGAAAGGTTCAAAGGGTAACACATACCTATCCTATGCAGGATTTCAACTGTTGAACGTTATCACGTCTATCTTCGTTTATCGTTCAATTTCCATTCATGTGGGGGATTGTTCGAATAGTTTGACTATTATGTATTGGTCTTTTCCATTTGTGTGTATGGAAATTAGGTTTGTGAGTATGTGGATGGTTATGTGTGGAATATTAATTGTCCCACATTGGAATATTAAGCTGGAATGAGAGAGCTTATATTGTGTTACACTTTGAGAATGTGTAAGAATAATTGGTCAAGAGGCTCTCTCTCGCGCGCGCCCCCGTGCATGCCTGCGCAGAGGATGCAAATCTTGTGTTCGATTTGAACTTAAAATGGCTTGACTTGTGTGCAAGAGTACGTGCACGACCCGGGTGCGTCCAATGTCGAACTCTTTCACAATATTTTTCCTCTGGTTCGTTGCATGTACTACCTTCTACATGCAAATCTTGGGTCCGATTTGAACTGAAAATGGACTTGTGTGCAAGAGTACGTGCACGACCCGAGTGCGTTGAATGTCGGACTGATCAAGGAAAAAGTTGCTTGCCAGAGCTGGCTACGTTTTGAAAATTTTTTTTCCGAAAAAATCAGTCTTCCTTAGGGGTGTTCATCGGTCGGTTCGATTTTAATTTGTCTAATTTCGGTTCAGTTTTCTGGTTTTCGGTTTATGAAAAATATAATCCAAAGTCAAACCGTTTTACTTCGGTTCGGTTCGGTTTTTGTATTATAACAGACCGGTTTATACGGTTTGGTTTGATCGGTTTTATCATTAATAATACATAACACAATAAAAAAAACATAAATTTAATCCAGCATGTAATTTAAATACCCCAACACACAACTTAAAGTTATAGTCATATAATGAAAAAATAAAAAATAACAAACAATACAGGGACAAATATCCAACCTCAGTCTTATAATATTTTCAAAAAACCAAAACAAATTTTGATACAATTATTCCAACTTTGATACAATTTTTAAAATTAATAATATAAATACATTGTAAAATATAATATGTTTTTTGAAATGATTTCTTAATAAAATTTTAAAAATAAAGTTTAATTGACTTATATAAACAATAATCAACGAAAAATTACATAAACAACAACAACAAATTAAATAAACAACAATCAACTAAAAATGATTCAAAATGAATATTCATTCACTAAATATCATCTCATCTCATAGCATATATAATATAAATAAAAAATAAATAAAATTATTAATTTAATTCAATTTCGGTTTTTTCGGTCGGTTCGGTTTTGAAATATATAATCCAAAATCGAACCAAATAAAATTCGATTTTAATATTTATATCCGAATTACAAAATACGGTTTTCGGTTCGATTCGATCTTTGATTTTTCCGATTTGGATTTTCCGTTTTTTCGGTTTTATCTGAAATATGAACACCCATAGTCTTCCTTGGTTCCAAAATTATTGCCAGCTGCATGCTGCCTTGCCTGACCATCCAACAATTAATGCAGATGTGACCACCCAGCTGATCCTCTGCCCAAAATTGTCGGTCATTGCCTTGGGCTACCCGAGTGCCTATATTTGAAGGCAATGCTACATTCAATCAATACGATATAGGCAATCTCTTTCACAATATTTTTCCTCTAGTTCGTTGCATGTACTACCTTCTACATGTTACTGCTCAGCTTCGTCTTCTGTTTCTCTTCGTTGTTCACTTTCGATCTTTCATCCGACAACGTTCAGATACAAGTTCAATTTTCTTGTGTGTTGCTCTCGTGCTACGCGGCATATGGTACTTCCGTTGTATCCTGGGAGACAAACGTCCATTGTTATACTCCAAGCACATCCGGGAGTGGACGAATCTATTTTAAGGAAACTGTACTTCGTATAGGCCTCGGTTTCCTTCCGATTTTTCCTTGCTGATTTCCGCAATGTTCACTACTGTCTTGACTACTGTTGCTTCGGTTTGTAACATTTGATACAACAATCATTCCCTTAAAACTAATAAGATGTTCAATTAAGCAATCGGATATATATAAACACATATCAAGTATGGACTTATCCACTCATATCCAGAAGCATCAATTAAAGGAGATCATTTATAACAAAACAAGGAAAAAAACATCAAAATAAATTCAAATATATAAGAAGAAAAACAAATCGATAAAAACTATGACGACCTAAACTACAGATCCGAGTCCAGTGTAGCAGATTTCTTCAAAATCACCAAGACTAATCCTTCCAAATAAAACTCTCGAACAAATAAGGTAAAAGTATATTTGCGCATAAATCAATTTCTAGATCTCAGTCATGTAACACAAATATCCAAAATCGAGTCATAAAATCAACAAAAAATGAAAAAGTATTCAGCTACTAGTACGAAAATAACAGGAACCAGCGAGCCGATGGTGTTTATGTACGATTTCAGTGCTTCTCCGGCGATGACCCTCAGGTCGTTGGACATCGTCTCTCCAAACGAGCCATGCTACTCCCCAACTGCCTCTTCCGGATGGGCTTCGCCGCAATTTTGCTCTTCACCCTCATAGGCCACAAGATCTTCAACCCAAAAAATGAGAAAAGCGAATCAGAGGATTTTGCAATATGAGAAATAGGGTTTCAAGAAATCCCTAGAAGAAATATCTGAATTGACGTGAAGGACCTGGAAAAGTAAATAAACTTATTTTATTTTTTCTCCTTACGCAGCGTTTTGGTAACATAAAAGGTGTTGTATTTTTGTAAATTAAAAAAAACAAACAGAACATTTTTTTTAAAGCGTTGTGTTTATTTTTTTACAACACTTTTTATAAAAAAAAATGTTGTCTTTTAACTGTTGTAATGACCATTTTTGTTGTAGTGTTGTAAACCGGAATTCATATTCCAAACCCTGCTGCAAAGTATTAAGAGCCGATCAAGAATGGTGCTCCGGGACAAGGAATGGAAAGGTTGCGGAGATAATGGGTAGCAAAATCAAGTTATAATGGTTAGCGCTCAGCCAAATACATAGCTTTTCGTGGGGAAACACCATTCTAGCATCGAGTTATAACGAGTTACACCCGGGTTGTTTCTCCTATTGCGCCATTTTTCCCAAGAGATGTAGATGAACTATTGGATGGCTCATGGATTTCTCTTCTTTTATGAGATGAGATTTCTTTATTGATCCAGCAATGCCTTAATGTTTCTTCCAAGATTTTGAAACGAGCATGTATATGGACAATCATATTATATTATATTATATTATATTATATTATATGGTGCAAAATGTATGTGGGATGTACTTGTACATTAACATCAATAATAATAATAATAATAATAATAATAATAATAATAATAATATAATAACTAAAATTATATATATATATATATAATAATGAATGAATAATATCATATCGTTATAATAAAAACAAAAGGATCTAACTAAAATGATGATGATAATCGTTAATCTAAATTAAGGAAAGATAATCCATCCTTATGCCGGAAAATTTAAACTCTCCAAACATGAGTGTGCAATAATCTTATACACAGCTGGAAACATCTTATCTTCCAAAATTTGTTGTTTATCTAGACAATATGCGCAACACCGATGAGACCAGACATCGTAAAACACAAGCTCACAGAAAGTCAAATACAAACACTGAATCAAATGGAGAAGTCTTACGACGAGGGGCAGAAGTGATAGAAGGACACCCAATGGGAAATACAGGTCAAAATCCAGATCAAAGAGTCAAGAAAGATACCAGAACAGAAATTTGGGTAATATGAAGTGCTATGCATGTCAGAAGGTTGGGCATCTAAGAAGAGATTGTTCAGAAAGGAAATGAAAGCAACAAAAAAAACCCAAGGAAGATGGTACTCTGGCCATAGTTTCAGATGGATATGACTCAGCAGAAGTATTGGTGGTTTCTAAAGGTGATCAAAACCACGAATGGATATTGGATTCAGGATGCTCCTTTCACATGTGTCCTATAAGATCTTGGTTTGAAAAATTGGAGAAATCAGATCAGGGCATGGTACTGTTGGGGAATAATCAATCATGCAGGATAAAGGGCTCTGGAAACATCAGAATAAGGATGCATGATGGGATCGACAGAGTACTCACTAAGGTGAGGTATGTACCCGAGTTGAAGAGAAACTTGATATCATTGGGAACACTTGATGCTCAGGGATATTCGTTCAAATCAGGAGCAGGAAGTATCTCAGTGTCAAAAAGATCTCTGGTTGTTATGAAGGCTGTCAAAAGGAACTTCCTATATGTACTACAAGGTGAAACGATTATTGAAAGTACAACAAGTATTCAGGAATAGCAAGACAGAACCAAGCTATGGCATTTGAGGCTTGGACATGTAAGTGAGAAGGGATTACATGAACTGTCTAAACAGGGACTGTTAGGTGGAGATAAGATCGAATCACTGGAGTTGTGTGATAGCTGTGCTCTTGGAAAATCAAAAAGAGTATTGTTTGGTCAAGGAAGTCACACAACTGAGCAATCATTGGCCTACATTCATTCAGATCTATGGGGTCCTTATCGGACAGAAACTCATGGTGGAGGCAAATACTTCATATCTTTGATAGATGATTACTCAAGGAGAGTATTGATATTCATCTTAAAGACTAAGGATGAAGCATATGTCAAGTTCAGAAAATGGCTGCTGGTAGTTGAGAACAAGAGTGATCGAAGAGTTAAACACCTGAGAACGGATAATGGGGTGGAATACATATCAGATAAGTTTGTGAATATTTTTAAGGAGAAAGGCATTACCAGACACAGAACAGTTGTAGGAACACCACAGCAGAATGGCTTAGCAGAGAGAATGAACAGAATTCTTCTGGAAAGGGTCAGATGTATGTTGATCAATGCTTCTCTACCTAAGTCCTTCTGAGGAGAAGAATTATCTACTTCGTGCTATTTGGTCAATAGGTGTCCATCCAGTGCAATTGGTTTCAAGACACCAATGAAAAAGTGGAGTGGAACACCTGCAAACTATTCAAACTTGAGGGTACTCGGATGTCTTGCATATGCTCATCTGAAACAGGACAAGTTGGAATCAAGGGCAGTCAGATGTATATTCATTAGGTATCCGGATGGTGTGAAGGGTTATAAGGTTTGGAACTTGGAGTCAAGAGGTCCAAAGTGCTTCAACACCAGAGATGTGATGTTTGATGAATTCAAACTGGGATATAAAATGAATACAGATGGAAAGGATAGTAAGATCAGTGTGAATGATAAACTACCAATTGAGGTGGAGTATTCTGTGTCAGATGAAGGGTCAGATAAGATGCAAGATGATAATGTGACAGCAAGAGATCAAACCGAAGATTTGAGTACTTATAATCTTCTTGCAAGGGACAGAACCAGAAGGGAGATCAGAGCTCCTAAGAGGTTTGGTGAAGTTAATCTGGCTTGGTATGCACTTACAATAGCTGAGGAGGTAGAGTATTCAGAGCCAAATAATTATGATGAAGCTATGGCGAGTAAACAGAAAAACAAGTGGACTGAAGCTATGAATGAAGAAATGAAATCTCTTGAGAAGAATCAAACATGGACACTAATAGACAGACCGAAGCATCAGAAGACATTGGGATGCAAGTGGATCTTTAAACAGTAGGAAGGAACTCCTGGCATAGATCAGATCAAGTATAAAGCCAGATTGGTTGCAAAGGGTTTTGGTCAAATAGAAGGAATAGATTTTAATGAAGTCTATTCTCCAGTGGTCAAACATTGTTCCATCCGGATTATGTTAGTACTGGTGAACCAGCTCGACTTGGAGCTTGAGCAGATGGATGTGAAAACTGCGTTTCTACATGGTGACCTGAAAGAAACAATCTATATGGAAAAACTTAAGGGCTTCATACATCAAAAAACACAAGATAAGGTCTGCTTACTGAGAAAATAATTGTATGTGCTGAATCAGAGTCCGAGATAGTGGAATAGGAGGTTTGATGAGTTCATGATTGGTATTGGTTGAAAGAGTGGGTGACCGATTAGCCAACTTATGGCTTAGGGCTTTGATGACTCTATATGTAAACAATCTTTGTTTAATATAATTTACACTTTTATCATGGCATTTACTTTATCTTTCTTCATATTGTTATATTGTGATATACTATTGTTGTTTAGATAAAGACCTTGAATATACTAGAGTGCATGTAAGATGTGATAGTACATTGGGATGACTATCATGAAACACATCTTATAATCACTTTATATTCTAAACAGTTCCTAGTCAATTGAGCCGTCCGTAAATAAGGATAAGGATCGCTTGAGATTGAGACTAGCATTTGCGATGCCGAGTACCACGTTTCATTGGTATGGAACATAGAGATGTTCAAAGCATGAAAATGGATATTTGACCGCATTAATCGGTGTGAATAAATTCAACTGGCAAGCGTACCAGGTCAAGTAATAATATAGTGGACAAAGGTCCAAGTGTCGAACCCACAGGGACTGTATAAAAATGATTACCAAAATATATTTATTTCTACCTAATCTAGACTAATTAAAAGGATGATTCAGATTTTAAACTAATAAATAAAATTGCAAAAAGATTTAATTAAATAAAAATGCAGCAGAAAACTTTGGATTAAATCAAATATTGAAAAATTTCGATCAAGGACTCACGTAGGTACCAGACAATTCATGTAACAAGCAGTTGATCTAAGACATCAGACTTAACCTTAATTCACGGGAATTTTCCTAATTTGTTCGAAGGACTATTTCTAGAACAATCAAACCTATTCAAATATTAATGAACCAATCTTTCGTAATTCTAATCAAATTTGAATGCATAAATAACTGTGAAAATTCAGTAAACACCTAAACCGCATAATGGAACCGAATTCTATTTCTAGTCAGTTTTACACTATGTTGATTATTGAAGTGATCAAAATCGAAACCTCATCTGTCGACTTGGAATCGATTAACAAGCAAACAAATAACTGTCCAAGAAATTTGTAAGACAAAGATAAATTTGATAATCAATAAACTCAATCAAGTCTGAAAATCTCAATAAACAAATCAATTTTTATACATAAATTGTCTGGCCAATCACGTGTCTTGACTCACAATTCATAATTCAAAACCAAGTTTTAATCATGAATTGACAAATAAAATAAAATAAAAGAGAAAGAAAAATCTCCCAAGCCTGTGTCGTAGCCGCCTATGCGTCTCTGGAACTAGAGTAATTTTCGAACCCTCAAAAATAATTAAAAACTTCTATTTATAGTGTTTGGATTCCCCAAAAATTAATTCCTTACGGAACAAGGAATTTCTCGGAAATTTCAATCTTTGCGACATGCGCGCGTGCGCCATGGAGTCCTCGCGATGCAATAAAACAGAGTTCTCGCGTGCTTCCTCCCCTCTAATCTCCTGGAATTTCCTTCTACGCTCGCACGAGGGATAGCTAGCGCAGCTTGTAGCGCGGTTCACAACTTTCTTTGCGCGATTGCGCCTTCTCTTGCGCCAATTCATTCTCTAATCGACATCTTCAAAGCGCGATAGCGCCTTACCTTGCGCCAACCACCTTGCTCTAAGCGCGTTAGCGCTTCTCCCATCTTGTTAGCGCCAAAGACAAGGGCAAACACGCTATAACACTCACCAACAGCGCAACTTTCAACCTGCTCCGAGCGACAAATTTTAAAAATTCATATCTTGAGTTCTAGCCGTCGGATTGACCTGAAATTTGGACAGCAACTTCAAAACATCTTGATCTTTATTCTGAACATTGAAGATCAGATTTTGAACTCTCTAAAATTAAATATGATTTTTCTATCAAGGCTGTTCCGTAATTTACTCTTCAAAAATCTATTTTTCTACAGAATTAATCGGGATAGTGAAATACACACACATGAACTAAAAAACATAAAAAAATATAAAAACAATATGAATGCACACAAAAATATATATGAAAATATCACAAACTAATGCATACAAAATACACTTATCAATATATGATGAATTATCGAACTACCCTATCCGGACTTTCCAAGTGGTTATCACTTATCGAGTGGATAAAGTCCGCGGTTTTGGTTGTACACCATTAGTCCTTACTACTTGAAATATCATGGAGACTCTATATGCTAGTACTGTATTTTGACTCGTTTACCGACTCTATTAGGGTCATCAGGTGTCGGGATTGGGTGCAGTTACGAAACATATAGGAGTCGATGCTTTGTTGTCAATGATTCACCACATATTGCGAGTGTGGATATCCTATGCGATCTGAGGAGATATTAGTGTGACAAATCTCTGGCCAGAGTACATAATGTGCTTTAGGTTACTTGGTTTCCTAGTAGCACATGCGATGTCACTATTTGATCTTCAAGATGCATTGCATAGTTATCGAATCTCGAATGACTCTTAATGTACCAATGGTTGTTGATTCGATCGGGATATATGGATGAAGGGACCGTACTGTACGCTAACAAAAACCTACTGGTTCTTGCAGGCACTATCAGTGATACCTAGGGAATCATGGGGCGATGTTGCTAGACGCTCTTACCATGATTCGATGGGTAATTCGGAAATTGTTGTTCCGAGTCACAAGGAGTTGTGAGCCCACGGCTAGCTGTATCCCTGAACCATTGAGGGTTACACAAGTAATGGATTACTAAACCCCGTTGAGATAGTTAAATTTAACGAAAGAGAAGTTGGACTTCTTAACTAAAGGGAGTGAAATTTCCTAAAATGACATAGATGTGCATTTTTTGAAATCACTGAATTCGGATTCAGAAAAATTATCTTGACTTTAAAAGGTGCAAAAATGGTTTCTGTGCACATTGGTGAAATCGGTTTATCAATCGGAGTCATGATGAATTTTATATTAATTTTTATAATAACGGGCTTGGCTTGTTGGACTTAAGTTATGGATTATAGGCCCTAAGGAGTTAGTGTCCTAATACAATTATAACTTAATCCAGTCTAGAAATTATATATAAATACATGTGTAGGTTTCAAAAATACTACTTCATTTTTCTCTCTTGTGATTTTCGAAAATAACACAAAAATATTCTAAGGGGATTTTCGAAATCCTCTCTCCCTTTTTGAGAAAATTCAGTCTGTAATTTTTCTGAAAAATTACTTTCTGAATTGACAGATCAAATCTGTTTAATCTCTACGATAAACATCTGATTGATTTCTAGTGCAATCAATCAGAGGGTTTCAGTTTTCTGTTCGTGGACCTGATTCCGAAGATTGATCGAGCAAGTCATCGGTTCCCAGGATTTACAAGAAGAGCAGATTAAATTCTATTGGAGTCCATAATCAAGCCAATGCTTGAAGAGGTAAAAATATTTAATTGTGATTTTTATTTTTACTTGCAACGATTTTAATCGTTAGGATTTGATACCCACGATATGGAATCGTTCTATATCGCAAAATAAAATTTTTTAAACTTCCACTGCTCTGGGTATCACATACGTTCGATCAGAGAACACGCGTTCCAACAGTGGCGTCAGAGACAGGTTGTTCTTTGATCAAACCATTAAAATTAATCGATTGTACAAAATTTTTAGCCTCGATTTTTTGAAACAAAACAAAATTTTTTTTAAAAAAAAATTAAATTTGAACAGGGCAACGGGGCAGCGAGATCGCTGCCCAAAAGGGCAGCAATTGTTGCTTCCCAGGGCAGCGAGATCGCTGCCCTACACCCCACGTGGGGGCTGCCCTGCCCCACGTGGGGGCCCGGAAAATTAAATTTTTTATTTTTTCAAGATTGTTTTGAAATTTTTGAAATTTTAGTTTTTGGTCCGATCGAAAATTGTTTTTGATTGGTCCACGAGGCATCGGATCAAATTGTTTGAGTCCGAAATTTTTAAAATTTATTTTTGGATAAATTTGAATTTTTGGAAAATTTATAAATTTTATCCGTTAAATTATATTTTATAAAATTAATTATTTTGGTACAATTGATGATAAGATATGATCTTATGAAAGGATGAGATAAAATTTGATTTTATCTTTTTAAATTATGATGCCATTTCATGTTATCCAATTATTTAATTATTGAATTAATTATTGGATAAAAGGATGATCGATTGTCATAACCAATTTTTTAGGTGTATGTTAGGTTGTTTACATTTGGTTTTATTGTTGGTGGGTTTTATTAATGGGCTTGGTTTATAGCCCAATTTGAATTGTCATTTGTAATAAAAAGTGGGTCTGGTTTATGGCCCGTTCCCACCCTTAAATATGTATCCCCTACTTGTCATCGAAATTTATTGTAAATTTATTAGACTTAGTGGGAGATAAAGATTTGAAGACAAAGGTGGGCCCAGCAGACAATAAAGACCGAAGAAATATAAATTGGAAGCTCAATGTAATAGGATTGCATTGCATACTTGCATATCACCTAGGATTGGACTTAGACTCGTGATTGGCAACCACGGGTCGATTAGTGATTGGAATCGATCATCCTTTAAATAATATATGATATTATTGTTGTATGCATGTTTAGACTAAATTATATGAATCCCGCAAGCATACAAATATTGCATGATGAGACAATTTTCAAAATTAAAAATCCCTCATTTTAAATATGATTTAAAATTGATATCAAAATAAAAAAAAAAGGGAATTTAAATATTGTTTAAATGTTCCTACCTTCCATCAACGATCAATGTATGAGATGCTACCCGCGGGCACGGTCCGGCTCATATTATTTGGGGGGGGGGGGGGAGGGGGAGGGCATTCGTCGAAAAGCTGTACATTGGATCGACACATGTTGTAAGTTGGGTGGAACTCCCATAGGATTGGCTCATATTATTGGGGATCCACATGGCGACCGTCCATCACAACTTAATATTTATGGATCATCTTGACATGTCACAATAAATGGCATCATATTATTGGGCCCTTATTGGACATGAGGTAAAAACATAGGGGTTGCTTTGGAAGCAATTGGGCTCTACCTTTTGAAAATTATTGTTGGCTGATATTATTCGGGACCATAGTTTGTCAATTGGAAACCAATTTCCCGTTTTCACTAGAGGGTAGTGAAATCGTTAAAATAGTGGGAGTGAAATTCATAAAATTAAATCTCGCCATATTTTATGTCTTAGTAAATTAATTAAACAATCATCGATAATTGTTTGTTTCATCTCAGTATATCATTATGATGAATCTTCGTAATCCACAAGTTTCAATTCTCGAACAAAACAAACTTTCTGGCGCAAACTATACGGAATGGTTCCATAAGTTAAGATTGTCCTGAGTTCGAAAATTTTTTTCTATGTGTTAGAAAAGGCTCCTCCGAAAAACAGCCCCGGCTGATGTAGCTTCGGAAAGGTTGGCCGAACTAGAGAAATGGTAGGACCATGATCTTAAGGCCAAATGTTACATGCAAAGATGGACAAGTCTAAATAAGTTTGTCATCACTGCAAGAAACCCGGTTACTGGAAGCGCAACTGCAAAGAATGTATATCGAGTAGTTACGAACTACAAAGGATATATTTTATAAATGTTTCACTTAATACTATTTCTTGGGTATTGGATACCAGATGTAGATCTCACATTTGCAATGAGTTGCAGAGGATGACAAGAAGTAATAGGCTAAGGATGGGTGAGACCCAGTTAAGGCTCGGGAATGGTTCCAGAGTTGAATCCAAAGCTATGGGAAACATTTGTTTAATTTTGCAAAATAATTTTAAGCTATATTTTGAGAGAGATGTTTTTATTTGTGCGAAGATTTCATTAAAACATTATTTCTGTTTCTATTCTTGATAGAGATGGTTTTTCTTGTAATTTTGCGAATGGGATTTGCAATATTTACAAGAATGAATGTTTGATTTGAAATGGACAATTTAAAACGATCTATATAACTTAAAATTAAAAGACGTTCTAGTTGATTATGTTGATAAACTGGTAACAACAAATAAAAGGAAAAACGATAGTCAAAACCCGGCAAACCTTTGGCATGCTAGGCTAGGTCATATTTCCTCAAGGAGAATGAACAAGCTAGTGGGAGATGACATGTTTGATATGTCTGATATTAACTCTCTACCTACTTGTGAGTCCTGCCTAAAAGGAAAAATGACTAAATCTCCTTTCAAAGGAAAACCTGAGCGTAGTCAAAATCTGTTGGATTTGATCTATATGGATGTTTGCGGCCCATTTAGTATTGGTACTAAATTTGGTCACACCTACTTCATTACCTTTACTGATGATTATTCTATGTATGGGTATTTATATTTAATGAAATATAATCTGAATCATTTGAAAAGTTCAAAGAATTCAAGGCTGAAGTAGAAAATAAACTAGGTAGAAGTATTAAATCACTTCGATCGGATCGAGGTGGAGAATACTTAAGTATCGAGTTTTTGAGCTATCTTAAAGAGAATGAGATTCTCTCTCAGTGGACTCCCCCTATGACACCTCAGCTGAATGGTGTTTCGGAGCGTCGCAATCGAACTTTGTTGGACATGGTTCGATCTATGATGAGCTTCACTGAGCTCCCTCCTTCGTTTTGGGGCTATGCGCTTGAAACGTCGGTATTGTTGTTGAACAATGTCCACACAAAAGCAGTGAATAAAACTCCATACGAGTTATGGAATGGCAAAGCTCCTAAGTATTCGTACTTGAGGATTTGGGGATGTCCTGCTTACGTGAAGCAGACAGTGGGAGATAAGTTGGATAGTCGATCCACCTTAGGTTATTTTATAGGGTATCCGAAGAATTCAATCGGATATTACTTCTATCATCCTATTGAAACAAAAGTGTTTGTTTCGAGGAATGCCACCTTCATGGAGAAGGAGTTCTTATTAGATAAGAAAGAAAAGATGATGGAACTCGAAGAAATTTGAGAAGAACCCGAGATACAAAATAACGATCCCACACCTCAAGAATCTTTAACGGACACGCCAATTCCTAGAAGATCCGAGAGGACTTCTAGACCTCCTATTCGATATGATCTTCTTCTTGAAGGGGATCAAAGTGAACCCGACATTGGATGTGATCCAAGAAACTTCAAGAAAGCAATTTCAGATGCGGATTCGAATTTATGGCTTGAAGCTATGCAGTCGGAAATAGACTCGATGCATACAAATCAAGTTTGGTCTTTAGTAGATCCTCCCGATGGAATTGTTCCAATAGGGTGTAAATGGATCTACAAGAGAAAACTTGGGCCTGATGGTAAGGTACTAACCTACAAGGCATGATTGGTGGCAAAAGGTTATACTCAAAGACAAGGAGTTGACTATGATGAAACTTTTTCACCAGTCGCAATGTTCAAGTCCATAAGAATCCTTATTTCCATAGCATCTTGGTATGACTATGAGATATGACAAATGGATGTGAAGACTGCATTTCTTAATGGAAACATTAAGGAAGAAATCTATATGATGCAGCCCGAGGGATTCACATCCATGGGAAGCGAGCATAAGGTATGCAAGCTTCAGAGATCAATTTATGGTCTCAAACAAGCATCAAGAAATTGGAACCAAAAATTTGATGAAACAATAAAGGATTTTGGTTTCATCAAGAACCCGGAGGAACCATGCGTGTACAAGAAAGTAGTTAAGGACGCTGTGACATTCTTAGTACTTTATGTTGATGACATCCTACTCATTGGGAATGATGTAGGGATGTTGCAGTCAACAAAATATGGTTATCAGGTAGATTCTCGATGAAGGACTTGGGTGAGGCATCTTATATTCTAAGAATACAGATCTATAGAGATAGATCTAAGAGAATGATAGGACTCACTCAAGCAACCTACAACGACACCATATTGAAGAGGTTCTCTATGGATGAGTCCAAGAGAGGACATCTACCTATGTGTCATGGAGTTTCTCTATCCAAGTCTATGTCTCCCAAGACTGATGAGGAGATAGAAAAAATGACACACGTACCATATGCGTCAGCCATAGGTAGTATCATATGATATCTCTCAGACCGGATGTGGCATTTGCTATGAGTGTCACGAGCAGATATCAAGCCAATCCCGGTCAAATGCATTGGAAAGCCGTGAAGGATATTCTTAAGTACTTGATAAGGACTAAGAATATATTCATGGTTTATGGAGGAAGAGAATTGAAATTGAAAAGCTATATCGACTCTAGCTTCCAAAGTGACGTGGATGACTCGAAGTCAACCTCTGGATTTGTATTTATGCTCAATGACGGTTCTGTCTCTTGGAAGAGTTCCAAGCAGGACACCACAGCGGATTCCACCACTGAGGCAGAATACATTGCAGCATCAGCTACTGCTAAAGAGGCCGTTTGGATGAGGAATTTCGTCCAAGATTTGGGCGTAATTCCTGAAGCTGTTGGTCCAGTCCCGGTGTACTGCAACAACACTGGTGCCGTTGCTCAGGCAAAGGAACCAAGGTCTCTTCAAAGATCCAAACACATACTGAGGAAATACCACATCATCCGGGAGATCGTGGAAAGAGGAGATATCACTGTCGAGAGAGTGGCCTTTGCAGACAATATCGCTGATCCACTTACTAAGCCCTTGCCAGGACCATTGTTTGACAAACATCGCGAAGCAATGGGATTACGTAGTATGACTAGTTGGCTTTAGGGCAAGTGGGAGATTGAAAGAGTGGGTGCCCGATTAGCCAACTTGTGGCTAAGGGCTTTGATAACTCTATATGTAAACAATCTTTGTTTAATATAATTTACACTTTTATCATGGCATTTTATCTTTCTTTATATTGTTATATTATGATATACTATTGTTGTTTAGATGAAGACCTTGAATATACTAGAGTGCATGTAAGATGTGATAGTACATTGGGATGACTATCATGAAACACATATTATAATCACTGTATATTCTAAACAGTTCCTAGTCAATTGAGCCGTCCGTAAATAAGGATAAGGATCTCTTGAGATTGAGACTAGCATTTGCGATGCCGAGTACCACGTTTCTTTGGTATGGAACATAGAGATGTTCAAAGCATGAAAATGGATATTCATATGATGAAAGATCGAACTACCCTATCCGGAATTTCCAAGTGGTTATCACTTATCGAGTGGATAAAGTCTGCGGTTTTGGTTGTACACCATTAGTCCTTACTACTTGAAACATCATGGAGACTCTATATGCTAGTACTGTACTTTGACTCATTTACCGACTCTATTGGGGTCATCAGGTGTCGGGATTGGGTGCAGTTACGACACACATAGGAGTCGATACTTTGTTGTCAAGGATTCACCACATACTTGCGAGTGTGGATATCCTATGCGATCTGAGGAGATATTAGTGTGACAAATCTCTGGCCAGAGTACATGATGTGCTTTAGGTTACTTGGTTTCCTAGTAGCACATGCGATGTCACTATTTGATCTTCAAGATGCATTGCATAGTTATCGAATCGCGAACGACTCTCGATGTACCAATGGTTGTTGATTCGATCGGGATATATGGATGAAGGGACCGTACTGTACGCTAACCAAAACCTACTGGTTCTTGCAGGCACTATCAGTGATACCTAGGGAATCATGGGGCGATGTTGCTAGACGCTCTTACCATGATTCGATGGGTAAGTCTGAAATTGTTGTTCCGAGTCACAAGGAGTTGTGAGCCCATGGCTAGCTGTATCCCTGAACCATTGAGGGTTACACAAGTAATGGATTACTAAACCCCGTTGAGATAGTTAAATTTAAAGAGTTAAATTTAACGAAAGAGAAGTTGGACTTCTTAACTAAAGGGAGTGAAATTTTCTAAAATAACATAGGGATGAGAATTTTTGGAAATCACTGAATTCGGATTCAGAAAAATTATCTTGACTTTAAAAGGTGCAGAAATGGTTTCTGTGCACATTGGTGAAATCGGTTTATCAATCGGAGTCATGATGAATTTTATATTAATTTCTATAATAACAGGCTTGGCTTGTTGGGCTTAAGTTATGGATTGTGGGCCCTAAAGAGTTAGTGTCCTAATACAATTATAACTTAATCCAGTCTAGAAATTATATATAAATACATGTATAGGTTTCGAAAATAGTACTTCATTTTTCTCTCTTGTGATTTTCGAAAATAACACAAAAATATTCTAAGGGGATTTTCGAAATCCTCTCTCCCTTTTTGATAAAATTCAGTCTGTAATTTTTCTGAAAAATTACTTTCTGAATTGACAGATCAAATCTGTTTAATCTCTACGATAAACATCTGATTGATTTCTAGTGCAATCAATCAGAGGGTTTCAATTTTCTGTTCGTGGACCTGGTTCCGGAGATTGATCGAGCAAGTCATCGGTTCCCGGGATTTACAAGAAGAGCAGATTAAATTCTGTTGGAGTCCATAATCAAGCCATTGCTTGAAGAGGTAAAAATATTTAATTGTGATTTTTATTTTTACTTGCAACGATTTTAATCGTTAGGATTTGATACCCACGATATGGAATCGTTCCATATCGCAAAATAAAATTTTTTAAACTTTCGCTGCTCCGGGTATCACATCCGTTCGATCAGAGAACACGCGTTCCAACATTGGTTTTGTGAGAAGCCAATACGATAGATGTGTCTATCTGAAGGAGGATGAAGGGCAGGTTATCTTGTATCTACTTATTTACGTTGATGATATATTGATTGCAAGTAAAAGTAGGACAAAGATATCATCCTTGAAACAATAGCTCAACTCAGAATTTGAGATGAAAGATCTGGGAGAAGCGAAGAGGATTTTGGGCATGGACATAATGAGAAACAGAAAAAGACAGGAGATTCATTTGAATCAGAAGAACTACTTGAAGAAGGTCGTTCTGAGGTATAACATGAATCAAAAAAAATCTGTCTTGACTCCTCTGGGATAGCATTTGAAGCAATCTGTGAATCAGTCACCTGAAAGTGAGGAAGACAGGATGAAGATGGCTGATATTCCATATGCTAGTGGAGTGGGGAGTCTTATATATGGAATGGTGTGTAGTAGGTCTGATCTGGCATATGCAATCAGTGTTGTGTCAAGATTTATGGCTAATACAGGTACATATCATTGGGAAGCTCTGAAATGGATTCTCCGATATCTCATAAACATAACTGGGCTGGGGTTGAAGTTTGAGAAACAGCAAGATGAGATTGATCCAGTAGTTGGATATGTGGATTCAGATTTTGCTGGGAACTTAGACACGAGAAATTCATTGACTGGATATGTGTTCAACTTTTATGGCACAGCGATCACCTGGAAGTCTAGTCTAAAGTCAGCGGTTTCCCTTTCTACCACTGAGGCAGAATTCATAGTTGTCACCGAGGCCATAAAGGAAGGATTGTGGTTAAAAAGGATGATAGCGGAGCTTGGTGTGAAACAAGATCAAGTTGTAGTACACTGTGACAATCAAAGTGCAATACACTTGACGAAACACCAAGTCTATCATGAACGATCGAAACACATAGATGTGAAGATGCATTTCGTCAGAGATGATTGAAAAAGGAGATGTGATTCTTGTGAAGATAGCATCAAAAGAAAATCCTGCATATGTTATGACTAAGTCATTGCCGTATGCTAAGTTCACAAAATGTTTGGACTTAGTCAATGCGGTGATTGGAAATTAGCCAAGGAGGCTAGGATGGAGAGCAGCATTCAACCTGAAAGAATCAAGGTGGAGATTGTTGAAGTATGTTTCTATCAGACTGAATAAATATAGAGAAAAGATCAGATCAAATAGTGCAGATCAGATGAGTTCAGTGATCAAATGAATTCATGGTCCAGATCGAATACTGGGAACAGATCGAAGTTATGGTCAGATGAGTCTTTGGATGAGTTCATGCAAATCGATTACTCGATTACTGGGACTTGGTTAGAAGTCAGATGAAGTGTCCGAGAAGCTGTAAGCTTGAAGGCAGATCAATACAGATCGAAGTACGAGAGCAGATCAGACTGATGAATAAAGGCTTATCGGGTTGGACCATATTGACTTTATAATTGGGCCGTAAGTTGGCGTTGACCTAAAGCCCAAAATAAAATTCGGTTTAATTCTCTATATAAGCATATGGAAGATGACCGCAATGAACATAACAGAAAATCGAATTCTTCAGAATATATTGAGAGAGAAGGAGAGATTTCGGAGGAGAAAACTTGGGCGCAGATTGTGACAGGAAGATTCAAGGATTTAAAGCTTGAATCGTGTCTGTATCTAGCATTAATAATTTTTTGGTCTATCTCTATAATAAGCTCTGGTTATTGAGCTTGGTTTGTTCTGTTGGTGATTAATAAAGTGGTTGTGTTGCTCTCCCGTGAAAGTAGACAAATTTCTTGCCGAGCCACGTAAACACATAAGTCGTTTATTTGCTTTCGCGTGAGTTTGTGTTTGATCTGTGTGTGTTGGGTTCATCTGTTTTCTAGGATTGTGTTCTTGCTTGTCTGGTAATTCTTGAATATTAAATTTTTGGATTGATTCCTAACATGAAGTGTAAATAACACTCTACCTAATTTAATTGTCCACAATATTGACTAGATTTGATCATGTTATCTCGAGAAGAGAAATTATAAAAAAACTTTTAAATTTACCTAAATAAATTCAAAAAACTACCACAGCCAGCGACAATTGAACGTGAGATCAGTTGATCTCAGGACCTCAGCCTCAGCCTTAGCTAGGCTAAGGCCTCATCGGCTTAATTTGGAATATGAAGGGAACTCGAGTTTATTGGTTCGAAACAAATTCACCTAATTTAATTCAATTTGTAACCAAGTCCAACAATATACATAACCGTCTAATTATATAACATATAGGCATGCTTAACGAACCATTACCATTAATTCATGAAAAAAATAGGAAAATTTTTTTTTGCTCCACTAACTTGTATATTTTTTTTTGGTCCATTAATTTTTTAAATTTTGATTTTGGTATACCAAATTTTAATTTTCGATGATTTTGGTTCAATTGCTGATATGACAGCTTGACACATCAACCTTTTTTGTTGTCATGCCATCATTTTTCGATGTCACATCAGGAGTTAGATCAAAATAACTGAAAACAAAAACGTGAGAAACATGCATGGCCATGAAGAATTGTCATTGTAAACCATAAACACATGCAACATCAAATTTTTTATGTATAAATCAGTGTAATATGACTTAAATGGTGAGCAAGAAGGGATTAAAAACGTGTCTTTGCGTTATATATGCTCGAGAACACTATACCATCGCGTATATCGTTGTTTGGGATGAACGAGACGTCAAATCCTTTGTTTTTCTTCAAGGTTAACGTGGGATGTGTGTGTTTGAGTGTGGCGAGGTGGCTGAATTGGTGTTTGTAGGCTAGGGTGAAAAGAAACGTGAATAAGGAGAATGAAAGCCAACTCGAATTATTTACTTGTGTAGTATAATGGGCTAAACTTTAAAAATTAAATAAATAAAGTTTAAAATTTTAAACCCATTAAATAATAAGAGTAAAAACTCTTAATTTTCGTGATATATAATAGCTTTGAAAGTACTTTAAAAGCCCATAAAATGACATATTTTTAGTGAAAAATGGGTTTCTAAATATATATGCATTAAAACTCTTATTTTTTAAAAATAAAATCTTAAAATAATAATTTATGACCCTTGAAAACCTTAGTCAAAGTTCTTGATGATTCAAGTCAAAGTTCTCGATGAAAAACTTTTATCTCGTTCGTTCAGGGTCTCGTCCACCCGATCACAAAATACATTTCTCAAAAATTTTCATAAATTTCCTAATGATGGGTTAAATTCTATAATAAAATTTAAAGCATGCAAATAAGTCACATATTTCACATAATAGCACATAAAAATCATTTAACCAGCTTTTACTTTATTTTAAATTAATTAATTTTTATAATTATGCATGCAAATTTACGTAAGCAAATTTTCGGGCGCTACAACTCTTCCGCCTTAAATGGAATTTTATCCTCGAAATTGAAATATGTACCGAATAGTTTCAGATAACGCGTCCTAATAGTAGCCTCTTCCTCTGAATGATTCAGTCATTGGACCTTGACAATAGGAATAACTCGCGTTTATGCCTTCGCTCCTTTCATGCTAGGATATGCACTGGTCGTTCCTCGAACGATAAATCTGGTTTCAACTATAGAGGTTCAAAATCCAGTAGATTAGATGGATTTGAGATGTACTTCCATACATAGATATATGGAATACGTTGTGCACTGCCGCATGACTAGGTGATAGTGCTATACGGTAGACCAATGTACCAATCTTTTCTAGAATCGCGAACGGACCAATAATCCTCGTACTGAGCTTGTCCATCCTACCAAAATGTATTACGCCCTTCATAGGAAAAATCCTCAAAAACACATGATCACCAACGGCAAACTCAAGGTCTGGTCGTTGTCGGTCAGCATAACTCTTTTGACTACTCTGCGCGGTCCTCATCCTATCCCGAATTTGTGTCACAATATCTGAAGAATGCTAAACTAAGTCAGGACCTAATAATATCTTTTTTCCAACCTCGTCCCAATGCACATGAGACCTACATCTTCTCCCGTAAAGAGCCTCGCATGGAGCCCTAACCTATCGATACTTGATAACTGTTGTTATAGTTGAACTCCTTTAGCGGTAGTCTCGAATCCCATGTGCCTTGAAAGTCTATCACACATGCCCTCAGTAAAAATCCTCAAAAATTTGTATAACTCGCTCCAACTGTTCATCTGTCTGAGGATGAAATGCAGTGATGAACAGTAGCATTTTCTCCACAGCTGTGTGTAGACTCTTCCAAAAAGAAGATGTGAATCTTGGATCTCAGTCTGACAAAATAGAAACTGGAATTTCGTGAAGTCTGAAGATCTCTCTGATGTAAAGATCTGCATACTGAGTCTTGGTGAAGGTAGGCTTCGCTGGTAAGAAATGTGCGTATTTGGCGAGTCGATCGATAATCACCCAAATTGTTGTAAATTGTCTAGCACTTCTCGGTAGTCCAACCACAAAATTCATGGTGATGTTCTCCCACTTCCATTCCGGAATGGGAAGTGTTTGAAGCATCTCTACTGGTCGCTGATGCTCTCTCTAGACCATCTGACAAGTCAAGCACTCTTATACAAAATGGCTAATGTCCCGATTCATACCAGGCCACCAATATAAAGTCTTCAAATCTCGGAAATATTCGTACTCCTGTGATGGATGGAGTACGGAGATGCATGTGCCTCTGTCATAATATCTACTCTCAACTGTTCAAAACTCGGCACCCACATCTATACTCTGTACCGAACAATACCATCCTCAACTGTGTAGAGAAGACTACCTCTGGCCTCATCCTTCTGTCTCATATGCTGCAATAGCTCATCTGAAGTTTTTATGTCTCTAATCCGATCTCTGAGAGTCGGTTGTACTGTCAGTGCTGAAAATCTCGATCTGTGACCACTCTAATAGATCTCAAAATCAAACCTTTGTATCTCACTCTGTAGAGGTTGCTATACTGACAAACATGTTATCACTGAAGTCTTATGACTCAAGGCATCGGCTACCATATTAGCTTTACCAGGATGGTAGCTAATGTCACAGGCATAATTCTTAAGCAGCTCCAACCATCTACGCTGCCTCATATTCAGTTTTTTTTTGTGAGAAGAAGTACTTGAGGCTCTTATGATCAGTGCAAATCTTGCACTTCTCTCCGTACAAGTAATGCCTCAAAATATTAAGCGCAAACACTATAGCTGCAAGTTCCAAATCATGTGTCAGATAGTTCTGCTCATGAATCTTCTATTGTCTCGACGTGTAGGCAATCACTCTATCACAATGCATAAGAACAACCCCTAAGCCCATCTTAAATGCATCTGTATTGATAAGTGCATTTTATGCACTTAATTAACATATGATTTGACTTGGCTTTTGTGATGTATCGAGTGGATTTTATGCGTATTTTTTGTTGTTTTTGTGATGTGCAAGGATTGGAGAAAAAGTACCGAGAAGAAGCGAATAGATGAATTATGGAGCAGCAAACTTCAGAAAATTACTGGGGATGTTAGAGACATCTAAATCCGATCTTGACCGTACAAAGTAAATTTAAGATGTTTTAAAGCTGTTGTAACAATTTAAACTGGATCTAATAGTTAGATTGTGAGATATGATTTTTTGAAAATTATCGTGCGCTTCAAAAGAGCATATGCAAGAGAAGAGCATATGAGAATGTTTAATGGGATTTCATGCACCTCTGCGCAAAGGCTAGACAGATTTGAGTGAGGAGAAGCGCTTCTGTCTTGGGATACGAAAGAAGTCAAACATTTGAAGAGTTTCTACGCTAAATTCAGAGCTTCTGCGTTCAAAACGAAAAGAAGCCAAAAACTTGAAGCACTTTTGCGAGAAGATCAGGCGCTTCAGCACTTAAAAAGAGAGCTTATGCGCTAGTTGACGAGAAACATGAAAGACGTAAGTGCATCTACGCTAAACGAAGAGCTTCTGTGGTGTTGTGTGAAAGGAAACAAAATAGAATTTCAGAAGAAGGAAACATTCGATTTGTTGGGCTTCGATTCACGGGCTTTGAGATCAACTCCAACTAATATAAAAACTCTTGGAAACGCATCAAAAAGTGAGGGAGCCGCACACATCGGAGGAGAGAACACGCGCACAAATTGGAAAGAATCTAGAGAAAAAAAAAAAGCAGCACCTAAACAACATAACCACACAACTACGCATTCAAAAAGGCTTGGGACACAGATTTGAGACGTGGGAGCGAACAAAAAGGGATAATCGATTCAAAAGACAGGGGACATTCATCTAGGAATGGAGAATCAACTCTACTCTGTGATTTTGTTTATCTGCCTTGATTTATGATGAGATTTTTGAATATATCTATGTGTTTGATTATTTGATTATAAACTTATTAGTTGTTTCTAGTGATTATTCTTAACAATATATTTGGGTATTTCTGATTTGATTGTCTTTCAATTACTTGATCACTAATTGAAATGTTAAATTTATTTGAAATATGGCGCTCGGGAGAGGAGATTTTGAATAGGATTATAGGAAAACACAACCTAGGATTTTTGTAGAGTTTGGGAGGCCTAAAATTTCCTTTAAGGTCATTGAAAGAGAACTATATAACTTGATTAAATTATTTTTTGTTTGATTTCTGATGGGATATCAAAATTTATATTAGAATAATAAAATTTACTCGGCACTCGGGAGAGGCAGTAAATAGCACTTAAGGGTTCTTGGCCTATAAATTGGAATAATTGATATTATCAACTGATATGCTTTGCATGAATGAAAATTGAGTAAAATCATGTATCTTTAACTCATCTCAGATCGTGTACCCAAATCTGTCCTTGAAATTCTGATTTGTTTAATTTATTTTATTCTATTGAATTTAAAACGTTGAAAATTTCTAAACAAAGTTGCGATTATTCTAATTACAAGACTTGGTGTGAATATAAATTTTCAATCATCGTGAAAACGATATTCTACTTACTCTTTATTAAAACTTGACACCGTGCACTTGCAGACACAAAATTACGCAATACTTGTACACATCAAACTCCTCATGCTCCACTGGCATCGCCAAAATCGGCACAAAAGTAAGTGCCTCCTTCAGCTGATCGAAGCTCCTCTGACACTCAGAACTCCAAACATACTTCTTTTTTTTTCTTGGTCAAAGATGTCAAGGGCACTGAAATAGAAGAGAAGCTCTTGATAAATTTTCGATAGTAACCTGCTATACCCAAGAAACTTCGAATCTTAGATGCATTATTTGGAATCCCCCCAACTCTGTACAACCTCAACCTTAGACGGATCCACTGTTTTCCCATCTCTATTAACAATGTGGCCTAGGAATTCCACATGATCAAGCCAAAACTCGCACTTGCTGAATTTTGCGAACAACTTCTGCTCTCTCAGAATCTGCAAGGCTATCTGTAAGTGTTGTTTATGCTCCTTTGAGCTCCTTGAGTAGATTAAGATATCATCGATGAAGACAATGATGAACTGATCAAGATATATACGGCCGAAAAACACGGTTCACGAGATCCATAAAAACCGCTGGAGCATTAGTCAGGCCAAACGGCATCACCATAAACTCGTAATGCCCATAACGTGTTCGAAATGCAGTCTTGGACACATCCACATCTCTGACCCACAGCTGATGGTATCCAGAATGCAGATCGATCTTGGAAAATACTGAAGCTCCCTGCAAGTAATCAAATAGATCCTCTATCCTCGACAGTAGATACTTGTTCTTCACTGTGACACGATTGAGCTCTCGGTAATCAATACATAACCTCGTACTTTCATCCTTCTTCTTCACGTACAGTACTGGTGCATCCCAAGGCGAGAAACTAGGGAGAATGAAGCCCTTCTCCAGCAACTCCTGAATCGGTTAAGAACCAATCAAACCGATTAAAAACCGGTCAAGAACCGGTTCAATCGATTTCCCGAATTTTTTTAAAAAATTAGTTTTTTGTAATTTTAAAATCTTAATTTAATATTTATATATATATATATATATATATATATATATATATAAGATTATTTGAAATATGTACTTCATTAAAAATATTATTTTAGTAATATTTGATTTTTTTTAATAAATTAATTTAATTTTAAAAAATATATAACTATAATCAATATTTTGAATATATTTATATTTTTATTTAGTTTTCAAAGTATGATAAATATATATATATATTTCTATTAATATATATCGTTTAGGTTTTTAAAATTTTAAAATATATTATTAATTATATTATATTATATGAACAGTTTTTCGAACCGAACGTTCAATTAGACCATTTTTTTAAATAATCTGGATTAATTTCGGTCCGATTATGAAAATATTGACCCCCTACAGACTATCGAACTTCCCTAACTTGAAGTCGGAAAAATTTGCCAGAAAAATCCTCAAACTCCCTCTTTTTTTTTCTCTCTTTTTTTTTTTTAGGATACGAACTCCCTCTTACCTCATTGTTTATGTTACATGTCAGTTTTTGCACGCAAATCGAATGATCGGGGATCATATCAATCGTTAAATTCACACCATAACCTGATTTCCCAATTATTCTTAATAAAAATCTTAAATTAACATCCTACGTGAAAAAGTGCAATATTCAGTGACACACAACACTAGTGATTTTACGTTTTTTGTCCAGAAAACACTTATTTTAAATATATAATTCTGATGCACATGCAGGTTTGTTTTGCTTACATACAAGTAAATCAAACTACGCGAGGTTCACACATTTCATTCAAGAAAGAATTCATTTTGTTCATGGAAAGAGCATAAAAGAGAGAACCCCAAATAGCATAGATACTTGGTTTTACTTTTAAGCTTCTTTGTCCACAACTAGGCTAGTACTAGAGTAGCGAAGATAAACACTTGAGATCCATCTGTCGTGCAATAAATTTGTCCAGATTCAAGCTCTTCAGATTCTCCTCAAATATCAGCCGCAAGAAAACTTCCTGTTAATGTTACCTGCCAAGTGAACATCATAGTGTCGTTAATTACTTTCTTGTACATCACGAGCTAAAAAGAAAGAAAACTGGATAAGCTTCAAAATGTCTTTGAATGTAGGTGGATGTGAAACATTTTGGCATACTTAGGGAGGTAGATTCAAAGCGTTTTAGAATCATTTGGAAGCACAGTTCATACATGTCTAGATCCTGGGAGTCGTAATTACAATGTGTATAGAAGTCGTTCAGTAAAGTTGGATATCAGTAGAGGTACCTTTTCGCCTAGTTTAAAAGCTGGAAGACCCTTGTAAGGGCATGTACCGCATCGAAAAGCATCACCAAGACCACACTGCATAGACAGCAATCATTAATGAGATTATATGGGTGAAAAACAGAGCTCCTTATGCAAACAAGCTCCATAGCCAATGCAGAAAGTGACAATGAAACTCGCAAGCACCAAACCAACATAAGAATTCATCATAATTTGAACTTGCTTTTCAAAGCCAAACATTAATTAAAAAATGTTTGCATATTGCAGTCACTGTTAAAAGTGATAAGAGTGATCAGCTTGAAGTAAAATAAAACAGCAACTAGCATATGAAAAAAATTCAGTAGTACCCCATCATTTTCAGGACGTCTGGCATTTAGAAACCCAGATACAAAACAGCATTTTAGAGTTGAATTGAACTCACATTTCCACAAGCAGATTGAGGATTATTCAGCTGGTCCATGGTAAGTCCAAGCTTCAGCACTTTTTCCTCTTCCTCAGCCCTTCCACAAGTGCAGTTTTTACAGGCTTTCCTCGTACTTCCAACTTCACAATCACCTAGTAAGGGGCAACACTTTCAAAATTTCTTCCTACCGATCATACATAAGACTATAAATAAACAATCGAACCGCAAACAAAAACACTAACCAAGTGACAGCTGAGGTTTTTTCAGATCTTCTTCTGTGAGGAGGCTATCCTCATCAATTAAATCCATATCATCGTCAAAATGAACTTTGGGTAGAACTGGCATGGATTTCTTAATGGAAAATGATGAACCTATATTCCATGAGGGCTTTTTACCCACAACCTGGCGGCAACAGACAATCAGATCAATTTAGAAATCCCTAAAAGTCAAACATCCAATGGCTCGCAGCATATAATAACAAGGGAATAAGACATAGATACCACCAGATCAATAGAATGCAAGGGCAATCAGTGAGGGGAAAAAAGAGAGAAAAAAAGTGAGGGGTTTGATGCTCACTGCAAGAGATTGGCTACTTTCAGAAGTTTGTACATCCAGAAACCCATTCAACAGTAACTTGCGCTCAAGGGAAGATTGCATCTGCAACAAGAATTGCACACAAGATCATTCTGACATACATTGAGACAAAAACTATTGTCACCGAATACTCCAATAAGCCAGATATGTCACCCAGGTGCAAACTTACCATTTGCCCCTTGGCAGGTTCCGAAGTCAAATTAACAAGAATAGTTCCACCGGGTCTTAACACACTATAAATATTGACCAGCAAATTATCATTGGGAAACTCAAATGATTTACAAACACAGATAATATCATCTGTAGATGAAGCTTCCTCCGTCAATAGACCTGCCACAATGTATGAACTCACATGAATTAATGAACCCAAGGCAAAGACATCCATACACCATAAGGTACGTTCAAGACGTTCGACGCACAAACTGTTATCAACTCTAACTTTGGATCTATAAATTGGAAAGGCTTGAATAAACTTAACTCGATGAATTCAGAAATAACAGGACGACCAATGGCCGTTACACATTTTACGTCTACAAGTAGCTGCAGGCAATCTTATGTGACTAAGAAAATATACAGGGAAAGTAAAAATATTTTCGAGCACTAAATTATCGCAGTGAATATGTGAAGCCTCCTTTGTGCAGCAAATGGGTATCAGGACAGCGATCATGAAAAAGTGCAAATCCCCATTCAACGGAATACAATGCTCTCTATATCGAGGAAATGTACACCACAGATTTCCTTGTTTTAGAGACATACGGATATGATAACAGTAAGAAGCGATTCATCTTGATGAGTAAATAGAAGCATCAAAGAAAAACTAAAAAGATATCGCGTAATTTAATCTCGAGATAAACAATACTCAACACTGTATATCACATAAACAGCAGGATTTTTTGGGGTTATCATCATTTGCACTTGGACTAACAAAAAGTTTCAAGCTTATTATGAAGAAAAATATTGATGCATAAAAACAAAGAAATAATTACAGTCTGAGGAAGCTTGAGTGATGATCAAAGGATCGAGCTTTTCAAATCCCTCCTTTCTCACCACCTTGATTGCCTCCCAAATAGTGGTAAGAGACACGGCTACTTGATCAGTCAGCACCAACAACTTATCCTGCCCCATCTCTATGCCCTACATCAGAAATGGAATGAAAAAAATACTGATTAAGAGCAAATTCTATCCGAATAATCTAATTCTAGCTCATACTTTCTCTATGCCCTACATCAGAAAATGGAAGGAAAAAAATAAAGATTAAGAGCAAACTCTATCGAATAATTGAAATACCCAGTTTCATACTGAAATTTTCCAACAAATGCTGTAAAATTCCAAAATTAACATTTAAAACATCTAATACATACATCTAAACATCCAAATAATAAATAATCAACTCTAAAATCTGAAAATCCCCAATATAAAATCTGGAATTTCGAAATAATGCTAAATAAATTCCGAAAAATAACCAATAACTCCAATCGGTTCAAATATGTATCTACAACCAACAATTTAACATATATCAATTATATAATTTCGAACAAACCAAAAGCCATTGAAACCCTAAATTTCGAATTATACCTTCTAGCAGTCCTAAAATTCGACAATAAGCTGAAATCAAGATACCCAAGTGTTCGAGAACAAGAACACGACCAAAGAGGGGTGAAATCGCACGGCTGCCGGAAAATGGGGTCGACGGGAAAAACGAGTAGTGCAAGATAGCTCTTGAAGAGAGGATTCCAAAACCACCCACGAATCTAAATTTCGATCGCCGACGACGGAGTTAGCGGCGGTCAAAAGTGGCGGAAACGGTGGAGGAAAAAGAAAGAAGAAGATCGAGAGATTGCAGAGAGAATGAAACGAGAAAGTGGATGGGTAGGAGAGAGTCAGCTCGGTTCGGAGAGCGAGTTTTCAAAGTCGGTGACTCGATACCCTTCCAATCCGGGAGGTTCGAGAGGAACAGGTTGTCTTCTTGAAACAATATTATTAATTTATTACTGTTTTATCATTAAATTGTCAGATACATTATTATAATGTTTGATGTTTGATAGTAATATTAATATTTGGTACAGTCGCGCAAGTTTATAGTTATGATGTCCTAAAAATATGAAGGTTTGGTTCTGTTGGTATCAAAGCGTATGATGTGTTTCAAGTGCGCAGCAATATATCAGCAATCGAACGTCACACGCGATCAAATCAATCGAAAAACAATACAATCATGCATGAATGAAATCGAAGAACAAGAAGATTTATAGTGGTTCGAATCGAATTGATTCTACGTCCACTTTTGACCCAAAAAACCAAGGAATTGACTCAATCAAAAATGTATCTCGATTACAATTACAGATCAACTCATGAGATCCAAGATTGATCACGAGAATAATAGAGAAGCTCGCATTCAAGACAAGTCATCAAGAAAGGAAAAACTCTCACTAATGTTTTCTCTCAATGCACAACATATGCTTCCTCTATATTCTGTATGCCAAAAACCCGATGAGGAATACTGTGTTGTATCGTCCTTTTAATGCCTTGATCACCTCCAGCTCATCTCCATGCAAGGCTCAATAAACCAGCAACAACAGAAAGAAGTTATGGTAGTTACAACTGCTTCTGAACTCCCTTCTAATTTGCCTTGGCATCCAGCTCAAAGTGTTGCATGTGATGTGGCATCCAGCTCAAGTTTACTCTAAGGCAATCCAAAAATCCACAAATCTCCACCTTGGATTTTCTTAGAATCTTGGACCAAAACAAAATCTTTTCTTAAGATGTTTCTGATAACATCCCAACATTGATCTTATTCAAACAATGTTGGAATTTGGTTTTGGCCAGAGGTTTGGTAAGCATATCAGCAGGGTTTTCATCTGTGGAGACTTTTTGTAACTTCACTTCTCCTTGCTCCACCAGATCCCTTATGAAATATAAACGATTATCAATATGCTTCGTCCTCTCGTGGTGCATAGGATTCTTGGTTAGGTGTAATGCGCTTTGGCTGTCAGTGTATATCAACACTTCTATCTTCTTTTCTAACAACTCAGACAAGATTCCTTTCAACCACATTCCCTCCTTAACTGCCTCAGTAATAGAAACATACTCTGCTTCCGTTGTGGACAACGCCACTATAGCCTGTAGTGTTGCTTTCCAACTGATCACACATCCATTATAGATGAAAGTATATCCTGTTATGGACCTTCTTTTGTCAAGATCCCCTGCATAATCAACATCCACATATCCTACCAATCCTTCTTGAGAATTGCAAGCTCCACCATAAACAAGACCAGTACTCTTGCTTCCATTTAGGTACCTCAAAATCCATTTAACAGCCTCCCAGTGAATCTTGCCTGGTTTAGCCATGAATCTACTCACTAAACTCACAGCATAAGCTATATCTGGTCTTGTACAGACCATGGCATACATTAGGCTGCCGGTGGCATTGGAATATGGTATCCTTTCCATGAATGCAAGTTCCTCCTCTAATTTTGGACATTGATCAGAAGATAATCTGAAATGGTTTGTCAATGGTGTAGTAACTGCCTTTGATTGAAGCATTCCAAACTTGGTTACAATCTTGTGGAAATAATCTGATTGATCAACATGTAGGAGTCTATCTCTTCTCTTTCTCCTTATGTTCATACCAAGGATCTTTCTTGCAGGCCCTAAGTCCTTCATCTCAAATTCTGACGTGAGATTATCTTTGAGCTTCTTGATCTCCATTCTGTCTTCACATGCTATTAGCATGTCATCAACATAAAGTAGTAGATAAATGATGGAACATCCAGGTGCCGTCTTGTAATACACATAGCTATCAAATTCACTCCTCTTGAAAGAATTACAGATCATGAAGCTGTCAAATCTTCTATACCACTGCCTTGAGGATTGCTTTAAACCATAAAGTGACTTCTGTAATAGACACACTTTGGATTCTTGCCCTGGTACCTCAAAACCCTCAGGTTGTCTCATGTATATAGTCTCACTTAGAGTGCCATGGAGGAAAGCTGTTCTTACATCCATTTGCTCAAGCTCCATGATCGACGGAATACTAACACTTAAATTATCTTTAAAAATCTCTCAAATCCAGTCGATAATAATCGCAAGTGCACGATTCAAGTTATAATAAAATGTACTGAGTATGAGTATCGTCCTCAGGGACTAACAATAGTAATTTGTCTCGTTGATTTTCAACTACACAAAGTATCTCAAATTTGATTTTGGAATTATCTAACATTTAAAATTAATTAAGAACTCAACGTAAATAAAAGTGGATTTCACAACCAAACAATCAATTCTCAGACTGAAGAACACCAATTCAAAATGATTTTGTTGAAATTTCGGTTCACCTTTCCCCTAATTGAACTGGACGATTGGAATTTAATTTATTCTTATAAATTTGACAGAAATTCCTGTAACATTGACACTCTCTCTCGAGGTGATGTCAAACTAATCAAATAAGTGAAATAATTAAATCTCTTTAATTATTGATCATGACTGATTGCTTTGCGTTCTATGAATTCTACAACTTTCAACCTGGTGGTCTATGGCTATCAACATGTACTAAATACCATATCTCTATGCATATTTTAAGTCCATGGATTCTATCATTCGTCCTAATTAGGAACCTATCTCTCGATAGCAATTAACAATTTACAAATCTATGTTAAGGGTAGCTAATCATCAACATAGAAAGAAAAACATGATAAAATCAATTATAAACATAAATCAAATCTCAATACGTCCGGTGATTCAATCACACTACAGTGTTTCGGGGTTAGGATCCCCTCGATTCCAACAAAATAAAAACTTAGCTACTGGAATTTATTACAAAAATTCAATCTCAAAAGTGTTTAACATAAAAATTCAGAAGAGAAGAAAAGAAAAACTCCCAACGGAGAAGAGAAATCTTGAATTGCTCAGCCGCCGTCTGCCTCCTGATGTGCGTCCATCTCTCCTCTCAAAAACTAAGGAAAGAATTGTATTTAAAGTCCCCAAGAATCCTTCCCGAAATAAACTCTCTAAAAAAAAATAAAATTTCACGTCAGCGCATCGCGCCCGAGCGGTAGAAAATTACCGCGCGGGCGCTTGAAAATTTGGCTACTCCTGTTTCCCAAGTTCGTAGTTGCGCCCGCGCGGTAGAAAATTGCCGCGCGGGCGCCATGCCTTTCTTCCAGCTACTGTTTTACAAATGATGAGTGCGCCCGCGCGGTAGAAAATTGCCGCACGGGCGCCTCGTCTTTTTCCAGAAATGTGCTTTTCTTCTTGCGCTATCCTCACCGCCTCAATTGTGCATCACCTTCTCACCAAGTATCAGCATTTCTTGTTGATTTCCTGCAATAAAAATAAATAAACCAGAGGAGTGACTACAAAAAAACTTTAAAACAATAAACGAAACAAGAATGGTAAAAACAGACACAACGAAAACAAAACTAATGCAAAACAAACACAAAACAAGCAAAAATAACGCACAAAAACGACTCTTATCAACCTCCCCAAACTAACCTTTTGTTTGCCCTCGATCAAAATAGGTGACAACTAACAAGCAGACACAACAAAACGACAAAACAAGTAAGTAAAATCAATCTCATCAAGCATCAGAATTTCTTCCAAAAGAAAAACAGTCCAATCATATCCACATATGCTGACCTAAAAAAAAAATTTAACTCGCAAACCTTGCAAACTTCAAAATCTCGCAAGTCCGTTTTTGGAATACTCTACTCCGAATTCAATTCACACATTTTAGGATCATAAGGACTTTTTCAGTTATAATAGGATCAAGACTTTGGGAGTATTCAATGATACACACTCTACTGACTGGTATAACTCAATGAAAAATAGTGTGTGTTTGTTTTAATCAAGAATCCATATTCATTAACCATGTCTATCAATAGTCCATAAGCAAAATTCTTACAACCCCTCTCCACTAGTATATTGGGCGACTGTGACTCGGTCAATAGGTCTTATCTGGCTTATAATGTCAGGCTAGGTTAATGGCTCCAAATGAAGGAAAAGAATTCAAAGAGGGAGTAATCGATGATCTATTTTCTCAATTCCACTTCTTTCTATTCACATTCATCATCTCTTTTCACTTCATTGATCTCCAGAAATTTTCTTCACTTGCCTTCTACCAACAACACTTTTTCTCTTTCACCACAATTTTTTCTTTCTTGTTTTCAACTACCCTTTTGTTTTGAGTCAGCATTCACACTATTTCCTTTTTTACATTATGCAATTGGAGCACCTTTAGAAATAATCTACATTCAATTTACTCCCCACAAGGTAGGAATGAGTGTTTAAGCCATGGGTAGTAGTTGCAGGATATTAAATAATGTCGAATGGGGTTTACCACACGTTTTCACGTATGCCATTCATTTTTTTTTATTAAGCTCGAATTAGGTACTAGAGACATAATAAATCAAGGGTGTCTTGAAAGGCACAAACGAAATTCAGAAAGAATTGCCTATATCACTCCTAAGTCACAGTATACCCGTATTGCGCCTCGAGGGGTGTTCGAACTTGTTCTAGACACATTTCAATTCACAGTCAACTCAAACAGATCTCAATCAGTGCAGTACAGAAAATCATCACTGGTAAGTGATGATTACACCAAAACAAAAATAAGATCATGCACCTTTCGTGCTCATATAAACGTGAAGGTTCAACTTGGCATCTAGGGTAATTCACGAAAAAAAAAAAATTTAAGCCCAAAGATCAAATAAATTGCCTCAATCATATCCAAGTTTGTATGTTTCGAATTCAGATTGAAGTACACCTCACAGAGTGTTTTGAGACCTATTCATCGACTTGGTTATACTAGTTCAAGACGATTTGTCAAACAAAGAAGATAGTCATGGACTTAAGCAAAAAACGGTAATATAATTTTTTCTTCATCATTGGCTTTTTTGATTTTCATTCACAACACTTGCAACCACAGTACAAACAACTCGAACAAACAAAAATAAGAACACAAAATGAAAACACAAAAGACAACACAACCTCCCCAAACTAAAGACGATCATTGTCCCCAATGCTACTTAACACCACCACACCTAAAAAACAAACAAAAGAAAAGTAAAAACAAAAAGAACTAAAAACTCCCCTGGTACTAATCAGACTCTTCCTCATCAAGATCTTCGGGCAGATCTCGAACCGATGGAGCATATTGGAATTGGAACGGTGGAGGATATGGCGATGGTACTGGATAAGCGGCAGGGTCCATCCCAGCATTTGCGAGCAGTCCTCGCATCATGGCGTTGGTGGATTCATTGTGGGCGGCGTTCACCTCTTGGAATTTTTCCATGTGTTGAACCCAAGCCGAAATCTCGCTTAATGTGTCATTCGTGGTGCGGCGAGCACGGGGTGGCTTAAGCACATTCCTTGATGATTGACCGGGTCCAGAGCTGGCCTGGCTAGGAGGTTGAAACTCTCGGAGGCGGAATGAATGTTTTGCTTTCAAAATTGTGTTATCCACTGCCTGCATTGGGTGCAACCATTCTTCGTCATCCCTGTATGGGACACCAGCTTGCACACACAGTAAAGAAACAATGGTCGGAAAAAAAATTGAAATGTTGGACGTGCGAATGGACGTGTACAACTCTCGGTTGATAATTCGTCCAACATTAAGCGGCCATTGCTTGTGCAGGGCATACAGCAGCACCGCCCTGCTCATTGTGACATCATGGGTGTGGGACACCGGCATCAACCTGTGAGTCAGAAAAGCATACCACAAGGCCGGTTCCAGCCGCAAATATTTTTCCTTAAAAGATATAAATTTTACCGAATCCTTCCACACATTGCCATCATAGCACAGGACATTCGAGATTTCATTATAATCCGGGTTAGCCTTAAATGCCTGAAATTGGCTATCATCTACATCCGAAGTTTTCAATAATTCATTAATAGCAGCGGAACTAAAAGAAACCATCTTACCCCGCACGAAAGCTGTGCTATCGGTACGCTCGGCAGTGTTGGCATAAAATTCACGGACAAACGGGACTAACGCCGCGAGAGGTTGGCGGCAAAACTCGGCCCATCCTCGAGCCACGATTCCAAGGGAGGTGGTGCGACTTTCAGAGAGATCGATTCCCCTCTCTTCAATTGGATTCCTTGCAGCCTTGGCCTCCTCATACCTCGCCTTGGCTTCTTCCAAAATAAATTTTCCCTCTATGATTTTGGATGGGTTGGCCCTAGAGGTAGCAAACTTCTGTTTCTTGGGTGCCATGTCAATAAAGATGAGAAATTGAGTGCTGAACCTGTGAAATTGAGAGAAGAAATATAGTAATAGAATGAGAGAGAGAGATGGCGGCGGGAGGGATTAGGGTTAGAAGGAAAAAGGGAAGGGGAAGTAAAGAAAGAAAGAAGGGGATCAGGCATTTAAAACCTGAGTCTGCGCGATGCGCCCGCGCAGTAGGAAAGTGTCGCGCAGGCGCACACCCCTTTTTTAAAAAATTTTGAGACAGTGGGTTTGGGTGCGCGGGCGGCAGAAAACTGCCGCGCAAGCGCACCCCCTCTTTCAAAAATTTTGCGGGACAGTGGCTTTGGGTGCACGGGCGGCAGAAAACTGCCGCGCGAGCTCACCCCCTCGTTTTGAAATTTTTTCAGAGACAGTACTCAAACTCGAGAAATAAAAGGAATTAACTTAAAAAGTTCTAACACTTACTAAAATGAACAAAAATGCATATAAAAAAAAGAAAAAAAAGTAGAATGTAGTTCTCAATTTAAAGTCGAGAGCTTGACTTTTCATCCTCCCCAAACTAGTCTTGGTCAGTCAATGTGGTGATGACTGGCATGGAATCCACATCACCCCCCACATAGTGTTTTAACCTTTAAGCATTGACCATGAACGACTCGTTACGGGCATCTTTGATCTCTATGGTCCCCGATGGGTACAACCTTGTGATTTTATAGGGCCCAGACCATCTAGACTTTATTTTTTCGGGAAATAGTCTTAACCGGGAGTTAAAAGCAACACAACATCTCCTACCTTGAAGTCCCGATGTCGAATGCGCCTGTCATGTATTCTCTTGGTTCGTTCCTTGTACGAAACCGCCATGTCATATGCACTGTCGCGAAATTCCTCCAGTTGATTAAGCTCTAGCAATCTTTTTTCACCTGCAGCAGCAAATTCGTAGTTTAGAGTCTTAATAGCCCAATATGCTCTATGCTCTAATTCAACAGGTAAATTTCATGCCTTTCCAAACAACAATCTATAAGGGGAGGTGCCTATAGGTGTTTTAAATGCTGTCCTATAGGCCCATAAGGCATCATTAAGTCGAAGTGTCCAATCCTTCCGATTAGTACTCACACTTTTCTCCAAAATCTGTTTGATCTCTCGATTTGATACTTCCACATGGCCACTGGTCTGGGGATGATATGGGGTAGAGACTTTATGCTTGACACCATATTTCTTTAAGAGTTTGTCAAAACGTTTATTGCAAAAGTGGGTGCCACCATCACTAATTATTGCACGGGGTGTACCAAACCGATTAAAAATGTTTTTCTTCAAAAATTTCAGCACAACCTGTGCATCATTTGTTGCAAAAGCTTCGGCCTCTACCCATTTTGAAACATAATCGATTGCGACCAAAATGTATTTTTTTGTCAAAGAAAGTGGAAATTGTCCCATAAAGTCGATTCCCCAAACATCAAATATCTCACACTCAATGATATTATGTAAAGGCATTTCATTTTGGTTAGAGATATTATCTGTCCGCTGACATCTATCACAAGCTAAGACAAACAAGCGCGCATCCTTAAAAAGGTTGGGCCAATAGAACCCACATTCAAGTACCTTTGCTGCAGTCTTGATTGGCCCAGCATGGCCACCTACCTCACGATCATGACAATGACTGAGGATTCTTTGCATTTCTCCTTCCGCCACACATCTCCGAATCATTGAGTTAGCACATATTTTAAACAAAAATGGTTCCTCCCAAAATTAGTGCTTGACATCCGATAAAATTTGTTTCTTCTGATGGAAAGATAGATTATGTAGGAGTGTGCTTGTGACAAAAAAATTAGCAAAATGTGCATACCATGGTGAACTCTCTGTGGCGAAAAGTTTTTCATCAGGGAACCAATCATCTATGCCCTCTAATTCATTTTGTGCATCATCAGGAATGCATTCTAATCTAGACAGATGATCAGCTACTATGTTTTCAACACCTTTCTTATCCCTGATCAGTGTAAACTGTGATTTTTGAAAGTACAAGGTACGAATGAAATTTGTCCAGTGCAAATACTACAGCTAACAACTCCTTTTCAGTGGTGGCATAATTTAGCTGAGCTTCATTAAGAGTCTTACTAGCGTAGTAGATAGTTCGGAATACCTTGTCTATTCGTTGGCCGAGTACCGCACCAACAGCAGAGTCACTGGCATCGCACATTACCTCAAATGGAAGATCCCAGTTTGGCGATGTCAGTACTGGCGCAGTCACCAGTCTTTCTCTCAACACCTCAAAGGCCTGCAAACAATTTGAATCAAAATCAAAAAGGGCATCTTTCATTAGCAAAGAAGACAGAGGTTTGGCAATTTTTGAAAAGTCCTTAATAAATCGCCGATAAAAACCAGCATGTCCTAAGAAACTTCTAACTCCCTTGACTGTCGTGGGTGGCGGCAAATTTTGAATAACATGCACCTTGGCCCTGTCCACCTCGATCCCCTATTCAGAAATTTGGTGACCCAAAACTATACCTTCTGTCACCATGAAATGACACTTCTCCCAGTTCAGCACCAAATTTGTCTCCTCGCATCTCATTAAAACAGAATTCAAGTTATGCAGACATGCATCAAAAGATTGACCGAAAATAGAGCAATCATCCATGAAAATTTCTAAAAAATTTTCGACCATATCATGAAAAATGGCAGCCATGCATCTCTGAAAAGTAGCAGGAGCGTTACACAATCCGAAAGGCATACGTCTATAGGCAAACGTACCATATGGGAAAGTGAAAGTCGTTTTATCCTGGTCTTCAGGTGCAATCTCTATTTGATTGTATCCTGAGTACCCATCTAAAAAATAGTAAAACTCATACCCAGCCAATCTCTCTAGAATTTGATCAATGAACGGGAGAGGAAAATGATCCTTACGGGTCGCGTCATTTAATTTTCTATAGTCTATGCACACACGCCAACCTGTAACTGTCCTAGTAGGTATTAATTCATTATTCTCATTCTTTATGACAGTTATCCCCCCTTTCTTTGGTACACACTGCATTGGACTCACCCATGGACTATCAGAAATAGGATAAATGATACCTGCGTCCAACAGTTTGATTGTCTCAGCTTTTACAACTTCTTGCATCTTCGGGTTTAGTCTCATCTGTGGTTGGACTAATGGGTTGATGCTCTCTTCCATTAAGATCTTGTGCATGCATATGGACGGATTTATTCTTTTGATATCTGCCACTTTCCAAGCAAATACACTCTTGTGATTCTTGAGCACATCCATTAGTCTGGCCTCCATCTCACCTGTCAAAGAAGAAGAAATTATGACAGGTAAATTATCATTCTCACCTAAAAATACATATTTGAGATGAGTAGGCAATGGTTTCAATTCCAAAGTGGGTGGTTCCTCAATGCTTGGTTTCTGAAGGACTAAATCCTTCCGGTTGCCAAGATCTTCAAGTCTAAGCTTTCCACCTCTTCTCCATAACTGGTTGTCATTCAAATATGCAGTCATCCCTTCAATTTCATCACTGAAATTGTCCACATGCTCAGATATAAGTGACGTTTCTAATGGTTCCTAAAAAGTATCCTGCACATAATCAAATAACAGTGAATTCACTACATCTAGTTGAAAACATTCTTCATTATTTTGAGAAAATTTTAAAGCATTAAAAACATCAAATGAAATTTTCTCTTCTCCCACTCTCAAAAGCAACTCTCCCTTCTGGACATCTATTAGTGCCTTTCCTATTGCCAGGAAAGGTCTACCCAAAATGAGTGGCATGTCAAAATCCTCTTCCATATCTAACACTACGAAGTCCATGGGGAAGATGAATTTGTCCACTTTTACAAGTACGTCCTTGATTATACCCCGTGGATATTTGATGGACCTGTCCGCCAGTTGTAACGACATTTTGGTGGACTTTGGTTCTCCCAAGCTCAATTTCCTAAACACAGAGTAAGGCATTAGATTTATACTCGCACCCAAATCACACAAAGCCTTATAAAATTGAACATCATTAATTACACAAGGTATAGAGAAACTCCCTGGATCCTTTTGCTTTAGTGGGATTTTATTCTGCACCAGTGCCGAGCAGTTTTCCGTCAAACTTATCATCGCATGCTCCTCCAATTTCCTCTTGTTAGAGAGGATCTCCTTCAAGAATTTCGCATAACTTGGCATTTTCATCAGTGCATCAGCGAAGGGTATATTGATATTCAATTTCTTAAACACTTCTAAGAATTTACCAAACTGAGAGTCTAGCTTGGCCTTCTTAAGAGCTGCAGGAAAAGGTGGTGGCACAACAATTTTTGATTGTGAAGTGGGTGGGGGTGTTAAGATAGACGACTTGCCTGAAGTTTTTTCTGATGTAACTGTTTCTGGCTCTTTCTCGCTTTTTGGTTCAGGCTCGACCGTCTTTCCGCTCCTTAATTCAATTTCTTTCACCTGTTCCTTCGGATTCTTCTCAGTGTCACTTGGAAAAGTACCCTGATCTCTGCTGGAAATTGATTTGGCCAATTGCCCTATTTGATTCTCCATATTCTTTATCGATGCATCTTGATTCTGCATGCGGGTTTTAGTAGATGATATAAACTTCTGCATCATCTGCTCCAAGCTTGATTTCTCCTCTTGAGGCTGCCTGCTGTAGTTCTGATTCCCATATGCTTTATTATTCTGTCCACCCCACGAGAAATTTGGATGCTGTCTCCACCCTGGAGTGTATGAATTCGAAAATGGGTCATTCCTTGGGCGATTTTGATTTCCCATGTGACTTGCCATAACTCCCTCCGGTTGAGAAAATGTTTGATAGTCTTTCGTGAAATGCTCTGCACCACATTTTTCACACCACACTTCTTGTACTCGCATCACAGAGTTTCCCACGCTTAGTTCCTCAATCCTTTTGTTCATGACTTCAAGTTGAGCAGCCACTGATGTGAATGCATAAATTTGATGAATTCCAGTAGATTTCCGGGCTGCACCCCTTTCAGATTGAGGATGATAGCTACTAGATGTCATTTCCTCGATTAATTCAAAGCCATCCTCTGACGATTTTCGCAGAAGATTTCCACCTGCAGCTGCATCTAACATGGTACTATTTGAGTGAGAAAGATCATAATAAAAAGTTTGTACCACAAGACCCTCTGGTAATTGGTGGTGTGGACATCTCCGCAGTAGATCCTTGTAGCGCTCCCATGCTTCGTAAAACATTTCCTGTTCTCCTTGGGAAAAAGTTGTGATATCAGCTCTCAGCTTCATTGACTTAGATGGTGGAAAGTATTTGGTGAGGAAAGACTTCGCCAAATCATCCCAAGTTGTGATGGAACCTGCAGGTAAATTCGTTAGTCATGCTTTCACCTTGTCTCGCAGTGAAAAAGGGAATAAATGCAACCGAATAGCGTCATCAGAAACTCCCTGTATCTTGAATGTATCACAAATTTCCAGAAAATTTGTGATGTGTACATATGGTTCATCAATGACACTCCCACCAAATTGAAGTATGTTCTGAATCATTTGAAGAATGGCCGGCTTTATCTCAAAGTGATTAGCTGCTACAGTTGGCCGGATGATGCTTGGTCTAACACCTTCAATGTTTGGCAAGGCAAGATCCATCATGGGTCTGTAAACTGGTTGTTCCTTTCATGTTCTTCTTCCATTTCTTGTTGTTGTTGTTGCCTTCTTCTCCTATGAAAAGTTCTCTCGATTTCTGAATCAAAAGGCAATAGTTCCTCAGGTGAGTGTTGCATGTACTGCAAGAGAATCCTTCAATCCATAGATGGAAATGAGTGATTAAAATTGTAATAGAGAAAAATCAAATAAAACAAATTAAAATCTATTTAGTCCCCGGCAACGGCGCCAAAAACTTGATCGACGGAATACTAACAAATTTTCTTTAAAAATCTCTCAAATCCAGTCGATAATAATCGCAAGTGCACGATTCAAGTTATAATAAAATGTACTGAGTACGAGTATCGTCCTCAGGGACTAACAATAGTAATTTGTCTCGTTGATTTTCAACTACACAAAGTATCTCAAATTTGATTTTGGAATTATCTAACATTTAAAATTAATTAAGAACTCAACGTAAATAAAAGTGGATTTCACAACCAAACAATCAATTCTCAGACTAAAGAACACCAATTCAAAATGATTTTGTTGGAATTTCGGTTTACATTTCCCCTAATTGAACTTGACGATTGGAATTTAATTTATTCTTATAAATTTGACAGAAATTCCTGTAACATTGACACTCTCTCTCGAGGTGATGTCAAACTAATCAAATCAGTGAAATAATTAAATCTCTTTAATTATTTATCATGACTTATTGCTTTGCGTTCTATGAATTCTACAACTTTCAACCTGGTGGTCTATGGCTATCAATATGTACTAAATACCATATCTCTATGCATATTTTAAGTCCATGGATTCTATCATTCGTCCTAATTAGGAACCTATCTCTCGATAGCAATTCACAATTTACGAATCTATGTTAAGGGTAGCTAATCATCAACATAGAAAGAAAAACATGATAAAATCAATTATAAACATAAATCAAATCTCAATACGTCCGGTGATTCAATCACACTACAGTGTTTCGGGGTTAGGATCCCTTCGATTCCAACAAAATAAAAACTTGCTACTGGAATTCATTACAAAAATTCAATCTCAAAAGTGTTTAACATAAAAATTCAGAAGAGAAGAAAAGAAAAACTCCCAATGGAGAAGAGAAATCTTGAATTGCTCAGCCGCCGTCTGCCTCCTGATATGCGTCCGTCTCTCCTCTCAAAAACTAAGGAAAGAATTGTATTTAAAGTCCCCAAGAATCCTTCCCGAAATAAACTCTCTAAAAAAAAATAAAATTTCACGTCAGCGCATCGCGCCCGAGCGGTAGAAAATTACCGCGCGGGCGCCTGAAAATTTGGCTACTCATGTTTCCCAAGTTCGTGGTTGCGCCCGCGCAGTAGAAAATTGCCGCGCGGGCGCCATGCCTTTATGCCAGCTACTGTTTTACAAATGATGAGTGCGCCCTCACGGTAGAAAATTGCCGTGCGGGCGCCTCGTCTTTTTCCAGAAATGTGTTTTTCTTCTTGCGCTATCCTCACCGTCTCAATTGTGCATCACCTTCTCACCAAGTATTAGCATTTCTTGGTGATTTCCTGCAATAAAAATAAATAAACCAGAGGAGTGACTACAAAAAAACTTTAAAACAATAAACAAAACAAGAATGGTAAAAACAGACACAACGAAAACGAAACTAATGCAAAACAAATACAAAACAAGCAAAAATAACGCACAAAAACGACTCCTATCACTCCTGATCTAGCTCAGCTGTCAAGGCAAGGAGTATCCTAATGGATGTGTGTTTGACCACTGGTGAAAATATCTCAGTGAAATCGACTCCCTCCTTCTGTGTAAATCCCTTGGCCACTAGTCTGGCCTTAAATCTATTTTTCTCAACCCCTGGAGTCCCCTGTTTGATCTTGAAAATCTATTTGCTTCCTACCACCTTTCTGTTTTTAGAAAGCTCCACCAGTTTCCATGCTTCATTCTTCTTTAAAGAATTTATTTCTTCAAACATAGTTGTCTTCCATTTATCCCTATGTTTGACATTTATTGCCTCTTTAAAGGAGGCAGGCTCATCTTCATTTAGATCCTCAGAGACATTTAGAGCATAAGCAATCAAATCTGCATAGCCATATATTTCTGGTGGTTTGATTTGCCTTCTAACCCTGTCTTTGGCAAGTGCATAGTAATCCAAATCATATTTTTGATCATGATGATCAGTGTCTTGGTCCATAGATTCATCTGTGAATGACTGAGGATGGTCTTCTTGTGATTCCATCAAGACATGCGCATTTTGATTCGATGGCTTTTCTGATCTAGCCATGACATCATTTGATGAGTCATCCAGCATCTCATCTTCCTTTAAAGTAATGTCCCTGCTTATTACAGCATTTCCACCCACATTTTTTGAGATCCAAACTCTATATCCTTTGGTGCCTTCTGGATATCCTAGGAATCTACACTTCTTGGCCCTTGCTTGCAATTTTCCCTCATTTACATGAATATATGATGTACATCCAAATATTATGAGTGATTGGTAATCTCCAAGCTTACCCGACCAAACTTCAGTGGGAGTTTTAAACATTAAAGCTGCAGAAGGGCATTTGTTAATAAGATGACATGTTGTATGTAAGGCCCGAAAATATTATGTTCTTAATTACGGGATTTGAGATTTAAATTCCGAATATGAAAAAATATTACTTTGAAGCATTTGAGAAATTAGAAATTTGATTTCGGGTCAAAAATATTTAATTTGAGGATTTTCGGATTGTAAGATTTTAATATCCGAAATTCTTAAATTAAAAGATTAAAATTATTTGAATTGATATTTATGGAATTTAAGATGTGAATTCAAAGATTAGAAATATCAAGGATTTAATTTTAGGATGAAATCCGAGCAAGGAACCGTTTGTATATATTGTTGTTATTGTCAAATATTGACTTATACTTGAGATTTCATGTATTTCAGATGTTTAGATTGGTATTTAAATGCATGTCAATTATATTGAATCATGTTGAGAAGCTTTCATGATAGAATGTATCATTTTCCAGATTTGGATGCTTATTTTCTGAAAATTTAGTATAGGGCACGAACCCTGTGCAATTTCTGGGCCAAGGTCCGTGTACCTATAAATATTCTTAAAAAAAATTAGACTTGTGTTTGTATTGTTTCAAGTTTTGATTCAATTATGTTTAATTGTTAATGTTGCCCTAAGAAAAGATTAGCAACCCGAGGTCCCCACAACAGGTGGTATCAGAGCATAAATTCTTGGACTAAGATAGAAGTTGAGCGGGGTAGATTGAGTCGCATGCATTTATAGTATTTCATGATTATGCTTTATTTGAGTTAAAGAATTGTATGCGAATATGACTTCTTGATTGAACACTGCTTACTTTACTGATATGAGAATTTCATGCTTATATGTTGATATGTATGCCTGATTTATTGAATTCAGTAGAATAAGTGAATTCGTTGCAAGCATGTAGTATGTGAAAAGCATGAGAATTAGCAAGTATGTGTTTTATTCAGAAGCATGAGATTATATGTATGTTATACTGAATTGTATTTTATAATCTCTGCAATATATATTGCTTCTGTTCTAGAGTAAGACAGATTTTGCAGATAGAATGAGAATCTCAGACAGAACATAACAGTGATGAGGTAAGTGTTTGAGCAGATAGATGTGATGATTGCATAGAGAAGGATGTTAGGTGAACAACTCCAGAGCTATTAGTCATCAACTCAAAAAGATACAGAATATGCTATGGCTAACAGGGGGTTGAGTTAAAGAGCTGGATCAGTTGTTCAAGAGAAGAAAATTCAGATGAACATAGAACCAGCCTGATTTTATACCAACTCCATGACTTAGCAAGAAGTTGATGGATTGTGCAAAAGAGCTTATTGCAGAGCAGAGCTACTGAAATATTTTGGCAGGTAAGTAAACAGAATTGTTTCTTTCCCTATAAGATAGAGAAGATAGAAAAACATAATTTGCAAAATAGAAGCATAACAACTTGAATAAGTTGATTGAATCCAGAGATAGAATAAAGAAACTACAAACCGGTTGTAGAAATCAGAGTAGAATTTTATTCACGCCTCTATAATTGCAAAAAACTATGATCATCACCTCCACTACAACTTCCATGGCAGTATAGCTATGAAGCAAGAGATAGTGACAACAGCAGCAAAGATCGATTCAGCCTAAAAGCCAGCAGATGAAGAAATATAAGCATAGCTCCCCTAGCTGACTGGCATATAATTTCATAGGCCATAAGCAAGTACAGAAAATGAGGCTCAAGTTGCATCAAATAATGAGATTGTAGGTAATTGAGTAATTGACTGAATTTGCTTCTATATTGATTGTATTGCATACATTCATAGAACGGTGATTTGTTATGCTACAATCTTTATCTGTTGAGCCTTTATTACTTGTATTTGCTGAGATTTTATCTTTGAGTAGATGGAACGCATTTACAAGATTAGTCAGAAAAGATACAATACAGATTTGAGGAAATAAGAGTGAATTCGATAGATAAAATTTTAGGGTACTAAGCAAGCATGCACTATAGATATTAATGCAATAAATGCAGTGATTCAGTTAGATCAGAAATAGAAATGACTAGAGATTTATGATATGAGTTTCAGAAATTAGATTTTTGTTATTTCGGTACTGGTTATATAAAGATTAAAGTGGAAGAATGTCGGAAGAATTCTAGTAGATGTACTAGATCAGTAGAAAGCTAACATAGAATTGACAGTTATGTCAGTGGTTAAAATGTACAGAAATATTCAAATGAAATATTCCGACCTTTCTACAAAATGAAACGAGTTCTATAGAGAGGGGTGTCTAGTACGAAGATTTTATGACAACTCGTATAGAAAAGCATTACTTGAACTGAAGAATTCCAGAAACAGCTAGAAGATTGATGAATGAAGAATTATCCTAGTACCGAATTGATTATTAATTCTATGACAATGAATTAAGTCGAAAATAAGATATTCGACTATTGTCAATTGGGAATTAATAGATAAACTCATATCAATAGAGAATAAGAAAAATCAGTTACAGTTGAGCTTTTCTTTGATTTTTGCTGAAGCTATTTCATCATAGAAATCACGATTCTTGAATTTCTTAATATCGATTCTAAGGTTTTTGTATTCGACCTCGATCGATCTGGATTGACTCTTATTCCTTTACTAGAGTCTGATTTGATTTACTCGCTTTAGTTTTGATATGCAAGTGAGTTGTTTTCATTGTGCAGATTTTGTCATTCAGAATAATTGATTTTGGATGACCTTGACTTGAGCGAGTTCCTTTGATTTGAAATTTGAGAATTATTGATTATTTGATGTGTATATTCAATATATGTTGAAGTTTTTGGCTCGTAACTGATAGATATTCTGATTTCAAATAGCAGAAAGATGTATGGGTTGATTGCATAAGTTGCCAATAATTGGGAAATAGAAAGAAGAAATTAGATGACTGCTTGATCAAGTGTGTAAAGATTTGTAATTTTGTACTTTTGCGCTTAAGTTTTGAGATAGATACTCAAACAATCAGAATTGTTGCAATCCAAGCTAAACTCTATTGGTTTGGAAAGATAAAAAGCGATATTGATATTAGATTAAGCAATAAAATATCGATTGAGAACTCTAGATTAAGATATGCGACAAAATAGCATATCAGAACAGATGAATTTTGCGGTGAATAATCATTTGAGTATGCCAGATATTATAGATATGGAATATCAGACTCTGAAAGAGGCAACCACAGATGTAATATCCATTCAGTTGTCTAAACATGTATGACTTGCATGTAGTCATTACTTGGAAATTAGTATTGGTGAAAGAAATGAAAGCAGATACGACAGAATTGACATTACCAATACTAAAATTCCAGTAAAAGAAGCAGAAAAGAAGAACCTAAGTGGTTTCTGTAATAGAATAGTTACTTAACAACCGAAAGAAGATCAACTTTTCGAAAGATTTTAGTTCGAATCTACTCTAATATTCATGATTTTGTGATTTAGATTGTAGTAGATTTTGACAGATTCAAGAATATGTTGTATTAGACATGATACAGACATATAAAGATACCTGTTACGAAGTTAGCAAGATGATCAGATTACAGGAATTAGTGAAATTTATTGTCGAGATAGAGACTTTAGATTTGTTTTCTAGATTGTGGCACTGATTGTCAGATGTGCTGAGTGTTTGGTTGTATGAGATTTCATTATACCATCCTTCGATTAGTGTACTATCAGATGTGATTATCCAGATTTCCGAGGATATGCTCAGAACTATAGTACTAGATTCGGTACTAGTTGATTGATTATTTGCCACTTGATTACTATAATTCCTGTGACAGCTATCTGATAGATATAGAGACAGTATTTTGATTTTTAGATGATAAGAAAAGCAGAATTGTCTTTATATTGAAACGATATTTCAGAAGTATCAGCTATCAGACCAGATATGAGTCAAGAAAATATAGAGAAGGTGAAGAGTGATTGAACAGAATAAGAACAGAGCAGCATAGACAGAGTTAGCAAACGAATACAAAATACAGATTTTGAAGCTTGAACAGAATGATAAACAAGAAAATTTGTTTTAGAGCACTATCCAATTCAGAGAGGGATTTCAGAAGTGAATCACTAATTATTCTTGTGAGTAGTTAATCTAGTTTATTGATTACTACTCATCAGATATACGAAATGTGATCCATACGCATAAGCTAAAGAATATCAACTAGAATATGTTATGTGAATTCAAGCAGATAAAGCAGAAGCTAGTAAGAGAAGCTAAGCAAAATAGCCGATGCAGATGTTGATCTAGAGGAAGAGTAGCTCAGCTATTAGTGGACGAAGTGATTACAACACAATGGATAAATATGATTGCAGAAGCAATCAGAAAGAAGAATAAGATACGATAGAAGAGAAGATATCAGAATAGATATCTAAAGCTCACAGAAGTGAAGTTAGTATTACTTCAGTTAGATATACAGCTTACGAGAAGCAGCAGTAAGATCGAATGCGATTTCGAGGACGAAATCATTCCTTAGAAGGGAGGAATTGTAAGGCCCAAAAATATTAAGTTCTTAATTACGGGATTTGAGATTTAAATTCCGAATATGAGAAAATATTACTTTGAAGCATTTGAGAAATTAGAAATTTGATTTCGGGTCGAAAATATTTAATTTGAGGATTTTCGGATTGTAAGATTTTAATATCCGGAATTCTTAAATTAAAAGATTAAAATTATTTGAATTTATATTTATGGAATTTAATATGTGAATTCCAAGATTAGAAATATCAAGGATTTAATTTTAGGATGAAATCCGAGCAAGGAAACGTCTGTATATATTGTTGTTATTGTCAAGTATTGACTTATACTTGAGATTTCATGTATTTCAGATGTTTAGATTGGTATTTAAATGCATGTCAATTATGTTGAATCATGTTGAGAAGCTTTCATGATAGAATGTATCATTTTCCAGATTTGAATGCTTATTTTCTGAAAATTTAGTACAGGGCACGGACCCTGTGCAATTTCTGGGCCAAGGTCCGTGTACCTATAAATGTTCTTTAAAAAAAATTTAGACTTGTGTTTGTATTGTTTCAAGTCTTGATTCAATTATGTTTAATTGTTAATGTTGCCCTAAGAAAAGATTAGCAACCCAAGGTCCCCACACTGTAGCTGCAGCCTCTCCCCAAAAACTTTCAGGGAGCTTTGCATTGGATAGCATGCATCTTACTCTTTCAAGTAATGTCTTGTTCATCCTCTCAGCAAGTCCATTCTGCTGCGGTGTATGCCTCACAGTGAGATGCCTTGCTATTCCATTCCATTTGCATAGATCATTAAATTCCTTACTGAGATACTCTAAATCGTTTTCAGTTCTAAGTCTTTTAATTCTCTTCCCTGACTGGTTTTCCACCAAAGCTTTCCAATCTTTGAATTCTGCAGAGCCTCACTTTTGTGTTTCATGGTGTATAGCCACACTTTTCTGGAGTAATCATCTATAAAGGTAATGAAATACCTTGAGCCTCCATGAGTCTGGGTATTGGCAGGCCCCCATACGTCCGAATTTATATAATCCAATGCACCTTTTGTGGTGTCTTGTCCCCTTTTGAACATCACTTTTGTCTGCTTTCCTAGGACACAATGCTCACAAAAATCCAACTTGCTTATCTGATCCTTGCCAAAAGACCCTTGTTTGTTTAATTCAAACATTCCTTTCTCGCTGATGTGGCCCAATCTAGCATGCAATAATTTCGTTTTATCATTATGAGAGTTAACATTCATAGCATAATGATCTGTGCAGGACCTTCCTTCCAATACATATAGTCCATTCTTTCTGATCCCTTTCATCATAACCATCACACCCCTGGTGACAGCTAGGACCCCATCCTTGGCTTTAAACTCATAGCCTGACTGTTCCAGCGTTCCAAGGGATATTAAGTTCCTCTTTAGACCCGGCACAAACCTGACTTCTGTCAAGGTTTTACAGCTGCCATTCATGAGTTTCAACTTGATATTCCCTATGCCTTCAACTTGACAAGCTACATTGTTTCCCATAAGAACTTTTCCTCCATCGATTCTTTTGAAACAATCAAACCATTCCTTACATGGACTCATGTGGAAAGAACATCCTGAGTCAAGAATCCATTCATTTTAACACTTCTCGGTGGTGACCAGAAGCACATCTGCACTCTCATAACCTTCTTCAGCCACTGCCACATCTCCTGATGTTGATCCTTTATCATCATGTTTTTTGTTTCTTTCAGGGCAATCCCTTCTAAAATGCCCTTGTTTCTGACATTAGTAACATCTCTTTTTAAACTTTGGCCTTGATCTTGATCTTGATTTTCCTCTTGGCTTAAAATCCCTCTTATCTGATCTGACTCTTACAAATAATCCCTGGCTTTGATCATCAGTAGTGGTCCCAAGTTTCTTGTTCAATTCCTTCGACCTTAATGCAGCATGGACTTCCTCCAAAGTTATAGATTACCTACCATAGATCATCGTATCTCTGAGATTATCATATATATCAGAGAGTGATCTCAGTAGAAGCAGGGCCTGATCTTCATCTTCAACTTTGATCTCAATATTTTCAAGATCTAAAATGATTTTGTTAAAATCATCTATATGATCTTCAATTGATTTTCCATGTTGCATCTTGAACGTATATAGTTTTTGCTTGAGAAAGAGTTTATTTGCCAGGGACTTCGTCATATATAGATGCTCGAGTTTCAACCAGATTGCTGTCGCAGATGTTTCCTTCGAAACTTCATGCAATACCTTATCACTTAGGCTCAGTATCAGGGCACTATGGGCCTTAGCAAGAACGTATTTCTTGTTTAATCCTTTCACCTTCTCGGGCATGTGCTCATCTAATAGGAGTGCATCTTCAACTCCGTTATGCACCAAGAATGCCCTCATCTTCAACCTCCATAAACAAAAATCATTCTTGCCCATAAATTTCTCGATATCGAATCGTGTGGTGCCCATTTAGAATCTCCAGGCTCTGATACTAGTTTGTTGGTATCAAAGCGTATGATGTGCTTTAAGTGCGCAGCAATATATCAGCAATAGAACTTCACACGCGATCAAATCAATCGAAAAACAATACAATCATGCATGAATGAAATCGAAGAACAAGAAGGTTTATAGTGGTTCGAATCGAATTGATTCTACGTCCACTTTTGGCCCAAGAAACCAAGGAATTCACTCAATCAGAATGTATCTCTATTACAATTACAGATCAACTCATGAGATCCAAGATTGATCACCAGAATAATAGAGAAGCTCGCATTCAAGACAAGTCATCAAGAAAGGAAAAACTCTCACTAATGTTTTCTCTCAATGCACAGCATATGCTTTCTCTATATTCTGTAAGCCAAAAACCCGATGAGGAATACTGTGTTGTATCGTACTTTTAATGCCTTGATCACCTCCAGCTCATCTCCATACAAGGCTCAATAAACCAGTAACAACAAAAAGAAGTTATGGTAGTTACAACTGCTTCTGAACTCCCTTCTAATCTGTTGTGGCATCCAGCTCAAAGTGTTGCATGTGATGTGGCATCCAGCTCAAGTTTACTCTAAGGCAATCCAAAAAACCACAGGTTCGATTCGAGCCCGTCATCTCATATTTGGAAAAATTTCCCTGAATCACTGAGTCCTATTATATGAAGAATTCCAAACCTGATGAATGTCCAAAGAAATATATAAAGGTAAGTTTGTAGTTAAAGCCCAGGTTGTTTAGCTCATTGGGCTGAGTCCTGTCTGCGTAGGGAAGAAGGTCGACCCGGACCCAACATGGGAAGTACCGCTAAAGACGTAGTCATATCAGATACACTTCTAAGATCTCTAAAAGATAAAGGAAGATCCCGATAAACTCAGGATTACGATTAGACTTTCAAGATGGGTCGAAATCCAAATCGTCATGGCAACAGAGTCCTATCGGTATAAGTCTTCTACCTCGTATAGAGTTCTACTCCAACAAAAATTCTACTCCTACGAGGTAACGCTCATACCTCTACAAATATCAGGTATCTATTATGGTTTTATACATTCACTTTTATTCATGCATTAACTCACTCATATTCTCTCGATCTCACCCTTTTATTACGCACTTCATCTTTTGAGCACCGACTTAGGTATCGGAAGGGTCATGCCGAACTCACCTTTGGCGCCCCCTAACCCTATTTTTGTCTGTGTAGAGCATTCGTCCGACCCGACCTGCATGCATATTGGAAGATTGGAAGATCCGCTCTACAAAACCAAACCCGAGGTAAAATTTTGGTTACATCAATTGGCGTTTTCTGTCGGAATTTGAAGAAAAAGAGCCAAGATGGTGATATTTGAAGACCCTAGTACCGATAATAGAGGAAATCCGGCCCTCAATCCGGCGGAACTCACTCAACTGATTGCAGCCACCGTAGAACGAGGATTGGCGGGGAGGGATGGAGCAAACCCGCTCCCTCCCAATCAAGATGCACAGTTAAAAGAAATCAAAAAACTAAAAAAAGAGATGGAACTGCTGAAGAAAAAGCAGAACGGGGATCCAAAAACGTTGGTCCGGAACATTCCTTTCTCCTCCGAGATACTAGCGGTGGAACTCCCCAAAAACTTCAAGTTCCCGCACATTTGGGAATATGATGTAAAGGGAGACCCAGAGAAGCAACTATCTTGATTCGAAAACGCTATTGTAACGCCTAGAAATTCGTTTACGTAAGCCCGTATGCTTAATTAGGGAATTAATTATTCTAAAAATAAAGTATAAGGGTTATGTGGCATGTTTATGTGTTTTAAATTTAATTATGACATTTAACCCACTTATTTTGAGAGTTATGATTTTTTAAGAAAAAATCGATTTACGAGCGTGTAGACGGAACCGTGGACGAACGAAATAAAATTTTTTATCAAAATTTATGTCTAAGGTTTTCTAGAGTCCAAAATAATTATTTGAGACTTAAGTTATAGGAAAGTTTTGTTTTTATACATATATATAATTAAAATCCCATTTTCACCTAATTAGGCTATTTTAAGGGCTTTTAGGGTACTTTTAAAACTGAGCCTCTATTTATTACAAAAATTGGGGATTTTAATGTCAAAATATAGTGTTTAAATTTTATGAGTATTGGTCTAGTGATTTAAACCCTTTTAACTAATTTAAAATAGAAAGCCTAAAGCCCATTTGTACAAAAACAAATACCTAGACTAACTTTCATTCCTCCCTCAATCCATATTCACGTAAAATTGGGGAACAAGTGGTAACGCTAAGTCGTGTCACGCCCAAATTACCCAACTCAAATCAGATAAACAAAATATGCAGTAGTGAGAGTAGGGATCGTTCCCACTAGAAAAGTGAAATTTAGTGTGTTCTAAAATAAAATAAAAGGGGGTTTTTGAGTTTTGAAAATTAACTACTAAAAATTTAAGCAATTAAAAATAAAATCTTATCACTAACATGCAAGAATTAAAATTATGATGAAGAAATCAATGAAAAACAAACCTTGGTATCGGTTGACTGCACCCTTGAAGTTATTCACTCGATCATCGATCATCTAAAAATAATTAATTCCTTTTGAATATTCATAACTGGAAATTAAATTCCTGTTTCACCTTAATCTTAGTTAACTAGACACAAGCGTTCTAAATTAACTCTTACCAATGAATCAACCCAATACAAGCGATTAGATTTAAACTCAAGGCAGCATGCAAACTAGTAAAACTGATGAATCTAGACAACACATACATAAGCAAATGTATTTAATCTAGTCAAGAGATGTTCCTACAATTTAATAAATTCACAAGCGAAAATTATTAATCGTTGTTGCTTTGCAAATCAGATGATTCAAACAATTATGGATTTGAGTTCTAATTTAGCAATATTGTATAATAAAATCACAAGGTAATCAATCCTAGAATCTCACATACAAGCATGACAATCAATCCAAAACAACTTTTGATACTCAAATATAAATCAAACGATGAAAATTTGAATCTCACAAAATAAATAAAATCAAGGGTTCGTCTTCCTCAACCAAGTATTAAAACTTAGCCAACAATATTCATGAATTCTCTAGAAAAATTCATGAAATAAAATTAAATCTAAGAAAAAAGAAAAGAAACCTAGCCGCCAAGATGTTCTCCACGTTTTAAGCCTCCAAGTCTGATGATATAATGGGTAAAAATCGGAATAAAAGTCTTAAATATAAACTAGAGTCCTCAAAATAAAAATTTCATTTTTCTGATTTTTTTCCCCGAAATGCGCCGCTGGCTCGATCCGCTGAAGTTGACGGATCGAGCCAAAATTTCTCTGTCCAAATATATTTTTTTCACGCAGCACAGGTCTCGCTCGATCCGTCAAACTTTACGGATCGAGCGAGCAAGTTTCTATCCAGCGCGCAAAGTTTTTTAAAAATTCATATCTCAAGATCTAGCCATCGGATCGAGCTGAAATTTAAACAGCAGCTTCAAAACATATTAAAATTCATTTTGAACAGTGGAGATTGGATTTGTATCCATTTAAAATTAAAAATGATTTTTTATCATTACTATTTCGTAATTCATTCTTGCGCAATAGCTTTTTCATCTTTTCCTCTCAAATTCATCCGCCTTTTGCTTATTCTCCTTCTTCTCATAAATCCAACCAAAAACAATAATTAGGAACTATAAAATGAATTAAAGAAATGCAAATTCTCCTAATCATATCAATTTAACCCAAATAACCATAATAAATTATCACCACATCAACAAGCTGAAGAACAGCCGCCTCTCTCACACTTGCACACACCACACGAAATCTTGGAGGAAATTCTTGAGGATTGGAGTTTCGTTCGTCCCACGCCTCGAGCTACGCACTCGTATTAGATTTTCTTGAGCTAGATTCATCTTTTCTCACCCATTTAGATCATATATACTCTGTTTTTAAGATGAAAAATCTGTGGTTGCATTTGAATGTGGATTGGAACTCAATATTTCATTGTTCATGCATCATTGTTCACGTTTTATGCTTGTTGGCTCGCTTTTGTTCGATTTTTGGCCAAGGGCTGGTTCAAAGGGGGATGATCATTGGTTTGGTGGCTGGGTTAGGTCCAGTAGGGTCAAGATGCAAGGGGGCTCGACCATGGTTGGGGTCGAGCCAGACCTGGCGATCGAATGGGTGAGCACCCATCGATCTACGCAGGTTCAAGAGAGAAGCAGGACACGACCGAGCCACGTGTTGGCGGGGCTCCGAACAGTGGTGGCCGGAGCATGTGGCCGATGGGTTGAAAAGGGGGTTGTGCGTATGGGTTAGTGTTAGGGCTAGGGTTGCTTGGTTTGGGCAGCTTGGGCAGGGCTCACAGGGGGGTCTTGGTCGAGTCAAGTTCTTAATTGGGTCATTTCATATGGGTATGGGTCCGGGTTATTTTATTTTGGATCCGGGTAATTTAATTAGAAGCCTAAGTGTTTGAATTAAAATGTTATTGGGCTTGAGTGATTAAATTGTTTGTTGGGCTCAATTTAGTAATTTTAGTGAGCTCATTAGCTTGTCATGGACCTTGTGAACCATGAGAGCTATCGGGCCTATTTTTAAGTTGGACTAAGTTGTTAATGAGCCAGTCTAGGTTAATGGGCATAAGTTAAGGGGGGCAGCTACTCGAACGAGTCCGTGGCAAGTAAAATAGTCCGTAAATATATATTTAATATATACATATGTATATTTTTATATAAGTATGATTTTTATGAAAAATAATTTAAATATATATTTACGGGTAAATTTTAAGAAAAATGATATTTTTAAGCTCATGATTCATGCATTTATTTTATGAAAGATTAAGGGCATGTAAGAAAAATATTTTTGAGAATTTGATGTGATTGTGGCAACTCATGGGATTGAAAGTCGGGATACCGGGCCCGATGACCTTTCCACTTATGTTCATGGCCTATGGATCCCCAGTTTAAAGTTGGGTGAAGTGGCAGCATAGAGGCTAAGGAAATCTCCGGTTTAAGGTTGGGTGAACCTCGCCGCCACGTACGTTGGTTTTATAGATTGATCAATCGATTATGTTAATGGTCACACATCACTGATATGACTCACACTAATGATTTTACGATTATGACATGCCATATTTATGTTACGTATTTATGTTACGTATTAAGATTAAGATTATGATTATGCTTATGGTTACGATTCAGTAGTATACATATGTTTTTACGAGCATGCATGCATAAGACACCTAAAGATATATTTTTATGATATGTGCTTGCATGCGATCTTATTATATGATATTTGTTAGTACTGGATAGAGCATGTTGAGTGAAACGACCCTTACCTCTATTTTAAATTAATTAATAAAGAAAAATGCTGATTTTTAAAAAAAATTTGGCATGACCTATTTGTTTAAATTCAAACCCACCTGTCACAGACAGCAAACTAAAAAAAGAAATAAACACCAAACAAAAAATCATAACACGAACATCACAAGCTTACCTAATAGAACCAACCCCAAATAGCAGTGAAAAAGGGTTAACGGATTTATGTGCCACAATTTAAAATCTACAAGTTTATACAATTACATTTACTCAACAAATAAAATAACTACTTTTAAACATTTAAGTTATATTAATCTCTACGGAAGACTAGCATAGGTCGGAGGGAAGTTTCGTGTCCGCATCACAGTCCACTCGATAGTCATGCCCCTTAATCTCAATGATAACTAAATCTACACCAAGTAAATGTAGTGAGCCTAAAGACTCAGCAAAAATATAGTAAAGTAACAAGGGTTTAAAATACATGCAAAAATACTTAAAATATTATACTTATAATACTTTGGAACTTACTCAGACAAGTTGAATGATAAAAGAGAATAAGACTTACTGTATGCAATGAACTCACACATAACTTATACCTTTAAACTTGGAACTTTCTTAAACTTAATCTGAACCTCAGGCATAACTGAACCTGAATAAAGTGAACTAAACTAAATAAACTGAACTGAATAATACTTTGTGCCCTTTCTTTAAACAAAATAGACTTCCCAAAAGGGAGAACTTAAATATAATATATGCATGGCTAAGTCCAACATAATGAATGTAACTGAATAAACTTTACTGAAACATAGTCATAAATATCTTGAACTTAGATCCTTGGATTGTGACTCTGTGATTTCGATCATGATCATGGTTGCAGTGCACTATGCCGCAAGGAAGTCAGGATAATACCCAACTCGTCTTGCCCATACTTGGTAAGGGAAACCAGGATTTCTCCCAGCTCGTCCAAACTCATACTTGGTAAGTGTTAGAACCTAATGGGGGGGGGGGGGGGGGGAGATTTAGGTTCTATTGGAAACTTTAGCAATTTAAAGCGATTTTGCAAATACGCAAGCGAAAGACTTAAAGCAATTAATAATAAGTGCGGTAAATAAATGCGTAATATAAATAAAGCAGTAAAAGGGAAAAGAGATGTTTATGGAAGTTCGACGATACAACTCAACACTTGGCCTTAAGGGCTCCAAGGATAGCCTCAACAATCACACAACACTTGGCTTCACACTCAAGTGTTTACACCAACGATTTTCACAACCCCGAATACAACTCGATATATGAATATATTTTGAAAGCTCAAAGGGGCTACAAATTGCTCAACAAATAGCTCAAATAATGCTTAAGAGGATTGAGAGACTTGAAGATGTTGGGATGCTTGAAATGGTCTCAGAATGCCTCTATTTATAGCTGAAAATTCGGCATCGATCGGAACTTCCGTTCCCAGCATCGGAGCTTCCGAAATTTGAATTCTGAGTCACGCGGTTTGTACAGGATCGGAACTTTCGATCCCACTTCGGAGCTTCCGATCGGCGCATTAAATATGTTGTCGGGCAAAAGTCTTCCGGACAAGATTATCAGGCCGCCGTTGCAGATCGGAACTTCCAAACCTAGATCGGAACGTCCGATCGTCCCTTAGCTTTCGAAGGTCCTTCTGATCCTGATCGGAGCTTCCGAACTCCAATCGGAGCTTCCGAACTCGTAGCAGTATAAGTCTTTGAATTTTGTTTCTGTTTGAATAAACTTGTACGCAATTGAGCCTTGAAAATTTTAACTCTGTAATAAGCTCATTGTAAACATTAGTAACATTTTAACTAGTTTTGTTAATCATCAAAACATAGACAAAAGGGCCTTGTTAATGCATTAAAAACATTAATCTCACAATCGAGATTTATATGCGTTTAAGGCGTAACAATCTTTTCCTTTTAGATGATCACAAAACTTGGTTAAAAATAAAAAATAAAAATAGGCAGTAAAAAGCATATAAGTATTTAAATTGCATTTAAAAACTCCCCCTGAAATAAGCAACAAAGTTTTTAACAAATAAATAGTTTTTACTCAATTTAACTGATTAACCAATTAATTCTCCCCCTTTTTGTGATAAGCAAAAAGTAATAATAAGTGAATAAAAGAGAATGAATATAAACTATTTTATTCCAATAGAATTTAAATTTTACATAAAACCAAATACAACTTAAAATGCAATATAAAAATCTAAGAGTCATCATCGCGAGTTGGCGGAGGATAGCGAGAGGTGAACTCATCAAATCGGGTCTCCAAAGAAGCAACTCTAGCAGTCAACTCGGAAAAGTGAGTGTGCATGCTCGTCTCCATATGATGAAGTGTCTCGAATAGACGGTCGCTAGGGAATTGGTTTGCTGGGTGCAGGGACCTCAGGAGTTTGGAAAGGAACATCTTCAAGGTTGGCCGCAAAGGCCTCAAAACCAGAAGAGGATGGAATATCAGAGTTAGGAGGACCAGTCGGAAAACCTTTGATTTGGATAGAGTGGGGAAGAGAGGAATATGGTAAATGAAAGGCAGAAATAGGTGAAAATCTAGAAAATATTCTTCCTCGATCTTCAACCCATCGAGAGTACACAGGATTCCAGGATAAATCCATCCTGGTGATAGACTGATGGTTAAAGATGTGACTTGGTGGGATTTCAATAGAAGGTATCCCTTCAAATTCAACATCGAAACGACTCAAAATCCGGTTGATAAACCGGGCATAAGGAAAAGAAACCTTTTTCACCGTCTTTGCCGTGTGATGCATAGTCTGCATAACAAGGCGCGGAAGGTTAAAAGGTCGAGATGAAATGATATGAAATAGAATGTATAAATCTAAATATTTGCAAGTGGAGAGGTCTCCACTGCGAGGAACGATAGAAGTGGTAATGAGTTTTTGAATGATTTGAAAATCAGGACAAAGACTCTTGAGGTGGATACGATCATCAGCAGCAGTAGCTGGACGACCAAGAATGGTAGAAAGTAACAACTCACGATCAAAAGTAGGATCATTTTGAGGCCAGTTTTTCGAGAAGTATTCACCGGGTCCATTCCTGGGAAGATCAAACCAGGAGGACAAATCAGCAGAAGAAAAACGAATATGCCTGCCTTGAACAATTGTGGCAATGGTGATCTCACCATGACCTAATTCGAGTTCAAGATTGGCATAGAACTCGTGAATGAGAGAAATGTAGATGGAGTCAGGGACAGATGGAAGAAAGAAAGATTCCCACTTTTGAGCCTTGATAAGGTTCAACAAAAGAAGATGAGACTGGGCCAAATAGGCAGAATCTAAGATACGACCAGGATGAATAGTACGGCCCTGATAGTCTTCGGGAATGGGCCTAGAGATGGCAGATTGGGTTGGATCATGGGATTGGGCTTGGCTTGTAGTGGCTAAAGCATGACGGCGTTTGGATGCCATTTAGAGAGGTTTGGATCGGATTAAAGGGAGAAAAGAAGATGATTTTTAGGTATGAAAAATCGGAATGAGCGATCTGATATTTATAGGGACGGAATCGATCGGAAGCTCCGATCTGCGACCGGACGTTCCGATTGTGCGGTCAACTTAAAACAAGACACGTGTCGATCGGAAGCTCCGAACGTTCTTCGGTCGTTCCGATCCTGAAGCGGTAATTAAATTTTAAGGCGGTGAAAATAATTCAAAAAGCCGGATAAGATGCGGATCGAAAGTTTTGATTTATGATCGGAGGTTCCGATCTATGTCTTGGAGGGAAAAATTACAGCGCAGAATAGGAAATGGCGGGATAGGGATCGGAAGTTCCGATCTGGAATCGGTGGTTCCGATCCACCTGAGGTAAAATTGCGATTTTTGACTATTTAATTTTAAATTTTGCAAATTAATTTTTAAACAGATAAACCATATAAAAATATGAGCTTTATAATATTGAAAAAATACAATTAATTTTGTATTATCCAACATTAATTTGCTCGAATTTTAATATTAAGCTCCCCCTTAATATGACATTAAATTTAACTTATGTCTACAAGCGATTACAACTCAATTATGCCAAGTTCACCACGCAAACGAATAAAAGTATTTTCATCTAGTGGTTTTGTAAAAATATCAGCAATTTGATTTGATGTGTCAACATATTGAAGTTCAACTTCATTTTGTTCGATGTGGTCACGAATAAAATGATGACGAATGTCAATATGTTTGGTGCGCGAATGTTGAATCGGATTCTTTGTAAGACATATGGCGCTAGTGTTGTCACAAAAAATAGGGATTTTTGAAAAAGATACACCATAATCAAGCAATTGATGCTTCATCCAAAGAATTTGCGCACAACAACTACCGGCAGCCATATATTCGGCTTCGGTCGTTGACAACGCAACACAATTTTGTTTCTTTGAAAACCAAGAAACTAAACAATTTCCTAAAAAAAACAGGTTCCACTAGTGCTTTTTCTGTCCACCTTATATCCACCAAAGTCGGCATCACAGTAAGCTTTTAAATCAAAGAAAGAATTTTTCGAATACCACAAGCCGAGATTTGGAGTATTTGAAAGATATTTGAAAATGCGTTTTAAGGCGAACAAATGTGATTCCTTTGGACATGATTGAAATCGTGCACACAAGCAAACACTAAACATAATGTCCGGTCTACTAGCAGTAGCATAAAGTAAGGAGCCAATCATACTACGAAAGGAAGATTGATCTACAGATTTACCATTTTCATCCTTGTCGAGTCTGATTGCTGTGCTCATCGGTGTGGATGATGATTTTGTGTTCTCCATCCCAAACTTCTTTAGAATCTCCTTGATGTATTTGCTTTGGTTCACAAAGAACCCATCCTTGCACTGTTTGATTTGCAATCCGAGGAAATAGTTAAATTCCCCCATCATGCTCATCTCAAAGTGTTCCTGCATAAGCTTGGAGAAATCTTGACAAAGAGTTTCGTTAGTAGAACCAAATATTATGTCATCAACATAAATTTGCACAATCAATAAGTCATTTTTAGCATGTTTGGTAAACAACGTAATATCAATCTTTCCTCTTGAAAAACCATTTGAAAGAAGGAAAGTTGATAATTTTTCATACCAAGCTCGAGGAGCTTGTTTCAAATCATACAAGGCTTTGTTAAGTCTAAAAACATGATCAGACAAAGCAGTATCAACAAAGCCATCAGGTTGTTCAATGTAAAACCTCCTCTTTCAATTCACCATTAAGAAATGCACTCTTGACATCCATTTGAAATAACTTGAAATTTCTAGAGCAAGCAAAAGCAAGTAGCATGCGAATAGATTCTAGTCTAGCAACAGGCGCATAATTTTCATCATAATCAATGCCTTCTTCTTGACTATATCCTTTAGCTACAAGCCTAGATTTATTTCTAGTGATAGTGCCATGCTCATCAAGTTTATTCCTAAACACCCATTTAGTTCCAATAATAGATCTATCATGCATCCTAGGAACAAGATTCCAAACATCATTACGTTTAAACTCATTCAATTCATCTTGCATAGCAATAATCCAAGAATCATCTAATAAAGCATCATTAATGCACTTAGGTTCAACATGTGAAACAAAAGCAAGATGATTGCAAATATTATTAAAAGAAGAACGAGTGGTTACTCCCTTCGAAGGACTTCCAATGATAAGATCCATAAGATGATCTTTGTGAAGCGTCCAATCCTTCGAAAGTGGTGTTTTCTCAACAGAAACATCTATATCATTTAGACTTGAGGAAGCCATCTCTTCTTAGAGTAATTCTACATCATCGTTAGTAGTACGAGAAACTATAGATTCATCAAAGATAACATGCATGGATTCTTCAACAAGTAAAGTGCGTTTATTAAATACTCGAAAAGCCTTACTTGTGGTAGAATATCCGAGAAAAATACCTTTGTCGGATTTGACATCAAATTTTCCAAGGTTGTCTTTACCGTTATTATGAATATAGCATTTGGAACCGAAAGCTCGAAAGTATGAAATGTTAGGCTTTCTCCCTCTCCATAATTCATATGGAGTTTTCTTGAAAATTGACATTATTGATACACGATTGATGATGTAACAAGCAGTGTTCATTGCTTCAGCCCAAAAATATTTTGGTAGAGAATGCTCACATATCATGGTCCTCGCAATCTCCACAAGTGTCCTATTTTTCCTCTCAACGACCCCGTTTTTTTGAGGAGTCCTAGGACAAGAAAAATTGTGACCGATGCCTTTCTCTTTACAAAAGTTTGAAAAACTCTCATTTTGAAATTCAGTTACGTGGTCACTACGGATCTTTTTTATAGAAAGATTTTTCTCATTCTCAACTCGTTTGACAAAAGTTTTAAAATAATCAAAGGCATCATTTTTGTGGGCTAAAAACAATGTCCACGTGTAACGTGAAAAATCATCGACAATGACAAATGCATAAAGCTTCCCTCCTAGGCTAGCGTTCCTCGAGGGACCACGTAGATCTAGGTGGAGAAGTTCAAGGGGCATAGAAGTTGATACAAAATTTTTGCTTTTAAAAGATTCTCTTGTATGTTTGCCAAGTAGACATGCATCACAAACAGAATCTAATTTTAAATTAAGTTTTGGCATACCAACAACTAAATCAAGTTTAAAAAGTTTTTCTATGGTACTAGGACCAACATGACCTAGTCGTCTATGCCAAAGAATGTTGTCATCAACATTCAAGGATACAAGGCTTTTAATATTTGATAAAGATAAATTATTTAAAGAAACCTTGTATACATTTTCACTTCTATATCCTTTGAAATTTATGGATTTGTCAGTCATGAGTGATATAGTGCAGTGTTGGGGAGTGAATTTGACTTCATAACCTCTATCGCACAATTGACTTATGCTTAGTAGATTATGTTTAAGCCCTTTCACTAGGAGTACATCATCAATCAAGCAGGATTTAGAAATACCTATTGAGCCGATTCCTTCGATAACTCCTTTGTTGTTGTCTCCAAAGGTGACAGATCCCTTCTCCTTTGGTTTGATGGATTGGAGTAGCTCTTTGTTTCCCGTCATATGTCTAGAACATCCACTGTCTAGATACCATATGCTAGGGAGAATAGTTTTCATATTTCCCTGCAAAAATTGGTTTTGGTACCCTTTAGTTCTTTTGGGTCCACAATGTTAGAAAAGAGAGATACAAAATAGACTTCTAAGAGTTCAGTCTCTCATAGCAACATTATCGCCACTTTCTAAGAGTGCTCCCAGTAGTAGGTAGGGCTATGGCCTCTTTAAAAACCTATTTTCTTGGATATAGCAGCGTTCATCAGGAAGACCAGTCGCAAGTCAAGGCAGTTTAAACCGGTCTATGATGAACTCCCTTAGATCATGATCTCATAATGCCAACTGATGAGTTGTTAAGTACTCTTAGGCCTCCATTTCATATAACTCTTTTGATCATATTGAAATCTCAAGGATCTACATTTATATCTAGCATGACCAATTTTACAACAATAAGAGCATGTAGGGGGTGATCTCATTTTTGCTTTAGCAATTAGACTAGTAAAGTCTATTGATTTCTTATCGTACCCTATTTCACCCTTATCAAAACTACATTTCTGTATGCTATGTAGATTATTCAATTTATTACTACTGACATTGAACTTATTAAAAGATTTTTTTAAGTGGGCTATGTCATCCTTTAATCTTACGTTTTCATGCCCCTTAGTTTCTAATTTATTTTTAAGGTTTTTATTTTCCTTTCTAAGTGACTTAGCCATATCAAACATTTGTTTATATGCATGTAGTAGTTCGTCATAGGAAGGTACCTCGTCATCGTCGTCGGAGACGATGTCATCACTTTTAGCCATGAGGCAAATGTTAGCTTCCTCCTCGTCATTGTCGCTATTGCTCCAGGTGGCTAGAAGTGCTTTCTTCTTTCCTTTGTCAGATTTCTTCTTGAGAGGACACTCATTTGCATAGTGGTCTTGTTGTTGAAAGTTGTAGCAGGTAACTTCTTTGTCCGTCTTCTTTTTGAAGTTGTTTCCTCGCATAAATATTTTGAATTTTCTTTCAAAGAGTGTCATATCATCATCTTCATCTTCTTTGGATTGGCTAGATAGAGCAATCCCCTTTGCCTTGATATCTTCTTTCTTTATTTCCTTCCTTGTTGACAGTTCCAACTCATGGGTTTTTAGAGTCCCATGAAGTTGATCAAGATCATAGGAAGCGGTGTCGCCTTTGTTGGATTCTATGATAGCCGTCCTCTTGGCATCCCACTCCTTGGGTAAGGCACGTAGAGATCTCCTCCACACTTGTTTGGTTGGATATTGTTCCCCGATTTGGGCTAGCTCATTGATAATTTGAGTAAGCCTTCGGAACATAGTATCTACATCTTCATTTGATTCCATCTCGAATGTTTCGTATTTGAGTTGGAGTAGATCGATCTTCGTTTCTTTGACTTGATTAGTCCCTTCATGGAATATCTCCAACTTGTCCTATATTTCTTTAGCGGATGAGCACATTGAGATCCGGTTGTACTCATTCATATCTAAGGAACAATGAAGAATATTCATGGCTTTAGCATTTTGAGATATAAGTTTCATATCCTCCTTAGAAAAGTCGTCCATTCCTTTAGGAATTTTGACACCCTCAACCTCTTTAGTAGGTATGTAGGGACCTTTCACAGTAACCTTCCAAAGGTCATAGTCTACGGATTGGATATATAGGGACATTCGATTTTTCCAATATCCGTAGTTTATGCCATTGAAAAGAGGAGGACGATTTGTTGATTGCTCTTGAGCATAGTCGCTCGCTAGATTTGCCATAAGAACCTTTTTGAAAATATTTTGTAAAAAGGTGGCTCTGATACCACTTGTTAGAACCTAATGGGGGGGATTTAGGTTCTATTGGCAACTTTAGCAATTTAAAGCGATTATGCAAATACGCAAGCGAAAGACTTAAAGCAATTAATAATAAGTGCGGTAAATAAATGCGTAATGTAAATAAAGCAGTAAAAGGGATAAGAGATGTTTATGGAAGTTCGACGATAAATCGTCTACGTCTCCCCTTCTTGGTTAAGATCAATTAACCAAGGATCCACTAGCACTTCAAACGACTTGGCTTTGATGGCTCCAAGGATAGTCGTACAACTCAACACGATCACCGCGCCGATACAACTCAACACTTGGCCTTAAGGGCTCCAAGGATAGCCTCAACAATCACACAACACTTGGCTTCACACTCAAGTGTTTACACCAACGATTTTCACAACCCCGGATACAACTCGATATATGAATATATTTTAAAAGCTCAAAGGGGCTACAAATTGCTCAACAAATAGCTCAAATAATGCTTAAGAGGATTGAGAGACTTGAAGATGTTGGGATGCTTGAAATGGTCTCGGAATGCCTATATTTATAGCTAAAAATTCGGCATCAATCGGAACTTCTGTTCCCAGCATCGGAGCTTCCGAAATTTGAATTCTGAGTCACGCGGTTTGTACAGGATCGGAACTTCCGATCCCACTTCGGAGCTTCCGATCGGCGCATTAAATATTTTGTTGGGAAAAATTCTTCCGGACAAGATTATCAGGCCGCCGTTGCAGATCGGAACTTCCGAACCTGGATCGGAACGTCTGATCGTCCCTTAGCTTCCGAAGGTCCTTATGATCCTGATCGGAGGTTTCGAACTCCAATCGGAGCTTCCAAACTCATAGCAGTATAAGTCTTTGAATTTTGTTTCTGATCTTGAATAAACTTGTACGCAATTGAGCCTTGAAAATTTTAACTCTGTAATAAGCTCATTGTAAACATTAGTAACATTTTAACCAAGTTTTGTCAATCATCAAAACATAGACAAAAGGGCCTTGTCAATGCATTAAAAACATTAATCTCACAATCGAGATTTATATGCGTTTAAGGCGTAACAGTAAGGGACGCCATGATTTCTCCCAACTCATCCAAACCCATAAATTTGGTAAGGGAAGTTGGAACGTCTTCCAACTCATCCAAACCCATACTTTTCTATAGTCACAACCATCTCACTTCGTTCATAAAATGCTTTCTTTCATTCTTTCTTGCCTTGATATAAGAACTTAGCATGCATATTATAAAAATGAATTTCTTTGAAAATATTTACTCGATTACTCGATTCACAAATAAATGATTAAAGAAGGTTGACAAGTATGGTGATTTAGGTGGCAAACCACAACTAAGAACTTAGACTTTACTTTTCTTTGGCACTTAGGATGTATCCCGAGCAATCTAATTGCAAAAGCTTATAACATACTCATTTCATACTCAAATCGACTTACGCTTGAAAACCACGGTTCCCATGTCTTCTATAATTAACTAAAAATCATCCTCGAGGTACAAATCCTATCCAATAATCTCTGTCAATAATGTTTTCGGACAGCCACACTTAACACCTAAAATCCTGCACCTTAACCTTCAATAGCCTAGAACTCTACCAAAACTTAACCGAATTAGTTCCCGCTTGAAACGGCCTTTCCCTAGCATCCTAGGCTATTTTAAAATATGAGCACTTAACCAAAACATGAGTTTATCACTGGCATAAGACACCATTCCCGGACAGCCCAGATCCTTGGCAAAAAACTAGGCATGGTCTTCCTACTTGGACCTTGCCCTTTAACCCATGATCCTCTAAGCCCCCAGCCTACATCATAACAACAAGACCACCCTTAGCCCCCTTTCAAACCACTAGGACAACTTCCCAAGCCTAGCATGACCCCAAAAGAAACAGCCCCTGCCCTAAAACCGACCCCTTCCTAATTAAATCCCCAAGCCGACAGCCCTACACCTTCCAGAAATACAACAATCTTCAATCAAATGAGATATATCTACAGTAGATAAAGATAAAGCACATACCTTCCTACTTAGGGCATCTGCAGCATCATTTGACTTTCATGGATAATATTTGATCTCGCAATCAAAGTCTTCAACAAATCTAGCCATCTTCGTTTTCTCATATTCAATTCAAATTGCAAAAATAGATATTTCATACTTTTATGATCAGAATAAATCTCAAACTTCTCACTATATAGATAATGTCGTCATATCTTCAATGCAAACACAATAGATACCAATTCAAGATCATGAATTGGATATCTCGTCTCATGTGGCTTCAATTGTCTCGAGGCATAAGCAACAACATGATCTCGCTGCATAAGCACACCTCCTAGTCCCCTGTGAGAAGCATCACAATAAACAGTGAAATAACCAGTACCTGAAGGAATTGTCAAGACTGATGCACTTGTCAATCTTTTCTTCAATTCATTGCAACTCTCTTCACACGCTTCAGTCTAGATATACGATGAATTATTCTGAGTAAGTTGAGTAATAGGCTTCGAAATGCTTGAAAAATATTTGATAAACCTGCGATAATAACCTGCTAAACCCATAAAATTCCGTATTTCTGGTACAGATGTCGGTCTAGACCAACTAATCACGGCTTCGACCTTGCTCGGATCAACTGATATCCCATCTCCAGATATGATATGCCCAAGAAATATCACTTTTCTCAACCAAAATTCTCACTTTGATAGTTTGGCATACACCTTTTCTGCTCTCAACATTTTCAAAACAGTTCTCAAATGCTCAGCATGATCACAAAAATTTTTAGATAATCAAAATATCATCAATAAATATAATCACGATGTCATCAAGATATTTCTGAAATACTCTATTCATGAGACCCATAAAAACTGTCGGAGCATTGGTTAGACCAAATGGCATAACAATAAACTCAAAATAGTCATACCTCATTCGGAAAGCAGTCTTGGTTATATCTTCGTGCCTATCTCTCAACTAATGGTATACAGGCCTCAGTGGAACCCTACAACTGATCAAATAAATCATCTATTCTAGGAAAAGGATAACGATTCTTTACCGTTTCCTGGTTCAGTTGCCTATAATCAATGCAAAGTCTCATTGACCCGTCTTTCTTTCGTACAAACAGTACCGGAGCGTCCCAAGGAGAAACACTTATTCTGATGTACCCTTTAGCTAAAAGATCCTCAAGTTGAACCTTCAGTTCCTTCAATTCCACTGGTGCCATTCGATAAGGTGCTTTTGAAATAGGTTGCGTACCTAGCATCAGTTCAATAGTGAAGTCTACCTCTCGAGTCGGAGGCAATCCTGAAATCTCATCAGGAAAGACATCAGCAAATTCACTAACCAATAGAAAATCAACCAATTTTGGGCTAGTTTTCATCACATCTACTGCATACACCAGAAATCTCTCTGCTCCTTTCTGTAATAAACGAGTCATAGATAGAACAGATATCAAAGGAATTCTAGATCTCGAACCTTTCCCATAGAATTTCCAGTCCTCAGCCATTTCAGGTCTCAAACTCACAACCTTCTGAAAACAACCCACTGTAGCCCTGTACTTGGTTAACATGTTTATACCGATAATACAATCAAAGTCTGACAATTCAAGCACAATACAGTCTAGCTCAATCACATTACCTTCATACTGTAGAGTACAATTTCTGACAGAGTTCACAGATACGATACCTCTCCCCAAAAGTAAAGAAATAGATACTATAGTAGATAATGGCTCCACAGGCAATGTATGTAATATAGAAAATTGCTCAGAAATAAAAGTATGGGATACACCTGTATCAACTAATACATGAGCAGGATAACCACAAAGAAAAGAATTACCTACTATCACATCATCAGGTGCTGCTTGAGCTTGCTCTTCAGTCAAGCAAAGACTCGAGCTTGCTGTCTCGGAGTTTGGCTCACTGTCTGGCTTCCTCCTTGTCTACCCTGTTGCTGAGATTTTGGTTGGAATCAATGAACAGAAGATGCTTGTCTCTCAGGTTGAGTCACTGATCTTGATGACCCTGCACCTTGTGAACTTCCAGAACCACGTTGTGAGAAAACTATAGCAAAATGTCCTACCTGATTGCACAAATGACAGCTGCCAAATACTCCTCGACACTGGTTGCTAGCATGATGACCTCCACATTTGTCTCAATACACTCCGGAAGCACTAGATTTCTGTCCAAATCTAAACTTTTTGGATCCACTAGAACTTGAAGAGCTATTACCTGAACGCTTGAATTGCTTTCCTTTTCCTTTGAAGAAATTTTTCTTACCGCTGCTACTACTTCCTCCTTCGAATCTCAGTGGTGGTGGTGGAATTTGTTGCTGTTCTTGGTATTGTCTAACTGGCAGTGGCACAAATGGTGCTCCTCGTTGTCTCATCAAACCAACTTCAACACCTTTTCCTTGGTTCAGTTCATCTGCAAATTTATTGGGTCTCCCCGCATTGACCAAAGTAAAAACATTCGGATTCAATTCATTAATAAATTGATCCGCTTGAGCCTCATCATTTTCAACGATATGTGGAGCAAACTTCAGTAGACTAGTAAATTTAGCCACATACTCTTCGATATTCAATTGTCCATGCTGCAAACTAGCGAATTCCGCTCCCTTGTCTTTTCTATATGAAATTGAAAAGAACCGTTGATAAAATACAGTTTTAAACACAGACCAGGTAAAAATCGTACCACGATTCTCCAATGCCTTATTTGTTGCAATCCACCAACTTTTTGCCACTTCATGCAATTGATGAATAACAAGTTGAATTCTGCAGTCATCAGAATAATCCAAAGAATCGAATAGCTAATCAATTTTCTCTAGCCAGCTTTCGCATTCCATGTAATTCTCAGTTTCTTTCAAAGTCGGCGGTTTAAATGATTGGAATATTTTCAACAGTGTTTCCATTGGATTTGCAGTAACATCCATTGGATCAGAAGATGTACTACCCTGAGAATTCGGAGGTACTTCCACTGTCTGTGGTACTGGTGCTGGTTCTACCGGAGGACTAACAACTATTCGTCTAGTGACTGGTGCTTGTCGAGGAGGCATATCTGATATTCAAACAGATTAGTGCACAATTTCATCAATATTTTATAAGCAACAATCCTATTTCAGTCCTCCTCTGATTAGCATAATCATGCCTTCTCAAGAGATTGAGTTCTGATTCAAGAACCAATTCTGATTCATTCTCAGTCAATACATACTTCCACTCAACTCAGATATTCAGGTAAGCATGTAATTCTCAAAGCTGTAAATCATATTATCTTAAAATATAATCATGTAATCAAATAGAGAAATGTAGTGACCCTTACCTGGATCACCTACTAAACAGAACTTAGGCATGCAATTAACTTAATAAAACAGATATCAGAATAAAACTGCGGAATCCATAAACAAAATACAATCCCAAGTAAAGGAATCTGTAATTTATCCAATAATATACAACCAAATCGAATAGCTGTATAAACCCAAACAACAGTAATAAAACCTAAGCGAAGCTCCAGCCGGCCAACCGTTGACTAGCCCCTCCTGGATCCACCCTCCTCGTCCAATCGCAAACCTGCCCCATGGAATAGGGTGTCCAGAAAATACAGAGTACGAGACGTGAGCATAAAACGCTCAGCACGAGAGTATGAGTATACATGCATGCAAAGTGAACTCCCTATAGACTCGAGGTCAAGGATCAGATAACAGAGACAGACCGGGCCCTGGTATGTAGCACGCTGTGCCGTCGCTTCAGGAGGTGGCTCCCATACCGAGATAACCGTGGAAACGCCGGACCCAAATCGATGGAAGTCCATCCACTAACAGGATAGGGTACAACCCTACTACAGACATCTCGAAGGAGATACAGCAAGATGCAAATGAATGCAGCATAATATCATGGCATATAATTCATGCAGTCACATAATACATGCATACTCAGTCAGGATATCTCGAACAGTACTTTCGTACCTCAAAACAGTGTAAGCTCTACCAACTCTAGGTCCCCGCCTATAGTCTGCTCTACACTGCCAAATGATACTACTATCATTAAAGTGCTCTAAAAGCCTTAACTAAGCTATTGCATACTCCTAAATATTTATAGGAAGCAAAAGCTATACCTTCGTCCGTCGTTAGCCCTTTGATGTCGATGCCTCCAAAACTTGGGCACAACCCCGCTACGACTACCGAACGCCTTGCCGACCTCCGGACCAAGCCTAAGAAGACTAGAACCGCTCCAAAAGGACTAGAAAGGAAAGGAGAACTCGGAATTGGCAAATGAAAGTGAAGTCTCGGCCTTCTATTTATAGACAACGATCGGAACGTCCGAACCCCGATCGGAACGTCCGATCCTGCCATCGGAGCTTCCGAAGATCCTGATCTGCCACGTGTCAAAATATCACTTGTTGACTCCGGATAGGGGTGATCGGAGCTTCCGGTCCTGATCGGAGCTTCCGATCCAACCACACGTCATGCCTGACGTAATAACATCGGTGCCTCCGATCGCTCATCGGAGCTTCCGATCCTGTTCGGAACTTCCGATCGTGCCTTCGGAGCTTCCGATCCGTCCGATACCCAATTCATTTAATTAGCATTAATCCTTTAATTACTCAATTAGGGTACGGGCTACTACATTCTCCCCCACTTAAGATATTTCGTCCTCGAAAACAGATCTTAAGTACCGAATGCAAATACAGAAATCAGAAACATTCTTTATTCAAATCAAACGTTTACAGAGTTTGCAACTGAATACATCTTAAAGAATGAAATCAAAACAATTCAGGATGGTCTTTACGCATCCTGTCCTCAAGCTCCCAAGTAGCTTCCTCAGTGCCTCGGCGCTGCCACTGAACTAAAACCAAAGGAATGACTTTGTTCCGTAAAACCTTATCCTTATAATCAAGGATGCGAAGAGGTTTCTCAACATAAGTCAAATCCTTGTCTACCTGTACCTCATATCGCTGCAGAATATGAGATTCATCCGCCACATACCGTCGCAACAGAGATACGTGGAACACGTCGTGAATACTGGACAGATGCGGTGGCAATGCTAGTCGATAAGCCAAATCGCCAATGCTTTCCAAGATCTCAAACGGACCGATAAATCTGGGAGACAACTTGCCCTTAAGGCCAAATCTGAGAATCTTGCGGAAAGGTGACACTCTCAGAAACACTTTCTCCCCGACCTCGAACTGCAAAGGCCTACGCTTGATATTAGCATAGCTGGCCTGACGATCCTGTGCAGTCTTAATCCGTTTCTTGATCTGATCAACCATGTCTATCGCCTGCTGGATAAATTCTGGTCCCTCAGCCTGTCTCTCCCCCACTTCTTCCCAAAAGAGTGGAGTACGACAACGTCGCCCATACAACGCCTCAAAAGGTGCCATCCCAATACTAGTGTGATAGCTGTTGTTGTAAGCGAACTCAATCAACGGCAAATGATCCTGCCAGGCTGAACCAAAATCCATGACGCACGCTCTAAGCATATCCTCAAGGGTACGGATAGTGCGCTCTGACTGACCATCAGTCTCCGGATGATAGGCTGTACTCAAACTGAGAGTAGTACCCATCGCATGCTGAACACTCCCCCAGAATCTAGAAGTAAACCTGGGGTCCCGATCACTGACAATGCTCACAGGCACTCCATGAAGTCGGACGATCTCCTGAATGTACATCCGTGTCATGCGATCCACAGAGTACTCTCGGCTATAGGCAATGAAATGCGCTGACTTGGTGAGTCGGTCCACCACCACCCAGATAGCATCACAGTTCCTCGGGGATACCGGCAAATGGGTCACAAAGTCCATAGTGATAAACTCCCATTTCCATTCAGGAATAGGCAGACTGTGAAGCAATCCTCCAGGTCGTCGGTGCTCTGCCTTGACCTGTTGACACACCAAACATCTTGAAACAAACTGATAAACACTGCGTTTCATTCCCTTCCACCAGAAACGAGTACGTAGATCCTTGTACATCTTGTTGCTCCCAGGATGAATACTCAACTTAGTGCGATGTGCCTGAGATAAAATCTCCTCTCGCAACTCTTCCTCCTGCGGAATCACAAGCCTACCAGACAAACACAGAAAGCCATCTGACTGATAATGAAATCCAGACGAGCTACCCTCGTTAGCTAGACGAGCTAAACGCTGGGTCTTTGAATCAGACATCTGAGCATCTCGGATCCGCGAATACAAGGCTGGCTCAGATAATATCGCAAACATCTGGATACTCTGCATACCTTTCTTATGCTTGAAGGTAAAACCTGAAGTACAACAGTCACTGATCGCACTAGACATCGAACAAGTCTGAAGTGCGGATAGTCGCACCTTGCGACTCAAAGCATCAGCGGTGAGATTAGCAGCTCCCGGATGGTACTTAATCTCGCAATCATAGTCCTTAAGCAAGTCCATCCAACGTCTCTGTCTCATGTTCAATTCTGCCTGAGTGAACAAATACTTGAGACTCTTATGGTCGGTGAAGATCTCAAATTTCTCGCCATACAGATAATGACGCCAGATCTTCAAAGCGAACACAATGGCTGCTAACTCCAAATCATGGACTGGGTAGTTGTCCTCGTGAAGCTTCAGCTGTCTAGAAGCGTATGCGATCACATGCCCATTCTGAGTCAGGACACAGCCTAACCCCTGAAGAGAAGCATCCGTGTAAACTACATACCCTCCAGATCCTGACGGTAAAGCCAACACCGGCGCAGAAGTCAACCGCCGTCGAAGCTCACGGAAATTCTCCTCACACTCGGAGGACCACTCAAAATCCACACCCTTACGGGTAAGCTGCGTCAACGGTCGAGCTAACTGAGAGAAGTTCAGAATGAAGCGACGATAATACCCTGATAGACCCAGAAAACTACGGATCTCAGCAACTGTCGTCGGACGCGACCAATTAAGTACCGCTTCAATCTTGCTTGGATCAACAGAAATCCCGTCCCTGGATATGATATGGCCAAGAAAAACCACTCTTCCCATCCAGAACTCACACTTGCTCAGCTTGGCGTACAATTGCTCATCTCGAAGAATCTGCAGTACCAACCGCAAGTGAGAAACATGCTCTTTCGTATTACGCGAATAAACCAGGATGTCGTCAATGAAGACCACGACAAACTTGTCCAAATACTCCCTGAAGACACGGTTCATCAGATCCATGAATATAGCCGGCGCATTAGTCAAACCAAATGGCATCACTAGGAACTCGTAATTACCATAGCGAGTACGGAATGCAGTCTTGGCTATGTCCTGATCACGGACTCTCAACTGATGATACCCAGATCTCAAGTCAATCTTGGAGTAAACCGATGTGCCCTGCAGCTGGTCAAACAAGTCATCAACACAAGGCAACGGATACTTGTTCTTCACAGTCACTCGATTCAGCTGCCGATAGTCAATGCACAGCCGCATCGACCCATCCTTCTTCTTCACGAAGAGAACAGGAGCTCCCCAAGGAGACACACTAGGACGAATGTACCCCTTGTCTAAAAGATCCTGTAGTTGATTCTTCAACTCACGCATCTCTGACGGAGCCAGACGATACGGTGCTCTAGAAATAGGCGAAGTACCCGGCATCAACTCTATGCCAAACTCGACTTCCCTAGCAGGAGGAAAACCCGGAATCTCATCAGGAAACACATCTGGAAATTCTTCCACAACAGGAATTCTCTCTATCCCAATACTCTCAGCGGACAAATCAACTGCATAGATAAGGTAGCCTTCCCCGCCAGACTCCAGAGCTCGACAGGCTCTCAAAGCTGATACCAAAGGCATCGGGGGTCGCGCTCCCTCACCATAGAAAAACCAACTCTCACTCCCTTCCGGATGAAAGCGTACTAATCTCTGATAGCAGTCCACTGAAGCTCGATAGGTAGTCAGCACATCTATTCCCAGAATGCAATCAAAGTCGTCCATCGCCAGGACCATGAGATTCGCCAACAGAACGTTCCCTTCGAACTCTAAAGGGCAACCCATCACTAGACGCTTAGCCAAAGCAGATTGGCCCGTCGGAGTAGAAACAGACATCACTACGTCTAGTGCAATGCATGGTAACTTATGCCTCTTAACAAAACGTGCAGAAATGAAGGAATGAGATGCACCAGTGTCAATAAGTACAAGAGCAGGTATACCATAAAGCATAAATGTACCTGCGATGACTTTCTCATTCTCCTCCACAGCCTGATCATGTCTCAGGGCAAACACCTGGCCAGAAGCTCGTGGCCTCAAATGAGAACTCCCAGCAGACTGTCCCTGCGACCTCTGCTGAACGGTGGCCTGAGAACCCGATCCTGAACCAGAACCAGAACCGCCTCCCCCAGACTGTGGACAATCCCTCCGGATATGACCAGTCTCTCCACAACGGAAACAAGCTCCAGAAGCTCTACGGCACTTGTCGGATGGATGGTTCTTCCCACAGTGGTCACACTTGTCCTTCTTACCGAAACGGACAACACCCCCAGAACCAGAGGAAGAAGAAGATCCAGACTTCTTGAAAGTTTGGGCACGGGGACCCAAAGAACTAGCAGGCCTCGACTGAGGGAAAGACCTGTTCCGCCGAATGCTGTCCTCTGCCTGATGACAACGGCTCACCAAACCCTCGTAGGACATGTCGTCGCCAACCGCCACACGGTCATGGATCTCAGGGTTAAGGCCCTGAAGAAACAGATTATACTTCATCTCTGAGCTATCAGCAATCTCGGGGCAATAGGATAGCAGATCAAAGAACCTCTGCTGATACTCATCGATAGCCATGGCTCCCTGTCGCAGACTCAGTAGCTCGCCTGCTTTCGACTGTCGGAGTGCAGGAGGAAAATACCGCTTTTGGAAAGCTGTGCGAAACTCGGCCCAGGTGGCCACTCCTCTCGCCGCAACAAAAGGTGCAAAAGTAAACCTCCACCACCTGCGCGCACGCCCATCCAGAAGATAGCCAAGGGTCTCCACCTTCTGCTCATCGGTGCATTGGAAAGTCTGAAAAGTCGTCTCCATGCGGTCTAACCAGTTCTCCGCATCCTCCGGAGACTCACCTCCAACTAAGGGCTTAGGACCCATAGCTAAGAATCGACGCACAGTGAAACGCTCGTCGTCATGGTGACGATGACGCCGTTCTCGACGAGGCTCCCGGTCGGCATCACCCCAACGCCCACCAACACTACCATGAGAACTCTGATCGTCACGATTTGACATCTACAAAAATACCTCAAGATGAGACTAAATCCCAAGAAATCTTTTGCATGCTCTGATATCATAAATGTAGTGACCCTTACCCGGATCACCTACTAAACAGAACTTAGGCATGCAATTAACTTAATAAAACAGATATAAGAATAAAACTGCGGAATCCATAAACAAAATACAATCCCAAGTAAAGGAATCTGTAATTTATCCAATAATATACAACCAAATCGAATAGCTGTATAAACCCAAACAACAGTAATAAAACCTAAGCGAAGCTCCAGCCGGCCAACCGTTGACTAGCCCCTCCTGGATCCACCCTCCTCGTCCAATCGCAAACCTGCCCCATGGAATAGGGTGTCCAGAAAATACAGAGTACGAGACGTGAGCATAAAACGCTCAGCACGAGAGTATGAGTATACATGCATGCAAAGTGAACTCCCTATAGACTCGAGGTCAAGGATCAGATAACAGAGACAGACCGGGCCCTGGTATGTAGCACGCTGTGCCGTCGCTTCAGGAGGTGGCTCCCATACCGAGATAACCGTGGAAACGACGGACCCAAATCGATGGAAGTCTATCCACTAACAGGATAGGGTACAACCCTACTACAGACATCTCGAAGGAGATACAGCAAGATGCAAATGAATGCAGCATAATATCATGGCATATAATTCATGCAGTCACATAATACATGCATACTCAGTCAGGATATCTCGAACAGTACTTTCGTACCTCAAAACAGTGTAAGCTCTACCAACTCTAGGTCCCCGCCTATAGTCTGCTCTACACTGCCAAATGATACTACTATCATTAAAGTGCTCTAAAAGCCTTAACTAAGCTATTGCATACTCCTAAATATTTATAGGAAGCAAAAGCTATACCTTCGTCCGTCGTTAGCCCTTTGATGTCGATGCCTCCAAAACTTGGGCACAACCCCGCTACGACTACCGAACGCCTTGCCGACCTCCGGACCAAGCCTAAGAAGACTAGAACCGCTCCAAAAGGACTAGAAAGGAAAGGAGAACTCGGAATTGGCAAATGAAAGTGAAGTCTCGGCCTTCTATTTATAGACAACAATCGGAACGTCCGAACCCCGATCGGAACGTCCGATCCTGCCATCGGAGCTTTCGAAGATCCTGATCTGCCACGTGTCAAAATATCACTTGTTGACTCCGGATAGGGGTGATCGGAGCTTCCGGTCCTGATCGGAGCTTCCGATCCAACCACACGTCATGCCTGACGTAATAACATCGGTGCCTCCGATCGCTCATCGGAGCTTCCGATCCTGTTCGGAACTTCCGATCGTGCCTTCGGAGCTTCCGATCCGTCCGATACCCAATTCATTTAATTAGCATTAATCCTTTAATTACTCAATTAGGGTACGGGCTACTACAGAAATCAGTTGCATGCGAGATAAATAAATCAAATAGACTCGATCTACCCCGCTCACTCATTTCTAACTTGGTCCAAGAGCAAACTTCGCTCTTATACCACCTGTTGTGGGGGACCTTGGGTGCTAATCTTTCTTCTTAATGGGCAATCGATATTAATTACAAACCAAGAAATGAATAAGCAATAAAACAAATTTTTTTAATATGGGTGCGGGTGCGCTCTCGGCCGATGCCACCGCGCCCAACCTGGCAGAACTTTTGTTCTGCTAGGGCGCGGGGGCGCCGCCCAACCTGGCAGAATTTTTTGTTCTGCCAGGGCACGGGTGCGCTCGGATTGATAGAAAAATTCCAAACTCGATCATTTTTGCTGTCAAGGAAGATTTGGTGATGTAAAACTCCTACATCCAACTCAAAATACACACAAATAGAAGTAACACCAACAAAACTCAATCTAAACATGCATTTCAACATCTTTATTCAATCTAATTCATCACAAGTAGCTACAACGTGTTAAGTACTCAAAATTACTACATAAACAAGTTGAATATCTTGAGTTCCAACACCAACTAAGTTCATTACATGTTTAAGACTGCAAACTCTATTCATAACCCAAAGTCTCCACTGCTAATCTCTCTCTCAAGCTACCCATGATGTCACTGACTAGCTTCAGTCTCATCTGTTGCCATGCACACATACAAAACAAGACAACAGTCGAAAACATCCGGTGAGAATATAATTATCAGTATAATCAACATATACATGCGTTAAAGTAACATCATCTCAACTCTAGACGTATCGACTCAAGAATAGAGTAATATAATGCATATATATAAATATCAAGAATTGATTCGTATCGAATCTATGCCATCAATATTCGTATCCGATCTTGACATAGATATCTATTAATCGTAGTCTCATCCGACTCAAAAATAAGGTCATATCAGACCTTGGAAATAGAATCAATTAATTTATCATATCATATAAAAATTAAAGATCCACTACCTGAAATGGATCAACAACAACAATTCTAAATCAAGAACAATAATCAACAAGTATGTGATTTGCGGGACAACTCAAGAATCATCATTATCGAGTATCAAATCCCTGACTCTCGATGTCATCTTATACCTTTTGTTCTCGTGAATTGTAGATGCTTAAAATCTGAAAATCTACAACAAGAAGAACTCATATAAAAAATTCTCTCAAACATCAACATTCAATCTTCAAGAAAATGCTTCCAAACCTTGAGCTATTCTATCCCGGTTCGAATTTGGATTTCTCGTGTCGATCACTTCAATACAAGGCTGAAAATGAAGTGTTTATAACAATGAATATCAGCTTCCGAATCCCATACACTACACGGCTCATTCAACAAGTCAAAAGTGTAGAAATTCTAAAACCGGCAGCATAACGACTAAACATCGGCAACCGAAACAATAACCAATTCAATATATCAATCCTCAACAATACATATTCACTTTCCCAGCAACAGATACACTATCAAACAAGAAGTCAGAAATGGAAGGGTTTCGAATAAAGCTTCTAAATTCATATAAAATTCGAACGACAGTCTATTTCCGATCCGACTTCAAATATGCAATTGATGCTAGCTCATATACATGTATAACCAAGAATAATAAAATTCCATCATTCACTTCGAAATAAAATATGAGAGAACTCAATAAAATATATACCAGAACGTAGCTCTCAGAGCGGTGATCACTGATATATATTCAACTCGGAATTCTGACAGCCGGATCGCAAGAAATCGAAGTTTTAAAATCTTGAAAATGGCGTTTTTGAAGGTTCTGATTTCTTATTATCTCAATCTGATATGTCACGTGTGAGTGATGATAAACAAGTGGTTTTATTTATATATATTAGAATATTTGCAATTTAGTCCCTGAACTTTGGCATATTTGTGATTCAGTCCCCGGACAATCGTTTTAATTCAATTTCAATCCTAATTAATTTAATAATATTATAATTTAATTCTAAACTCTAAATATTCCTAAATTAAATATTCTCGGATTAAAATTAAATAATTTTCGGGCCTTACATTTTTTTCCCTATAAGATATGATTTCGCCCTCGAAATCGCATGCAATCTGTATACACATAAGATAATGAAATAATGAAAATACCGAATAAGACTCATATCAGTGAAATGGATTGGGGAATCTTTGTTTCATGTCATCTTCAGTCTCCCAGGTAGCTTCTTAAACTCCAGGTAGACTCCACTGAACTTTGACCAACTGAATACTCTTGTTTCTGAGAGGCTTTACTTTCTGATCAAATATCTGTATCAGCTTTTCAAAATAACTCAGAGTGTAATCAAGTTCAGCTTTGTCTACTTGGATAACATGAGATGCATCTGGTTGATACTTCCTCAGCATAGAAACATGGAATACGTCATGAATACTAGATAAAGTTGGAGGCAATGCAAGTCGATAAGCAAGATCACTTATCTTCTCCAGAATCTCATATGGACCAATGAATCTCGGAGACAATTTTCCTCTTTTTCCAAATCTGACAGTGCCCCTGAAAGGTGAAATCTTCAAGAACATTCAATCTCCCTGTTCAAAACACAATGGTCGACGTCTTACATTTGCATATTTTGCCTGTCTATTTTGAGCTGTCTTCATTCGCTTCTGAATAATTTTCACTATATTAGTCATCTCTCTAATCATATCAGGCCCAATATCATGTACTTCTGACACATCATCCCAATATAACGGTGATCTATACTTCTTCCCATACATTTCTTCAAATGGAGTCATCTCAATACTAGTCTGATAGATATTTTTGTACAAAAACTCCACAAGTGGTAATGAATCTTGCCAGTTAAAGCTAAAATCAAGCACTACAGCTCTAAGCATATCCTCAAGTGTCTGAATCATTCATTCTGACTGTCCGTCAGTTTGAGGATGATATGCAGTACTCAAATGCAATCCAGTACCAAGAGCTTGTTGCAGGCTATGCCAAAAATTAGATGTAAATCTAGGGTCTCGATCAGACACAATATATTTAGGAACACCGTGCAATCTTATCACTTCTCTAACATAGATTTCTGTCATCTGATCATGTAGATATGTCATCCTGTATGGAATGAAACAGGCTGATTTCATCAACCTATAGATAATCACCCAAATCGCATCACAACCTCGGGATGAACGTGGCAATTTTGTTACAAAATCCTTGGAAATGTGATCCCACTTTCATTCAGGAACAGATAAACTCTATAATAGCCCACCAAGCTTATTTCTCTCAGCCTTCACTTGTTGGCAATTCATACATCGAGATACATATTCAGTGACATCCGATTTCATTTGTTTCCACCAGTAATGATTCTTCAAATCATTATACATTTTCCTGCCACCATGATGAATACTGAATCTACTGCAATGCGCTTCTTTCAGAACATTTTGTCTCAAATCTGTAACATCCGGAACCACAATTTGGTTATTCACATACAAAACATCATCAGCTTTAACCTTATATTTGAATTGATGTCCAGATTTGACCATTTCAATGGATTGCTGAATACTCAAGTCTGATTTCTGCGCTTCTTTAATTCTAATCAACAACTCAGGCTCAACTCTAATAGTACAAACTCGAATAGGCTTCATATCTGTCTCAAATGTCAATCCAAAAATACAACAATCTTCAATCAAATTAGATACACCTATAGTAGATAAGGATAAAGCGCATACCTTCCTACTTAGGGCATCGCAACATTTGACTTTCATGGATAATATTTGATCTCGCAATCAAAGTCTTTCAACAAATCTATCCATCTTCGTTGTCTCATATTCAATTCAGATTGCGAAAACAGATATTTAATACTTTTATGATCAGAATAAATCTCAAACTTCTCACCGTACAGATAATGTCGCCATATCTTCAATGCAAAGACAATGGCTGCCAATTCAAGATCATGAATTGGATATCTCGTCTCACGTGGCTTCAACTTTCTCGAGGCATAAGAAACAACATGATCTTGCTGCATAAGCACACCTCCTAGTCCCCTGTGAGAAACATCACAATAAACAGTGAAATAACCAGTAACTGAAGGAATCGTCAAGACTGGTGCACTTGTCAATATTTTCTTCAATTCATTGAAACTCTCTTCACACGCTTCAGTCTAGATATACGATGCATTCTTCTGAGTAAGTTGAGTAATAAGCTTCGCAATGCTTGAAAAATCTTTGATAAACCTGCGATAATAACCTGCTAAACCCATAAAACTCCGTATTTCTGGTACAGATGTCGGTCTAGACCAAATAATCACGGCTTCAACCTTGCTCGGATCAACTGATATCCCATCTCCAGATATGATATGCCCAAGAAATATCACTTTTCTCAACCAAAATTCACACTTTGATAGTTTGGCATACAAATTTTCTGTTCTCAACGTTTTCAAAATAGTTCTCAAATGCTCAGCATGATCACAAAATTTTTTAGAATAGATCAAAACATCATCAATAAATATAATCACGAAGTCATCAAGATATTTCCGAAACACTCTATTCATGAGACCCATAAACAATGCTGGAGCATTGGTTAGACCAAATGTCATAACAATAAACTCAAAATGGTAATACCTTGTTTAGAAAGAAGTCTTGGGTATATCTTCGTCCCTAACTCTCAGCTGATGGTATCCAGACCTCAGATCGATCTTGAAATACACAGTGGAAACTTGCAACTGATCAAATAAATCATCTATTCTAGGCAAAGGATAATGATTCTTTACCGTTGCCTGGTTCAGTTGCCTATAATCAATGCAAAGTCGCATTGACCCATATTTCTTCGTACAAACAGTACCGAAGTGCCCCAAGGAGAAACACTCGGTCTGATGTACCCTTTAGCTAAAAGATCCTCAAGTTGAACCTTCAGTTCCTTCAATTCCACTGGTGCCATTCGATAAGGTGCTTTTGAAATAGGTTGCGTAACTTGCATCAGTTAAATACTGAAGTCTACCTCTCGAATCGGAGGCAATCCTGGAATCTCATCAGGAAAGACATCAGCAAATTCACTAACCACTGGCAAATCAGCCAATTTTGGGCTAGTTTTCATCACATCTACTGCATACACCAGAAATATCTCTGCTCCTTTCTGTAATAAACGAGTCATAGATAAAAACAGATATCAAAGGAATTCGAGATCTCAAACCTTTCCCATAGAATTTCTAGTCCTTAGCCATTTCAGGTCTCAATCTCACAACCTTCTTAAAACAATTCACTGTAGCCCTGTACTTGGTTAACATGTCTATACCGATAATACAATCAAAGTCTGACAATCCAAGCACAATACAGTCTAGCTCAATCACATTACCTTCATAATGTAGAGTACAATTTCTGACATAGTTCACAGATATGATACCTGCAGTGACCCTGCATGGAATCACCTACTAACTGGCAACTACTAGCATGCATTAAACTTAATATAGAAAAATACTTAACATAGTAAAAACGTGCGGAAACATAATCCATAATTTACATATCAGCTTAGTAAAACAAATTCAGGCTTAAATCTGTAGTGATACAACCAAATCGAAGAACTTAAAAGTAAACATTATACAGCTAAAACAAATTCTGCTGTATAAATTCCCCTGACCCCTGAAAAGCTCCGGCTCCCTAGTCCTGCCTCGAACTACCGGCTCCGTCCATCCTGCGACCTGCCACATGGAATAGGGTGTCCAAGATAACAACTAGGACGTGAACGCTAACGCCCAGTACATAGACATGAGTAAACATATGTATAGAATGCATGCAACATGATGACTGGTAAAGGGTCATCTGAAAAGTCATGCTCAAAACCGGTGCCACATGAGTGATGCCACCGCACGGATCAACCTCTGGGTGCAACCACACTCGTCTAGTACACCAGAGTAGACAGACATAAATGCCCCCGCCGTCGCGGTACTCTCAGTGATAGACTATCGAGTATAGAGCTGAGCGGCTCTATAGTCAGGTATAACAAGGTATAGGCTCAACGTGTATATGCACATGACATATGAATATAGAAAGCGGTAAATCATATATCATGCCATATAATAATGCCAAATAAATGCAACATATAAACATGTATACTCGCTGGCAATCTCAGTCAATGTGTACGTACCTCTAGGCTAGTTCAAGTATAGTAGGATCCTAGGTTCCAAGCCTATATTCAAAAGTTCACCGTATCACTACATAAATTCTATAAGCCTTAAGCTAATAAGTACTCCCAAAACTTAAATAGATTCCCGGACCATACCTTCGTCCGCAGGTAGCCCTTTGGAGAAGCTAGTCCTGGATGACTATAACCACAACTTGGTTATTCCAGAACCTCTATTATAACCGATAGAGCCCTCAAGTGTATATCTCACACTATATAACTGAAGAAGGAAACTCAAAATTCGTATTTAGAAATGAATCTAGGAAGCCCTATTTATAGGCAAAATTTCCGGCCAGGATCGGAACCACCGATCTCGGGATTGGAGCTTCCGATCCAGCTCACGCCTTGCATGCATGACACGCCGGGATTGGAACGTCCGATCCGATGATAGAAACTTCCGATCTCGCCTCCGATCAACACTTGTCAAAACTCGTGTCTGAGTCATCGGGTAAAGCTGGCAGCCGGAGATCGGAACGTCCGTTCCAGGATCAGAGCTTCCGATCTCGGTGCTTCCGCTGAGCTTTCAAAGTGACTGGGATCGGAGCTTCCGATCTGGGTTCGGAGCTTCCGATCCGGCCCAAAGTCAAAAGCCCAAATTCTCTTCCGAAGTCCAATAACACTCCGAAATTGATTAATTACCAACCCTAAATCATGTTTAACATATTATTATCTTAAAATGAGTTCTGGGTTACTACATTCTCCCCACCTTTAGATATTTCGTCCGCGAAATAACATCTAAAGACAAATCAAGATAACAATATGAAATATCAAACCACGTTTTATTACAACAACTGTAATTACAACTACATGGTAATCAAAAATACAAAGCAAACAACTCAGGATATTCTGCTTGCATACGACTCTCAGTTTCCCAAGTTGCTTCTTCAATGCCTCGGCGCTGCCACTGTACCATCACAAGTGGTATAGTCTTGTTCCGAAGAACTTTCTCCTTTCTATCTAAGATACGGATTGGTCGTTCAACAAAAGACAGATCTGGCTCTAGCTGAATATCAGTAGACTGAATCACATGAGATTCATCAGCTATATACTGTCGAAGTAACGACACATGAAAAACATTATGTATACTGGAAAGATTTGGCGGTAAAGCCAAATGATATGCAACATCTCCGATCTTCTCCAGTATCTGGAAAGGTCCAATAAAACGAGGAGACAACTTGCCTTTCACGCCGAATCTCATCACCTTCCTGAAAGGTGATACTCGTAGAAACACATATTCACCAGGCTCAAACTGAAGTGGCCTGCGACGAATATTAGCATAACTGGCTTGTCTATCCTGAGCAACTTTGATCCTATGCTTGATCAAATCTACCTTGTCTAGAATCTGCTGCACCAATTCAGGACCCTCGACTTGTCGTTCCCCGACTTCATCCCAGAATAACGGAGTACGATACCGTCGACCATACAATGCCTCGAAAGGTGCCATATCAATACTACGATTATAACTGTTATTGTAGGCAAATTCGATCAAAGGTAACTGATCTTGCCAAGATAAGCCAAAGTCCATGACAGAAGAACGTAGCATATCCTCCAAATTACGAATCGTCCGCTCTGACTGCCCGGCAGTCTCCAGATGATATGTAGTGCTCAAACTCAGAGTGGTACCCAACGCCTCTTGAAAACTACCCCAGAAACATGAGGTAAATCGCGGGTCTCTATCACTGACTATGCTCACTTGAATCTCATGTAATCGCACTATCTCCTGGACATATAAGCGTGACATGCGATCATAAGAATAATCCCGGTTGTAAGGAATAAAGTGTGCTGATTTTGTCAAACGGTCAACAACGACCCAGATAGCATCACACTGACGTGAAGTCATAGGTAAGTGGGTAACAAAATCCATAGTTACATGCTCCCACTTCCATTCAGGAATCTCAAGATTCTGCAATAATCCACCTGGTCGTCGATGTTCAGCCTTGACCTGTTGACAAACCAAACATCTCGAAACAAATTGATATACACTCCTCTTAATCCCTTTCCACCAGAATCTAGTTCGCAAGTCCTTATACATTTTCATGCTTCCAGGATGAACTGATAATCGACTCCTGTGAGCTTGAGATAGAATATCGTTCCTGAGCTCCGCAACATTAGGTACAACCACTCGATTAGATAAGCACAATAAACCATCTGCCTGAAAATGAAATCCAGATGTATTAACTTCATTGGCTAAACGTGCCAAACGCTGAATCTTAACATCAGATATCTGAGCATCTCTGATCCGAGAATACAATGCTGGCTCAGACAAAATAGTGTACAACCGAATCCCATTTCTCCCTTTCTTGTGCTTGAGCGTAAAACTCAATGAACAGCACTCTTGAATCATATGAGATACTTCACTAGTCTGAAGTGCATAAAGTCTCACCTGCCGACTCAAGGCATCAGCAGTAAGATTAACAGAACCTGGATGATATTTGATTTCACAATCATAATCCTTCAGAAGATCCATCCAGCGTCTCTGTCGCATATTCAACTCCGCCTGAGTGAATAAATACTTCAAACTCTTGTGATCCGTGAATATCTCAAATTTCTCGCCATAAAAATAATGCCTCCAGATCTTGAGTGCAAATACAATGGCGGCTAACTCGAGATCATGTACTGGATAATTACTCTCATGCATCTTCAACTGTCGAGAAGCATAGGCAATAACATGTCCATGCTGTGTCAGAACACATCCTAACCCCTGACCAGAGGCATCGGTATAGACAACGAAACCTCCTGATCCAGAAGGTAGAGCTAGCACAGGTGCAGTAGTAAGACTTCCACGCAGCTCGTGAAATGACTCCTCACAATCCGAGGACCATATGAAGTCAATATCTTTCCGTGTAAGCTGTGTCAAAGGTCTGGCCAACTGTGCAAAATTCTCGATGAACCGACGGTAATATCCAGCTAGACCCAAGAAACTACAAATCTCAGCAACCGTCGTCGGACGAGACCAGTTCAGCACTACCTCTATCTTACTAGGATCAACAGATATCCCTTCATTAGAAATCACATGACCGAGAAACACTACCCGATCAAGCCAGATTTCACACTTGCTCAATTTCGCATACAGCTGCTTATCTCGTAACGTCTGTAAAACAATCCTTAAATGTTGTGCATGCTCATCCTTGTCATGAGAATAGACAAGAATATCATCAATGAAGACGATGAAAAATCTATCCAGATATTCTCGAAATACCTGATTCATCAGATTCATAAAGACTGTCGGTGCATTCGTCAAACCGAATGGCATCACCAGAAATTCATAATGCCCGTATCTGGTCCTAAAAGCAGTCGTAGATATATCTGAGTCTCGTACCCGCATCTGGTGGTATCCAGATCTCAGATCTATCTTTGAGTAAACAGAAGTACCCTGTAGTTGATTGAACAAATCATCAATCTGCGGCAAAGGATACTTATTCTTGATGGTGACACGATTCAACTGCCTGTAATCAATACACAATCGCATCGATCCATCTTTCTTCTTGAAGAACAAAACAGGTGCTCCCCACGGAGAAACACTCGGACGAATATATCCCTTATCAAGCAGATCCTGTAACTGATGTTTCAATTCCCTCATCTCTGATGGTGCTAGACGATAAGGCGCTCGGGATATAGGCGTAGTTCCTGGTACTAAATCAATACCAAATTCAACCTCTCGCACCGGAGGAAAACCAGGAATCTCCTCAGGGAATACATCAGAAAACTCACTGACTACCGGTAACTGATCAATACCCGTACTACTCATGGACATATCAACTGCATAGATAAGTTAGCCCTCCCCACCTGACTCTATGACATGGCATGCCTTCAGAGCCGAAACAAGTGGCATCGGAGGTCGCGCACCCTCACCATAAAAATACCAGCTATCACCCTCAGCAGGATGAAACTGTACCAGACGCTGATAACAATCCACAGTAGCATGATACAAAGTCAGCATATCTATTCCCAAAATACAGTCAAAATCTGCCATCGCTAATATCATCAAATTAGCCGATAACGTATTACCCTCAAACTCTAGAAGGCAACTCATCACTAGACGCTTAGTTACTATCTCCTGCTCCAGCGGAGTAGATACAACTAAATCCATATCTAATGATACATAAGGTAATCTATGTCTCTTAACAAAGCGACTAGAAATAAAGGAATGCGATGCTCCAGTATCAATTAAAACAAGTGCAGGAATACCACATAACAAAAAGGTACCTGCCAACATGTGATCGCTTCCCTCAGTAGCCTGTTCTTGAGACAGAGCAAATACTTGCCCTTGAGACAGTGGACGGTAACCAAAAGAAATCTGTGGTGCTGGCTGCTATCGTGGAAAAGTAGAAGCCTGAGATCCAACCTGTGATCCCGATCCACTAGCAAAACCCATGCGCTGAGGACAATCTCTCCGCAGATGTCCCTGCTGACCGCAAATATAACAAGCACCAGTAGCTCTCCGACATGAAGCTGCAGGATGCTTTCCTCCATAGTGACTACAAAACTCCTCCTTCTTCTTCTTCTTCCCAAAACGGAACATACCTCGTGAACCACGAGATCCAGATGAAGTAGTAGGAGTAGAAAAAGACGTAGGTCCAGATTGCACAAAAGATTGAGCTCTAGGCTCAAATGATCCACTAAGTTGTGCTGGCATCAACAACTATGCATGCCTGTTGCTGGTCTTCACAAGACGGAAACGGTTCACCAAAGTCTCATAAGATACTGGGTCATCACAGACAACAACCTGTGAGTAGATATCTTGGTTCAGACATTGTAGAAAGAGATCATACTTCGATGCATCACTCTCATTAATATGAGGACTGAAAGGTAGCAGATCAAGAAATCGTTGCTGATATTGATCAATAGTCATTGATCCTTGCCTCAAAGTAAGCAACTCCATCGATCGTGCTTGGCGAACAGCTGGAGGAAAATACAGTTTCTGGAACTGCTGACAGAAATCTCCCCAAGTCACCTGTCCTCTCTCAGTACGTGCCTGAGCAGCTTTGGCATCCCACCAAAAACGTGCTCGATCCTCTAGAACAAATTCTAGAACTTCCAATTTCTGATCCTCAGTGCAATCGAAAGCACGAAAAGTACTCTCGAGTTTAGACATCCAACTTCTTGCTTGTTCAGGATTCTCGCCTCCCACCAAAGGTTTCGGTCCTACTTGCATGAATTTATTGATAGAGTAGCGACGTCTACCCTCATGATGACGATGTTGATCATCATGATGGCGGTGATGACGATGATGATGACCACCTCCCTGGCCAACACTACCGTGACTCTCGTCAGCCATATCCTGAAAAGAATTGCACATTAAAATCCCAAATGCGCAAGAATTACTCAAAACTAATTTTAAATCCCAATTACTAATCCCAAAATCTAAGCATGCTCTGATACCAAAAATGTAGTGATCCTACATGGAATCACCTACTAACTGGCAACTACTAGCATGCATTAAACTTAATACAGCAAAATACCTAACATAGTAAAAACGTGCGGAAACATAATCCATAATTTACATATCAGCTTAGTAAAACAAACTCAGGCTTAAATCTGTAGTGATACAACCAAATCGAAGAACTTAAAAGTAAACATTATACAGCTAAAACAAATTCTGCTATATAAATTCCCCTGACCCCTGAAAAGCTCCGGCTCCCTAGTCCTGCCTCGAACTACCGGCTCCGTCCTTCCTGCGACCTGCCCCATGGAATAAGGTGTCCAAGATAACAACTAGGATGTGAACGCTAACGCCCAGTACATAGACATGAGTAAACATATGTATATAATGCATGCAACATAATGACTGGTAAAGGGTCATCTGAAAAGTCATGCTCAGAACTGGCGCCACATGAGTGCTGCCACCGCACGGATCAACCTCTGGGTGCAACCACACTCGTCTAGTACACCAGAGTAGACAGACATAAATGCCCCCGCCGTCGCGGTACTCTCAGTGACAGACTATCGAGTATAGAGCTGAGCGGCTCTATAGTCAGGTATAACAAGGTATAGGCTCAACGTGTATATGCACATGACATATGAATATAGAAAGCGGTAAATCATATATCATGCCATATAATAATGCCAAATAAATGCAACATATAAACATGTATACTCGCTGGCAATATCAGTCAATGTGTACGTACCTCTAGGCTAGTTCAAGTATAGTAGGATCCTAGGTTCCAAGCCTATATTCAAAAGTTCACCGTATCACTACATAAATTCTATAAGCCTTAACTAAGCTAATAAGTACTCCCAAAACTTAAATAGATTCCCGGACCATACCTTCGTCCGTAGATAGCCCTTTGGAGACACTAGTCCTGGATGACTATAACCACAACTTGGTTATTCCAGAACCTCTATTATAACCGATAGGGCCCTCAAGTGTATATCTCACACTATATAACTGAAGAAGAAAACTCGGAATTCATATTTAGAAATGAATCTAGGAAACCCTATTTATAGGCAAAATTTTCGGCCAGGATAGGAACCACCGATCTCGGGATCGGAGCTTCCGATCCAGCTCACGCCTTGCATGCATGACACGCCGGGATCGGAACGTCCGATCCGACGATCGGAACTTCCGATCTCGCCTCCGATCAACACTTGTCAAAACTCGTGTCAGAGTCATCGGGTAAAGCTGGCAGCCGGAGATCGGAACGTCTGTTCCAGGATCGGAGCTTCCGATCTCGGTGCTTCCGCTGAGCTTCCGAAGTGACTGGGATCGGAGCTTCCGATCTGGGTTCGGAGCTTCCGATCCGGCCCAAAGTCAAAAGCCCAAATTCTCTTCCGAAGTCCAATAACACTCCGAAATTGATTAATTACCAACCCTAAATCATGTTTAACATATTATTATCTTAAAATAAGTTATGGGTTACTACAACACCTCTCTCAAAAGGTGAAGAAATAGATATTACAGTAGATAATGTCTCCACAGGCAATGTATGTAATATAGCAAATTTCTCAGAAATAAAAGTATGGGATGCACCTGTATCAACTAATACATAAGCAGGATAACCACAAAGAGAACAATTACCAGCTATCACATCATCAGGTGCTTCTTGAGCTTGCTCTTCAGTCAAAGAAAAGACTCGAGCTTGCTGTCTCGGAGGTTGGCTCACTGTCTAGCTTCCTCCTTGTCTACCCTGTTGCTAATCTTGTGGTTGGAATGAATGAACAGAAGATTCTTGTCTCTCAGGTTGAGTCACTGATCCTGGTGACCTTGCACCTTGTGAACTTCCAGAACCACTTTGTGGGCAAACTCTAGCAAAATGTCCTACCTTATTGCACAAATGATAGCTGCAAAATACTCCTCGACACTGTTCGCTAGCATGACGACCTCCACATTTGTCGCAATAGACTCCTGAAGCACTAGCTTTCTGTCCGGATCTAAACTGTTTTTGTTGAAGAACGTGGCGATCAGATCAATCAGGATTGATACCCGGTGCAGCGGAAGTTTAAAAATTTTATATGGAACGATTCCATAATGGGTATCAAAACCTTACGATTAAATTGTGTGTAAAAATTAAATAACAATTATAAATTTTTACCTCCAATCTCGAATCGAGATTATGGACACCAACAGATTGCTCTGCTCTTGTTGTATATCCCTGGAACTGATGGACGAACTGTTCTTCAATCAGGTCCACGAACAGAGATTTAATCCCTCTGATAGATTGCACTAGAAAATCTATCAGAAGTTTCTACGAAGAGAATTAACGAATTTGATCCGTTAAACCAGACTGTAATTCAAAATTCACAGGCTGGATTTTCCTGAGCAGAGGGGAGGGGGGCGGCCACTGTTAGAGAGAAAACTAGGGTTTTTCGAAAATTGTGACCTGTTGTATGTAATTTCTGTACTGCAATAACTTATTTATAATGTAGGCCGCTAACAGCTTAGGGCCCATTAGTCATAAGTTCAAGCCCGACAAGCAAAGCCCGCATGTTCAGAAATTAATATAAAATTCATCATGACTCCGATTGATAAACCGATTTCACCAATGTGCACAGAAACCATTTCTGCACCTTTTAAAGTCAAGATAAATTTTTCTGAATCCGAATTCAGTGATTTCCAAAAATTCTCATCCCTATGTCATTTTAGGAAATCTTACTCCTCTACTCTTAAATAAGAAGTCCAACTTATTTGTTCATTAAATTTAACTCTTTAAATTTAACTATCTCAACGGGGATTAAAAATCCATTACTCTGTGTGACCCTCAATGGTTTAGGGATACAGCTAGTCGTGGGCTCACAACTCCTTGTGACTCGGAACAACAATTTCCGACTTGCCCATCGAATCATGGTAAGAGCGCCTAGCAACATCGCCCCATGATTCCTTAGGTATCACTGATAGTGCCTGCAAGAACCAATAGATTTTGGTTAGCGTACAGTACGGTCCCTTCATCCATATATCCCGATCGAATCAACAACCATTGATATATCGAGAGTCGTTCGAGATTCGATAACTATGCAATACATCTTGAAGATCAAATAGTGACATCGCATGTGTTACTAAGAAACCATTTCTTAAAACACATCATGTACTCTGGCCAGAGATTCGTCACACTAATATCTCCTCAGATCGCATAGGATATCCACACTCGCAAGTATGTGGTGAATCCTTGACAACAAAGCATCGACTCCTATATGTGTTGTAACTGTACCCAATCCCGACACCTGATGACCCCAATAGAGTCGGTAAACGAGTCAAAGCACAGTACTAGCATATAGAGTCTCAATGATGTTTCAAGTAGTAAGGACTAATGGTGTACAACCAAAACCGCGGACTTTATCCACTCGATAAGTGATAACCACTTGGAAAGTCCGGATAGGGTAGTTCGATCATTCATCATATGAATATCCATTTGCATGCTTCGAACATCTCTATGTTCCTTACCAATGATGTTGGAAAACTGGCGGTCAGATCAATCACGATTGATACCCGGTGCAGCGGAAGTTTAAAAATTTTTATCATGGAACAATTCCATGGTGTGGGTATCAACCATTCAACGATTAAATTATTGTGTGTGTAAAATTCAAATAACAATTAATTAAATTTTACCTTCAATCTCGAATCGAGATTAATGGACACCACACAGATTTCTCTGCGCTTCTTGTATCTCTCAGGAACTGATGAACTCCTTCAATCAGGTCCACGAATGGGGTTTAAATCCCTCTGATAGATTGCACTAGAAAATCTATCAGAAGTTTTTCTGCGAAGAGATTAAACGAATCTGATTCGTTATTCCTGACTGCAATTCAAAAATCACAGACCGGAATTTTCTCTGACAGAGTGAAGGGGGGCGGCCGAAAACTTGAGAGGAGGCTAGGGTTTATTTTCGAAAATCCTGTCTCTCAATAATGACCTGTTGTGTCTAATTTCTGTACTGCAATAACTTATTTATAATGCAGGCCACTAACACCTTAGGGCCCATTAATCATAAGTTAGGGCCCGACAAGCAAAGCCCGCACGTTCAGAAATTAATATAAAATTCATCGTGACTCCGATTGATGAACCAATTTCACCAATGTGCACAGAAACCATTTCTGCACATTTTAAAGTCAAAATAAATTTTCCTGAATCCGAATTCAGTGGTTTCCAAAAATGTCCATCCCTATGTCATTTTAGGAAATCCTACTCCCTTACTCTTATTTAAGAAGTCCAACTTCTTTGTTAATTAAATTTAACTCTTTAAATTTAACTATCTCAACGGGGATTAAAACTCCATTACACTGTGTGACCCTCAATGGTTCAGGGATACAGCTAGCCGTGGGCTCACAACTCCTTGTGACTCGGAACAACACTTTCCGACTTGCCCAACGAATCATGGTAAAGCGCCTAGCAACATCGCCCCATGATTCCCTAGGTATCACTGATAGTGCCTACAAGAACCAGTAGATTTTGGTTAGCGTACAGTACGGTCCCTTCATCCAAATATCCCGATCGAATCAACAACCATTGGTATATCGAGAGTCGCTCAAGATTCGATAACTATGCAATACATCTTGAAGATCAAATTAGTGACATCGCATGTGCTACTAAGAAACCATTTCTTAAATCACATCAAGTACTCTGGCCAGAGATTTGTCACACTAATATCTCCTCAGATCGCATAGGATATCCACACTCGCAAGTATGTGGTGAATCCTTGACAACAATGCATCGACTCCTATATGTGTTGTAACTGTACCCAATCTCGACACCTGATGACCCCCTCAGAGTCGGTAAACGAGTCAAAGCACAGTACTAGCATATAGAGTCTCCATGATGTTTCAAGTCGTAAGGACTAATGGTGTACAACCAAAACCGCGGACTTCATCCACTCGATAAGTGATAACCACTTGGAAAGTCCGGATAGGGTAGTTCGATTATTCATCCTATGAATATCCATTTGCATGCTTCGAACATCTCCATGTTCCCTACCAATGAAACGTGGTACTCCGCATCGCAAATGCTAGTCTCAAACTCGAGCGATCCTTATCCTTATTATCGGACGGCTCAATCGACTAGGAACGGTTTTAGAATATACAGTGACTATAAGATGTATTTCATGATAGACATCCCCATGTTCTACCACATCTTACATACACTATGGTATATTCAAGGTCTTTATCAAAACAACAATAGTATATCACAATATAACAATATGAAGTAATATAAAGTCATTGCCATTAATAAAAGTGTAAATAATATTAAACAAAAGATTGTTTATACAAAGAGTCATCAAAGCCCATAGCCACACGATTGGCTCACTGGGCACCCACTCTTACAATCTCCCACTTGCCCTATAGCCAACTAGTCATACTACGTAGACCCATTGCTTCGCGATGTTTGTCAAACAATGGTCCTGGCAAAGGCTTAGTAAGCGGATCAGCGATATTGTCTGCAGAGGCCACTCGTTCGACAATGATGTCTCCTCTTTCCACAATCTCCCGGATTATGTGGTATTTCCTCAGTACGTGTTTGGATCTTTGATGAGACCTTGGTTCCTTTGCTTGAGCAACGGCACCCGTGTTGTCACAGTACACCGGGACTGGACCAACAAATTCAGGAATAACGCCCAACTCTTGGACGAACTTCCTCATCCAAACGGCCTCTTTAGCAGCAGCTGATGCTGCAATGTATTCAGCCTCAGTGGTGGAATCCGCTGTGGTGTCCTGCTTGGAACTCTTCCAAGAGACAGCACCGCCATTGAGCATGAACACAAATCCAGAGGTTGACTTCGAGTCATCCACATCACTTTGGAAGCTAGAGTCGGTATAGCCTTCCAATTTGAGATCTCGTCCTCCATACACCATGAACATATTCTTAGTCCTTCGCAAGTACTTAAGAATGTCCTTCACGGCTTTCCAATGCATTTGACCAGGATTAGACTGATATCTGCTCGTGACACTCAGAGCAAATGCTACATCCGGTCTGGTAGATATCATCCCATACATGACACTACCTATAGCTGACGCATATGGTACATGTGTCATATTCTCTATCTCTTCATCAGTCTTGGGACACATAGACTTGGATAGAGAAACTCCATGACACATGGGTAGATGTCCTCTCTTGGACCCATCCATTGAAAACCGTTTCAATATGGTATCGATGTAGGTTGATTGAGTGAGTCCTATCATTCTCTTAGATCTATCTCTATAGATCTGTATCCCAAGAATGTAGGATGCCTCACCCAAATCCTTCATCGAGAATCTACCTGATAACCATATCTTTGTTGACTGCAACATCCCTACGTCATTCCCAATGAGTAGGATGTCATCAACATAAAGTACTAAGAATGTCACCGCATCCTTAACTACTTTCTTGTACACGCATGGTTCCTCCGGGTTCTTGATGAAACCAAAATCTTTTATTGTTTCATCAAATTTCTGGTTCCAACTTCTTGATGCTTGTTTTAGACCATAAATTGATCTCTGAAGCTTGCATACCTTATGCTCGCTTCCCATGGATGTGAACCCTTCAGGCTGCTTCATATAGATTTCCTCCTTAATGTCTCCATTAAGAAAAGCAGTCTTCACATCCATTTGCCATATCTCATAGTCATACCATGCAGCTATGGCAATTAGGATTCTTATGGACTTGAACATTGCAACTGGTGAAAAGGTTTCATCATAGTCAACTCCTTGCCTTTGAGTATAACCTTTAGCCACCAATCGCGCCTTGTAGGTCAATACCTTACCATCAGGCCCAAGCTTTCTCTTGTAGATCCATTTACACCCTATTGGAACAATTCCGTCGGGAGGATCTACCAAAGACCAGACTTGGTTTGTATGCATCGAATCCAATTCTGACTGCATAGCTTCAAGCCATAAATTCGAATCCGCATCAGAAATTGCTTCCTTGAAGTTTCTTGGATCACATCCAATGTCGGGTTCATCTTGATCCCCTTCAAGAAGAAGACCATATCGAATGGGAGGTCTAGAAGTCCTCTCGGATCTTCTAGGTGCAGGTGTGTCCAGCAATGGTTCCTGAGGTGTAGGATCGTTATTTTGTATTTCGGGCTCTTCTCGAACTTCTTCGAGTTCCATCATCTCGCCTTTCTTATCCAATAAGAACTCTTTCTCCAAGAAGGTGGCATTCCTAGAAACAAACACCTTTGTTTCAGCAGGATAATAGAAATAATATCCGATTGAGTTCTTTGGATACCCCACAAAATAACATAAGCTGGATCGACTATCCAACTTGTCTCCCACTGTCTGCTTCACGTAAGCAAGACATCCCCAAATCCTCAAGTACGAATACTTAGGAGCTTTGCCATTCCATAACTCGTATGGTGTCTTGTCCACTGCTTTAGTGTGGACGTTGTTCAACAATAAAACCGCCGTTTCAAGCGCATAGCCCCAAAACGAAGGTGGAAGCTCAGTGAAGCTCATCATGGATCGAACCATGTCCAACAAGGTTCGATTACGACGCTCCGATACACCATTAAGCTGTGGTGTCATAGGAGGAGTCCACTGAGAGAGAATCCCATTCTCTTTTAGATAGTCCAAAAACTCGGTACTTAAGTATTCTCCACCTCGATCCGATCGAAGTGCTTTAATACTTTTACCTAGCTTGTTTTCTACTTCAGCCTTGAATTCTTTGAACTTTTCAAATGCTTCAGACTTATATTTCATTAAATATAAATACCCATACCTTGAATAATCATCAGTAAAGGTAATGAAGTAGGTGTGGCCATGTTGAGTCCCTACTCTAAATGGACCACAAACATCTGTATGGATCAAATCCAACAGATTCTGACTACGCTCAGGTTTCCCCTTAAAAGGAGATTTAGTCATTTTTTCTTTTAGGCAGGATTCACAAGTAGGTAGAGAGTTAATATCAGACACATCAAACATGCCCTCTCCCACTAGCTTGTTCATCCTCCTTGAGGAAATATGACCTAGCCTAGCATGCCAAAGGTTCGCCGGGTTTTGACTATCGATTTTCCTTTTGTTTGTTGTCGCCGGTTTATCAATATAATTTATTGGAACGTCTTTTAGTTTTAAGTTGTATAGATCGTTTTCAAGTTGTCCATTTCCAATTAAACATTCATTCTTGTAAATATTGCAAATCCCATTCACAAAATTGCAAGAATAACCATCTCTATCAAGCATAGAAATAGAAATAATGTTTTTAATTAAATCTGGCACAAATAAAACATCTCTTAACAATAATTTAAAACCGTTCTGCAAAGTCAAACAAACATCTCCAATGGCCGTAGCTTCAACTCTGGAACCATTCCCGAGCCTCAGCTGGGTCTCACCCATTCTAAGCCTGCGACTTCTTGTCATCACCTGCAAATCATTGCAAATGTGAGATCCACATCCGGTATCCAATACCCAAGAAGTTGTATTAAGTGACATGTTTATTTCAATATAGAACATACCCTTTGCAGTTCCCAACTGCTCAAGATATTCCTTGCAGTTGCGCTTCCAATGACCCGGCTTCTTGCAGTAATGGCAAACATCCTTGGATTTTCCATTGTTTGAAGCCTTTGTCTTTTGCTTCTTCTCGGGCTCGACTTTCTTGGGTGGGGCAGAACGTTTCTTGCCCTTCATACTTGGCCCCTTCTTAGCAGAAGATGAGGAGCCCACCAAGAAAGCTGGCTTATCCTTCTTAAGTGTGGATTCATATGTAACGAGCATATTGACCATCTCTTCAAGGGTGGCCTCTATCTTGTTCATATTAAAATTTATCACAAATCCATCAAATGAAGAAGGAAGAGACAGAAGCAATAAATCCACATTGAGTTCATGTTCCAACACCAAATCTAGGGTCGCCAACTTCTGTATGAGCCAAATCACTCGTACCCCATGATCACGGACCGAAGTCCCTTCACGCATGCGACACGTCATTAGCTCCTTAACAGTAGCGAACCTTTCAGCCCTCGATTGAGCCCCAAAAAGTTCCTTGAGTTGAGCGTGAATGTCAGCAGCATTCACGGTGTCCTCAAATCGCCTCTGGAGTTCATCAGACATCGAGGCTTGCATATAGCATTTGGTCTTGATGTCATGGTCACACCATGCATCAAGTTTGGCCAATTCCTCCGGACTTATGTCAGCTGGTGCTTCCTTCGGAGGTGCTTTCTCTAACACGTAGAGCATTTTCTCCGAAGTTAAGACAATCTTCAACTTCCGGAACCATTCCGTATAGTTGGCGCCAGTCAACTTGTTTTGTTCGAGGATCGAGAATAATGGATTTCGCGAATTCATTGTATGAAATACTGAAAAGAAAACAGACATATATCAATGATTGTTTAACAATTTACTAAGACATAAAATAGGCGAATTTAATTTTATGAATCTCACTCCCACTATTTTAACGATTTCACCACCCTCTAGTGAAAACGGGAAACTTTTTCCTTAGTGAGAACATGGAGTCCAATTGACAAACTTATGGTCCCGAATAATATCAGCCAACCATAATTCTCAAAAGGTAGAGCCCAATTGCTTCCTAAGCAACCCCCATGTATTTACCTCATGTCCAATAAGGGCCCAATAATATGACGCCGTTTAAAGTGACATGTCAAGATGACCCATCAATATTAAGTTGTGATGGACGGTCGCCATGTGGATCCCCCAATAATATGAGCCGATCCCATGGGAGTTCCACCCAACTTACAACATTTGTCGATCCAATGTACAGCTTTCCGACGGACGGGCCCCCCCAATAATATGAGCCGGACCGTATCCGCGGGTAGCATCACATACATTGACCGTTGATGGAAGGTAGGAACATTTAAACAAATTTAAATTTCCTTTATTTATCTTGATATCAATTTTAAATCATATTTAAAATGAGGGATTTTTAATTATAAAATTATTTGTCTCATCATATTCAATTTATTGCATGCTTGCCGGATTCACGCAATTATGTCTAAACATGCATACAATCATAATATCAAATATTATATAGGATGATCGATTCCATTTCTAATTGACCCGTGGTTGCCAATCACGGGTCTTAGTCCAATCCTAGGTAATATGCAGTATGCAATGCAATCCTATTACATGTGCTTCCAATTTACATTTCTTCAGTCTTTATTGTCTGCTGGGCCCACGTCTTCAAATCTTGATCTCCCACTAAATCTAATGTATTTACAATAAATAACAATGACAAGTAGGGATACATTTTTAGGGGTGGGAACGGGCTATAAACCAAGCCCACTTTTATTACATATGACATTCATATCGGGCCATAAACCAGGCCCATTAATAAAACCAACAACAATAAAAACAAAATGTAAATTCCTAACATACACCTACAAAATTGGTCATGGCAATCGATCATCCTTATCCAATAACATTTAATTCAAAATTAATTTATTGGATAACATGCAGTGGCAATTCAAATTTAAACAAGATAAAATCATATTTTATATATAAAATCTCATTTCACATATGAAATCATATTTTATCTCTATATCAAATAAAATCATATTTTATCTATAAAATCCAATTTTACAAATAAAATCATATTTTACTCAATATATCATAAGATCATATCTTATCATCAATTGTACCAAAATAATTGATTTCAAAATTCAATTTACGGATAAAATATTAAAATTTTCCAAAAATTCAAATTTATCCAAAATCAATTTTAAAATTTACAGACTCGAACAATTCGATCCGAAATCTCGCGAACCAATCAAAAACAATTTTTGACCGGACCAAAAATAAAATTTTAACATATTAAAATTAATTTTTAATAAAAATATAATTTTTCCCGCGGGCCACCTGGGACACTCCCGGGCCGGCCCGCACCCGAGGCGCGGGCCGAGGGCAGCGACTCTCGCTGCCCTGGCGGCGCCTGGCGCCGCCGCTGGGCGGCGCCGTGCGTCGCCCTGGGCGGCGCTGTGCGCCGCCCTGGGCAGCGCCCAGCGCTGCGCTGGGCGGCGCCGTGCGCCGCCCTGGGCGGCGACGGTCGCCGTCCTGGGCGGCGCCTTGCGCCCCCTTTGGGCGGCGCCGTGCGCCGCCCGGGGCAGCAACAATTGCTGCCCCACCGGGCAGCGATCCAATCGCTGCCCGGGTTTTGCCCCGAAAAATTTTATTTTTATTTAAAAATATTTATTTTGTTTTCCAAAAACCGAGATTCAAAAATTTTGTACAATTGATTAATTTAATCGTTTGATCTGAGCAACCTGGCTCTGATACCACTGTTGGAAAACTGGCGGTCAGATCAATCACGATTGATACCCGGTGCAGCGGAAGTTTAAAAATTTTTATCATGGAACAATTCCATGGTGTGGGTATCAACCATTCAACGATTAAATTATTGTGTGTGTAAAATTCAAATAACAATTAATTAAATTTTACCTTCAATCTCGAATCGAGATTAATGGACACCACACAGATTTCTCTGCGCTTCTTGTATCTCCCAGGAACTGATGAACTCCTTCAATCAGGTCCACGAATGGGGTTTAAATCCCTCTGATAGATTGCACTAGAAAATCTATCAGAAGTTTTTCTGCGAAGAGATTAAACGAATCTGATTCGTTATTCCTGACTGCAATTCAAAAATCACAGACCGGAATTTTCTCTGACAGAGTGAAGGGGGGCGGCCGAAAACTTGAGAGGAGGCTAGGGTTTATTTTCGAAAATCCTGTCTCTCAATAATGACCTGTTGTGTCTAATTTCTGTACTGCAATAACTTATTTATAATGCAGGCCACTAACACCTTAGGGCCCATTAATCATAAGTTAGGGCCCGACAAGCAAAGCCCGCACGTTCAGAAATTAATATAAAATTCATCGTGACTCCGATTGATGAACCAATTTCACCAATGTGCACAGAAACCATTTCTGCACATTTTAAAGTCAAAATAAATTTTCCTGAATCCGAATTCAGTGGTTTCCAAAAATGTCCATCCCTATGTCATTTTAGGAAATCCTACTCCCTTACTCTTATTTAAGAAGTCCAACTTCTTTGTTAATTAAATTTAACTCTTTAAATTTAACTATCTCAACGGGGATTAAAACTCCATTACACTGTGTGACCCTCAATGGTTCAGGGATACAGCTAGCCGTGGGCTCACAACTCCTTGTGACTCGGAACAACACTTTCCGACTTGCCCAACGAATCATGGTAAAGCGCCTAGCAACATCGCCCCATGATTCCCTAGGTATCACTGATAGTGCCTACAAGAACCAGTAGATTTTGGTTAGCGTACAGTACGGTCCCTTCATCCAAATATCCCGATCGAATCAACAACCATTGGTATATCGAGAGTCGCTCAAGATTCGATAACTATGCAATACATCTTGAAGATCAAATTAGTGACATCGCATGTGCTACTAAGAAACCATTTCTTAAATCACATCAAGTACTCTGGCCAGAGATTTGTCACACTAATATCTCCTCAGATCGCATAGGATATCCACACTCGCAAGTATGTGGTGAATCCTTGACAACAATGCATCGACTCCTATATGTGTTGTAACTGTACCCAATCTCGACACCTGATGACCCCCTCAGAGTCGGTAAACGAGTCAAAGCACAGTACTAGCATATAGAGTCTCCATGATGTTTCAAGTCGTAAGGACTAATGGTGTACAACCAAAACTGCGGACTTCATCCACTCGATAAGTGATAACCACTTGGAAAGTCCGGATAGGGTAGTTCGATTATTCATCCTATGAATATCCATTTGCATGCTTCGAACATCTCCATGTTCCCTACCAATGAAACGTGGTACTCCGCATCGCAAATGCTAGTCTCAAACTCGAGCGATCCTTATCCTTATTATCGGACGGCTCAATCGACTAGGAACGGTTTTAGAATATACAGTGACTATAAGATGTATTTAATGATAGACATCCCCATGTTCTACCACATCTTACATACACTATGGTATATTCAAGGTCTTTATCAAAACAACAATAGTATATCACAATATAACAATATGAAGTAATATAAAGTCATTGCCATTAATAAAAGTGTAAATAATATTAAACAAAAGATTGTTTATACAAAGAATCATCAAAGCCCATAGCCACACGGTTGGCTCACTGGGCACCCACTCTTACAAATGAAACGTGGTACTCTGCATCGCAAATGCTAGTCTCAAACTCGAGCGATCCTTATCCTTATTATCGGACGGCTCAATCGACTAGGAACAGTTTAGAATATACAGTGACTATAAGATGTGTTTCATGATAGACATCCCCATGTTCTACCACATCTTACATACACTATAGTATATTCAAGGTCTTTATCAAAACAACAATAGTATATCACAATATAACAATATGAAGAAAGATAAAGTCATTGCCATTAATAAAAGTGTAAATTATATTAAACAAAAGATTGTTTATACAAAGATTCATCAAAGCCCTTAGCCACAAGTTGGCTCATCGGGCACCCACTCTTTTAGTTTTGATCCACTAGAACTTGAAGAGCTATTACCTGAATGCTTGAATTGCTTTTCTTTTCCTTTGAATAAACTTTTCTTACCGCTGCTACTACTTTCTCCTTTGAATCTCGGTGGTGGTGGTGGTGGAATTTGTGGTTGTTCTTGGGAATGTATAACTGTCAATGGCACAAACGGTGCTCCTCGTTGTCTCATCAAACCAGCTCCAACCCCTTTTGCTCGGTTCAGTGCATCTGCAAAGTTATTGGGTCTAACCGCATTTACCAAAGTAAAAACATCCGGATTCAATCCATTAATAAATTGATCTGCTTGAGCCTCATCATTTTCAACGATATGCGGAGCAAACTTTAGTAGATTAGTAAATTTAGCCACATACTCTTCGATATTCAATTGTCTATGCTGCAAACTAGCGAATTCTGCTCCCTTGTCCTTTCTATAAGAAATTGGAAATAACCGTTGATAAAATGCAGTTTTAAACACAGACCAGGTAACAATCGTACCATGATTCTCCAATGCCTTCTTTGTTACAATCCACCAACTTTTTGACACTTCATGCAGTTGATGAATAACAAGTCGAATTCTACAGTCATCAGAATAATCCAGAGAATCGAAAAGCTAATCAATATCCTCTAGCCAGCTTTCACATTCCAAGGAATTCTCAGTTTCTTTCAAAGTCGGCGGTTTAAATGATTGGAATATATTCAACAGTGTTTCCATTGGATTTGCAGTAACATCCATCGGATCAGAAGATGTACTACCCTGAGCATTCGGAGGTTCTGCCACTGTCTGTGGTACTGTTGCTAGTTCTACCGGAGGACTAACAACTATTCGTCTAGTGACTGGTGCTTGTCGAGGAGGCATATCTGATATTCAAACATATTAGTGCACAATTTCATAAATATTTTATAAGCAACAATCATATTTCAGTCCTCCTCTGATCAGCATAATCATGCCTTCTCAAGAGATTGAGTTTTGATTCAAGAACCAATTCTGATTCATTTTCAGTCAATACATACTTCCACTCAACTCAGATATTCAGGTAAGCATGTAATTCTCAAAGCTGTAAATCATATTATCTTAAAAGATAATCATGTAATCAAATAGAGAAATCAGTTGCATGCGAGATAAATAAATCAAATAGACTCGATCTACCCCGCTCACTCATTTCTAACTTGGTCCAAGAGCAAACTTCGCTATGATACCACCTGTTGTAGGGGACCTTGGGTGCTAATCTTTCTTCTTAATGGGCAATCGATATTAATTACAAACCAAGAAATGAATAAGCAAGAAAAAAAATTTAATATGGGCGCGGGTGCGCCCTAGGCCGGTGCCCCCGCGCCCAACCTGGCAGAACTTTTATTCTGCTAGGGCGCGGGGGCGCCGCCCAACCTGGCAGAATTTTTTGTTCTGCCAGGGCGCGGGTGCGCTCGGATTGACAGAAAAATTCCAAACTCGATCATATTTGCTGTCAAGGAAGATTTGATGATGTAAAACTCCTACATCCAACTCAAAATACATACAAATAGAAGTAACACCAACAAAACTCAATCTAAACATGCATTTCAACATCTTTATTCAATCTAATTCATCACAAGTAGCTACAACATGTTAAGTACTCAAAATTACTACATAAACAAGTTGAATCTCTTGAGTTCCAACACCAAGTTCATTACATGTTTAAGACAGCAAACTCTATTCATAACCCAAAGTCTCCACTGCTAATCTCTCTCTCAAGTTACCCATGTTGTCGCTGACTAGATCCAGTCCCATCTATTTCCATGCACACATACAAAACAAGACAACAGCCGGAAACATCCGGTGAGAATATAATTCTCAGTATAATCAACATATACATGCGTTAAAGTAACATCATCTCTACTCTAAACATATCGACTCAAGAATAGAGTAATATAACGCATATATATAAATATCAAGAATTGATTCGTATCGAATCTATGCCATCAATATTCGTATCCGATATTGACATGGATATGCATTTATCGTAGTCGCATCCGAATAGAAAATAAGGTCGTATCAGACCTTGGAAATAGAATCAATTCATTTATCATATCATATAAAAATCAAAGATCCACTACCTAAAATGGATCAACAACAACAATTCTAAATCAAGAACAATAATCAACAAGTATGTGATTTGCGGGACAACTCAAGAATCATCATTCTCGTGTATCAAATCCCTGACTCTCGATGTCATCTCATACCTTTCGTTCTCGTGAAATATAGATGCTTCAAATCTGAAAATCTACAACAAGAAGAACTCATATAAAAAATCTGCTCAAACATCAACATTCAATCTTCAAGAAAATGCTTCCAAACCTTGAGCTATTCTATCCCGGTTCAAATGTTGATTTCTCGAGTCGATCACTTCAATACAAGGCTGAAAATGAAGTGTTTATAACATTGAATATCAGCTTCCAAATCTCATACACTACACGGCCCATTCAACAAGTCAAAAGTGTATAAGTTCTGAAATCGACAGCATAACGACTAAACATCGGCAACCGAAACAATAACCAATTAAATATATCAATCCTCAACAATACATATTCACTTTCCCAGCAAAATATACACAATCAAACAAGAAGTCAGAAATGGAAGGGTTTTGAATAAAGCTTCTAAATTCATATAAAATCCGAACGACAATCTATTTCCGATCCGACTTCAAATATGCAATCGGTGCTAGCTCATATACATGTATAACCAAGAATAATAAAATTCCATCATTCACTTAGAAATCAAATATGAGAGAACTCAATAAAATATATTTCCAAAACGTAGCTCTCAAAGCGGTGATCACAGATATATATTCAACTCAGAATTCTGACGGCCGGATCGCAAGAAATCGAAGTTCCAAAATCTAGAAAATGGCGTTTTTTAAGGTTATGATTTATTCTTATCTCAATCTGATATGTCACGTTTGAGTGATGATAAACAATGTTTGAATTGATATATAACATCATATTTACAGTTTAGTCCCTGAACTTTGGCATATTTGCGATTCAGTCCCCGAACAAGCGTTTAATTCAAATTCAATCCTAATTAATTTTAGAATATTATAATTTAATTTTAAACTCTAAATATTCCCAAATTAAATATTTTTAGATTAAAATTAAATAATTTCCGAGCCTTACAGTAGTTCACTCACGTCCGTGTTTCTGTGTTTCTTGGACACCCCATTTGACGGGGCAGTTGCAGGTAGTTCACCCAGAGGTTTGGGGATTAGGCAGTGACCAAGGCAAGATTGCAGGGTTAGCCGCTAGGTTGTATTTCATTTGTATTAAGTTAATTCGATTGGGTTGTATATTTGGATTTATTTACCGATTGTATTTTTCCGGTTCATGACTTTTTTTTAATTCCGCATTTACTCTGATTATGTTACCGGCCATCTCCTGTGGCCCAGAAAACTTGAAAGGCGTATCTGGCACTCACAATGATGCCTTGGTCATCAAGGCCATGGTGGCCAATTACAATGTGGCTCGGATATTCGTAGATTCGGGAAGTTCAGTTAACGTACTTTTTCAAGAAACAATGGATCAGATGGATTTTGAAAAGTACAAAATAAAGTCGGTAGTAACATCTTTGTTCGGATTCACTGGACATGTGATCCTTCCCGTAGGTATGGGTTGGTGTTTTGTAGTCGGGTATCGGATACCGGTTACCCCACCCAACCCGATCGTGTCAGTTGATTTTTTAAAATATCGGGTTTGGATAAAAACTCGAACCCGGCTTTGTGTTTTCGGGTTTGTGTCGGGTACCAGTTTCATTACCCGATCGGGTTCGGGTACCCGACATATTCTCTACCCAAGGAAGTAAAGTACGCCTACACACATGTATACTTGGTCCATAACATATATGTTAAATACTTGGCCCATTTATAAACCCTAAACCCACTAGCAGTAAAGTACGCCTACACACATGTATACTTGGTCCATAACATATATGTTAAATACTTGGCCCATTTATAAACCCTAAACCCACTAGCAGGAAGCCATAGTCACTCTGTAATGACCCACTGTATCAAGACGTGTCTTTTCAGCGTGCTTATGTCCTCACTCACACGCACCCTGAAAAACTTCACAGGGGGTCACCCATCCTATAATTGCCCCAAGTTAAGCACGCTTAACTTTGGAATTCTTATGTGATGAGCTTCCGAAAAGAAGATGCACCTTCTTGATATGAATAGTACATATGAAATCTTTTAAACCCTCCTCAACCATGTAGTCCCATACCTACACAGTCTCAGAATCCCTCTCATTCTAGCACGGGATCGGTTCATTCATGTCTCCCTCCGCCTAGAAGCCTACCAGGAGCCGCTCATTATCAGTGCAACCTCTTGGCACCGGCGATCACTCCCTGCCTCTTCAGCCCCGGGCGTCACACACTCACCTAATTAGCTCAATACATAATACTTGTTGGCACAAATCTCTCCACCTTCGACCATCGACATTGACACAAAGCCATTAAACAACCACTAAAATTCTCTCCAAGGTACATGTGCGAAGGCGTGAAGCATCGGCGCAAACCTCCGATCCACCTTCGAGTTTCAACCACGCAGGATTCAATTCTGAGTTGGGATTTTCGGCTATTTTTTGTTGGAAATTAGTATGATATCAACTAATTATGAAGGGTCTCCTTTTATTTTTGTATTGGGTATATAATTGCTTTAATTTGCTGGTTTTGACATTTTGGCAATGAAATTATTATTTTTTTTGTTCTTGCATATACTGTGGAGATCTGGAGATCGGAAAATACTCTTCCTCAATGTTTTGGAATTCTTTTGGCAAATATGATTGATTTTCTGGGTACCCGCGGGTAGATACCCGAAATATTCGGGTATTCGACTATCGGGTACCCGAATTATCGGGTCGGTTTTGGGTACTTAAAATGACAACCCGACTAGTCGGGTACCCGATCAGAAAAACCTGAACCCAACATTACCCAACCCGACGCCCATCCCTTCTCGTAGGTCTGATAAATTTGCTAGCTAATTTGGGCAAAGTGCACATGCGGAAAACAAGAATCGTAAGTTTTATCATTGTAGACGTACCCTCAGCATACAATGTCATACTATGTAGACCAACCATGACCAATTTCATGGTCGTGACCTTTGCCCTTCACCAGAAAATAATATTCCCATTAGGAGGCGAGGTCGGCGAAGTACAAGGAGATCAAAAGACTTCTTGCAAATGCTATGTAGAGAAAGTCCGAATAGAATAGAAAGCAGTCAAGGTTGATCATCACAACCGACCCGGGACCCATGGTCAAGAGCAGATGAACATTGTGGAAGAAAATATCCCAATCACCAGTCTAGAGCTGTCAAAATAGGTCGGCGGGATGGGCCAACCCGCAACCCATCAAAACCCGCCATTTGATGGGTCAGTGCGGGATGGGATGGCCACCATTTAGGTGGATTGGAAAATTATCAATCCAACCCATCTATTTGGCAGTGCAGGACGGGCCGACCTGCCTATTTTTAGTTATATTTGGCGGGTTGGGGCGGGTTGGCCTGCAACCCACCACTTGGAAGGGCGGGGCGGGGCGGCATACCATTTAGGCAAGTTGAAAATTTGTCAACCAACCCGCCTATATAGCAGGACGGGGCGGGCCAACCCACTTTGACAGCTCTAGTCACCACAAAGGTGGAAAGCGAGGAAATCCTAATCTCTCCCCAAACACGGTCCGTGAAAGTGGCTCGGACACTGGAAATGTCTCTCAAAGAACAACCAGTAAAATGTCTGTTAGAGAATAAATATGTCTTCGCACGGGCCGTGACGGACCTCTTTAGAGTGCGGAAGGAGGTAATGGAGCACAAACTGAACGTGATAAGAGAGTATCACCCCGTCGTTCAGAAAAAGCTACACTTCGGACCAGAAAAGGATGCGGTAATCCGAGAAAAAATGGAAGAGCTGCTGAGGGCTGGACATATTCAGGAAATTCATTTCCCAACCTTGTTGTCAAATTTAGTTTGGTACCCCAAGTCCTCGAGAAAATGGCGTATGTGTGTATAGTTATGAGATTTGAACAAAGAGCGTCCCAAAGACTGTTACCCCCTACCCCGAATTTATCAGCTCGTTGACTCCACCATCGGGCATGAACTATTATACTTATTAGACGCATATGAGGGATATCATCAAATTCCCTTGGCTAAAGAATACCAGGATAAGGTAAGTTTTGTCACCTTCACGGGGACCTACTGCTATAAATAATTGTGCCACCTACCAAAGACTAATGGACAAGGTATTCAAAGAACAGATAAGGAAGAACATTGAAGTATATGTGGATGACATCTTGGTCAAGACCTGAATTGTCTACCAATTCATAAAAAACTTGAACCAGACGTTCCAAACCCTACAAAACTACCGGTTGAAGTTAAATCCAAACAACTGTACCTTCGGGGTACAAACTAGAAAATTCCTAGGCTACATGGTTACAAAAAGAGGAATTGAAGCTAACCCAAAAAAATTCCAGGCCATCATCTCCATGGGATCTCTTAGGAATGTTCAGGAAGTGAAAAGAATTTACGAAAGAATTGCCGCATTGGCATGGTTCATAGCCAGATCAGTTGATAGAAGTTTTCCTTTTTTCAAAGCACTTCGAAAAACAAAAAAATTTTGAGTGGTATGAACAGAGCGAGCAAGCTTTCCAAGAGCTGAAAGCATACCTAAAGGAACTTCCAGTGCTAAACAAGCCAATCCAGGGGGAAGAGCTTTTCGTCTACCTATCTCTCACCCCCCCGAGCTACCAGCTCTGTTCTGGTCAAGAAAGAAGGAATGAACCACCAGCCCGTCTACTTTGTTTGCCATGCCTTAAAAGGGGCGGAGCTTAAATACACGAATAAAGAGAAATTGGCCTTAGCCCTGGTCATCACGACTAGGAAATTGAGGCCCTACTTTTTATCACATCTCATCACTGTTCTGACTAACAGTGCTTTGGGAAAAATTGCTGGCAACCTGGACACATCGGGGAGACATATTAAATGGATCACTGAACTAAGCGATTACGACATAAATTTTAATCTCTGATTTCTTGGCAGACACCGTCCAATTGGAACAGGAAGAACAATGGAAAACCTTTGTGGATGGGTCATCTTTCTAGACAGAAAGTGGGGTCAGTATTGTGATAATCTTGCCTTGGGTGAGGAGACCAAAATCACAATTAGGCTGGATTTTCGAGCATCAAACAATGAGGCCAAATATGAGGCCCTCTTTCTCGGACTCAAGGATACCCGAAACCTGGGAGTCTACCGAGCCGTCCTCTATTCAGACTCCCAGCTAGCCATAAAACAGAGAAATGGAAAATTTGATATCCAGAACGAGAAGATGATAAAGTATGCTCAGCTCGGGCACTTGAAAAAGCTAAAGACGAATTCGCAGAGCTCACTATGGGGCTAATCTCGCGCACGGACAATGAAAAGGCAGACCACCTAGCCCGCTTGGCCAGTCAATAGGGGGCCCTCCCGAGCCCAGATTGAGGGGATGGGAACTTGTTTCCCAACTATACCATCTGGACGACATCATAGCAGAAGTACTAGAAGGATACTAGAGATACGATATACATAAGTATCTGACCAAGCAAGAACTCCCGAGCGATAACTAGAAGGCCCGGGAAATGAAGAGAAGAGCCCTGCTCTTTTTAATGGTTTATCTGATTCTCTTCAAGAGATCTTATTCCTGGCCCCTCCTGAAATTCTTGGGAGCAGACAAAAAAAATTATGTCTTGCGGGAAATTCACGAAGGGTGTTGCGGAAATCGCTTAGGAAGTATAGCAGCCCGAAAGGCCATCCTAGCCGGATTTTTCTGGCCTACCATGCAAAAAAACGCATCCATCCTATTTAAATCATGCTATAACTGTCAAAGGCATGCAAAACTAAAATGGAGACTTGTGGAATTCATGAGAGCAGTAGTGGCAACTTGTCCTTTCGATCAATGGGGGATGGACATCGTGGGACCATTCCTTATCAGCACGGGACAGAGAAAGTTTTGTTAGTAGCGGTAATCTATTTTTCTAAATGGGTGGAGGCTGAGCCCTTATGCAGAATCACGGAGAATGAAGTACTGAATTTCCTATGGAGAAACATAGTATGTTAGTTTGGGATACCTCTTCGACTCATATCGTACAATGGAAGGTAATTTTGTAGCTCCAAAGTCCGAGCTTGGTGTGAAGAGATGAAGATTGAATAGGTCTTCACATCTGTCGCCTACCCTAGAGGGAATGGGCAGGTCGAAGTTACTAACAGATCAATTGTCCAAGCACTCAAAGCACGACTGGACACAGTCCCGGGGAAATAGGTGGATGAGCTCTGTAGTGACCCATCCCAGAATCACTAGGAAATCAAATCTTAAGCATGAAATATAACTTAATAAACGATAATCAAACAAACAAACGGAAACTTAAATAATACAACTAAAACTACCGGCAAGAATACAACCGGTCCCAAAACAATTACTAATAAATGTTATAAAACCCAATCGAAGATAATGCTAAACTCCAAAAAAAATAACTGTATAGTACAATCCACCCTACTGAAGCTCACCGACTTCTACCATCTGGTCCATTTAACCTAAGTCCTAACACGTAGAACATTAGAATGGGGTGTCCAGAACAAAAACTGAGGATGTGAGCTAAAAATGCTCAGTACAAAATTTTTAATATACACATGATATGAATGTTAACTGCAAGACGAAAGAAAATCTTGCTCAACAAATGACGCCATGGTATGTAGCACATTGGGTCGTCGCATCAAGAGGTACTCCCATAACATATAAAATAGGTGGCATACCCATACCCAATCCATGGAATCCATTCACCAAAAACGTACCTTCGGGGATTGATCAACCCCTCTACTGGTAATATCAAGGTATAGGCTCAACGTGATAATGCATGTAGCATAATAATCGTGATATAATAAATGCACATAAGTAATGCCATATAAATCATGCAAACATAGAGATGCAGACTCAACCAGGGTATCTCGGATAGTACGTTCGTACCAAAGAATAAGCAACCTATAGATAACGGCACTCTAGTCCAAGCCTATAAGCAGACAATCACCACATCACTAAACATCTACTAAAATTCTCAACTATAATAATAGCTACTTGCCGAAGCTAAACAGAGTCTAGCGGTATACCTGCATAGGTAGTCAGCATGTTGATGGCGATGACATCAAAAACTTAGGCACAACTGCGATACGATCCCCATAACAACTCGTTATCGACTGACCTCCGAAATAATGCCAAGAATCCACTACAATAGGGTTGTAAATGAGAAGAAAGCTGAAGAAACGAGTGAGGGAAATGGATGCCCCGAGCCCCTATTTATATACCACTATTGGAACGTCTGATCTTATGTTCGGAACTTCCGAACACACTTTAGAACTACCGATCGTCCTTCCGAACACCCTCTATCAAACGTGTGTCTTTGATTGAACAACACACTGCTGTCGACACAATTCGGATCTACCAAAATCTAGTTCGGAGCTTTTGGACTCTCTCAAGTCCAATCACCCAATCAAAACCCATACCCTGTCTATCTGTCACAAGATCGGAGCTTTCGATCTCCAGTTCGGTGCTTCCGATCTCCAGTTCAGTGCTTCCAAATTTCTCGGTACTTCTGATCAACAACACTGGCTTCTGAACTGGTTCGGTGCTTTCGAACTGCTCTTCAGAACTTTCGAGCTGTCCCAACACATGAAACCTTCGAAATCATTTCCGATCGTTCTGAATCCAATTAACTCCTTAACCTCAAATGAGAATCCCTTAATCATTTTTAGACAGTATATTTGCTTAATTAGGAGTTGGGCTACTACATTCTCCCCAACTTAAGAGATTTTGTCCTCGAAATTCAAACTAGGATAATCAGAACAATAGTTACTAAAAAAACATTATTAAATACTGCAGTTACAATACAACTACTGCTCAGAAAACAAAATACAATCAAAACAACTCTGGATGCTCGGAACACATATGATTTTCCAACTCCCAAGTCGCTTCCTCAGTGCCTCGTCGCTGCCACTAAACCATAACTAGAAGAATACGTTTATTCCGAAGTACCTTGTCCTTCTTGTCAAGGATTCTAAGTGGTCTCTCCACGTACGAAAAATCGTGCTCAAGCTTGACCTCTGTCGGATGCAGAATGTGCGACTCATCTACAATATACTGACGGAGTAACAATAAGTAAAACACATTGTGAATGCTGAAGAGATACGGTGGTAACGCCAAATCCATGGGTCAGAGCCCTGGTTTATTTCTTGATACTCAGGTGGTTGGTTCGAATGCCAATGGTAGTTGAAATCTGCCATATCATTTAACAAGTGCATAGCACTATCGTAATCTCTGTGAAACAAGTTACTGCCAGTTGACAAAACTACATAATCTACCCAACTTCTTGTTGTCGCATCCAAACCACCATAAAAAATCTGAACTAGAGTGTAGTTTGAAAAATCATGGCATCGAAATCTTTTCGCCAAATCATTGAATCTCCCCCAAGCAGCATAAAAAGGCTCCGAGCATTGTTGGCCAAACCATGTGAACACCTATCGATGATCCATCTCCAAGTACCTCACAAGTAAGAAAAATTAAAATTAAAATTAAGAATTAAACAATGCAAGAAATAAAAATGTCTAGTCTCAAGCAAATAATATATCCTAATATTAACTAAAAAGTCCCCGGCAACGGCACCAAAAATTTGACCGCCTAAATAGGTGTGATAAAAATATACTGGCAAATACATAAAGAACATAACACAAATGCAATGAACAAATAACTAAACACAATCAAGATGACTAATAAAACAACATAACTTGAAAAACTAAAAACTCCCTGGTTTATGCGTTGTCATCCTCGTCAGGCTCGTCCTCATCATCTTCTTGAGGAGGAAATTGAAAGGCAAGCGGTGGTGCTGCAAAATTGAATGGGAAAGGGGGTGGTTACTCCGGTGGTGGTGGATATACTGAAGTATCCAAACCCAGATGTGTAGTCATTCCTTGGATCATTACGTCCATAGCCTGAAAGTGAGCTATTGACGATGTCATGTATGCCTGTTGGTGGTCATCAAAGGCCAATAACTCTTTCACAGTATTCAGAACCGATCGACGCGGTTGTATTTTATTGTCAGCGGCCTTGCTCGAGCTGGCACCACCTCCACGAGGAAATTATTTCTTGCGCTTATTCACCTTAAAAGTGACATTGGTCTGATAAATGGGCTTGAGTGGTTAAAGCCACTCCTCATCAGGACAAACCATTACGCCGGCTTGGATATAGAGGTCAGATATGATATATAGAAAGAACAAACCGACAGCAGGAGAATAGATGGAGCGCCGAATCTCGGAGTGAATGACCGACCTACATTAATCGGCCACCCCATATCCAGTGCATAAAGAAGAATAGAACGATCATCATGCGCGTCATTAGTATGAGAGACCGGAATCAATCGTCTTGAAGCGAACATGTACCAAATGGTCGGGTCGAGCTGGAGAAACCTTTTTGGAAAATATTGATATGAATTTGGATCATGCCACATAGCCCCCTCATAGCACAACTGGGCAAGAATCTCGTCATAAACTGGATCCAACTTCAAACTTTGGTATAAAGTGTCATCCACCGCCGGTGTGTCAAACAACTGATTAATGGTATTCTCATCAAACGACGCCATTTTTCCCCATACAAATGCTTTCCCATCCTTCTTTTCCGCAGTGTTTGCATAGAATTCCCTCACAATGGGAATAACCGCAGCTTTTGGTGTAGCACAAAATGTTTCCCAATAACGCTCAAGAATATCAATGTCAACTCCACATTCACTTTGATGTGATAAGTCAATACCACGCTCGGCAATAGGATTACGATTAAGTTTTGCGTGATCGTACCTGTCCTTAGCTGCAGGAAAAACAAATTTGTTGGCCAACCCGGAAGAAGAAGAAGCACCTGCCATGGCTTGAGAAGATTGACTGGTGGTGCGAGCTCTTTTTGGTGCCATAATTAGTGAAATTGGAGTTCCGGCAAGAGAGATCGGCAATCGGCGATGAATAAGAAATAGCGCTCGATCGGGTGAAGGCCTGTAAGGAAGCTGGGCAGAGTTGGGTGTTCGCGGCGGTCTGTGGGAATAATGGTGGCTAATCGGTGGTATGTACGGTGATGATAGGGGTGTGACATCAAGCGAAAAGGGGAATAATGGTGCCTGGAAAGAATAACTGCAGGCGGCCGGTGTTGTGCAACCAAGGTGGAGGGCGGCTGATGGACAACAGGTATGAGATTGTAGGGATTGCTGGAATAAATTTGGGGTGTTGACCTAATGTGATGGTGGCCTGCAACAATTTGGAACGAATTAGGGTGAGGGTCATATAAGAGAGAAAAAAAGATAAGAACGAGAAGAAAAAGGAAATAAGGAAGGCTTTTCTAAGAAAGAAACAACTCTGCCTGTGTGAACAAATACTTTAAACTCTTGTGGTCCAAAAAATTTCAAACCGCTCGCCATATAGATAATGGCGACAAATATTCAGATGCGAATACGATCGCTGCAAGCTCTAGATCATGCACTAGGTAATTCCCTTCGCGAGTTTTTAGCTGCCTAGAATCATAGTCAATCACATGCCCATTTTGTGTCAGCACACACCCAAACCTTTGAAGAGATGCATCGGTAAAAACCACATAGCCTCCGGGTCCAAATGGTAATGTAAGAACAGGCATGGTAGTCAATCGATTCCTCAAATCGTCAAAGCTCTGCTCACATTCGCTTGACCAGACAAAAAAAATATCTTTCCTCGTTAGCTGCATCAATGGTCTGGCAATCCGTGAGAAATTCTCGATGAATCGACGGTAATACCCTGCTAAACCCAAAAAGATGCGAATCTCTGAAGCTGTCGTAGGATGCGACCAGTTCAATATAGCTTCAGTCTTACTCGGGTCCATTGATACACCTTTTCGAGAAATGACATTACCAAGGAATACCACTCGGTCAATCCAAAACTCGCACTTGCTGATCTTGGCGTATAACTGCTTCTCACAAAGAATCTGCAGTACAATCCTCAAGTGCTGCGCATGCTCGTCAATACTACGAGAGTAGACCAAAATTTCGTCAATGAAAACCACAACAAACTTGTCCATATAATCGCGGAAGACTCTGTTTTATCAAATCAACTAACACTGCAAGTACGTTTGTTAACCCAAAAGGCAGCACTAAAAACTCGTAATGACCATACTTGGTACGAAACGCTGTCTTCGAAATATCTGTATCTCGAACATGCAACTGATGATAACCTGACCTCGGATCAATCTTGCAATACACATAGGTACCCTGAAGTTGGCCAAACAAATCATAAATGCACGGAAAATGATACTTGTTCTTAACTATCGCTTGGTTCAACTGTCTGTAATCAATACAGAGACGCATGAAACCATCATTCTTCTTGATAAAAAGCATTGGCGCTCCCCAAAGTAAAACGCTCGGTCGGATATATCCCTTATCCAACAAATCCTGCAACTGCTGCTGCAACTCCCTCATCTCTGCTTGTGATGGACGATAAGGTGCACGATAAATTGGTGCCATCCCTGACACAAAATAATTTTACTAATACAAATTTAAATACCATAGGAAAACAATTAGATAGGTTAGAAAAATATTTACAAAAATAACCTATAGTTAATATAGAAACCCTAAAAAATGGATATTAAAAATCAGTTTTTAAACCATTTCAAATATATAAAAATAGTGTTAAAAATATCCAAGACAATAAATATGAATTTATAAAAACTATCCAAGATTAGTTGAGTAGAATAACGGCTACAACCAGTAGCTCAAATGAACCAATATATCAAATAACTCTTGATTCCCCTATTTCTAATTAAAGAGTAAATGTACTAAGTAATGAATCCAATATTAGTGAAGCCTTATGATTCAAAACTTCATGCTATTGAAATTCTTGAAATTCATGCATACATATCTCAACATACATCTTTTCATATCAAAATAAATATATTTTGAATGGTGGTTTCAAAACCTTTAAAATTTGTACTTGCCTTAAACGAAGGTTGAGATGATCCGAAACCTTGTCAACGAGCTAACCTTGGCACAAACGGAATTTTGGAAGCTAAACTAACTTGGAAATGGAGGAACCCGAGAGAAGAACAAAAGAAGAAGATGAAGAATGATTGGAAAATGGGTGTTGGACGTGTGGTAGCGAGGAAAAGGGGAGAGAAGTGAGTGAATGAGGGGGACAAGGGTTATTAAGGATGGGGTAGGAAGTATATAAGTAGGGAATGCCAAATTTAATACAAAGCATGTGTTGACTACTTAAAATGCAGTTACATCAACACGTCACAACTCGGTCTAATAAATTATAATCTCACTCGAGATTTAAAATAAAACTATGACAATATTATACTTGAAACGCTCATAAAAATATACCATATCACATCGTCTCTATGTTAGCATCATCCCGCAGTCCAGGATCAATTCCATCGTGAAAACATTTAAATTATTTAGCAAGACATAAAAATATGTTAGACATATACCTAACATAAATTAATTTAAATCACAACTTTACATTTCATAAATGAATTGCATAAAACTATTAAAACCATTTAACACAATAAATAAAAGTATATTTTTAAAACATGAATTATTCACTTTTAAATCATTTACACAACACATAAAATCATTTTAATTAAGAATAATATTTAAATCATAAATAATCAAATGAAATAACTTAAAATCATTTAAAATTCTTGTAATAAATCACGAATAGATTTATGGATTTTTCGAATATTACAATCTACCCTCCTTAAAATAATTTCGTCCTCGAAATTCGACTGATCAATCTTTAAAAACATAAGTTTTCCTCAAGTTAATCCATACAATCCCAAATTTACATTTTAATTTCCCAAATTTATTGTCTCATGAATCATACATCCGCTGCGCACTCTGATAAACAAAATATTTCATCATTCTTATTTGTAATTTTTAGTCTTATCGGATTAAAACATATCTGTTCGAATCGGCTACAAATCTGCTTTACGACTTAGTTCTGATCACCAAAATCCACAATATCTTCAGACACGTGATTTTTACTCAAACGCTAGCTAAAGGTCAAAGAAAACTGTAACAAAAAGACTTGTTTTCTTCTTCTTTCGCCCTATAAATATGATCACAAAATAAGTTTCAATCACACTCAACTTACTCTTTCGCACACAAGTTATTTCTCCAAGATCTCAAAGAAGAAGAAGATGACATTTTTAATATTATTCATTGAAACCATCATGATTATCCTTCTCATGTACCTTGTATTTACCGGTGAATATCCACCCCAACTTTTTTATTTGTTCTTACAAATGCTTGTACTCCTTGTTCTTCCATTATGTTGTATTGTCGTAATAATAGAGCTTAATTAAACCCAATCAAATTCTCAAATTCATCTGCTAAAACTTAGCATTCAAAGTATTAATTTCGAAAATAAGCTTGTTCCAGCAAACTTAACCTTGTAATACTCCAAAGTAATTTCACATGTCATCAAATTTTCGTGTCACGGCTTAATTCTAAATCATTCTTCTTATAGTCCAAAGAAACAATCACCGAGTTGTCAACGAACCTATTCCATACAACAAGAGTATACCAACAAAAAATCAATTATCATCTTACATTCCTCATAGTAAAAGTATAACATCCAACAGAAAATAATCTTGACTTTAATGTCCAAAAAAGAAATTTTCATCAACAAACCATGTGCACTTACGAAATCTTTTAATCCAAACAACGGTATCCCAAGTATACCGACTTAAATATAAAATGATCACTTATTTTAGTAAAATAAAATCTTCCTATTAACCCAAATGAAAAAGTAATACCAATCTCAATTGATGTTTTTGAACAACAAATCAATACTTCTCCAAGATATCTTAACCAATTCAGGTTCAAGACACTCACAAATCCAAAAATCCATCCAAAACACGAAAAAGTTTCTGTTAAAAATTCAAGCATGATCATAACCGTAAGAGAGATCACAAATCAATATTTTTAAACATAGAACTTACAGTTATGGAGGCAGGATTATTCGAGTCCTTGGCGAGATTGCATGCACGAACTATATCCCAGAGCCAATTGCTCTGATACCAACTGTGACGCCCCGTATATTTGACATTTAATAAAATAGTTGCAGAAAAGGTTGGGAAAATTTTTCTAAACTTAAAAGCCATACAGCGAGTGCATCACACCAATTCCAAAAGAATTTAAATTCTAAATCTTTAACAATAAAACTCGTGACTTCATGTTCACGAAGTCTAATAAACACTGATGCAACTCAATAACAAAAACCATTTAAAATACGGCACGTCAAAACTTACTACTAACATTTAAATAGGAAAAGGGAATGTGAGTTCAATTAATTATTATAAAAATAAAATACATTTGAAAGCAATTGAGGAACTCACTTAACAACTATCAAACTGAAATGAATATTTAAAAGACGAACCATTTGAAATCCTCAAAACTTATCTTTAAAAGATTGACAATTTAAATAAATTAAATCATTACTCTTAAACATAGTACATAAAATATTATAACAACATAACATAAATAAACATAGGTAAATATTTTCTCTTTAAATACATCAGAGCTTTTGAACTATTGTGTCATGTAATGTCTTCGCCTCTTGGACTTTTCAGCCGTGCCACCAAAGCTTTTTAAATCAAAACTGCTAAATCATCTGCACCATTCAAGTATAGTGAGTCTAAAGGACTCAACAAGATTAAAAAATGCATATCGATATCATTATTGCTTCAAAATACTTTAAACTTAAAATAGCTTGAACATACATAACATGATACCTTGAACTTGAGGAACTTTAACGTAAACATCATAAAATTTTAAACTTAAAATCTTGAACGTGAACTTTAAAACTCTTAAAAGATGCAAAGAACTTAAACATGGACATCAATTTACTTAACTTTAAATCTTGAAAATAGACTTCATGCATATTCTCAAAACTTTGTCATTCCATTCTTAAATAAACAATTACACTTAACATTTAATGAAAACCATGCAACTTGGACAAACATTAGGCCATGAACGTAAATCATGAAAATAAACCATGACCCTAAACCATGAGCATAACATATCATGACATAAACATAAACATGAACGTGAGCATGATCTTAATCTTAATTTATGAATTATGTGAGGTTGTGGCAACCGTTTGATAGGCCTGAAATTATCTTTTACTGTTGATCAACAAGTAATTGGAAAGGCCCCTCCGGAGCTTATCCCGAAGTGCTAGTCCCGTGTATTTCTATCACTTAACTCATAATTGGAAAGGCCCCTCCGGAGCTTATCCCGAAGTGCCAGTCCCGTAGATTTGGAAAGGTCCCTCCGACGCCCATCCCGAAATACCAATCCCGTATTGTCACCACAAAAACACATAAGACAACAAAATCCTTTATGCTTCATCATCATATCATTTCATCATCTTATCATCTTATCATATCATCTTACTTTCATCATAACTTATCATTCATCATATCATTATGAAACATCATTGTTTCATCGTAACTTTCGTCATAACTTTCATTCATGAACATAAAACTTTACTTTATAACTTCATGCATGCCATATATGATTAAAAATCATACTTTCATATTGAACATAGGTTTCATGAATGAAACTTAAACATGTACATGTATCACATAACATAATCGAGCCACGTAAGTTGTTCTTTTTGTTCTTGACGTAAAACTTGAAACTTTTTGCATAGGAACTCTTAAACATACTTAAAACACCTTAATAAATCATAAACATGCATTTAAAACTTAAAAACGTGCAAGAAATATTTTTCGACAGAGCACAACTCACTCGAGCGGTAAAAGACTCTCGCTCGAGCGAGACCTGTTCTGGTCTCACATATTGCAGGCAATGAAACTCTATTTTGCACTCGGAATTTGTAAAAGTGATAAACATAAAAGTTGTAGATCTTGATCTTTTATTTCCAATGCAGAAACCCTCACCTCAATTGGATTTTTCAGTTAAAATATATGCTCATTCTCCCGAGATGTGTCACTGCCAAAAATTCAAACCACTCGACACACTTCGGGGCAATTTTGGCCAATTTTTCAAAATGATTTTGACAAAACTCAAAACATAAAAGTTGTAGATAAATAATCTATCTTTCCAATAAAAGTGGCCTCATATAATTTGAATCAGTACAATAATTTTTATCTTCAAAATAATAATGAATGTCGCTAATCCGAGACAATTCAGCACATGAAATATTTCAAAGCTTTAACTCAAATTAACTCAATACTTAAAAATATAGTATTTTCTACGCTATATAATTTAAATAAAACGCCCCTTAAAACATCAAGAACACATCAAAACTTAAAAGAAACATGTATCTCTTGAATCAAATTCAAGAACATGACAAGAACGACTTATGCTTTACAATTTCACACTATCACATAACATGATCTTAAAACCCTTAAAATCAAAACTTCATGCTCTTGAAATTCTTGAAATTCATGCATACATATCTCAACATATATCTTTTCATATCAAAATAAATATATTTTGAATGGTGGTTTCAAAACCTTTAAAATTTGTACTTGCCTTAAATGAAGGTTGAGATGATCCGAAACCTCGTCAACGAGCTAACCTTGGCACAAACGGAATTTTGGAAGCTAAACTAACTTGGAAATGGAGGAACCCGAGAGAAGAACAAAAGAAGAAGATGAAGAATGATTGGAAAATGGGTGTTGGACGTGTGGTAGTGAGGAAAAGGGGAGACAAGTGAGTGAACGAGGGGGACAAGGGTTATTAAGGATGGGGTAGGGAGTAGATAAGTAGGGAATGCCAAATTTAATACAAAGCATGTGTTGACTACTTAAAATGCAGTTAGATCAACACGTCACAACTCGGTCTAGTAAAATATAATCTCACTCGAGGTTTAAAATAAAACTATGACAATATTATACTTGAAACACTCATAAAAATATACTCTATCACCTCGTCTCTAGGTTAGCATCGTCCCGCAGTCCAGGATCAATTCCATCGTGAAAACATTTAAATTATTTAGCAAGACATAAAAATATGTTAGACATATACCTAACATAAATTAATTTAAATCACAACTTTACATTTCATAAATGAATTGCATAAAACTATTAAAACAATTTAACACAATAAATAAAAGTATATTTTTAAAACATGAATTATTCACTTTTAAATCATTTACACAACACATAAAATCATTTAATTAAGAATGACGTTTAAATCATAAATAATCAAATGAAATAACTTAAAATCATTTAAAATTCTTGTAATAAATCACGAATAGATTTATGAATTTTTTGGATATTACAATAATGACAAAATATAATATGCTTAGCCTTTTACAACAAATGACTATGATTGCAAATGCTTATAAAACCCAAATTGGGAGTCAAGATAAAACCATTGTTGTACACCTCATAGCATGGTTCTCTGGTCAGATAAAAGGTTGGAAAGCAAAATTAAATGCAGGTTTACCAACCCTTTTAGGAGAAAATGTAAGAAATAATATTAGAGAAAATAATAGTAATCAAATAATATCTTACAATGAATTTACTTATGGTCAATTAATTAATCTGACTCAACAGGAAGACTTAAAAATATGTCAAGATGTAAAACTACAAAAACAGTTAAAATGAGAAATGAAAAGAACAAAATAAGAATTGATAACTTTTTGTAAACAATTCGATATAAATACTAATAAACCATCTTCTTCTAAATGCTTAGGAGATTGTCAAAAAACTTACAAAAAACCATATAGAAAAAGTTTTAGGAGAAATCGAAATATATATAATAAACCAAATGAAGAATATTATAAAAAACTTTATAAAAAACCTTTCAGAAAACCAAATAATTTCAAACAAAAACTTAAAAAATCCTTTGGAGATATTGAATGTTATAGATGCCATAAAACATGTCATAATGCAAACTATTGTAGATTAAATAAAAAAAATTGAATGAATTAGAACTAGACGAAGAATTATTTAATAAAATTTCCAATCTCTTAATCGATTCCTCTAACTCTTATGAAAATACAGAACTTGAAAATTCTAATTCCGATGAATCTTTACATATTGATGAATAAATCACATCCACTAAAGAATCAGAAAGTCAAATTAATATGCTTTCAAAATATTAATTACTTCTCTTAGATGTATTAAAAAATATCAATGATCTCAATATTCAAAAAGACTATCTAGAAAAAATCTTGAAATCATTAAATAATAAAGAATAAAATAAAATATTACCAAACACATCTAAAAATACTTATGACTAAACCAATATTTTAGATAAAGGTAAGAAAATAAAAAAATGTGACTATTCAAGATTTACAAAAAGATATAAAAGGAATAAAATTAGAAATAAAAAAATTAAAAGAAAAACAACTACAAAATTCTTAAGCAGTAAAGTTGATTCTTCAAAACATAAACGTCGAAAGTTCTTCAGAAGAAGATGAATCACAAAACATTCAAAATATTGAACAAATTTCAGAATCTTTTTGTATTAAGAAAAATAACTTTTAGAAAATAACTCTAAAAAATAAAGTCATATTTTCAGAAAACTTTCAAATTGATACAATAAATCTTTTTAATACTTGTGCAGATTTAAATTGCATAAAATCAAACATTGTACAGATTTATATAGTATTACATGGTCAGTTAAACTGCTTAGTCCTTTAATTTTCGTGGAATTCTTTGCAAAAATATGTTCTGCATATAATTTTTGATCATATATATCAAAAACTGGAGAAACTATAATATTAAAGTGATTTTAAATTTCTGCAGTTTACTTTTCTGCAATTAAATTCCGCATTTTAATTGTGGCGTTGCAAAAACCCACTATCATTTATTAATTGTGGCGTTCTTTTTAAGAACTCTCAATATTTTGTTTAAATTCTACACTATTATTATTTTTCTGGTGTCATTTCTTATCCTAAGCATCCTATCCACGGCCACTGATTATTATGTTTAAACTATGTTTAAATTCTACACCTGCATTATTTTCCTATTGTTATTTCTCTGGTGTCAATTCTTACCCCTTATCATCCAATCCGCGACACTGGTCTCATGTAAATTAAGCTTAAAGGTGAAACAAGTTTGGGATGGGTGGATGAATTTGGATGACGAAACTTGTATTATAATTATAACAGCTTATTTCTCAGATTTAGGGAGTTTTTGCAAAATATTATGATTTTGTAGAAGTGATTAAATTTATAGATTATAAAAGAGTTAAGAAAAATCAAAAGTTGGTAGTATTTGAAAACAAATGTGAAAATCTAAAAATCAAAATTGGGTAGTGTTTGATAAATAAGTTATTAGAATGATTTTAACATTGATCTTTTTATTAGAATCACTTTTGCAGAATCATAATCATCATATGAGTAGCCTTTGAATTTCAATTAAGTTAAGCATATGCTAACGCATAATTTGGATTTATGAAACATACAAAAGTGATTTTTTAATTCAAAATTTAACAACACTTTTTTTTAGTGATTTCAAACACTCCCTTAGTTAGAATGTTCAAATTTCTAAAAAATAAAGAATTGAACTAAATTGACCAATATATTTAAAACTAATAATAAAATTTTCAAAATAATCAATCCAAATTATCAACTTTTAAAGTTTCGTCAACCGAATAAAATGGAATTTATGTGAAAATATCTAGAATAATGCTAAATATACCAAAAATAATATATCGTGCATCAATTTTTATAACAATTATATCATGTGATTTTGCTATTATATTATGAGATTTCGTTTATGAAACAAAAACAAATTAAAAACAAAATCAGATTGTACAAGCACGCAACGTGGCTCCGAAATGTAAGTATTAATAAAACAATAGGCTAAACTAACGATTGTTATTCTAGTATTATTGTCGTTGTTGTTGATGGTACTATTATTATAAAAATATTATAATATTATTAATCTGATTTAAAAATCATTTAAATTGTAGCACAAAATCATGAAGCAAAATAATTTATTAACGCAAAGGAGCATATAAAATATATATAATTAAATAATAAATCAAACAATATATATATACATAGAAATTTTTAGCTACCCAACTAATGATAGTTAACTCATTTCCGACCACTAAAACTCGGTGCCGTGTTTTAGTTATGTGAAAAAAAAAAAAACTAAAATCCGATTTTTAGTGGTCGAGGATGAAGTGGGAAAATATTGTTGAAGAGTTGAAAATGTATATATATATATTTCTTTCCCCTCGTCCATCGTGATCCACACTCATAATTTTTTAAAATGGAATCGCCATCATGAAAGCGAATGTTTTTTATTTTATTTTATTTTTACAATTTTGAGATTATAATACAATTCACATGATTCGCATTTCACCCACCATGAAGCGTGAAAGTGTGCCCTGATAAATTCAATGGATTCTATATATAGTACATATTTGGGTATTTGACAACTACCTTATATAATTTAAGTTTCTTGGCATAATGCATCCTCGAATCAAATTAAAACCATCATTTTACACTTTTTTAAGTTCAAATTAAAATATTTTCCAAAATATTAAAATTAAAGGGTAATTTTGGCAACCGAGAAAAATATTTATCTAGACACGTTAGGTTACCCTCAATAATACTAGCCGCATCGTACACGCATTGCGTGTGTAGCGTTATATACAAATATTATATTCTGTGTGTATATAATATAAATTTATGTCTTTCAAGTGTTTGCCTTTAAATTTTTTTTTGGTAATTTGATAATTTCTCCCTTGATTTTTTTTTGAAAAAAATTAATAAAAAATGAGTATACCAAGAAACTACTAAGGTGCTCTTGTTTAATATATAGTATAATATAAATTTATGTCTTTCAAGTGTTTGACTTTAATTTTTTTTTGGTAATTTTATAATTTCTCCCCTTGATTTCTTTTTGAAAAATAAAAAAAATGAGCATACCAAGAGACTACTAAGATACTCTTTCTTAATATATATAATATAGATACATATATTCTCAAAAATATATATATACATACATATGAACCCATTTGAAACTGTGAATAGTATTCCTAGCTATATATATTAATTAAATGGAGTCGAAAATGATATATCATATAAAATGTAATAAAATAACTGATATCCCTCCAAAACCTCACAGCTACAGTATATATATATATATATATATATATAACTCATCTATTGTACCGGTCAACTCATCTATTGTACATGGTGGGCATGAAGTGGGCATATAGTGTTGGGCGCCATAAAATAACTCATATATATATATATATATATATATATATATATATATATATACTAGAAAAATGTACGTACATTGCACGTAATTATAATTTTATTTGATTGAGACCAAAATTATCAAATTTCAAATGTTTATCTTTATTAAAAGCAGGTGTTATACTTTTTACTGGCAAGTTTAAACTTCAGTCACTATGATTCAATATCCAATTAGCAGGTGAAGCAGAAATATTACGCCTTTTAATTTTTTTGTGATATTTGTCGGTTCTTGATCTTTTTTTTTTTAGTGATATTATATGTTTATACCTTGAGTTTAATTTATTTTTTAACTGACAACTTTAAAGAAATAACATATGTTATATATTTATTGAAAAGCGTAGTATATATATATATATATATATATATATATATATATATATTTGTTATAAACTGTAGGATCAAGTGATTTGTCTGTTATTAAAAGCTATAGTTTATGGTAACTGTGCAACTCAAATCTTTTAAATCGTAGAACAGAACAAACAAACACATGTTTTAATTTTTCAATCCAAGAGAAGGACAATTATTGCACCCAAACAATAATCTTATCCATTAATGTGCTTTCAATCAATGTGAATCGAAATCATGACCTTGACGTCGATATTAATTGTATGACCTAACGCTTCTCGCTTTAACAAAATTTATAATTGACGGTAACAATACGACTCAATTAATATTTTAAACAATACGTACAAAATCTCAAGCGTCATGAATAATTTATGTTAAATTATAATTTTACTTATATTGATTTTTAAGTAGAAAATAGTAATTTATTTCAGAGAAATGATTTTTTGATTCATTAACTTGTCCAAATTTGAGTTTTAGTCCATTGAGTTGTCAAATTTGGTTTTGATGCACTAACATTTAATTTTTGACTAATGTTAGTCCAATTGTTGATGTGATATTTGAAAATTCAACAATTTTTGATCTCAGCATTTTTACGTCATGTCAGTAGTTTTTTTTAATTACAAATCAGTATTTTTCAGTGTCATGTTATCAATTAGACCAATAATTGTTGAGAATTAAAATTTAGCGTACCAAAAACAAACTTTGAAAACTTAGTGGACCAGATGCTAAAACTAAATAAGTTAGTGAACAAAAAAAACTATTTTTCTTTTATTTAAAAGTTTTATTTGGAAATTAATGTTGATATTCTATTAATAAATTAAATATAAATCATGTATTATTTTTTCTATGATAAACCATGATAATCATAAGACAATTGTTGTAGCTTGACTTGATTTGATTCTCAATCATCTTGGTCATACATAATAATATATTCAAAAAAAATTTACGTATATTTTTCCAGTTTATTGAATAAATTTGTTTGTTTGTCTTCGATAATCAAATTTAAATATACATTAGATAATAATTTAGTATAAAAAATAATCAATATCCTAACAAAAAATATAAAAATAAAAATAATATTTTTATAATATAAACTCTGTGAGTTATAGTATATAAAAATATATACTAAGAGTATTTAATTCAATTATACAAATAATTATTTAATTAATTATATATATACATATTTTTTCATAAGTTCATCAAACTCTTGTTTTAAAAAATTTAACATATTAATATGTAGTAAATATATTTTTTCAGAAATCAAATTCATATAATGTGCAACAGTCAATCCAAAATTTTCTTTATACTTTTATTTGTTCAAATCTTGTAATATTTTGTTCAAAACATTCTTACAGTATTAGATTTAGTGGAATTGGTGACATTATTTTAAATTATCTTTTTTTCTTCCTATTCGAGATTATAAGTATAGAAATAAATTATTTTTAATTTTTCTATTGTTATCGCTAATAACATAGTTTATAGTCTAGATATATTATATTAATATTTTTCAAACCTCTAATCAAGTATATGAAGAGAATAATTTTATGTCGTCTAATCTCATTACCTCTAGTTTTTCAACCATTATTTTATACGGCAATGCCTTGGTAAGACATTAATATGTTTTTTGCTTAATTTTATCCAATAATAATCCAATCGAATTATTTTAAATTTGATATACATATAAAGTACATGTTGTTTTACATATCATAAAAAATATTTATATATGGAGTGTAATAATTAATTTATAATTTCTAAGAACAGTATGTTAAATATATTATTTGAAAAAAAATATGAGAAGAAAAAAAAATATGAAGAAAAATATTTTTTTTAGTGGATGAACAATCATATTTTAAACAAGTTAATATTTTTTATACTCAATATTTCAAGGATTTAAGTAACTTAGATATAAGAATAATTTGTCTGACATAAAAATCGATTTGAGTGTAGTGTTTTTTTACTTTTTGTCACGCAAATTTTTACGATTTCATAATTATTAAAATTAATTGATTATATTAGTCAAGTATTATACTGTAGTACAAACATCAATATGAAACTTAGTTATAATCATACTCGCTATATCTCGCTTATTTAAAATAAATTTATTTTGTATCTTTCTCAATTATATAGTATAGTTTTCATATTAAATATCATTTGTACTAATCTTTTACCAATTTATACCTATTAAATTCATAAAATGTATAATTATTTTATTTTATTAAAATTTCACTAAATAAGGGCAAAATGAGAAATTTATTTTTTCAAATACTTTCTTAATATATATGTGAAAATACACACAAGACTAAATTAGTAGGACGAAATGAGTATATTTTTTTACCTTGGACAAGAAAATATTGATGTTGTTGATTACATTTGTAGTCCCTAAAATTTCTAAAATATTACACAATTAGTCGTCACCATTTGTTTTATAATATCTCTTTCTAAAAATTAAAATATCAGAAAGTTTAGTTAGATGATCAAATCTCAAAAAAATAAATGAATGATTGAATAAATGATGTGCGTATATTTTCTATATAAATGAAATAGAACATCGACTTATGACATGATTTCACTTGTTTTGAACACAATGGTGAAATTTAATGGTTTGATTTAATTTTTTATTTTTCTTAAAATTTTAATAATAAAAATATTACGTTAAAAAATTATAGTAAATAAAAAACGTAACTATGACAATAAAGTTGAAATAAGTCCGAAAAATTAATATTTTTTTAAATTTATTTTTAGAGAAAAAATTAAGGTAGTTTTCAATAACTACTTTTTGTTTTCATGAGTGTCACAATATAGATTTAGGACATGAAATAAATATTAACAATTAATTTACCTTGAATAATTATATGGACACACAACAATGATATGAATTAAATATTAACAATTAATCTAACTTGAATAAATAAATTGACTAATCTATAAAATGACATGAAAAGCCTTAAAAACCCTTGGAAATGACAAAAATATTAATTATTAAATGAAATAATTAGGACAAAATTGTAAATTCATTATCAAAAATGTCAAAATAAAGATTTAGGACATGAATTAAATATTAACAATTAATTTACCTTGGATAAAATGGACACAAAAAATGATATTAATTAAATATTAAAAATTAATCTACCTTGAATAAATTAATTGACTAATATATAAAATAAATGCAAGACCTTAAAAAACTTTGAAAATGACAAAAATATTAATTATTAAATGAAATAATGAGGACAAAATTATAAATTGACAATTAAAACCAAATAATTAATGAAATAATGATGAGGGTATTGAAGGAAACTCACAATTCAAACTTGTATATTTATGTAGGTAATAGAAATGTCAAAATAAAGATTTAGGACATGAATTAAATATTAACAATTAATTTACCTTGGATAAAATGGACACAAAAAATGATATTAATTAAATATTAAAAATTAATCTACCTTGAATAAATTAATTGACTAATATATAAAATAAATGCAAGACCTTAAAAAACTTTAAAAATGACAAAAATATTAATTATTAAATGAAATAATGAGGACAAAATTATAAATTGACAATTAAAACCAAATAATTAATGAAATAATGATGAGGGTATTGAAGAAAACTCACAATTCAAACTTGTATATTTATGTAGGTAATAATAATAATAATAATAGATATTTATGTAGGTAATAGATAATAGATAATAGATAATATATATATATATATATATATATATAATATATCTGTCTGTAGTGGGTTAGAAGAGGATGGAATCATCTTCATCATCATCAGAAGTGTGGAAGGCTCATGTGGCGATGGCGGCTGTGCAGATATTTTATGGAGGATACCATGTAATCACCAAAGTGGCACTTAGCGTGGGAGTAAATCAGTTCGTTTTCTGCGTTTACAGAGATCTCTTAGCCCTCTCCATCCTCGCCCCCGTCGCATTCTTCCGCGAGAGGTCAGTATATATATATATATATATATTCCTCCTTGTCTCTGAGCTTTCTTGAATGTTATATGGCATGATTTTTAATCGATTGGCAAAGAATTACATGTGACCATCTCACTCGAATTTCTTATTTGATCTTACTTATAAAAAAGTTATCTGACATATCTCACATATAAATATTCGATTATAAATTTATAAGTTATTTATCCATGTTCAAATTAAAGACTAAAACTCATGTGCAAACTCATTTATCGACGATTCTTTGGTTTATTTTCCTCCCAGTTTCTCCGACTCCTCAGCTAGGGATGGCAATGGGGCGGTTCGGGGATGGAGATGTCATTCCCATCCCCGAATTCAAATCTGATACTCATACCCGCCCCAATTCCTATTAATTTTTATCGAGGATTCCCCATACCCATCCCCGCGAGGATCAAAGCTCCATCCCCATACCCGAAAATATATATATTTATCTATATTATAAATAAATATAAATATATATATATGAATTAGTAAATTTTATTATATAAAAATATAAAAATTATTATTCAATTTTATATTAAAATACCTAAAATATTTTGGGTCAAATTTTTTATTATAAAACTAACTTTTAAAATTAATAAAAATATTTTAAATACAAAATATTTCTATAAATAAAAATTAATATTTTAAAGAAAAATACTATGTGTCAAAAATTTATTAAAATTATATATTGTTTCTAAATTTATCAAAATAAATAATATATATATTTAGACTAATATAAATATTTTATATGTGTATGTACAATGAATGAGATTCAAATAATATTTTTATGTTATAAAAAACTAAGCTATCATAAAAGAATGTATTATATATAATGTATAAAAAAATATATAAACGAAATAATAATAATACTTTAATTTTAATTTTTTTAATAATATTTTAGATTTAATAAAATTTTATAATTAAAATATTTGTATTATTATTATTATTATTATTATTATTATTATATTATTATTATTATTATTATTTCCATCCCCGAACCCGCCCCAATATGTTTCGGGAATTTTTAAAAATCCCCGAACCCGAACCCATACCCGAAAATACTTCCCCAAACCCGCCCCGTTTCGGATTTTCCCCACGGGTACCCGAACCCGCGGGGAAAATTGCCATCCCTATCCTCAGCAACATAAATTTATTTAATTCGTTTCTTTTCTAATTACTTCCAACCTCAGATAAAATAATACATTGATTTCTCTTCCTTTTTTCTCACATTTTTTTTACTTGAAGACTTTGAAATTGTTTCAAATATAATATAAAAATTGTTACTATTTATTTTATTGAACAACTTGAATTATTCTAATATTAATTAATATTGAAACTAAAAGCCTATGAACAATTCCAACCCACCTTTTGACGGAATCGTTGCGTTTTACCCGCGTACACATTCGTTCTAGTTTAATCGTCACTCGATCTTGCTTTCTCGTTTTTAGTCCAAGTTCAATCAAGAACAATTATGTAAGAACTATTCATTTATAAAAATTCTATCCATTACTATTATGTAAGAGGCCATGCAAAAAATTATATGATTTCTTGGTGTGCTCCAAAACAAACTCACAAAACTATCATTACTATTATGTAAGAGGCCATGCAAAATATTATATGATTTCTTGGTGTGCTCCAAAACAAACTCACAAAACTATCAAATCGTAAAAAAAAAAACATATCATATTAAAATCAAACTTTTAAAAATAAATATTGTACACAAGGCCTAATATTTAGGCCCTCCATACCACTTATTTATTTTCTGTTTCATCCGTCTCAATTATATAGTTCAATTTTCATATTTAGTGCTCGCTTTCCAATTACCAGTTTAACCATATTAAATTAATATCATTAACTACTTATACAATTTATTTAACTTTATAAAATCTTAATTAAATAAAGACAAAATGAGAAAATGTTTTATAAAATTTACATTTCCAAACACTTAATATTGTGAAATCACACACGAGTGAGTTGGAAGAAGGAAGTAGCTTGTTTTTGTTGAGGATATTGAAAGTGAAGCACTCAGAGGTGTTTTTTGTACTCTTATTCTGCAGAGGGCTAAGGCCACCTTTAAATAGAAGGCTTTTGATAGCATTTTGCATTCTTGGCTTAACTGGGTGAGTGGACTATCTTATATGATGTTTAAGTTTGCCTTTTCTCCCCTTATGCAAAACTAGCTAGTGGTATATATTCATCGTTTTCTTTTTCATTATTGGTATTGAATAGGGTATTCGGCAACCAACTTTTGTTTCTTCTTGGTCTCGGTTACACGAATCCAAGTTATGCATCAGCCATACAGCCTTCTATTCCAGTCTTCACGTTTATTTTGGCTGTAATGATGGGGTAAGGTCAACTAGGAACTCTCCTTTTGCTATTGCCTTCCATAGTTCTCTTCCCTCTCACACGAACGCGCAAGTCTACGTATGCGTCTCATTCATCATACTACTTTTTTTTTTTTGCAACATGATGTGCAATTATCCACATACAGCACGGAAACGGTGAACTTGTGGAAGACTGGAGGTCAAGCAAAGCTAGGAGGTACCGTCGTTTGTGTTTCAGGTGCCATTCTAATGGCCGTGTTCCGTGGTCCGACATTGGTAGGATATCAAGGAAATGAATTGTCAGCACAAAGTGGCATGAGTGGCGCTTATAAGGGTCAACCTGAGCCTTCTGGTTGGTTAATATTGTCCAGCATTCTGGAGCTGGTGATTGATAATTGGCACCTAGGTGTCTTGTGCTTGATTGGGAATTGCATGTGCATGGCAACTTATATAGCCATTCAGGTAAATGATTAATCTTGGTGTTTGTAATTGTGTACAAGCTAAGCCTAGCTATGAAATGTTAAGAATATTTCCTTACTCGGAGATATAATTAGTTATGTTGATACATCCTTTGTGGCTACAGATGCATCTCTATGACCTTTTATACTTTGATGTTGGTGTTTTAGGCCCCGGTTTTGGGAAGATATCCTGCAGGCATATCTTTGACGGCATATTCATACGCTTTCGGTGTTCTGTTTGTGGTAGTGACTTCATTCTCTGTGACAAATGGATCAGCAGATTGGAAGTTGACTCAGTCTGAGGTTTTTGCTGTATTATATGCTGTAAGTTTTATCTCCTTCCCTTGTTCTGTTCTGTTCTGTTCAGGGCCGATCATGCAGTATTTTTCTTGATGGCATCTGATAAGGAAGTTTGAAGATTGAAGTGGTTTAGGAGTGTTTATGTTCACCTTTGTCATTATGTATCTGGTCAAGACATGATTCCAAAACCAAGCAGAGTTTGATCTTGCGTCCTCTTACACGACGCAGCACTTGTGCGTCGATCATCATTGTTTTTTTCTTGATACGTACTTTTGTAGGGAATTGTAGCATCTGGCCTAAACTATGGACTAATAAAATTCTTGGCCCCGCCTTAGTCGCGTTGTATTATCCGCTGCAACCCGTGGCATCAACATTGCTGTCCACGATCTTCCTTGGAAGCCCCATTTATCTTGGAAGGTGACCAGTTCAATCCCTACCCTTCCCTTGCATTGTTTCATTTTCCAGTGCATTTCTGTGCCATTTTACTCCACCTTCAAGGCTCATCACACACACTCTTGTGGCTTCTATCACAGCATTCTTGGAGGACTTCTCATTGTAGCTGGACTCTATTTGGTTACTTGGGCTTCTCATCAAGAAAAGCAAGAAATCAAAGGAGCCCCTTCTCACTCCACTCAAGAATCAGAGCCGCTCATACCCTGAGAGAGGGCAAATATTCTCAAATTCTTCAAATTCAACTCCAAAGATTGTGTTATAAAAAGCTAGTACACTAAAGCTCGCCTTGTGTATATATTAGATTATATTTTTCTTTTATTGTGAATACTTATGTATATTATGTTAACCATGAAAGCAAAAAAATACACTTGCTCGTAAAAGTGGAAGAAACTCCACTAACAAAATTCTCACTGTGCATAAATCTCTTCGGGAACATCAAGAGAATCCACAGAAAGGCATTCAAGATTTTGTGAGAATCTTTCCATCGACCCACTGCCTTATAAATGTTAGCTAGTAGTACATAACTTAAGTGAAAATCAGGTTTCAGTTCAATCATTTTCTCAGCGATCCGTTCTGCAAAAGTTGGGTCAGTAGAGGTAGCGCAAGCACCAGGCAGAGAAGCCCAAAGTGACGAGTCGTTTCTGAATACCGAATTCATAATCAGTTCTTCAGCTTCTTCCATCTCTTCGCAACGACCTAAAAGATCGATCATGCAGCTATAACGTTCGATTCCAGCTTTGATCCCATAGTTGGACATTGAGATGAAATGTTTACGCCCTTCGTCAACCAAACCGCTATGACTGCAAGCAAATATAACTCCGATAAAACTTATGTAGTCCGGTTCAATTCTTTCTTTAATCATCTGATCAAACAGTCTAACAGCTTCCCCACCTCTCCCATTCTGAGCAAATCCACTGATCATCGAGTTCCAGGTAATCAGAGTTTTAACAGACATGTCCAAGAAAATTCTGAGAGCAAATTCCACGCAGCCACATTTAGCGTATAGATCAACCAAAGCCGATTCCACCACCACATCTCTCCAGCCACCCCTCTTCAAATATTGGCCATGTACCTCCTTTCCAAGCTTCTCAACAGCCAAACCAGAACAGGCACGTAAAACCGTACCGAAACTGTAAAGATCCATTTCCATATTCCAGAACAAATCAATAACCCTTTCGAAGTCGCCCTTCCGACAGTATCATCCGAGCAACGCGCACCATGAAATTGAGTTCTTACTATCCATTCTATCGAAAACATGTTGCGAGTCTTCCACCAACCCACATTTTGCATACATATCTACTAAACTACTATCAACAAAAACATTCCCACTAAACCCACCAGTAATAACTGCGCATGCACTTCTTTTCCTTGCTTCAGTCTTTCTAAATTCCCCAAAGCGGTCAAAGCACTACCGAAAGTAATTTCTGTTATAAAAAACGATTGTACGAGTGTTAGTTTGTAATAAATTTGAACTATTGGTCAATACACGTACATAACATATTTTCCGACTAGGATCCAAGATTTTGATCATCATCCCCCTCGACTTGGTTCTTCTCCATAGATGCAGCAGTAACATCTGATTCATACCCGGAGTCGTGAACCGACCCAAAAACATCCGATTTTGCATTACCATTTTCGCAGAAAATCAGATACTTGGACCTCGAATAAGGAATAGATTGCAGGAAATTGAAGTAGGCATACTTGATGTCGAACCCCATATCATACCCTGCCACACAAGCCAGGTTACATATACATTTCTCCAATCACTTAAAATCAAAACATAGAAGAAATTTCAAGATTTCAGTACAGTAATTTATCGCGATGGTGAGTCCTCTCTCGTCTGAACTTTGTCTAACATGATGAAACCACGTGCTAGGCCTGCATGGTGTTCAGTAAACATTGTTATCATACAAATTCAAATTCTTGCAAGAACATAAGAAAAAAAATAACAGAATAGCTCGAGCTCACAAGTAGAGCATCTCCCCTGCCTTCACTGTCACTTCAAATGGCTTTGGTCCATTGAAATATAAAGGAAATTTATTGACTTCTCTTTGCTTTTCGCAGGGCGAAGGGCATGGATTCACACTGCACCATGGCACATACCGAACTGGATCTTCTAGCTCCAGTGTCAACTCTCCCCTCTCCTGTGATGTAACATAGTATTTAGAATCAAAAGTCGACAAAGATTACCAACGAAGTAGAAGGAGTGGTACTAGAAAATGTATGGATGTAAAACTTTACACACGTAGAAAAATACACATGAAAATTTTGTTTTGAAGGGCGATCCCTTCTTGCCCATGATTTGGCCTGTCCTGGAAAAATGCATCCCATTCAAAGCCAATACAATATTTTTTAATCACTCAACAGTTTCCTCTTCAAATACAGTGGACCATTGAAACTGATGTTTCCAAAATGATAGAACTTACATCTCTCAAAAAGTTTGTAATAATTCTTGAGATATGATATCTTCAAATCTTAAAAGTTGACTCACTGAAGCAACAATATGTCATCCAAGAACCAAGAAACTTGTTCCCAAAAAAACAAAGCACCAACTCTTTTCACACATTATGACAAGACATCCATTCTTCTTCCGCTTGCCTCTGATTAAGTACAGATAATCCTCATGTGAAAACATCTAAAAACAAAAACTTTACTGCTTGCACTCTTGGAAAGATTATTGTTTTGTACTATGGTGACACCAGTATTCTAGAGTCCACCCTATATCACTCTTCCACCCACTAATATACCACACAAACTGCGAACAAAACCCGAGTTGTGATCGAAATGACCTTGCTCAAGCTCAAATGAGTTGGTAAATGCTAACTCAAACTCAATTTCCAATAGTATAAAGCTGTTCGAGCTCAAACTCGAAAAGCTCGAAACACTTTTACCATGAATAGAACTTAGACCATTAGCTACCACCAGCAATGATGAATATACCAAATTTTATTGCCACGAAGAATAAAAGAAAAAAAAAAAGTGAGGGACTGAGAAATGGCACCTGGTTATAGCAATATTGAGCGGCTGGATACTCTGTTATGTACATTCTATGAACATCTGTAGGGGGAAGAAGAAGGAAACGCTTCTCTCCGCTAATCACTACATACAGATTCTCGTAATGATCCTTGTGAAATGAAGTCTCCGAGAACTGGTTCCCGATCCACAAATTCACAGCCTCCGGCTTGCACCCCAGCGCATCGCTCGCCCACCGAATATCTTCCTCACAATCACCGGCCAGAGCCGCATACTCACTGCGGAAGCAGTCATTCTGCTGTTGTAAATACGCTACTCTATTGTCTTCACCGGATCGTAGAACCATTTCTAGAGCTTCTTGAAAAGGGAGGTTCTGGACGTGGGCGGAGGCGAAGCAGAGGGAGGAAGGGGTGATGGGATGGGGGGCGAGAGAGTCGGCGTGGCCGGTGGGGGTTAGATGGAGGGAGACAGGGCCGGAGGAGGAAAGGGCGGCGAGGAGGTAGGAGGTGGATGTCCATGAGGTAAGTGCCGGCCAGTGGGTGACGGCGGCGGAGATTAGGCAGGGCTTGTTCGGGGTGACGTAGTGGCGGAGGAATTGGAGGGGAGTTGGTGGGGTGGAGAGGCGGTCTATGTGGGGTGGGTTACCAAGGCTTAGGTCGCGAACTTCTTGCCATAGATTCGGTATTGCTGCTTCAACTTCTTCCATTTCCATTAATGGCAGCCGGTGACACAACGGCGGCGGCGGCGGAGAAGGTGTCGCTGGAGAGTTATGCGGCCATGTTATTGGACTTTAAGTTTGGCCCACTATTGTAGGCCCAATGTATTGGTTAACAACTCTTATCAGTCATCGCCAGGCCCAATAAAATGGTTGAAAGATTTCATAAAAACATAGCTCCGAGAGCATTATAATTACTAGGGGTGGGCATCGGTCGGTTTGGTTTGATTTTACTCTATTACGGTTCTGTTTTTTTAGTTTCGGTTTTCAAAATCTTTGGTCCGAAACCGAACCATTTTATTACGGTTTCGGTCCGGTTTTTTTGTGATACGGTTTGGTTTTTTTGGTCGGTTTTATACGGTTTATGTAATGAATTAAATTTATTTTGCACGACTGCAAATATTAGTTTAGGGACAGAAAATTATGAATTATTTAAAATAATTATGGATTTAAAACTAAAATGAAAACCAAAATATAAAAGGTTAATACTAAAAAAATTTTAAGAACTAAAATGATATCTCACTTGATGCATGTAATACATAATAGAGAACTAATAACAATAAATCATAAATTATTCCATTATAATTTACAATATGGACTTCAATTAAAACAATAAAGCGACTATTAAGTTCCATAAAAATCATATTTAATTAAAATAGGCTTACATCTTGTAAGAAAAAAACATAGAAGTGATAAAAAAAAAAAGCCCATTTGTAAAGCCCAATGGTCAATATCCATAAAGTTCTTATTTTAATCAAAATTCGGTCGGTTCGGTTTTTTCGATTTTTTCGGGTATAAAACCGAAAACCGAACCGAAAAACCGGTTTTCATACATTTTAAAACCGAAACCGACCGAAAAACCGAAAAAACCGAACAAAAAAACCGAATTTTTCGGTTCGGCCGGTTTTTTCGGTTTTAACCAAATTATGTCCACCCCTAATAATTACGGACGAAAAATGCACACGCACGCGAAGCGTGTTTTAAAAGATGAGTTTTTTTTCATATGAAAGGTGAAGTGATTGAGAGGTTTTTATTGGGGTTGTGGGTAGGAAATGTAATTATGGATAACAAAAAAAAAGTGGAGGGGCAAAAATGGAAACAAAAGATATCCACACATAAGCGATTTTTCTAGGTGTCTCAACTATTATAATATAATATAATAATATAATAATACATATATATATATTGATGCAAAATGTACATGTTTTGCATGTGTAAAATAAATGATTTTTTATATAATTTTTTTAAACGAAAAAATAGATTGAGATGGAGGTTTATTGAGATAGTGGATAAGAAGGGGTAATTATGGAATAAAATCCTTGTCATGCGTTTGACTCGCTGATTAATTCTTCGTGGGATAACCTCGGGCCCGTCATAAAAACATTGTTCTTGGGAAAAACTACCGGATTACAGTCCTTCGTGGACCCGTGGTATTACAATTCACCTCTTGAACAGTAGTTTGGACTATATTCACAAATTACCTATCTACCCATTGCCCTAGCGTATCTACTCCCCATATTTCTTCTTTCACCCCTCTGCCAGATTCTTCGCATTATTCTCTTTCGTTCAGAAATCCTAAAAATTTTGACGATTTCATGGAGATTTGTGGATCTATGCAGGTGGAGTGGGTTCGATGTACCCATATGTCATATCCTTCTTATTTGTTCTGCAAAAGTTTTCCCTACAAAGTTATTTGTTTCAACTAACTCCTTGGTAACCGATTAGAATATGTTAGGAAAAATCTTTTTGTTAGGCAGCAAGTACTGTAATATATGTTTATGAATTTGCTTGCTGGGTTGAAGCAAGTTTGAAGATGGTAGTGTTTGGGGATGTGGAAAGGAGGAAAACAAAGGAAGATTTAGAAATATGACCTTGGGCTTCCATGGCTTTTGAAAAATAACCTTCATTTGGTCTATTACAAAAATATCCCTATTAAATAAATTATTAAGACATTTTTATTCATAAATATAATCATTAAAATTCAAAATCAGATTTTCACTCAAATGTTACTTTCTTAAACTCTTTATCTCACAATCCATCTCGTAAACAGTCGTGAGCCCTCTTTACGATAGTCTCCAAAAACCATTTTCATTCACCATCTTCTTCCTCCATTTTCCATATCTTTCTCCAGAAACTCCAGTGGTCATCTTCTTCCTCCAAAAATCATCTTTTTCGAGAGCCCATCTTCTTCACCATCACACGCTACTTCCAATGTCCAATGAAAGAGTTATCGTAAGTTTGTTTACCTATTTTGCAAAAAAAATTGTGAAATTCGTTTGTATTAGTTTCTGGGTTGTCATGTTTTGTATGATTTGAAGATATTTGTGATTTTTCATAGATCAATTTGAAATTTGTGATATGCCCTAGATTACGATTAGTTTAAAAAAGATGCAAATATGTTTGAACATTGAGAATTTAGGGCTTCAGGGCTTCCAAGGGAGGGGAGGGTCGGTTTTATTTGAAATTTTGAATTTGTTTTCGAAATTAGTAAAAAAAAAAAAATTCCAGGGAAGGGGAGACCAGATGGTTTACAAAGACCATTTCATTTTTTTGTTTGTAACGAAGGAAAAAAGATGTATCGTGAAAACCATTTTTTTTACGACCATTGGATGGTTTTGGAGACCGATGGTCTACGAAGACCATTTCATTTTTTTCTAAGGAGACCCTTAGATGGTCTACGAAGACCATTTTATTTTTTATTTGAAACGAAGGGAAAAAAGAGGAAAAAATGGTATCTTGAAGACCATTGTTTTATGCGATCTATTTTTTTTTTTTTTTTTTTTGCTAAGGAGACCATTGGATGGTTTTTGGAGACCATTAGATGGTCTACAAAGACCATTTCATTTTTTATTTGAAAGGAAGGCCAAAAAAACGACAATTCTTGGAGACCATTTTTTATGTGCACTGTTTTTTTGCTAAGAAGACCATTGGATGGTCTAGGAAAACCATTTCATTTTATTTGAAACGAAGTAAAAATAAAAATAAAAAAAAAGAGGTATCTAGGAGACCATTTTTTTATGTGCACTCTGTTTTTGCTAAAGAGACCATTAGATGGTCTACGAAGACCATTTTTATAACGTGTGGAGACGTCTTTTCATTTTAATATTATTTTCTCTTATTCACACAGGTACATTTAGATACTCAACTATCTACCAGAAAAGAGGCTTTCAAGTGCAAATTAACAGTTCAAGCACGTTACAAAGAAATATCGGAGGTAATATTGAATAGTCTAAATCCGGAAGAGATTAAACAACACACAATTTGGAAATTTAATCACTTGTTCAAAAGATTACAAAGTATTGATTCAAATTTTATGGTATCTTATGGTCAGGATGGGTTCCACGAAAAACAAGGATGAATTATGGTTTGTAGTTTGTAAGAGACCAATCCGGTTTTCATTATATGAATATTGTATGATAACAGGACTGGATTGCAGCGAAAATTTTCCACCAATCCAAGAATGTAATGATTTTCACGAAAAATATTTTCCTGGGACGATTATAGTTTTATTGAGTGATGTACGTGCGAAATTAGAGGAGATGGTTGGTAGTTCTTTAATTGAAGTGAATATGGATAAAATCAGATTAGCTTGTTTGTCATTATCAATTTTGGTGTAGGTGTCGTGTATTGACCTTCATAATTCTCCAATAACATACTGGCAACAACAACAGAACTCGCTTGCCTATGTCTTCTTCTTCTATCACCAAGGTCGCATGTGTGTGTATTGCAATAAGTTTTGATACAAAAACGAGTTGAATCATTCATTTTTCCAGCTCTCACTCTCCAGGTACATGCATTGGTGACACATCGAACTTCATAAAGAATTTTTGTAGATTTCAAAACATGAATCTCGAAGCATGCAGCTATAGCGATCTTTATCAACTCATTCTTCACTTCCTCTTTGTTTTCAAATTCTTGTCCAACAGCAAGATTTGATCCGTCTACGAAAGAATAACTAGCATTACTAGGATCACCAATAAATTGTTGTTCCACCACATCACCTCCTAAATCTTCTACCATTTGTTCATCACGCAAATTAGTTGGAGTTAAGTCCACTCCAGTATTAGTTACTAAATCTTTTGTCATTTTCTCATCGGACAAATTAATTGGACTTAATTCCACTCTAACAACCTCAATTTCTTCAATATTTGATGGATGAGATATCATTACACCCTCGTCAGTGGTAAAAGTACGATCAAAATATTCATCACGCAAAGCATTGGGTGAATGAATATCAGCATGATTGGCAACGTCACTATATCCCATATCAACTTGAAGATTTACCATTTCATTACATGTACTTCTTTTAGTAGCAACAACATAATTTTCTTCATAATCGTTAACATGTGATCTTTCGATGTGGAGCACGGGTCTACTAAGGTGATCCCCAAATAGTAAATATGATCTCAATGCTAGCTGGTTACGTACATAAATTGGCCTCGAATTGTATGTCTGAACTTTTGGAAGATATCTTAACTTGAAGTTATAACTATCTATGTTCACCTCTAAAACACTGCATATCTCACAAACAACATCTTCCACATTCAAGTTTAACTCTTCCACTGTAATGGTTATCATCTGAGAATTCAATCCAAAGCTCCAATTACAAATGTCATTCTCATTAATTTCCCACTCCCCATCATATTCGCATATAATATTTGTCATGGGCATCCTGCATAAACAACAAAATCAATGTTAAAAATAGTTCTATTTTTTTTTGGCAAAAAAATTATAGGTTAGAAGACCCATTATAAAACTATAGAGACCAAAAACTATAGAGACCATCCATGGCAAGTTTAAGAGACCATCATATAACAACGAGAGACCGTTATAAAACTACATAGACCATCCATGACAAGTTAGGAGACAATCATATAACCATGAGACCATTATAAAACTATGGAGACCGTTAAAAAAACTACGGAAACCATCCACAACAAGCATCCACACGGCAAGGCTAACTAAGAGAGACCATTATAAACTACGGAGACCATCCATAGCAAGGTAGGAGACCATTATAAAACTATGGACACCATTATAAAACTACGGAGACCATCCACAACAAGGTAGGAGACCATCCACAACAATCGGCTAGACTATGAGACAATCATATAACTATTATGCGAGACCATTATAAACTACAGAGACCATCCACAACAACCATGATATAATCACCCTAATCATAATACATAACTACATAACCATTATCTAAATATGAAGACCATAAAAGACCAATGTTATAAACAAGAAGACCATTACAAAATCTGCTTACAAAAAAAGAAGTGGAGGAAAAATATGTATACCTAGCTTGTGAATGAAAAAAATAAATCACATAATCTGCATACAAATTTTAAAAATTAGGGCAAAAATCTTGTGAATGGAACCCAAAAGAGAAATCATGTTAATTGGATGAAAATGAAAAGAGAAAGAAGAAATCAACGGAATCGAAGAAGAGAAGAAAACGTATGAACCTATGAGAAATAGAGAAAATAATAGAAGAGAGAGGCAACGTACACTTTAAATTTGAATTTGACCAATCACATTAATTAGAATATATAATTATTTTATAATTTTATTTTTCATAAAGTACAATAATTAGTTAAATCTAAATTAAAATTAATGTGTTTTTAATCAGAACGGAGGTCATTGACTAAAAAAAAAAATTTAAGGTCATTTGACCAAAAATGAAGACCAAATAAGATTATTTTTTAAAATGACCCGAGAAGTGAGAGAGACTCACGTGGTTTGGATGTGTACAGCATTGAGGGGTAATTTCGGTAGAAGGTGGGAAGTCTTACTTTTAATCCTACACACAAAAAAACGGGGCATTTAAAAAAATGACCTTAGTTGGTCTTCAATTTTGGTCAAATGACCTTAAAAAAAAATTTTAAGTCAATGACCTCCATTTTGATTAAAAATCATTTATCTTAATTTACACTTAACTAATCATTGTACTTTTTGAAAAATAAAACAATAAAACAATTATATATTCTAATTAACGTGATTGGTCAAATTCATACTTTGGTTCTCTCTCCTATTTTCTCTCAGTTTCTCTTTTTCACTCCGATTTCTTCTTTTGTTCTCATTTTCATTCACTCAATGTGATTTTTTTTCTGGGCTCCTTTCAAAATCTAGGTATGCATATTTTGTGATGGTCTTATTTTCTTTTTGTGTGATTTATTTTTCTCTATTCACAAACTAGGTATTCATATTTTGCCCTAATTTTCTTTTTGTAAGCTTGTATGTAGATTTTGTGATGGTATTTTTATTTATAATGTTGGTCTCTCATAGTTATATGATGGTCTCCTAGCCTTGCCGTGGATGGTCTATGTAGTTTTATAAAGGTCTCTCATAGTTATATGATGGTCTCGTAGCCTATATTATTTTTTGATCTCATAGTTATATGATGGTCTCCTAGCCTTGCCGTGGATAGTCTCTATAGTTTTATAATGGTCTCTCATAGTTATATGATGGTCTCTTAGCCTATAATTTTTTTTCTCTCATAGTTATATATTATCTCCTAGCCTTTCCATGGATGATCTCTGTAGTTTTATAATGGTATCTCATAGTTATATGATGGTCTCCTAGCCTATAATTTTTTTGCTCACATAGTTATATGATGGTCTCCTAACCTTGTCGTGATGGTCTCTGTAGTTTTATGATGGTCTCTTATAGTTATACGATGGTCTCCTAGCTTATAATTTTTTTGCCAAAAAAAAATTTGAAATATTCTTAACATTGATTTTGTTGTTAATGCAGGATGCCCACGATAAATATTCCTTATGTTGGGGAGTTTGGTAGCGTGATGATATATTGCTTTGATGGTCTCATGATGGTCTTACTGGCTTCACGATGGTCTCTCATGGTCTTTGTCCATTGGTCGCCCAACATATGGTTGCATGGTCTCTAATGGTCTATGATGGTCTTCTTAGTCGTCTAATGGTCGTCCGACATTGTAATGGTCATCTTAGTTTTGCGTGGTTGTTGGTAGTCATTAATGATCACCTTAGTTTTTCATGGTCTTTGATTGTCTCTAATGGTCACCATAGTTGTCTGGTGGTTGTCCAACATTGTAATGGATTCATATGTTATTTGAATTATTTCAACTCAACATGTCATTTTCTTGAATGTCATATTATATCTCTTATGATATATATTTATTACATCTACAATATATAATAATTTTTTGTACGTACATCACAATATATCATAGTATACCATACATAAAAAGATTTAGTCTAACAAAATATATCACATGTTTATGACATATAGATACAATATGTTACATTATAACATAATATATCGTTGTATATCTATATCTATATCTATATCTGTATATATCATACCATATTTCATGTATGTAAATGATATATTTATATGTTATGATGTTGTGCATCACAATATGTCATAATATACATAAATATACATATATATGTAAGTTATGATATATGAATTTATGATATATATGTTACGATTTGTTGTACATCACAATATATCATATTATACCTATGTAAATTATGATATATATATTTATGACGCATCTCAATATATATTATATCATACATAAAAAGATTTAGTCTAACAAAATATATCATATGTTTATGATATAGCTACAATATGTTACATTACAACACAATATATCGTGGTATATCTATATCTCTATATATCATACCATATTTCATGTATATAAATGATATATTTATATTTTATGATGTTGTGCATCATAATATGTCATAATATACATATGTAAGTTATGATATATGGATTTATGATATGTATGTTACAATTTTTTGTACATCACAATATGTCATAGTATACCTATGTAAACTATAATATATATTTATGATGCATCTCAATATATATTATATCATACATAAAAAGATTTAGTCTAACAAAATATATCACATGTTTATGACATATAGCTACAATATGTTACATTACAATACAATATATCGTGGTATATCTATATCTCTATATATCATATCATATTTCATGTATGTAAATGATATATTTATATGTTATGATGTTGTGCATCACAATATGTCATAATATACATAAATATACATATGTAAGTTATGATATATGGATTTATGATATGTATGTTACAATTTGTTGTACATCACAATATGTCATAGTATACCTATGTAAATTATGATATATATATATATATATATATATATTTATTTATTTATTTATTTATGAAGCATCTCAATATATATATCATCATACATAAAAAGATTTAGTCTAACAAAATATATCACATGTTTATGACATATAGTTACAATATGTTACATTACAACACAATATATTGTGGTATATCTATATCTCTATATATCATACCATATTTCATGTATGTAAATGATATATTTATATGTTATGTTGTTGTACATCACAATATGCCATAATATACATAAATATACATATGTAAGTTATGATATATGGATTTATGATATATATATATATATATATATATATATATATATATATATATGTTACGATTTGTTGTACATCACAATAACCTATGTAAATTATGATATATATATTTATGATTATATATATTTATGACGCATCTCAATATATATATATATTAATTTCATTAGTTTCATTGTATGGCATATGATAGTAATATTAATTTCATTGTGTCATCTTAGTTCTTCTTGATGGATGGTATGTTTCTTTGATGGTCTTTTGATGGTCGCACTAGCTTCATGATGGTCTCTGATGGTCTCTCTTGGCCTTTATTGCTTTGATGGTCTTTTGATGGTCTTACTAGCTTAGTGATGGTCTCTAATGGTCTCAGGGGCCTTATTGCTTATATGGTCTTTTGAAGATAGCTCTAGCTTCATGATGGTCTCTTGATGGTCGCATTAGTTTCATGATGGTCTCTGATGGTATCTCTTGGCCTTTATTGCTTTGATGATCTTTTGATGGTCTTATTAGCTTCGTCATGGTCTTTGATGGTCTCTCATGACCCTTATTACTTTTATGGTTTTTTGATGGTCGCACGCACGATCTTTATGATGGTCTCTTGATGGTAGCACTAGCTTAATGGTCTCTGATGGTCTCTCATGGCCCTTATTGTGGTCTTTTGATGGTCGCACTAGTTTCATGATGGTCACCTTAGTTGTCCAATGGTCTCTGATGGTCTATATGACGGTCCCCTTAGTTTTGGATGGTCATTTTAGTTATATTGTGGGCGTCCATCTTTGTAATGTAGTTATATATTATTTCAACTCAACCTAATTAAATTTGTTATCTCATTATACTATATATATATATATATGTTAGAACCTAATGGGGGGGGAGGGGATTAAGGTTCTATTGACAACTTTAGCAATTTAAAGCGATTATACAAGTACGCAAGCGGAAGACTTAAGCAATCAAATAATAAGTGCGGTAAATAAATGCGTAATGTAAATAAAGCAGTAAAAGGGATAAGAGATGTTTATGGAAGTTCGACGATAAATCGTCTACGTCTCCCCTTCTTGGTTAAGTCGATTAACTAAGGATCCACTAGCACTTCGAACGTCTTGGCCTTGATGGCTCCAAGGATAGCCTTACAACTTGACACGATCACCGCGCCGATACAACTCAACACTCTTGGCCTTAAGGGCTCCAAGGATAGCCTCAACACTCGTAAAATGCACTTGGCTTCACATACAAGTGTTTACAAAACCGAGCAACCAACTCACAAACAAACAACCCTCGATTTTACAACCCCGTATACAACTCGATATGTGAATATATTTTGAACACTCAAAAGGGGCTACAAATTGCTCAACAAATGGCTTGAATAATGCTTGAGAGGATTGAGAGACTTGAAGATGTTGGGATATGTTGAATGGCCTCGGAATGCCTCTTTTTATAGCTGAAAATTCGGCATCGATCGGAACTTCCGATCCCAGCATCGGAGCTTCCGAAATTTGAATTCTGAGACACGCGGGTATACTGGATCGGAACGTCCGATCCACTTCGGAGCTTCCGATCGGCGCAATAAATGTGTTGTCGAGCAAAAGTCTTCCGGACAAGATTATCAGGCGGCCGTTCAAGATCGAAACGTCCGATCACGTTCGGTGCTTCCGATCTGCTTTACTTCGTTGCCTCCGATCTGCTTCCGAACAATATAATATTCTTAGAAAATGATCGGACCTTCCGATCATAGATCGGAGATTCCGAACTTGTTCTTCGTAGCTTCCGTTCTTCATTCCGAACAATATAAAACTCCCTGGAAATAGATCGGAGCTTCCGAACCCTGATCGGAGCTTCCGATCTACCCTTAGCTTCCGAAGATGCTTCTGATCATGATCGGAGGTTCCGATCTCCAATCGGAGCTTCCGATCCCGTAGCAGTATACTTCTTTGAATTTTTTTTCTGATCTTGAGTATGAATTTAGTCTTAATTCATCTTGAAAATTTTAACTCTGTAATAAGCTCAATGTAAATATTAGTAACATTTTAACCTAGTTTTGTTAATCATCAAAACATAGAGAAATAAGACTTGTTAATGCATTAAAAACATTAATCTCATAATTCGAGATTTATATGCGTTTAAGGCGTAACAATCTCCCTTTTTTTGATGATCACAAAACTTGGTTAAAAATAGGATATAAAATATACGATAATCATAAACAATTTTTATAAGCAACAGAGTTTAACGGATAAACAAATTTTATCAGATAAACAAATTTTATCCCAATTAATATTTTAACCATTAATTCTCCCCTTTTGTGATAAGCAAAAAGTAATGAAACATAGAATTAAAAATACGCAACAATTTCATTACAATAATAATTTTTAATACAAAGCAAGAGAAAAAATACAAATAAAAATAAAAATCTAAGAGTCATCATCATGCTGCGGAGGAGGATAGCGAGCGGCGAAGTCATCAAATCGAGTCTCCAGAGAGGCAACTCTAGCAGTCAACTCGGTAAAATGAGTGTGTATACTCGTCTCAATGCGATGAAGAGTCTCGAAGAGTCAGTCGCTAGGAAATTGGTTTATTGGTGTAGGAGGAACCTCAGGAGCTTGGAAAGGAAGATCACCAATGGTAGATGCAAAGGCCTCAAAACTGGAAGAGGATGGAATATTAGTGTTGGGCGAACCAGTCGGAAAACCTTTGGTTTGGATAGAGTGAGCAAGAGAGGAAAAGTCTCGATGAAAATCAATAATAGGAGAAAATCTAGAAAAAGCTCGACTAGGATCATCAACCCATCGAGAATACACAGGATTCCAAGATAAATCCATCCTGATAATAGACTGATGGTTGATGATATGACTCGACTAGATTTCAAGAGAAGGGATCCCCTCAAAATCAATATCAAAACGACTCAAAATCCGGTTAATAAACCGGGCAAAAGGAAAGGAAACCTTTTTAGCCGTCGTTGCCGTGTGATGCATAGTCTGCATAACAAGGCGCGGAAGGTTAAAAGGTCGAGAGGAGATGATATGAAAAAGGATATACAAATCCAGATATTTGCAAGTGGAGAGGTCTCCACTGCAGGGAACTATGGATGTGGTAATGAGTTTTTGAATGATTTGGAAATTAGGACAAAGACTCTTGAGATGGATTCGATCGTCAGCACCAGTGGCTTGTCGACCGAGAATAGTACTAAAAAAGAGATTACGATCAAAGTTTGGATCATTTTGTGGCCAAGTTTGGGAAAAGTATTCACCGGGTCCATTCTTGGGAAGATCAAACTAGGAGGACATATCAGCAGAAGAAAAGATGATATGCCTTCCTTGAACGATCGTGGCAATGGTGATATCACCATGCCCTAATTCGAGTTCAAGGTTTGCATAGAACTCGTGAATCAGTGGAGGAAAGATTCGGTCGGGGACAGATGGCTGAAAAAAAGATTCCCAATGCTGAGCATTGATTAAGTTCAACAGTAGGAGATGAGATTGGGCCAAGTAGGTAGTATCTAAGATACGACCCGGATGAATAGGACGATGCAAATAATCATCAGGAATGGGCCTAAAAACAGCTGGTTGGGTAGGATCACGGATAATAATAGGGCGACTAGAACTCGCTTGATCGCGACGGCGTTTGACAGGCATTTTTATAGGTTGGAATCGGATGAAATAGAGAAAAGAGAAGAAATTTAGGTGCAAGAAATCGGACTGAGCGATCTGATATTTATAGGGGTTGGAACGATCGGAAGCTCCGATCTAGATCGGTCGTTCCGATCGTGCGGTCCACTGAGGTAAGGCCACGTGTTGATCGGAAGCTACGAACAGGCTTCGGACGTTCCGATCCTGAGGCGGTAATTAATGATAAGGCGGTGAAAAATAATTTGAAAAGACGGATCAGATGGGGATCGGACATTACGATCGTGATCGGTGGTTCCGATCCTCATCTTGGAGGGAAAATTTACCGCGCAAGTTGAAAAGTGGCGGGATACAGATCGGAAGTTCCGATCTGGATCGGTGGTTCCGATCTGCCTTAGGAAGAAAACATGATTTCGACTTTTTAAAATTTATTTTATTTAGCATTTAAGCAAATAATTCACATAAAAATGTGAGCTTCTTAATTTTGAATAAATACAATTGATTTGTATTATCCAAAATTAATTTGCTTGAATTTAATATTAAGCTCCCCCTTAATATGAAATTAAATTTATTTTATGCTTACAAGTGATTACAACTCAATCATGCCAAGTTCACCACGCAAACGAATAAAAGTATTTTCATCTAGTGGTTTTGTAAAAATATCGGCAATTTGATTTGACGTGTCAACATATTGAAGTTCAACTTCATTTCGTTCGATGTGGTCACGAATAAAATGATGACGAATGTCAATATGTTTGGTGCGCGAATGTTGAATCGGATTCTTTGTAAGACAAATGGCGCTAGTGTTGTCACAGAAAATAGGGATTTTTAAAAAAGATACGCCATAGTCGAGCAATTGATGCTTCATCCAAAGCAGCCATATATTCGGCTTCGGTCGTTGATAACGCAACACAGTTTTGCTTTTTGGAAAACCAAGAAACTAAACAATTTTCTAAAAAGAAACAAGTTCCACTAGTGCTTTTTCAGTCCACCTTATATCCACCAAAGTCGGCATCGCAATAAGCTTTTAAATCAAAGAAAGAATTTTTCGAATACCACAAGCCGAGATTTGGAGTATTTGAAAGATATTTGAAAATGCGTTTTAAGGCGAACAAATGTGATTCCTTTGGACATGATTGAAATCGTGTACACAAGCAAACACTAAACATAATGTCCGGCCTACTGGCAGTAGCATATAATAAGGAGCCAATCATACTACGAAAGGAAGATTGATCTACAGTTTTACCATTTTCATCCTTGTCGAGTCTGATTGTTGTGCTCATCGGTGTGGATGATGATTTTGTGTTCTCTATCCCAACTTTTTTAGAATCTCCTTAATGTATTTGCTTTGGTTCACAAAGAATCCATCTTTACACTGTTTGATTTGCAATCCGAGGAAATAGTTAAGTTCCCCCATCATGCTCATCTCAAAGTGTTCCTGCATAAGCTTGGAGAAATCTTGACAAAGAGTTTCGTCAGTAGAACCAAAAATTATATCATCAACATAAATTTGCACAATCAAAAGATCATTTTTGACATTCTTGGTAAATAAGGTAATGTCGATCTTTCCTCTTGAAAAACCATTTGAAAGCAAGAAAGTAGACAGTTTATCATACCAAGCTCGAGGAGCTTGTTTCAAACCATACAATGCTTTGTTTAGTCTAAACACATGATCAGGCAAAGAAAGATCAACAAAGCCATCAGGTTGCTCAATATAAACCTCTTCTTTCAATTCACCATTAAGAAAGGCACTTTTGACATCCATTTGAAATAACTTAAAATTTCTAGAGCAAGTAAAAGCAAGTAGCATGCGAATAGATTCTAGTCTAGCAACAGGCGCATAAGTTTCATCATAATCTATGCCTTCTTCTTGACTATATCCTTTAGCAACAAGCCTAGCTTTATTTCTAGTGATAGTGTCATGCTCGTCAAGTTTATTCCTAAACACCCATTTAGTTCCTATGATAGATCTATCGTGCGGCCTAGGAACAAGATACCAAACATCATTGCGTTTAAACTCATTCAACTCATCTTGCATCGCAATTATCCATGCATCATCTAATAAAACATCATCTATGCATTTAGGTTCAACATGCGAAACAAAGGCAAGATGATTACAAATATTATTAAGAGAGGATTGAGTAGTTACTCCCTTCGAAGGACTTCCAATGATAAGATCCATAGGATGATCTTTGTGAAGCGTCCAATCCTTCGGAAGTGATGTTTCCTCAACAGAAACATTTAGATCATTTAGACTTGAGGAGACCAACTCTTCTTCGAGTAATTCTACATCATCAATGTTAGTGCGAACAATAGTAGACATAGATTCATCAAAAATCACATGCATGGATTCTTCAACAAGTAAAGTACGTTTATTAAAAACTCTAAAGGCCTTACTTGAGGTAGAATATCCGAGAAAGATACCTTTGTCGGATTTGGCATCAAATTTGCCAAGGTTGTCCTTACCATTATTGTGTATGTAGCATTTTGATCCGAACGCTCAAAAGTAAGAAATGTTAGGCTTTCTCCCTCTCCATAATTCATATGGAGTTTTCTTGAGAATTGGCCTTATTGATACACGATTAATGATGTAACAAGCAGTGTTCATTGCTTCAGCCCAAAAATATTTTGGTAGAGAATGCTCACATATCATGGTCCTCGCAATCTCCACAAGTGTCCTATTTTTCCTCTCAACGACCCCGTTTTGTTGAGGAGTCCTAGGACAAGAAAAATTATGACCGATGCCTTTCTCTTCACAAAAGTTTGAAAAACTCTCATTTTGAAATTCAGTTCCGTGGTCACTACGGATCTGCTTTATTGAAAGATTTTTCTCATTCTCAACACGTTTCACAAAAGTTTTAAAATAATCAAAGGCATCATTTTTGTGGGCTAAAAACAATGTCCACGTGAATTGTGAGAAATCATCCACAATGACAAATGCATAAAGCTTCCCTCCTAGGCTAGCGTTCCTCGAGGGACCACATAGATCTAGGTGAAGAAGTTCAAGGGGCATAGAAGTTGATATAAAATTTTTGCTTTTAAAAGATTCCCTTGTATGTTTGCCAAGTTGACATGCATCACAAATAGAATCTAATTTTAAATTGAGTTTTGGCATACCAACAACTAAATCAAGTTTAAAAAGTTTTTCTATGATACTAGGACCAACATGACCTAGTCGTCTATGCCAAAGAATGTTGTCATCAACATTCAAAGATACAAGGCTTTTAATATTTGATAAAGATAAATTGTTTAAAGAAACCTTGTAAACATTTTCACTTCTATATCCTTTGAAATTTATGGATTTGTCAGTCGTGAGTGATATAGTGCAGTGTTGGGGAGTGAATTTGACTTCATAACCTCTATTGCATAATTGACTTATGCTTAGTAGATTATGCTTAAGCCCTTTCACTAGGAGTACATCATCAATCAAGCAAGATTCAGATATACCTATTGAGCCGATTCCTTCAATGATTCCTTTGATGTTGTCTCCAAAGGTGACAGTTCCCTTCTTCTTTGGTTTGATTGATTGAAGTAGCTCCTTGTTCCCCGTCATATGTCTAGAACATCCACTGTCTAGATACCATATGCTAGGGAGAACAATTTTCCTATTTCCCTACAAGAAGAGATTTTGGTACCCTTTAGTTCTTTTGGGTCCACAGTATTAGAAAAGAAAAATACAAAACAGATTTCCAAGAGTTCAGTCTCTCATAGCGACATCATCGCCACTTTCCAAGAGTGCTCCCAGTTGTAGGTAGGGCTATGCCTCTTTAAAAACCTATTTCCTTGGACAGAGCAGCGTTCATCAGGAAGACCAGTCGCAAGTCAAGGCAGTTTAAACCGGTATATGATGAACTCCCTTGGATCATGATCTCATAATGTCGACTAATTAGTTGTTAAGTACTCTTAGGCCTCCATTTCATATAGCTATTTTTATCATATTGATATTTTAAAGATCTACACTTATGTCTAGCATGTCCTATTTTACAACAGTAAGAACATGCAGGGGGTGATCTCATTTTTGCTTTAGCAATTAGACTAGTGAAATCTATAGATTTCTTACCATACCCTATTCCACCCTTATCAAAACTACATTTTTGCATGCTTAGTAAATTATTCAAGTTATTACTACTTACATTGAATTTATCAAAAAATTTCTCTAAGTGAGTTATGTCATCCTTTAATCTTAGGTTTTCATGCTCCTTAGTTTCTAATTCATGTTTGAGCTTTCTATTTTCTTTTCTAAGATATTTAGCCATATCAAACATGTTTTTATATGCATGTAGTAGTTCGTCATAGGAAGGTACCTCATCATCGTCGTCGGAGACGATGTCATCACTTTTAGCCATGAGGCAGATGTTGGCTTCCTCCTCGTCTTCGTGGCTATCGCTCCAAGTGGCTAGAAGTGCTTTCTTCTTTCTCTTGTCAACTTTCTTCTTAAGAGGACACTCATTTGCATAGTGGCCTTGTTGTTGACAGTTGTAGCAAGTAACTTCCTTATCCGGCTTCTTTTGGAATTTGTTTCCTCGCATGAATCGTTTGAACTTTCTTGCGAAGAGCGCCATATCATCATCATCATCATCTTCTTTGGATTGGCTAGATAGAGCAATCCCTTTTGCCTTGGTATCTTCTTTCTTTAATTCCTTCCTTGTTGATAATTCCAGCTCATGGGTTTTTAGAGTCCCATGTAGTTGATCAAGATCGTAGGATGCAGTGTCGCCTTTATTTGACTCGATGATGGCCGTCCTCTTGGCATCCCACTCCTTGGGTAAGGCGCGTAGAGCTCTCCTCCACACTTGTTTGGTTGGATATTGTTCCCCGAGTTGGGCTAGCTCATTGATAATTTGAGTAAGCCTTCGGAACATAGTATCTACATCTTCGTTTGATTCCATCTCAAATGTTTCATATTTGAGTTGGAGTAGATCGATCTTCGTCTCTTTGACTTGATTAGTCCCTTCATGGCATATCTCCAACTTGTCCCATATCTCTTTAGCGGATGAGCACATTGAGATCCGGTTGTACTCATTCATATCTAAGGAACAATGAAGAATATTCATGGCTTTAGCATTTTGAGAAATTAATCGCATGTCCTCCTTGGAAAAGTCATCCATTCCCTTGGGAATTTTGACACCCTCAACCTCTTTAGTAGGTATGTAGGGACCTTTCACAGTAACTTTCCAAAGATCATAATCTACGGATTGGATATATAGGGACATTCGGTTTTTCCAATACCCGTAGTTTATGCCATTGAAAAGAGGAGGACGATTTGTTGATTGCCCTTGAGCATAGTCGCTCGCTAGATTTGTCATAGAGCCTTTTTGAAAATATTTTGTAAAAAGGTGGCTCTGATACCACTTGTTAGAACCTAATGGGGGGGGGGGGGGAGGATTTAGGTTCTATTGACAACTTTAGCAATTTAAAGCGATTATGCAAGTACGCAAGCGGAAGACTTAAGCAATCAAATAATAAGTGCGGTAAATAAATGTGTAATGTAAATAAAGCAGTAAAAGGGATAAGAGATGTTTATGGAAGTTCAACGATAAATCGTCTATGTCTCCCCTTCTTGGTTAAGTCAATTAACCAAGGATCCACTAGCACTTCGAACGTCTTGGCCTTGATGGCTCCAAGGATAGCCTTACAACTTGACACGATCACCGCGTCGATACAACTCAACACTCTTGGCCTTAAGGGCTCCAAGGATAGCCTCAACACTCGTAAAATGCACTTGGCTTCACATACAAGTGTTTACAAAACCGAGCAACCAACTCACAAACAAACAACCCTCGATTTTACAACCCCGTATACAACTCGATATGTGAATATATTTTGAACACTCAAAAGGGGCTACAAATTGCTCAACAAATGGCTTGAATAATGCTTGAGAGGATTGAGAGACTTGAAGATGTTGGGATATGTTGAATGGCCTCGGAATGCCTCTTTTTATAGCTGAAAATTCGGCATCGATCGGAACTTCCGATCCCAGCATCGGAGCTTCCGAAATTTGAATTCTGAGACACGCGGGTGTACTGGATCGGAACGTCCGATCCACTTCGGAGCTTCCGATCGGCGCAATAAATGTGTTGTCGAGAAAAAGTCTTCTGGACAAGATTATCAGGCGGCCGTTCAAGATCGGAACGTCCGATCACGTTCGGTGCTTCCGATCTGCTTCACTTTGTTGCCTCCGATCTGCTTCCGAACAATATAATATTCTTAGAAAATGATCGGACCTTCCGATCATAGATCGGACCTTCCGAACTTGTTCTCCGTAGCATCCGTTCTTCATTCCGAACAATATAAAACTCCCTGGAAATAGATCGGAGCTTCCGAACCCTGATCGGAGCTTCCGATCTACCCTTAGCTTCCGAAGATGCTTCTGATCATGATCGGAGGTTCCGAAGTCCAATCAGAGCTTCCGATCCCGTAGCAGTATACTTCTTCGAATTTTGTTTCTGATCTTGAGTATGAATTTAGTCTTAATTCATCTTGAAAATTTTAACTCTGTAATAAGCTCAATGTAAATATTAGTAACATTTTAACCTAGTTTTGTTAATCATCAAAACATAGAGAAATAAGACTTGTTAATGCATTAAAAACATTAATCTCATAATTCAAGATTTATATGCGTTTAAGGCGTAACAATATATATATATATATATATATATATATATATATATATATATCGTATTTTATGTCATGTCCATCTTTCTTGGTTGCAAAAACTTCCCGAATCCCTGGGATGCATTCATGTGCCAATATCTACAATCACAATACACAAATGAAAATATCAATCAATTAACATTATAAATAATTCATATTTTAAAACAATGATATTATTTTCCAGAAGAGGTTGGATTAAACCACTCATATTGAAGGTGGCATTCTTTGCGCATTTTTGCTTTGCTCGAGCCTCGATCAATTGTTGCTCTTTTTGTACTAATTTTTTTTTTTCAAACTACCAATAGCTTCTTTGAAAGCAACTCTACCCCAAGGATATTTATTAAAATCATCTATATTATTAATAAGATAAAATATCTTATCATCTATAGATGGATCACCTTTCTCCTTAATTGGCCATAGATGTCCATCAACAAATAACAAACAAGCTAATCTGATGTTATCCATATTCACTTCAATTAAAGAACCTAACAATCTCTTCTAATTTTGCACGTACATCGCTCAATAAAACTATCATCCCAGGAAAATATGTTGCGAATCCTGTAATCAGACAATATTCATATAATGAAAACCGAATTGGTCTCTTATAAACTACCAACCATAATTCATCCTTGTTTTTTGTGGAACCCATCCTCACCATAAGATACCATAAAATTTGACTTCATGCTTTGTAATCTTTTGAACAAGTGATTAAATTTCCAAATTGTGTGTTGTTTACCATGAATTTCATCTCTTCTGGATTTAGACTATTCATTATTATCTCCGATATTTCTTTGTAATGTGCTTGAACTGTTAGTTTGCACTTGAAAGCCTCTTTTCTGGAAAAAAACAATTACTGCCCCAATCTATTTGTAATCAAAAGATGGTCTCAACACGTTATAAAAATAGTCTTTGTAGACCATCTAATGGCCTCATGAAACCTCTTTTTTCCTCCTCGTTTCAAATAAAAATGAAATGGTCTTCGTAGACCATTTAATGGTTTCCAAAAACCCTTTTTCCTTTTATTTTCATTGTTTTTGCTAAGGAGACCATTGGATGGTGTTCGTAGACCATCTATTGGTTTCCAAAAACCATCCAATGACCTTCTTAGCAAAAAAAAACAACGCAAATAAAAAATGGTCTCCAAGATACCTTTTTTCTTTTTTCGATCTGTTCATTATTACAAATTTCGAAAACAAAAGAGTTCAAAATTTCAAATATAACCGACCTCTCCCCTCCCTTGGAAGCCCTAAATTCACAATGTTCGAACATATTTGCATCTTTGTCAAACTAGTCGTTGCTAATCTAGGGCATATCATAGATGTTTCAAATTGATCTATGAAAAATCACATATATTTTCAAATCATACAAAACATCACAACCTAGAAACTAATACAAAAGAATTTCGCAACTTTTTTGCAAAATAGGTAAACAAACTTACAAGAACTCTTTCATTCGACATTGGAAGTAGCAATGGTCGTGTGATGTTGAAGAAGATGGGCTCTCAAAAAAGATGGTTGTGGGAGGAAGAAGATGGTCACTTGAGTGCGAAATATATTTTTTGGAGAAAGATACAGATGAATGGAGGAAGAAGATGGTCACGAAGATGGTTTTTGGAGACTATCTTGAAGAGGGTTTACGACCGTTTACGAGATGAGTTGTGAGGTAAGGAGTTTACGGATTAATATTTGAGTGAAAATCTGGTTTTAAATTTTAATGGTTGGATTTGTGAATAAAGATGTTTTAATAATTTATTTAAAAAGAATATTTTTGTAAAATAACAAATCAAGGTTATTTTTCAAAAGCCATGTAAGGGAAAGATCATATTTCTAAATCTTCCCACAAAAAACCAAACAAACAAGTTAAAATTTTTAAAACTTATTTAATAATTACATCCAAAAAATATATTTATCCCACAATTTATCTTCACGTTAATAATCTCATCACACTTATCAAGCATAGCCATATAGTAGAGAAGTAGAGATAACTTTGATCTCGCTTATCATTCTGATTTGTTCTAAAATACCTTTTCTTCATAAATACTAGTAATCCACACAAGTGAAAATTGACGTACGTAAATAATTTATATTACATCTAAAAGTAATGAATATATTTTTATATTTTTAAATTAAAAAATAAAATTGAAAGATGATAATTATAAGTAGTAAGATATATTTTTGTCATCCATTAGTTTGACCAAAGTAGTTATTCTAAGAGGTTCATGCATTATTATATTATATTGATAATTTTGTTTTAAATTAAACAAAGCATAATAAAATTAAAACTTTTTAAACATCTACATAAATATAAAAAATATATTTTAGATAAAAAAATTTAATTTAAGTTCACACAATACATACAAATATTTAAGCGTTAATATTATATGAAGTTTTGGAAAAAAATTCTTGAGATGAAATAATTTAAATATATGTAACGGAGACATGATTTTTTAAAATAAAATATGCAGAGAAAATAAATCTAATTATTCTTATTTTTATTTTAAAGAACTTGAGCACGACTGAGCTGCAACTGCAACTGCAACTGGATAATAGCTCACCACCCATGGCGTGCTCCCCTGCGCCGCACCTGCGTCTCGTTTCGTGGACCTCCCCGAAGAAACCGCATAAATCAGTTCTCGCACGGCTCAATTTCACGAATTCATTGTTACCTGAGTGCAAAAGCCGCAATTTTGGCGTGCTTTCTGTATCTGTTTCTCCAAGTTCTACTTGTGTATCAACAAGCGATGATGAAGCCAAGAACAAGACTGCTTATACTCTGCGAGAACTGTGTCAGTCCCACGTGCCCGATCACGTTGTCCGTAGGCATGTTTTTGGAATTCTTGCTTGTTTGATGTTGCTTTATTATTTACTTGTGATGGGGTGGGCGGATTTAGCCTCGAATTTGGAAGGAGAAATTATTCAATGCTAAAATATTGGATAGAATTAGTGCAGGGCCGAGGAGCTTGGTTATGTTGTGCCGACAGAAGCGCAGAGGCAAGCTCTGCCGGTGTTATTTTCCGGTTGTGACTGCGTGCTTCATGCTCAGGTTGGTATGGTTGATTTTTTAGTTTTTTGGTAAAAGATCAAACTTTGATTGGGATTTTTTTGTTTTTGGTTAATAATTGATTTACATGATCGAAGTTGATCTATGCTGTAGTGTTAGTCGAAACATTTTCCCATGAACCAATGCGGGTGTATATTTTTCAAAGTAGTGTTCCTCATTGGCTTTTGGCTTGTAAAAATAAGATGTTGGATCATGTGCTTTATTTTTAAGAACTATTCCTTCTCATGATGAAAGAATCATCTATCGTTTGGTTAAATAGAAGAAGATTGTGATTGATAGTCACAATAAGTGTGGAATTATAAATGTGCGCAACAAATAAATCTAGGAGGGATTAGTTGTCTTCCTATTCTTCGACGCGAGAAACGGGTGGAGAAAATTCCCTTTCTCGTGTCTAAAGAGTAATGATTTTTCATCATTTGGTACGACGACCATAGCAATAAAAAGTGCAAGGCACATAAGCGCTCAGGTGTCTTGGGGCTTAAAGTGCACGCCTCACGGAAATAACATACAATAAATAGAATGTTCTAAAAAGATAAAATAAAATCAATTTATTTCAAAAAAAGTGAAACATGAGATCAAATATTAAAATCATCATCACCTTCATCTTCCAAGTATCAAATATTAAAATGCGGGGACAAAGGCAGAGTCAACGTGATATTAATGTTCCTCTGCTCTATTAGTTGATTACACATTTTTGTTTCATCTAATTTTGGGTTCAAGTTCTATTAAGGGTTAAAACCATAAATCATTATTTTATCTATATATATTGATTTATTACCCTTGTTCTTCATCATCTCATCCCATGAGCCAAATGGTGCCCAAGTGTATTCATGTAAGTACCTGATATGTTTACATTGTTGCTCTATTGGTAAGAGATTGTCCCTTGTGATGATGGATAAGTTTCATGGTTCTGCTTTTTAGCTTATCAATCATGAGATAATTGCATGTTTTGGAAACCGTAACTCCTATCATTTGTTGCATTTTCGAAGTAAATTAGTTTAACCTGTTTAGAGATGCACTGGGAATTTACTGTTCTGCAAGTGGATCTTGACAGCCAGGTTTTGAGTGAAAATTCCGCATTTCTATCTCTAGTTACTTGTGATTTGTTGTCGAGAAGAATGATAATTAAGTTTCCATTGAATAATTTGAGCAATGATTTCATTGTTTCTGCATCCCAAGCCTTAGATGAATGCTGATGATTGATCTTTCCATCTTTTCCTTTCTCCTTGGTTCTCTAGACAGGTTCAGGAAAAACCCTGGCATATTTGCTCTTGATATTTTCTGTTGTCGATGCACAGAGATCGGCTGTTCAGGCACTAATTGTCCTGCCCACCCGGGAGTTGGGTATGCAGGTCGGACACTGTCCTGCTTCTCTAATTGCCATATATTCTTAATAATCATGTTGTAAATTATTTATGCTATACAACATGTATCTCAAGCCTTTTCACTACATAGGTTGCAAAAGTTGCACGCATGTTGGCCGCAAGATCTTCTGAGCCAGAGTCGGAACAAAGTTCATGTACAGTCATGGCTCTTTTGGATGGCGGAACATTGAGAAGACATAAGAGTTGGTTAAAGGTAAGTAAAAGCTTCTTGAAGCAATGGCTCTCTAGGATGTGGTAAGACACATCGAGTAGCATAAAGCTATGATTTTGTTTCCAAGAAATGTTTTCATTTCCTTGAACATAACCACACATTATATTATATTCTGCCACAATACTTATAATATTGAATTTGTAATAACCAGATAATATATAAGACGACTAAATAATCTATATAAACAAATTGAGTTCAAATTTCCACAAAGGCTGTTATTTAGTTCTTAACCGAAGTTAGACCTAAGTAATATAATTTTTGACTTTTTACTCAATGTTTCTTCTGATTATCTAGTCAAACCTTTGAAAACTATGCTTCGACAGGTGGAGCCCCCTGCAATAGTAATTGCAACCTTGGGGAGTCTATGTCAAATGCTTGATAAGCAAATTCTTAAGTTGGATGCCATGCGTGTATTGGTAATTGATGAGGTAATCATTGTGAGTTTGATGCTTGGAGTTCGTGATTAATTATTATTGATGTCCTCTTTTGACACTTGGAGCATATGGAATATTTCCTCGAATGTGTAGGTTGATTTTTTGTTCAACTCTTCTAAAGAAGTGAGTTCTTTACGGAGGCTTTTGACTACCTACTCTTCAATCAATAACCGTCAAACCATATTTGCTAGTGCATCAATTCCCCAGCACAGACGATTTCTCTATGACTGCATACAGCAGAAATGGACTAAGGTTTGAGCATTTATCAAGTCCGTTTTTATCATTTTTAAAATATTTTTTGTTTTCTGCTGATTGTATCATCTTGCTATTTCAATTACTGCAACAGGCAACTGTTTCTCATGTCCATATAAATCCTGTTGAACCTATGCCTTCATGCCTACGTCATAGATTTGTGGTGAGAAGATGCTACTCTCTTGTCCATGTCATTTTTAGCTTTTATTACTGTGCAGCTATTCATTTTCTCAATTATTGACAATCTTTGCCATGTCCAATCCACTCTCGTACCTTTTATGCTTTCTTGTTGCAACCTTACTCGCCTTCACATAGTTCTTTCTCTCTCTGTATCAGATATGTGGTAGAGGGGAGAGGTTTTCAACACTGCTACATTTACTACAGTCAGACGCACCTCGATCTGCCATAGTCTTTGTTGGGGAGCAAGTATGTACCCGTTATAGCCCTCAAAATGCATTTAGGATGTTATACGATTATCTGTATTTATGAATTGCTCTATGAATAGGGTTAGTTTCCTATTATTATTAGTGCATAGTTTTTGAACCATTGAAATACATAAGACTCTGTTGCAATTGCCAAATGTGGATATAGTTTATGATGAAGGGTATTGGTTATGAAAATAAACTGCCTCTACAAACCTGAAATAAGAATTGCACCATCCAAAATCAGTTCTGTAACATTCAGGACTCAAGTATCGTCATTGCGATGAGCTATTAATCCATTATGTTGTCATGAGCTATGATTTGGTATTGGTAAACATCAAGCACTGTCACAAGTGGGTTACTTTGGAAAGATCCATCTAGTTTGAATGAAATTAATCATCTTCTCATTCAAGATACTAGACTTCTAAATTATGAAGACGATTTAGATAATCAAATTCAGAAAATATTTGATGTGTTTGATTTTGAGCTGAAAAATACATTGTCTTGCAATTAACTCTGCAGTCGGAAAAGTCAAAAAAAGCTGGAAATTCTCCTCCCACGACTCTTTTATTTGAATTTCTGAGGACTTCACACAGGGTGTGCCCAGAAATAGTTGTGCTGGAGGAAGAAATGAACTTCAACCAACGAGCAGCATCCATCATTGTTCGTACCTCTAGGCCCTCCGATCAATTTATCAGCTGCTTATAGATATGTTGTGACATGTCGGTGCCAATTTACTTTCTAATAACTCTTACTTTGGTACAGGATGTTAAACAAGCAGGTGGTTATCTTCTTGTTGCCACAGATATAGCTGCTAGAGGGGTTGACCTGCCTGAGACAACCCACATCTACAACTTTAATCTTCCAAAAGATGCTATAAGTTACCTCCATCGAGCTGGAAGAACCGGTAGAAAGCCATTCTCAGATAGTAAATGTTATGTTACCAGTATATTAACATCAGAAGAACGCTTTGTATTGCAGAGATTTGAGAACGAATTATTCTTTCAATGTGAAGAATTATTCATATAGCTACAACTGCGTTCTTTTTTATTGGAAATATATCTAGTTGTTTAGTTTCCTCTGTTTCTAGCTTCGCATATCTGTCCTCTTTATTCTGTGTGGTTATGCATTTACCTCTGTTTGATTACTGAAGCACTAACTCAAAGGACCAAACTGAATGAACTCATGTTTTCTTTTGCTGACTTTGGCTGATGCGTAGAAAAGTTTATCAAGCATCATTTTCTTAGGGTTACCTGATGCTAGATGAACTTTCATCATTGGTTCCCATGGTAGAATGATTTTTTAGTGCGGTTTAGCATCTGACCTATGAGTCCATGACTAGCATGGTAACAATCAAGCACTTTGGCTACCAAGGGTTCGTCATAGACTGTTTTAGCTTCTTCTCAAAATCATATAACTAAGAAGATATGCATGACTTCCATGCCAGTTAACACTTGAGGGGAGAGAGAGAGAGAGAGAGAGAGAGAGAGAGAGATTCAACAAAAACGTCTGGAGAATCCTTGATTCTAGCCAGGACTTTCATTACATATTCTGGAAATAAGAGGTTACATATTGTGAAAATGTTAACTTCATGAAAATGCGTATGAACGTTGGAAAATTATGAGCCATTAATATTATTTTACTTCTGCATACTTTTGCGGTAGCTCACACATCTCAGGATATTGGATATTCACCAAACTCGACATCAGAGAGACCAAATACAATGCTATATCACAGTTCCATCTTTAATTGTTGAATTTTTCATAATTACTGTAACACCTGATCGGATGTGAAATCCTTCTGACGTTCTATCAGCCTCTTGTATACCCTGAAATAACAACATAAATAATTCTATCTCAGATCCTTATCATTTGATGAAAGTTTTGTGGGGAATAAGCACCAGGAATTGAGCACAAGGCTTTAGCTGGGATAAGCTACTTTTTGGTAAATATTTTTCATTATATTTTAGTTGGAGAAACCTACCTCCGAATTTGCAATGATCACATTTTTACCAATTCTGGCATTCTTGTCGATAATGCATTCCCTGCACAGAATGAATAGAGATGTTACTTGTTAGAAAACTTAATGAGAAAGAGATGCATGTGAAAATTTACTCATGGGAAGATTCCTGTACTTGATTTTAGTATTTTCTCCAATTCCGACTGGAACTTTTCCCTTTCCAAGAAGATAGGCAACTTCAGAATCCGTTTCGTAAGAGTCCGCCCCCAGCATCACTGTATCCTGAAATGGTTAAGAAAATATGAGCAATGGACAGAAACCCCTAAACCTAAAACATATGCTGTGTATTTGGCCAACTTCATTCGCATGTATTGCAGGAAAATGGTCCTTGGTCCTTGTTTGATGATCCAAGATAATATAGCACTAAAAATGTTATCGAAATTTCAACTTACTGGTGTCAGAAACAAACCTTTAGGTGAGCATTGGAGTTTATGCGTGATCGTATTCCAATAACACTGTGCTCAACAAAGCAATTAGTCAAGAAACTACCATGTGATATAATTGAATCGACGATCTGCAAAAGAATAAGCTTCATTATGATGTGCATGAAAATTTGAGGCTTCAATTTTGAAGCGGTGAGTTTATAAGTGCTGCAGTGTGGTGAAGAATTTGTGACACCTTAAAGAAACTAGGTTGTGTAGATATTTAATAACCTTGCTGTCATCTATCTTTGATGGTGGTAAGTTTCTTCTAGATGTGTAGATAGGCTTTGTCGCATCATAGAAACTGAATCGTGGTGGCTGAAATGACAAAAGATGAATAATAATTGAAAAAGAACAAGAATCTGATGAACCATATTAGATGGTGAACTTTGCGATCTAGAATGCTTACATGTTCAGTAAGGGCAAGGTTTGCTTCGAAAAAGGACCGAATTGTACCAATGTCTTCCCAGTAATCGTTAAATAGATAGGCCTGCAGAATATATTTTTTTGCCAGAGTTAATTATTTAGAAATCCAACCTGCAGGTCTGCGGATCTAAAGTTATCTGCGTTATTAGATTGGTAAGACGATTTTATTAATTATGCTGCTGCTAGGGACAAAAAAGATTCACGAATAAACGATATATAACTTAATAGAAATGCAATGAAAAAGTTTTTCAGATACCTTAATAACGAACTCTTTAGCTGAGGCCGGGATGATTTCTGACCCAAAGTCGTTAGCGGTCGGAAAACGCCATCTGAATCAACAGGAAACAAACAATACTCAATTGTCTCTCATGTTCCTTGAGCTGTGATTGGGCGGGCACTGGTGTTGCCACAGTGTAACAGAGATCCTAGTTTCACTTGTTCTCTGAAGGGCCCTTAAACTTCATGCTGCATTTTGCTATTATAGGATAGGTTGTACAGAATTACCTTAAAAGATTCAGAAGTATTTCCTTCTTGAAGACATAAACTCCCATTGAAGCAATATAGGGTTTCTTTTTTGCCTCTTCTTGTGAGAGTCCCAAAACGGTAGTGTCTACTGCCTGTAACATATAACAAATTAAATGTGTCCCTTTAAAAGGTGAGGCAACAATAGACCAAATTCGTTGATTTGTTTGCAATTACCATTGCTTTCAACTCATTCCCTTTGGGCTTTTCGCTGAACGAAATGACCCTTCCTTCATTGTCAATCTTCATCAAACCAAAATCTGATGCACGGCTGCCATGGAAATGGATAATCGACTTTCAAATGTTAATTTGTTTGAATGTGAAGGGATCCACGATGTCTGCTGACATGTGTTTGTATATTTGGTTATCACTTTCTGTTTCTATCTTATTTTTCATCATCACAGTTTCCAGAATGTATTCTTGTCTCGGCACAAGATCCAAGAAAGTTTTCATTCGTGCATGTTTGCAATCGTATTCTGCAAATTTTGCCTTCCTTCTTAGTTTTCTTGTTATTTTTCTTACAACTTTGCTGAGATAAGCCTGTAAGTGGAATTAATTGCAATGAAACAAAGGTCTACCTGTCATCTATGGGTAAAGATGAAATTGTAATATCTGCACCACTTTGCCGGTGACTCTGCAGATCGTGGAGTGTTATTTGATGTAATTTCAAGAACCTACACACTTTAACCGTTAATATTTATATATTCTGCATGTAATTTCTAGATTACCTGTACAAAGTCCATGTAGTCCATCCTATACAAGTGATCGCCCGATAAAATAAGAACATCTTCAAGATCCTTACTTCTTGGATCCTATGGTGCATGGAGCAACATCGCCATGTAAATGTCACGCATTCACGAATCTCAAATTATTTATGGTTCTTTAACGTACTAGTTTTAGATCTTTGTCGTAAAAACTTTTAGCAGATCATGTCCTTTTAACATTAGCTGCTCATTTAGCATGACAAACTGAATCCCTGGCTTCGTCTTAGAAGTTTCATATTTTGAGTAGTATTTGTGCATTATAGTTTTCCTAATACTCCTTACAAAAGTGTAGCTTTATACCTCAAAAAGCCAGTGAAATTGCCGCACTGCATCTGCAGTACCCTGAAACCAATTTTTACCAGCCTCGCCTGGAGTTTGCGTTGCAGCTAAAACCTGTGTATAAATACTCAGTTGCATCTCCATCGACAAATTTATGGTTCATTTTCCATCTGGACTACTTTGTTTCTTGTATAACATTAGGTTGAAGAGTTAAAGTTGAAACAGTTTACCTCGACATAGCCATCCCCAAACCCGCTTCCAAAGTTATAAGCTCGTGCAAGATGCCTGTTGAGCGATGCCGAGTTGAACTGAGTGAGAATGTAGACTTTGTTGATGCCACTATTTATGCAGTTACTCATAGGCACATCAATTAGCCTATATGATCCTCCAATGGGAACCTGAAATATAAATAAACAGGATGAATATTTGATGGACTTTGAGTCATCGAGCCTCTAGAGCACAGCTTAAACTGGACTAAGGTGAGATCTTTGGATCAAGATCATCATCATTTTAAGTTGGTTAGAATGGCTGTGAAATGCATTTGCGGTAAGTAAGAATTCCGACTCACAGCAGGCTTGGCACGTCGTTTTGTGAGCGGGAACAGGCGAGTTCCAGCTCCCCCACCGAGTATGATTGCCACGACGGTCCTGGGGTCCCTCTTCTCCATCTCCAGGTCCCTCAACTGCAGACGCAAAATTAATTCAGTAGCACATTCTCTTTTCATTGATTTTAATCCATAGCTATCATTATGTATGTCGTATCTCGCTTGAAAAAGTCTTGATTCTGTTGATCAAAATTTCAAGTTTTGCAAACGCTTGAACCCTGGAATTGAAAGCTAATGTTATTTCCGCCGCAAAACGTAAAAGTTTTCATGTGCAAAGAGCTTAGGAAAGGGTTATATGGTCTCTCAGAATCTCGTTGTATCACTCGAATTTACCAAGAAACTCACCTTGGTCTCACCTGCAACTTCTGCAGTAAGAGACATGTGGACATGACTCCTAACAGCATTGTCATTGTTCCTTTTCTGAGGTGATGTATTAGTAAACTTCAGCTTCGTTCCCATCAACTGTCCATTACAAAACTTAACATGCTTCCCAGTTATGCCGGAAAATCGAGCCGTGCTGCGCTGCACTCCGGCAGCCGATAGGGCGATACGTCCATCTGCAGTGATGGCCATTTGTACGGAAAGATGGAAACTTTTTCAGGTATATAAACTTATGGTTTTCATTTTGGAGGAATGTGTGTGTGAACCAGAGAGTGTGCTTTCATGGAATGCATGGAATTTGAGATTTTAGCCACGTTATCCAAATTTAACTGTGTCCACTAATTTTCTTTTCATTTTCATTTGAAGTTTGGAAGACGAAAATAGCTGCATTATGGCGTTCTGACTAAAATGCCCTTCAAGAAGACATTTTGTTATGGAATATCCTCTGAGTTTCTACCATTGATGGAGATATTTTTTTGTCCATAACAGGACAGTTCCAAGTATCAATTATATTTCTTATTTTTGACGACACACTTTGAATCAATTTGGATTTATTCATATGTTTCTGGGTAAATATCTCATTGTTTTGAACCAAGAAGTAAGAAAATGCTCTCTCACTTGAACTCATGAAACAGACGTGTTCGAGTCCAAATCCGAGCAGAAGAATAAAATAGATACATATGCAAACTCTTGTAATTTTGCTCATAAATATTCAAAAGAGACTAATTTGTGTGATTCAAAATCTTGGAATGTAGGCTACTAAGAGTTTGTTGATATAAAAGAATGGGAAGATGGACCTCTTTTTGTACGTTGCTGCAGGGAATGTTAAACAGGTAGTGATGGTTTTCGAAACAGCACCCAAAACAATGGCAGAAAATGAAGAAGGTGCTTCTGGAGAGGGTGCGTCCTCTCTTGCTTCGCTTATCATGCTCGTGAGGGATTTCCGCAGCCCCTTGGATTTCCCAAAAATCACTTGTTTGTTCTTGATGAGGCTGTATCAAGAGACCGGATAATTTAATAACAAAATTAGGCCACTTCCATGTAATAACTGGGATGCAGGAGTCTAACTTACCACAATCCACTTTCAAATCTGGAAACAGAATATGGAAAAAAACCCTTTGATCTATCATCCACACACGACTGAGAATGTGGTATAATTTCAATATTATAACCCTTACAGATATCTGTTTGAAAACGTGCTAACCGTGCATGCATCAAACAAAACCCTGGGTATTTAATGTTGAAGATTTCAGAAATATTTAAGAGATATTGTAGTTACTATATTATATATTTTTCTTTTGTGTAAATTATCTAGAATAGGAAATTATCTTGAGATCAATTAGTGATCTATTTACCTTTATTATGATGATGTAACTTGTATAAAAGGCTGTACTTTTTCAGTAGAAAAGTAAGCAAGATTTACGAAATTCTTCTTGTTTCATGGTATCAGAGACACCGATCTTGGGTGTGCATCTCTGCGAGTTTTACAGCCTATCATAATATGGCTTCAGAATCCTCCACCGTGGTAAACCAGGTGGTTCCGCCAACCCCAATATCCTCAAATCCTTCATTTGACAGTCATTCGCTGCAAACCAACACAAGCTCAATGGGTTGAATTTTCGAGAGTGGTTCCAATCCGTCATTCTTGTAATCAAGGGAAGAGGGAAGATCGGATATTTGACAGGTACAAAAAAGGCTCCATCAAAAACTGATCCAAGCTTCAGTTCATGGGAAGCCGAAAACTCCATTGTTATGGCTTGGCTCATAAACTCTATGGAGCCAAGCATTGGCCGCACATACTTGTACTACCAGACAGCTATGGAAATCTGGAAAGCTGTACAAGAAATCTATTCGGACATAGAAAATACTTCACAATGTTTTGAGATTCGCTCAAAACTTCGAAACACGAGGCAAGGAAGTCTGAACGTGACAGAGTACTTCAACTCTCTCATGGACTTATGGCAAGAAATCGATTTGTTCTATGACATGGGTTGGTCCTGCACAACTGATGCAACAAAATACAAGACGATGCTTGAAAAGGAGCGCACCTTTGATTTCTTACAAGGTCTTAATCATGATTTGGATGAAGTTCGTGGACGGTTGCTAGGGACAAAACCATTTCCGTCTCTTCGGGAATCATTTGCTGAAGTTCGAAGGGAGGAAAGTAGACGACGTGTTATGTTGCATTCCCCACGACAAGAGACTTCTTCCTTAGATGCCCAGGGTTCTGCTCTGATTGCGCACAAACAGGACGGAAATCGCTTCAATCGAGATCGTCACACAGTGCCGTATAAACTAGAAGTAGCTCGTGGATATCAATCTGATAGTCGAGTGGTGTGTGATTTTTGCAAAAAGCCATATCATACTCGTGATACTTGCTGGGAAATTCATGGAAAGCCCATTGATTGGAAGCCCAAGAAGCAACAAAAACTGCCCAAATCAGCCCATCTTGTTGAGTCCACCTCTAGCGTTACTGGACCAGAATTCTTCAGTGAGGATTTGGACATGTTGCGTCAACTGTTGCAACAAACTAGAGCATCCACGGGATCTGCAAATCAAACCTCAAAAACGCCTACTGCTGCTATGGCCAAAACAGGTATAATTCATCAGAATTTCCTTTCAAAATCCCAACACACAGATTGCTGGATTGTGGACACAGGAGCCTCAGACCATATGATAGGAACAAAGGCCATTTTTTACACATATAACAGTTGCCACAACAAAACTGATGTTTGGGTTGCTGATGAAAAAGTATCACCTGCTGTAGGGAAGGGCTCGGTTTGTCTATCAAATATGACACTAAAATCACTGTTATTTGTGCCAAATTTATCTCACAATCTCCTGTCAGTAAGCATACTAACCGAGGATATGAATTGTGTTGTAACCTTTTTTCCTTCTCATTGTGAATTTCAGGACAATTCTTCGGGGAAGATGATTGGAGTTGCTGAGAGGAAAGATGGTTTGTATTATCTGTTGGAAACAAAGAATTCTAGCCAGTCTAAGTCATCAAATCTGTCTATGTCAGTTGTTTCTAACTCTAATGTAATGTTGTGGCATCAACGTTTGGGGCACCCTAGCTTTCAGTATATGAAAATTTTGTATCCTCATCTTTTTATCAATAAAGATCAACATTCCTTTCAATGTGAACAATGTGTACTTGCAAAGCAACCTCGCACCAATTATCCTACGCATGTGTATCAGCCTTCAAAGCCATTTCACCTAGTCCATAGTGATATATGGGGACCTGCTAGAACTTCGAACCTCACTAAAACTCAATGGTTTGTAACCTTTATTGATGATCACACAAGGGTGTGTTGGGTATACCTAATGAAGGACAAATCTGAAACCTTCTACTGGTTCAAACAATTTCATAAATTTGTCTTGAATGCATTTCAGTCCAATATTCATGTTTTTCGCACAAATAATGGAAAGGAATACCTATCAAGTGAATTCAACCAGTACTTGGGAGAAAATGGGATACACCATCAAACCCCTTGTGTCAATACACCAAAACAAAATGGGGTGGCAGAGAGAAAAAATCGTCATTTGTTAGAAGTTGCTAGGTCCCTTATGTTCACTAGCTCCATTCCTAATTTCTATTAGGGGGAGGCGATTCTCACATCTACCTATCTGATAAACCGTTTACCCTCGAAAACACTCAAATTCAAAACCCCTTTGAGTGCCCTAGCTGCTAGTTTTCCTGACCTTAATCTTTTCAATTCTTTATCCCCAAAAATCTTTGGTTGTACTGTTTTTGTCCATAACAAACAGCCAAACCGAAGTAAACTTGATCCCAAGGCATTCAAGTGTGTTTTTGTAGGATATTCCCCAACCCAGAAAGGATACAAGTGCTACTCACCTTCACAAAAAAGGTTCTTTGTCTCTTTGGATGTAACTTTCTTTGAAATACTTTTTTCTACTCTCTCTCTCCTCTCCAGGGGGAAAATAACGACGAGAATAGTATTTTGGATCCTACTATATCGTTACCCATATCAGAAGATGTGTCTCCTCTTCTAAATTCAGCTCCTATACTTGTTTCAAGCCCTATCCAAATTCATGAAAAGGGGAGAAAAGTAAAAGAGGAGGTAATTTCCAATAAATCTCTTCAGACCTACTCTCACAGACCAAAGCCTTCTCAGCACAACCAATCATCGATCCCAGAATTGGAACCTGTTGTTTGCAAAGATTTGGAACTTCCAATTGCACAAAGGAAAGGGGTAAGATCTTGTAACATGCATCCTATTGCAAATTTTCTAACTTGTAAAAGGTTTTCTCCTGTTTTTAAGGCCTTTATAGCAAAAATCGACAGTGTGAAAATTCTCAAAAATATTGATGATGCTTTGAAAGATAAAAAATGGGAAAGTGTTGTACTGGAAGAAATGACAGCTTTGCATGAGAATGAAACATGGGATATAGTGGATCTACCCAAGAATAAGAAAGTGGTTGGAAGTAAATGGGTCTTTACAGTGAAGTATAGAGCTGATGGAGAAGTTGAAAGATACAAAGCTCGGTTGGTGGCCCAAGGGTTTACTCAAACATATGGAATAGACTACGAAGAAACATTCGCTCCAGTGGCAAAATTCAATTCAATACGCGTGTTGTTGTCTCTTGCTGCAAACTTGGATTGGGAATTGCACCAGCTAGACATAAAAAATGCGTTCCTAAATGGTCACCTTGATGAGGAGGTGTACATGAAGATTCCACCTGGTTTCCAGTCAGAACATGAGCAAGGTAAAGTTTGTAAGCTGCGGAAATCATTGTATGGGTTGAAACAATCCCCACGAGCGTGGTTCACTCGATTTAGCTCCACTCTCATGCGACTGGGATATAGTTAAGGAAAGACAGATCATACTCTTTTCATCAAAGCAGGAGAAAGTGGAAAGAAGGCCATCCTTATTGTGTATGTGGATGACATCCTAATTACAGGTGATGACAATGGTGAGATTCTTCAGCTCAAAGGAAAATTGAGGAAAGAATTTGAAATAAAAGATTTAGAATCTTTAAAGTATTTTCTTGGCATGGAGGTAGCTCGAAGTAAAGATGGTATCTTCATTTCTCAAAGGAAATACACTCTTGATTTGTTGCAAGAAACTGGAAAATTGGGTTGAAAACCGGCAGGAACCCCCTTGGAAAAGAATTGGAAGAGCAACATTAAGGAGAATGAACCTTATGCAGACATTGGTAGATACCAACGCTTGGTTGGCAGACTAATATACTTATCTCTCACATGGCCTGATATTGCATATGTCGTTAGTGTGGTAAGTCAGTACATGCATTCTCCGACTCAAAGCCATTTACAAGCAGTGAATCATATTTTAAGATATCTCAAAGGAACTCCTGGCCGAGGACTTATGCTCTCAAAAATAATAATAACCGCAGCATTGAGGCATATGTTGATGCTGATTGGGCTGGAAGTGATGACTGTAAGTCAACTTCTGGTTTTTGCTCGAAGTTGTGGGGAAATTTGGTTACATGGAGAAGCAAGAAACAGACCGTAGTAGCAAGGAGTAGTGCCGAGGCTGAATATCGAGCTATTGCACAAGGGATGTGTGAAGTTATTTGGCTACAACAATTAATGCAAGACTTGAGAATTACTATCAGCTCACCTATCAAGTTGTATAGTGACAGTAAATCTGCTATCAGCATTGTGCACAACCCAGTCCAGCATGACCGAATGAAACATGTAAGGATAGACCAAAGTTTTATTAAAGATGAAATGGAAGAAGGGGACATTAAATTATCCTATATCTCCTCTTATGATCAAGAAGCGGATATCCTAACCAAGAGTCTCACAAAGCCGAGTCATGAAAATCTCGTAGCAAGCTTGGAATGAGAGATATCTATTCTTAAGCTTGAGGGGGAATGTTGAAGATTTCAGAAATATTTAGGATATTTTGTAGATACTATATTATATACTTTCCTTTTGTGTAAATTATCTAGAATAGGAAATTATCTTGAGATCAATTAGTGATCTATTTACCTTTATTATGATGATGTAACTTGTATAAAAGGCTGTACTTTTTCAGTAGAAAAGTAAGCAAGATTTACGAAATTCTTCTTGTTTCATTTAACAAGCAGCAAACAATCATCATGCAGCCTGAAGGCTGAAACTGACCATCAACCAGAAACACCGAAACAGGGAATCTTGTATAATGATGGTCGTGTGTGCAACTGCAGCAGCAATAGCAAGAACAACAATCAGATTTGTTGTAGTTCCTGTAGATTTAGATCTTCTTTCTCTCAATGAGTGTCTCCTGAAGAAGCTGAAAAGCTGAGAAGTGCTTCGTAGAAGCTCTCCCAAACAATACCTTAGTCTCCAAGCCCATGAAACAATGTACGTACATGATGGCTGGATCCAGGAGTGAATATCTGGGCTCTGATAATGTTAAGAAATGGACTTGGGCTTAACTCAATTTCTAAAAGAGAGGGTTATCCAAGAGCATATATTGATCTCTCAGGATTCTATCCAACCGATGTGGGACATATCTTAACAATTTGAATCATCTGCAGCACAGTGTTGTGCACTGCAGAGCAGTTGAATCAAGTGAACTTCTGACACTGCGCTGCAGAGCCGTTGGATCAAGTGCACGTCAAGTCCACATGATCCAACGGTGCATAGCACCACATCCAAAAGCCTTTTTTGTATGTGTTGAAAATAAGAGGAATCAGTTCCCATCATCTTACAAGAAACTGCTGAAATTTCAGATAGACTGAATTGATTTAGTTCAAAAAATTTTCAATTTTTCAGCAAATCTTTTAGTTATGTTTCCCATTCTTCAATTCCGACCACTGGATGTCGGAAATCGGCTTTATTTCAAAATTATGTTCTTTTTTCCCTCTTGATACATTAAATTACTTGTTTAGAAGGTAATCGACAATCTGCAAGAATTTTTATTGTTTCTCTAGAGATTAATCATTTTTGCTGTTATCTACGTTGGGAAATCGACTTTATTAAATTTGAACTCGAAACGTTAATATGTTACATCTGTTCAAGCAAGCGCGATATTTGTATAGGTTTTAATCAACAATATACACACACACTCAAAAATGATTTATGAGTGTAATAAAATTTTGTGCAGGGACATCTTAAGCCAGAATTTGAAGACTCAGAGAAATGTAGGCCTATTACTTCAATTGACTACCCATGGTCCTCCTCCCCCTCTTGCTAGCTATTGAAGAGAAAAAAGAAAAAAAAAAAAAAAAAAAAAAAAAGGATATTTTTTATTCAGTTCCACTCCTTAGAACAATAGATCCAGCTAACACCATGTCCCGCCCCAGTTGAAGATCAAACTAGCACCTACAAGTTTCATTCCTTGCCTTGATTCCATTCTACTCCGTCCCATAAATACAATCTGGCACGTCTCTTTACTAACGTCGGATATCTTCGGAGACTTTCTCAAGAACTCTTTAACCTGGTTCTTGTCAAGAACAGAAGCCTCCTCAGTCCTATCATTAGTACCCATGTCGTTCTTGTGACCTTCTCTTTTACCATTAAAAGCAAAGCTGAGCTAAGAACGGTCTTCAAGATTTGGGCCTGCAACCCTTTGTAGAAACCAAGTAAACCTTCTTTTTCCCAGATGGAAAGCATTGCCCCAGAAACTGTTCTATGGGACTTTGGTTGGGATCTATGCATCTCGTGTCCATCTGAGTCCACTGATTGAATCACCACCTTACACCTGTCCACAAGGTCAACATTAAGACTCACAAAAACTATCAGTGGAAATCAATATGTTAGACATAAGACTTTCACCTTATGGCCGGGTATGTCACACAGGTAGCAATACATTTCGAGACAGCACCTAATACAAAAGCAGAAAATGCTGAAAGAGCTTCTGGAGATGATACAGTATTGGCGCCTTTTTTGTTGGTTTTCTTCTTTAATAGTCTTTGTTTCAACTGATCAAATGCAGTGAACTGCCAAAATTACATCAGAAATTAGAAAACTTCCTAGCGACCTAATTGCGTAACAAAGTTTTGAAAGGTAATGTGTATTTTCTTTGATATCAGTGTCAACCTGAATGGAAGGATTTGAAGTAAGAAGAAGCGAGATGCCTAGACCATCAAATGCCTCACTCCACGAGCCCTCTGAAAGAGATTTCCAAAGCCCATTGGATTTTCCAAACTCACTCGTTTGCATCTTAGAAGATGCTGTATCCAAAGGCTGAATTACCCAATATTATCCATGGTCAAATGAACAGTGCTGAAATTCAAGGTATGATACAACGATAATTCGAACCTCGAATTTACCTGTGTCACTATGACTGTGCCTGCCGCGGCCGCAGCCGCAATAATCAAGTTTGCTTTAGTTCCAATAGATTTGTTTGCGGTTTGTCTTAAGTACAGCCTCTTCAAGAAGCTGTAGCCATAGAAATAGATAAACTGAGAAATAAATGCCTGAAAGTTCTTTGTTCCTAGGCCCTGGTACAAAGAGAGCACTTGGCGGGTAGATATCGCTTCCCAAAGGACATCCGAAATGTTCCTGTTCAAGATAGAGCAATCCATTGTGATAGCCCACATTGTTGTGAATATTTTTGGACAATTGCATAACAAAATACGCACTCAACTTCTCGACAAACCCTCAAATTTTTTAGGCCATCCACAGGCTATGCATAAACTATCAAACATATCAAGCTCTAAAGGATCTTGGAAAAACACTATTAACTTGTAGTCTTAACGGTGATATGTACCTAATATCTTAAGGTCATTACATGCTCCAAGAAGTAACTTTTCCAAGAACAGAGCTAAGGGAGAACAATTAGACATACATATACTTTTCATTCTGGAAGCAAGTGAAGTGGCAGAAGCATTTTATAAATCTTACAATAATCCATAACGTTACAAGTGCCAGGTTCATTTCAACTCCATAGTACACCAGCAAAAAGCATGGAATCAAGCACGCCACCGAGTATGTAATCCAGGATCAAACACAACAAAATCAGAATTCAAGATAAAGGACGCCTAATAAAGGAACATGACATATAAGGAGATCACAGCCCACCAAAAAAAATTCTACACAAACCAACTACAAGTATTCCAACACGTAAATCATGAGAAGCTAGGTTCCTAATTTCAACGAGACAAAAAAATGCCTTAAAAAAAGGGAAAGAAACCTGTATTTCTGCTGGTGATGAGCTCGATTCTCCGCTTGATATTTGGTCTTGCAGGTGTCTAAGGGATACAAAATGGTGGTGCTCACCAGTGCACCCACCGCACCGGAGCTCGCCTCCACCAAAGATTCCATTCAGAAAACCTTCCAATTGCTTGTGATGAATCAAGAAAATCGAAGAGCTGTTGAAGTTGGCCGGTGGCGCGTGAGTTGCACGTGAGACAATATCCATTGGATTATCGTCTCGGGATTGGGTAATGTACGAGGAAGAAGTGGGCTTTACCTTACGTGGGCCTTCGACCGAGCCCATTTTGTTATCAGCCCACTAAAAACTAATCCAAAACTAGGCATAATCCAATGGGCTTTTGCAATCCTAAAATTGCTTTACCTCGACACTTAGGATACATTTTTTCTATATACTAGTATAAGTTATTGTCCTTTTTTTTTGACTGAAAATAAAAAAAAAATAGTGAAATAAAATAAATGATATTTTTGTAAATAAATATCCATAAATGGGCAAAAAAATATAGTAAAAGTGACATTTATGTAATTACATAGCTATCAAAGAGCAAAAAACATGAAGAATGTCATACCAACGTACCAAAGTCTCTCTCATATTTAATAATAGAGATACACACACAGACACACACACATTTTTAAAGAATATTTACTAAACAAATTGTTAGAAAATATATTGAAGAATTTGATGTATGTTCAATTTCATTTTGTAGAGTACATTTATATTGTGAATGGTTTTCGTATGTACCGTAGGAATGTATTGAGGTGGTAAAATCATCTTAGACATATATATTTGAAATGGTGCGATATGATATATATTTTTAAAATTTGAAGGTATAGTTTTGTTTTTTTTTTTTTTTTTTTTTTTTAAGAATAATTTGAAGGTATAGTTACGTTCATTGGAATAAAACATTTCAAAAATAAAGATGAATAATGACAATGACACCACTCAAAGTCAATTGAAAAGCGACTTTTATATATATAAATATATTTCAACACAAATATAGCTTTGAATACAAATTAAATTGTTGTTATAATAAATTCATCATGATTACTATTGATATGTCAAATTCTCAAACATGGTGGCTTTGGAGAACCAAATCATGACATTCTGGTGGGATTCCATTTTCCCAAAATTAAAATAATTTTTTTATTGGTGAATAATTTGTTTTTTGAAGTCAAGGAATCATAATTTTGGCAGGTATATATGACTACTCTTAAAATAAAAAATTGCAGGTGTGGGGAGGAACATGGTGCTATGAAAGTGTGAAACCTAGTGTTTCCCAATCGATGCACATGATCATGAAACCTTGAGTGGCTTTATTTTTCAATAAAAATGATGACCAAAATCTCCAAGTTTCTACAATGCAATCTTAGAAAATATGATTTATTTGGTTATTGGTTGCTCTAGTCAAAGGACAAGTTTGTTTCAATCTATTCTTCTTTGAATATCTACTTAGACTAATTTTTTAGGAGAAATTACGATGTAAATTTCTCACCTTCTACCAAATGTGTGGACTAGTTCTTGGGTCCATCTCATTCAATGCTTATGAGTTTTAGAGCTATCAAAGGGAACGATCCATCCTATCCTGTCTTGACCCACCCAAAAAAACTTAGCGGGATTGTCGGTTAGGTAGTGTTAACTAGCAAATAATTTTTTTTAAAAAAATATATCATACGTAAATTAATATATATTAATATTTCAAAAATTCATTAATCATGCATATATAAAACGTTAAAAATAATATAAATCTTTCAGATTTCATCAAATATAGTAAATCGTTAGAAATAATGTAAATCATTCAAAATTCATCAATCACAAAAAAATCGTTTTGAAACTCATCAATCATACATGAACTATTGAAATAATATTAAAAAAAAGGTTTAAAAAAAAAAAATTGGGGGCAGTCACACCCTAACCCACAATCCAAACAGGTTAACCCGTCTAGGCTCCTTCAAATGAGCCACAATTTAGTAAGTTTATCGACCCCGCTTGTTTCTGATTAATGAGATCCTAGCATATGGATAATACCCAAATCATGCATCCGATTGTTCGTATTTTTACACATAGGCGTAATTAATGATATATTGTTGACGTGACAATCATGGAGCATTAGATCTATCATTGGGGTAATACACATATGCTAGGTTGAACTATACCCTTGTTTCTCATAGTGGGACAGGTTTGGCTCAATGGACATAATCTGTTTAATGACTTTAGTTAAAAATGTATCATATAAAGATTATACAAATGTATAAATATATAATTCATGAATGAAACAGATTTAAAATAAATTTAAAAAAATAGCCCTTCTTCCAAGAATATATTCCCCATAAAAGCAAATATTCCTCTATCTATTTCAAATCCAGCAATAAGTGAGGAGTCATTTTCTTTTGTCATTCTCAAAGAATTGTCAAATTAAAGGGTGCCTTAGGAGAAACAAGTGATGCATGTTTATCTTGACCTTGACCCATACATATTCAATATTATTGAACCAAATGGATAAGTAATAGCAATCTGGTGGACATAAGTGATGAAGCCAACTAACATATATTATTAATTTCCATGAAATAATTCTTCCATTTATTTCTCAATTATAATGGGGAAAAAAAGGAGCCCTTGAATTATTTAATTTCCATGCACCCTTGTGCTGTCTTTCTCATTCATTTCTTCCACACTTTTTCCAACAAAGTACATGTAATAACAAAAATATCGTTATTTACCTGACGAAAAAGGGCATACTTTTATAAACAAATTACTAGATACAATAATTAATTAATGGCCTCTTATTTCTGTTTGGGTTGTGTACAAAACGCTTGGGTCTACAAATACTACGAAGGCCATATAAAATTATATGTCTAAAATTTTAAATTACGCTACTTTCTAATTAATTCTCCTAAAATTCAAAGTATATATTGCATGTCTCCCAAGTTAGTGGATTAAATCATAGGATATTTTATGGTATTTTATATATGCTCCCGGTACTATATATAATCATGTTAGAAAAAAGTGAAGTGGAAGCTGCTTCATGCATGTTGATGAAATTTGTTTGTTTATGTTGGATTTCCAGTGTGTGCGTATATTCTTTGTGAAATGGGCAAAGATTTTGTTTTCAGAGTATTTCTGCCAAAAATTATACGCAATAAAGTATAATCTTTCTGGCTGGTCCAAAAATCCCCAGCCGACCCTAACGCTGTCAAGTCATAAGATCCCATCGATATATCATCATCATCAAAAACCCCTCAAATTATTGCCCCACAAAACAAAATAACCAGCAAGGAATATGATATAACATTAGGGAGCCAGCTCCTCAATAACATGCATGACAAAAAAAAAAAAAAAAAAAAAAAAAAAAAAGAAACCAATTTCAAAAATTTTCATTTACAAAGAATTCCGTAAAAATAAAACTTCATTTTAATTTAAAAAATATCCCACCAAAAAATGATTACATTTTGATCTAGAGTTAGTTTTTTATAAGAAAGATCGATCTTTCTCATATTTACAATAAAAAATAATATTTTTAGCATAAGAAGTAATATATAGGGTCAAATAGAGGATTCGTTTAATCACAAAATTGACGTGACGGATCTGTCTCATAAGAGTTTTTGTGTCCTAAAAAATTCCGTCTTATGAAATAAGATGAGACAGGATTTTCTAAAAACATATTTATATTTCACGGATTTCCGATGAGAAAATTTATATACGATACTTTTTTCATGGAAATTTTTTTATAAGTGATCGATTTATGCCAGTCTAAAATTTTTGATAAAATCTCGAAATATACCATTTAAAATATTAGAGTCGAAAAAAAAAAGTGAGACTATCCATATTGGAATATGGAACGCATCTCTCTCTGAGGGATATATGTAAACCCTACAAAATCTTGCATGAAAGGATTTATTTTTATTTTTTTTGCCAGTCCGTACATAATTGATAATACTACGTGTAGAACCCCAACCCCCATGGAGTGGGGGCCTTCTCAAATTAACAGCCCCCTATGGACCACCTTTACTCAGACATTTACGGGACCTAAAAGGATCCTACACATTCGGGATCCAATGATCGATCGAGGATTCAATATTATTTTAACTTAATAATATAGTATATTTTATTATTTTATTAACCATAATGAACTTGTAATTAGGACTTGAATATATATGACCGTCGAATGGTTAAGATTTTAATTCTCGGTTAGGGCCATATGGGGTAGGACAAGGGGGGCAATTTTGAACATTTCAACATTTTCGCGTCTCTGCCGTCAACTTATATTTTGATTTCCTTGTTTTTTTTTTCCGAAAATTTTGTAATTTTGTTAAGAAAAAATAATGTCACTTGTTTCAAGATTTACCAACCAAAGTGGAAAATTCTCAAGCTCTCAAACAAAGGAGGAGTGGGAAAAAAAATAGGAAAAGAGGCGAGCTTGTGAGCAACCGTATTACAAGCTCCGATCCGCTACCATATTAAAAAAAATATTGGACATTAAAATAATTTAAGTGAAAGGTAAAGTTGACTTTATCACTTGATCATGTACTAATTAAAACCATTTTCAATAATTCATATATCAATTTGACATTTTATCAACTCTTCGTATACCTAAAATTTTGGAAATTATCCCATCGTCTCTATTTTATTTTTTTTTTCGACAAGAACTTGTAACCTCTATTAATCGCAAATAATATCTTTAGTTACAAGAACGACAAGCCAAGACGGAAAGCTCCCAGACACCCACAAAAAAGGTGCAGGGGAGGAACAAACAAATTTTGCCACAGAATAGATTATGATGTATTCATGAATTATTTTGAAAAAGTACGTGTTATATATTTAGGTATCGTTTGATTTGAGTGATGATATAAGTAATACATAGATAAATAATATAATGTAATAAAAAAATAAATAAATAAGATAGTTAATATAGTATTTGATTTAATTGATATATTATAGTTTATTTGATTTGATTGATAAAATTTTATAAATGATCATTTTGTCCTTTTAACAATAAATAAAAGGGATAATAGCCAAAATAGTCCTGTAAGTTTGCTTGTTTTGTGATTTGGTCCTATAAGTATTCAATTTTGGGCTTTGGTCTTGTAAGTTTAGTTATATTTTGGTTTTTTGGCATTTTTCATTTAAACAATATTTTTATAATCGAACCGGTGATCAAATCGATCTAACTTAAAAAAATGATCCAACAGGTTGAACTGTTTTAACCAGACGTTCAGATCGGAAAATCGTTTATATAATATAATATAATTAATAATATATTTTAAATTATAAAAACCTAAAAAATTTATATAAATAGAAAATATATATATTTATCGTAGTTTGAAAACTAAATAACTATATAAATATATTCAAAAAATTATAAACTCTAATATTAATAAATAATATTTTTAACGAGGAAAAAAATTTCACATAATCATGTATACATAATAAAATATTAAATTAAGATTTTAAAATTAAAAAAAACTAATTTTTCAAAAAAAAAAACCGAAAAACCAATTTTTCGGTTCTTGACCAGTTCTGTCGGTTCAATCGTTAAAACGGTTTTTGGAACTGTTTCGGATCAAATCAGTGATCGGTTCCGGGTCGAACCGATCGCTACAGTCCGGTTTTAAAACATAACATTTAATTGTTGATGTCATAACAAACACATCATCTTTTCTCGATGTCACTTAAGGATTTTTAGCTGTCATGTCAGCATTTTCTGATGCTACGTCAACACTCTATGAAGAAAGGACTAAAAACCAATTATAACTTAATTTATGGACCAAAACACAAAATTAAATATTTACAGGACCAAAACACAAAATGGGCAAACTTACAGGACCTTTTTGACTATATTCCCTAAATAAAATATAAAAATATTATTTATAAGGAGTAATATAGTAATTTAAATTCAATGATTGATTGATGTAAGATAAATTATTAATTATTTGATTTATGTGAAATTATTAATTAATAGATAGATAAATAATATAACGAGAAGAACGTGAGATGAGATGAGATAAGTTATACATATATTAATAATACCGTATACCAAACTGTGCCTAAGTATTGAAATCTGTAATTTTCGGCTATCTTCACGATTCCGACCACCGAAATTAAAATTCGTATCATATGATACATTATTGGATTCGCATTTTCGAGACGATCCCACCGTGAAATTTTAAAAAAAATCGGAGTTGTTTTGGGTACGGGTGCACATGAATCCCCATCAAAACTGCATACATATCTAGGGTGCGGGCATCAAAACTGTGTACATATAATACTTAATTAACTTAGTTTTTTTATTGAAATTTTTTATAAATATAATAATTTAAAAAATAATACATCAACTAAATTACAATAAAGCAACGGCAAATGGATTAAAGTAAAAAGTTACTCACCGTTTAGAGGCGGCCCGTTGATTATGAAAAGCGATTTACTTAATAATTAAGGTATATATATATATGCATTCGAAATTTTCCTTTTGAAAAAAGAGAATTGTTTTTTTTTTTTGAAGGTAGAGAAATTAAAATTGTAAATGAATAACAAAAGTTTTTAAAGAAATATAATTAAATATTTATGGAACCGTGGGAATACATATTTGGGGCGAGAGCGAGTCTTTTACTTTTATTTCCAACAAAAAAATTTGTAAATTATTTATTTATTTAAATATATAAAAGTCATGGTGCAAGACACACGATCACCATTATCTCCTTCAGAATTAAGGTTGAAATATTATTGCGCAATGTTTCATCGATCCTTTTTTTTTTTTTTTTTTTAAATATTAGATCCTTCATTTTCTGAAAGAAAAAAAGAAGAAGAAGACATATAGCTTGTCGAAATGAATTATGATCTTGGCCTATAATTTAAATTTTTTTAAAAGTAAAATTGCTGATTATAAGTAAAAACTATAATAATTGTTAATGTTAAAATATTGTCGACCTCTTCAAAAATATCGATGCTACCGTGATATTATTTTTTCACCTATCCAAAATTAAAAATTATTTTTTTACTTATTTAATTGTTGGAGTTAATTAGTAGGATGATTAGTGTTGGACATTATGTGAAGCAATCAAGCAATGGTGTTGAAATGAGCGGTAGGAATATCAAAAGTATTGTAAAAGTTATTTTCTCTAGCTAGTTAATTTGTCGCATAAGGCTTTGTTATATATCGTTGTTTATTTGATTAACATGATTTGCAAATTACTGCATTGAGTTCAAAACCTTATAAAAAATGATTGCAAGTTTATAATAAATTGAGTTACAAATCAAGGTGAATATATTTTAAAATAATGAGATACTAATAAATTACTCCCAACATTTGGGGAAAAACATCAATTATTAGGATAGGAATATCAGGAGACTTGGGAATTTGGATGTCTCAACCTGAATAAACACGAAACTATAATAACTTAATTAAAAGTATTGTAAACTGTCGGAAGGAAAGAAAACTGTCTTGACGCAATTACCCTCCAAATTATTTTTAAAATAAAATTTCTACATTTTTTATATTACGCATGTGAAAAATATATTAATCTTCCTCAAAAAAATATAATATAATAATTTTAATTTCCCCGTACATTTCGAAAAACAATTTCGTTATCTGCAATAAATTTTTTTGGCGGAACGATATTTTCTCTCGTGTTCTACACGTGCACAATTTATAAAGTGGATAACAAGAAGTCCCATTCGTCGGCATCCCACGGTGCATATGGCTTCAATTTTTGCCCAATTTATCTACTTTATTTATTTCTCCCTTTTTGCTTCATCGTAAATTAAAGGTATAAACAAATCGAGAAGTTTGCGAGTTTTATGGGTGGACTCTATAAATATTTGATTTGCATTTGGATTTATTGAACTCGAGTCGTGTAGTGACCCTTTCCGAAATCACTAAGTAAACAAAGCTTAGACATGCAAAAAATCTTAATAAGCAATAATCAAATAAACCAGCGAAAACTTAAACAATTCAACTAAAAACTACCGACATGAATACAATCGGACCAAAATCAAATACCGATAATTGTTACACAACCCAATCGAAGTAGTACAAAAACACCACAAATGGGAACCTGATACAGTACAATCCACCCTGCTGCTGCTCAATGGCCGCTACCACCCGGCCCGTCCAACCTAAGTCCTGCCTCGTGGAATGGGGTGTTCAGAACCAAAATCGAGGACGTGAGCTAACAACGCTCAATACGAAAGTATGAGTATAAACATGCTATGAATGCTAAATGCAAATGATCGGGTACCGAAAACCTATCATGGTAAATGAACACTGCTCAGTCTATAGACACCATGGTATGTCGCACGCTGAACCGTCACACCGGGAGGTGACTCTCATACCATAAGCCGTGGACATAACCGGATCCAAAATCATGGCATCCATCCACAAAAATATCATGGGGCTGATGAGCGACCTCTTTACAGATAATATCAATATATAGACTCAACGTGTTAATGCATGCAGCATAATATTCATGACATAATAAATGCATATAATTCATGCAAACATAGAACCTGCATACTCAACCAGGGTATCTCGGATAATATGTCTGTACCTCAGAATAAGCAACCTAGTAATACTGGCTCCCTAGTCCAAGCCTATAAGCAGACAATCATCGTATCACTAAACGTCTTCTAAAAGCCTTAACTAGACTAATAACTATTCACTGAAGCTAAACAGAGTCTAGCAATATGCATGCGTCCGTAGTCACTTTTTTGATGGCGATGACCTCAAAACTTAGGCACAACATCGCTACGATCTCGATAGTACCTCGCTATCGATTGACCCTCGAATACTTTGCCCGAAAACCTTAAATCTTATTAGAAAACAAGAGGAAAGCTGAGGGAATGAGTGAAGAAAATGAAGCTCTTGGCTCCTATTTATAGACCACGATCGGAACTTCTGATCCCTAGTTCGGAGCTTCCAAACGCACTTCGGAACTACCGATCATCCTTCCGAACTTACTCATCCGAACGCGTGTCTCTGATTGGACAATACACTGCTGCCGACACAGTTCGGATCCACCAAACTCTAGTTCGAAACTTCCAAACTCGCTCAAGGTCAATCGCTCAATCAAAACCCATACCCTATCTGACTGTTACAAGATCGGAGCTTCCGATCTCCAATTCAGAGCTTCTGAACTGCTCGGTACTTCCGATCATCAACTCTGGCTTTCGAACTACTCTTCGGAGCTTCCGAACTGTCCCAACACTTGAAGTCCTTGGAACCATTTCCGATCGTTTTGAATCCAATTTTCAATTCTTTAAACTTAAATAAGAATCTCTTAATCATGTTTAAGTAGTAGATTAGCTTAATTAGGAGTCGGGCTACAACAAACCGAATCTGTATATGTTCGAAATTTTTTCGAGTCGAGCTTCGAGTAAAAATTATTTTGTTCGATAGTTTGAGAGCCTTAATAATTTATTAATAATATAATATAATGATATAGTAAATATACATACATTTCGATCTTTTGAGCGAAGTTTTCGAACTTTAATATCCGAGAAATAGTTCGAATAGTTCACGAATAGGTTCGAATATTTTGAGTCGAACTCGAGCCAACATATTTAAAATTTTTTAGCTTCAAATCAAACTCGAACAGACTTAATTCGATCATAACTCGAGCCTTAATTTTTTACTATTATTCGGCTCGATTCGGTTTGTTTGCCTTAATTCGATCATAACTCGAGCCTTAATTGATATTTTTACCATCACAATAACTCTTACAATATTGTACCGTGACTCAATTTTATGAGACGAATATCTTATATATTCGATTCGAATCATGAAAAAATATTATTTTTATATCAAAAATATTACTTTTCGCTCCAAGCATCGGCCCATCTACTTGTCTCATAGATATAGATCCGTGCGATCGTCTCATATGACACCTAATTTTTACTATAATATTTTCTTTGAGGAATTAGGTAGATCAAGGAGTCAAATATTTATTTTCCTTTAATCATGCTTTATCATAATAACAATGATGATGATGACACTTCCAATGAGTGTCTGTGTCGGTAAAGTAGGTAAGCTATTGGCAAATAATTAAGACTTCGATTCTCTCTACTGATATCTTCTAGCTCGAACGAGCCTAGTCGACAAGGTTTGCCTATTGCGGTTTATCTAACTAGTGTGTGATTTGTATATGATAAGTGTATTTTATACACTTAATTTATATATGATTTGAATTATTAAATGTTTGTTTCGAGCAGATTTATGTGGGGGTTTTGTTGTTTTTGTGATTGTAGGGAATTTTGGAAAATATGTGAAAAATAAAAGAATTGAGAAAGAAAAGAAGAAGAAAGAAAGAAACGATCAGACAAAGAAGAGAAGAATAGTGATGGGCTTTTCTATATTGGGCCACCAAAATTGTTAGCGCTTCTTGTTAGCGCTAAAGAAGAGCAATCGCGCTGGTTTGAGAAATTTGGGAATTTGAACAGCAAATTAAAGGCGTGCCCGCGCCTTCACTTGGAGCGCCCGCCCCGATCGAAAATCTGAGTTTTAATTATTTCGGGCAATAAATTCTTGGGCTTTTTGTGGGCTTTTGCTGAGCGATATAAAAAGATTTTTGTCAGACAAATTGGAGGAGCAGCCGCCACACATATTGTACAGAAATCAAAGGATTTGATCGTGAGATTTCTGGAGGATTTTTTGAGCTTAACTGAAGAACAAAGACGGAGATCGAGAGTCCGGACACGGAGTCGCATCTACGGATTTGTTTCTTATCTTTTATTTTATTCTGAATATGCTTGAATTTATGAATTATTATTTTATTCATAATTTTATTATGAACTAAATTTTTAGAGTCTAGAGGTCGGATGAAACCTGGTGTAGACGCTTTCATGAATTTTTGATTTTATTGAATTGAGTTTCTTCTAGATTAATTGTTTTTTCTAGAATTGATTGTCTTTTCAATTATCTGATCAATAATTGATTTGTTATATTTATTTGAAATCATTGCTCGGGAGAGGGGATTTTCAATAGGACAGTAGAAACTACACTGTTAATTATTTATACAGCTCGGGAGAGTGTATGATTTTAACAGAGCTTTTTAAAAAAACATTGTTTTGTGATAGATCACTGCGATAAATTCTTAATAGGAATATTGGAATTGAATTGTAGTTGATAAACATTATTTGTTGCTCGGGAGAGGGAAATAATAAACTTAAGTGTTCTTGGCTATTAATTGACTGAAATTCATGAAGATTAATTATTTAGGATTGACTGTTGTTGAAACCAGATGAAATTTATACCTCTAGACCAATTTTCTCTGATTGATTATATCTGCAAGTTGTGTGCGTGCTATCAAAAACATCCTGATTATTTTTATTTATTGCAAATTTCTCAAATATTGATTTTCTAGATAAATTTTAGACTATTTTAATTACAAGCACTGAATATTTTCATTTTACTCCCTGTGGGATCGATATCTGATTTTATCGCTATATTAAAACTTGACACTCGTACGCTTGCGAGAATTTTCACAACAAGTTTTTGGCGCCGTTGCCGGGGAGTAAATTTTGATTATTTTTTAGTCTTGTTACCAATTAGTCTAGATTTTAATTTAGAGTTTTTTATTTTATTTTTAAGTTACTAATTAATTTCTTCTTATTTTTTATTGCAGTTTATGCGACGATCTCAAAGTGCGAAATCTTTACTGTTTGATTCGGAGATCGAGCGCATTGCACGTGCTTTAAGAAGAATTAGAAGAGAAAAAATTGAGAGAATGGACGAAGAGAACGTCAATCAAGCTCCCTTGGTTCCAATCAGAGATCACTTCAGGCCGACGATCCAGGCTCACTATTCTGGAATCGCTCGAGGGACCATTAACGCCAATAATTTTGAACTGAAGCCGGCGTTAATCAACATGGTGCAATCAAACCAATTTAATGGAAGCGCCACTGCTGATCCTCACCTACACCTACGCACCTTCTTGGAGATAACCGATACGGTAAAAATTAATGGTGTGTCTGAGGATATTATTCGCTTACGCTTGTTTCCGTTTCTCTCAGGGATCAAGCCAGAAGTTGGCTCCAATCACTGCCGCTTGGAAGCATCACTACTTGGGAGGGGATGGCAGAAAAATTTCTTGCAAAATATTTTCCACCTGCCAAAACCACCAAACTAAAGATAGAGATCAACACATTCCGGCAGATGGACTCTGAACAGCTCTACGAGGCATGGGAAAGGTATAAAGAATTACTTAGATGTTGTCCTAACCACAATTTTGCAGATTGGGAACAGATCGAGTGGTTTTACAACGGACTGAATGCGCCTACGAGAATGAATGTGGATTCTGCGGCTGGAGGTACTATATTTGCGAAGGATCATGTTCAGGCCTACGATATGCTGGAACAGATGACGATCAATAGTTTTCAATGGCCATCTGAGCGTATGGGAGTCAAGAAGCCAGCTGGAGTGTATGCAGTGGATCCTCTCACATCCATCACTGCTCAATTATCTGCACTAACTACACAGGTAGATTCTTTGAATAAGATTCATGTTGCAGATTCAACTGAAGTTGAGGGATCACATACACCAGAGCAAGTTAATTATATCAATCCTAAGGGCTACCGAGGTTATGGAGCTTACAGAGGTAATCCGGTTCCTAATACTTATCACCCTAGTTTGAGGAATAATGAAAATTTTTCATATGCTAACAATACTAATAAGGGTGATGGTAAGCTGTCTTTGGAGGACGTTGTTAGTACCTTTGTGCAGGAATCAGGTAAGAGGATGGCGAGAACTGAGTCTCGCCTTGACAGCTTGGAGACGCACATGGCCAACATGAGTGCTGTACTTCAATCCATTGAGACTAGCATTGGGCAGTTGGCGAACGCACTGAAAGACAACAACCGCGGCCAATTCCCAAGCAATACTGAGGTGAATCCCATAGAACAGTATAAGGCCATCGAGTTGAGGAGTGCCAAAGAAGTTGGAGTCCAAAACCCTACTGTTGCGGAGGAGAAAAGTGAGAAGGAAGTCGAAGACAAGGAGCTTAAAACTGAGCCGAAACCGATGTACAAGCCTCCACTTCCCTACCCACAGAGGTTCAAGAAGAAAGCGTTGGATGAGCAGTTCTCCAAATTCTTGGAGATTTTCAAGAAAATTCACATCAACATCCCCTTTGCTGATGCTTTGGAACAAATGCCGAACTACGCAAAATTCATCAAGGAGATGATGTCCAAGAAAAGGGGACTACTAGAGAACGAGGTTGTCAATCTGACTGAAGAGTGCAGTGCGGTACTTCAAAAGAAAATGCCACAAAAGTTTAAAGATCCAGAGAGTTTTACTGTTCCTTGTTCCATTCGTGGTTCTTATTTTAATAATGCACTTTGTGATTTAGGGGCCAGTATAAAAATAATGTCGTTATCTATTTATAGGGTCTTGGAGTTGGGAGACATGAAATCGATTAAGATTTCATTGAAATTGGCGGATCGGAGCATTACATATCCCCTTGGCATTGTTGAAGATGTTCTAGTCAAGGTGGATAAATTTATCTTCCCAGCGGATTTTGTGATCTTGGATATTGAAGCGGATCATGGGGATCCATTGATTTTTGGACGTCCATTTTTTGCTACGGCTGATGCAAAAATTGAAGTGAAAAAGGGTGAATTGTCGATGGGTGTGGAGTGCGAACGGGTGATTTTTAATCTATTTATGAAAGCACCTAATCCACCCATGGAAGAATTGTGTTTAATCGAGCCGGTTGTGAAGTTGGAAGCGCCAAATTTACCACCAAAGAAGTCCACGAAAAAGAGAGCAAAATTTAAAAGACGGTTTGTGGAATTTATTTGGCGCGTGAAAGAGAAAGGGAAGAATTAACACCTTTAAAGTCGGGCTGATGACTTTAAACCAAGCGCTACTTGGGAGGCAACCCAAGCGTTTTCTTTTATTTTATTTTATTTTATTTTATTTTCAGTTTATTTAATTTTTGTTATTTAATTTGTTTTAAGTAATTTTTATTTTAAATTTTTGAGCCTATTTTTTCTTAATTTTCAAAAATTTTCAGGCTCCAAAAACTCAAATTCGAGCAAGAGGCGCGTCCGCCCCGTTAATCTGAGCCCCCGCGCCTTACCCTGGAAGAAATTGGCTTGATTTGCGAACTATAGGCGCGCCCGCGCCACTTGTCTTGAGCGCCCGCGCAGCCTCATCGCTTCTCTGATGCAAACGAGCACTCCAACCGCGCAACACAAAGCGCAATTGCGCATCACATTAGCCCGTTAGCGCCTCATTAAGCGCAAAAGAGAGTCCCATCCGCGCATATCAGGCGCAAACGCGCACATCATCAGCGCATACTCTAGCGCAAACAACGATTCCCTTCTGCGCCTTATTTAGCGCAATCGCGCGTTTGTTCGGCGCGAACAAAAGACCCATCTGCGCTTCATTAAGCGCAATCGCGCATCCCAACCCTGGCACTATATTAAAACTTGACACTCGTACGCTTGCGAGAATTTTCACAACAGTATAACATTAGTTTATGGATTTATTCAATGTACATCGAAAGATAACTAGCGGTTGCGGGTTCGCACATCATAAAAAAGAAATAATAATGATGATGACTACTATGTTATAATTTGATTCCATCATCCATGATTAAATGGTTTATATATGTTCTATGGACTATAATTTAATAATTATGTTCCATTATATTGTAATTAAAATGTTGTGAACTTGTGATGATATATCAAACCAACAGATTACGTTGTAGCAACGCATGATATGCATCTTGTCTGGGCCATGCACCAATGCGGTCGGAGACACGGGAAGAATGCGCCTGCAAGCTAAGTTGGATCGGAGATGGCAATTCGAGCCAAGTTTTTACTTTTTTTTCTTTGACGTGGTGTTGATGTATATATTACACTCAAGTATATATCATGCACGTTAATGTCTGTTATTTTACATTAGTACTTTCTATCATTAAAAAATATACTAAAATTGCCGAAAATTTTGATGACGTATACTGAAATTGAAATTAGATAATATAAAAAAAACTGAAATGATAAAAAATAATAATAAAATCAAATATATAAAATCAAAATTGTAGTTTTTTTTCCCATCGGGGTGCGGCTAGATGATAATATCTATATTTTGGGTTATGTGTACATTAGCTAACCAAGACATTGAATGGCGGTAACAAGCATGCGTGATGTGTCAATGACTAACTAATATTTAACTTCTTATTGTATATAGACTCGTGCATCAACTTTTAACACTTGAAAGCTAGGGTCTATTCACAAGTGGTACAGCTAGCTAGCCTTTCTCGCAACATTCCTTTTATTGCTATTGCAAATGTACGGGGAAAAATGGACCATGATTAATTTTGTAGTTTATGGGATTTCTAGTTTAATATGGAGACTCAAGATTAACCTATAGCTATAATTAAATAATGCAAAAGTTTACCATGGATTAATGTATCGAATTTTCCAATCAAACTGAACTGAAAAACAATTGAAGAATTTACGTGGTCGTACGTAGGCAATAATGGCGTTTTCGCAATCTAATTGCTAAATCAAGTAATGGTACTTAATTAAACCAAATGGTGCATAAGTAGTATATTACATGATGGGAAGATATATCCCAAATAAGTTTTGAGGTGGTAGAAAAAAAAACATGATACGTCGTCCATGTTCAAACTTGAACATGATAATAATAAAATACACACAATATATATATAAGAAGTACTACTAATTATTGTAATTCATCCTCACCTCATAAATATTCTCATGAATTAATCCATATATCCCATGAAAAATATAATAAAGCCTAAAATACGTACCCAAACTGACCTGATCCAAAGAAGATAAAATAATAATAAATAAATAATATTAAGTGGCCACACAAAAGGCAGCAGCAGGCTTCCACACATGACTGCACAATAATATTAACCGGCCTTTGCTAATTCCATGCCCACCTTCCTTGCACCTACTGAGCCTGCTTTGAAATTTTTCGTTCAATCCCATTTCATTAATATTATTAATCTCGCCACCATCTAATTCCCATTCTTCGTCTCCCAACTCGCTTTCGGTTTCGTCGTCGGTAATTTCCTCAGCTGCCTCCCCGCACCAATATTCTTCTTGTTGTTGTTCTTCTTCTATGCTGGCCAAGTCGGAGGTCGAGAAATAGAGCCTGAGTCTGCCGTCGCTTCTTTCAGCTTGCAAATAAGAGTTTCTGAAAGGTTCGGCCTCCACCACCGCATCGATAATCAGCCTCCCGCCTTCCCTACGGCGGCGCATTTGCAGAGAATTCGGTCCGCACATTGAAGACAGAGGCGGAGGGAAATCATCTGATCTCTTGGGTGTAATATTATTCCGACGTGGGTGTTTCGGCGATGAATCTTGGATCAAATTCGAGCCGGAGAAATTAATGCTGCTGCTTCTGTCAGTGAAGACAATATCACTGCCCGATTCACTCCCCAGATTTTCGGTGCACAATTCAAGAGATTTGGCGCTGAGTCGTCGTGAAAATGACGATGAGTCGTAGAAGCTGCTGGGTTTTCCGTCTTTAGGAAGCAAACCCCAGTTGCCATATTCAAGGGCGCTCGTGTTCATATCCACCATGCTCTCCGCGAGTTTGAGGTTGATGGTGGTGGCTGCAGTTTCTTTGAATTGGGTCTCCAAACATGGGACAAGATTTTGGTAAACTATGGTTGACATGGTGGAATTGTTTAAGGTTTTGTTTGAAAAATTAATGGATATATATATATATATATATATATATGTAGGTGAAGTTGAGAGTTCACAAGGGATTGAACGAAAAATATGTACAAATATGGAGGCCAATTTATAGGTGGGCTAAAGTGTTTTGGGGTACGTAGGGGGGTGGGGGGGTGTGATTCTTTTTGCACCACTTGAGACTAATTCGGTTTTGAAATTGTGCATGCGATATATATAATATATATTGATTTATGAGGAAAAGGGTGTAATGGGGAATTCATTGCTTTTGAACAAAAGGAATACATTAATTTTGCAAACAATTTTGTTTCTCTTTTCAGAAATTAATTAATTAAAGCAATATTCTCCATTTAGAGCGTAGAAGCATCCTACACCTACCCACCATCTAATGATATATGCGTGAGTGACTATATACTAACGTCCACGTGTCTTTCTGGGATCGAATGTTTCTGCTTTACTAAAAGTTATAAATAACAGATTATGATAATTATATAACACAAATTTTTAAAATCGTATATCAATGAACAAAAACACAAGTCATTGTTCTACCAAATACAGATTATTTTTTCATCCAACAATATATATCTCTCTCAATAATTGAACTCATCGCAATCGAATCCGTGACTTTGATTCTGATACCAATTGTAGGATCGATCACTTGTCGTTTTACCAGAAACTATAGCTGGTGATAACGGTGCAACTTAAATATTTTAAATCGTACGGCGGCTTAAGCACTACATTTTGATTTCATGCTCCGTATCAAGACAATATTATTATATCACAACGTATATATGTTCGATATATAATTATTTTGTTAAAAATAGAATTAAATTTTAATTCCTACCTTACTATATAGTATATATAAGATAAGTATTATTATTTGCGATATACTTAAAGTATTGGTAAATATTTATTCCTGTTTTTGGATAATTAATTAATTGATAAAAATGCTTTCGCGCATTTTCAGTTAATTTAATTTTGGGATTAGTATATACATACATTTAAAGAAAGCCCTGCATACTTATTTATTTTAATTTATATTTTGACCCAAAAAAAGTACTGTTTAATATTGGTTCATATTGCATACAATTCAATAGTTTCTAATAAAATAAATCATCATGGTTAACAAAGCTAGTATCATCAAATTGAAACAAGAAAACGCTTTACATCATTAATCATTACATTTGTTTTTTTTTAAAATATTTAGTTAGAGTCAAAATACATGGGCTCATTTTCGTTTATGCTCATTAAATAAATAAATTAAATGAAAGTTCTATCTTTGTTACAGTACCAAACCTTTCATCACTTTAATTATCCTCCTTTCTATCCAAATTAAATATCACTAGCTAGTATTCATTATAGAAATTAAGATTATTCAACGTTTCTTTGGTGGTTTTAATTCTTGAACAAACTCGGTTCTATTCGTATATCTCGAAGGAAACAATTGTGTTCCATATCTCAATTATACAAAAATCCACAAATTCTATCTAATTCTCAAGAAATCGCAAACATATATAAAAATCAGAATTGTGGAAGTGTGCCAGAATTCATGGTTTGTAGTCACTTTTGGGCAATGATCATAAACATAATAGTCAGAATTGCGGGAAGTGTATCAGAATACATGGTTGTAGTTATTTGTGGGCCATGATCTTCAATTTTACGGTTTCCTTCCAAACCAAAGAGTTTTGTTGATGGGATCATGCAAAACAGATTTGCCTCATCAACAAACTATAAATATCGTATATAGGGTTGGTGAAAAATAGCGAAATGCCGTCATACCGTCTTTATCGTATCGAAAAAAATCGTATATACCAAAATTTTCGGTATCGGTATAAGATTTTCAAATTTTTGGTATTTCGGTATACCGAAGAAAAATCGATATACATGGTATCGGTATGATACCGCGTATACCGATATTTTTTTTAAAAAAAATCGTTATACACGGTATCATACAGATATCGTACCGAATTTCGGTATTCGGTACGGTATCGGTATGGATTTATGTCATACCGACATGTCGGTATACCGAAATTTTTGGTACGATATGCGATATTCGGTAGGGTATGCGGTATACCGTACCGAACCACCCCTAATCGTATATGATATCCACACAATAATATCATGATCAATTAAGCTCTTAAGCAATTCTTTAATTCCAAATTAGACGACATTAATTTATGACTTATTTAATTGATGACATTTAAACATTTATATTATTTACGATTATGTTCCTTAAAATTCTAACACATCTAAACTTAATAAATTCAGAGATGTTTATATATGTTTTTAGCTCTAATTAAATTACATTATAATAAAACCATATTCTGGATATATATATAACTTATTTACGTTGGAGTTAATCTAGAGAATGGATCGCAATCAACAATAATTAAAGTATTTCAATACATGTCATAATTCAGTTCATGTAAAAAGAATTAAAATTAGGTCTCTTGTAAGACGATATTATGAATATTTATTTATGAGACGAGTTATCTTGTCTATATTTAAAATAAAAAATAATATTATTCCATGAGTGATCCAAATAGGGGATTTGTTTCACAAAATTGACATGTGATTAACAAGGACGTACGAGGCTAGGAATTTCATGGGGGCCAAAATGATTTTTTATCGGATGAGAGGGCAGTGTGGGTTAAACATGCATTTAGAAAAATTTATGTTATTGTAAATTTAGAGACTAACATACTAGAGAATAGACAAAGATGAGGGGAGTGAGTGCAACCACCGGCCTCCTCTGGCTCTGTCTTGCCGTGACACCGTCTCACATGATATATCGAGTTTGTTTGAAAATTAAAGATACTCTATAAATCTGTTGTGATCTACGGTATTTTATATATTTAAGAACAATTATATCGTCGAATCAAATCGATGACTCCACAACTCAAATAAATGATCCAAAAATTATGTATTGTTAAAATTATAGACATATATAGGGCGCTTACTCAACCGCCAAAAGATAACTAGAAAGAGAAGATTAATGTCCAATTAATCAAGTCCATATGTCCGTTTCCAAGGAGTTAATTCAATCGATGTGAGACATCTACCATGTAACTTTCGAGATGCTGAAAACCCTAACACTTAATTATGACGATTGTATGTTTTTTTTTTAAAAAAAATTAAAGCATGAAAACTGGTTGAGTTTATGAGATGAAACGCATTATTCTGTTGTCATACATGGAAAAAAGAATTGAATCTGGAGTGCGAAGCTGCTAATAATTAATATACAATGTAATAGAAAGTGAAAGCTAAGGCGTGAGCACTAAAATGGCTACGAAAAGGATCCTACGGTTGCGTAAGAAGCCCATATTGGATGAAGTGTGGAATTTATTCGATCTTTTGTCTACAATATTAATTAATGAACAATTAAATATATATATATATATTAAAAATTTACAGATATATCTTAATTAAATCGCCAACTTTTTTAGTCCCAATAGAGGACAATATTTAAAAAGGGGAAAAAAGATCTTAAATCGCAAAACTTTTTGAATCCCAATCAAGGACAAGGGAAGATGACGTTTTCTTTTATAAACATATAATACTCCATTATGTGGCTAATATATACAAGAATTAGTTAAAGGAATAGATATGGATTAATGTTTCTGATGCAAATAGTTGATGTGCGCATGCACATTAGATATTATTAGACATATATAGGATATAATTAAATTAAAAACCTTAATATGGGAAATCATACGCGAGCATGCAGGTACGAGAAAATACATAGAAATTTCCAAAACAAGTAAATTAAGGAGCTGTCTGTTTTCCATTTTAAACGGTGGCTCGATGAATCTTGTTTGTTCCAACTTATCCAGCTCTCATGAAAGTAATGTTTTGGGTGATAATAAGCTGCACCACACATGAATTTTGGTCGAAATCATGTTCTCATGCATACAGGCCCGGACCTGGCATGAGGCGAGTGAGTCCACCGCCTCAGGCCCAGGTCCAAGAGAGGGCCCAAAAAAATACATAAACTATTATTAGTCTATGTGTGCAATAAAATTTTTTAAATGTCGTGATTTTTCCAAAAAAATATATATATATTATCGGAAGTTCCTATCACATCGCATGATAATTAATACAGAACAACTCTTGGGTTTCAAAACTTTTACCACTCTCTTTCATTATTGATTCTTGAATTTCATCGACTTACATGTTATTTTTATATTTTTTTTCTCTAATTTTTCTGAATTTTTTAGGAATGTATGTGATATTTTTTTATTCGTTAGCATGATTAGATACAGTGTAAGAAATTTCTTCAACTAATGCATTAATTTTCTTGACTTTCGTATATTGTCAAATAATTGATGTTTTTGCTGATAAAATGACAAAGTATTATTTAAATGATTATTTATAACATTTTAGTTTTATTACTTAATGACATTATAAAGTTTTTGAATATTATATGAATAAAATTATAAAATTTTGCATATTTAATTTTCAAAAACTCTCTTTAATAATTTTTAAAAAGTTGGAAAAAAATTATTGTTAAGTTCGACTCAAGCCCTAAAAATCATAGGTACGGCACTGCATGCATAATTAAACATTCGAAAACATCAAGACGAGCTCGTTAATAATTACTAGCAACAGAGTTGCGTGTGCGATATAATATATAAATATTTTATGAGTTTTTATTTATGAAAAATAATGTATTATATATTTAGTAGTACTTGAAAATTAATTATTGGAAAGAGAATATAAAATTAATTTGCTAATTATATAATCAAAATGATATTTAAAATATATTCGTGTGAAATTAATCATAGAAGCAAACATGACGCAGATTGGTTGAAGAAAAAGTTGAATAAGTTAGTAAGAAAAAGAAGTTGAGCAAAAAGTGGACATGTACGTGGTACGTGTGAAATTTACCAAAATTTTACATAACCAAAACAATATCGTGAGACGGTAACAAAAAAAAAGTGGAACTAAAAAACGATTTTTGGTGTGTCATGACACACTAAAAAACATTTACTATAAGATATATATACTCGACCTTTATAAAATAAAACTGATACCCGAAACAAACTACGAAGGATTTCTATTATTTTTGGGATATATTATATATACAATACCTAACTGATCATATCAGTTCTCTAAAATTAATTCTCCTGATTTTCACAAGCTTAATTATCCAAATTTCACTTTACACTTGATTGGAGTAAACGATTTAATATATATAAACCAAAAAGGCCTTAAAGAAAACATTCTTCTAGCTATATATTTTTTTTAAAAAATAATAATAAAAGAAAAGATTATATAGTTAAAATAATTAAGATAGATGGTATTTTGATGCTAAAATGGTGTCGTCTAGCTGTAATTAGTGGCTGACCAAATTAATATATATCTCAAAAGAAGCTTTTTTGTACTTTGATTAATAAAGCATGCACGTTTAGAGTCGCCAAAGGTCAAATGAATTTAATTTAATGCTGTGATATATGTCATTAATTAGGACCACATTTCTATTGTTCGAATATCCATCCACCCTAGCTTGCTTTTAATTTTTACATCTTTTATTCCAAATATGTTATTATATATATATATATATAAATATATATATATATATATATAAATGATCCACTGCATCCTAGAGTGCAGGAAATTTGTGTCGGGTTTTAGTGTTTTTTTTTATTATTTTTTTGCACCACTAAAATCCACTACCGGGTTTTAGTGGCCGCTCACAGATTCCCTGCAACCTAGGGTGAAGGAGATCAAAATTATATATATATATATATGTATATCATGGGAAAATTGAAAAAATTGTATCTCTTGTTCAACTTTCTTGTGATTTAAGTATTTAACAGCCCTAGCTCCGTATTGTCAAAATTGTCTTAATACTATATATATATATATATTTTCGGGATAATCTTAGTTCTTTTTTTTACTCGACGCTTAACATATCAGCAATGAACGACATCACATTCGATACATAAAAAATGACATAAATAGGGAAAAAAATTTGATATATCAAAAAAATATCTATATATCGAAAAAATTTCGGTACGGTATCCGGAAAAATTAGTATTTTGGTTCGGTATCCCAACCCTCCTAGGGTGCAGCGCAGGGGATCAAAATTTTACATATATATATATATATATATATATATCATGGAAAAATTAAAAATTTGTCTCTTGTTCAACTTTCTTGTGATTTAACAGCCCTAGCTCCGTATTGCCAAAATTGTATTAATACTATACATATATATATTTTCAAGATAATCTTAGTTCTTTTTTTACTTGATGCTTAATATATCAACAATGATCGACATCACATTCGATACATAAAAAATGACATAAATAGGGAAAAACACAAAGAGAAGAAACTTAAAATGAAATTTAACTGCTGAAAGGACCAAAATTTCAATTTTTCCATTTATGAATTAAAAATATTAAATATGATAAAATATTGAGATGCAATTGAAAATAAATTAAAGACTTAAAATTTAATGAGTGGGCGTCTTTTTCAATAATAACATGTAATACTTTTCAAACGCTTTTCGAACGAGCACACTTCGCTTTCAAGTTTCAACAACGAATTTCCCCCAAAATCACGAGAATTAATTTAACTTAATTTAATAAGATAATGAATAGTATTCTCTCTCTGTTTTTTCCCAAAATAAATTTTTTTTGGGTTAAATTCTTATTTATCCAAACAGGATTATCTTTTCTAATTAGCTTTCATGCATAAGTCTCAATTAATTAATACATCTAAATTCACTTTCAGGCATAAATCTACTCTTAAAAAAACCATTAACTCTATTGTTTGCTGGATTCCAAGATCACATAAACATTGATATATAGCCAGCTATTTCCAATTTCCATTTATCCACTCTAGATAAACTAAAAACTAGGCATTTGTACGTGAATTATAGTTCACCTGGCACCGATAATTCAAATTTGGAACGATATATGTATCGGGTTCGAGACTCGACTGCGGGTTGGAAGAACATATTAATTATATTTTTTTACATACATTTTACAAATTAATAATAAAATTTGAAATATATATATATATATATTATAAGATAAATATATCTATTAATTAATCTACCAGACTTATTGTTAGGGTAGGTAATTCAACTTGTTGTGGTCTCCTCACATGGATTCCAATGAAATCGAGTGGGTGCGTCACGTAAAGTTGCTCTCATGGGAATTTTATTTATTTATTATTAAAAAAAATTTAAAAAGGAGCAAATTAAAATGCATAGGGCAACACTTAGCCGACAAAACTATAAAGTTTATGCTTAGTGGATGATGATTTCATTAGGGTTTTGTATGGGGAAATATGCTTTTTTTTATATAGCAAAATCTTGTAGTAGGTGTCCGTACGAGAAAAGGCTGACGTCAAAGCTACAACAAATTTAATTTAATCTTAAATTAATTTAATATTCAACATTCATTAATTAGGGTTAATGCTCATTGAATTGCAGGATTTTAAATAGACGGTATTTATTTCAACCATGCATGTAATAATTCATGTGGGCTATAGAGATTCCAGAGCTTGTTTTGATGTATATATATATATATAAAGTATATACTAGCTAGCTAGCATTTCGATGCATGTCTTGCGTGCTTATTCAGTTTCATTTAAAAAATAACTATTATAAAATTATAATGATAAAATGACAATTATCAAATAAATAAGGGCATTATATGAAAATAACCCCAAAAAATCATATATATCACGAACCACTTACATGTTCACTCTTAATATAGTTATAGATAAGAATATTTAATTAGAATCACTGGTTTGCTTGGTGTACTAAAAATGTGCACCAACATTTGTATAGTTAAGTGACATACAGCCCTTTATTGCCATTAAACACTAGCAAAGTCTATGTCAGGTAAGGTTTAGTTGGTCGATATACATAGCCATATATATGTATATATATGTATGTATGTGTATGTATGTATATATGCAAGGTTCTATGATTCGCTATGAGCTAGTCCGGCGTCAGACCAGCAGTGTCTAGCGCTAGGCCGGGGACTAGGCGCTGCTAAGCGTATTTCACGATATAACATAATAAATCACATATTATAATTTCAAGATGATCACATCAAATTTAAAATGAGTTCAATAATATTACATAACTAATAAAATGCCTCAAATTTACTCTACTTTTTATCCATAAATTTATCTACTTATTATTCTCCATATTTTTCTTCTCTTTGAAAACGGTGTTGAAAGAGTTAAAATTTTGTCAGTTTTTTTATTGGGCTTTCAAGTAAAAGCCACAAAAAATATTCAATTTCACCTGGGGCTGCCTAGTCCTGCCTAGGCTGGCCGACTAGCACTTTTTCGATGTATTCAACTGGTGCCTAGGTCGATTTTTAGAATACTGTACGTATGTATAGTCCCCACATTTTATGGATTTTTTAATTGGAAAATTAAATATAACTTATGTGTACCATGAATTTTTCTATTTATTTAGAGTATTTTTCTCTTTATCATGTAACTAAATTTTAGTTTTTGAATCATCAACTACTGGTATAAACTTTTATTAAATGACAAGAACTCGCGTGATATAACGATCGATGTACATGCACCATGCTTTAGTGTCCGGTGCATACGTATTGATGAATATAAAGGAGTGTCGTATTTTAAAAAAAAATGTGATCAAACATTGAAATTTTCTTTTTTGTTTTTTGAATTACATGATTGCCCCTACAAGAAAGTTTTATTATAAAAATGCAATTGACTTAAAATTGTTCTATTCAATACGTTTACATGTTAGTTGTTACTTATCACAGTCATTATTTTAGACTATCATTTTTTTAAATTCATATATATATATAATAAATAAGAGAATCCACACTTTAAAGTTTTAACTTTATTCTTTTATACGATGTCATATATTTGATTTTAAGGATAAGCAAAAGTTCTATTAAACTAATCAGATTAACTAACTAAACCAATAGTACGATTATTTTGATAAATCAACTATATATACAATTATTTTATATTTAAAAAAAAAAATTAAAACGTTTATTCCCAAAATATCGGATGGAGAGCTTAACATAAAGGCTCCACAATAAACTTTTTTCAAAAAAAAAAATATAAAAAAAAAATATATCAGTATTAAGAAAAATATTATAAAATTATGATATAAATATTTTGTAAAGCAAGTGCAAACAGAACAAGTCGACAGTTAGCTATGTACTAGGTTAGAGCTAACTTTACAGTTTAAAACAGCTTTAATGTGTTAATACAGAGAATAATCATGATTATTATCTGATGACGATTTAATTACAAATAATAATAATCATAGTAATTAACGAAAGTAGGCAGACAAACAGAATATATGATTACACAAAACTCTCCAAAGATGGCAAATCTAAAGTTGCTTCGGCTGTCAATATTCACAAGTCGATTTGTTTGTTTGTTTATTTTTTTTTTAAGATTTTGAGATTGAAATTAAATATTTTTTTACGTAAAGTTCTTTCGATGTTTGATTCTATGCGGTTTTGGTCTGCTTTTATAGCTTATATATGTTCAAAATTGATTTATTCTTGTTTGATTTTTTATATTAACTTGGTAATTTATTTTGTTTTAGTATTTTTCTATGGGAGTGTTTGGACTTAAATTTAAAAAAAAAAAAAAAAACAAAGAGACATATCGATATTAAAATTCAATAATATTGATAACCGAAATCACAAATATGCAAATGCTTTAAAAAAATTCATGATAAAAATACCAAGTCTAGCGAAATTTATGAGACAAAAGCATGCACGCCGCCGTACTATGAGTCTATGACAATATTATGCTTTACTTAATTGTGTACGTTTATAATATACATAATTCAAAAGATACATGCATAGATCTGACTTCAATTGTTTTTTAAGTTTAGCCATTGGTTTAATATTAGAAATGATCCCCGCACCCTAGAGTGCAAGAAATTTATGAGCGACCACTAAAATCCGGTACCAAATTTTAATTGTTTTTATTTTATTTTTTTGCACCACTAAAACCCACTATCGAGTTTTAGTGATCGCTCACAAATTTCCTGCACATGGATCAAAATTTTATATATATATATATATATTAGTTTAATAAAGATTTTAATTGCATATAGTTATATTAGATGAACTTGCTTTTGTTTTTATAATAAGTTTTTTGAAAAAAAAGGAGGTGTTTAATATTAAGATTTTAATCATCATTTATTACCAAAGTTAATAATAAAAAAAATTTTAAAAAAAATATGTGAACAGGGTAGAAAACATGGGGAAACGATAAATAATACTACAGTCTACACCGCATATAAAGATGAAACCAGAACGAGTAAATTTGATTAAGATTTGTCGGTAGATATAACCAATCCTACAACTACTAGCTCAAAAACGAAACACAACAAAAAATGACACTAATAATAATAAGAAATAGATTATGAAATGGGAATAAATTGCCATTCATCAAACTTTCAGAAATAAGAAAAAGGCAAGAAATCGAATCAAGAATCAAAGACGACGAGCGGGGAATGTGTTCAACTCCATGGATCCTCCCATCCCTTGGGTCCATCCCGTCTAATGAACTCCATGATGCCTTGGACAGCCTCCTCAATTCGGTTGGATAGAGAGTGGTTACCGTGTTCGATTTCGACCTTTTCTGCACCACCCATGGCTCTACACAATCTGGTTCAGTTCATAGCACAAAATGAGATGTGCACCAGTTAAATTTTGCAAATCAGGTGTAAAAGATTTGGAGTAAAAAAAGGGGTGATTCAATAAGTTTGTATTCTTGCCTTTCAACAAGAGCTTTCTTGTCCACATAATCAGGAACATTTTCATCGCCCATTGAGAACATGATCTGCAGGGGATATAAAGGTTACAGTAGAATTCCTCTCGATGTTCTTGGAAATCTTCGACATCATAAGAGTAAGACAATTAACGGAGACACTAAATCACTCCATGACAGACAATGTCAAATGTTATTGAAAATCTCTGACATCGTAAGAGCAAGAAAATTAATGGAGGCCCTATCACACTCCACACGACAGACAACGTCAAATGCGTTGACATTATGTTTTTGGACTGAAATACAGATCTGAGAGTAGATATTATTTTTATTTGAATATCTGTCTGTCAACCAAGCGTGTCCCCTTCTTAAGGGACGCTATTTAAAGTTGGGAAAGCGAAGAACCAGCATGAGTAGTAGTCTACTGTCTACCACCCACTGTTTTCAATTCTTCTCAGCACTTGTTTGGGTAATATTGCATTTTCCTAACTTTTGATTTTATCATGTTAGTTTCGCCTCTGAAAGAAGAATCTTGACTCTGCTCATGGCTATTGTTTGTTTGCATATGTGGCATAAACCATAATGCAGGAGCAAAAAATGGATTAAAAAGTAACATATGAAAGAAACTTACCAGAGTAGGCGTGTTAGACATGTGCCCGAGTCTCTGTTTCAATTGGTCTTCACTGAAGTCGGAGCTGAACATGTCATCATCACCGTTGTATGCACAGAGGGAATGATATCTGGATACGGCTAGAAAATGATCAGATGGCTAACCGTATGCAAGCGCACCATGTTGATTCATATCACTAGCATAAGATGACGGGCGAACCAGTAGAACGGACAATGTTTTTTAATATATATGTTTGTGTGTTTGTGTGATTATTTTAGCACAGCTAATTTCGACCCTCAAAATCAACTAAGTCGCCCCCATTCACCGCTTGTCCTTTCTCACCCCATCCTTCTAATACCTGCATACCCCCTAGATCCAAGGAACTTATGCGGCAAATCACTCTCACCTATAGGCAGTGATTGGAGAATCAGGATCGGCTTCTTGGGGCATCAATTCTGATCCACGACCATCACTTAGCATCTTTGACGCCAAATCAATCATCGAAGCCGTTTCTGGCAGTGTAGCTCTATGTTCCCGGTCGCTGACTGGAGCCTGAACAGCCAATCAACACTTTCTTAGAAAAAAATGCAAAGAGATGCAGGTGCTGTATTATGTAGTATTCTATAAGCATTTTTATAACACTCAACACATAGCAAGCAAATAAAATCGCAATCATCATTTAATTGCTGGAACTTGAATAGAACATGGTTACACACAACAAACTTTGGAAAAATTACCTGCAAAATAGCAGCACGAACTGCTCTTGAACAAGCTGCATTGGTACGCAAATAATACACAATATCCTGCACACATAATACAATGACTTTTAGCTATATTTGACCCAAAGTGAAGGCTGTAAATGTAGATCTTCGACGGCTCCCTTAGAATTCTTTGACCGTCAGATGCTTGTTTTCTTCAAAGGCAATACCTGACAGCCAGTACTGTGTCCGAGAAGCACCACACCTTCAGAATCCTCTTTGTTAATCAAGTAACTAATCAATTGATCAAGCTCCAAGGCATCCTTCAATAAGCATAAGCATCCGTCAAAATTTTTAGCAAGGAGAAGTTAAGAAATCATTAAAAACCAAAGGAAGGCAGATGATGGAACTGTGCTATATTGATTACGATTACAGTTTTTTAAAAACCATCTGTCTGAACGGATGGTGCGGGGTGTTTGGGAAAGACCTCCTCCAGTGTGTGTGCATGTAAACAAAGATACACGAGTAACGACTTAGATCAGAACCTCTCACAAAAGATGAGAGAGAGCAGGATTAGCCTAGAGACTTATATGACAACATAGTATCAAAAGCTTGCATAGACAACCTATTGTTCCGGTGTATTTGAATAAAGGAGTTGACAGAAAAGTCTAAGAAGTACCATACACGAAAATTTAAATCTTCTATTTTCTAATGTAATGAAATAGGATTGATTTTCCAGTTCCCCTTCAAGGTGACTCAAATGAATGACCATTGAGGTCAAATTTGAAATAAGATTGAATTTCCAGTTTCACTTCATGGTGACTCAAATGAGTGACCATTGAGGTCAAAGTTGAAAGGTGCTTACCAATATGGAATCCTCACTTGTAAACTCCTTTTATAATTTTTTTTAAAAAGAGAGAGAGAGAGTAGAAATTGCACATTGTGGAACTAAAATATGATCCAATATTGAAGAGAGATGCTTGAAGTCGTGTAAATGAGCAAAATCAAACACTAATAGTCACCAAGTTATTTTAACAGATCTGTCTACTAAGAGAATATTTAGATTTCTTGACGGGGAATAAAACTTTTTTATCATCAATAAAAGAACGTGAAAAAGAAAGCTCTAGTTTACTCCGTCAAACAAAAGAAAAGGAAAAGAAGAAGCTGGAAAAAGATTAAATTACTTGTTTCAAGCTTGAGGTACCATATCCACTATAAGAAGATGAAAGTAGAAATTGAACCAAGGACCAACGTTCTTTCTCCAAAGCTATTGCCAAAGGTTCCAAATATCTGGAAGATTCAGAATCATCAACTTTTGGATGAAATGATATAAAATAGTTGTCACCTAGTTTGGGTATGCATTTGGAAAAAAGATAATATAAGCATTAAACACAACTATAACTCATCCACATATGTTTATAGGATGTGTGATACGACAAGAAATGGGGAGGCGGCATAAAAGAAGAGAAATCGGCATACAAGAGGGGAGGGGAAACCAAATATAATTAAACGTATGTGTGGAAGTTAGAAAGAAGTTAGAGGGGGTTAGTAGTTAGAAAAATGGGTAGAGAAAATTTATAAATACGACTATACCAATGTAACTCATTAAGAACATGATTATGAATAGAACTTCTTCTCTAAATTCTCTTTACTCCCTCAATTATCTTCTCTGCTCTTCTTTTGTCCTATAGGAGATTGGCCATCTCGAATTGGCACTCTATCAATGTGTAAACGAGTACTTTTGAGTCACATGATTACACTTCCTACTCGATAATCTGAATTACACAAAGTCCCTACTCTATTTCTAATCACTATAAAAATTATGGGTCAAAGTGCTTCTACTGGTTGCTGTCTTGCTGAAAAGCAGAAGTGAACGTAATTACTTAATTCATCAAAAATTTTAATGGCATCCCTTATTTCATATGGTAAAATGAGTGTGATGTAGCAAGCCATTTGCAATGACCTAGTCTGGAAAAGATGTAAACTACTTAGATATGCATTATGATTATGCTCACATAAAAGCTAAGGTAGTTTGTCTCATGATGAACGACCATTATTTGCTGATCTACTCAAATGGTGGTAGAAGTTTTCCACATGCGCTTAGATGTTCTTACTCTACATTTCCTCCAATATTGTGATCAAAACTTTGTTCCACACCCCAATGACTGCTTATTCCAAATATAAAAAGATTTACCCTTCAAACCAACAAATAATGTGGAAGATCCCTGATCGCAACCAGTAGAAACTTATCAAAACCATAATGTTCCATGAAGTGCATATGATCATATAAAACTAGTCTTGTGTCATACTCGGTAGCCAAAAAACCATCTGTTAGTCCACCAATGAAAATAACTTGCTGTTTGTAATCTCCAGTCTTAAATGCAACCTGTACCAAAAATACAATATCATGAAAAAGACCAAATATCAGAAGAAAAAAGATATATGTGAGAAACTTTCTACAAAACAGACTATAATAAAATAGCAATTTTCATCTGATTCAAACTGATTCTTGAAAAGGATAATGCTTATTTTCAGTCCCCGCCCTGAAAACACCTTCAACATGAAACAGCAAAAAGAGACAAGCATTTCAAGAAAGGAAATCCAATACAAATTTCAGACCATCAGCACAAATATCACGAACAAGAAATGAAATTTCAAATCGACGCTGAGGCTTATGAATTTGCCGTGATGAATACAAGCACAGTTTTCTTGAGCTATGTACTTCAGATACTGAAGTGACCTCAATCCTAATCATGAACCAAGATCAAAACCTCAAGAAAAAGCCAAGCTAGGATTGATTTGAGTGAGCAATTAAGGAGCCATGATATGGAAGAAGGCTTAAATGGGCTAATTGAAGATGAAATGGCCAAAGCTTACAATGTGGGCCTATTTAAAGACGAAGAATCAAGATTAATAAAGGTTATCAAGCAAATTATCATACCAATGGGCCAAATATTTCAAGATCAAGATTAAAATTATTTATAAGTCAAATTTATTTAGTTCAATCAGGGGGCTATTTCTATTAGTTCGAAACCCCATTTTTGTTTAGTTTTTAAATTATTTTTGGGTTTAATTAGTTAATATGTTTTATGAGCTCAATTAAATCTTATTTGAAGTTCATTTAGCTATAGGCAGGGTTTTTATGCAAATATTAAGCATTTAGACAAAATTTGTCTAGGTAATTTACGTTTGGAGTTTTGATAATTCATAATATACTTGGGAGTTATTCTCTCGGTGTTTTTCTTGAACAAAAGAACCTATTAATGTGTAATTCTTGTGGCATTCGAAACACAACTCATCATCCCCGTGCAGTTGCATTACATGCATGAGGTACAGCATCTTCAACTTGATACAAGGTTTTGATCCATACTTATCGTGTAGTTTACGTTATTGTTTAATCTATAAGCAACACGTTGAGGTTTTCTACGTTGGTTCAAGTGTACTCTAGGTATAGATTTCAGCAATCAATTTGCCTTGTTCGTTCGTAGGTCAAATTTATATATTTTTGGGAACCATCCCAGAGCCTCTAGGTCATTGCCACAAAGAGCTCCCAGCTCAGTCATCCACAACGACCTTCCAGCTCGAACATCCCAGTTTAATCACCACAAAGAGGCATCAATTTGAACATACAAGCTCGGCAACCACGTATAACCCCATCTCAGCCATTTCCATCCCATGCACCATGGAATCTTTCCAGCTCAGCCGTTTCAGTTCAACCACCCAAAGAGTTCGCAGTTCGGCCACCACAAAGTCACGAACTTGGTCACCACATAGAGATCCCAACCTGGCAGACCCAGCTCGGTCACCTCAAAGAGTTCCCCTCTTGGCAACAGCAGAGAATGCTTCAGCTAGGCCACCACAGGTGCTTCAGCTCAACCACCATAGAGAATCTATTTAAACTTACTGGAAAGCCAATTGGCTAAAAGCATTGTGGCGCCCGTGGCTTCTAATGAGATCAGCATACTTATTTAGTAGCTGAATAGAGACTGGCAGACATTAATAAAAGATTTAGATAAACATTTGGACAGCCATTTTCCCTGCAGCATCACAAATATTGATCCTTCGCTAACCACACATTTTCTCACTAATCAGCTCACCTTCATATCCTTTTTTATCATTGAAATTCAATACACATTTCTCAATATTAAAACCACAATCACAGATCACCACAAAGATAAGCGAATTGAAGTCACAGAAAATCAAAGTTAATCCACAGCACATTCCTCACATTCACAACTCAATTCTCAGCATCAGCACTAAAATTGCCAACCATCACAAAATCAAGCAACATTTCTAAACAAAATCTTGAACTCTAAAGCAACTAATAATTCAAAAATCCGAACTCCCGCGGCAACCCATGTCTCAATCCACAGCTCAAATTCAGCTCACAGGGTATAAAGCAACAAAAACAAACACAATCAAGCATCACCTGGATTGGTTTTGGACCGTACTTGAACATCACGCCATGAAATTGACGCTTCTTGTTAATGGGCACACAACCACCGGCGACGCCGTCGGCGGAGGAGGCGATCGAAGAGTTGATGGGCATCTTGGTAGAGGCGGAGCGGCCGCGAACAATTCCTGAAAACCAAGAAGCGGTAGGCGACGTGGTTTGCGAAGAAGCAGAGAAGGGATTCATACCAACGATTCAAAGATGTCCATTGCTACTCAAATCATCATCTTCCACTTACTCATCTTTCCCTCAATTACTCCCAAAATATAAATCTAAACTTTTTGTTGTTACATGGATTAATTTTTATATTTCAAATTTTTTTTCCTCTCTTTTATCGATCTATTTTCAAAATATTATATGCACAGTTACATGTAATCTTTGAAAAAAATTCAACATTATTTTTTTTTTCACATTAAGGTAGTGTTAGCTTGTTAGAAGTATTTTTCAAGCTTTTCCGTTACCAAAAATTTCAAATGAAATTTTATTAAGGAAAAATTAAAAAGTGTTTCCTAGAAGCTTTCCCAAACACTAATTAAAATATTTACTAATTAAAATATTCATTAAACAAGTATTAAACGAAAATTTTCTTTGTAAATTTATTTTTCTAATAACATTTTTAATCTATATAAAAACAAATATAAACTTTGGCATAGACTTGGCCAAGGGCCGGGTTGGACCCGGGCTCGGATCGGAACCGGCTCGTGGTCAACGGGCCGGTTAACCGGGTCAAAGGGTCCAACCCGGAACCGGGACCAGACCGGTCACTAGGCGGTCCGGTCCCGGTTTTTCCTTTTGAAAACCGTCGACCCAACGAGTCCGACCCTCCGGGTTCGTCGTGTTGACCCATCGGGTTTATCTTTTTAAAATATTATTTTAATTTTAATTTAATATATATTTGATACCTACACATGGGTGAGATTTGAACTCAAAACAAAATGAGTTTGGGATCTCATTCTTGCCACTAGGTCAAGTGTTGATTTGTTAATTGAATGTGATTGAATATAAATAAATGTAATAATATTTTTTATACAAGATATTTAAAGTTGAAATGTAATATATTTTTTATTGAGATAAATAGAATTTTTAATTGATATAGATATAGTTTTTAATATTAGATGTTGAAATATAATATATATTTTTATTGAATAAATATAATGAATTTTTTATTGATATATATAATTTTTAATATAAGATGTTAAAAGTTGAAATGTAATATATTTTTTATTTAATAAATATAATATTTTTTTATTGAACTAGATAGAGTTTTTAATATACAATGTTGGAAATTAAAATGTAATATATTTTTTATTGAATAAATGTAATATTATAATATGTTAAAAGTTGAAATATATTATATTTTTATTTAATAAATATAATAGTTTTTTATTTAGATAATGAAATATTTGATAGACTTTTTAAAGTTCAACTGTACAAAAAATTTTTAATTTTTTTTTAAAAAATAAGGGTCGACCCGGAACCGGAACCGGACCCGCGGTTCCGAGACCCGGACCGGAACCGGACCCGGCCCGTGGCCAGGTCTACTTTGGCATTCGAGAAAAATAACATTTTTATTTGAATTTTATTTTGCTGGATTTAAAAAAACTCTTGACAACAATGACCATATTATATTTTAAATTAGGGCTTGAAGATTATTTTATTAATTTTTTTATTAAAAAATCTAAGGATATTTTGGTCATAATATCAAATCCTCTTTACTAATCCTATTAATAAAAATCTAACCAAACATAACGTATTTTATCTTCACATATTACGCATCTTTATCTATCATTTTTTTTATCACTCATTTGCTAATTATTCAATAATCATATCATATGAACCAAACGTAATATAATATTTTTATATTATAATATAATCCAAGCCAATCCAATCCATGATAAGATCAGATTCAAATCATTCAATCAGTAAACCACATGAGACACAGGATATGCCCATCAATTAACTTCTATTTATTTATATATTTTTTATGTCGATTTGATGGGTCAAACTGGGCTATATACATTTTTTTTTAAAACGAGCACAATCTTGTTAACGGGCATTTCCTGGATCAAGAATAGAGGTCCAAACAAATCGAGTCCAACTCAAAAAATATTAAAATCATATTTGAAATTAATAAATTCGAGCCAAACTCGAAAATTTTCTAACTTCGTCCTCGAGTTATTTTGTTCAGTAGCTCACAAATCGTTTTTGAACTTTAATGTTTTATTAATTAATTTAATTATAAATTTAATAATATTAATAGATTTAATAGCTATATATATATGTGTGTGTATATATATATATATACATTGGAGAAATGACATGTGCGCTGCACATGGTAACGTTCGGTGATGATTTCGAACACATTTATATTATTTGTAAATATATTTCAGTATGTTTTTATTGTTTGAGCAAATGAAGTTGGAGTCAAGCGTAATTTAATCCCCAACGTCTTCGTATGTATTTGTTGTTGATGGCAGGTGTAAGGTATCAATGTGACTGCGACATATCGTTGGCTAACGTGTCCATTTCAAGCCAAATCACACTCTTCTATATACACAGTTGTACGTGTGAGTGTAATAAAACGAGAAGCACTTATAACTAATATATTTCATGAGAAAGGAATAAGTTAATTAAACGTCTAATTCAGTCCAAAAAGCGAGTAATCGTAAAAAAAAAACGTAACAGAGTACCGAATAAAATAAGTAAATCGAGTGTTGATAAGATAATGAGGTATCTGTTAACGTTTCTATTTTTTAGTGCTTTTTGAGGTAGTGGTTTTTTTTTGTTGTGTGCAACACGTGTCTTAATGCGTTTTGCATAGAGCCGTAAATTTGGTTTAGGCCCGCCGGATCGGCCCGTCCCGTCACACAATTTAAGTGGGTTGGGTTGAAATTTTTTCAACCCAACTAAAAGTGGACCTAGGTGGGCCAACCCGCCTAGGCCCATGACTCGCGCGGGTTGGCCCGTCGTGGGCCTGGGTTGGCCTGCGGGCCTGGAGAATTATTATTTTATTTTTATTTTTATTGTGATATATGTATTTTTTTAATGAAAGTTGTGAATTTTTTTTGTATTAATTACTTTATATAAAATTTACACGTGTGAAATAAATAATTAAAATTTTTACTAATATGTTTCTATTAATATTTATTTATTTATGAAATTTATAATTAATTATAATGATTTTTATTTATTTTTATTTGTAGTGAGCCAACCCGCGGGTCTGTCCGCCTAACCCGCAACCCACCTTATGTTGGGTTTGGTTGAGGATTTTCAGCCCGCCGAGAGGGTGGGTTGGTCCGCCCTCGACCGACCAAAAGGTGGGTTTTTGGTGGGGCGGCCCGTCCCGCCATGGGTTGGCCCGTTTGGCAAATCTAGTTTTGCATAGTCTTCAAGAAGCTCGTCACCTTGTACTTCCATTTCAGCATCATGTGCCTCACTTCCCCCGAGAATGTTTCTCTTCGAAGATGTGGAAGCGGAGATGTTTGATCCTTCCTTGTCGGCACAATTTGGCTTTCCTTTGATCAATGATCTCCGTTTTTGGTTTGGATTTTTCTGGAATGAAGTGGACGTGATTTTTGGATGTTTTCAACAATTATCGAAACCTTTTCTTCATAGTTTTTGACGTTGTGATCCAACTTTATCCGAAAGTTGTGGCTTTCTTTGTAATAGTTGATTACGTCACCGAGTTTCTGCAGCGTATGTGAGATCTATAATATTAGATCATATAGTTGCAAATGATAGTGTGTAAAATATGTTTTATTTACCCAGTGAGCACTCTGTTTCTCATATCTCATCGTGATTTTTTTATGTATTTTTCAACCGGACGACCAATGAATAATGGGACAATTTCGTCAAACATAGTTACACTTGTGACTCCAGATCCATCTTCAATCAAGACATTAAGTTTATACCTGATAGTGTATTTAACAGGTGTATCATCATACGCGGTCATAAGGATTTTCTCAACAGATATTGGGAGAAGAGGTAATAAGAAACCTTGTCACAATCTTAATGGGTATATTTGTACAGCTTGTACAAGACATTGCACTGGTTGTTTTTGTAGCAGCTGTGTAGCAACTGGCGCAGGCATCATAAAACAGATGGGAGTAGTTTTTGAGCTCTTTTATTGTTCTCCGAACACAGTATTAGTTGTCCTAAATATATATTTTTTAAAAATCAGATTTAGTTCTCCATTTAATCCTCGACTTTGTCGAACACAGATGAAAGACGCATTTTTTAAACGAAATGACACTTGATTATGCAAAATAAGGGACAAAATTGTAGTTTTATATGTCTATGAATTAAATTAAAGTAGCCGACGTTAAAGCATGAGCTGTGAAAAAACTATTTTTTCCCAAACAGAAGCTCTAATAATTTTCTTTCTAATCTTAATAATATCCTTGTAACGTCTTGTTTTTTTAAGGAAGAAAAACAAGTTTGTTACTGTAAAAGATGTTGTGTAAAATTGTAAGAGGGCTCTTTAGGCATCTTGAAATCAAGGCTGAGACTTTGGTTTTACAGACTTACGAGGCACACTTCATAAAAAAACTAAGTTTTGGCATGTGTCGAGGTGTAAGAGCAGAGATTCAGTTAATTCAAGCATGTGCACACACATTCACATGGAGAATACCTCAATAAGTGTATTTCTTTTTCTGATCAGTTGTTCCAGCGTCACTTCGTTTGCTTCCACAAACCTTTTTCTTGCCCAAAGTTCGTGCACTCCTTCTATAGTGTTAGTCGTTTGCAGCCTGGTGTGTATATTTATATTCGTTATGTTTTAGTAGAAATTATGCTGAAAATAAGTCATCAATTAACATGATATGGCTGGGTGTGAACTTTCTAATTGCACACTAAAGAACAGTCCCTTTTAGACGCGCTCATTATCTCGGTGTAATTTTTTTTGAGCTCGAGGCATTCTGATGATTATATTTGACGTTCATGATGAAGGCACGATAAAAGTGTTATTACCACTCGAATAGTTCAGCTGTTGTGGAGCATGGCGGATCGATATAAACGCATGTAGTCGGCGTAGATTTCAAACGAGAAACATCTAAGAATGAAATAGAAAATCAAAGTATTATCTATGAATCCGATATATAAAAAGATGGCAATTGTTAGTATAACTATGGCGTGTTTGCATTATGAGATTGCATATAGCCACAATAGACGCATGACCCTCGTTACATCTCATCAGTTATCCTTCATTGACAGCCAAATCATCCCACAATCCAACAGTTATAATCTACTAACTGTACACAGATTCAGGTACTAAAAATGTTTTGCAGAAAAAATGTGGATTACAAAAGCTAAGAATTAGCTGAGTGTTTTCTTTTGTGAGTGTGTTTAATCATTGTTAATCATGACTAACCATTCATTCATGAGGGCGATTTCTCTTAGATATCCAGCTGTTTCAATTTTGGGTTTTCGGAAATAACAAAGTCACCTAATGTTTTTGAGAAAACCTATTATATCTGCAGAGTTTTTACAGAGATGATGGATTACATGGAAAAATGTATGAAATAATTAACAGTGGAGAATTAGTCTTACGTTGGTCTTCGTTTCCGTTAATCTCAATAGTGATTTCATAAAATCTCCTGAATTTGAAATCCACTGGCAGTGTTGGTCTGATAGCTGAAATTTAGTAACCACCGATCTTGTTTGGATAGTAAGTTCGAAACTGGAGTTGACATTAACATAGCTGGAGTTGATTTTATTCACTAATGGATTACAAAGCAAATAGGTTTTATTGGTGTGCACCAAGTTTTTAAATTATGGAATCACATCAGAAAACATAAGTGTATGAATCATGGTACCCTACAAAAACATAAAAAAACAATTGTTAACAAACATGACGCCACACACATATAGTTATTAGAAATATGTTGATGATGTCCAATTCAGTTCAAAGAAGTGATTTAAAAATATTTGTGGACGATTATATTTTTATAGAATAGACGACATTACGATGATTTGTTAGAAAAGATATAATCGACATACCTGTGTATCAATCAGGATTAACTTCCCGAGCATCAGCGTACTTTTACTTGTTTTGGTTTCATATCCTTGTCGAATAACGAGAGCTTCGATGACAACATCCGTTTTATTTTTTTTACGATATTTATCATGACAATGTCGGGTGTTTCTATGTTAGATTCTTGGTTGTGAGCATTTCTATTGAACGTTTCCATCTGCGACTCTTGCTTGCTTGCAATGCTTCGTGCGTGATGTTGCATCTGATTCCAAATTCTATTTGCTATATATATTCAATAAAGTGTATTTGAACAGACATTCTTTAATGAATTCTATGACATCAAGTACTATAAATTATAATTCATTTGGTTATACAAACAATCGTCTTCTCTATAACTAGATCAATTCTCTTGGTAGTGGGAACCATTGAATGCTTGAGTAATATTTCTACACAGGATTTGAAAGGGCGATGAATTTAATTGAATCTATGCATTGGCTTGGATTTTCATACATCGGCTCCATTATTAATTTTTGTTAATGCTGTAAATTAGGTCATTTTTGTGTATACTGGAACGTCTTTATTTTTCAAAAGAAAACAGTGAAGTTCTTGCACATTTTAAATTACTACAGAAATTATTCGGCAAAAAAAGAAGAAATAAGAACTAAGTATGTCTTGCATCAATGTCTGCACAATAAGTCGATATATCGGGTAACCATCATGCCCTTGTACTGTCTGACTCGAGTGCGGTCGAGGATAGTGATGTTTGCACCGTCCAATAACCATGCAATGGCAGCTTCTATTCAAACGTCCACAGGGACCATGCATCATATGTAGGGATGACAACGGGGCGGGGAGGGGCGGGGACGGGTACAGGGACAGGGACGGGGACATGGACAGGGATGTCTTACCCATCTCCATCCCCGAATTCAAACCCCGTCCACATTACTAATCAATTTTATCATAATATATATATTTCCATGATATTAGTAAATTTTATTATAAATAATATAATAATTATTATTCAATTTTATAATAAAATACCTAAAATATTTTGGATAAAAAAATTGATTATAAAATTAACTTTTAAAATTAATAAAAATATTTTAAATAATAAATATCGCTACCAATCAAAATTATTATTTTAACTAAAATACTATATATAAAAAATTTATTAGTAATATATTTTTTCTAAATTTCTCAAAATAAATAAACAAAATAAACTATTAATATTAATAGTTTATATGTCTACGAAACATGAATAAAATTCAAATAATATTTTTATGTTATAAAAATATATGTTCTCATAAGCGGATATATTATATATAATGCATAAAAAAATATATATACTAAGGAATCGTAATAATTGTAATTTTTATAATATTTTGGATTTAATAAATTTTAATAAATAAAATATTTGCACTCTTCATTATATTTAATAATAATAATAATAATAATAATGATGATACCACTTACGCATATTCATCGGTCCTCCAATAATAGACAAAGGTAGGACCACACGATGACCAACTTCCCCACCGCGTGTTTCTCCACCGACTACACTATCAACAATGCCTTGATAAAGTTCTGATCCGATCTCTACTTGATTTCGTCTGTAGTAATCAATTCTAGTAGTTTTCAGCTTAATATATATGTGCAGGGCCGCACCTTCCTTGAGGCTGAAGAGTCAATGGACTCAGACCCCAAAATTTTAGTTTTTTTTAGGGCCCAGTTTTTGGAGTTTATATAAGTATATAGTAATAATAATAAATACAAGTCCATTTAATTTTTTGATTGTGAAGAGGCCCAATTATGTTAAAATTAAATGATATACTTTTAATTTTCAGATTTTGTACTTCCAATCGGCCCATTCTCAGATTTTGTACGTGAAGGCCGCTTTTCGTTTCTTTGAAAGAAATAGTTCTCTACTTTGGAGGCTTGGAGCATTAAACTTTTCATCATAATCTATCAAGATTAGTGGAGAAAATTTCATCAAACCAGTAAAATCTACTGTCCACGGGTTAGTATATATGGAATATTTTTTGTGTTTTAGATTTGGGGAACCCTAACTTGCTATTATTGTTTATTTGTTTTGAGTTTTAATATTATGAAATTATTGTTTGATGTGTTTCAAAATTTGTATTGAATTGTTAAATAATACCAGTTACAGTGGCAAGTGCATTGCTTACAAAATCTTGCTAACAATACCAGTTACAGTGGCAAGTGCAGAAAGAAGTTTTTCAAAGTTAAATCTCATCAAAACATTTCTCCGATCGACTATGTCACAAGAAAGATTGAATAGGTTGACTATGTTATCAATTGAAAAATAAGTTATTGAACAACTTGATTATACAAATTTGATTAATATTTTTGCCACCAAAACTATAAGGCGGGTTGTATTTAAGTGACCATTTGCAATATGTTTGGCATTATTGTTTAGTTATAATAGAAATATTGCATTGTAATAAATATTGTCTTTAGTTTTGCTGATTTAAATTAAGAAAATTGCTATGAAGTATTATGACTTTATAGGGGCCTTTTTTAAGTTAGGCTCAAGCCAAAAAACTAATAAGATCGGCCCTGTATATGTGTAAACTTGAGACAAAATGACGGTGAAAGTTTTTATTGAAAGCAATTTAGTTAATTATACAGATAGAGTTGAAAAATCATTTCATTTATATTTAATGACACACAATCACAACATTTATCTTCTAAATGAAATGAAAGTTCACGTTCACCTGAGATGCTATTTAGGAATGACATAGTTTATTATCAAACATCACGAGAACGGTAGGAGATATTTAAAATTGGATCACAGAAGCAGAGACACGTCAAATTTGGGGGAGAACTCAATTCGCACCTCATTTGTTGCTACTTCAACCAAATGTACTCTAAATCTCCATTTGTTATGGAAGGAATATAACTTTTAGTACAAAACAAAGAACAGATCAACAAAATCATCTATGTATTTTATACTACACAAATAGTTTGTTGTTAGATATACCCAGCCTTTCGGGATGTCGAAGACACCCCAGTAAAAAATTTGATTGTTTGCACAATAGATTCTATGAGCTCAACTTCCATCCAGAATATCTTTTGTTGAATGTGAATAGGTTTTTATTGTATTGAGTCCCAGCTCTGCGCGGGATATCAATAGTTCGCTCATCGCCGGTCGATGGAGGAGACGCCATTATCAGGGTTTCCAACGGAAAAAACGTGTGAAAAACGCGGAATTTGAGAAGTCTATTATAGGAAAAGCCTAGAACATTCTTATTCTTAATAAATGATATAAATATTAATATATATGTGTATATATATACAGAGACATGACCCGGGTCACTGTCGACGGTCAGGATACCCGTTGACCCGGTTCGATAGTCTTTAAATTGTGACCTGCGGTTCACATGGTTTTCCTTTCAACATTTTTTTTAAAAAAAAAGCACATTGCATGGATCGACCTGTCATAAATTATGCGGCTTTTGGAATTATTATGGTTATACAAAATTATTTTCGATCAAACAAAATTACAGTCGAAGCAATTAGATAATTTTAAAATTAAATATCGAACACAATATAAATAATGATTAATGGTTATTTTAATTCGGGGACGGATTCCTTAGTAGTTTTTTTCTCGGGTCCAAGAATTTGCATCGATGTTCGAATGTATTCCGGAAAAAAGTTCCGTGTTTAGCAACGTAAGTATATTTTTCACGGTGTCTAACCAAAATTGACCGACAGAAGAAATAACGAACGTAATCATTTGAACAACAACCAAATGGAAGGAAATATGTCGTCAATTCATAACCTTAGCAACCTAGACCATGTCATAAGCAAAACCATAAACAAAGGCATAAAAAGAGTACTACATTGATATGCATACATATTAAGAGTACTGAACATTCAGTGTCACAACACAATAACGATTCTCAAGTCCACTGGTTCTCGTATGCACAGAAGTCGAATCATTCCATTAAAGATGAATTGTTGCAGGAAATAACAAAAGTAATACACATCTCTACACTTGCACATGATATCAACATGCATGTAACAAATCGACACATAATTATAACAGCGAAGGGAAAAAATACGAGCCATATTGATGAGTGGAAAAAAACACGAAGCAACTTATATAGAGTTGGAAGCAAAGCCATGTAAAGACATTTGTTGAGGTATGCGAAGGGTCCATGTAGAACCATTTAAAGGCATTTTTTGAGGTATATGGAGTGCTATTCTAGGAAAATTAAAAAATATGACATTTAAAGTCACAAATAAATAAGAAGCGGCAGAAAAGGGGGGGGGGGGGGAGGGTGAATGAGGTTAAATACACAGGAATAATGAAGGGTACAAATAAAAATTCACAATGAAATATGCATATATATATATATAATTATAGTAATAATATTAGAATAGATTTTTTTCCCCGAATCCACCTGTTGTGGTGGGAGGAAGGGGATGGTTGGCGGACCCTTACCCATTTATTAGAAAAATAAAGAAGTACAAGAGAGGAAGACTAGGCCAAGATCTCTCTAGAACAATTACAACGATAAATAAAAAAATTACAGAAATTTCTAAGAAATTATGACATAAGGCAGTCCAACCCTTCCCAGTCTACAAATTCCCTGTAGCCATCCCTGAATGTGCTCTGGTTGGAGCCATCCCCTGGAGGATTCCCATGTTGTATAGTTTATCCGTTGCATCATTAGCTTCTCTGAAGATGTGGGATTTTGAACTGGGAAATTGTACATAATTTTTTGGATCTATTTGAGAGGGTGACTAAGCTCCCAGCAAGTGTTGTCTTCATTGATAATGACTAAAACATCCATTGAGTCAACCTCCGCCCAAAGAGAGAAGTAGTTATAAAGCTTGCAAAGCGTGAGTCCCTTAAGTATGGTTGTTAATTTTGCACGAGTGTTAGACCCATGACCAACGCCTCATGAAACACAAGGAGTGGCTGTCCTAAATCGTTCTTTATGATTCCCCCAATGGCAAATTCGACGTTCTCTTTAGAGCAGTGATAAACTTGAAAGTGCCTGCAGGAGGTGATATCCAACGCACCACCCGAGTGGAGGTAGTACGTGTTATAGGGTTCTGAATTCCCATCCAGGTCGCAACCTCTCCATATCCCATCCAATGATCAACTTTTAAAACCCCTGCTTGAGAAATGGATATGATGTATTCGTTCAGATTTTTGATTATCTGATGATTAATTCATACCTAAAATCAAGATTTTAGGAAGAAAAAGAGAGCGGCGGCCAAGCAAGGGAAAAGGCGGATAAGAAAATTGAAGGTTGAAAGGAACAAAAAATAGACATTACATCGATCCGAGAATAGAGAACACAACCTCTTCTAGTTCTTCTCCTTATTAGATTGTTATTGGGATGAATTATTTGAAGACTATGTTTCATTTTAGTTTTATTTTCGTTGTGAACTAATCTTTTCATCTAGAGGGTCGATTAACGATACCAAAAACTATGTTTAAGATTGTTTGATGTTGGTTTTGTGAGAACTCGTTGTTTGATTCATTTGTGTTTTCTAATTTTCTAGTTCAAGCATACATATTTTTTTTTCATATTCGGCTTGATTTAATTCATTGCACCCCAATCAAGATGGCACCCAAGCAAGATTACAACATTCTTAGTTGTAGGTTACGACGTTAGATCGAGAATTTATCCAGTGCATACTGAAGAATAACGATTGCAGGCTTCATCTTCATTAAAAAATTAAATAATAATAATAATAATAATAATAATAATAATAATAATAATAATAATAATAATAATAATAATAATAAACAAGATTGCACCATTCTTGGCCTAGCATTGATCATTTTGACAACAATTATTGCATTGGCGCCTTGACGCAATGCTTTATTATATTTTTTTACATTTTATTTTTGTTTTAATTAGTTAGTATAATTATTTCATAATAATTAAAACAACTAAATTTCGTACATTTTTCACTGACAATAAACATTTGTAAATGCTAATTAAATTCATATGTTCTTCAATATATTGATATATTAAACTTGTGATACAAAAATTGAGCTATATATATGTGTGTGTGTGTATATATATATATATATATAGTTAAGAATGATCGCCAGAAGACCAACGACACGAAAGGAAAAACAAGAACTAAAATGCGGAAAGTAAAGAACACCAAACCGATTTTACTTGGTTTGGATTTAGCAATCTTACATCCAAGGTTCTTGGGAATCCCCAATTGAATCCACTATAATGATCAAGTAAAAAAATATTACAACTCTCACCAAGATACAACAAGATCATACACAATCTCTATAAGAGAATTCGCAGTAGTAACCCTCATGCTCACTTACAGAATCAATCAATGAAAAGTAGAGAGGTTATAGTACAAAATTCATCTGCCAAGAGAAAAGATCCCTTCAATGCTCTGTTTCTCGAAAGTCCTGCTAAATCAGTTGGGATGACTGTTGTTCATATTTTTTGCTCAACTTATCTCGTTTTAATCCATTTGGTTATGATATTGAGTGATGACAACCGATGGATCATGGACTAATGGCTAGACTCAATCTCATCCATCCAATTCATCATATGGAATCAAACTTGGTCTTCAAAAGTCTCCACCTTTTGGCTCTTATATGTGAATTTCACCGGTTCAAATGGAGTTCCCTTATCTCATCATGAGTCATTCATTCCAGAACATTGAGCATGTTCAATGCATCCTTGAGCTTGCTCAATGGAACTACTTTAGTAAGAATGTCTGCTGGATTCACTAGTGTGTTGATCTTCTTCATAGTAACTAGTTCCCTTAAGATGATATCCCTCACAAAATATAGTCTCACGTCGATATGCTTTGTTCTCTCATGAAACATAGCATTTTTGGATATGTGTATAGTACTTTGTGAGTCTCAAAAAATGATTGCAGACCATTGTTCATATCTCATTCCACTAACAAAACCCTTAATCCATAGGGCCTTCTTTACGGCTTCTATGAAAGAAATGTACTATGATTCTATTGTTGACAAAGCCACCACATGTTGTAGACTAGACTTCCAACTCACTACATTTCCTCCAATAGTAGAAACATATCCAGACAATGATCTTATTTTATCAAGATCAACAGCATAATCCAAGTCACAATACCCTACAAATTCACAAGTTGATTGTGTATATCCAGAATAAAATAACTTCAGCTTAGTTATCTGTTTTAGATACCTAAGCAACCACTTCACAGCCTGCCAATGTTCTCTACTTGGCTTGCTCATGAACCTGCCAACCAATCTCATTCCATATGCAATGTCTGGCCTTGTTGACACCATGAAGTACATTATAATTCATATTGCATTTGTATAGGGTAAAGACTTCATATGGGCAAATTCTAATTCAACTTCTTCTTCTTTGACATATTTCAGTTTGAATGAGCTCCAATTGGGGTATTCACACCCTTAGCATCCTTCATACCAAATATATCGACTATTTTCTTTATGTACCCATCTTGTATATAGATAAGGTCCTAAGCTTCCTGTTTCTAATAATATCCATTCCCAAGATTTGCTTTGCTGATCTAAGATCCTTCATGTCAAATTCAGAATTAAGTAGATCCTTCAATTTCTGTATTTCCTTCAAATATTTGCATGCAATGATCATGTCATATACATAAATGAGTAGATATATGTAGGATTGGTTTGAGAGGTGTAAGTAATAAGCACAACTGTCAAACTTTTATCTTTGGAAACCTCTTTCAAGCATGAAATCATCATATCTATAATACCACTCTCTAGGAGATTGTTTGAGCCCGTAGAGTGATTTTTGTAGCAAACTAACTTTCTCAGCTTCCCCCCTCTTCACAAAACCCTCAGCTTATCCAATGACTCAAGTTCCTCTTCTATAGCTTTTTTCTATTTTGGTCAATCCTTGCTTTTTACAACTTTATTATAATTGGTTGGATCTTCAAGTTCAAGAAGATTAGACACATTCAAAGAAAATGCTGTAAAATCCAAACTTTAAATATTGAGTGTGGTCTTATTTGCCTTCTTACTCTATCTATTGAGAGAAGATAACCATCCAATGGCTGACTGATTTCATTGTCATCTTGGTTTTCTTCCTCATTCAACACTTCCTGAGTTTCAATATCAGTTTCTGACTGGTCATTACCTGTGTTGATATCATAGAGATTTACAGATTTGCTCTAAGTCACTCCACATCCATTTTGGTTCCTTGCATCTTCTGATTTAGAGAAAATATCCAGATCTCGAGGCTTCACCTGAGGGTGCAAATTTTGCTCAGCTTGTTTAGAGCTGGTTGTAGCTGACTTGTTCGTGTTAGTCTTATAACATTCATTTTCATTAAAGATTACATCCTTATTTATTATACATTTAAGATCATCCAATAACCAGATTTTGTAACCTTTAACATCATTAGGATATCCTATAAAAATTTCTTTCATTGCTCTAGGATTTATTTTGCCTTGACTAACATGAACATATGTAATGCATCCAAATATTTTCATGTGATTATAATCTGGTTTCGCATTAGACCATTTATGTTTAGGAACCATGAAATCTATAGGTGAAACGACCATAACTACTTCTTATAATTAATGATTAAATAAAATACGGGTTTTCGAAAATTTTATAAAAAAAATTTCGGCATGAACTATTTGTTTAAGTGAAAACCCACCTGTCTCAGACAGCAAACAAAATTAAATGAAAGAATTAAACGACCGACGACACAAGAAAACTAAACCCAGAAAAGAATGAGAATCCAAGGAAGAGATTTGAGATAACAAATATCCAAAAGTGTTTATAAATCTAATGTTTACATGCCCAAAACAATTCTAACTAAACATTACATATACATTTGACAAATAAGCAAAACAAATTCTTCTTAACATAAAAATTCTAGTAACTATGCGGAAGAAAAGCATAGGTCGGAGGGATGTGTCATACCCGCGTCGCAGTCCACTCGATAGTCTTGCCCCTCGATCTAAATGAAATACTCCTCACCTGAAAACAATGAGTGTAGTGAGTCTAAAAGACTCAGCAAGAATATGAGGGGATAACGAGTACTACGTAAATACAAGCACATGCAGATTTAAAGTAGCATATACTAAAAATACCTTTGTTTTGTGCCCTTACTTTAAACAAAATAGACTTCTAAAATGAATGAACATGAATATTACATATGCATGGCTAAGTCATAAATAATCAATGTAACTACACAAACTGTACTGAAACATAGTCATAAATATTTGAACTTAGATCGAAAATATTTGAACTTAGATCCTTGAATTGTGACTCTGTGATTTCGATCATGATCATGGCTGCAGTGCACTACGCCGCAAGGAAGTCAGGATTTCTCCCAACCCGACTTGCCCATACTTGGTAAGGGAAGCTAAGATTCTCCCGGCCCGTCCAAACCCATACTTGGTAAGGGAAGCTAGGATTTTTCCCGTCCCGTCCAAACCCATAAATTTGATAAAAGAAGCTAGAACGTCTCCCAGCCCGTCCAAACCCATACTTTCTATAGTCACAATCATCTCACTTTGTTCTTAAAAATATTTTCTTTCATACTTCAACATGGACTTAGCATGCATATGTAAATATGACGTAAATGTAAATATGTATCGATAATCATGCATATGACTCATATATGGATGGTCGGGATGGTGATTTAGGAGCCAAACCAAAAAGGATGGAAAATTCAACCCAACAATAGCACTTACGACGAATTTGAGCGGTTTACCCATAAAATCTATAACTTACTCGATCCCTATCCAAAAAGGATTCCCCTCAAAACCACGACTCCACGACACTTAGAACTAAATAAAGAAGTCATCCTCTGAATTTATTTCCTAAACGAGCAATTTACAAAAATTTAAATTCCGGGCAGCAGCCTTATTGGTTTCAAAATTCTGTACCTAGTCAAACAAAAACTCTAGAACCCGACCGAAACTTATCCGAATTGATTCTCGCTTGAACCGACGTATTCCCAACATCCTAGACCATTTCCGAACCCGAGCCCTTACCCAAAACCCGAGTTTAAAACCCTGTCTCAAACAGCTTTCGGACAGCCCGCCCCTTTGTCAAAATTCTGCTCATGTCCCTAGTTATACATCCAATGAACAACTTATCTAAATGGCTCCAATCTCCCAAGCTAGTGAACTAGGACCACGACCATCGCATTAGACTCACTATCACCATCAATCCAACCCCACAAACCTCCTAAACTTAGCAACTACAGTAGCCCCTAGCCGACCTCAAAACCGAGCCATCCTTGCCCTCAAATTCGAACTCCCACCCATTCAACCTACAAATCGACTTCGAGCCTTCTTAGAAGCTACCATGTGAACTAAATATCAACCATGGTAGTCTTAAATCACCATCCAACTCATCACCAAACACAACCGACCGAATCCAAGCAATTACACGGTTAACAACTTTCTGGAAATTTTGGCATCGCAAGAACATAATTTCTGGAAATTATAGAGAACTCAAGTCATAAACATAATCATATTTCCAGTTCATAACCATTCCAAAACTCATCAAACGATAAAATTTTTCCAGCAAAACAAACGAGAAGAAAAATCAATTCTGTGCAAGTGCAATGACCGAAACAGGGCAGTACGTGTGAGTGCATTTAAAAAAAAACATTTCCAGAGAGTACAATACACACAATATATATATATATATATATATATATATATATATATACTAATCTACAAGGGGAAAAGAAGAAGCATATCCTTGCCTATCAAAAAGAAGATCGAATGACAAGGAGCCCAGAGCCGAGAGAAAAATCGAAGCAGCAGGAGTGGACAGCTCAAGCTGGAATCCAAGCTGGAAGTGAAGCTTAGTCACGCTTATGATCTCGGCCAGCTGCTAAAGGATGATTTTCTGAAGTTTGTGTGGCTAGGATTAAATCTTGCATTCAAGTGTACATGTAGGTAAACCTTAGAAAAATGGATGTATTATGAAATTTAGGGGAAAAAAATGTTATACACTAAAAAAAATGTCAAACCAATAAAGAAATTAGATCTACTATTTAAATCGTACTAAAAAAAAAAAATACAAGCTTAAAATTCTAATTTAAAATATTAAATTTGATTTTACTAGTCCGAGAATAAAAATGCTAATTTTTCGCAAAAGGTTAAAAATAATAAATTCTAATGCGCGGGAAAAATATAATATTTAGGAAATTAACACATTAAATATTCCAATGTCACGAAAACGAGTAAAATATTTAAATAACGAGTAAAACGATTAAAATAATTTAAACAAACTAGACTAACGCTTAAAAGCAATTTAAATAAATACACAAGTGGAAATAAAAAAACCTTTAAAATGATTTGAAAAATTAAAAAGGATTTAAATAAATAAGCTAGACATTAAATATAATTTAAAATAACTAACCGCTAAACTTAGGCTATTTAAAATAAATAAGTTGGACACTCGAAAATATTTAAACAAATAAGCTAAACAGTTAAAATCGTTTAAAATAAAAACTAAATAATTAATTAAAATCATTTAAATATGCAAGCTTACCCCTTTAAAATATTAAAACAATTAAATTTCATAATAAAAATCATTTTGACAAATAACCTTAAACAATAAAAAAAACATTAATTAAATAGTTAGTACAATAAAAATCATTTGAATAAATAATAAAATATTCTATTAGCACACAATTCAAATAAGGAATTTAAATCATACAAACTTAAAAATAAAAATCCTAATATTTATTAAATTTAATGCATGCGATTTAGTAGATTTGATTTTAGGCGTCACAATAGGAGAGGATGGGGATCTATTTATAAGATAACAGGCTGTTGAATCAGCCTCAGCCCAGAACTTTCTTGGCAAGCCACTTTCACTTAACATGCATCTAACTTTATCCATAATGGTTTGATTCATACGTTCTGCTATACCATTTTTTTGTGGTGTGCATGTGCATGTTCTATGTCTAGAAATTCCAGATTTCATGCAGAAATTGTCAAATTCATGATTATAAAATTCTAGACCATTATCAATTCTTAATCTATTTATTTTATTCCCTATTTGATTCTTAATCAAGGTTTTCCATTCAACAATTTGTTAAAAGCTTCATCCTTAGCTTTCAAAAAATAAATCCACACTTTTCTTGAATAATCATCAATCAAGTAATGGAATATTGAGATTTAGAGAGTGAAAGTTGTACCTTAGGTGAACTCCACAAATCAGAGTGTATGTAGTCAAGAGTTGATTTAGTCTTGTGAGGAGTTGTACTAAATTTCAGTCTATGATCCTTTCCAAATACACAATTTTCACAAAAGACCGGATTGTTGATTTGTTTTGGGTCCAATAGGCCTTGCTTGTTGAGTTCATGTAATCCTTTGAGGCTCATGTGACCGAGCCTCTTATGTCATAGCTCGGTTTGATCCTTGATAGGGACCACTGCATTTGTTTCTGCTGTAATGGTATTGTCTTGCAAGACATACAAGCCTTGCTTCAAGTTTCCTTTCATGACTACTAGAGACCCTTTAACAATCTTTATAGTACCATTTTGAGCCTTGTAGATAAATCCCTTTTGATCTAGAACACATTAGGAGATTATATTTCTCTTTAGGTCAGGGATAAACCTCACTTCTGTGATGATCTTCACTGATCCATCCTCCATCCTTAACTTCACAGAGCCAATACCAAGAATCTTACATGACTGATTATTTTCCATCAAGACTTGTCCAGTATTTACTTCTTTAAAATCAAAGAACCAATCCCTGCTGGGAGACATGTGATATGTATAACCGGAGTTCATAATCCATTCCTCATTTGGATCATTGGTGGATATAGTTAGGACCTCAGCCTCTTCAAAATCCTCAAACACATTAGCTGCTTCAGTCACTGGATTGGAATCAGGCCTAGAATTAAACTTCCTCTGAGGGCAATCTCTCCTAAAATGGCATTCTTTCTTACAAAATCAGCAAGATTTCTTAGGTCTATACTTTAAATTGATCTAGATTTTTTTTCTCCCTCATTTGCATATTTCTTTCTTTCGATAGACCTTCCTCTAACTTTCAAACCCTCAGTAGCAGGTTTATTGAATTTCTCTACTGCCCTTGTATCCAACTCCTTTGAATAGGCAGCTCCAACGACTTCTTCAAGGATTAGTGTTTCTCTCCCATACTTCAAGGTATCCCTTAGTTGATCATATGCCTTTGGTAAGGAGTTTAGCAGAAAGATAACTTGATCTTCCTCCTCAACATTTACATCCAGATTTTCCAAATCTGAGAGTAACTTAGTGAATTCATCTGTGTTCTCATCTATGGTTTTGTTCTCATCCATCTTGAATCCATAGAACTATTGTTTCAAGTAGATTCTATTGGGAAGTGCCTTGGTCATGTTCAATTGTTCTCATCCCGACACATTTCACAGGAAGACTTTTCTTTCCCCCATATTTATGAGAATTTGATCACCTAAACTCAGGACAATTATATTTTTTGTTTTATTAAGAATCTCACCTTTTTTCGATATTGAGTCGGGCATCTTTGATTCACCCTTTAGAGCTTCATCCAGCTCCAAATTTCCCACGTGAGCCATCATCTTTTCTCTCTAGAGATTGAAATCATTTTTCCCATCAAACGTCTCCACCTCGAATCTTGATATTGACATACTGTGAGATTGCCCCATGGCCAATGGACATTCTTCAAGAAACCAACTCAAGAACTTCACTTAGGCAGAAGATCAAACATCTCCAGAGCAATTCGAGATAAAATCCCTCAATCAATGAATAACCAGACTCTAGATACCAATTTGTTAAGAATGATCGCCAGAAGACCAACAAAACGGAAGGAAAAACAAGAACTAAAATACGGAAAAAATAAAGAACACCAACATGATTTTACTTGGTTCGGATTTGACAATTCTACATCCAAGGTTCTTGGGAATCCCCATTAAATCCACTATAATGAACAAGTTACAACAGATTACAACTCTGACCAAGATACAACAAGATCATATATATACAATATATATAAGAGAATTCCCAGTAGTTACCCTCACTCTCACTTACAGAATCAGTCAATGAGAAGTAGAGAGTTTACAGCACAGAATTCATCCGCCAAGAGAAAATATCCCTTCAATGATATGTTTCTCGAGAATTATGCTAAATCAGTTGGGATGACCGTTGTTCATATTGTTTGCTCAACTGATCTCGTTTTAATAAATTGGTTACGAGATTGAGAGATGACAGCCAATGGATCATGGACTAATGGCTAGACTCAATCTCAACCATCCAATTCACCATATGGATTCAAACTTAAAAATCATGCACCAAAGAAATTGTGTTGGCCCTTTGGGGACATCAAGAGGATGATCATATTGTGTACTTAATATCGTTGTGGACGGCAACCCACGTGTAAAGGACGGCTCTTCGGAGCATGAGTTCTTGCTGGGTAGATTAATCGTCCCACACGCCTTGCTGATGTGTCTTGGAATCAGTTCAGTTACAATATATACATTGTAATTTGCTAGTTGCTTCAATTTTGTTTCTCTTCGAAGATTTCAGCCAGTCATTCGAATTCTTGTACATGTATCGGTATTTTGGATTCTATGAAAATTTGTATTTATGTTTCAAGTTAATTTGTTATCTATGAGAATTGTTGTGTGAAAACAGGTAATCATTTCGTGATATGACTTTTTCTCGTGTCTTCATGGAGCATCAAAACCAATACATTGCAATTAGATGTGATTGTAAAGCTATTAAAATGACATTTCAAAATGTTATTATAAAACAAAGAGTGACATTTAATTTTTAAAAGTCACATGACTTATACAAGAGACATTTATATATGTCAAAATAGTATAATTAAAATGATATTTTAAACTGATATTATTAATTGCTTATAATGACACTTTTTATGGATATACAAGGCAAGCATATTTGTCATGAGAAATAATATTTCTTGACATTTTATTGTGCCTGCAGAAATCCCTAATTCGTGATACTTTTAAAGTCGGTATTAATATGTTACCCAAACATAATTAGAAAACGTCATAAAGACTATGACAACATTAGAATAGATGACATTATATCGCAAGTATCACCAAAACTTGAATGTCACCAAAATTTCCATATAAAAACAGAGTAGGTTAGATCCTACCCCATGGGTATTACCCCATGGGGTAAGTGGCAATCACTGGTTGGTTCAAATCATGTGGGTCTTATTGAATTATATGAGGCCCACATGATTTGAACAAATAAAATACATACACCTGTCCCATGGGGTAATACCCATGGGGTAGGTTGAAATTTTTCATAAAAACAGTTGTGTGTCATTAAAGGCCATTAATATTCTTGTTGTGTGTATAGTTTACTTCCAAAATGTCCTTTTACTAGAGTATTTAGTTTAATGCACCTTAAATTCTCTTCCCCACCTTCAAAAGAAGAGAAAATGACAGTCGATGGGGAGAAAAAAATATTTAATGAAAGAAATTAAAACAATAATATAATATGCATGGAGACCTTAAATGAAACATGTCACATGCAGCTACATGATTCAGTACTCAAATCTAAATATTTAATTAACTACATCAAAGATATAGTTAAGGAAACTGCAAATTAAAAAAAAAATAAAAAGTTTGATTTATTCAATATTATTATACAAAGAGAAAAAGAAAGGGAAAAAAATATCAAAGTTCTACTTATGGAAGTATTTTAATAATACTTATCATCCCAACAAAGAAGCAAAGTAATACAAATTCTCAGAATATAAAGCCTTCCCCTCATTTGTTTCACCATTCTTTTCGATTTTCCAAGCATCTTCCCCATCTCGATCTTCTGAACAATTTATACAAATATTCTGAATATATATGATCTCTGCTAAGATCCAACCTCAGAAGAGAATATATAATATTCTTAATCTCTGCTAAGATCCAACCTCAGAAGACTCCTATATATAGAGAAAGAAAATGGGTACGTCCACATATATATATGGACTTTGAACACTCATGCATTGTGGGGACGGTTTGTACCCTCACAGTACAGAAACATCACGTGCAGATAGAGCTACTTATCCTATCTAAATCTACATTGCAATCATGTTCCATAAGATAAAACATCGACCAGGAAATAATATAGACGGAACGACCGAATATTTGGAGCTAATTAAGTACAAAATTTATGGCTAATGATCATTATAAAAACTTATGTTGGGAATTTAGAGAAGTCTTGTAGACTTGAATGGTACCGTGGAGTATCCCAGCTCGTACTCGTTGGATTGTGGCAAGATCGTCGCCAACCGAGTTATCTAGGGCTTTTTTAAAAAAAAATCATGGATTTTCTTGGACATAGTGTTTTTTTTTTTTCTTATTCTTGGAGATAGGAATATGTATTGTCCAAGCATTTAGCAAGAGCCTCAACCAGTTCTAAATTCAGTTGTCGGGGTCCATCTTTGTGTGGCCACGCCTAATCTTCATTACAATCAAATAACAAAACAAAAATTAGGAAATGATTACAAAATAATTAACTTAACCATGTATATTAATGAAATTATGGTAGTGCTTGGGAGAGCTTCTTGAAAACACTTCTCACTTTTCCTTAACAAAATTTTCAAAATTTTGTAAATTTTGTTAAAGAAAAGTTGAGAAGTACTTCCTAGAAACTTTTCAAAACACTGTCTATATTTGCCGATCGAAAGAAAAATTAATTTGTATGGTAAATTGAGTCTTGACCAAGTCATGGTGGAATTTGTCGGAAATATTACTGTTTCTTCCATGTTGCACTTAATTTGAGTTTTATAGCATTATATAAGTACATACAATAACTGTGCTTTTACAATTCTTGATATATGCCCATTTGAGTTGTTGTATGCTAAATGAAATCAGAATGATTTTGAAATTGTAACTTGTATAATTGCAAATTAATTTTTATGTTGTTTCCATTGATTCAGACATTCAGTTAACGTAGGATCGAATTCACGTCTCTTTAATTCTTTCTCACAACATTACACCACTAGAGATGTAGGTCGTGCAATTTCGATTTAAATTTAGTCAAATTAATACTTCATTTTCACAAGAAATTATATGTTCCATTGTCATGCAAAAGTGTGGCAGAGAAAAGTTACACATCCTGATCATATCTTATCCTAAAAGCAAAGCAAAAGCTTCAAAGATAAGATCTTTATCAACTATATAATTTGATCACAAAAGTGGACCTTCAAGATTGTAGCTAGCATGCATGTACAAAATATCCAGCTAATGTAAGGTCAAAATCTAAGGTCGGTAGAATTCGCGTCCCAATAAGAGAGTGTTTGCAAAATATTATGCTTTTGTAGAAGTGATTAAATTTATAGTAATAGATTATAAAAAAGTTAAGAAAAATCAAAAGTTGGGAGTGTTTGAAAACAAATGTGAAAATCTAAAAATCAAAGTTGGGTAGTGTTTGATAAATAATTGATTAGAGTGATTTTAACGTTGACATTTTCTATTAGAATCACTTTTGGAGAATCATAATCACCGTATGACTAGCTTTTGAATTTCAATTAAGTTAAGAATAAGCTAACACATAATCTAGGTTTAAAAAACACACAAAAATAATTTTTTAAAGTCAAAATCTAACAATCACTTTTTTTTTTTTAATTGCAAACACTTCCTAAGTCTTCAGTCCAACTAAATTTGTAGCTTGGAGCATTCACTGCTATACCAAAAACATAATTAAATTAAAATTTGAAATTATATAATGATTTGAAGTTCATATTTTTTCTATATACATGGGCAACCTCCCTAATCAAACTTTTCTTCAAAGCAATTGTTTTAGTATACTCGTGAAACCGAGCATGTCATCTTGACCTAGTTCCTATTGTGAATCGGGTACAAATAATTGTATCAAGAATTATAGTTGTCTCCCAAGGGTATATGAGTTGATGGAATACGTGAGCGTTTGATTAGCTCTATATTCTTGGTATTTTGTACGTTCGTGATCTTGTTAGATTATACTTAATTAGGGAGAGTCATAAATAGTATAATATCTAAAATTGAGTAGATCATATAAATGATACATAGTAGTGTTAGAATTTTGATCTCAATTTTGATTACAAAAATCCATAAAATTAATGACGAAAGACAAACACAAAAATAACAAGATTTATAGTGGTTCACTCTCGATATGAGAGCTACATCCATTTATCGCCATTGCAAATTTCCACTATAATAAAACCAAGAAAACAAAAAAGAATTTTACAAGAACATATCCTCTCTAAGAACCTGTTTCTTGTTCCTCTCAATCTCTCTATATATGAATGATCACTTAACAACGGCTACCAACACCTATAAATAATATTAAAGTTACATTAATGAATATATGTCAAATATCTGAAATACTCTTAAACAAATAATTAGACTTCACACAATATTTATTAACAAGTAGGAAAATGCTGGAAAATTGATAAGATCATTCTTGAAACAGGAATTGAGCATAAACTATTTATCTAAATTCCCCTTTTAACCATGTATTTTTTTTAAAAAAATAAATACATATTACATTTTCAAAGCATACTCTATAATTGGATTGCCTATAGTTAGGTCACCCGTTAATATCTTCACGCTCCAAATGTTCATTCTTGAACATGTGGAGTGTGTAAATATATATCTCACATCGGTTGAATAGAGATCCTGGGATGTGTTAAGATATATCTCACATCGCTTAGATAGAGTTCCTATGAGTAGTTCAATATATGATATTGGATAACCCTTCTCTCTTGAACTAACTTGGGATTGAGTTAAGTCTACATCCAAATAGCTAGATTACTATTACAAGAATACAGTTGAGGACAAGAGTTGTTTGTGGCATAGTGTTGTGTGAGTTGAAGAAATGAATTAAAAACAAAGATGGTGGGGTATGTTACAAGCTAAGCTTTGACAAGTACAATAATGGGGAATGCAAACTCAGGATGTGACTAACTAAATCTCCTGCATCACAATATTCTCTTTTTTTAACCACAAAGCGGACACATAAGTCTAAAGACTAATGTTGGTCGGATAGGGCTTGATTTTTTTTTTTTCCTATTTGGATCGAGACTATATGGTGATATTCTATGCGACACCGGGAGAAATATTCTTCTTTCAACATTTTCTCCAGATGTTCGCGCAAACATTAAAAAAAGCATGTGGATCTCATCAGTAATTTTTGTGGGTTTTTAACTTGATGTTCGCGCAAATATCTAAAGAAAAATGTGATGTATATCTCCTGATGTAGCATAGACTAACCGGACCATGTATAGTCGAATTCACACAATTATCCATGGAGAAATCAATTATTGGTAAATACATTTTTAACAAGTACTCTTTTTGTTAGAGAAGTTTTAATCTGCCCAACAAATTCCTGCTCATTTCGTGCCCGACCACTAAAATCCAGTGGCGGGTTTTAGTTGTTTTAGTTTTTGATTTTCGCACCACTAAAAGTCTAAAAATACGACACCGGGTTTTAGTAATCGGGCACGAACTGAACATCATTTGTTGGGCAGTTGAAAATTTTTACTTTCTATTAATAGAAATTATAGGTATGTAGCGGCTTTGAATGATTCGGATTAGAAACTTGAAGTTAGGAGTATATTCATTGTTTTTTGTTTTGGAGATGGTGTGTTAGGATTGTATGTTACATTATCGTCTTGGAGAAAGAATCTTACATTATTGCTACAACGTTTTTCATGTAGTCGATGTCTTGAACTGAACATGTAATCTTTTAAATTTTGCTTTCATTCTTCTTTTATTCAGTTGTCTTTGTTTATTTTTCTTGTTTTGTCACTTAGATAAATATTAAGCATATTATAATCCTCTTTAACCTGCGGTTTTGAAGGAAGACCAACCCAGAGGAAGAAGGTAAACCTTTATTCTCCATCTATAATTAACACTAAAAAGAAAAAAAAAATTTATTTTAGTTTATTAAAAAATTTTAAAAATTTTATAGATTAAAATTATCACGGACAAATGTGTCTAAATTACTTTCATATAACTTCACCTAAGTTTTGTCTGCCTAAAAATTTATTAACCTTAGGTACCCTTTTATCTCCCAATTACAAATTCTCCAAGTTCATCCTCGTAGATACCAGTCAACCATACTTGTTCCACCGTTGATCTCTTGCATGTTATAAGCTTTTTAGATTTTTGTTTCAAATAAAACAAATTCAATGGATTGACTTAATATGAATACTCCATTTGTTTTTAATTTTTATGCATATTTTCCACCAATATTGTAGAGCAAATTGCTTAAATGTCGTCCAAATTATTGCATGTACCGTATCTCAATTTGTTTTATTATTTGATAGACAAAAGAAATGTTTCACAATATAGACAATAATCCAAGAATCTTATGTACCGGTCCTCCTAGTATTCTGCTATTTGCTGGTAGATTCATGGACATTGAACCAATTCATAATACAAGATAACTTAAAATGATTACCGTATATTGCAAGAAGAAATAAACTGTTTGGTTAAAGAGGCAAAACTCACATATCACGATAATTGCACATTCGTTCAAGAGAGCAACTAAATCGATCCTAGACCGGCTCAAAATTCGCATCTCTATATATATTCAAAATACTCCATCTATATGTCATCAGAACTTTCGAAAACCAATGCATATAATATTTGGATGAAAGATTCAGCTTCAAGTTGATACTAACGCAGAGAGAGAGAAGTGGATACTAGAAGTCTTCATCCATTTTGAACTCGAAATTCTTGGAGCCATCTCGCAAGTTTGACATAACAGAAGCCTTCTGATAATCTCCCACCCTTCTCTCAAAGAAGTTGGCTTTTCCTCTGCATTAAGATGAACCTATGAAACTACTAGAAGGAATTTTAAAAAACAACCGATAGTTGACGCTACATGATTGTTTGGATAGTCAGGGGTATGAACAAATTTGGTACTGAGTGATGTCACTCGATAGATTATACTGCCTACCCCGTTCCAGACATGAGTTCATGGGATTGAAAGAGAGGGAGAAATGCATTTAACGTAAATTAACCTTAATATGCACATTCCACAAACACTGCTCTGGGGGAAAAAAAGATGAAAGCAAGCTTGTGAGAAACGAAGTTATGTCATGCCAATACGATTCATATGCTTTCACGATTTGTCCTATTGAACGTGCCACATGGCTTAACAATAAAACAAAAATAAAACTAGGCAATAAAACCTATTGTTTAGCAATGCATATCGTTGGTTTTTATTCAACACCAAAAAAGGCGTTAAAAGATTGTGTAACGGCATGTTAGGCAAAATACTTTATGGTGTTACCAGAAGTTTAAATAGTTTAAGATTTATAGTACTTACTGCAAGGATATGAACTCCATCCAATCAAAAGGGTTTTCCACATTGTACTTCCTTTCGTACCCCAAAGCAACCTGAGAGGTAGAATAACATTTATACATTTCAAAGTCTTTTTTGGCATTGTGGGTGACAGAGCACAAGCACACATGTGAAACCCAGGTCCACAATGGTCTGGAAAATGGTTCTAAACCTACATGATGTATTCATCCAGCATCTACCTATTTTAGCAAAACAAGAAAGGGTGTGAAGTAATTGCAACTGAATCCTGTCTCATTTGGGTGGGCCAGGTGTGCCTGGAGCGTGAAAACATGTGCATTTGTTTGTGTGCGAGAGAAGGAAAGATACCAGAAGTCTATCAGCGACGAACTTTATATACTGGCTCATTAACGTCGAGTTCATGCCAATTAATGCACATGGGAGGGCTTCACAAACAAATTGTGTCTCAATTTCAACCGCTTCATGGACAATGAGATGAACTTTTTGCCAATGCAATTGCTTCTGTAGTAAACTGTAAGATTGAATCAAAGGGAACTTCATACACCACCCCAAAAAAATGCCATATGTAGAGATTGAAGAGCAAATAATATGACAGATATTTAATATGAAGAACTTGATAATAATTTTCCAGAGAGTATTATCTGTACAAAGATATTCTTTTCACTACCCTAGCACTCAGGCTAGTCCCACTACCAAGAACGAAAATGACAGAATGCTGACTGCCTTCTTTTTTTCACATTTTATCCTCCTCACTACTTGGGCCCTTTTTAACTCTTCTACTGTAAACTTGTTTAATAATGGGCCTAGTACTCTCCTCAGAGCCCACTCCATTTGCATCCATAACACAAAGTTACTTGAGTGGTGCCCAAGGTAGAGTTTTCAAACAATCGAATATTTTCATAGGGAACCTGATTTTCAAAGCCAAAAATCTAACTTTTGAAGCAAGAAATTTTAAATAACCTGTATAGGAGGCAAGCAAAGTCGCAGTGGAGACCCTCGTCTCTAGAAATAAGTTCATTAGAGAATGTCAAACCTGGCATCAATCCCCTCTTCTTAAGCCAAAAAATCGCACAGAAGCTGAGAATAAAGAAAAATGTTAAATTTTGGGAAGGATGATAAAAGAAGTACCTTTATGTAAGCAAATCAGGATGGGTACAAAATCTTGTAGTTGTATACCTCCCCGAGAAGAAAATCCCTTCTACGCAAGCAAAAGCAACAAGTCTCTCAGCAAATGACCTTGAACTGCATATGGAATTTAGCATATATTACACTTCATCTAAGCTCATTCCAGTAAAGATGTAAATATAAAGTTCCCCCAGGGCTAATTTGTTGTGTCAATTAAGTTCCATTATCAAGAAACTAATACATAGGGCAGCAGTAGCCATTAATAATTACAGTAACTGAAAAAAGAATATATTATATAGCACTACCTTTTAATCCAATTCAAAGCCCACTGAGCCTTTTGTGCTACACAAGAAATGTTTTCGATTGCATTAAACAATCTATTCTTTTCCTTTGAATCCTTGATGAAAGTTTCGAGAAGCAAGCTGTACATCTCTATAAAGAAGTTTAAAATATGACAATCAGGAACCTCAAAAATGAAATGCTAGGAAAATGGTCATTAATATCTCACTTGCAGAACTCTACCAGAATGTATATTTTCCATAGCAGTTTGAAATCCATAAAATGCTCGAGCCTATACATAGGAAGAAAAAAATCAGCCATCTATAACCAATATTGGACTTATTTTTTTGAGTAAAATTAAGTTAAATGACTGATAATCCAGCAATCAATAACACTCTGCCACTGAAATCAATTTTTGGTAATAAGTCTTCAATACCATATAAAAATTAAATATGACAAATTCTCTCAAACAAAGAAAGCTTTCACGAACAAACATTAATATCTCATCTCAGCAACCGAAATCGTTAATGCTAAACGATATCAAAATGCAGTTAGCCAACACAACACCAAAGTTCTAGTTTGATACAGGATTCCTGTTGGTTTGGTTAGCAGGCTGCTCCTAATCACAATCCAAGCGTACTCCGAGAATTCACAGGCCAATTCTGGAGAAAAATCGAGCTGTGTCAAGGGTGGTGAAACCTTCATGTTCTATACTTCTTTGAGCTTGCTGACTTTAGGATCTGATGGGGTGAAGTGGTCTATTGTGGCGCTTGGGACGGATCGGTTCGATCGGACAGACCCGGAATGGCAAGGATTTTACCTTCGCATTCTAGTCTTTTAAACTTAAGAATGATTCAGAAGTCAGATAATCAATTGTCATATAGAGTATTGGTTCATTGTAAACGTTAAGAATCATTCTCACTGTATGAAAATAAAAGTTGCAAAATAGAAATAAAGAAACGTCGAGGAAAATGACTTTTTTGAAAGAGAAAAAGTGCAAGAAGGTAAAGCAGGTAAAATTTTTTCGATTAGTCACCTCAGGAATTTGAACATCTGTTAAAAATCTGGCAGCTAAATTTTCCAGAACAATCCCATCTGCAGCAGCAAAGAATGACAGCACATGACTAATGAAGTGTTTTTCAGATTGAGACAAAGTTTCCCATTGCTGCACATCCAGTGAGAGGTCAACCTCCTCGGCTGAACCGCAATTAAAACAAATGTCAACACGATTTCCAGCATGAGAATGCAGGGTATAAAATATACATCGGATCTAAGAAGTGAAAGGCGGAAAATTGAGCATGTGATCAGTAAAATGTAGTAAATAAAAGAAAGTAGTTAAATAACATGCCAGTTGGTTGGAACGAAATCTTGAGCAACAAAACATAAACTACAGAGACCAATACATCCATCAGCTGTTATGATACTGAACAAATACCAAAGACGCCAGGTCATCTCAGACCTCAGTAAGCAGCAGCCACAATAGATAGATACCATCAACCAACACTTATACAAGTATATCCAATAAAAAGCTGACAGCAATCATCTAACTATATCCTGTCAATATTTTTTTTTTTTTTAAAAGGCAGACATGAGAGATGATAATAAATCCTTCAGGTTGAAAACAGGAATATATCCTTCCACCTCCCCTTAATGTCAGAATTATAGAAAAAGTCACAAAATAAGCCTCTCCAGTTCCTTCTCCAAATAGTTTATAAACTAACACGAACAGAAAGAAAATATAACTAAAAGAACACATGTTGGCACCTACAAGCAGAGGTAATTTCGGGGGACCAGTCACCAGAGCTATAAATTTTTTGCTCAAGGATACCTCGTCCCCACGAGATCCACTGTTTCCGACAAGACAGCGTATGTTTGGTGTAAGGGACAACGTAATATACCTAATAGACAATAAGGGGGGAGAATTTGTGAATAAGACTAGAAATCCAAACTTCGACAAGATAGGCAAACACATTCCATAAACTGAATACACCGTTCAAAAATATGGAGAATAAGATTAAACCTCCAAACTTGTATCATATTATCAGACAAAACTAATGAACTGAACAATAAATATTTGTACACACAAAAACAAATGCGAGCCCATCTCACTGTGTACAAACCAATCCAGTCATTTTCATGAGCGAGTGATCAGGAATACAGAGCGAACGTAACATGAAACAAACATGGTCTCGCCAAAAAAAAATAAAAGCGAACACTTTCAAGACCTGAGAACCTCGTAACGGAAACATTGCACCATCCCACATAGCCAGAAAGACAGTTGCACGTATATCTTCACACATTCAATTCAAGTACATGAAATATAGATTACCAGTCCAAAAACTGGCTTCTGCTTTCTTGTACATCTCCCAAATCTGGGGATATTTAATAGGGAACATGCAGAACCTTTGGGACTGCTCCATCAAAATAGGTTCCTCTTCTTCCTCGATTCCCTTCTGCTCCCGCCATTCCCTGCCCGTTTCATCATTTCTCAAAGAACCCATCTTTTCTTTCAGAGAAATGAATAAGATTAAGCAATATCCTTATCTATCCCTTCTCTTGCGGAGAAGTAGAGAGAAAAAACGAAAACCCTACACAGCAGGCAATTAAAAGCGACGGGTTTCGGAAAATTGTTTCCCAACCGCCCTCGAGAAATTTGTCCTTTCGCATCCTTTTTGTGTCAAAAAAACTCGAGATTTCTTGCCAGATTTTTTAATTTTTGCATGGCCAATAAAGTTTCAATCTTTTTTCGTTGGGAGAGCGACGTTTGATTAACACTGATGATTATTTTATCAAATCAAAGGTAAATTGGGATAGAGATCAAATCGCCCAGTAATCTCATTCCAATGATTTACAATTTATTAATTAATAGCATTTATTTCTTAACTATTTCTACATTTTAATATACCATTTTAATAAAATATCGGTTCAACCGAAATAAGTTAGTAATCAATGGATCCATTTAAACGAAAAAAAAATTGTTTGATTAAATCGGTAGTTTGATTTTGGGCTAATTGCATCCACACTTTCTGTGAAAAGTCTAAAAAGCATAAAATCCCTTAAAAATATTAATAGGCTAATGCATCCCTCAGTTTTTTAAAATGTAGCACATTTCACCCCTATGTTATACAAACTCGGGCACATTTATACCCTTTCATAGGGGTTTTTATGCTAATTTTTTTAAAACATAGGGTCTAACATGCTATTAATTTTACACAGGGGGTTTTATGCCTTTTAGATTTTTTACAGGAGGTGTGGATGCAATTAGCCCAGTTTGATTTTATTTATAAAATATCGGTTTTGATTTAATCGATTCATTTTCGGTTTGAATTTAAAAAGTGGTTAGATCTATTAAGATTTTTATGTGTGTATAAAATAAGATTATCATAGGGCCTAGCTTTCAAAGTGATTTTTTGTGTTGGGTTTTCTTTGAAACTTTGATACCGGGCCTAAACCAACATCACCCAACTTTAGTAAAAAAAAAAAAATTTTAAAAATGGTGGATGAGACTTGGGAGGACTAATTTGAAAAGGCCTTGATTTAAAAAAACTTGTTGCTTTGGTTTCAATTTTAGTTCTTCATTCACATGATGATGTATGTACTATGCAATGTCATACAAATGCCTCTGCAAACCGAAACTTCACTTTTTGAATCAGCGTGAAAAGACGCTCTCTGGAGTTTTTATGTCAGGGATATAGATCGATTAATAAATATTTTTTTAAAAGAATTAAAGTTATCAAAAATAAAAGATATACGACTAAAATTAAAATATGTCGATATAGATTTAGACCAAAATTACAAAAAAGACGTCATACAAGACCAAAGTTTCAAATTTTCCATGTCTAAAATAACTAGTTCAATCGAAACTATGTACTTGATTGATTGCTCATGTGAATTGCAAGTGTCTGTAACTTGCGCAACTTGCATGTTTCAAATTCTCATTCTTTGCAAGTTGTTTTCCCCGAAGGATTCCCACAAATACAAATCTTACTCATGGACAATTTATTTTTCTTTTCCGAGAATCAACCAAACTTCATTAAGAAAGATCATTCGAAGCTACATCCATCAACCATGATGCTTTCAATCCAACACATGGGTGAAGGGTGAATAACTGCAAAATACTCCAGTTTATGAGCCTTTTTTTTTTTAATCGAAGCGGCCTGTTGTGATGGGGGGTTAGGCCAACTCCAACTTTTTTATTTCGAAAATAAAAAGATACAAGAGAGGGAGACTAGACCAAAACTCTCAAGAACTCCCAGGAGTTACAAATTAAACAATTTTTGAATTCCTCCTAATATAAGGCAACCCGGAACTGTTCAGCCTGCAAATTCCTTTAAGACGCCCCTGGACGTGTTCAAGACGAATGGTAGTTGTTCCAACTTCAATCCCCAAGTTAGTCAATTCATCTGCAGCAGCATTGGCCTCCCTATAGATATGAGATTTCTGACAGGAAAGCGATGCAAGATCTATTGAATGTAAGTCAAGATATGGGCAAATTCCCAGCATGTTATGTCAGGATTGATAATGGAAAGAGCAGCCATCGAGTTGGCCTCGAGCCATAAAGGGAATAAGTTATAAAGTTTATAAATCTGGAGTCCCTTTAAGATAGAAGTTAACTCTGCTCGAGTACTAGTACCGACTCCAATATATTCATTGATGCGATCATGGATAGCTCTCAAAGCAATCAAGCGAAGAAAAAATGGGATCGCTAGAGTTGTCGCGAGGTCCAAAAACGAGGGGATGGAGCAAGAAGTTTAAAGAAGCGCTTCAAGGATTCGCAATGAATTATCAAGAAGTGTCTAACAAAATATCGTCAAGACTATAAGGATTTGGAGAGCATTGCAACAAAGTTGAAGGGCATTTTAACATGATTCGAGTGCAAGAAGATCAAGGAGAAAGAAATCCGAATTTATTATACAATCATATCGAAATAACAGAGTAACAACAGTTCAAATTAAATACTAAAAGCCAACACCGGAACCAATCTCCACCACAGCTGCTAAACTGCAACTACGGTCTCCCTTAGCCTCCTGCTCCATCAAGTCTGAGACTTGCCCCGTAGAATAGGGTGTCCAAAAATAGTACAAGAACGTGAGCATAAAACGCTCAGCACGAGAGTATGAGTATACAAATACTATATGAGCATGAATGCAAGTGTACGGGTATTGATAAGCACGAATCTTATAGCTTATTTGGCATTTTATTTTGTCGTATTTGTGATTCTCTGACATTTTTATTCCGATTTTTTTGCTTAAATCGTCATATTTTCTGTGTTTGTAGGGTTGACTAAGATTTTAGAAGACTTGAATAGTGAAGAAAAAGTCAAATAATTCGATGTCACGTTGGAACTTGGCCAGAGAATACGAAAAAATCATAAAAGTTTGAAGAAATTAGTACACGGACCCTGTGCATGTTCTGGAAGGGGGTCTGTGCACCATCGAATAAAGAGGAGATCATCACAAAAAAATACACGGACCTCATACACATTCTGGAAGAGGGTCCGTGCATTTTGTTTAAAGGAAGGTTTCGATCCCAAAATAATGCACGGACCCCGTGCATCGTTTGGAATGGGGTCCGTGCAGCTTCGTAAACTGTTTGATGCTGGAATTTAAATACACGGAGCTAGGAACGGACCATGTTCGGGGTCCGTGTATGTCGCAGATTTGGAAAGAATTATATTGCCAGAATTTGGAAATTTCGAGACTCTTTTATTGGAGGTTTGGATACTTATTTTGGACGAAAATAAGGCTTTTTAGATGGAGATATAAAAGAGATTCAGGCCCTAATTGAGAAGGAATTTTGCCTTTAAAACTTTTGCCAGATTTGAGAATTGACGGCTGAGAGCAAAACGAAGAACACAAGCAAGATTCAGCACCATCGCTGAGATTTTCTTTATTCTTCTTTTTCTGATTTATTTATGTTAAATTCAAACATGAGATTTTGTCTTTTTTTGATATTATGGAGTAGTCGTCCTTTGACCGGGGCCATGATAGGGCCAGACTATTGATTTTTGTTCATGGAATGGATTGATTGATTTTTTATTTATGTAATATTTATTGATTAATATTTGTGCATAATTCTTGCTTTTAATCTGGCCAATTAATTGCATGTATATTGTTCGATCTGGACTTGAAAAAGAAGAGATTGAAATTAGCTTCAATATATTAATCAACACATGGTTAAACCGACTAGAAATATATTCGGTTTCAGTGTGCGATTTTAGGAGAAAGCTAAAATTCCATAACTCGTGAATGCATTTTTGTTTAATTAAATTCAATTAGAAATAATTGGACTGTTAAATGAAAATAGAATTATTAATTCTAAAAATAGATTAATAATTATTCTAGGGAATTTCGTCGTGAATATGAATGATTCTTGCTTGATTAAATTCAATACGTGGAAATTATCGATGTCTGGTACCGATGTGTGTTCCTGATCATTTTCTTGAAATTTGAATTCATCTTAAATTTATTTTGCCATTTTAATTTAATTAAAATTTCTGCTTTAGAATAATTTATTTTATTTTAATTAGAAGTTAATTCATAAAATCCTTCATTTTATTTAGCCTAGATTAAGTTAAATAATTTATATCTTAGTATTTAAACAGTAATCTCTGTGGGATCGACTTGGGCTGCGCGGGCGCGCTGGGGCTTCGAAAATCTCTATTTTTTTCTTCTTTTCTTGCTCCAAAGACCCGGAATGGTGACCTCTCAAAGTCTTGATCACAATATACAATAAAAAGATATCCGAAAATAATTCAATCGAGTATAAAATGCAACAAGTTTGAAACTTCCAAATATTCAACAAGTTTTCAACATTTATTTAAAATCATTTGATTTCTAGACCCGAGCTCCACTTCTACTCTCATTTCAAATCTTTAAGGTCCTGTAAAGCTTGACCCCGAACCTCCTGTTGCAATGCATACACACAAAACAAAGCAACAGCCGGAAAACCGATGAGTATAAAAACCCAGTATGAATGACAGAAACAAATGAGCATTTAAACATCTCAATGATATCAATATAAATCCATAAGTAATCTCAAATGGATAATGCACGGGTGAAATGCATGCTCAAGAATCTGGGGTTATCAATTCTCTGATTCAGTCTGAATCTTGGTCTTAGGGATCCCAAGGGAAAAAAAAACACAACATCACCACCTAATCTCTCAATCGGGTTGGGAGTTGAGCTTCTGAACCTCGGACTTTGGCACTACTATATAGAATTTTCTGGTCATGGAAGTTGCTCTACATTCCATGCCACTCAAATATAGAACCAAACGTACGCTGCAATCTAGGAAAGTCTGCCATTAAATCTGAACAAATCTGGCTCAATATGAATGAGATGATGCAATTCAATATATCAAAATCTTTGCTCAGTCAGAGCATCTCATCTCATATATCAAATCATTAGCATGAATCATATATCGATAATCATCGAATAAAATCAAATTCATAATTTCATGTTATTCAATCAATTCATATAATTCAAATAATATAGCAATTAAGTGTGTGATTTTATTGGGCTCGAGAATCTCAAAATCTTCTCGAGGATTCAATCCCAAGATCTTTATTGTCTATCCATACCTCAATTTCAAGTCCGGAAATTCTCAAGTCTTGAAAGCTACATCAATATGAAATTCATATCAATTTTTTGTTCGATCCAAAAATCGCATTTCAATCAATATTCAATCCCAATCCTGATCGAACTAGAACCACTCGATTTCTTGCAGTTCCAATTCAATAAATTCCAATTAAAATTTTGAAATGGACAACATTATTTCTCAATATCATTTCTTGTCATTCTTGCTAAATAATCATTTAACAATTTCTTCAAAATTCAACCCGACGGCTTAACGTCAAATAATCTAGTATTTCCAAAATTCCAAACACCAATATTATCATAATTCCATCACAATATCATCATCAAAATCATCTCTAATTTTCGAAAATCATCATCCAAAAATTCCAAAAATTCCGAAAATACTTCAAAAATTAAAAACATGTTCAAACGATGATATTTTCTCAAACCGTCTTAGATATACCATCTCTATTATCTCAAGAACATATTTATCCAACTAAAATTCGAATCCAACAGCATCTCAAAATTAGAAATTGGTAGAATTTAATCATACTTACGTAGAAACGTAGCCCTTGTTGCGAGGATCGCAAAACCGTGCTCAAATCAAAATTCTACCGGTTGGATTTTCTTGGATCGGAGTTTGAAATGATCGTTAATGGTGTGAGCTCCTTAGTTTATCTCCTCTCGGTGGTTGCTGAGTGAAGGAGACAATGAAAGAATGTATCCCCACTAATAATTATTCATTTATTAAGTATTTTAGAATTTTGCAATTTAGTCCCTGAACTTTCCCCAAAATTGCAATTCAGTCCCTGATCATCTGTAAATTTCAATTTCAGTTCTCTAGTTTATGAAACATAGAATTTAATTCCAATTCTCATAAACTATTTAATTGGGTATTTTTCGGGGAATTACAATTCCTCCCATCTAATAAAAGATTTCGTCCTTGAAATCTCAAGTATATCCCAATAAATTACATTGGACTGAAATTACAATGCAATAAATTCAAACAAAAAGCTCAGGATATTTCTGTCTCATATTCTGCTCTAATTCTCAAGTTGTTTCTTCCACGTCGTGTCTACTCCACTGTACTTTAACCAATGGAATCAACTTATTTCTGAGTTGTTTATCTTTTCTGTCCATAATTTTTATCGGTCGTTCAAAGTAGCTCAAAGTCTCATCCAGTTCTGCCTCATCCGGTTGAAGCACGTGGGAAGGATCTGGTTGATACTTCTTCAACATGGATACGTGGAATATGTCATGAATACCCGATAGGGCTGGAGGGAGAGCTAATCTGTATGCTAGGTCACCAATTATCGAACTCTAAACAACTCGATTTCTTGCGATTACAATTCAATAAATTCCAATTCAAATTCTGAAATGGACAACATTATTTTTCAATATCATTCCTTGTCATTCTTGCTAAATAATCATTTAACAAATTCTTTAAAATTCAACCCGAAGGCTTAACGTCAAATAATCTAGTATTTCCAAAATTCCAAACACCAATATTATCATAATTTCATCACAATATCATCATCAAAATCATCTCTAATTTTCGAAAATCATCATCCAAAAATTCCGAAAATACTTCGAAAATTTAAAACATGTTCAAACGATTGTATTTTCTCAAACCGTCTTAGATATACCATCTCTATTATCTCAAGAACATATTTATCCAACTAAAATTCGAATCCAACAACATCTCAAAATTATAAATTGGTAGAATTTAATCATACTTACGTAGAAACGTAGCCCTTGTTGCGAGGATCGCAAAATCATGCTCAAATCAAAATTCTACCGGTTGGATTTTTTTGGATCGGAGTTTGAAATGATCGTTAATGGTGTGAGCTCCCTAGCTTCCCTCTTCTCGGTGGTTGCTGAGTGAATGATACAATGAAATCATGTATCCCCACTAATAATTATTCATTTATCAAGTATTTTAGCATTTTGCAATTTAGTCCCTGAACTTTCCCCAAAATTGCAATTCAGTCTCTGATCATCTGTAAACTTCAATTTCAGTTCTCTAATTTATGAAACATAGAATTTAATTCCAATTCTCATAAATTATTTAATTAGGTATTTTTCGGGGCATTACAATTCCTCCCCTCTAATAAAAGATTTCGTCCTCGAAATCTCAAGTATATCCCAATAAATTACATTGGACTGAAATTGCAATGCAATAAATTCAAACAAAAAGCTCAGGATATTTTTGTCTCATATCCTGCTCTAATTCCCAAGTTGTTTCCTCCACGTGTCTACTCCACTGTACTTTAACCAAAGGAATCAACTTATTTCTGAGTTGTTTATCTTTTCTGTCCATAATCTTTATCGGTCGTTCAAAGTAGCTCAAAGTCTCATTCAGTTTTGCCTCATCTGCTTGAAGTACGTGGGAAGGATCTGGTTGATACTTCTTCAACATGGATACGTGGAATACGCCATGAATACCCGATAGGGCTAGAGGGAGAGCTAATCTGTATGCTAGGTCACCAATTCTGTCTAGAATCTCATATGGCCCAATATATCTTGGTGATAACTTACCTCTCTTTCCAAAACGGACTGTACCTTGGAAAGGAGATATCTTCAAGAATACATGGTCAACTGGTTCAAAACTCAAGGGCCTGCGTATGACATTAGCATACTTGGCTTGTCTGTCCTATGCTGCTCTCATTCTTGACTGAATCAACTTTATCTTATCTGACATATCACTGATCATATCTGGCCCAGTCACTGGTACTTCTAAAAAATCATCCCAAAACAACGGAGATCTACATTTCTTACCATATAACTCCTCAAAAAGAGTCATCTCAATGCTTTCTTGATAGCTTGTTGTTATAGGAAAATTCAACAAGTGGCAACGAATCTTGCCAGCTGGTACCAAAATCTAGTACCACAGCCCTCAGCATATCTTTTAAAGTTTGGATAGTCCGCTCTGACTGTCCATCTGTCTGAGGATGATAAGTTGTTCTTAAGTGCAAACGAGTACCAAGAGATTCTTGTAAACTGTGCCAAAAGTGTGAAGTGAATCTAGGGTTTCGATCTGAAACAATAGACTTTGGCACACCGTGTAATCTCACTACGTCTCGGATATAAATGTTGGCCATCTGATCATGTCGGTATGTCATCTGATAAGGAATAAAGCATGCAGACTTAGTTAGTCTGTCAACAACTACCCAGATTGCATCGCATGCATCCTCTCGGGGACTTTGGTAGTCTAGTGACAAAATCCATAGTGATGTGGTCTCATTTCCACTCTGGAATTGCTAAACTGTGCAATATACCACCCGGTCGCTTTCTTTTTGCTTTCACTTGTTGATAGTTTAAGCATCGGGATACAAATTCTTTTACGTCTGCTTTCATATTTTTCCGCCAGAATTGACTTTTCAAGTCATTATACATTTTTCTGCCGCCTGGGTGTACACTGAATTTACTGTAATGAGGCTCTTGCAGAATATGCTGTCTCAATTCTAAAATATCTGGCACAAAAATACGGTTATTTACAAACAAAGTTCCATCATCACTGATCTGGTATTCTGACTGATGTCCAGATTTGACTTTCTCAACTGAACTCTGGATGTTCTGATCAGATTTTTTTTGCTTTTTTAATTCTCATCATTAATTCTAGTTCTGCTTGGATTGCAAAAGTTCTGATCGGTTGCATATCTGTCTCGAAGTCCAAACCAGAAGTACAACAATTTTCAACCAATCTAGACACACCCATCGTAGACACAGACAAATTGCATACCTTTCTACTCAAGGCATCGGCAGTTGCGTTAGACTTTCCTGAATAATACTTAATCTCACAGTCAAATTCTTTCAGCAAGTCTAACCAACGCCTCTGTCTCATGTTCAGTTCTGCCTGAGAAAATAGATATTTCAAACTCTTATGATCAGAAAATATTTCAATGGTCTCATCGTACAAATAATGGCGCCAAATCTTCAAGGCAAAAACAATGGCTGCCAGTTAAAGATCATGTACGGGATATCGGGTCTCGTGTGGCTTCAATTGTCTTGATGTATAGGCTATCACATGGCCTCTTTACGTAAGCACACAACCCAAACCTCTGTGAGACGCATCACAATAAACGAAAAAACCACCTGTACCTGATGAAATAGTCAATACAGGAGCACTGGTCAGTCTCCTCTTCAACTCAACAAAGCTTTTCTCACAGGCATCTGTCCAAACATACGGAGCATTCTTCTGGGTTAATTGGGTAATAGGCTTCGCAATGCTAGAAATCCCTCAATAAATCTGCGATAATACCCTGCTAAACCCATAAAACTGCGTATTTCAGGAACAGAAGTAGGTCTAGGCCAGTTAATCACTGCCTCGACTTTACTGTGATTGACTGCAATCCCTTCTCCCGAAACCACATGACCAAGAAATACAACTCGGTCCAACCAAAACTCGCACTTGGACAGCTTGGCATATAACTGTTCTTGTCTCAAAATCTGCAAGATAATCCTCAAGTGCTCTGTATGTTCAATATCATTCTTAGAATAGATCAGAATATCATCAATAAATATCACAACGAACTCGTCAACATACTTCTGAAAAATTCTGTTCATTAAATCCATGAACATAGCAGGAGCATTCGTCACTCCAAAAGGCATAACCAGGAATTCAAAATGTCCGTACCTGGTTCTAAATGCGGTCTTGGGCACATCTACCTCTCTGACCCTCAATTGATGATATCCTAATCATAATTCAATCTTCGAATAAATGGAAGAACCCTGTAATTGATCAAATAAATCATCTATTCATGGCAAAGGGTACTTATTCTTTATCGTGGCTTTATTCAATTGTCGATAGTCGATACATAATCTCATCGACCCATCTTTCTTTCTTAAAAATAGCACTGTAGCACTCCAAGGTGACACACTCGGTCTAATGTATCCCTTGGCTAATATATCTTCAAGTTGCTCTTTGAGTTCTTTAAGTTCAAGTGGTGTCATTCTGTAAGGAGCCTTTGAAATAGGTAAAGTACCAGACACCAATTCAATACTGAATTCAATCTCACGGGTTGGAGGAAAACCTGGAATTTCATCTGGAAACACATCTGAAAATTCTTTCACAACTGGAATGTCTGCTAATTCTGGGCTAGATTTCAGTACATTTACTGCATAGACCAAGAATCCTTCGGCACCTCTTTGCAGTAACCGTGTCATAGTTAGCACTGAAATCAAAGGGATCTTAGCTCTAGAACCCTTACCATAAAATTTCCAGTCGTCTGTCATCTCTATTCTAAATCTGACAACTTTATGGAAACAATCCACTGTAGCCCTGTACTTGGTCAGTACATCAATGCCAATAATACAGTCAAAATCAGACAGATCAAGCACGATACCATCAAATTCTATCACGTTCCCTTCAAATTGTAGTTCACAACCTCTAGTAAATTTCACAGATAAATTTCCTCTACCCAACGGTGAAGAAATAACAACTTCATAAGGTAAAGGCTCAGAGGGTAAATAATGCAGCTCAATAAATCTCTCGGCTATGAATGTATGAGATGCACCTATATCTATCAATACATAAGCAGGATAACCAGAAATAAAACATTTACCTGCTATCACATCATCTGGTGCAGCCTGAGCTTGATCCTCAGTGAGTGCATAAACCTTAGCTTGTTGTCTAGGAAGCTGATTCACATTCTGGCTTCTCCTTGATTGTTCTGATCTGGCCTGTTCAGAGGTTGGAAGTTTGAGGTAGGTCTTGAAGAACCTATACTTTGCAACATCTTAGAACGACGTTTAGGACACACCTTAGCAAAGTGTCCCACCTGATGGCATATATTACAGCTACCTGAAACTCCTCTACACTGATCACTAGGATGTCTTCCTCCATACTTGCTACAGTACACACATGAGTACCCTGAACTCTGAACCAAACCAGACTGTCTCGGTCCACTGAAACTTGATGAGCTATTACCTTGTCTCTTGAACTGTTTCCCTCTAGGTTTGAATCGGTCTTTTCGATCTTTACTGCTACCACATCCTTCATATCTGCTCTGTTGCTGGAATTGTGGTTGAGGGGGTGGCAGTGTCTATCTCAAGGACTGAAGCATGAATGAAGGCCCTCTCTATCTCAGGATTCCCGCTTCTGCTCCCTTGGCTTTATTAAGGGCATCACCAAAATTATTCGGTCGTCCAGCATTGACCAAGGTAAAGATGTCAGGATTAAGATCATTTATGAATTGATCAGCCTTAGCCTCTTCATTCTCAGCAATATGAGGATAAAATCTCAGCAAGCTCGAGAACTTAGCAACATAGTCCTCGATGTTCAGTTCTTCATGTCTCAGACTAGCAAATTCTGCCCCTTTGTCTTTTCTGTAAGAAGTAGGAAAGAACCTCTGGTAAAATTCAATTTTAAACACACTCCAAGTGATTATGATACCTCGATTCTCCAAGGCTTTCTTAGTTGTCACCCACCAACTCTTGGCTACGTCAAGAAATTGATGAAAAATCTGTCGAACTCTACGTTCGTCAGAATAGTCCAATGACTCAAATAATTGCTTGATGTCTTCAAGCCAACTTTCACATTCTATGGGATTTTCTGTTCCCTTCAGAGTCGGTGGCTTAAAGGATTGGAATCTCTTTAGTAATACCTTCATTGGTGTAGGAGTAGTATCCATAGGGTCGGCTGCAGCACTGCCCTGTTCAATTTGAGGTATTCCTACTGTTCGTGGGACTTCCCCAGTCTGAGGTGCTTCCTCTGTACTAGGATTGTTTCTTGTCCTACGAGGAGCCATTCTCTGATAATAGAATATTAATGTATAAACAGTTAAGATATCAAAAATATCATTTCAATATCTCTCATTTTCTGCTCTTTCAATTCAATCATGCTCAATTTCTTATCTAGAATCATTCTGATTTGTTCTTGAAATTCTCAAAATGAATCGTTCTAATTCACTGTTCAATCATGACATGCTTTACAATTAATTCAAAGAATCAAGTAGTAACATAATCTTAAAGCAGTTAATCATGCTTGCATGGAATTCATGTAATCATGAAATGTAATCAATCTCATGCGAAAATCAAATCAAGAGGACTCGATCTGCCCCGCTCTCAATCTTCAATGTACTCAAGGTATCTCAACCTCGCTCTGATACCACCTAATGTGGAGACCTCGGGGGCAAATATTTAAAAATAATCAATATGACATTTGGCGACCCATGTCTTACATTTGGCGACACAATAACGCGTCGCGGAAAGATTTTTTTTTTTTTTGGAGGAGGCGCGGGCGCACTGGAGCTTCAAAAATCTCTATTTTTGTTTCTTCTTTTCTTGCTCCAAAGATCCGGAATAGTGACCTCTCAAATTCTTGATCACAATATACAATAAAAAGATATCCGAAAATAATTCAATCGAGTTTAAAATGCAACAAGTTTGAAACTTCCAAATATTCAACAAGTTTTCAACATTTATTTAAAATCATTCGATTCCTAGACCCAAGCTCCACTTCTACTCTCATTTCAAATCTTTAAGGTCCTCTAAAGTTTGACCCCGAACCTTCTGTTGCAATGCACACACACAAGACAAAGCAACAACCGAAAAATCGGTGAGTATAAAAACCCAGTATGAATGACAGAAACAAATGAGCATTTAAACATCTCAATGATATCAATATAAATCCATAAGTAATCTCAAATGGATAATGCATGGGTGAAATGCATGCTCAAGAATCTGGGGCTATCAATTCTCTGATTCAGTCTGAATCTTGGTCTTAGGGATCCCAAGGGAAAAGAAAACACAACATCACCACCTACTCTCCCAATCAGGTTGGGTGTTGAGCTTCTCAACCCTGGACTTTGGCACTACTATATAGAGTATTCTGGTCATGGAAGTTGCTCTACATTCCATGCCACTCAAATATAGACTCAAACGTCCGTTGTAATCTAGGCAAGTCTGCCATCAAATTTGAACAAATCTGGCTCAATATGAATGAGATTATGCAATTCAATATATCAAAATCTTTTGCTCAATCAGATCATCTCATCTCATATATCAAATCATTAGCATGAATCATATATCGATAATCATCGAATAAAATCAAATTCATAATTTCATGTTATTCAATCAATTCATATAATTCAAATAATATAACAATTAAGTGTGTGATTTTATTGGGCTCGAGAATCTCAAAATCTTCTCGAGGATTCAATCTCAAGCTCTTCATTGTCTATCCATACCTCAATTTCAAGTCTGAAAATGCTCAAGTCTTAAAAGCTACATCAATATGAAATTCATATCAATTTTTTGTTCGATCCAAAAATCGCATTTCAATCAATATTCAATCTCAATCCTGATCGAACTCTAAACAACTCGATTTCTTGCAGTTCCAATTCAATAAGTTCCAATTCAAATTCTGAAATTGACAACATTATTTCTCAATATCATTCCTTGTCATTCTTGCTAAATAATCATTTAACAATTTCTTCAAAATTCAATCCGACGGCTTAACGTCAAATAATCTAGTATTTCCAAAATTCCAAACATCAATATTATCATAATTCCATCACAATATCATCATCAAAATCATCTCTAATTTTCAAAAATCATCATCCAAAAATTCCAGAAATTTCGAAAATACTTCAAAAAAGAAAAACATGTTCAAACGATGGTATTTTATCAAACCGTCTTAGATATATCATCTCTATTATCTCAAGAACATATTTATCCAACTAAAATTCGAATCCAACAACATCTCAAAACTAGAACTTGGTAGAATTTAATCATACTTACGTAGAAACGTAGCCCTTGTTGCGAGGAATGCAAAACCGTGCTCAAATCAAAATTCTACCGGTTGGATTTTCTTGGATCGGAGTTTGAAATGATCGTTAATGGTGTGAGCTCCCTATCTTCTCTCCTCTCGGTGGTTGCTGAGTGAAGGAGACAATGAAAGTATGTATCCCCACTAATAATTATTCATTTATTAAGTATTTTAATATTTTGCAATTTAGTCCCTGAATTTTCCCCAAAATTGCAATTCAGTCCCTGATCATCTGTAAACTTCAATTTCAGTTCTCTATTTTATGAAACATAGAATTTAATTCCAATTCTCATAAATTATTTAATTGGATATTTTTCGGGGGCATTACAACTACGGATCTCCAAAGCCGATGTCACTGCTTGGACAACCATTGAAGAATTCGAGTAAACCCAAACATTATTGAAATCCCCTCGTAGCAAGTAACAAACCATGAAAAATGGCATTGAGTTCAGCCGTCGCCGCCAAATTTGTAATGCGAATACCCATGGCTGAAGCAGCGCGGATATTACCTTGATGGTCCCTTATGACTTTTCCCATACTAGCTCGACCACTTATCTCATTGTACTTTGCGTCTACATCGAGTCGCAAATGCTTCACCAGAGGTTTCTTTCATTTCTTCTCATTTGCTTGATTTGTAGTCGTAGGCTTGATGAAACCCATCCTCCAGACTGCACGAAATTCCTCTAAACATGCACTCACCCAATCAAACTTAAAATAAAAGGATTGTGTCTTATGATCATGTCTGAAGCAACAGTGCTCTTTCCAAATAGCCCAGACAAACATCACAAAGCATTCAAATTCAGAATTAGATAAGACCTCCCTCACGTAAATCCCACAATCTAAAAAATACATCATACTACATTTCTTCAAGTTTCATCAAAATTCAGTATCTTTTCACACTTCACGAATCAATGGGCAAAATATTAAACAATGATTGGTAGAAGCAAAAGACGTACCACATAAATAGCAGCTACCATTCACAGGTAAATGGTGCCGAAAAAGATTCATATCAATAAGAATATAGTCATGAGTTGCACGCCATAAAAATATACGAGCTTTCTGAGGAATGCTAAGCGCCCGATTTGTTTCCAACAAAATTCCAAAGCATAAGAAAATTGAAATTCCAAAGGATTAAAACAACCAATTTCAAGAAGATATCCCGATATAAGAGAATATTGGTCTTTCGCTCCCCATTTTTAGTACTGAATATCCTCCGAATCTTGTCGACTTAAGGGAATATCAAGAATGCACTCTGCTTCAAAGGTTGTAAAGTTCTCATGAATAGCCTCTTCACTCCATGTTCGTTGATTAGAAATAAACTCTTTCACTAACATCCTCTCTCGTAAATTCGAAAATTTCCTCCCACTTGCCAGTTTTGGTATCCAATTATCAGTCGAAACTTTAATTTTGTGACCATTTCCCACTCTCCACGACCCACATTATGCCTTTCTAGATAATATCTCGACTCCAAAGAATAGAACTCCAAATGTATATGATGGTTTGGAAACCACCGTGTCTTCCATAATATCCACATTTTTTAAGTATTGTTCTATAAGGACTTGTACCATAAGTGATGTGGGTTCTCGGATCATCCGTCATACTTGTTTAGCAAGCAGGGCTTTATTAAACTCAAAAGATTATGAAATCTCATACCTCCATAATGTTTTGTTATACATAATCTTCTCTAACGTCCCCAATGCATACCTGCCCCACTCACCTTTCGAGCTCCACCAAAACTTGGCACAAAGCTGCTCCAACTCTTGACATAAGGATATCGACAGTTTGAAACAAGACATTGCATAGGTTGGAATGGCTTGCAATACAGATTTAATGAGTGTTTTCTTACCCCTTGCGGAGAAAAACCTCGAGGTCCAACCATTGATCTTTTTATGTAACCTTTCCTTTAGCCTCGAAAACTGAATTCTCTTATTTTGAAGAGAAAATTTGGGCTAGCCAAGGTAGAGTTCATGCCTTCGAACAACTCCAATAGAGAAGAAACGATGTATAACACTGATAGAGTTTGGTGCCACACTAGTACTGAAGGTAATAGCAGATTTTCATAATTCAGAAGTTTCCCAGACTCTTTTTCATATAGTTGTAGACAAGAGCGTAGTTGAATACATTCATGTTCAAAATCTCGAAAGAATATAAGACTGTAATCTACAAAGAACAAAATAGTAATGAATGGGCAAGATGACGCAATCTTAACACCTTTGAATCTTTTTGTTGCCTCATCTTTGGAAAGGATTGCCAAGAGTCCTTGAGCACAAATGGTAAACAAATAAAACAAGAGAGGGTCATCTTGACGAAGCCCTCTTGTTGGAACAAGGCTGCCATATATTCCTTGGTTGACCCGAATAGAATACGACACCGATGAAATGCATCTAAGGATCAGATTCACAAACTCCTTTGCGAAGCCAAATTTAAGCATAATCGCCTCAAGAAATTTCCGTTCCACACGATCATACGCTTTACTCATATCTAATTTGAGCGCTCCAAACCCATGTTTTTTGTTCTTGTTATTAAAAATCCAATGCATGCGTTCAAATCTGATAATAACATGGCCAGCAATCAATCACCCCGACACGAAGACACTTTGATGATGATCAATCACTTTGGCCACCACTGGTCTTAAACGATTTGTGATTGCCCGAGAGATAATTTTATAGCACATATTACAGATACTGATAGGGCAGAAGTCTTTCGGAGTAGCGGGCTCAGGCACTTTTGGATTCAAAGTAATGAGGGTATAGTTTCAATAAGAAATGTCACCCCAATCACTCAAAATTTTGAGAACAGCTGTCGTGTCTCCTTGGCCAACAATATCCCGATTTTGCTAAAATAAAATAGATGAAAAATCATAAGGACCCGAGGCTTTGGAACGATGCATATCAAATAGGGCTTTACGAACTTCATTTTCTGTGTACGGGGCATACAATAATTCATTCATAGACTCAGTCACGACTGGATTAATACTTGATAAAATTGACTCAATCTCCATATTAGAAGGGTTGGACGACATGAAAAAATTAGCAAAATATTCCAACAAGATATTCTCCATATCATGTTCCTCCGAGCACCACTCTCCTTCTTTGGTGTATAGCCCTTTAATATCATTCAACTGTTTACCCTTTGAGGCATATGAGTGAAAGAATTTATTATTACCATCACCATGTGCTAACCAATTTGCACGTGCTCGTTGGCTCCAGTGTATTTCTTCTTGCATCACCAATTTTTCAATTTCACTTTCCAAACCAAAAATACGTATCAAATTTTCCTACACAATATCCGAATGTAACAAATCTATCAACTCCCGACGTAGAGATGAGATTTTTAGAGGCAAATCAGAGAAACTCAGGCCTGCCCAAGCATTAAAAACTCTACTGAACTGGGATAATTGACAAGGTAGATCATCAACATGTCCATTTGTCTAACACTGTTCCATCACCGAGTTGAAGTCTTCCTCCACCATCCATTTATGTTCAAACATAAATCTCTTAGGACCTTTCCGAAACTGATTCTCATAATCCTTTTTCATAAACCAATATAAGACGATGATCCGAGTTGTAATAATCCAGGCGATTAACTTCTGCATACGGAGAAAGCATTTTCCAATCAAAATTACACAGAAATATATCAGTTCTTTCAAAAATAATCTCCTCATTGTGCCTACGATTGGACCAAGTGAATTTGTTCCCTTTGCATCTCAGATCACGCAGCTTGCATGTATCAATCACATCTCGAAAAAGCATTTATCTGTGCTGGAGATCGCAAAGAACCTCCTAATTTTTCACTATCAAAAAGAATTTCATTAAAATCCCCACCTACTAACCATGACAGATATTGAAGATTATGCAGATTATATAAACGTGCAAGGAGATCCCAAGAGAAATTTCTAAGACACTGACATGGATTACCATAAAACCCTATAAATCTCCAAACATTAAACTCATGAGTTACAATACCATCAATATGGTCGGGAGAGTACGAGAAAATGAAAAACATCACATGGTTCCTTCTAGAGCAATACCAAACCTCATTTTCTACCCATGCAATCCACTGAAAAAGTTCCCTTGTATCCCAACCAAGTTCTCCAAGTCTCATATTGATCCTTAAGTAATTTTGTTTCAGAAATAAAAAAGCAATGAGGGGTGACTTTTGGAAACCAGGCACCGCAATTCCTGGAATGCTCGTGAGTTCTCAAGCCCACGCGCATTCCAAACAAAGCAATTCATAATTTTTTGCTGGTTGTATTGGATATGTAGTGACCCACACCGTGATCACTTACTAATCAGAAATTAAGCATGCATTATACAAATCTTAAGCAGAGTAAAAGCATAAATTGAATAATTAAATACCAGAATAAAACCATTTAGTGGTCAACTTTGCATTCCTGCCTTGGTCACCACCTAATCTCCTCATTCTCAGGAGAACTACCTGCAATATTCCCCATTGAATGGGGTACCTAGACAATAGAAAAAATAACCGGAAGTGAGCATAAAATGCTTAGTACGAGAGTATGAGTATACACTATTAAATGTGCATGAATTCAAATGAACTGGGTACCAAGACACTCAGATCAATAAATAAGCTCATAGACCGGGCTCAGGATATATAGCACGCTGCGCCGTAGCCTCAGGAGGTGGCTCATATACTCAGTGGATAATGATGACCTGATACTAATAAAAGTGTCCAACCATAACTCATGTGACCTGACACAAGACTTACGTATCCAACCATCCACAAACTCGTAGGGTGAACGCCCTACTACAGGATACTCATAGGACAAAGGCTCAAAATGCCCATGTATCATGTATGCAACATACAGTCGTGACATGTTATATCAAATAAAAAATGCGATCATATAATACATGCAATCACATAATACATGCATACTCAATCTGGATATCTCGAATAATACTTTCGTACCTTACTAAGACAAATCCTAGAATCTCTCCTCTAGGTCCAAGCCTACCATGCATCACTGCAATACATAAATATCATGTATTATCTAGCATGTCAAACAACACCTAACATGCTCTAAAAGCCTTAATTACACTAAAACATACTCCCTATTTCCTATAAAGAGTCAGAACCATACCTTCGTCCGTCGTCCGCCCGCTGATGTCGCATGCCCCAGAGCTTGGGCATAGCTTTGCCACGACTCCTGGACACCTCTCCAGAGCTCCGTCGCCTGGCCACTACTACGGACACTGTCCGTTATATAAAAACTACTGCCCATTCCAACTCTTAAAATAAGAGTACCCAAAATCTCTTAAAATCGAGCTAACATGGGCCAAGGAGAGGTGGAGAATTCTCTCAAATGAGGCCATCTTGACCTCTATTTATAGGCCTCGATCAGACGCTCCGATCCGTGCATGAGTGCCACGTTCCGATCGAGTAAGATCGGACGCTCCGATCCCTTGCATGCAGCTACATTTTCAAGCCTTATGGCCACGTGCATGGCATTGAGTTCGAACGCTCTGATCTCCCCCGTACCTTCCGAACTCCATCGGTGGCTCCGATCTGGCTCGGATCCTCCGAACCCAGTTCGGATCCTTCGAATTGCCCGAGCCCAAATAAGCCCATTAAGCATTTTTTGGATATTCTGGACCCTATTCCTTGGTCCGTTAGATTATATAAAAAATTCCTTATTCATGTTCTATTGAAACTAAACATGATTATCAACTTAATCTTGTAAAATGGAATCGGGTTACTACAGGACACCTTACACATGTATCCATCCAAGGGTATATATATACATACATGCATTCATATATATTTTTATGAGATTTGTCTCATAAAATTGATCTGTGAGACCGTATCACAAGAATTTGTGTGTATGTCTCTATATATATATTTTTAAATTTAAATGCATATTTTTATTTTTACATGCATATAAAAATATATATTTTTATATGCATGTAAAAATAAAAATATGCATTTAAATTTAAAAAAACATGTCTGCGTGCGTTTAAATTAAGAAAATTCATTGTAGTATGTTTCGTGTGTTTACTATTTTTAACTTAATTAAAGTCATATTCAACCCTCCATCATTTAGTGTTCCCTGCTTCAATGAGAGACACTATTTTTTGCATCGAAATAGTCTTTTTTCTCCATAACCAAATTTGGTGCGTGGAAACCCTTTATGACAAGGAGTAATTTTTTTTATTTTGCTATTTAATTTTTAATGATTATTGAAAGAAAAATATGATTTGGCGTACAAGACATAAATCCCTTCAGTTATTTTTTCTTTTAATTAAATTTGATTTGATATGTTTTGCATTTCTTAGACTCTTAGGACTATATCAAAAGGAAACAATATCATCTACTTATATGATGAAGATTAAAGCGTATTTTAAACAGAGAACAACGATGAGACTTTTACTGAAAAGAAACACATAGAATTGCTAAAGGATTTCTGAGTCCAAGTTATTGAAGATCTAATATTTATGATTGAAGAATCCCTACCGCCTTTCGGCGTTGGCACACAACATCAGTACATAACATCGTGGTTACTATCGAGTGAAGATCATTCACACTTTTACTTGCGGCTTTAATTCTTTGACTACACCCTTTGGTTTTCTATACATGTTTTATAGTTGTTAGGGTACGATTTTCGTATCTCAAATTGTTTGAGAGATTTGATTTCTCTTTTACACTATTTTCTTTTTATTTTCAATCTAGGATTGATTTAGAGTGTTGTTTGAATTTCTCAATGTGTTAAGAGATCTGAATTTTATAGGAATTAATTACTATGATTGATTTTGTAATTGAATATTACTTTGTTCTAGTAATTGTTTTTGTCATGAAGCATCGCAAAAGTGCAAGAATTTATGCACATTAATTCTTGTGATAAATATTATTTACTTTACTTTATTGTTTATTTACGCTGCGTAATTATTTGTGCTTAAGTGTTTAAATTCAAATCTATTAAGCATTGGGTGATGTTATCTTTGATGTTGCTAACATCATATGACAACATCAGCGTATTAAACTTTATGGATTTGTCTATTATGCCCTGACGATAAATTCAATTATAAATAATTAAAAAATAGTTTAATATGTAAAACTGACTATCGAGTGTTTTTCGCTTTACCAAAAGTTATAGTTGATGGTAATTATGAAACTCAATATTTAAATCGCACAACAGTCCAAACATTATTGTTCGATCATTCTACCCAATTATCGAAAAAATTATTGTGTCCCAACATAATGATAAATAATAATATAATAATCTAATATAATCAAATATTTATACATATGGAAGCTAATTTTGTAATAATTTAAAATTTTGTATCAATAAAAAATTAATTAATGTAGATAAATGCAACAATATATTTTATAGTAAACATTTGAACACATAAATTTAATGGTAATTAATCATATTATTAAATTTTTAAATATATTTTTAATTCCTTAATTTATTTTTAAATTTTTATTTCTTTTTGTGAATTATAAATAATTAATAAATGGTTTAATTTAATTAATAAATAATATATTTATAAATATGTAATCAATATGAATTTTACAATTTTATGATAATTTTAAAATATTTAATTAAATACAACACAATTTATAAAGTAACTAAAAATTGAAACACATAATTGAAATATAAATACACACGATGTAAAATTTGAAGCAAATGTATTAGAGATCGATATCGCATTTGATGCAGAACTTTTATTATTTTAGTGCAAAACTTGGACTAACATACAACATGATTTTGAAGATGACTTATTTGGCTATTTTTACTGATTTAATGTTGTTCTAACTTCAAAATAATGCAATTTTTGTACCAAATTTAAAACATATATCAAAGTCATCCTCTATAAATTCAACAAAAATAATTGGAATGGTCCCTATTATGGTATTTTCAAAAAAATTATATTCCATTTATTAAAATACCGCTATATGAAATTCTTGCATTTAAATAATTATAAAATTAGTTAAAGTAAAAAAATATTTATTGAAGCATAATTAAATTTATCAAAATATTACTTCTGTCAGATCCATTAGTTTTGGTGATAGCAAAGGCTTATTGTTATTAGATTGAGTTGCATTTCAATGTATTAATAAGTACAAGACTGTTTACTTGAAGATTCAGATGAAGCTACTCAATCGGTCTCAAAGTACCAAGTCATTCAACCACTCAAGACCTCAAACCTTATAATACAAGTTGTATGCTACATGATTTTTCAGTCTATTCAACTGATTCACTTTACCGCTGATATTTGAAAACGCTTAAATGAGATATCTTCATATGGAAGTCATACATTGTTCAAGAATTTTACCTACCATATCAAAAGATTACGTTGATTGATCATGCCCAATAAATTAATAAGACTTCAGAATATCATAATCATGTCTACTAAAAAAACAAATCTTTGAGTGGTTACTTTATGTTGTCAGTAACCATTTTTTTCTGCATTTGAAAAATGTCAAACTGCTCAAGTGCATGATCAATAAGAAAGGACAGAAGCAAAATTACTTTTACATTAATGAACTATAGTTGAACGTTGAACGGACAAATGCAAAAGTTCTATAAAAAGAGAATGCCAAAAAGAGGTGCAAACGATTGAAATTATATTCATAGGAGACATATAAAAGCTTGCATTCTCTAGAAATTGTATGAGCAATTTCATCCTTTAAGTCGTTTATATCAAATCATCGAAGAGTTGCTCAAGTGTTTAGGATCTAATTAATGATTCATATATACTAGTGTTTTCAGTGAGTTGTATTGGTTGTGTGACTTATTGTTCCAACAGTTTTTGTGAAGTGATCAACTAAGAGTTTTGACTTAGACATTGATAAGTCCTAAGATTGAGTGTTTTTATACAAGAGTTGTAAAAACCAAAGTTTTCTACTAAATTCTTTCATAAGTGAAAAAAAGATGTAGAAGAAAATTGTTTCAAGCTTCTACAAAACTTTGTGTCCTCTTACTTACTGCTTTTCTTACGTATCTTATCTTGTTTTTCATCTGAGTATTGACTGTCAACAAAAACTATTCGACCGTTTTCGGACTTTATTTGTAGTCCAGTTGTTTTTTTTCTGTTGAAAAAAGTTAGATATTGAATAGGTAACACCATCAAAATTGATAGCAAAAAAACTTGATGTTTTAGAGAAAAATTTTAAAGTGTTTTTTACTCTATCTCTAAGACGGTCTCATCCGTAAGACGGGTTAACCCTATCCATATTTATAATAATAAATAATACTTTTAACATAAAATGTAATACTTTTTAATGGATAACCCATATAAAAGACCCGTCTAAAAAAATGACCCTTAAAACCGTCTCATAAAAATTTTTGTCATCTCTAAATACATCCTCAATCCCCAACTTAAAGTTTATAAAAACTCGGATTGCTTGTATGATAATAAGACACATGCTTTAATTCGTATATGTATAAAATATTGTTACTCATTTTACTTTCATAACAATTAGAATAATATTTATATATATAGTTTATGTTGAAAAATATATTATTATTATTATTATTATGTTGAATATTGAATATTAAATTTTGAATGTTGAATATTGAGTTGTAAAATGTGAAAAATTAGTGTGTGATGATGTAGATGATGATGTATTTATTTTTGGACTAATCTCAAATGTGGATCTATAAATAGGTCTTCATTTGTGATGAAAAATACAATTGAGTTGAGAGAAAAATATTATAAAGTGTAGAGTTTGATATATTTTGAGTTTTGGAGTTTTTACTTTTTACCATAAATTTTTACTTTTTCACAAAACGTTATCAGCACGATCGCTCGAAAGTTCTCTATAATTTCCAACACTCCAAAATACAAGAAGAAGTCAAAAATATTCAACAAGTAAGAATTTTTATTTTACTGTTTATATATTTTTATTGTGTATATATTAATATATAATATCATGTTATGAAAAAAAAATATAAGTTTTTTTCAAAACTTGTTATAAATCCTGGGAGGATGTTAAGACGACATCCCACACTTCCGGTAAGGGATACGACAAGTATAAAAGACTCTAAGGTTCTTAAACAATATAATCATATTTGTATAATTTCATGTTATTATATAAAAGGTTGTCTATGACACCGATCTTATAATAATGTGATATGATATACTATACCTGACTTTATACTAACTATAGTGGTATAATTTCACAATATTATATAAAAAACTGTCTACGACACTGACCTTATAATAATGTGATATGATATACATAATTATTTAATTATGATTATCATTATATGCATTGCATCATTATCACAAATTTTTATTCAACATATACTCGATTTTTTTTTAACCCTCAACGGTCACAAACGGCTAGTTTTTGGCCTATAAATATGTTCACTCAAACTTATTTTCAATCACACCAAAATTCACTCTTTCTCTCAAAATATTTTTACTCGATTTTTCGAAGATGGAGATGATGGCATTTATAAGGCTATTTTTCATAACGATTATGATCATCATGCTCACGAGTCTTGTACTCACCAGCGATTTTCCACCACATACTTTTTATCTATTTGTATACGCACTTGTAATTTTCATTTTTCCATTATTTTGTATTGTCATATTAATGGAAATTAACTAATAAAATGCATTGTTATTTTTTTTAGTACCACCATGTCAAACTTGGCAAAGCTTGAATTCGTTGCACTCGATATCACTGGAAAAAATTATATGTCATGGACTCTTGATGTTGAGATGCATCTTGATTCATTAGGTCTAAGTGATACGATCAAAGAAATTAATATATCAACCTCACAAGATAAAGCAAAGGCAATGATTTTCTTACGCCGACATCTTGATGAAGGGTTGAATTGTGAGTATCTCACAGAAAAAGACCCAATGATTTTATGGAAAGAGTTGAAAGAAAGATTTGAGCATATAAGGGAAGTGATACTCCCGACCGCCCGTGATGAATGGAATACGTTGAGATTTCAAGACTTTAAAAAAGTCAGTGATTATAATTCTGCGATGTATCGAATAGTCTCGCAATTAAAATTATGTGGACTTGAAGTCACAGAGATGGAAATGCTTGAGAAAATATTTTCCACTTTTCACGCATCAAATATAACTCTACAACAACAGTATAGAATGCGTGGTTTTACGAGATATTCTGAACTCATTGCATGTCTTCTTGTGGCGGAAAAGAACAACGAATTGTTAATAAGAAATCATCAATCTCGACCCACTGGATCAACGGCATTTCCTGAAGCAAATGTCGTAATGAAAAATAAAAATCAAAATCTGGCATAGACCAGATTTTGGTCGTGGACGAGGTCGAGGATGTGGGCGTGGACGTGGACGTGGACGTAAAAATGATCGCGGTCGTGGTCGCGGCCGTGGATATGAAAATAATCGAAATAATTACTTCAATAACTCATCTCAAAAGAACGTCACGAACCACCCACCAAAAAGGCAGCATGAAAATACGAGTGAAAATGAAAATCACTCAAAAAGAACTGAGAGTGTTTGTTATAGATGTGGCACTCCAGAACATTGGTCACATATTTATCGAACCCCTGAGCACCTATGTAAGCTCTATAAAGAATCGACAAAGGGGAAAGGAAAAGAGACCAATTTTGTTGAAAATAGTGACCATTTAATTGGTTCAACTAGTTTCAATGCTGTAGATTTTTTGAATGATTTCGAAGACATTGATTAAAGATTGGTGGAACTAGATTGTAACAAATTTGTATTTTTCATGCATTCTTGTATTATAAAGCATGTTATATTTTGCATTTGTATTGAACTTAATTTTTCTTTATTGCATTTTTGTGAAGTTTGATATGAAAAATGCTATGAGCAAACATGGAAATGATATCATAAAAATTTGCATACTGGATAGTGGTACAACGCACACTATTCTACGAGATGAAAGATATTTCTTGAAAATAAAACCAACAAAAACAATGGTGAATACAATATCAGGTCCTGTAGACTTGATTGAAGGTTGTGGTAAAACACAATTTTTGTTACCAAATGGTACAAAATTTCTGATAAATGATGCTTTATATTCACCACAATCGAAAAGAAATTTGTTGAGTTTTAATGACATATATTCTCATGGATATGATACTGAGACGATAACTGATGGAAATCAGAAATATATGTGTCTTACCACATATAAATCAGGAAAAAAATATGTGGTTGAAAAATTATCAATGCTCCCTACTGGATTGCATTATACACATATAAGGCCAATCGAATCAAATATGGTGGTTAATAGTTCTTCAATATTAATCAATTGGCATGATCGATTGGGACATCCTGGTTCAATAATGATGCGAAAAATTATTGAAAATACGCATGGTCATCCATTGAAAGACCAGAAGATCTTTAAGAATAATAAGTTTCAATGTAAATCATGTTCTCTTGGAAAACTTATTATAAGACCATCGCCAGCTAAAATCCAAACAGAATCACCCATATTTTTTGAACGTATTCAGGGTGATATTTGTGGACCAATTCATCCACCATGTGGACCATTTCGATATTTTATGGTATTGATCGATGCCTCCAGCAGATGGTCACATGTATGCTTATTGTCAACTCGGAATGTGGCATTTGCAAAACTAATGACTCAAATAATAAAATTGCGGAATCAATTTCCCGATTATACAATCAAGAAAATAAAACTTGATAATGCTGGAGAATTTACTTTCCAAACTTTCAATGACTATTGTATGTCAATGAGAATTACTGTTGAACATCCTGTTGCTCATGTTCATACACAGAATGGATTAGCTGAATCATTGATTAAACGTCTATAACTGATTGCTAGACCAATGATTATGAGAACAAAACTCCCTATTTCTATATGGGGACATGCAATTTTACATGCTGCGGCATTAATTCGCATCAGACCAAGTGCATATCATAAATTCTCCCCATTGCAGCTTGCATTTGGTAAAGAACCAAATATTTTTCATCTGAGAATTTTTGGATGTATGGTGTATGTGCCTATTGCACCACCTCAACGATAAAAATGGGTCCTCAAAGAAAAATCGGTATTTATATCGGTTATGATAGCCCATCAATCATTCGATATCTTGAGCCTCAGACAGACGATGTGTTTACAGCACGTTTTGCTGATTGTCATTTTAATGAAGAAATCTTCCCAATGTTAGGGGGAGAAAAGAAACACATCGAAAAAGAAATCACATGGTATGTACCATCATTGTTACATTTAGATCCAAGGACCAAACAATGTGAGAAAGATGTACAACAAATTGTGCACTTGCAAAGAATTGCAAATCAAATGTCAGATGCATTTGCAAACACAAAAGGGGTAACAAAATCATATTTACATGCTGTAAATGCCCCTGCTGGAATTGAAATTCCAAAGAAACAAATTGAAGACACTCATGATGTCATAAAACACTTGAAGCGTGGAAGGCCAGTCGGTTCTAAGGATAAAAATCCTCGGAAAAGAAAAGGCATAGAAAAACACGATGATCATAAAATAGAAAATGGTGTTCCAGAAGAAACACCTGATGATAAAAATGTTCTGTTAGAACCACAAACTGACGAGAATCGTGAAATCTCTATCAATTATATTAATACTGGAAAAATATGGAACCGAAAAGATATAGAAGATATTGATGAGATATTTTCTTATAATGTGGCATGTGACATCATAAATGAAAACGAGGATCATGGACCAAAAACCTTTGGTGAATGTAAAACTCGTCATGATTGGGAAAAATGGAAAGATGCTATCCATGTTGAATTGGATTCGCTAAATAAACGCAATGGTTTTGGACCTATAGTCCTCACACCTGAAGGTGTAAAACCTGTTGGATACAAATGAGTTTTTATTCGAAAGAGAAATGAGAAAAATGAAATAGTAAGATATAAAGCTAGACTTGTTGCACAAGGTTTTTCTCAAAGCCCTGGAATTAATTATGAAAAAACGTATTCTCCTTTTATGGATGCAATTACGTTTCGATATTTGATTAGTTTGGCAGTATCTGAAAATTTGGAAATGTGTCTGATGGATGTTGTTACGGCTTACTTATACGGATCACTTGATAGTGATATATACATGAAAATCCCTGAAGGATTTAAGATGCCTGAGGCACAAAGTTCAAAACCCAGAGAATTTTATTCTGTAAAATTTCAAAGATCATTATATGGGTTGAAGCAATCTGGCAGAATATGGTATAATCGGCTAAGTGAGCACTTGATGAAAAAGGGATATGTAAATGATCCAATATGCCCTTGTATTTTCATCAAGAAAACAACATCCGGATGTATAATTATTGATGTATATGTTGATGATTTAAACATAATTGGAACGAATAAAGAAATTCAAGAGGTTATGATGTACTTGAAAGAAGAATTCGAAATGAAGGATATTGAAAAAACCAAGTATTGTCTGGGTTTGCAAATAGAACAAAAAGAATGTGGAATTTTTGTTCACCAGACAAATTATACAGAAAAGATCCTTAAACGTTTTAATATGGATAAATCAAATCCATTAAGTACTCCAATGGTTGTAAGATCATTAAACATAGAAAAGGATCTATTTCGTTCATGTGAAGATGATGAAGTTATTCTTGGTCCAGAAGTATCATATCTAAGTGCCATTGGTGCCCTTATGTATCTTGCAAATTGCACTAGACCAGATATATCTTTTGCTATAAATTTATTGGCAAGATTCAGTTCATATCCAACAAAGAGGCACTGGAACGGAATTAAATATATATTTCGTTATATACGAGGAACGACAGATTTGGGACTTTTGTACTCAAAAGACACCAATCAAAGTATCATTGGTTATGCCGATGCTGGATATTTATCTGATCCACATAAGGCACGTTCCCAAATCGGATATGTATTTACTCGTGGAGGCACCGCAATTTCTTGGCGTTCACAGAAACAAACACTCGTAACAACTTCATCAAATCACGCTGAGATTATTGCGCTACATGAAGCAAGCCGTGAATGTGTTTGGCTAAAATCAATGACACAACATATCCAAACTTCTTGTGGATTATCAGTAGAGAAGAAGCCTGTGACGTTGTATGAAGACAATGCTGCATGTATTGCTCAAAAAAAAGAAGGATACATCAAAAGTGACAGAACAAAACATATACCCCCAAAGTTCTTTGCCTACACTCAAGAGCTTGAGAAGAATAAAGATATTGATATCTGTTATATTCAATCAAATGAGAACTCATCAGATCTCTTCACAAAGGCACTTCCCACGACGATATTCAGAAAGCATATATACAGCATTGGGATGCGCAATCTGCGGAATATGTGAAGAATCACTCATGTTAACATGAGGGGGAGTTTACGTGGCTGCACTCTTTTTCCGTTACTATGGTTTTTATCCCACTGGGTTTTTCTTAGTAAGATTTTTAACGAGGCAGTATAAAACACGTAATGAAGACAGTCATCATATCACGATCATCATCACAAGGAGGAGTGTTGAAAAATATATTATTATTATTATTATGTTGAATATTGAATGTTGAATGTTGAATATTGAGTTGTAAAATGTGAAAAATTAGTGTGTGATGATGTAGATGATGATGTATTTATTTTTGGACTAATCTCAAATGTGGGTCTATAAATAGGTCTTCATTTGTAATGAAAAATACAATTGAGTTGAGAAAAAAATATTATAAAATGTAGAGTTTGATATATTTTAAATTTTGAAGTTTTTACTTTTTACCATAAATTTTTATTTTTTCACAACAGTTTAGATATTTTTAAATCAATTTAATATATGAATAGTTTCAATGTCAAAAGTATGTCCAAGAGGCACATGCAAATGGAAAATCATGTCCACCAATTTTGGTCACTTTGCGGTGACCCTTCAATTATATTATTTTATTTTATGGCCACTCAGAATTTTTCATGGGACCTTTATTTCTCTTTTGTTTTTGGTCCCCCGATTTATTAATTTTCTCGATATTAAAATAAATGATCATCAGTTTTATAATAGTAAATTATTTAAAGGGATCAATAGCAATTTTTTTGGAAATTAACTATGTGATTAGGGTTAATGTTGCTCAGTTAATTGAACCAAATAATTTCCATGATTAACAAATTTTCACATGGGGAATTCACCAAATTCAAATATACTTCTTTGTTTACAAAATTACAGACAATTTTTTTTAAAAAATATGATATTATAAAATTACTAAATGCAAAATATATTATATTTACTATATTCTAATATGTACAAAATTACTAATGAATTATGATAATGGGTGCAAAAATAGGTTGTCTCCGTGAATTGATTTGAGAGCGACATCCTTGAAATAAATATTTGACCGTTTTTGCTTGAAGCTGATTTTGATAAACATCTTTTTTACTTACTTATCACTAATTAATTGGTGGGTGAGATCTTTAAATTTATTTATCAAAATCAATCAAAAGCTATCACCGTGTATTCATTATTTGCCAAATTATATGTATACACGTAAATGAGCATGACTCATGTGAGATATACAAGTTAATTCCATTCATATTTACAATAACAAATAAATTTTTTTTTTTTTGCATAAAAATGTAATAATTTTTAATGAGTGTTTCGAATAAAATATTCATCTCGCAAAATTGACCCGTGAGACCATTTCATATGAATTTTGTGTCTTTTGAAACAGATATTTCAATTGACCACAAAAAATATCATTTTTAGGTCAAAAACAGTACTTTTAATTATATATATGAATTGACTCGACACATCACACATATGTGTGACCGTCCTATATATATATATATATATATATATATATATATATATATATATATATATATATAATTTGTTTATCAAATTAGCACATCGTTAAGAAAAACACGAGATTAATGATGATCAATCACCTTTGTGTAAAGGAGACATAGACAACCATTTTGAGGAACACCACATGGACTAGGCAGCGCACACGTACACGAAGCATATGGACCTACTTCATTTATATATACTAAATGTCGTGGCACACGCGTGTTGCGTGTATAAAATATAAAAAAGGCGAAAATCATACATTTAAAAATATCTATGTCTATAATTATGTATGTGTGTGATAAAATATAATTAAGTGAATAAGAGATGTATTGCTACTTAAAAATGAATGTATAAAGAGGTAGAAACTTATAACTACACAAAAGAAAAATAAAAATAAATTCAGAAAAATATAGTGTAAAAAAAAATTCATGTGGACACAATAAAGAATAAGAAAGTTTGGATTCTAAAAAACAAAAAAAAAAGTTTGGAGAAACATGGAGTCCGTTGAAGGGCCTAAGTAATGGAGAGGAAGTTTGAAGAGAGATAGAGGCTGTTGAAAGGCATAAGAAATGAGGAGGAAGTTTGGAGAATAAAAGTATAAAAAGAATAAATGGTGAAAATTCATCATGACACCATAAACGGTTTGTATATAGTGCTTAGACTTAATAAGATAGTAAAAGATATATATTAAAAAATAAAAAAAACATATACTAATTATTTGTCTAATATCATGCAAGTTAGCATAAACAAGTGTCAAGGTATATAAAAGTCTTATAATAACATCCTACTAAAAGTTCCAATTTGAAAAACTTTGTATTCAAGAAGAGCGATTCATAGACGAAAAACGTTTTAATTCTACAATTACATAAGAGTCAATATCATATATATGACATATATTCAATTTATATAGATTACAAATTATGTAATTACTACAAAAAACATTATAGAAGAACATCATCACGTAACGTCTGGATATATACTATCTAAACAATTAAAATATTATCTTTAAGTCGTTACCAATAACTGTAACTTATTGTAAATGACAAATATTCGATTGTACATTAAAATGAATTAAGCTGTATAAGGTAACATGAAGTTCATCCTCAAAAAATATCATATTATAATAAAAGTAGAAACTGTAGAATCATTCCTTGGAGCACTTATAAGAATAAGTGGTGGATATTGGATTGAAAATATAATGTGGTGCACACTTCGAACATATTAATAGCATCATATATATCCTTTTTCCGTAGTGGCTAGCACATAAACTATATATAGTGACATATTATATATTATAATTAGGACAGCATTTTGAGCATTTAAGAACAAAATATTGACTTTCGATTAGAGATACGGAAACGCCACTAACTAAAATACAATAGCTTAATTAATATATCTTCACTTTTCTACAACGATGAATAAAGTAAAACTAGAAACATATTCATCGGATAAAAGGATGATTTTCTTGTATAAAAGTTACAAAATGTAACAATCAATATTGGTATACACTTCTCTCTAAAAAAAATAAATAAATAAAAATTAGTATACACTTCAATCCATACTAGTAAAAAATAATTTAAAATTAATGGTCATGAGTTCGATTCTTTCTACCAACTCTTTTTCGGACGAATCGCACAAAATTTGATCCGTGTGATTTACCTAATTAGCGTGACTTGGATGCTGTAATATTAGCCATATGATTTACTCGGTTCACATCAAAAAATAGTGACCATGAATTTCGTTGTCGTGAAAAAAAAATCGACAATTATATAAAAATATTTTTTCACGAAACAGAACAATCTTAATGATTTATATATTCAATAATAAAAATACGATTTTCTTATATTTCAAACCAATACTATTTGCAACTTTGAATATTTACTTTAAAAATAATTTCTTATACTATAAACTTCACTAATGTTAATACAACACTGTTAAATCATTATATTTGTCTTTAAACTAAATCTTTATTAAATCAATAGGTACTTATTAAATAATAAAATTGTTATGGCACTAGATTAAACATAAAAGTTTGAGCATATCCTTTTTTATTTTTATTATTTCCTCATTATAAAAAACAGGTTTAATTATCTTTTTCTTATTTGCATAAAATTTGACTAATTACCTACTCCTAAAAATTTACTACATAAAAGATATTTTTTTGTGATTTTCTTAATCTATTAATTATTTTAAAAATTATAAAACCTTCTCTTAAAAAAATATACAGAATCAAATTTGAAGATATATATTTTAAAAAAAATAAAATCAACTAAAATTTTCAGAATAATATTATAAAACCTTTTAAAATTATTTATTAACCAATTTTATTTTAATATTATTTACTTTTCAGGTGTCATATAATTTTCTAAAACAATATTATATAATTGATAGATAATTTGTCGGATTTCATTTTCTTCCAAAGAGGAAGCCGTACTCACCAATTTCCCAACATCTCTCATTCTCTCTCAAAGTTCCCAACTTTCCATGTTCTTCTTCACACCCAATTTTTTTTTCAAATATTTATATATTTTCCCAGTACAGATCATTGCCAACTATTGCGAAGACTCCCATTATCCAGCTGCGTATACTCATTTACAGTTTCGCTCCATAAATCCTTTTACCCCGTTAATAAACAAGTCGGTAACTCAGCGAACCCACCTAAAGATTCCATTTTTTACTTTAAAAAATTCAGTTATTGTCAGTTTCTTGTGCCAATCCTTGTTTTCTCGGGGAATTTGAGGTTTAAACTTGAAACTATCATCTGGGTTTTGCTTCTTTTTTGTTTCAATCTGAGGTCTCTTCGTTTTTCGATCTGGAAGAAGTTGCGTCTTGGGGAAGGATTGGTGTTGATTTGTTTCTTAGATGCTTTGTGGCTAAAAGATGCAGCCTGATCATCGGAAAAAGGTAATTATCTTTCGGTTTCAGGCTTTCAGCTCCATAGTACCTTTCTCGAAGGAACTTAACTGGTCCACGAGTTTGTGTGTGGGTGGTTTATTTCAATATGTTGTTGATTTATGAATGTGAGTTGGAATTCTCTCAGCCTAGATTCTCATATGTCTGGCAATTTATGGATCTTGATTTCATTTTTTTAAAATAAAGATTGGATTTGGATTTTCTTGGTATTTGGGAGAGAATTTAATTTGCAAGTGTTTCAAAAACTAGAGCTGGAGTCAGTATGGATTACTTTGTTTGTTTCAGACTTTAATTGCTACATGGAAACAATGGCTATTCCAAGTTGTGCGTGATCTCTATTTCCAGTTATAGCATGTTACTTGTTTACTGGTTACTAGCTTGAGATGTTTTTTTTTAAATATATTTTTTCCTTTAATTTGAGGTGTGATTGGGATTAAATGTTAGTTTTTTTTTTTTTTTGTCTTGTCTGGATTTCTTTTAAAGAAAAAGTTTATTTTGAGAAGGTTCGAGTAGAGTAATGTTTTCCTTGCTTCTATTGAGAATTTGTTGATTGGTACATAAGGTATTTGGTCTGTTTTTCGAAATCTGGTTGGTCAAATGTGATACTGACTCATGAGACATGGGATTTGAAATTTATGCAATTTGCGGTAAACAAAAGAAAAAAAGGATGTGAGATTTTGGTTTGGGATATTAACATTAATTCCTTGTTTTCTCACCCATAAAAAATCTCTGAATTGATGTGTAAAATTTGTCCAAATGTTAGCTGAGGTAGGCATCTTTCTTCGTCCAAGTCATTTTTTTCTGACTTCCTTTCAGTCTTGTTTCTTTTGAGACATGAACAATGCTTGTATTGTAAGCAGGCATCTGTCGATGTTGATTTCTTCACGGAATATGGTGAAGGCAGCAGATATAGAATTGAGGAAGTTATTGGAAAAGGTAGCTATGGTGTTGTTTGCTCGGCATATGACACCCATCTTGGGGAAAAAGTTGCGATTAAAAAGATAAATGACATATTCGAACATGTCTCTGATGCCACACGAATTCTCAGGGAGATTAAGCTTCTTAGGCTTCTTCGTCATCCAGATATTGTGGAAATCAAGCATATTTTGCTTCCTCCTTCTAGAAGGGAATTCAAGGACATATATGTCGTTTTTGAACTAATGGAATCAGATCTCCACCAGGTTATTAAAGCTAATGATGACTTGACTCCGGAACATTACCAATTCTTTCTATATCAGCTCCTTCGAGGCTTGAAATATATACATACAGGTAAATAATTACTTTCGTCTCTAACTATCTGCACCATGTGTCCCCTTAGGAGAATGTTAAAACCATTTTTTTCCAACTAATTTGAGGACTATGAATTTGTATGGTCTAATAATTCACTTTTTTCTTGTCCAGCTAACGTATTTCACCGTGATTTGAAGCCAAAAAATATTTTGGCGAATGCTGACTGCAAACTTAAGATTTGTGATTTTGGCCTTGCAAGAGTGGCCTTCAATGATACTCCTACCGCAATTTTTTGGACAGTATGCAGTTCTTGTTCTTTTCCCCACATGCTCTTTTATTCGATTTTATTTCCTGTGTCAATCTTCTGCTATATCCATGTGAAGCTGGGTGTGAACGTTAAAGAATAAAGATAACTTTTAAATTTTTCTTTGATGTTTTTATAGGATTATGTTGCCACGAGGTGGTATAGAGCACCTGAATTGTGTGGATCTTTTTTCTCCAAGGTAGATATCTCCTTGACTGTATAATATATATCAAGTATTTATGATAAAGTTGATCTTACTGCATTCTTGTGATGAAAGTGGATATGATTCTTACATATTTTTCGCTGTGACATTTTTCAGTATACTCCTGCAATTGACCTTTGGAGTATTGGATGCATTTTTGCGGAACTTTTGACTGGAAAACCTCTTTTCCCTGGAAAAAATGTGGTTCATCAATTAGACCTCATGACTGATTTGTTGGGTACACCACCTTCCGAGACTATTGCAAGGGTAGGGTGTGTTCAGTTATTCTTATTTTTTTGCTAGCATGATTCCAATACTCCAACGCCGGTTGGCCATTGGTTTACTCAATCTTGTCATGTGACAGATAAGAAATGAAAAGGCTCGGAGATACTTAAGTAGCATGCGGAGGAAGAAGCCAATTCCTTTAACCCACAAATTTCCAAATGCAGACCCCCTTGCTCTTCGCTTATTAGAAAGAATGCTTGCTTTTGATCCTAAGGATAGACCTTCGGCAGAAGAGGTTCAAAATTTTCCTTTGTCCCCATTAAAATACCTAGTCATTCGAATTTGTAAAAAGTTGTTCTTGATGTTTCAGGCTCTAGCAGATCCATACTTCCGGAACTTGGCTAGAGTTGAGAGAGAACCTTCTGCTCAACCGGTTACTAAAATGGAGTTTGAATTTGAAAGGCGAAGAATTACCAAAGAAGATGTTAGAGAGTTGATATATCGAGAGATTCTCGAATACCACCCAAAGATGTTGAAAGAATTCATAGAAGGAGCTGAGCCTACTGGCTTCATGTATCCAAGGTATCTTGTCTGAAATTTATAATAATTAGTTTCAGATATGTTATTTTTGCTTCTGCACTTTTATCTTGTTGGTGGTGGTTATCGGCTACGAATTATGACCATCATTATCATCAAATTTATGTGATCATTTGAAGTTTTCCACATCTTTTGAGCATGTCAATAAATTATTGGGAAAATTGCATTTTAGGTTGTTGTTTGCTTCTTTGCAACTTTGGTCCTTGATGTTATTAAAATTTAGTCTTAGTCCCGTTTCTTCCGATTTTTGTTGATTCTATTCATTTTTCATCGGAGGCTGATGTGGCGTTACACCCAAAAAACAAAGGTTACGGATTAAAACTGAAATTTGACAAACATATAAGACCAATATCTCTAAGAGGCAAACACACGGGGACCAAAAGTGCAATTTTCCGTAAATTATTTAAATGGCAGTAAACAACTGTTGATGCTAACAAGTTCATTATCTCTGTTACTTTCGTACTCTCCTTTTTGGCAATCTTTCTGTCTACAATGGAATTACAAGAATTACATTTCTGCAAAAGAATATAGATTTCTCAAGTCGCTAAGGTTTCTTACTGTGCCCCCTCCCCCGCCTTTAATGTATACGTGGATATGCTTAAAAGATCACTTAAATTGTAGTTTTGTCCCTGAGGTAGTCCTCACCACAATTTTTACTTCTAGAATATCTACAATATTACAATGGTAGAGCTTTCCCATGTTTTCCTTTGCTTGGATTCTTCGGGGAAAAAAAGCTGCGGATTGAGATGGACCCTAACCTGGTAACCTTTCTATATGACTCTGAAGCATCATGCAAAAGAAGGGATTGAATCTTATCTCCAAGTTCTGAACTAATGAAAGAGCAATCTAACATGAAATAAACAGCCCGAAAAGGGGAAAAAAAACTCAAGGGATTAGGAACAAAATTTGTGAAATCTAACAATCCACTCAAACCACAAGTTCCGAATTCCAAAACTCAGTCTCTCCTGTATCTTAATTTCTCGGTTTTATAGCTTTACCTCTTTTGCATAGTTTTTGGTTTTCATGTGCCTGTTTTGATGATATTATGATTCTTAGATTTCCGCTGATTTCTCAACTCTTTTGTGAATCCAAGGTCGTTGTAGTTTATTTATTTCCCCGAGTGTTCTAATCTTTCGTCTTATGTTCCTCGACAGTGCGGTCGACAAATTTAAGAAGCAGTTTGCATATCTTGAGGAACATTACGGAAATGGAGCTGCTGCTCCACCTGAAAGACAACATTCGTCATCTTTACCCAGGTATGAACTTTATTAGTAATTTTGTTCTGGACTTCACAAATCTGCTCAGATTATAGGCGTGTAAGTCCATTATATTTTATATTTGCGTCATATCCACCTCTGATAGCATTGTTTTGTAAACAGGCCATGTGTTTTATATTCGGACAATTCTAATCTGAGCTCAGCTGATGTTGCCAATGATCTTTCTAAGTTCACCATTAAAGAAGCTGAGAAGAATCCAGTAGACCGTACTTCTGCGCAGTCTATAGCGAGATTTCCAGGTCAAGTACCTCCAAATATCCAAGGTATGTTCTGTAAATTTACTTTTACGAGCAGAGCCCTCCCATCTCTGTGTATTGAGATTTGAGATTCTTTGTATCAAGGAGGTACTCACGAGCATTAATGCAAAATTCTGGTGTCATATTCCATTTACGCTGTTGTCATAGTTTCTCTGATGGAGAGACCGAACAACTGGTGTTAGTGAAATTGAGGTGGAAACATAAAATTTTTAATTCTGTCTTGCATATACTGTCTGAATATGTTGTTCGTGTCTTTGTATGCATCTGCTAATAATGCATTTCTTGTGAGGCATCAGAATACCAACTGCACAGAGTATAAAAGAATAACTGTACAGAGTATACCCTTTTTTCTGAAGATTTTTGAGAGTCATCAAGGCATTAACTTCGATGAATATAATCAATAGCTGTGAACTTGTTCACGACACTCTAGATTTGAATCATTTGCGAAAATATTAATTTCCTGTTGAATAACTGAACATTCTTAGCCTCTACATTCCTTCCACTGATAAAATGGTGCCATCTCAGCAGGGGTAGCGGCAAGACCTGGCAAGGTCATTGGCCCTGTAGTACGCTACAATAACTGTGGAGCAACGGCGGCAACCATAGAGGCACATGATCAACATAAAATGGCTCGAAATCCCAGTGTCAATGCTCAGTACATTGTTCCTGGCTCTTCTTACCCAAGAAAACACCCTGGCTGCAAGATCGAAAAGGGGGACGATAGCTCAGAAGGTTCGAATGGGCTGCAGCCCAAACCTGATCTATACATGGCGAGAAAAGTTGCTGCTGCTCAAGGTGGAGCAGTAAACCATTGGTATTAACTTTAGGATACGACACACTAAGCATATAGCCAAACGGTTAACCTGTGATCAAGCTCTTTCGAGAATAGTTGAGTTGTAAATTCAACGCGTGTGACATATTTAGTCTCTACAAGAATTGTCCTGAAGGAATCAAGATATATTGACTATGTTAACCTTGGTTCTACAAATGCTATACGGTGTTATTGGTTCCGAGTTACTCAGATGATTTAGAAATGATCATCATTCGGTAGATATCATTAGTGCCGAGTATATTAATGGATTCTATCCATTTTCCACGATGTTCAGTTATCGAATTGAAGGGGAAATCTGCTCGGAGAGGTAAACTATTCGCCTGGTTGGTTCGACCTGATCGTCATCCTGTACGTCCTGACTAACTGTATTGGTCTTGTTTTCACTGCAGTATCACTGTGTAAACTTATCTGGGAATGCGTCAACTGACTTGTTTGAGACTAGAAGCTGGCACATAGACCTTTTAACTGCGATCTTGTTGTCTGTCTATTGTATCAACAATCATGTGTATTGTTTATAACAATATGTGAACTCAAATATTTGGTGATAACCTTTCAACTTAAATTTGTTTCTTCATTACGTTGTGGGGGTTTCTCGCCATAATCTTAGTTCAAACTCAACTACCTCTACTGGGAGAGGTTCATGTCACTTATCTCGAAATTCAACTTGAATTTTTTTTGTGTATTGGATTAATGATCTTGTTGCTGACATGTTGAATGAGCAACAACCAATTTTAGTGTGGACTGTTTGAAAATAACATTTGGAAATTTTATGTTCAAAATGGTGGCATATCGTTGGAAAAGCTGAGAGGTCCAATGGGGATGCTTAAGAGTTAAACATCAGTGACCTTAATTTGGTTTTAATTTATTGGTTTTATATTTTCTTTCTAGAATTATTCTATGCCTATACTGTATTATGGACTAAAATTTGACCTTTTCCAAGTATTATTATGAGCAAAATCTTGAGTATTTATTAGCGAATAAGCTTATCAAAATTAAAATTTGTGACGTTTAACTGAACTCCTCGCCTTATATGATTTCAAGACGTACTGTACAAATTTATTGGAAATCTTGGTGAAGCTAGATTTGATGGTTTAGTACTTTAGTTCAACCTACTTTGATGATATCACCGTTTGGTTTGAGTGATATGATAAATAATAAATGGATAAGTAATATAATGTAATATAAAGTAAAATGATAGTTGTTATAGTATTTGATTTGATTGATATATTATAGTTTATTTGATTTGTTAAATTTTATATAAAACTGATAAATTATCATTTTGTCCATTTAAAAATATATAAAATATAAATAATATTATTTATAAGGATAATATAATAATTTAAATTCAATGATTTGATTGATGCAAGATAAGTGATTAATGATTTGATTGATGTAAAATAAATAATTAATAGATGGATAAATAGTATGACGAGAAGAACACAAATTAAATATGATAAGTTAATTACACATAGACTATTTGTACTTGTACCAAACCGTACATATATAGTTTAATTATTTCTAATATTTACAGAAAATAAAAGAAAAAACTAGGATTGTTAATCGTAGAAACTAGGGATTCCTCAATAGCAAATTTTATTTTTAATTTAATGTCATAATTTTTATTTTATTTAAATTTTTTATTAAAACATCTAATTTTTTTATTTGTGCCATGTAAAATATGATTTGATGTGCAATATGCTAGTTGTGAAGCAAGATCACTCATAAAATTCAAGAAAATGCAATGATAGATAAAATAATCAAATACCCGCCCCCTTAGAGCTAACACCACCTCGCTTCTTGGTAGAAATAAAAGGAGAGACATGAAAAGTGATTGACTCTGATCTCAGATCATCAAACTTCATTTCCAACTGCAAAATTTGGTTATTGAAAATGATTAATTCAAAATTATTTGTTCAAGATGAAACATAGATGCACTAAGGAGACATCCTACGTATTTTGACAGTCCAGTGCAAAATAGCTTTTTTAGTTGGAGATCCAGAAACTTCCACATCGCCTTCTTGCAAAAAACAAACAAACAATGCCAACAACAAAATACTAAATTTAATTCCAAACAATATAGTGTTTCCCTCTTAAAGAGCAATTTTGAGGTTAAAATAATGGGGCGACAAGAATTTTTAGCTAAAATGTTAAACTTCATGCACCTAATTATCTATAAAAAAAGTGATCGCGAGTTTGTTTATCAGACTCTAGTCATGTGCAGCGAAGGACTCTTAAAAATCTGTTTTAGTGTAGGCCCAATTTGTAGAAGAAAGAGTACCTTAGAAAAAAAGACACTTCAAGAAGTATTTTGTGCCAATCCCTCATCTAGCAGAGAGGAACTGTTGTGTTCAACATTGAACTGTTCTCTGAAGGATTGATTTTTTGTCTCCCAATATAGGTCTCAACTACTGTCATCTGTGTCAATGTATAGTTTTCCAAGGATAAACGAGTTAAAGAATAAATGATAATATACTGAAGAATACAATATCAACACTGAACAAAGCAAACATTCTGACAGAGAACCATAATCACATACCAAGGCCTTTTCAGCCATCATTTTTTTCATTGAGTAAGCTAAACTCTAGGAAATTAAAGAGAAATCAAGCTCATGAATAACTAGATTGGAGATGGGAAAATGGTAGGTGGCTGATAACAGACATACAAAGTAATGAGACTTACATCAAGGTTACTATCAATGGAAGCCCTTCAAGAATCGCAACAACAACAATCGTGACCTATACCAAACATCAGTCGCTGAACAGAAGTGACACCAAATGAACTATTTATTCAGAAATTAAAACTCACAGCAGCACTTATGATGTGTAAGACTCTATCGAATGTATGACCGATGCTCGTCTTACCATGCACAAACTGAATGAATCCGTTTGGATTTATTGATTTGCCCATGAAAAATTTGATAAAATTAGCTCATAGAGTAAGCGACTTTTAAGAGTGTACACATCAAGAAAGATTCTATGAGAACTACTCATATTACCTAATCAATAGAGTCGCAAGAACATATAAGGCCAACCCCTAGCCCAACCCACCTAATAAAAGTTGCAACTCCATTCAGGCGCAACTGTAATGTATCATTAGGATCTAGACAAATAATTGGTTTATTTGAGATAACACATAATTAAGAAAAATTGGTATGTTAACTACGTGCAATGAAGTTTCTTCTCCATTAATGTCTTCTGATATACTAGCCATCGACAATCGTCATTCAGTATTGACTATTGATTCCCACACCAGTTATCTATATAGAATTGCATACTAAATGATTCCTAAAAAACAGATTGATCGAACAACTTTTCTAACACCGATAAACAATTATAGATTACCAAAAAAACTCACTTATTTTGGGGGCACACAAGAAAGTATTCATATCAAGATACTAGCAGCATAATAAATTCAAGGCAACATGTGCTCTTCTAGTCACACGAGATTTATTCTTGGATAAGATTATGTGTTCACGTTGTGGCCAAATCAAACTAATTTATCAGAAAAAGTAAATGAAAAATAGTTGGAATACCCTGAATAAAAACTTATGAAATCTGCATACCAACACAATCTATTTAACTTATTTGTTGTGATTGTTCCTTTTGATCTTATCTTTAATTGACGATGATTAACACAATCACACGCAACACATATGCACGAAGAAGTAAGAAGATTGACAAAAAAGATTTTACGTGATTTGGTATCGAAATACCTACTCCACGGCAGCCAACACCCCAAGAGAATTTCTTTGATTATGAGAGTAATTTCGAGTTACAAGTTGATCGAATACACTGACATCAGAAGTTAATATAATAGCTCTGAATTCAGTTATGCTTTCAAGATTAGTTAGCATAACTGAAACAGTTACAAAGTCCTAGCTAAACATAGTAGCTAAACTCGGTGCCTATTTCCCTTGATCAAGCAACTACCAAACAGGACCAATTCTCATCAATCTCCACCTTGGTTCTGTTTTCTTGTTCATTCTCTTGTCTTCCTTGTGTTGACTGCAAACCTTAGCCTTAAGGTTTTGTTATATTTACCAAATCCAAGCACTTTTGAAATTTGGACAATGGTAAACATTTAGTCATCATATCTGCAGGATTATCTTCAGAATCTATCTTCTCAACTTTGATTAATCCTTTTGCTACTATCTCTCGAATAAAATGAAGCCGTATGTCAATGTGCTTCGATCTTTCATGAAACATTGGATTTTTGATAAGGTGTAATGCACTTTGATTGTCACAATGTATCACAACTTCACCTTGATCAACTCCAATTTCATTTATGAAGCCATGTAACCAAATTCCTTCTTTTATTCCTTCTGTGGCAGCCATATATTCTGCCTCTGTGGTGGACAAGGCAACAACTTTCTGAAGACTGGCTCTCCATCTTATAGCTGCACCATAGGCTGTAAATATGTAGCCTGAGATAGATTTTCTTAAATCAACACATCCTGCATAATCTGAGTCTACAAAACCTTCAATAACATTCTTATTTCTGTCTGCTCCTCCATAGCACAGTCCTATCTCTTTTGAACCGTTTAAGTATCTCAAGATCCACTTGAGAGCTTGCCAATGTTCCTTTCCTGGACTAGCCATGAATCTGCTGACAATGCTTATATCATATGCTAAATTGTGTCGCGTACACACCATGCAGTACATCAAGCATCCAACAGCATTTGCATATGGCACTATTTCCATATACTCCACCTCAGCAGTATCTTTAGGTGATTGAATGTTAGACAGCTTAAAATGTTGTCCAATAGGAGTACTCACTGATTTTGAAGTAATCATGTCAAACTTTTGAAGTAACTTAGAAACATAACCTTCTTGAGATAAGAACAGTCTCCTACTGTGTCTATCTCTAATAATGTTGATTCCAAGAATCTTGCTAGCACTTCACATATCTTTCATTTCAAATTCTGTACTTAGCTTGGATTTGAGTAAGTTTATGTCCTTTCTATCTTTGCTTGCTATGAGCATATCATCAACATATAGCAAAAGATAAACTGGACACCCTGAAACTTCTCTCTTGAAATACACACAGGTGTCATAATTGGATCTTTTATATCCAATTTTCTCCATAAAACTGTCAAATCTTAAGTACCACTGCCGAAGGGCCTGTATTAAACCATAGGTAAACTTCTTTAACAAGCACACCTGATTTGAGTTCCCCTGTTCAAAACCATTAGGTTGATTCATGTAAACAGTCTCCTCCAAATCTCCATGCAAGAAGGCTGTTTTAACATCCAATTGATCAAGTTCCATATCCTCTTGAGCCACCATTGAGAGTATCAACCGAATGGATGTTTGCTTTACAACTGGAGAAAAAATCTCATTGTAATCAATCCCCTCTCTTTGTGTGAAGCCCTTAGCTACCAATCTTGCTTTGTATCTAATTCCTTCAAAACCAGGGATTCCTTCCTTCCTTTAAAAATCCATTTACAGCCAACTACCTTCTGATTTTTAGGTTTATCAGTAAGAATCCAAGTTCTGTTTGCTTTCAAAGAGTTCATCTCTTCTTTCATTGCTTGGATCTATTTTGAACTCTCTCTGCTTTCCATGGCTTGTTCAAAATCTAATGGCTCCACCTCATCAAGATCACTAGCTGTCACAAAAGCATAGGCTAGTAAATCTTCAAAGCCTAATCTGACAGGAGCTTTAATAGTCCTCCTTGGTCTATCTCTTGTGAGTTGATATTCACTCTGAACTCTAGTGACATCATCTTGATCTCTTGGTGTAGTTTCTGGTGTTTCTTTTCTTTTCTCTTGACTGTAATAATCAGAGAAGCAATCTGAATTTAATTCCATTTGTAGCATGTTTTTTGAGGTTCCAATTTTATTTCTGGATGCATCTCCTTTCTTATAAGGGAATTATTCTTCATTAAACACAACATCCCTGCTTATCATACACTTTTCATTTCCTGGTTCAATGCACCACAGCCTGTAGCCTTTAACACCATCAGGATAACCTAAGAAGATGCACTTCTTAGCTCTTGGTTGAATCTTATCTTGTCTGATGTGTGCATAGGCCGTGCAACCAAAAATCCTTAGATTTGAATAATTAGGTGCATTTCCAGTTCACTTCTCTTGAGGAGTTTTGAAGTTTATTGCTGTTGAAGGACACCTATTTATAAGATAAGCTGCTGTTTTTGTGGCCTCTGCCCAGAAAATTGATGGAAGTGATAGATTTGACAACATGCATCTTACCCTTTCAAGAATGGTTCTATTCATTCTTTCAGCAAGACCATTTTGTTGGGGTGTCTCTGCTACTGTCAAGTGTCTTGAAATACCTGCTTTTTTACAAAACTGATTGAATTTTTCTGAGCAGAACTCAAGAACATTATCAGTTCTGAGTTTCTTAACCTTTAGCCCTGTTTGAGTTTCAACTGATGACTTCCATTCTTTGAAGGCCTGAAAAGCTTGATCTTTGGTCCTGAGAATTGTGATCCATACCTTTCTGGAGTAATCATCTATCATAGATATGAAATATCTTGATCCTCCCCTAGATTGTACTCTTGAGGGCCCCCACAAATCTGAATGAATGTAGTCCAAAACAACTTTACTTTTCATATTTGAGGGTTTGAACTTTATTCTTGTAGACTTTCCAAGTACACATTCTTCACAGAAACCAAGCTTGCCAATAACATCATTGCATAACAGTCCTTGTTTATTCAATTCCTAAAGACCTCTCTCACTGACATGAGCAAGTCTTTGATGCCACAGCTGTACTTTATCACTAACAGCTGTTGTGGAATTTAATGAACCAACTACCATTTTGCCTTGTAGTGTATAAAGGCCATGTTGTTTGGTTCCCTTCATTATGACCATGGACCCCTTCAGTACCTTCATAACTCCATTCTCAACTTTGACAATTAGACCATTTGCATCTAACATTCCCACTGATATGAGGTTTCTTTTCAATTCTGGAATGTACCTTACTGAAGAAAGTACCCTCTCACAGCCATCATGAAGTTTAAGTTTGATGTTGCCAATCCCTACAATTTTGCAGGCTTTATTGTTTCCAAGCAACACTGATCCGCCTTCAACTTCTTTTAGATCAGAGAACCAGCTTCTGTGAGGGTTCATATGGAATGAACAGCCTGAATCCATGATCCAATTTTCATTGGATTCAGAAATAGCAGCTAAAAGAACATCTGATGATTCATAACCATCACTAGCCACCGATGCATCTCTTGTCTCTATAGTATTAGTTTTTCCTTGTTCTTTCTTGTTTAAGTCTGGACAATTTCTCTTGAAATGTCCTTCTTTATGACAGACAAAGCATCTCAATTTTCCTTTGTACTTTGAACGGGATTTACTCCTATAGTTTCTTGATTCTCCTCGTGAATCACCTCTGAAATCTCTTCTTGAACTCCTGCCTCTGATCATCAACCCTTCTCCACTACTTTCTTCCTTGAACACTTGCTTCCTCTGTAACTCCTTGTACATAAGTGAAGATTTCACTTCCTCCATTGTCAGAGTTTGTTTCCCATACAGCATGGTGTCAACAAAATGTTCATACGGTTTTGGTAGAGAGCTCAGTAGCAGAATGGCTTGATCTTCTTCTTCAATCTTGATCTCAATATTCTTAAGATCCAGAATGATCTTATTAAAATCATCAACGTGTTTCCTCAAGTCTTTTCCATCCTCCATGTGAATCGAGTACAATGACTTCTTGAGGTATAAACGGTTAGCCAATGATTTCTTGAGATACAAACCTTCATGTTTGATCCAGACTTCCATGGCCGATCCTTCTTCACCAACTTCACGTAAAACTTCACCACCCAAACACAACAGGATCGCACTTTGCGCCTTTGAATCAATGCTTTCCATTTTCTTCGAATCTGTACTGGCAGCTATGGCTTCCTTGTTTATCGCATCAGAAATTCCTTGATGTACCAGTAGAGCCTTTATCTTGATTCACCACAGGCTGAAATCATTCGTCCCTGTGAATTTGTCGATCTCAAATTTCTCCATTGAAGCCATTCTTGAGATTCACCGAAAGCTTTGATACCACTTATTGTGATTGTTCATTTTGATCTTATCTTTAATTGAAGATGATTAACACAATCACACGCAGCACATATGCACGAAGAAGTAAAGAAGATTGACAAAGAAGATTTTACGTGGTTCGGTATCGAAATACCTACTCCACGGCAGCCAACACCCCAAGAGAATTTCTTTGATTATGAGAGTAATTCTGAGTTACAAGTTGATCGAATACACTGACATCAGAAGTTAATATACTAGCTCTGAATTCAGTTATGCTTTCAAGATTAGTTAGCATAACTGAAACTGTCACGCCCCGCGCCCAGGATCGGGTGACATCGTCGTTGCTTTCAAATAAAATTCGAAAACAATCAGGCTTTTAGTACATAATTTAACTAAAACCAGTCTATTTCATAGATAAAATCCATAATAACTATTATGTACAACTCAAAACTCCCAAATAAGGAATAAAATTTGCGGAAACATCTTACAACTTAAAAATTAGTATAATAACTATAAAATATCAAAACTATCTTCATCCCCATCTCCAAGACATGACTTGTTCTTGCTCATCTAAGTCGTCATCTTCGTCATCTGGGAGGAAAAGTAAGGGGTGAGTGTTTTGGGAAACACTCAGCAAGTGGAGGCCGATCGATCATATCAAAAATACATATATATAGATATATTCATTTGAGAAAACTCATACTTGGATTTCAAGCATGTCATATTTCAAAACATATCATCTCATAGCATGTCTCATCATAGCATAACATAAACATCATCATCATAACAAAATAGACATGATTTACATATTTTGGCCAGACACTGAAATTCCTCTCATTAATCGTGGCTAACTGATCAGTCCCCTATATGTAATCCCTCTAAGGGGTGAGGTCATAGAACGGTTATTATTACCCACCGTATCAGGGCCATAACATAACATGGTTCGAAAATTCCCTTTCCACTCCTAATTCGATTCATAACAGTGTCAAAACATTTTTCATGCAAAGCATTATCATGAACAATATTAAATAGCAAAATTCCAACGATTAACATGAGCGATCGAATTTTAAATCATACATATAATTTTAAAGCATAAGCCCACTTACCTTGGTACGCATGAGAAATCAAATAACTTGAAGGTGTACAGCAACTCTGACAATTCCGAAAGAAAAGTTCAGAAATCACTTTCGAGAGAGCTTAATCCCTTGGCCAATAAGAACACTCTTTTCCTTTATTTTATTCCTATGTCACGAAGGCCTATGACCAACCTACATATATTTTTCTTCTCTTAATTCTAATCACAATTCTCGAAAATGGATCTGACACAAATTGGAAACCTTAATTTCGAAAATAAAAAGAGAATAGTGGACAAATTTTTGACCCTAATGGCTAACTACTTCTCGAAAATATAGAGTGAAAAATAGTATTTTTGTGTAAGATTTTTGAAGAGGTCTTGTGGCTTTATATAGGAAAGGTTGACGATATATGGGGTTGAAAATAGAGTGATTTGTTGCTCCGATTACGGAAATAAATTCAGTTTGATAGATAATAAAAATTCTGTCAATAAATCAACTTGATTTAATTTCTGAAATAAGTTGATTTGTATCCAAGTTGTTCAATCTCGAAGAAAAGGAAAGATTACCTCTTCCAAGTTTGGGAGATCATTCCTAAATTGAAAAAAACTTTGAAACCAAGTTTCGGGTTTTCACATCCTTCCCTCCTTATGAAAAATTTCGTCCTCGAAACTTGAATTAACTTAGTTGTCCAAAAACATAAGACTAAATTATTTCAATAATAATGTTCAAACTTAAATCTAAAAAAATCATAATTAAAGTCCAAATATCAAACTTAAATCTCTAATGTCAACTTAAGTCTCAACAATCAAAACTTAATCCAATACCCCTATGATTCCTTATGAATCCCAAAAATAACGACTTAAATAATTCAATCTAACTTAAACCAAGAATTCACCAAAAAAATTAATTTTAAATTTTATATTGCCTATGCAATATAAATACTACACCCAAGTGGTTCCTTTCCATCAAGATCATAAATTCTAAATTCTAATTTTCCATCAAGACCATGAACCTGGTTTTGCTTTGATACCATTTCTGTCACGCCCCGATCCCGGGGTCGGGTGACATCGCCATTGCTTTCAAATAAAATTCGAAAACAACAAGGATCTTAATACAGTGGGGGCCGATCGATCATACCAAAATATATATATTTAGATATATTCATTTGAGAAAACTCATACTTGGATTTCAAGCATGTCATATTTCAAAACATATCATCTCATAACATGTCTCATCATAACATAACATAAACATCATCATCATAACAAAATCAACATGATTTACACATTTTGGCCATACACTGAAATTCCTCTCATTAATCGTGGCTAACTGATTAGTCCCCTATATGTAATCCCTCTAAGGGATGAGGTCATAGAACGATTATTATTACCCACCGTATCAGGGCCATAACATAACATGGTTCGGAAATTCCCTTTCCACTCCTAATTCGATTCATAACAGTGTCAAAACATTTTTCCAGCAAAGCATTATCATGAACAATATTAAATAGAAAAATTCCAACGATTAACATGAGCGATCGAATTTTAAATCATACATATAATTTTAAAGCATAAGCCCACTTACCTTGGTACGCATGAGAAATCAAATAACTTGAAGGTGTACAGCAACTCCGACAATTCCGAAAGAAAAGTTTAGAAATAACTTTCGAGAGAGCTTAATCCCTTGGCCAATAAGTGAAAGAGTTGATGCCCCGCTAGCCAACTTGTGGCTAAGGGCTTTGAGAGTCTCTTTTTGTAAAAAATCTTTGTTTAATATAATATACGTTCTTTAAATGGCGTTCACTTTATCTTATTATTATATAATGATATACTGTTGCTATTTTGATAAAGACCTTGAATATACTAAAGAAAGATGAGATAGTGAATATAAAGAGATCACTGTCATGAAACACATCTTATGTTCACTGTATATTCTAAACAGTTTCTAGTCAATTGAGCCGTTCACAAATAAGGATAAGGATCGCTCGAGATTGAGACTAGCATTTGCGATGTCGAGTACCACGTTTCATTGGTATGGAACATAGAGATGTTCGAAGCATGCAAATGGATATTCATATGATGAATGATCGAACTACCCTATTCGGACTTTCCAAGTGGTTATCACTTATCGAGTGGATATAGTCCGCGGTTTTGGTTATACACCATTAGTCCTTATTACTTGAAACATCATTGAGACTCTATATGCTAGTACTGTGCTTTGACTCGTTTATCGACTCGATTAGGGTCATCAGGTGTCGGGATTGGGTACAGTTACGACACATATAGGAGTCGATGCTTTGTTGTCAAGGATTCACCGCACACTTGCGAGTGTGGATATCCTATGCAATCTGAGGAGATATTAGTGTGACGAATCTCTGGCCAGAGTACATCATGTGTTTTAGGTTACTTGGTTTCCTAGTAGCACATGCGATGTCACTATTTGATCTTTAAGATGAATTGCATAGTTATCGAATCTCAAACGACTCTCGATTTACCAATGGTTGTTGATTCGATCGGGATATATGGATGAAGGGACCGTACTGTACGCTAACCAAAATCTATTGGTTCTTGCAGACACTATCAGTGATACCTAGGGAATCATGGGGCGATGTTGCTACCATGATTCGTTGAATAAGTTGGAAATTGTTGTTCCGAGTCACAAGGAGTTGTGAGCCCATGACTAGCTGTATCCCTGAACCATTGAGGGTCACACAAGTAATGGATTTCTAATCCCCGTTGAGATAATTAAATTTAAAGAGTTAAATTTAGTGGATAAAGAAGTAGGACTTCTTATTTAAGAATAGAGGGAGTAAGATTTCCTAAAATGACATAGTGATGGAATTTTTTGGAAATCACTGAATTTGGATTCAGAAAATTTATCTAGACTTTAAAAGATGCAGAAATGGTTTCTGTGCACATTGGTGAAATTGGTTTATCAATCTGAGTCACGATGAATTTTATATTAATTTCTGAACATGCGGGCTTTGCTTATCAGGCTTGAACTTATGACTAATGGGCCCTAAGCTGTTAGCAGCCCACATTATAAATAAGTTATTGCAGTGCAGAAATTACACAATACAAGGCATAATTTTCGAAAACCTAGAGCCTCCTCTCTTAGGGTTTTTGGCCGCCCCTCTCCCCTACTGTGTTCGAAAATTTAGTCTGCAAATTTCTGAATTTGCAGTCTGATTTAACAGATCAAATCTATTATTTCTCTTCGTAGAAACTTCTGATAGACTTTCTAGTGCAGTCTATCAGAGGGATTAAACTTCTGTTCGTGGACCTGATTGAAGAAATGTTCGTTCATCAGTTCCTGGGATATACAACAAGAGCAGTTTAATCTGTTTGTGTCCATAATCTCGTTTCGAGATTTTAAGGTAAAATTTACATTGTTTAAATTTTATGTTATCAGTTTTAATCATAGGAATTTGATACCCATATGGAATCGTTCCATATAAAATTTTAAAACTTCCGCTGCAACGGGTATCACTTTCTTTTCGATCCGGAGAACGACCGTGTTCCAACAGTGGTATCAGAGCCAGGTTGTTCTCGGATTTTACGATTAAAATTTATTTGATTGTACCGGCCTCGATTTTTCAGAAAAATAAAACGAAAATTTTAAATTAAATTCCAGGGCAATCGGGCAGCGAGTGTCGCTGCCCAGGGCAGCGACCTGATCTCTGCTCAGGGGCAGCGATTGGCTGCCCACCTCCACGTGGGCAGCCCTGTCCCAAGTGGAGGCCGGGCAACCCGGGATTGTCCCGGGCAGTCCGAAAATTTTAAAATTTAATTTTTTGATTTTTTAAATTTTTGAAATTTCAGTTTTTGGTCCGATTGAAAATTATTTTTGATTGGTTCACGAGGCATCAGATCAAATTTTTTTAGTCCGAAATTTTAAAAATTGATTTTTGGATAAATTTGAATTTTTGGAAAATTTATAAATTTTATCCATTAAATTAGATTTTATAAAATTAATAATTTTGGTACAATTGATAATAAAATATAATTTTATGTATAAAATTGGATTTTATATGTAAAATATGATTTTATGAATAAACTAGATAAAATATGATTTTATATATAAGATAAGATTTTATGTATGAAATATGATTTTATCTATTTATATTTATTGTCATTGCATGATATCCAATAAATTAATTTTTGAATTAAATATTATTGGATAAGGATGATCGATTGCCATGACCAATATTATAGGTGTATGTTAGGTTGTTTACATTTGGTTTTATTATTGTTGTTGGATTTATTAATGGGCCTGGTTTATGGCCCAATATGAATTGTCATATGTAATAAAAGTGGGCCTGATTTATGGCCCGTTTCCACCCCTTAAATATGTATCCCCTGCTTGTCATCGAAATTTATTGTAAATTTTAGACTTAGTGGGAGATGAAGATTTGAAGACAAAGGTGGCCCCAGCAGAAAATAAAGACCGAAGAAATGTAAATTGGAAGCTCAATGTAATAGGATTGCATTGCATACTTGCATATTACCTAGGATTGGACTTAGACTCGTGATTGGCAACCACGGGTTGATTAGTAATGGAATCGATCATCCTAAAATAATATATCATATTATTATTGTATGCATGTTTAGACTAAATTGTATGAATCCTGCAAGAATACAAATTTTAAATGATGAGACAAATTTTCGAAATTAAAATACCTCATTTTAAATATGATTTAAAATTGATATCAAGATAAACAAAAGGGCATTTAAATATTGTTTAAATGTTCCTACCTTCCATCAACGATCAATGTATGAGATGCTACCCACGGATACGGTCCGGCTCATATTATTGGGGGGGCCCGTTCGTCGGAAAGCTGTACATTGAATCGACACATGTTGTAAGTTGGGTGGAACTCCCATGGAATTGGCTCATATTATTGGGGATCCACATGGTGACCGTCCATCAAAACTTAATATTGATGGGTCATCTTGATGTGTCACAATAAATGGCGTCATATTATTGGGCCCTTATTGGACATGAGGTAAAAACATGGAGGTTGCTTTGGAAGCAATTGGGCTCTACCTTTTGAAAATTATGGTTGGCTGATATTATTCGGGACTATAGTTTGTCAATTGGACTCCATGTTCCCACTAAAGAAAATGTTTCTCGTTTTCACTAGAGGGTAGTGAAATCGTTAAAATAGTGGGAGTGAGATTTATAAAATAAATTTCGTCTTATTTTATGTCTTAGTAAATTAATTAAACAATCACTGATTATTGTCTGTTTCTTTTCAGTATTTCATTAAGATGAATTCGCGCAATCCACTATTCTCTATTCTCGAACAAAACAAACTGACTGGCGCAAACTATACGGAATGGTTCCGTAAGTTGAAGATTGTCTTGACCTCGGAGAAGATGTTCTACGTGTTAGAAAAATCTCCTCCGAAGGAAGCACCAGCTGATATAAGTCCGGAAGAGTTGGCCAAACTTGATAAATGGTGGGACCATGATATCAAGGCCAAATGCTATATGCAAGCTTCGATGTCTGATGAACTCCAGAGGCGATTTGAGGATACCGTGAATGCTGCTGACATTCACGCACAACTCAAGGAACTTTTTGGGGCTCAATCGAGAGCTGAAAGGTTCGCTACTGTAAAAGAGTTAATGACATGTCGCATGCGTGAAGGGACTTCGGTCCGTGATCATGGGGTACGCGTGATTTGGCTCATTCAGAAGTTGGTAACGCTTGAATTGGTATTGGAGCATGAACTCAATGTGGACTTATTACTTCTCTCTCTTCCTTCATCGTTTGACGGTTTTGTGGTGAATTTCAATATGAACAAGATAGAGGCCTCCCTTGAAGAGATGGTCAATATGCTTGTAACTTATGAAGCCACTTTAAAGATGGATAAACCGGTTCTCTTGGTGGGCTCCTCTTCTTCTGCTAAGAAGGGGCCAAGTACAAAGTGTAAGAAACGTTCTGCCCCATCCAAGAAAAACGAACCCGAGAAGAAAAACAAGACAAAGGCTTCAAAAGTGGAAAAATCCAAGGATGTTTGCCATCACTGCAAGAAACCCGGTCATTGGAAACGTAACTGCAAGGAATATCTCGAGCAGTTGCGAACTGCAAAGGGTATGTTTTATATTGAAATAAATGTTTCACTTAATACTACTTTTTGGGTATTGGATACCGGATGTGAATCTCACATTTGCAATGATTTGCAGGTGATGACCAGAATTCGCAAGCTTAGGATGGGTGAGACCCAGCTGAGGCTCGAAAATGGTTCTCGAGTTGAAGCCAAAGCTGTGGGAGACATTTTTTTAATTTTGCAGAATGATTTTAAGTTATTTTTAAGAGATGTTTTATATGTGCCAGATTTGGTTAAAAACATTATTTCTATTTCTATGCTTGATAGAGATGGTTTTTCTTGCATTTTTGTGAATGAGATTTGCAATATTTACAAGAATGAATGTTTAATTGGATGTGGACAACTTGAAAATGATCTATATAACTTAAAATTAAAAGACGTTCCAATTAATTATATTGATAAACCGGTAACAACAAATAAAAGGAAAATTGATAATCAAAACCAGAAAAACCTTTGGCATGCTAGGCTAGGTCATGTTTCCTCAAGGAGGATGAACAAGCTAGTGGGAGAGGGCATGTTTGATATATCTGATATTAACTCTCTACCTACTTGTGAGTCCTGCCTGAAAGGAAAAATGACTAAATCTCCTTTCAAAGGAAAACCTGAGCGTAGTCAAAATCTATTGGATTTGATCCATACAGATGTTTGCGGACCATTTAGTATTGGTACAAAATTTGATCATACCTACTTCATTACCTTTACTGATGATTATTCTTGGTATGGGTACTTTTATTTGATGAAATATAAGTCTGAATCATTTGAAAAGTTCAAAGAATTCAAGGCTGAAGTAGAAAACAAACTAGGTAAGAGTATTAAAGCACTTCGATCAGATCGAGGTGGAGAGTACTTAAGTACCGAGTTCTTGGATTATCTAAAAGAGAATGAGATTCTCTCTCAGTGGACTCCTCCTATGACACCTCAGCTGAATGGTGTTTCGGAGCGTCGCAATCGAACCTTGTTGGACATGGTTCGATCTATGATGAGCTTCACTGAGCTCCCACCTTTGTTTTGGGGCTATGCTCTTGAAACGGCGGTATTGTTGTTGAACAACGTCCACACTAAAGCAGTGGACAAAACACCATACAAGTTATGGAATGGAAAAGATCCTAAGTATTCGTACTTGAGGATTTGGGGATGTCCTGCTTACGTGAAGCAGACAGTGGGAGATAAGTTGGATAGTCGATCCACCTTATGTTATTTTGTAGGGTATCCAAAGAATTCAATCGGATATTATTTCTATCATCCTACTGAAACAAAAGTGTTTGTTTCAAAGAATGCCACCTTCTTGGAGAAGGAGTTCTTATTGGATAAGAAAGGCAAGATGATGGAACTCGAAGAAATTCGAGAAGAACCCGAGATACAAAATAACGATCCTATACCTCAAGAATCATCACAAGACACGCCTATTACTAGAAGATCCGAGAGGACTTCTAGGCCTCCTATTAGATATGGTCTTCTTCTTAAAGGGGATCAAAGTGAACCCGACATTGGATGTGATCCAAAAAACTTCAAGGAAGCAATTTTTGATGCGGATTCGAATTTATGGATTGAAGCTATGAAGTCGGAAATAGATTCGATGCATACAAACCAAGTTTGGTCTTTAGTAGATCCTCCCGATGGAATTGTTCCAATAGGGTGTAAATGGATCTACAAGAGAAAACTTGGGTCTGATGGTAAGGTACTGACCTACAAGGCACGATTGGTAGCAAAAGGTTATAATCAAAGACAAGGAGTTGACTATGATGAAACCTTTTCACCAGTCGCAATGTTCAAGTCCATAAGAATCCTTATTGCCATAGCAGCATGGTATGACTATGAGATATGGCAAATGGATGTGAAGACTGCATTTCTTAATGAAAACATTAAGGAAAAAATCTATATGATGCAGCCCGAGGGATTCACATCCATGGGAAGCGAGCATAAGGTATGTAAGCTTCAAAGATCGATCTATGGTCTCAAACAGGCATCAAGAAGTTGGAACCAGAAATTTGATGAAACGATAACGGATTTTGATTTCATCAAGAACCCGGAGGAACCATGCGTGTACAAGAAAGTAATTAAGGATGCTGTGACATTCTTAGTACTTTATGTTGATGACATCTTACTCATTGGGAATGATGTAGGGATGTTGCAGTCAACAAAGATATGGTTGTCAGGTAGATTCTCGATGAAGGATTTGGGTGAGGCGTCCTATATTCTAGGGATACAGATCTATAGATATAGATCTAAGAGAATGATAGGACTTACTCAAGCTACCTACATCGACACTATATTGAAAAGGTTTTCAATGGATGAGTCCAAAAGAGGACATCTACCTATGTGTCATGGAGTCTCTTTATCCAAGTCTATGTGTCCCAAGACTGACAAAGAGATAGAGAAAATGACACACATACCATATGCGTCAGCCATAGGGAGTATCATGTATGGGATGATATCTACCAGACCGGATGTGGCATTTGCTCTGAGTGTCACGAGCAGATATCAAGCCAATCCCGGTCAAATGCATTGGAAAGCCGTGAAGGATATTCTTAAGTACTTGAGAAGAACTAAGAATGTATTCATGGTTTATGGAGGAAGAGAACTGAAATTGGAAGGCTATACCGACTCTAGCTTCTAAAGTGACGTGGATGACTCGAAGTCAACCTCTGGATTTGTGTTCATGCTCAATGGTGGTGCTGTCTCTTGGAAGAGTTCCAAGCAGGACACCACAGCGGATTCCACCACTGAGGCAGAATACATTGCGGCATCAGCTGCTGCTAAAGAGGCTGTTTGGATGAGGAATTTCGTCCAAGAGTTGGGCGTTATTCCTGAAGTTGTTGGTCCAGTCCCGGTGTACTGTGACAACATGGGTGCCGTTGCTCAGGCAAAGGAACCAAGGTCTCATCAAAGATCCAAACACGTACTAAGAAAATACCACATCATCCGGGAGATCGTGAAAAGAGGAGACATCACTGTCGAGAGAGTGGCCTCTGCAGACAATATCGCTGATCCACTTACTAAGCCCTTGCCAGGACCATTATTTGACAAACACCGCGAAGCAATGGGACTACGTAGTATGACTAGTTGGATTTAGGGCAAGTGAGAGATTGAAAGAGTTGATGCCCCGCTAGCCAACTTGTGGCTAAGGGCTTTGAGAGTCTCTTTTTGTAAACAATCTTTGTTTAATATAATATACGTTCTTTAAATGTCGTTCACTTTATCTTATTATTGTATAATGATATACTGTTGCTATTTTGATAAAGACCTTGAATATACTAAAGTAAGATGAGATAGTGAATATAGAGAGATCATTGTCATGAAACACATCTTATGTTCACTGTATATTCTAAACAGTTCCTAGTCAATTGAGCCGTCCACAAATAAGGATAAGGATCGCTCGAGATTGAGACTAGCATTTGTGATGCCGAGTACCACGTTTCATTGGTATGGAACATAGAGATGTTCGAAGCATGCAAATGGATATTCATATGATGAATGATCGAACTACCCTATTCGGACTTTCCAAGTGGTTATCACTTATCGAGTGGATATAGTCCGCGGTTTTGGTTGTACACCATTAGTTCTTATTACTTGAAACATCATTGAGACTCTATATGCTAGTACTGTGCTTTGACTCGTTTATCGACTCTATTAGGGTCATCAGGTGTCGGGATTGGGTACAGTTACGACACATATAGGAGTCGATGCTTTGTTGTCAAGGATTCACCGCACACTTGCGAGTGTGGATATCCTATGCAATCTGAGGAGATATTAGTGTGAAGAATCTCTGGCCAGAGTACATCATGTGTTTTAGGTTACTTGGTTTCCTAGTAGCACATGCGATGTCGTTATTTGATCTTTAAGATGAATTGCATACTTATCGAATCTCGAACGACTCTCGATTTACCAATGATTGTTGATTCGATCGGGATATATGGATGAAGGGACCGTACTGTACGCTAACCAAAATCTATTGGTTCTTGCAGACACTATCAGTGATACCTAGGGAATCATGGGGCGATGTTGCTATGCGCTCTTACCATGATTCGTTGGGTAAGTCGAAAATTATTGTTCCGAGTCACAATGAGTTGTGAGCCCATGGCTAGCTGTATCCCTGAACCATTGAGGGTCACACAAGTAATTGATTTCTAATCCCCGTTAAGATAATTAAATTTAAAGAGTTAAATTTAGTGGATAAAGAAGTAGGACTTCTTATTTAATAATAGAGAGAGTAAGATTTCCTAAAATGACATAGTGATGGACATTTTTGGAAATCACTGAATTTGGATTCAGAAAACTTATCTTGACTTTAAAAGATACAGAAATGGTTTCTGTGCACATTGGTGAAATTGGTTTATCAATCTGAGTCACGATGAATTTTATATTAATTTCTGAACATGCGGGCTTTGCTTGTCAGGCTTGAACTTATGACTAATGGGCCCTAAGCTGTTAGCAGCCCACATTATAAATAAGTTATTGCAGTGCAGAAATTACACAATACAAGGCATAATTTTCGAAAACCTAGAGCCTCCTCTCTTAGGGTTTTTGGCCGCCCCTCTCCCCTACTGTGTTCGAAAAAGTCTGCAAATTTCTGAATTTGCAGTCTGATTTAACAGATCAAATCTGTTATTTCTCTTCGTAGAAATTTCTGATAGACTTTCTAGTGCAGTCTATCAGAGGGATTAAACTTCTGTTCGTGGACCTGATTGAAGAAACGTTCGTTCATCAGTTCCTGTGATATACAACAAGAGCAGTTTAATCTGTTGGTGTCCATAATCTCGTTTCGAGATTTTAAGGTAAAATTTACATTGTTTAAATTTTATGTTATCAATTTTAATCGTAGGAATTTGATACCCATATGGAATCGTTCTATATAAAATTTTAAAATTTTCGCTGCAATGGGTATCACTTTCTTTTCGATCCGGAGAACGACCATGTTCTAACAATAAGAACACCTTTTTCCTTTATTTTATTCCTATGTCACGAAGACCTATGACCAAAAAAAGAGAATAGTGCCAAAAAAATCAATTATGTATCATTATCTGATCACCTATCTTAACCGGTATGACATCACCAACCACGATCTCATATATTGTAACCTTCTCTCTTCTAAAACCTCTAATGACCTATACGAACATTTTTCATAGCCATCACAATTTTCCAGAAAGAGAGGAAACATAAGTTTTCCGTGCCAAAACGAACATGAGTTCAAGGATGGAATTACCTCCATTGGATATTTCGCTTTTCGCCATTTAAATTTTGAAACTGGAGGGACTGCCGGTAATCGCTAGTTGCTACAAAACAGATGCAAAAGTGAGTGAACGTAAACAAAATCAACCATGCATGTACGTATTTACTTGTTCGTTTAGCATCACAATCAAAAGTCGCAATAGTAAAGCTTAAAGGATAATAATAGCTAAAAAAATGAAAGAGATGGTTATAATTTACATTTTTCAAACTGTTCCATTTCTCTTTTAATAATCCAAAACAATTTTGTTGATCGACAATTAATTTCAATGCAATAAAAACATCAGTGATCTAAAATTCGTAAAGACATGAGCATAGTAATAATGTGAAACAAAAAAATATACAATGGAATTAAATAAAACATATATATACTAAATAGAGAATCATGAAATTGGTTTCCCTACGAAGTAATAAAAACTGAATGATGGATACTAATTTGATTGGTTGTTGTACCATAACAAACTATAAGGCAAATAATCAGTAGGAAGACTACCATCTGGGAGATACTGTCATGACCTCCATTGCACCAATATGAAAAAGTTAAAATCCCAAAGGATTATTCGGTTATAATCTTTTGTAGGATTCGTTGTTATCTTGTCTTTTATTTAAGTTTTAAATAATAGGATCATTCGATGGTTAGAGTGATCTTTTATTTATGTTAGGATATTATTTTTTCTAATTAAATCATTGTACTCCTATTATAAATATAGTGTGATTTTATTAATAAAACTTATCAGGAAAATTAATCACAATATTGTGTTACGAGATCTAAGATTATCTCCTAACGAGCCTTTAAACCAAGAGATAGTGAAGTTCTCTCCAACGAGCCTTAAAACATTATGAATTATGATCAGCCCTTAGTCACTTCATAATGTTATCAAAACCACCATGAAAAATTGGTATCAGAGCCAACTGCTATGGGGAATTTTCACACCTTGCAGCAACAATTCGAAGCATTTATCCAGATGTACAAGGAAGATAGGGCTGCAAACAAGCGTCGACAGCAAGAACTCCATGCCCAGCTGGAAGCATTATCCTTAGCTGTCTCTGCAACCAGAACCGAAGCAGTAGGGGGTAAGGACAAAGGAAGAAGTACTAAGGAGCTGAGTGGCGGCGAAGCCACAAACGGCAACACATTAGCATTGTCCAACAAGGATGATGGTAGCTGTACGGAAGGTTTGGATCACCAAAAAAACAGGGAGCTGTCTGAGAGCGGATCAGCATATGGCAACACATGTGTGCCCAATCCCAGCAGTGGGATGTCCGATCTACTAAAAGGGCTAAACCAATGCCAAAAATTCTCTTGTCATCCATGAACAACGGAAAAAGAAAAGGGTGGATTCAATTCTTTTTATCTTAAGAGCAATGTCCAAATTGGTTTCTTAGAGCTGGAACAAGGTCGCCCATGGTTCCAGTGGGAGGAATTTAAAAACAACTAATCTTTGAAATACTCCTACAGCAGCCTGCACTTTTCACATGGTTGAGGAAAACTATAATCTCCAAGGGGGGAGTAATGTCATGAGCCTCCATTGCACCAATATGAAAAAGTTAAAAGCCCAAAGGATTATTTTGTTATAATCTTTTGTAAGATTCATTGTTATCTTGTATTTTATTTAAGTTTTAAATAATAGGATCATTTCATAGTTAGAGTGACATTTTATTTATGTTGGATATTATTTTATCTAATTGAATCACTGTACTCTTATTATAACTAGATTGTGATTTTATTAATAAAACTTATCGGAAAAATTAATCATAATATTGTGTTACGATATCTAAGGTTCTCTCCTAACGAGCCTTTAAAGCAAGAGATTGTGAGGTTCTCTTCAACGAGCCTCAAAACATCATGAATTATGATCAGCCCTTAGATCACCCCATAATGTTATCAAAACCCTAGGACCATGATAGAGTATCATTTTGTATGCCTATATGGACGTAAATATCATTTTTATTTTCAATTTAAACAATATATCTCTCTTAACTTCTTTGATGTTCATTCTTAACAGAGGTTCCTGTGGGAAACTTGGCAAGACACGACCCTTATAATATTAATAGTAGCTATTGCGGCATCTTTGGCTCTTGGAATAAAAATCGAGGTGATGTTGGAATAAACTCGCAACATTTTCATTCCCTCACAAAACCTAAGTTTTATAATTGAAACATGTTTTGTATTCAGCTTGCATTTGGTATAAGGGTTCCTCATGTAACAATTCATAATTTTCTGATATTAGGATCATGACTCCCTAACAAGTGTCTCAGCTTGAACAACCGTCCTACTTGTTATAAATTTGTTTAGTATCAGAGTCAGGCTTGGAAAGAAACTATACAAGTTTCGGATTTGATATTCAATACTTACACTATTTTCTTCTTTATGTTTCTATGAAAATTTTCGTTACATCATTTGATAAATTGTGGTTTCAAGTGAGAAGGCTAGTTAAAATTTCCACCACTTTGATCATATATAGTTTCCAAATTCAATCTCAGTGAATAAAATGTTTTTATTTCATTTCATTTTTATTTGATTTTGAGTTGCATGATACAAACGATATATTATCTATTGACATTGTCATTGGGATCATTAGCATCTAAATTTCCATGCAAAAATTCTTTCCATTGATCATGGAGATGGTTTCTCGGAATCGAACCTTAATTTTTTCCAGCTGATATGACTCAACTATATACTAGTAGATTCCAACACGTATATGTATTATGTTCTTAGAACTATTTGATGAAAGGGAGTGATTCAAATTTTCCGTGAGAACTAATTTATTATGCTGTTTTCTAGGGCCCGGAAGAAGGATGGTATGATGGAGGAAGCATTAGCTTTGCTGTTCTGCTTGTTATATTCGTTACAGGTATGAATCTTCACAGTTGCTGCTACTTGATTTTCTGAGAGAACATCATACTAAAGATTAAACTTTAATAATATATGACTGAAAATTTTTTACCTAATGGATTGACTGTTAATAAGGTATTTGTCATGAGCCTCCATTGCACTAATATGAAAAAGTTAAAAGCGCAAAGGATTATTCTGTTATAATCTTTTGTAGAATTCGTTGTTATCTCATCTTTTATTTAAGTTTTAAATAATAGGATCATTCCATAGTTAGAGTGATCTTTTATTTATGTTAGGATATTATTTTCTCAATTGAAAATTTGTAATCTTATTATAAATAGAGTGTGATGTGTTTGGATATTGTTGGAGATGATGTGTTTGGAGTGATTAAAAAAATTTCGTGAATGAAATTTTTTTGAGGCAATGGAATCACTCTGTGATAGTTTTAATGCCTAAAAGCCCTCACGCCATTAAAGTGAATGACTATAGACCAATTGTAGTGACCCGCGCCGTGATCACCTAATAATCAGAACTTAAGCATGCAATTAATCAATAAAATAATCTAGATCAGAGAAGCTACGGAATTAAAGTAAGTCAAATACCAGGTAAGCAAACCTAGTGGTCAACCCCGCTATCCAGCCTTGGTCACCACCTAACCTCCCTGTCTTCGGGATAACTACCTGCATCTGCCCCCATGGAATAGGGCATCCAGCCAACAGAAAATAACCGAAAGTGAGCCTAACATGCTCAGTACGAGAGTATGATTATACACTATTATATGCACATGACTGCAAATGAACTGGGTATCAAGACACGAGGTCAAGAATATCTGATAGAGAAAAACTTGGGCCTTGGAATGTACCACGCTGAGCTATTGCTACAGGAGGTGACAGACATACCTAGATGCCCTGATGGTGACCTAACACATGCCCACGTGTCCAACCAAATATCAGTGACCTGACACGAGCTCATGTGTCCAACTAATATTGGTGACCTGACACGAGCCTATGTGTCTAACCATCTACTGACAAGGTAAATATCACAATACCGGATATCACACGGATACAGTCTCAATATGCTCATGTATGCAACATACAGTCGTGACATGCTGTATATATAAAGGCATATAAAACATGCAATCACATAATCTATGCAAACACATAATACATGCATACTCAATCTGGATATCTCGAATAATACTTCCGTACCTTTCTAAGACAGATCCTAGAAGCTCCCATCTAGGTCCAAGCCTACCATGCAACACTACAACATAAATAACCATGCATTACCTAGCATGCCAAACATCACCTACTAGGCTCTAAAAGCCTTAATTAAACTATAGCCTACTCCCTATTTACTATAGGGAACCAAAGCCATACCTTCGTTCGTCGTCATCCCACTAATGTCGCATGCCCCAGAGTCTGGGTATAGCCTAGCTACGACTCCTGGACGCCTCGCCAGAGCTCCGCCGCCTGGCTGTTATTGCGGACACTGTCCGCTATATAAAAAAAATACTATTTCCTACTCCAACTCTTAAAGAAAGAGTCCCGAAGCCCTTAAATAGAGCAACTACCGGGAGAGGAGAGGAAAATTTGCCTTCAAAATAAGGGATTCGGACCCCTATTTATAGGCCACGATCGGAAGCTCCGATCACCTGATCGGAAGCTCCGATCGGTGCATGTTTGCCACGTTTTGGACGGCCGAGATCGGAAGCTCCGATCGCAGGATCGGAAGATCCGATCTCTTGCATCTGGCCACGTGTTCCAATCTCCTTGACACCTGTTTTTGGTTGAGATTGGAAGCTCCGATCTCAGGATCGGAAGCTCCGATTTGCCTGGTGGCTCCGAACTGTTTCTCATGCTTTCGAACTGGTTTTGGTCGTTCGGGACCCCCGGAACCTACCCCACCATTTTCGAACGTTCCGGATCTGATTTTCCACTTATTTTAACCAAATAAGGACTCCTTAAACATGTTTTGACCCTTTTAAAATAATATGTTATTTTTTAACATGTTTAAAATCACTTAATCTTGTAAAATGGAACCGAGCTACTACACCAATTTTGTGTTGCATTGTGTTCTACAAGATTATTTCAAAGATACTTGTGAATCGATTGAGGAGGGTGATTTAGGGATGGAAATGGTGTGGGGCGGGGATGAGTTTTCTGTCCCCATCCTCGTCCCCAAAACTAAAACCCACCCTATCCTCGTCCCCATCCCCGTTTCAACGTAATCGGAGAATCTCCGAACCCAAACCCACGGGGATTAAACCCCCATCCCCGTCCCCATCCTCACTTTAGAGATGAAAATGGGGCAGGGATGGGGGTTGATCCCCAAACCCGTGGGGATTAAATTTTCGTCCCCTCCCCCGCCCCCATTTGAAATATTCAAATTTCAATTATTCTAAAACATAGAAAGAAAAAAAATGAAAATTATAACAAAACAATAATATTACACCAAAATTAAAAAATCAATGCATGTAGCGAAAATGCAACTGTTGCATATATAAAAATTCAATGACATTTAACAGCCGATAATGGTAATAGTGAATCGATTGACATTTTATTACTTCTTGAAGTTGCATTCGATGCAGTATTTATTTTTCTTTCTTTGAAATTGTTGCATTGAATATATTTTATTTCTTTTTTGGTCTAACTGAATGATATATCTTTTCAATTGTTTTCTTGTTTCATCTTTCAAAAACAATAAACTAGATCATGTTTAGAAAATAATGGGTACAACTGTATTGGGACTTGCAGGCTCATATATCCACAATTTCATACTACCTGTGCATGACTGTCTTTTGGGTGCCATTTATCATTCGTTGTGTTGCTTTTGGGTTCCGGAACACCATTTAAATATTTTGCTGATCATTGTTCTCGCTGGCCGTAATCTTAATGTCTCTTTGGCCTTGATTTTTCTGTTCCTTAGGCTCCTCAAGTTTTTGGAGGAGCATGCATGGAGTTCTGTCTCAGACAAGGATGTATTGTTGTTCTCCCTCATTGATGCCTTAATTTCAATAGGCTCTGCCATTGGATCCGCTAATCTGCTTGAGGAGTTGGTCAGCAGTGAGCACTTGGCCGAAGTCTTGTGTCTTTTGGTGGACTTGACAATTTTAGAGTTGTTGCTTCTGGAAGATAGAGACTTCTGTCTTGGGGATTGCCTTTCAACCTTGCGGCAGGCGCTGCATTGCTCAAGTTTAAATACCGGTGGCATTCTGTTGTTGTTATTGTTATATTCTTGGTGCGGAGAGGCTCTTTATTCGTTGCTAAGCGAATGGTGCTGGAATGGAAAAAAAATCAAAGGAGAACGAAGCAAGGGAAAAAGAGGTGAGAAACAAAGATGCACTTGCTCGTGATCAACATACTCTAATAAAACAAGCACTTAAGAATGAGATAAATTGGAACTGAGAACAAAATTTTAAAGTGACAGAAACGAAATGAAAGTAAAATTTCAGATGCATCCAAAGTGAACACGAAGTAGAGATTGGGCAATTGAGGGAAGAGCATGCCACTGTCTTTGCTGCACTACAGAAAGAAGGAATGAAACTCGCACTACAGACACAAGCACTGAAACAAGCAGAAAGGGAAGCACTTGATCTTGCAAACAAGTAATAAGGTTATGTAGTTCTCCATACAACTTGAAAGTTGAATACTTTTCCTAGTTCCCAATGTTTTTTAAACTATTAAGCAGCTTGATGTTCTTCCAACAAAGAGAATCAAGCAGATAAGTGAAGGCTACAAAGCACTGTTGGGATCACGATCGAACACTTTTGATATTAACCGTGGAGATGTTTGCTTGGGGCCGATTGTGAGTGTGGATAAATGGAGAGACTTGGTGACTATGGTTACTAAATATGAGGTGAAAGATCTCTGTTTGATATCGATAATGACAAAGCTCCTGAACCGGATGGGTTTGGGTCATTTTTCTTCAATAAGTCTTGGGATATTGTTGGAGATGATGTGTTTGGAGTGATTAAAGAATTTTTCGTGAATGGAAAATTGTTGAGGCAATGGAATCTCTCTGTGATAGCTCTGGTTCCTAAAAGCCCTCAAGCCATTAAAGTGAATGACTATAGGCCGATTTTGTGTTGCACTGTGTTTTACAAGATTATTTCAAAGATACTTGTGAATCGGTTGAGGAGGGTGATTTAGGGATGACAATGGGGTGGGGCGGGAACGGGTTTTCTGTCCCCATTCCCGTCCTTAAAACTAAAACCAACCCCCATATCCGTCCCCATCCTCACTTTAGAGATGAAAATGGGGCGGGGATGGGGTTTGATCCCCAAACCAGTGGGGATTAAATCTTCGTAACCGCCATCGCCCCTGTTAGAAATATTCAAATTTAAATTATTCTCAAAAATAGAAAGAAAATAAAATGAATATTATAACAAAACACTAATATTACACTATAACTAAAAACCCAATGCATGTAGCGAAAATGCAACTGTTGCGGATATAAAAATTAATGACATTTAACAGTCGATGATGGTAATAGTGAATCGATTGACATTTTTTTACTTCTTGAAGTTACATTTGATGCAGTATTTCTTCTTTTTTCATTGAAATGGTTGCATCGACTATAGTTTATTTCTTCTTTGGTCTAACTGAATGATATATCTTTTCAAGTGTATTCTTGTTTCATCTTTCAAAAACAATAAACTAGATCATGTTTAGAAAATAATGGGTACAAGTGTGTTGGGACTTGCAGGCTCATATATCCACAAATTTAGACTACCTGTGCATGGCTGTCTTTTGGGTTCCATTTATCATTCGTTGTGCTGCTTTCGGGTTCTGGGACACCATTTAGATATTTCGCCGATCATTGTTTCTCGCTGGCCGTAATCTTAATGTATCTTTGGCCTTGCTTTTTATGTTCCTAAGGCTCCTCAAGTTCTTGGAGGAGCATGCGTGGAGTTATGTCTCAGACAAGGATGGATTGTTGTTCTCCATCATTGATGTCTTAATTGCAATAGGCTTAGCCATTGGATCCGCTTATCTGCTTGAAGAGTTGGTCAGCAGTGAGCACTTGGCCGGAGTCTTGTGTCTTTGGGTGGACTTGATTTTTAGAGTTGTTGCTGCTGGAAAATAGAGACTTCTATCTTGGGGATTGCCTTTCAACCTTGCGGCAGGCGCTGCATAGCTCAAGTTTAAATACTGATGGCATTCTATTGTTGTTATTGTTATCTTCTTCGTGCGAAGAGGCTCTTTATTCGTTGCTAAGCGAATGGTGCTGGCAAGGAAAAAAGCAAATAAGAACGAAGCAAGGTAAAAAGAGGAGAAAAACAAAGATGCACTTGCTCCTGATCAACATACTCTAATAAAACAAGAACTTAAGAATGGGGTTAAATTTGAACTGAGAACAGAATTTTAAAGTGACATAAACGAAATGAAAATAAAATTTTAGATGCATCCAAAATGAACACGAAGTAGCGATTGGGCAATTGAGAGAAGAGTGTGCCACTATCGTTGCTGGACTACAAATAGAAGGAATGAAACTCGCACTACAAATACAAGCTTTGAAACAAGCAGAAAGAAAAGCACTTGATCTTGCAAGCAAGTAATAAGGTTCTGTAGTTCTCCATCCAATTTGAAAGTTGAACTTTCCCTGGTTCCCATTGTTTTTCAGACTATTAAGCAGCTTGATGTTCTCACAACAAAGAGAATCAAGCAGATAAGTGAAGGCTACAAAATACTGTTGGGATCACAATCGAACACTTCTGATATTAACCGTGAAGATGTTTGCTTGGGGCCGATTGTGTGTGTGGATAAATGGAGAGACTTGGTGACTATGGTTACTAAAGATGAGGTGAAAGCTGCACTGCTTGATATAGATAATGACAAAGCTTTTGAGCCGGATGGGTTTGGGTCATTTTTCTTCAAGAAGTATTAGGATATTGTTGGAGATGATGTGTTTGGAGTGAATAAAGAATTTTTCGTGAATGAAAAATTGTTGAGGCAATGGAATCACTATGTGATAGCTCTGGTGCCTAAAAGCCCTCAGTCCATTAAAGTGAATGACTATAGACCGATTTTGTGTTGCACTGTGTTTTACAAGATTATTTCAAAGATACTTGTCAATCGATTGAGGAGGGTGATTTAGGGATGACAATGGGGTGGGACCGAGACGGGTTATCTGTCCCCATCCCCGTCCCCAAAACTAAAACCAACCCCATTCTCCATATCCATCCTCACTTTAGAGATGAAAATGGGGCGGGGATGGGGTTTGATCCCCAAACCCATGGGGATTAAATCTTCGTCCATGCAATCGCCCTCGTTTGAAATATTCAAATTTCAATTATTCTCAAAAATGGAAAGAAAAAAAATGAATATTATAACAAAACACTAATATTACACTAAAACTAAAAACTCAATGCATGTAGCAAAAATGAAACTTTTGCAGATATAAAAATTCAATGACATTTAACAGGAGATGATGGTAATAGTGAATCGATTGACAATTATTTTTTACTTCTTGGAGTTGCATTTGATTCAGTATTTCTTCTTCTTTCATTGAAATGGTTGCATCGACTATAGTTTACTTCTTCTTTGGTCTAACTGAATGATATATCTTTTCAAGTGTTTTCTTGTTTCATCTTTCAAAAACAATAAACTAGATCATGTTTAGAAAATAATGGGTACAACTGTGTTGGGACTTGCAGGCTCATATATCCACAATTTCAGACTACATGTGCATGGCTGTCTTTTGGGTGCCATTTATCATTCGCTGTGCTGCTTTCGGGATACGAGACACTTTTTTATATATTTCCCTGATCATTGTTTCTCGCTGGCCATAATATTAATGTCTCTTTGGCCTTGATTTTTCTGTTCCTTAGGCTCCTCAAGTTTTTGGAGGAGCATGCGTGGAATTCTGTCTCAGACAAGGATGGATTGTTGTTCTCCATCATTGATTCCTTAATTGCAATAGGCTTAGCCATTGGATCCGCTTATCTTCTTGAGGAGTTGGTCAGCAGTGAACACTGGCCGGAGTCTTGTGTCTTTTGGTGGACTTGACATTTTAGAGTTGTTGTTGCTGGAATATAGAAACTTCTGTCTTGGGGATTGCCTTTCAACCTTGTGGCAGGCGCTGCATTGCTCAAGTTTAAATACCGGTGGCATTCTGTTGTTGTTATTGTTATCTTCTTTGTGCGGAGAGACTCTTTATTTGTTGCTAAGCGAATGGTGCTGGTGAGGAAAAAAACAAAGAAGAACGAAGCAAGAGAAAAAAAGGAGAGAAACAAAGATGCACTTGCTCGTGATCAACATACTCTAATAAAACAAGCACTTAAGAATGAGGTTAAATTGAAAATGAGAACATAATTTTAAAGTGATAGAAACGAAATGGAAGTAAAATTTTAGATGCATCCAAAGTGAACACGAAGCAGCGATTGGGAAATTGAGGGAAGAACATGCCACTATCGTTGCTGCACTACAGAAAGAAGGAATGAAACTCGCACTACAGATACAAGCACTGAAACAAGCAGAAAGGGAAGCACTTGATCTTGCAAGCAAGTAATAAGGTTCTGTATTTCTCCATCCAACTTTAAATTTGAATACTTTCCCTGGTTCCCAATGTATTTCAGACTATTTAGTAGCTTTCTGTACTCACAACAAAGAGAATCAAGTAGATAAGTGAAGGCTACAAAGAACTGTTGGGATCAAAATCGAACACTTCTGATATTAACCATGGAGATGTTTGCTTGGGGCCGATTGTGAGTGTGAATAAATGGAGAGACTTGGCGACTATGGTTACTAAAGATGAGGTGAAAGCTGCACTGTTGGATATAGATAATGACAAAGCTCCTGATCCAGATGGTTTTGGGTCATTTGTCTTCAAGAAGTCTTGGGATATTGTTGGAGATGATGTGTTTGGAGTGATTAAAAAAAATTTCGTGAATGAAAAATTGTTGAGGCAATGGAATCACTCTGTGATAGCTCTGGTGCCTAAAAGCCCTCAGGCCATTAAAGTGAATCACTATAGGAATTAAAACAAGAACTTAAGAATGAGGTTAAATTGGAACTGAGAACAGAATTATAAAGTGACAGAAATGAAATGGAAGTAAAATTTCAGATGCATCCAAAGTGAACACGAAGCAGCGATTGAGAAATTGAGGGAAGAACATGCCACTATCGTTGCTGCACTACATAAAGAGGAATGAAACTCGCACTACAGATACAAGCACTGAAAAAAGCAGAAAGGGAAGCACTTGATCTTGCAAGCAAGTAATAAGGTTCTGTAGTTCTCCATCCAACTTTAAATTTGAATACTTTCCCTAGTTCCCAATGTTTTTAAAACTATCTAGCAGCTGGATGTTCTCACAACAAAGAGAACCAAGCAGATAAGTGAAGGCTACAAAGCACTATTAGGATCACGATCGAACACTTCTGATATTAACCGTGGAGATGTTTGCTTGGGCCCGATTGTGAGTGTGGATAAATGGAGGGACTTGGCGACTATGGTTACTAAAGATGAGGTGAAAGCTGCACTGTTGGATATAGATATTGACAAAGCTCCTGAGCCGGATGGGTATGGGTCATTTGTCTTCAAGAAGTTTTGGGATATTGTTGGAAATGATGTGTTTGGAGTGATTAGAAAAATTTTCGTTAATGAAAATTTTTTTGAGGCAATGGAATCACTCTGTGATAGCTCTGGTGCCTAAAAGCCCTAAGGCCATTAAAGTGAATGACTATAGGACAATTTTGTGTTGGACTTGTTTTACAAGATTATTTCAAAAATACTTGTGAATTGGTTGACGAGGGTTATTTAGGGATGACAATGAGGTGGGGCCGGGATGGGTTTTCTGTCCCCATCTCCGTCCCCAAAACTAAAACCAACCCCAATTTTTGTCCCCATCCGCACTTTAAAGATGAAAATGGGGTGGGGATGGGGTTTGATCCCCAAACTCGTGGGGATTAAATCTCCGTCCCCTCCATCGCCCCAGTTTGAAATATTCAAATTTCAATTATTCTCAAAAATAGAAAGAAAAAAAATGAATATTATAACAAAACACTAATATTACATTAAAACTAAAAAATCAATGCATGTAGCGAAAATGAAACTGTTTCAGATATAAAAATTTAATGACATTTAACAGCCGATGAAAGTAATAGTGAATCGATTGACATTTGTTTACTTCTAGAAGTTGTATTTGATTCAGTATTTCTTCTTTTTTCATTGAAATGGTTGCATCGACTATAGTTTATTTCTTCTTTGGTCTAACTGAATGATATATCTTTTCAAGTGTTTTTTTGTTTCATCTTTCAAACACAATAAACTAGATCATGTTTAGAAAATAATGGGTACAACTGTGTTGGGACTTGCAGGCTCATATATCCACAATTTCAGACTACCTGTGCATGGCTGTATTTTGGGTGTCATTTATCATTCATTGTGCTGCTTTCGGGTTATGGGACACCATTTAAATATTTTGCTGATCATTGTTTCTCGCTGGCCATAATCTTTATGTCTCTTTGGCCATGCTTTTTCTATTCCTTAGGCTCCTCAAGTTTTTTGAGGAGCATGCGTGGAGTTCTGTCTCAGACAAGGATGGATTTTTGTTCTCCATCATTGATGTCTTAATTGCAATAGGCTTAGCCATTGGATCCGCTTATCTGCTTGAGGAGTTGGTCAGCAGTGAGCAATTGACCGGAGTATTGTGTCTTTTGGTGGACTTGACATTTTTAGAGTTGTTGCTGCAGGAAAATAGAGACTTCTATCTTGGGGATTGCCTTTCAACCTTGTGGCAGGCGCTGCATTGCTCAACTTTAAATACCGGTGGCATTCTGTTGTGGATATTGTTATCTTCTTTGTGTGGAGAGGCTATTTATTCATTGCTAAGCGAATGGTGCTGGCGAGGAAAAAAGCAAAGGAGAACTAAGCAAGGGAAAAAGAGAAGAGAAACAAAGATGCACTTGCTCGTGATCAACATACTCTAATAAAACAAGCACTTAAGAATGAGGTTAAATTGGAACTGAGAACGGAATTTTAAAGTGACAGAAATGAAATGGAAGTAAAATTTCAGATGCATCCAAAGTGAACACGAAGCAGCGATTGAGCAATTGAGGGAAGAACATGCCACTATCGTTGCTGCACTACAGAAAGAAGGAATGAAACTCGCACTACAGCATGCGTGTAGTTCTGTCTCAGACAAGGATGTATTGTTGTTCTCCCTCATTGATCCATTGGATCCTCTTATCTGCTTGAGGAGTTGGTCAGTAGTGATCTCTTGGCCGGAGTTTGGTGTCTTTTGGTGGACTTGACATTTTTAGAGTTGTTGCTGCTGGAAGATAGAGACTTTTGTCTTGGGGATTGCCTTTTAACCTTGCGGAAGGCGCTGCATTGCTCAAGTTTAAATACCAGTGGCATTCTGTTGTTGTTATTGTTATCATCTTGGTGCGGATAGGCTCTTTATTCATTGCTAAGCGAATGGTGCTGGCGAGGAAAAATCAAAGAAGAACGAAGCAAGGGAAAAAGAGAAACAGAGATGCACATGCTTGTGATCAACATACTCTAATAAAACAAGCACTTAAGAATGAGGTTAAATTGAAACTGAGAACAAAATTTTAAAGTGAGAGAAACGAAATGGAAGTAATATTTCAGATGCATCCAAAATGAACATGAAGTAGCGATTGGGTAATTGAGGGAAATGCATGTCACTATCGTTGCTGCACTACAGAAAGAAGGAATGAAACTCGCACTACAGTTACAAGCACTGAAACAAGCCGAAAGGGAAGCACTTGATCTTGAAAACAAGTAATAAGGTTATGTAGTTCTCCATCCAACTTGAAAGTTGAATACTTTCCCTGGTTCCCAATGTTTTTCAGACTATTAAGAAGCTTGATGTTCTCACAACAAAGAGAATCAAGCAGATAAGTGAAGGCTACAAAGCACTGTTGGGATCACGATCGAACACTTCTGATATTAACCGTGGAGATTTTTGCTTGGGGCCGATTGTGAGTTTGGATAAATAGAAATACTTGGTGACTATGGTTACTAAAGATGAGGTGAAAGTTGCACTGTTTGATATAGATAATGACAAAGCTCCTGAGCCGAATGGGTTTGGGACATTTTTCTTCAACAAGTCTTGGGATATTGTTGTAGATGATGTGTTTGGAGTGATTAAAAATTTTTTCGTGAATGGAAAATTGTTGAGGCAATGGAATCACTCTGTGATAGCTCTGATGCCTAAAATCCTTAAGGAAATTAAAGTGAATTACTATAGGCCGATTTTGTGTTGCACTGTGTTTTACAAGATTATTTCAAAGATTCTTGTGAATTGGTTGAGGAGAGTGATTTAGGGATGACATTGGGTGAGGCGGGGACGGGTTTTCTCTCCCCATCCTCGTCCCCAAAACGAAAACCAACCCCCATCTCCGTCCCCATCCTTACTTTATAGATGAAAACGGGGAGGGGATGGGGTTTGATCCCCAAACCCGTGGGGATTAAATCTTCGTCCCCGCCATCGCCCTATTTAAAATAATCAAATTTCAATTATTCTAAAAAATAGAAAGAAAAAAAATGAATATTATAACAAAACACTAATGTTACACTAAAACTAAAAACTCAATGCATGTAGCGAAAATGCAACTGTTGCAGATATAAAAATTCAATGACATTTAACAGCCGATGATGGTAATAGTGAATCAATTGACATTTTTTTTACTTCTTGAAGTTGCATTTGATGTAGTATTTCTTCTTCTTTTATTGAAATGGTTGCATCGACTATATTTTATTTCTTCTTTGGTCTAACTGAATGATATATATTTTCAAGTGTTTTCTTGTTTCATCTTTCAAAAACAATAAACTAGATCATGCTTAGAAAATAATGGGTACAACTGTGTTGGGACTTGCAGGCTCATATATCCACAATTTCAGACTACCTGTGCATGGTTGTCTTTTGGGTGCTATTTATCATTCGTTGTGCTGCTTTCGGGTTTTGGGACACCATTTAAATATTTCGCTGATAATTGTTTCTCGCTGGCCGTAATCTTAATGTCTCTTTGGCCTTGCTTTTTTTTGTCCCTTAGGCTCCTCAAGTTCTTGGAGGAGCATGCGTGACGTTCTGTCTCAAACAAGGATGGATTGATGTTCTCCCTCATTGATGTCTTAATTGCAATAGGCTTAGCCATTGGATCCACTTATCTGCTTGAGGATTTGGTCAGCGGTGATCACTTGGCCAGAGTCTTGTGTCTTTTGGTGGATTTGACATTTTTAGAGTTGTTGCTGCTGGAAGATAGAGACTTCTGTATTGGGGATTTCTTTTTAACCTTGCGAAAGGCACTTCATTGCTCAAGTTTAAATATCGGTGGCATTCTGTTGTTATTATTGGTATCTTTTTTGTGCGGAGAGGCTCTTTATTCGTTGCTAAGCGAATGGTGTTGGCGAGGAAAAAAGCAATGGAGAACGAAGTAAGGGAAAAAGAGAAGAGAAACAAAGACGCACTTGCTCGTGATCAACATACTCTAATAAAAAAAAGCACTTAAGAATGAAGTTAAATTGGAACTGAGTACAGAATTTTAAAGTGACAGAAACGAAATGGAAATAAAATTTCAGTTGCATCCAAAGTGAACACGGATTAGTGATTAGGCAATTGAGGTAAGAGTGTGCCACTATCGTTGCTGCACTACAAAAATAAGGAATGAAACTCACACTACAGATACAAGCACTGAAACAAGCAGAAAAGAAAGCACATGATCTCGTAAGCAAGTAATAAGGTTCTGTAGTTCTCCATCCAACTTGAAAGTTGAATACTTTCCCTGGATCCCAATGCTTTTCAGACTATTAAGCAGCTTCATGTTCTCACAACAAAGAGAATCAAGCAGATAAGTGAAGGCTACAAAGCACTGTTGGGATCACGATCGAACACTTCTTATATTAACCGTGAAGATGTTTCCTTGGTGACTATGGTTACTAAAGATGAGGTGAAAGCTGCACTGTTGGATATAGATAATGACAAAACTCCTGTGCCGAATGGGTTTGGGTCATTTGTCTTCAAGAAGTCTTGGGATATTGTTGGAGATGATGTATTTGGAGTGATTAAAAAAAATTTCGTGAATGAAAATTTTTTGAGGCAATGGAATCACTCTGTGATAGCTCTGGTGCCTAAAAGCTCTCACGCCATTAAAGTGAATGACTATAGGCCCATTTTGTGTTGCATTGTGTTCTACAAGATTATTTCAAAGATACTTGTGAATCGGTTGAGAAAAGTGATTTAGGGATGGCAATGGTGTGGGGCGGGGATGGGTTTTCTGTCCCCATCCCCGTCCACAAAACTAAAACCCACCCTATCCTCATCCCCATCCCCGATTAAACGTAATCAAGGAATCTCCGAACCCAAACCCACGGGGATTAAACCCCCATCCCCGTCCCCATCCTCACTTTAGAGATGAAAATGGGGCGGGGATGGGGGTTGATCCCTAAACCTCCCGCCTCCGTTTGAAATATTCAAATTTCAATTATTCTAAAAATAGGAAGAAAAAAATGAAAATTATAACAAAACAATAATATTACACTAAAATTAAAAACTCAATGCAAGAATCGAAAATGCAACTGTTAGAGATATAAAAATTCAATGACATTTAACAGCCGATGATGGTAATAGTGAATCGATTGACATTTTATTACTTCTTGAAGTTGCATTCGTTGTAGTATTTATTCTTCTTTCTTTGAAATTGTTGCATCGACTATAGTTTATTTCTTCTTTGGTCTAACTGAATGATATATCTTTTCAAGTGTTTTCTTGTTTCATCTTTCAAAACAATAAATTAGATCATGTTTAAAAAATAATGGGTACAACTGTGTTGGGACTTGCAGGCTCATATATCCACAATTTCAGACTACCTGTGCATGGCTGTCTTTTGGGTGCCATTTATCATTCGTTGTGCTGCTTTCGGGTTTCGGGACATCATTTAAATATTTTGCAGATCATTGTTTCTCGTTGCCCGTAATCTTAATGTCTCTTAGGCTTTGCTTTTTCTGTTCCTTAGGCTTCTCAAGTTTTTGGAGGAGCATGCTTGGAGTTCTGTCTCACACAAGGATGTATTGTTGTTCTCCCTCATTGATGTCTTAATTGCAATAGGCTTAGCCATTGGATTCGCTTATCTGCTTAAGGAGTTGGTCAGCAGTGAGCTCTTGGCCGGAGTCTTGTGTCTTTTGGTGGACTTGACATTTTTAGAGTTGTTGCAGATGGAAGATAGAGACTTCTGTCTTGGGGATTGCCTTTCAACCATGCGGCAGGCGCTGCATTGCTCAAGTTTAAATATCAGTGGCATTATGTTGTTGTTATTGTTATCTTCTTGGTCCGGAGAGGCTCTTTATTCGTTTCTAAGCAAATGGTGCTGGCGAGGAAAAAATCAAAGGAGAACGAAGCAAGGGAAAATAAGTGCGAAACAAAGATGCACTTGCTCGTGATCAACATACCCTAATAAAACAAGTACTTAAGAATGAGGTTAAATTGGAACTGAGAGCAAAATTTTAAAGTGACAGAAACGAAATTGAAGTAAAATTTCAGATGCATCCAAAGTGAACACGAATTAGCGATTGGGCAATTGAGGGAAGATCGTGCCACTATCGTTGCTGTACTACAGAAAGAAGGAATGAAACTCGCACTACAGATACAAGCACTGAAACAAGCAGAAAGGGAAGCACTTGATCTTGAAAACAAGTAATATGGTTCTGTAGTTCTCCATCCAACTTGAAAGTTGATTACTTTCTCTGGTTCCCAATGTTTTTCAGACTATTTAGCAGCTTGATGTTTTCACAACAAAGAGAATCAAGCAGATAAGTGAAGGCTATAAAGCACTATTGGGATCACGATCGAACAATTCTGATATTAACCGTGGAGATGTTTGCTTGGGGCCAATTGTGAGTGTGGATAAATGGAGAGACTTGGTGACTATGGTTACTAAAGATGAGGTGAAAGTTGCACTGTTTGATATAGATTATGACAAAGCTCCTGAGCCGGATGGGTTTTGGTCATTTTTATTCAAGAATTCTTGGGATATTGTTGGAGATGATGTGTTTGGAGTGATTAAAAAAAATTTCGTGAATGGAAAATTGTTGAGGCAATGGAATCACTCTGTGATAGCTCTGGTTCCTAAAAGCCCTCAGGCCATTAAAATGAATGACTATAGGATGATTTTGTGTTGCACTGTGTTTTACAAAATTATTTCAAAGATACTTGTGAATCGGTTGAGGAGGGTGATTTAGGGATGACAATGGGGTGGGGCGGGGACGGGTTTTCTGTCCCCATCCCCGTCCCCAAAACTAAAACCAACCCCCATCTCCGTCCCCATCCTCACTTTATGATGAAAATGTGGCGTGGATGGGGTTTGATCCCCAAACCCGTGTGGATTAAATCTCCGTCCCCGCCATCGCCCCCGTTTAAAATATTCAAATTTCAATTATTCTCAAAAATAGAAAGATATAAAAATGAATATTATAACAAAACACTAATATTACACTAAAACTAAAGACTCAATGCGTGTAGCGAAAATGCAACTGTTGCAGATATAAAAATTCAATTACATTTAACAGCCGATGATGGTAATAGTGAATCGATTGACATTTTTTTTACTTCTTGAAGTTGCATTTGATGCAGTATTTCTTCTTCTTTCATTGAAATGGTTGCATCGACTATTGTTTATTTCTTCTTTGGTCTAACTGAATGATATATCTTTTCAAGTGTTTTCTTTTTTCATCTTTCAAAAACAATAAACTAGATCATGTTTAGAAAATAATGGGTATAACTATGTTGGGACTTGCAGGCTCATATATCTACAATTTTAGACTACCTGTGCATGGCTGTTTTTCTGGTGCCATTTTATCATTCGTTGTGCTGCTTTCGGGTTACGGGACACCATTTAAATATTTCGTTGATCATTGTTTCTCATTGGTCGTAATTTTAATGTCTCTTTGGCCTTGATTTTTCTATTCCTTAGGCTTCTCAAGTTCTTGGAGGAGCATGCGTGGAGTTCTGTCTTAGACAAGGATGGATTGTTGTTCTCCCTCATTGATGTCTTAATTGCAATAGGCTTAGCCATTGGATCCGCTTATCTACATCAGGATTTGGTCAGCAGTGGGCACTTGGACGGAGTCTTGTGTCTTTTGGTGGACTTGACATTTTTAGAGTTGTTGTTGCTAGAAGATAGAGACTTCTGTCTTGGGGATTGCCTTTCAACCTTGTGGCAGGCGCTGCATTGCTCGGTTTAAATACCGATGGCATTATGTTGTTGTTATTGTTATCTTCTTTGTGCGGAGAGGATCTTTATTCGTTGCTAAGCGAATGGTTCTGGCGAGGAAAAAAGCAAAGAAGAACGAAGCAAGGGAAAAAGAGGAGAGAAACAAAGATGCACTTGCTCGTGATCAACATACTCTAATAAAACAAGCACTTAAGAATGAGGTTAAATTGGAACTCAGAACAAAATTTTAAAGTGACAGAAACAAAATGGAAGTAAAATTTCATATGCATCCAAAGTGAACACAAAGCAGCAATTGGGCAATTGAGGGAAGAACATGCCATTACCATTGCTGCACTACATAAATAAGTAATGAAACTCGCACTACAGATACAAGAACTGAAACAAGCAGAAAGGGAAGTACTTGATCTTACAAGCATGTAATAAGGTTCTGTAGTTCTCCATCCAACTTGAAAGTTGAATACTTTCCATGGTTCCCAATGTTTTTCAGACTATTAAGCAGCTTGATGTTCTCACAACAAAGAGAATCAAGCAGATAAGTTAAGGCTGCAAAACACTGTTGGGATTACGATCAAACACTTCTGATATTAACCGTGGAGATGTTTGCTTGGGGCCGATTGTGAGTGTGGATAAATGGAGAGACTTGGTGACTATGGTTACTAAAGATGAGGTGAAAGCTGCACTGTTTGATATAGATAATGACAAAGCTCCTGAGCCGGATGGGTTTGGGTCATTTTTTTTCAAAAAGTCTTGGGATATTGTTGGAGATGATGTGTTTCGAGTGATTAAAAAATTTTCGTGAATGAAAATTTTTGAGGCAATGAAATCACTCTGTGATAGCTCTGGTGCCTAAAAGCCCTCACGCCATTAAAGTGAATGACTATAGGCCGATTTTGTGTTGCATTGTGTTCTAAAAGATTATTTCAAAGATACTTGTGAATCGGTTGTGGAGGGTGATTTAGGTATGGCAATGGTGTGGGGGCAGGGACGGGTTTTCTGTCCCCATCCCCGTCCCTAAAACTAAAACCCACCCCCATCCCTGTCCCCATCCCCTGTTCAACGTAATCGGGGAATCTCCTAACACAAACCCACGGGGATTAAACCTTCATCCCTATTCCCATCCTCACTTTAGAGATGAAAATGGGTCGGGATGGGGGTTGATCCCAAAACCCGTGGGGATTAAATCTTCGTCCCCGCCCCTGCCCCTGTTTGAAATATTTAAATTTTAATTATTCTAAAAAATATAAAGAAAAAAATGCAAATTATAACAAAACACTAATTTTATACTAAAATTAAAAACTCAATGCATGTAGCGAAAATGCAACTGTTGCAGATATAAAAATTCAATAACATACATAATAACAAAAACACTAATATTACTTAAACAATATAAACATAACATTAATAATTAATGATTCAATAAACATAAAAGATAAATTTCATAACTAGCATCACCATCATAAAATTACTTTTTTCTCTATTATGTCACAACACTTGATGCTTCATGAAATTAATTTTTTCTCTATTATATCACATCACTCAATTTAACTGTTAGTGTGTGACTCCGGCTCTTAATAATTATAAGACAAAGAAGTATATGTAAATATATATATATATATATATACAACTTTACTATCCTGCCCACTCACCGTGCCCACCTAATGTGCCCACCATGAGGTGGCACTCAACTATTGGATGTGATGAATTGTGCGTCCAATATTTGAGTGACACCTCATGGTGGGCGCATTAGGTGGGCACGGTGGGTGGGTAGGATAGCAAAACTCTATATATATATATTTAAAATACTTTGATACGATGACAAATTTTTTTTATTACTTACATCTATATCAGAATCATTGTCAAACCTTTGATCATTGAAAACTGTAGAATCTAATAATTAACACAAAATAAATAATAAATATTAGTATATTACAAATGAAATATTTGAAATAATTTTGTTTTAAAACTAAATTTTAAATATTATTGAAATTATTATTATTAATTTATTATTATTATCGCGTCTTTTGGGGCAAGTTCGAGGATGGGGATGTCATCCTCATACCCGCCCCAATCAACTTCGGGAATTTTAAAAAATCCTCAAACCCAAACCCAAACCCGATAACACCCTCCAAACCCATCTCGTTTTGGGTTTTTCCCACGGGTACCCAAACCCACGAGAAAAATTGTCATCCTTAGGGTGATTGACGATTTTGTGGATGGAGCACAAGCGGCATTTGTGAAAGGGATATCCATTGTTGATAATATTCACCTTGCTCAAGAGCTATTTTTGGATATGTGAGGAAATACATCTCACCCCGGTGTACACTCAAATTGGATCTCCAAAAGGCGTATGATGTGGTGAAATGGAAATTTCTTAATGAGACTTTTATCTATTTGAACTTTCCAATTGCATTTGTGGATTGGGTTATGGAGTGTGTGTCTATGACATCGTATTCTATTTCTATCAATGGACAATTTTATGGTTTCTTCAAATGAAAGAGGGGGTTAAGACAAAGAGACCCATTATCACCACTAATTTTCACTCTTTGTCTTGAACCACTCACGAGAGCTTTGAAATCTATGGCGGCATCACCTTTTTCATCACATTTGAACTACCATCCGAGATGTGCCCCTCTTGGCATCACCCACCTTGCATTTGCGGATGATCTACTTTTGTTTCTATAGGTGATATCATGAGTATTGAAGCTATGTTCGGATGCTTGACTCGGTTTAGTGAAATGTCGGGGGTGAATATTAACCTGTTGAAGTCTAATGTGTTCATGGTGGGTATTTCGATGAATGAAAATTTGAAATCTTGGAGTTGTTGGGTTTTAATGAAGGAACCTTGACATTTAGGTACCTTGGGATTCCGATAGCATCGGCTAGACTACGGACATCAGATTATAGTTTGCTGGTGGATGTTATTGGAGATCGTGTGTCGCGATGGCCTAGACACTCTTTATCTTATGCGGGGAAGATTGAGTTGGTGAGATCTGTTCTCCAAGGGGTTGAATGTTTTTGGATGTCTATCTTGCCTCTTTCAGCCAATATCATTGATGATATCTATGCTATTAGTCGGAAATTCATTTGGAACACTAAACGGCCGCCGATCACTTGAAAAAAGGTGTGTAAGCCGATTGAGGATGGTGGATTGGGATTAAAGAACCTTTTGGAATGGAATCGAACCTTACTTTCCAACACACTTTGGAAGATCTATTCTCGTAAGGAATCTTTGTGGATTAAATGGGTGAATCATAAATATCGAGTGTTTGGAGATGTGTGGAATTGGAGATGGCACAAGGAAGAGTCCACTTTGATCAAGAATTTGTTGTCTATTCGGGATGTTATGGTGGATCGTATGGGGATGGTTGAGTTAGCTTCTCGTGGGTTAGAGGATTGCTTTGAGGGTAATGGCAGTATGAGGAAGGCGTATGGTTTTTTCTCGGAGAATCGGGGTGTTTGGCCATGAAAACCTCTAGTTTGAAAGTCGTATATTATTCCAAAACATAGAGTTATACTTTGGCTCTTTGCTCATGGAAAATTACTTACCCATGATAGAATTGGGTTTGTGGAAGATCAGAGTTGTGGACTTTGTAAGGATTGTGATAAGTCTATTGGACACTTGTTCTTTTAGTGTCGTGTGTCATGCATTGTTTGGGATCGCATCAGAGATTGGATTCACATGAAGAAGTGTATGAGATCACTTACTACGATTTTGAAAGCATTTCGAGGAGTCTATAGGGGTGCGGGTGTCGTGACCCGCTTGAGAGTGATGGGTTTGGCGGCTTGCATATACCAAGTATGGAGAGCACGTAAGAGAGCATTCTTTGAAAATGAAACTCCGGATGTTGAAGACATGGTTCGGCATATTAAGATTTTGGTTTTACGTTGTATGTATGCAAACTATGATGTTGTGCCTTCGTGGCTTTGCTAGCTTGCACTTCTGTTTATTGTAATCACTTGAGGATGCCCGGTATAGCTGTAATTATACCTTTTTACCTTTAATGAATTCTTCATTCATTAAAAAAAAGAATCAATTTTGACCCTAGATGATTCTGCCTCTTTCGTGGCGCATGATCGACTCCACTAAGTCTCATTTTTCCATCTGTACCTTTGCCAACTCAAAATTATATTTCTCACAAAAAAAAATTTTTAAGTTCCAAACAAAAACATTGTAAACCATCAATCGCCTTCTCCTGATCACTACCGGTTATCTGAAGTTTACAGATAGCTTGATGTATATCCTTGCACTAAGTAACATTTCCTCGTAGTTTCTTCTAGACTGGTCTCGATCTTCTTCTAAGGCTCTAGCTTTATCCTTCAGATCAGATAGATTTATCTGCAGAAAGTTATTCTCTTCCTTGGTTTCTCTGGCCCAAACAGTTAATCCCTTGCATTCTGTTATGCTAGCATTCCCTTATCCTCTCGTGTAACCTATGTTCTTTTTCCTATTATTTCTTACGTTTCAGGGACCACTCCACTGATCTTCTATCCAATTCCTTTTCAAGTGTAGACTGAAACTCATTCTTCTCCTTTTCCATCACCCTTTATGTGAATCTAAGTCCTCCTTGCTATTTTAAGTTCTTTTCTAAGATGAAAATTGAAACCTCAAGGGCCATTTTTGCCTTTTCCTCTGTCAAGGTTCTCCAAATGATTTGAATCAGTGTAGGCAAGCAAATACCTCTAACGCCTAGAAAGTTTCTTTGTTCAAGCTCTTTTAAGAGAAGTGGAGCCCAGTCCTCGGCTTCCTTAAATTGTTTGAACAGCTCCAAATTTGTTTAACTCAAAGTTTCAATATTTTATCTAACTTCTACATTATCACCAGACAAGATTTTTCTAAAGCAATTGTAGTTCTCTTTTTTATATTCGATTGATATTTTCCAGAGTTGTGCACAAAGTAAAGAAAATTTTCATGATGTATGATGAATTACAACAACACTAATGATGAATATATGTATTATTTAACATATTTTTTATATTAGACAGTTGACATTATTTTTTCTGCTGTTTCTCATTCAGCTAGCTGGTAACATCTTACGTTATTGGAGAAGAAAAGCTCACAAATAAAGGTGAGAACACACATACAAACTTTCAAACAGCTCAATTAGTTGGTTGATCATTGTGCTTATCAATGCATCGTGTCTACTTGATTACATCTTTTCTATTACCATAATAAATTTGATGTTTTTGGTTGCATATTTTTATATATCAAATATATATTGTCAAAAATAATATTTAATTAGCAGGGCTGGCAAAACAAGAAGAGTTAAAAATACAACTATTGACGTGCCATTACCATGGTATAGTTGTATAATGTGTTGTGCACACAAATAGAGTATCACTAGTTTTTGTGTGTATTGAATTGTTTTTTAATTTAATTAAGATTCTTGGAGAGTGAACGCGATTCCTGTGTTTCTATATCAACAATATTCTTTGAGAAATTGTAGCACTTACTAAATTGCTTATTATTGGTTCAGGTACAACACAAGCAAACTACATATTTGATCTTGTGATATTGTGTGGGGAGTTCTTTGTATTTCCGGATCATGGAGTTTACTACACGTTCACCGAACGCTATGCCTTCCTGTGTTTTTCTATATTCTCTGAGAAATTACAACAATTTTGTAAATTTCTTATAGTTGGTTTAGGTACAAACAAGCAACCTTCATGTTTGATGATGTGAATATACTTGTATTTTCTGATGATGTTGTTTAATTTCTATAGGGATCCACTTGCTTAAAATCACATACTAATGCCACTGCTAATAATAACAACAATAATTTGATCAATGAGTTAGAAATATATATTCCTTCTCGTTAATGATATATTTTATGTTATTTAAACCTACGTGTATATATATATATATACATACACACATGCACACACATAGACGACATTAGACGCAATTATATATGTATAAGTTATAATTAAGCATTTATAGTCGTTATTTTTTTAAATTAGTTATTTAATATATTAAATTAACGATGATCTGCTTAAATTAAAGCAACAAGAAATTATAATTAGTTAATTCTTTCTCACTCAAAAAAAATTAATAATAATTCTATTGACCGTCGAATTTTCATTGTTTTGAAATAAAAGAAGCTTTTGTTTTTTAAACAAACACAATATATTAAAATCTCACTAAGTCAAGTGATACAATATTAAACAACCAAGGTGGAAAATCACCGGAATTCCAAACCAGGGGGTTCGGAGATAAGAGAGATTTCTTAGCTAATAAGTGTGGAACTCCATTTGTTGTACGTTTTATGTGTGAGATAGATAGGAAAACTGATGGCTAGCTCGAACAAAGCTTTTATCTCCATAATGAGTACTCCACCTGGACCACGAGAAGGTTGAGGCAAGTTCACTACTGCAACAGCCCATTCAGAATCAGAGAAAATTTTAACATTAGAAAAGCCATGTTCAATACAAAAGTTCATCCCCTCTCGAATAGCCATAAGCTCCGCATTCAACACTGAACCTGGAAAATGGATACCTGTAGCCTTAGCCCCTAGGACCGTACAAGTTGAATCTCTTACCACAACACCCACACTGCATAATTTTCTGTTAGAATCAACACACGCATCGACGTCCAAACTTAGATGATCATGTAGTGGTGGTTTCCAAGTCCGATCCATACACACATTAGTCAAGGAACTCTGTACTTCGCAATTCATCCACGCACTATAGAATCCAGATAACATAGACCAAGCCCACTCCAAAAACAATTCTGAGACTGCTCATTGGTTTATGTTTTCCCATTACAACACTCTCTCCAAGACAAACACAACAAAAATTTCCATCTCATTTTTTTTAATTTTTTCAATAATAAAATAAACCTTTCAGGTAATCTATAAGTGTTTACCGATGTTAGAAAAATTGTTCGATCAATCTGTTTTTGGGAATCATTTAGTATTCAATTATATATAGGTAACTGTTGTGGGAATCAATACTGAATGGGGATTGTCGATGGCTTGTATATCAGAAGACACTGGAAAATAAACTCCATTGTAGGTAGCTAACATACCAGTTTTTCTGAATTATTTGTTATCTCAAATAAACCAATTATTTGTCTAGATCCTAATGATACATTACATGTGCACCTGAATGGAGTTGCAACTTTTATTGGGTGGGTTGTGCTAGGGGTGGCCTTATTTGTTCTTGCGACTCTATTGATTAGGTAATATGAGTTTTTTCTCATGGAATCTTTCTTGTTGTGTACACTCTTAAAAGTCACTTACTGTGTGAGCTAATTTTATCAGATTTTTCATGGGCAAATCCAAAAACCCAGACGGATCCATTCAGTTTGTGCATGGTAAGACGAGCATTGGTCATACATTAGATGGAGTCATACATCATAACTGATGTTGTGAGTTTTAATTTTTGAATAAATAGTTCATTTGGTGCCACTTATGTCCACTTACTGATGTTTGGTATAGGTCATGATTGTTGTTGTTGTGGTTCCTGAAGGGCTTCCACTGGCAGTAACCTTGACGTAAATCTCATTACTTTGTCTATTATTAGCCACCTACCATTTTCCCATCTCCAATCTAGTTATTCATGAGCTTGATTTCTCTTTAATTTTCTACAGTTTAGCATACTCAATGAAGAAAATGATGGCTGACAATGCCTTGGTATGTGATTATGGTTCTCTGTCAGAATTTTTGTTTTGTTCAGTGTTGATATTGTATTCTTCAGTCTATTTTATTTCAAGAAATTGTTAATACAAATTGATCTACAGGTGCGTAGGCTTTCAGCTTGTGAAACTATGGGATCAGAAACTACAATTTGCAGTGATAAGACCGGAACTTTGACCCTAAGCCAAGGTATTTGTCTTCTGCTCTTGTGTTTGTTAAAATTTAAGTAGATTGGAGCATTATCAGTTTTTATTTCTTCTTTAACTCGTTTAACCTTGGAAAACTACACATTGGCACATATGGCAATAGTTGAGACCTATATTGGGTGATAGAAAATCAATCCTCCGGAGAACAGTTCACTATTGAACACAACAGTTTCCTTTCTGCTAAACAAGGGATTGACACAAAATACTCTGGGAGTGTCGTTTTTTCGAAGGTACTCTTTCTTCTGCAAAAAGGGCCTACACTCAAACAGATTTTTAAGAGTCCTTCGCTACACATGATTAGAGCCTGATAAGCAAACTCACGATCACTTGTGTTATTGATAATTAGGTGCATGAAGTTTAAAATTTGAGCTAAAATTCTTGTTGCCCCATTATTTTAACCGTAAAATTGCTCTTCAAGAGGGAAACATTATATTGTTTGGAGTTAAATTTAGTATTTTGTTGTTGGCATTGTTTGTCTGTTTTTTGCAGGATGGCGATGTGGATGTTTCTGGATCTCCAACTGAAAAAGCTATTCTTCATTGAGATTTCAAAGTAGTATAACGTTTCTGTAAAGAACAAACCAATGAAGATGAAAATATGTCATCTTATTCATAATGAACCATGTACAATATATACAAGTATTGCTCAACACAATTATGGAGCAAATCTTCTTAGAATTAATAAATAAATCATTCTTCCTAAGAGCTTTCCTAACTGAAAATATATGCTCCACAATTAAGGATTGTTTCTACTAACACAATATTTACATTCCAATATTATGTCTCCCAATACCTCCCCTCAAGTTGGAGCATGCAGATTCCAGATGCCCAACTTGTGAAGTAAGTAATCAAATTGTTACTTGCCCAACGCCTTTGTAAATGTGTCAACTAACTGATCAGACGTCCGAACATAGATTGGATGGATGGTATTGTTACAAATCTCATCACGAACAAAGTGACAATCAATCTCAATATGTTTTGTTCGCTCATGGAACACGGTATTGGCAGCGATATGCAGTTCTGCCTGATTATCACAATACAATGGCATTGGATGTCCCTGGTCTACACCGAGTGCAAACAACAACCCCTTCAACCATTTTAATTTGGAAGTAGTTGCTGCCATAAACCGATACTCTGCCTCAGCCGAGGAGCGAGACACCGTATGTTGTTTCTTAGTCTTCCAAAAGATTGAAGAAGCCCCGAATAAGATGAACCAGCCGGTCAAAGACCTTCGAGTCAGTGGGCAGCTCGCCCAATCAGAGTCACACCATCCCAAAAGACGCAGATCACAATCCAATCTCAACAAAATTCCTTGTCCAGGATTCCCTTTTAAGTAGCGCACCACATGCAAAGCACCTTCCCAATGTTATATCCGCGGGTGTTGCATGAATTGGGCCAGTGTATGCATGCAATAAGAGAGCTAAGGACGTGTAACAGAGAGGTAAATAAGGCACCCCACCAAACGCCTGTAAATTTCCGAATGAGAAATAAGTTCTCCATTTTCCAAGGCCAAATTATGATTTGTCTCGAGTGGAAGAGAAGTTGGCTTAGCTCCAAGCATACCTGCCTCAAAAATGATATCCAATGCATATTTGCATTGACATAAGAAGAGACCCTCAGGACTGCGAGCCACTTCAATTCCAAGAAAATACTTCAAACTACCCAAATCTTTCATATGAAAACAGCTGCTCAAATATTCCTTGAAAATCTGGATAGTTGCATGATCATTTCCCGACACAAGAATGTCATCCACATACACAAGAACGTTGAATTGTTTCTTGTCATGGTGTAGGACAAAGAAAGAGTAGTTTGAGTATGATTGTTTGAATCCATAATCTTGTAAAGAAGCAGTCAATTTAGCAAATCAGCAACGAGGAGCTTGTTTTAATCCGTACAAAAAAATTTTCAAATGACACACCATTCCCGGCGTCTCCGAATCAAACCCAAGGGTCATGTGAATGTATACATCTTCCTTCAAATCTCCGTGTAAAAATGCATTGTACACATCCATTTGATAGAGCTCCCAGTTTTTAACTGTTGCCACGACGAGAAAAGTACGACTTGTGACCATCTTGGCTACCGGCACAAAGGTCTCATTATAGTCAATCCCTTCAACCTGCCGATATCCAAGAATCACCAATCAAGCCTTATAGCGCTTTATGGTTCCATCAGCATTATATTTTATTTTGTAGACCCATTTGCATTGGATAGCTTGCTTTCTAGATGGCAAGGGAACCACAGTCCATGTATCGTTGTCGTTCAGTGCCACCATCTCTTTCTTCATTGCTATCCACCAATTCTCATCCTTGACAACCTCAGCGAAGGAAGAGGGCTCAACACCTGAAGTAATAGCTGCCAAGAAAGAATGGTGTGGCAAAGAAAATTTATCACAGTTCACATAATGTGTTATGGGATAGGGACTACCTGAGTAGTGCGTATGGGCAGATGAGTTAACCGAGGAACTCGCGGTGTAATATCCGGAAAATCCATAAATTCATTCATGATTTATTAATTGAATTATAAATGGATTTTAAGTTACTTTATTTTATTATTTATTATTTAGATGATAAGATTTTGTGTTGTATAAATAATTTTAAAGTTGATATTTTATGTGTTTAAATATACGTTTATTCATTATGTTAAATGATTTTAATTGTTTTATGCACTTTAATTATGAAGTGTAGAGTTATGATTTAAATTATTTGATGTTAGGTATATACCTAATATATATTTATGCCTTACAAGATATTTAAATGTTTTCACAATTGAATTAATTTTGGACATAAGGAACGAGACTAACCTATGCACGAGATCATAGGAAATATTCTTACGAGTATTTTGAGTATAATATTGTCATAGTTTTATTTTTAACCTCGAGTAGAGAATATCTCAATAATCTGATTTTAGGCATGTTGAACTGACTACGTTTTATGTAGCCAACACCACACCTGTCGTATTAATTCCTATCATTTCCATCTATCTACCCTCTACCCCACCCCATTACTCTCTTGTCTCACACCCCCTCTCTATCTCACGTAATTCCCCTCTTCCTCTATCATTTTCCTCATCTTCTTCTTTGGAGTCTTTTTCTCCTGCGGTTCTTCATCTTCCAAGGTAATCCAAGCTTCCAAGTCCACTCGTGCCAAGGCTAGGTCGTTGCCAAGAATCCGGATAAACTTCATCTACGGTTAAGGCAATTTTTTCAACAAGTATTTTAAGGTTTTGAAACCCATTCAAGATTATAATTATTTTAATATGAAAATGTATGTTGATGTGCATGTTTTAATGGTTTATGATTTTGAAGAAGCATGAAATTACGAGTATCAAGTTACGAATTGTTGAAATTGTGAAGCGTGGTCGTTCTTGACAAGTTTTTGATAGATGTGTAGAAAATAATGAATCTTTGAAGATTATGATGTTATTGAAAGTTTTAAAGGTGAGAAATTGATATTTAATTGAAAGAAAATGAATTTTTGAGATTTTGAAGAAGTTGAGCAATTTTGATGGTATTTACGGTTTAAAAATTTTGAAGTCAAGTCATTTAATATTTTAGTGTTTTGAAGTTAGTTAATCCATGTTTAATTGAAAGAAAATGAGTTTTGATGATTTATGTTTTTAGAATTTTGGGTAAAAGAAGTTTATGTTTGAAGTTTGAAGTGTTGAAGTTGTGTTCAGTGGCACCGAATTACCGATACTTGTTATGATTTTGAGGGTAAAAATTAGTGTACTGATCCAAATTATATGAGGCCAATTTTATTAGAAAACTAACTTATTTATATACAACTTTCGTGTTTTATTTTGTCAAAATCGTTTTGGAAGATTGGCCAAAATTGCACCGCATTGTGTCGAGTAGTTTGAATTTTTGACATTGACATATCTCGGGAGAATGAGCATAACTTTTTATTGAAAAATTCAATTGAGGTGAAGTTTTCGGAATTGGAAATTGAAGATCAAGAGCTACAACTTTTATGTTTATCACTTTTCCAAATTACGAATTTCAAATAGTTTTTGAGAGCGAGAAAGAAGACCCATCTGCGCAGGTCATGCGTGCCCGCGCCGAAGAAGTGGAGCGGCCGCGCCTTGCCTTTGGATTTTCTTATTTTTTTAATGTTATTTTAGGGTCCTAAATTTATGGTTATGATATTTTAAGGCTTTTAAAATATATTTAAGAGTTTTTATGCAAAAATTTTCAAGTTTTAAGTCAAGAACGAAAAGAACGACTTACGTGGACCGATTATGTTATGTGATGCATATACATGTTTAAGTTTCATTCATGAAACCTATGTTCAATATGAAAGTATGATTTTTAATCATCTATGGCATGCATGAAGTTATCGAGTAAAGTTTTATGTTCATGAAATGAAAGTTATGACGTAAGTTATGATGAAACAATGATGCTTCATAATGATATGATGAATAATAAGTTATTATGAAAGTAAGATGATATGACGATGAAATGATATGATAATGAAGCATAAATGGTTTTGTTGTCTTATGTGTTTTTTGTGGTAACAATACGGGATTGGTACTTCGGGATGGGCGCCGGAGGGACCTTTCCAAATCTATGGGACTGGCACTTCGGGATAAGCTCCGGAGGGGCCTTTCCAATTATGAGTTAAGCGATGGGAAGACACGGGACTGGCACTTCGGGATAAGCTCCGGAGGGGCCTTTCCAATTACTTGTTGATCAACAGTAAATGATAATTTCAAGCCTATCAGACGGTTGCCACAACTTCACATAATTCATCAATTAAGATTAAAATCATGTTCACCCTCATGTTTATGTTTATTTCATGATATGTTAAGTTCATGGTTTATGTTCATGATTTACGTTCATGGTTTGATGTATGTTCAAGTCTCATGACTTGAGTAAGATTTTTAAGTGCATACATTTCTTCAAGGATCGAAAGGTAAGGTTATGCATTCATGCATGAATTTGATTTTCAAGCTTTTGATGTTAGGCACGACGAAGTTCATGGTTATGACCTTTGAATTTTAAGAGCTTTGAATATTATGTTCAATAATTTTAAGTCTAATGCATCATGATGTTCATGTTCTTTTAAGTTTGAATTATTTGGAAACCATGATAAAATCGATATGTATATTTTACTATTGCTGAGTCTTTTAAACTCACTATACTTGAATGATGCAGATGGTTTAGCAGTTTTGATTTAAAAAGTTTTGGTAGCACAGCTGAAAAGTCCAAGAGGCGAAGACATTGCATAACACAATAGTTAAAAAGCTCTAATGTATTTAAAGAGAAAATATTTACCAATGTTTATTTATATTATGTTGTTATAATATTTTATGTACGATTTTTAAAAGTAATGATTTAATTATTTTTGTCAGTCTTTTAAAGATGAGTTTTGAGGATTTCAAATGTTTCGTCTTTTAAATGTTCATTTCACTTTGATATTTGTTATGCAAGTTTCTCGATTATTTTAAATGTATTTGATGTAGTATTTTGTTTATAGTAACTCACATTTCCTTATCCCATTTAAATATTAGTAGTAGGTTTTGACGTGTCGTATTTTAGAAGGTATTTGTTGCAGAGTTGCTTCGGTATTTCTTTGACTTTGTGAACGTTCAGTCACGAGTTTCATTGTTATAAATTTATATTTTAAACTCTTTTGGAGTTAGTGTGACGCACTCCCTGTATTGTTCAAAGTTTTGAAAAAATTTCTCACTCTTTTTCCGCAACACTTTTATTAAATGTTTTAAAATACGGGACATCACAGGCGGAGGGGCTCAAGCGTTTCATTGTGTGTAGAATATAGTCATGCAATCTAGAGGACTGTTGTCTTTCCCGATGACCACGTCCCAAAGAGACCTCATATTTTTTGAACTCCAACACCCTGGACGTGCCTGCTTCGAGATTTTGTGGAGCATTTCCATTCCCAGCAGCGCCGACTGCATCTTCCTCGTTAACAAAGTCATCAAGAACAATGGCTTCCAATGTGCCTTGTGCTGGCCCAAAATTTTCCATATAAGGGATATTATGCTCCACAAATACAACATCCCAAGAGACAAATGATTTTCTGGACTCCAAGTCATACAAACACCAACCTTTCTTTCCGAAAGGATATCCAATGAAAACACATTTTCTACTTCGGCTAGCAAACTTATCTCGTCCTTGTTTTTGAGTATGTGCATAAGCCAAACAACCAAAAATTCAAATATTTTATACGAAGGGTTTTGTCCAAACAATATTTCATAAGGTGTTTCACCTTGTAACAAAACAGATGGGGTCCGATTAATCAAGTATGCAGCTGTCAACTCACACTCCCCCCCCCCCCCAAAATCAAGAGTTAAATTGGACTGGAAACGTAGTGCTCGTGCCACATTGAGTATGTGACGGTGTTTTCGTTCTACCCTCCCTTTTTTTGTGCAGTTTCGGCATAGGAGGTTTGATGTATCATCCCATTTGTTACAAAATAATCATGCAAACACGTAAATTCAATTCTGTTATCACTACGCACTATTTTCACAAATTTTCCAAATTGTCTATGACACTTCTCTTTTTATCTTTAAGCAAATAAGTCCATACACCCCTAGAACAGTCATCAACAATTGTCAAAAAATAATATGCACCACAAAGTGTTGGAGTTCTATAAGGTCCCCACAAATCACAATAAATTTTATCAAAAATACTCAAAGCTTTATTGTCACTGGACACAAACTCGTTTCGACACTGTTTTGCTCAAAAAAAAAAATTCGCAAGCTGCTATCACTATCTCTATGAACTATTGGTATCAATCGAATTATTTTGTCAGAAGGATGTCCCAACCTTCGATGCCAAATATCCATATAATCTTTCTTAGTTGTCTTCAAAGCCACACTCGATGGCACAACCCAAAAATAGTAGAGCCCCTCTCGCATCTCACCTGCACCAATCAGCATCCTCGAAGTGCGGTCCTGCATAACACAAAATTTATTAGTGAACTGGACAATGCAATTAGACTCCTTGGTCAACTGAGACACTGAAATCAGGTTGCACATCAAATTAGGAACATATAACACATTTTTCAGTTCTAACAACTCGTCCAAAATGACACTTCCTTCTCGTGTGGCTAAAACTTTCTTTCCATCTGGCAACCCGACAGAACAAGGCAGAACCTTCTTCACATTAATTAATGTGTCAGGAATTCTGATCATATGATAAGAAGCTCCAGTATCAATTATCCATTCCACCATTTTTTGCTTACCATTCGATCTCCCTGGATTTCCTTCCTTCTAAGTGTTCAACATATTGATCAACAGATTTCATTGTTCGCTGCTCAATACGCTCAATCCACTTTGATCTACTTCATTGGACTGCCCCTGAGATGCGCTCCCTTGTGTTGTCACCTGTGCTACATTGGCACGAATCTGCGCACTGCGTCCTCTTCCTTCGGATGCAGCAGATGGTGTGTTTCCTCATTGCCCACGGCCTGTGCCACGTCTACTTCCTCGAGGGCGATCCCCCCACTAGTCAGGATACCCGATCAATTGAAAACATGACTATGCAACATGTCCATCTCTTTTGCAAATCGGGCAGGGCAATCCTTTGTCTCGAGGCTCCATCAGTCCCTTTGAACTTGATGTTGCTTGAACAAAAAACTCCATGGGCTCACTTCGTTGTTCCTTCCCACAAGCTATGCTGCGAACTCGCTCTTCTTGAATAATCATGGCGTACGCTCTGTTTAAACTTGACAGCGGTTCACTGCTCAATATGTTGGATCGTGTCATGCCATAGATGGAGTCATCTAGCCCCATCAAGAATTGATGTAGTCTTTCCTCTTCACGCCTCTTGTCTACTTCTGTGCCAATATTACACTTGCATCCTCCACAGCGGCAAGTCGGGTACTGCTCGTATTTTCCAAATTCTTCCAAGATCATCTTAATATTTCCATAGTAATTCACAACATTCTGCCAGTGCTGTTTACATTCAGCTAACTCAAATTTGAGTTGTTGAATGTGTGGTCCATTCCCTACCGAGAATCGTTCCTTGATGTCGTCCAATAGTTCCTTTGTGATCTCCATATAAGTTATAGTCGACCGCAAAGTAGGTTTAATGGTGTTTATAATCCATGACACCAACATGGAGTTCACTGTCCACCAATATTCTTGTTCCGAAGAATTATCTGGCGGCTGCTTCACCGAGCCATCGATGAAAGCAAATTTTTTCTTGGCCCATAGTGTTGTCCGCATCGCTCGAGCCCATTCTTCATAGTTCTCGCCTTTCAGCTGAACTTGAGTGATAATATTTCCTAGATTGTCATTAGCCGAAAGATGATATTGCGATGTTTTCTTTTCTGTCGCAACATTCTCCTTCTTATTTTCATCACCACCAGTCATTGCTCTGGTTCCATGTAAAGAACAAAGCAATGAAGATGAAAATATGTCATCTTATTTATAATGAACCGTATACAATATACAAGTATTGCTCAACACAATTATGTAGCAAATCTTCTTAGAGTTAGTAAATAAATCATTCCTTCTAAAAGCTTTCCTAACTGAAAATATATGCTCCACAATTAAAGATTGTTGCTACTAATACAATATTTACATTTCAATATTATGTCTCCCAATAGTTTCCTTAGTGCATCTGTATTTCATCTTAAACAAATACTTTTGAATTAATCATTTTCAATAACCAAATTTTGCAGTTGGAAATGAAGTTTGATGTTGTGAGAACAGAGTCAATCATTCTTCATGTCTCTTCTTTTAATTCTACCAAGAAGCAAGGTAGTGTTGCTCTAAAAGTAAAGAGGCGGATATTTGATTATTTTATTTATCATTGCATTTTCTTGAATTTTATAAATGATCTTGTTTAACAACTAGCATATTGCACATCAAATCATATTTTACATGGCACAAATTAATAAATTAGATGTTTTAATAAAAAAAATAAAATAAAATAAAAATTATGACATTAAATTAAAAATAAAATCTACCATTGAGGAATCCCTAGTTTCTTAAGATTAACAATCCTAGTTTTTTCTTTTATTTTCATAAATATTAGAAATAATTAAACTATATATATATCAACTCATAATTTATTATGTCAACTTTATAATATTAATTATATATATATGTTGATTAATTATACATATGTTTTGAGAAGTAGTTTTTGAAAAAAAATAAAATAATAATAATAATAATAATAATAACATAAACTAAACATAAACTCCTAAAATTCATTTTTCCCTAAAAAGATTGAATCCTGTATCGTTCTTCAATTTTTCTTCCTGGTTGCTTGCGACGGATTCGATGCTATTCCGAAGGCTCTGCGTTTCCTTTTCAAAATCAAATCACAACCCTTTCTTTCTTCCCCCAATCTTCACGAACCCTCTCACCGTTTTGCAATCTAATCCAGCATCTTCGTCCAATTTTAAAAACCTAAAGCTGGGATTTCAGAGAACAGTTTCAGTGAATTCACAAAGCTTCGTTTTGGGAAGCTCCACGAGTTCCACTATGGATGACCCTAGGAGACCTCCGCTCGTCCACATACCACACCCTGATTATGTTGGCCGGGCCGAAGTCTTTCGGGCCCTCGAAGCTTCTTTAGGCGCAACATTTAGCTCTCAGCCCACGGTTCCAAATCCTAACCCTCTGATCATTGTAATTAGTGGTCCTAGCGGTGTTGGAAAAGATGCTGTGATTAAAAGATTAAGGGAAGTTAGAGAAGATTTGCATTTTGTAGTTACTGCGACTAGCCGGGCTCAAAGGCCTGGAGAAGTTGATGGAAAAGATTATTTCTTTTTGAGTAAAGAGGATTTTGTTTCGATGATAGACAAGAACGAACTTTTGGAGTATGCATTAGTGTATGGTGATTATAAGGGGATACCAAAGCAGCAAATCAGAGAGTACATGGCCAAAGGGTGTGACATTGTGTTGAGAGTGGATATACAGGGTGCTGCAACACTGAGGAGGATTTTGAGAAATGGGGCCGTATTTGTGTTCTTGGTGGCAGAGAGCGAGGAGGCTTTGGTGAAAAGATTGATCGATCGGAGAACAGAATCCACAGAAGCTCTTTTGATGAGGGTTGCATCGGCTAGGGAAGAGCTGAGGCATTTGAAGGAGTTTGATTATGTGGTTGTGAATAAGGAAGGCGAGTTGGAAAGCTCGGTGAACTTGGTGGAGTCCATTATTGATGCCGAGAAGGCTAAAGTGCAGCAAAGGAGAGCCATCATATAGAGGAGGTTATGTTGTTTTATTTGTTTTCGGTCTGTTAGTTCAAGTTAAACTTTTTGGATACAGTTGCTCAAGCTAACTTTGACATGCTATTTGCTGTCGACTCTTTGTTGTCAACCGAATATTGTGCCACTTGGAGTAATGAATTGATAATCTCTGTTTAGTCCATCTGTAAATTCATTGTCATGAATGTTTCACTGTTTATGGTTGGCATATACTTGGGAAGGATAGACGAAAAATAATCGACAGGGGACTACATAATATGTCAAGGGGGAGAAACTTACTAGTTTAGATTGTTTATACATGAATTTAAATATCTTTTTTGTCGTGCAAATTTCCTGCCACCAGTTTACTCTATTTGTGGTTTCACCACTGTATTACTACAGTTGAGCACTAGGCAGAAAAATTTGTTACAATCTCTCATAAACATAAATAAATTCAGAAGTCATCTTCCTGATAACATCAGAGGTGGGACTTATACGGCAATGACATCAAATGCACAAATGGATAATGAGAAGCCACACACTGTAGCATCTTGCAGAGTTCCAGCATACAAATACAGTGTTTTGCCTCGTATTGTATTTCATGAAAATACGATTTCAATTGACTGTGGAAGCTCTACCAAATCTGAACACACGGTATACCGATCTGGTGGTAAAAATAATCAATGACTGGAAAATATGATGTTTCTTGCTTATGCAATTCCTGCGAAAGAATAAATAATCTGTGGTTCCAACAAATCACTCCACAATCCTTCTGTTGCTTGTTGCGTCGTGCTCCACCTTTACTTATACTCTATCGAACATGGTTGAATAACAGGCCATCAAAGATATTGTTTATTTGGCTTCAGTACCCATGTCTTGTCATATGTATTCTGTCTGCCCAATGGTTTTATAGCCATAAGATGCTGTCCACCTGCTTATTGTCCCATGTGGATTCAGAGAAGGGTCATTGTTTGTTGGTTTTTCAGTTTTCACGGCATCTGAGGTGTTTTCTGAGCCATCAGGTGGGGTCAGCATAGGGTAAACTGCAGCTACATGCTAAAGTCCCATTGGAAGAAGTTTCTTGAATCTTGCTTCTGAAGATGCAGTACATCTGGTTGGAGATTCAAGTAGCAGGAGGCGGCAATCAATAAAAAGTGCTGGTTTATCCTCGTCTATTCTTTGATACCGGTGCTGGCTCAGGTTTTGGGAGATCACTGCCAAATGCCAAGGATTACTGGGCAATTGTTCCATCACATGGGGGTGTTTGTCTCCGAGTCCTTTAACGACTCGAGTGCACGAGCCCACATAAAACATCAGCAAATAAATTTTCATTTTAAGATTGTGAACATGTAACATCTTAGGATCTTCATCGCGTAGTAAAATGTAGGAAGAAGAACTAGGAATTCAACTGAGTAACTAATATCCAGTATTTTTACGGCCGGATTTGATTTTTTAAAATAAATTTGAGACATCGAATATTGTTGCCACCCTTGCCATGACGCTATTCCAGGTTGATTTCCTCGACGTAAAGTATATTTGTCATTGTAAAATTCAATTAATGTAATGTTGGACATAACCTCTTCACGTAATCATGCTATGTACTTTTTTGTAATATTTTAACTCAGAAAACATTAGTTTTTTTTATATTCTTTATTCTTTTCCTCTTCACGAGGAAAACCTAATACAAAGCCAAAAAATTCCAGCCATTTCTTTGTCAATACTTCAAAGGAACACCATTTTCTAACAAAGAATTGGAACCTTTTTCCTGTTATATATACTTCTTCTTTCTTGAATTCAAGAGGGATTCAGAGATAGATAAGTAAAGAAATTATATGGCTTCTGGTTCAGGAAAATCAGTAGCATTTGCTCTTTTAATACTCAATGTTGTCCTCTATTTCATTGTCATTGCTATTGCAGCATGGGCCGTAAATCATGGAATCGAACGATCCCGTGAAACAGGTAGTGTTTATCTTTAATTATTTCTTCCCATCACACATCTAATGTAACCCGAACTCCGGAACTCGTATGCCAGGCAGTTTGTTGGCTGTGATATATCATCAGCTTAATATGTAAAAGATAATTTTGCATTCAATATCACATTTCTAAGTCGATATTTTCTATCTGCAGCATCTCAACTTTCACCTCCAGCTCGGCTTTTCCCGATTTATTACCCGTTTGGAAACATGGCCACTGGTTTTGTAATCATATTTTCACTTCTAGCTGGGGTGGTGGGATTCACCACATCCATTACTGGCATAGCTAATGTGATTCAATGGGATCCTCCAAGTTTACAAGCAGCTGCTGCATCTTCTCTTGTAACCTGGCTACTCACTTTGCTTGCAATGGGGTATGAACATTATCACTTCTTTATCTATATATATATATATATATAGAGTTTTGATTACATGGGCAACCACCATGGGCAACTACGTGAGCAACAGCTGACGTGGCACCTTGTACACATGAGTGATTGCCACGTCAGCGGTTGCTCACGTAGTTGCCCATGATGATTGTCCATGTGATCAAAACTCTATATACATATATATATATATATATATATATTGTATATATATATATATGTATGTATCATAAACTAAGCATATATATGAGTATGTTGCAGGTTGGCATGCAAAGAGATTGATGTAGGGTGGACGGATTCCAACTTGGTAAGTGAGGCATCGGTTTAATTCAAATAAATACTCATCCTATTGTAAAATATATACATATATAAAAAGTGACATCCAATTCTTGCTTGTTTTTTTTTTTTAAAACAGAGGGCTTTGGAGACAATTTTAATACTGCTAAGTGGAACTCAGCTTTTCTGCACTGCTGCCATCTATGTCGGGGTCGAAGATGTAACCGCACGAGCCAGGCTTCTCATTTGACTTTTCTTATAGATCGGATCAGAGTTCATCGATGGTGTGTCATGCATGAGTTAACGTTGTGCTTTGTTTTGGAAAGGGCTGTTGTGTCGTAGATGAAAAACAGACTTTGATAACCATGTGGAAAGATCTTTAAATGTCCATTGCCTATAATGTAGTGTTGTTTGTTTTGCAAATTTGTGAGCAATTTTATTGACTATAAACTTGACAGGCTGCTTCAATATTGATTCACACAAGTTTCAAATCTTTAACCAACGCTGGAAACACAAATATAACTTATGGATTAAATTGCCTTCTGTCGGAAATTTTATTTGTGGTTAATGAATTGAAGTTAAGCAATGAGAAGCTCGAAAAAAAGGCAATAAAAAAATTGTTGCGCAGGGGCGCTAAATATTGCGTCCCTGCACTGGCCCTACTGTCTGGGCATTTGCCCAGGCGAGCAGGGGGTGCCTGGAGTGGCGTATATTGCGCCCCTGCACCGATGCTTCTGCCTTGTACGTCTGTTACATTTTTTCATGAAAAAGTGCATGTTTTTTTTTTGAGTTTTCTGACGTTTTTTCTGACTTTTTTTGGTGATTTTTGTCAGTTATTTGAACCAAAAGGCACACGACATGATTGAAAAGTTTTTTGTCTTTACACAAAAACAAAATAAATATGTGAATCAAACATCATTTTAATATAGATTCTCAGATTTTGAAAGACATTAATTGCATTCATCTTCCTCTTTTTTTTCTTTCTACAAAAGAGAGTTTATAAACATTTTTTGTCAATAAAATTGTGATTTTACGGTGATGTAACCACAAGTATAAGTTGTATCTTGGGAGAAGATTGCCAAACACCGTAAGCACCGAGAGCAGGGCAAAATCTTCTTAAAAAAATCGTGTTCAACACGAGTCTCGACTGTTGAATTCTTTTTTCTGTTTTTTTCCTGCCATATTCAAGTTTTTTCCAACAAATATATACCACACCATCATGTATCAAGGTTTTTGGTATTGGACCGAAACAAATCACATTTCTTTAGACGATGAACTAAAATCTTGATAATTTTTATGAAAATTGGAACTTAATTTTTGGTTTTGGTCATATAACCAAAATCGAGTACCTATAATTCGGATAATTCAATTGAAGTTCTTATTCAAATACTTACCATCTGTCACCCCTTATAATAAAAGAAAGTTGTAGTTCTTTAGGGGTGTCCGAAGTGGTGGAGTAGATAAATTTAGGGCCGATCCTAACAATTTTTGGACCTGAGTTCATCTTTAAAAAAAGGCTCCTAATTCATAATGTATGTTCATATTTTTTTTAGTTTCATATCAGCTTTTTCGAATTAAATCAGTATATTAAAAACAATATAAAAAATACTAAACACGCGATATTCAAAATATTTTTATTGTAATTAAATAATAAGATCAAACATGTCCAAAATGATCACTAAAAACAAATTATTTATTGATATTCTCGGTTTGACTTTGAATTAATTCTTCAATTTTTAGATTTATTTTTCTTCTTTTATGATCGGGCATGTACTGTGAAAACATGATTGACCTAAAATTCAACAGGTTGACTTAAAATTAATTCTCCAAATAAAATGATTAGATTTAACATTTGTCCCCTAATGATGTGTATGCAAACTGAATGAAAATACTAAAAATAAGATAATTGAAAATTACAAGCAAAAAATTCGATAAAATACAAATTAAGTTTGAAAACAGTAGGATATTTTTTTTACTAGTATTCATCGAAGCCTTGAGTTTAGTGTGGATAAGCATCACAAACAAAAGAAGGTGAATAAATGCATAATTTATCACCTATAGAATGACATCTAGTAATGGAATCGACCGCTTAAATGAACAAATTAGCAAATCAAGAATGATAAAAAAAATCAAATTATTATGAACTATTCCCATCCTATGAAATCAAAATTGACAAAATTTTGTCTTGACTATTTCATAATCAACAAACTCAATAGACAATAGAGACAAAATAAAACATGAAAATCACAATTCAAAAAAATAAAAACCATGAAGATAGCCGATACAACTCGTGAAAAACAAAAAAAAAAGTCATTAAAAATATAATTACATCTAGATTTCGGATAGTTCGATGCTACCCATGGGGCACTACCCCCAAGGGTAGTTGTCATGCCTTGATTGGCTCAAGGCATGTGGGCCCCACACATTTTATGTGGGGCCCACATCATTGGGCCAATCAAGGTCTGACACGCTGCACACAGGGTTGTACCCTGTGTGCAGCATCGAATTTTCCCTAGATTTCAGATATGAAATAGACAAAAACAATTGATAAAAATACATATCGTGAAAGAAAAAGTAAATCCTTCAAAATAAATATGATATGCGAGTCGTATTACTTTTGTTTTGGAAAATGTTGATGTATAATAAATTAAATATTACTATATCTATATAATAGGTTTTTTTAAAAAAATTATGGGCCCCCAAAAATTATGTGTTTGAGTTCATTGACTCTTTAGACTCTACATAGGAACAACCCTCGATAAACTCTTAACAAATGGTTTGAATTTTGATTTTTCCTAAACGTTCTCGGACCATCTTGTTCCACAGGGATGGTTTTTCTCCCTACATACACCTACTCGGATGATCTTGTTACATAGAGATAATTTTAGCATAGTTTGCATGTTATTAAATTAAGATCACACATGAATGATTTACATAATTAACGTAGTTTTCAGATGAGTTTTACCGTGTACTTAACAAAGTACAGGGACTGCAGTTCCCCTAAAATTGCACATTAAAACAATTATTTAATAAATTATTTAGTTTATCGAATCATATAATATATATATAAAAATTTTCAGCTGTCCAACAAATGATGTCCATTTTATGTCCGACCACTAAAGCCCAATGTCGGGTTTTAGTTGGGGAAGAAGTGGGCAGAAATTTATTGGGCAGCTTAAAACTTCTCTATATATATAATATAATATTTTTTTAGGAGAAAAAAAATTATAATATTGAGGGTTAAATTGGGGGCCGAATTGTATTATGCTACAGTATGTTTGGATACTTAAAAAATAAAATTTAGAATTGGATTTGAAATTGAAAATGAATTTGGATTTTAAATTCACGGAATTCAAATTTCATTTTAGTATTTTGGAAAAAGTTAAAATACATATTTGAATTTAATAGCGTAAATTTAATAAAGTGATATTTTGTAAAAAAAAAAAATGTTAAGGAAAACTTAAATTTTTAACTAAAATTTATAAATTTGTCATTAGATATAATTTTATTGTTTTTATAAATCCAAATCCCATAAAATCCAACTAATTTTATAAAAAATTAACTTAATTAAATAAAATCCAATGAAATATCAAGAGTCAATTGTGAATAAATCCCTAAACCCAAACCTAACTTTTTTATAAATCCCTACAATAAAAATTCTTTTTTAAAACTCCCTAGGACCACCAAACTTGGTCAAATCCAATGTTTAATTCTTGTACCCAATTTATGCATTTATGTACTCCATTTATGCAATGTTTGTGCTCAATTATGGTACTTGAATCATCCGCAAAAATGGTATCAGAGCTTTAGGTTAAATATTCAGACTTAATATTATTCGTTAACTCATACTTTTCTTTGTTGAGGAGAAGATTTTTTACAAAAGATGACTTCAAACGAAGGTTTGAATCAAGAGGATTTTATTTATATGAAATCCTATAAACAAGTTAATCTGTTCACAATAGATTACTTACGACAGAAAGATGATTTCTAACTCTCAATTTTTAGAAATTACCCCAAATTCCTCTAAACTCTCCGGAGATCTTAGAGAAATTCAAAAGACGGTACAGTATTACAGCAATCAGCTGTATGAAATACCTCGGCAGATTGAAGGAATCCTTAAGAAACAAGAAGAAATTCTTGTAACCCTAAAGGATCTTCAAACTAAAATCACAAATCTAGAACAAACTTCAGGTTCTAGAAAAGGAAATACAGGAACTCTCATTTGGTACCGAACCGTTGTTACATCAGAAAGGTAAAACCAAAATAGTTCAAAAACCTTTAACTGATGATGAAAGGATGATTAATCTTATAAAAGCAGTATCAGAGAAAAACACTATCTGATGACTACTTTAGAGAGATTAAATCTCGAGGATCTACAAGATCTCGCGGATTCCTTTGCGAATCTCAAAGTAGTAGATCTAAAAATGAACTTCCCTGAAGGTGAACAACCCATAGGGAATCCCCCAAGATATGCGGTTAAAACAGAAGAACCACATAGTGAGTTTCAGGTTGGAGAAAATTTACATCCAGCAGGAACCAGATCAAGAAGGAGTAAAATCCCACTCCATCAAACTCCTTACGGAAAAACTGTTTTAGATCCAATACATCCTTACGGGGTTATGTTAAACCTTGATGTTTTGGACTTCAAAAACAGAGAAGATCTTATAGATGATTGGACGTCAGCTATGAGAATTGTAGCAGGGACATTAGATCTCAATAAAGAAGGATTCATTAAACTTCTAGAAATGAGTCTAATGGGATCTGTCAAGATTGCTTGGGAGATGACTATGCCAGATACGAAGGAATCAATCTTAGCAGGAGAATCCCTCAGCGAAATTGGAGAAAGAATGGTCACCCTATTTAAAGCACAATTCATAGGGGTAGACTATTTCAACAATCAAGATACAGAGAAAAAGAGAAGATATACTCAAGCTCTGTATAGCCTCGAGTTACATGATATCTGTTTAGTTGATGAATACATTATGTTATTCACTAAATACAGATGGAATTCAGGAGTCGAGGAAAATGTAGCTATTCCGCTATTTTCCGCAAAAATGCCAAGTTCCTGGAGAGAAATGCTGATTAAAGAATACGTTCCAGGTCATCTTGACAATTTGGCAAGACGCGCGTCCTTTTTGAAAGGAAAATTGGCAGAATGGTGCCATATGGCAGCATTACAGAAGAACTACAAGAAAATAAGGGGTATAAATAAACGTACACCTTTATGTTGTAAAGATAATGATCTTCCAACGATCATTGGAAACAGATCACAGGGATTTAAAAGGAAAAAATTCAGAAGTAATCCCTACAATAAAAGAATGAGAAGTTCTTGGAAACCAAGAACATTTTGGTCCAAACAAAAGGCCAGATCTTATAGGTCAGGAAGAAGAAGTGGACCTACAAGAACATCCTCAGTAACAAGCTCATCACAAAGCAGGGGAAGAACACCATCAAGAAGAACTTTCAGAAGAACTCATACAAGAGTAAGTGAAAGTTTCAAGGATTGCAACTGCTGGACATGTGGAGCAAGAGGACATATATCTACAAATTTTCCAGAAAACGAGAAAAAAAGAGTTAAACTCTTTGAAGCAACACCAGATATGGATGATGCGGTCTTCTTTCAAGATCTAATCCAAGTATATCAATTTAAGGATATCCCCTCAGATGAAAGAATATACGAAGAAGAGATATTGTTTAGTCAAGAAGATTCTGAGGATGGATCAGAATCAGAATCAGAATAGAGAAGAAGTGTTTCGGCATGAAACACATGAAAGTTTGGCTATTCTTTAGCCAAACCATGATATCTCATAATATGGTCCAAAGGATTATGAGAAAAAATCCAACGTTACAAAAGTACCAGGGATTTTCGGCAGGACAAGTAGAAAGAGTCTTAGGCAACCTAGGGCTTAGACAAAGAAGACATAATTTGATTTACAAAGTATCCAGAAGGGAAATGGCAATCCCCATGGAGTTAACAAGTAATCAAATAGAGATGCAGTTAATTCCTTTTGAAGAAATAAGAGAGGAATTGCAAAAGTTGAAAGGTGAGGTAGCAAGGACGATGTCTTGGATTCATATTGGAGCAATCCAAATAATGATCAAGGCAACTTTTAAAGAAGAAATAGATTCACCCATAGATATCGTAGTATGCGATAAAAGAATGGGGAATATTCAAGATGCTGTCCTGGGTACTATCTCAGGAAATCTTTGTGCAGGAAAAATTGTAGGAGTTATCTATCCAAAAATAGCCTACAATTTAGCTGACAGGGACTTTAGTCGAGCCTTGACGTTGCATCAAAACTTCAAGGAAAAGAGACTAATGAAGGAAGGTAATAGACCATATTCTATTACATATCAAATTTCATATGCTCTTTCTAATACTCATCATTCTGAATTATTTATTAGAAATGAGTTCATTGAAATTTCAGAGATCTTTGGGAAAGTTTCTCATGCAATATACCCAGAAAGAATCGAGTTTCCTTTAATTCAGGAAACAGACATTCAAATTCAAGACAGACCGGTTCTATACAGAGACCTTAAAATAGAACCTCGAAGGTTATCTTTTCAAGAAAACCGAATGACAAGTAGGAGATGGGACAAATCTCCTATTCAAGAAATTCCACCAGAAGAAAAAGAGTTTTCTATAATAGGAAAACTTAGATCTCCAGAAGGATGGAAAGAAGTGAAAATAGTATTCGATATTACAAGTCATCGGAACCAGTTCCCTTGTAACTCGATTTACTATTTGGAACAACATAAAAAAGGAACTTACCAAGGATTGATAAATATTGGAGAATTGGAAGTTCAAATATGTGGAATTCCAGGAAAAGAAGTGGATCAGCTCATTCTTGGCCTAGAGTTTCTGGAGGACCATAAACCATGGAAACGCCTTGAAAAAGGAATAGAGTTCATGGCAAAAGAAAAGACTTGGAGGATTCAATAAGAATTCTATGAAATGGAAAACCAAGAGAATTGGATATGGGACAATCCCTTAATCAGATTCGAGAACTCTGTTTACAAACAGAGGAAGAAGCAGCTGTTGAAATTAGTAAGTCATGAACATGATTTACTAGATCGCGTTGAAGAGGTAGAAAGGAGTAACCATACTCTACCTTCTGAAGCCTTAGGAAGACTAAAGGTGAATAGTCTTAATCGGATTACCGAGTTACAACACAGTCTGTTAAAAATGGCAGGGCCATTTAGTAATCCCTTTAAAAAATGACAACAAGTCCTTTCTCCATATACATTCCGATAGGGATGTTGTATGAACAATATAAGGCTGAATACTTTGCAGTTTATATTGATTCGGGAGCAGGAATTTGTACAGCAAAAAGAGGAGTCTTCCCTGAAAAATGTGAAGAAGATTTGCCAAAAATTGCTGGACGAGATTTCTCTCGAAAAATTTTAATTCTTTGCAAAGGAATAAAACAAGCAGAATACTTTGCAGCTTATATTGATTCGGGAGCAGAAATTTGTATAGCAAAAAGAGGAGTCTTCCCTGAAAAATGTGAAGAAGATTTGCCAAAAATTGCTGGACGAGATTTCTCTCGAAGAATTTTAATTCTTTGCAAAGGAATAAAACAAGCAGAGATCCTTATAGGAGGAGCAGGTCAGACACCTTGGTACAAGGTAAAAACACCACCGATCTATTTCCATGATACAGGAGCTGATATCCTGTTAGGAAATAACTTCTTACAAATGTTTAAGAAGTACACACAAGACAATGAGTCAAGAAGATTTATGTTCACTACAATTTATGATCATAAAATTATCGTTCAAAGACTCAAAGTTGCTTTTTATCGACAATTGCCGATAATATTTCGCAGCCAGCATGGTGATAAGGGACAACTTTTTCACCCAAAAATGAAAGATCCAAGAAGGTTTGGAGAAACCATGTTGAAAATAACAACAGAACAAGAACTCCAAACAGAGGATATGGAGCTTCTCAAGGTAACTCTAAATCATAGAGATATAGAGTTAGAAAATAAGGTATCCCTTGAAGATGTCAAAAAGAGGCTCAAAGAAAGTTATAATGAGCATCTTTTGGCATGGTGGGATAGAAATCAACTCAAAGCCAGTCTTACTCTAAAGAAAGACAAAGAGTATGAATTCGTCAGATATTAGCCTATCCCGATGAACATAACAAATCAAAGGGATATGAGAATTATTATCAAGGAACATTTGGACCTTGGTCTAATCAAAGGAGTTTCACCATATAGTAGCCCAGGTTTTCTGGTCAGAAATCATGGTGAAATAAAAAGAGGGAAACCCAGGTTAGTTATTAACTATCAAGGTATTAATAAAATCCTAGAGTTTGACGGGTACTTCATACCTAGTAGAGAACATCTAATTAGCTGTGTACGAAATGCTAGAGTGTTCTCAAAATTTGATTGTAAGTCTGGATTCTACCAGATAAGAATGGAAGAAGGCAGTAAGAAATTCACAGCCTTCTCTACTCCACAAGGACACTATATTTGGGAAGTTATGCCTATGGGATTGGCCAATGCACCCCAAATATTTCAAAGAAAGATGGATAATATTTTTAAAGATTACTTCAACTTTATGTTTGTTTATATTGATGATATTCTTATAGAATCAAAAAACATAGACGAACATGTTAAACACTTAGAGATTTTCTCTAAGATTTGTAAACAAGAAGGACTGATTTTATCTGAAAAGAAAGCAGTCATAGCAACAAGGAAAATTGAATTCCTTGGTATTGAGATTGATGAAACTGGAATAATTTTACAACCCCATATTGTGGAAAAGGTAAAGAATTTTCCAGATAAACTCAAAGATATAAAGCAACTCCAGAGTTTTCTAGGAGTAGTTAATTTTGCAGGGATGTTCATAAACAACCTAGCAATGTACAGAAAGGTGTTCAGTCCTTTGTTAAAAAAGGATGCCAGATTTATATGGACCGATGACCATACTAAAGGGGTAAACCAATTAAAGGAGATATGTAAGAATCTCCCAAAAATGGCTATACCCGTAGATGAAGATGATTTGGTATTATTCACGGATGCCAGTGACGAATGGTGGGCAGTAGTCCTTACAAAGATCACCCCGGATGGAGAAATACCATGCAGATACTGTAGCGGTCTTTTTTCAGAATCTGAGGCCATCAGATGACATATCAACAAGAAGGAATTCTATGCAGTTAAAAGGGCTTTTGAAAAATGACCATTATTTTTACTTGCTAAAAAATTCACGCTGAAGGTTGATAACACCCAGGTAAAAGCTTTCTTAAGAAATAAGATTGAATCCAAACCTGAGAAAGCTAGGTTATTAAGATGGCAAGCATTATGTCAAAATTATATTTTTGATATTGTTATTATTAAATCTCATGAAAATATTCTTGCAGATTTCTTAACAAGAGATGGAAGGCAGTGACGTGGATTCCATCATGAAAATGAAGAGGCATCTCAGGGAACACCTTGGGTTGCTTCAAACCGAGTTCAACCAGTTAGTCATTAATGCTGAAATGGCTGGCAGGTTACAACAAGCTGATCAAATCAAAGTATCTAATCGTATTACTGGATGTATGCAAGCTCAAACTCAACTATGGGCTGCTATTCAAGGGCCAATTGTTAAGGCTATAGAGAAACCATTGGTTTCTCATAAACATGATATGTTAAAACCATTGGTTTTACAAGAAGAAAAATTACAGCCACTGGTTGTAGAACAAAAGGTTGAGGATTCCAAAACCCAAGAAACAAGTGCTAATCTATCATCAGCTTTTGATGAATTGGATGAAGCAACAATTGATGAGAAAAACTCATCAAGTCAACCCTCCGCCTCTGGGGTAAAAGAGAAAGAGATCAATCTTAGGCCCAACACTGACAAGGGTTGTAAGGACCCGATTTTACTCTATTAATTAATTTGTGTGTTAAAAATATGTATTTATAAATATCGGTTTATAGACGATATTAAATTGCATATTTGATTTATAAATCACACAGGAGTTGAAATAACTCAAACCGGGTCAAGTTTTAATCCCGAATGAATAAAATAAGACACACATTTAAACTAAACCATATTTTAATTATGGATATACATATAGATATGATACATATCATATTCTCTCTCATCACCATCATCTTCTCGGCGTCTGTATCGATTTTTCTTTCTTTTTCTTTCAACATTTCTTCCGTCACTTTAAATGCCCGTATCTCCTTCGTTTTTGGCCGGATTTCAAAAGTAAATATAGTTCCGGAATCCTCGTGACGAGACCTATCTTTTGATACCGCTTTTGTAATATTTCCTCGCAATACTCGGAAACCCGCCGCCCTCTGTTCACGTTTTCCGGCCGATTTCCGTCGCCATCATCGCCAGTCTTCGTGGTGTTTGCTTTAGAGACGATTTGAGTTTAGTTTTGAGTCCTTAATCGCAACTTCAGAGACTGTTTTGGGGTGAGCTGATTTTTAGTTCAACTTATATGATTTTTGGTTGAATTTTGATTTAAAGAATTGATAATTGTTGTGTTTTGGATGTAGGAACAACATTTTTGTGGATTTGAGGTATTGAACGAAATTTCCAGACTTAATTGTAGAATTTTGGAAAATTCAGATTTATATAAGTTGGGATTTTTGATGATTATAGTTGTTTTAATCATTATACGGTTGCTTAGTTGTGTTAGAACTAGTATATATGAATTTTTAGTATGTATGAGCAATTTTCTGGAAAATTTCAGATTATTTACCTTTGGGTATTGCGACATTTTAGAGTCATTTATCGAGATTTAGACATTGATAGGATGACTGAATATGAAATATGAATATTTGGAACTGTTAGTTTGATTTTTAGACTTAGTTCCGATAATTGTCAGATTTGTAAACGAAAATAGGAATTGATGTGAAATAAATGGTTTTTCACAGGATTGGAGTATTCGAATATTACTTGAGATATTTCTGTGGTAATTAAGTGTTGGTTGAGGTACGTATGAGCTGTTTATATTACGACGCCTATAATGACATGTAATGATATTAAGTATTTTGTAATGAGTGATAATGTGTTTTATGTGCTTACGTGGATTATATGATTGCATTCACTCATTTACAAGTTTACATAGCACGTTGAGCCTTGACTCCTTTGATTACTATTGATATTGATCTCTTGAGATGTATTGAGTCATCATGGAGCGAGTGACATTGTTTTAGTGCACTCCTGAGATAGCATGAGGCACGGACAGGTAGCTCCTGTCGCCCTCTGATGCTACGTACGACACTCCTGATGACAGCATGAGGCTGGACGGGTCGCTCCTGTCACCCTCCGATGCTACGTGTATGGATTAGCAGTGATGATTCGAGGTCTGCTGCGTTCCTGGCACGGGTGGCCACTGAGTTTATTGTGATACGATTATTTGGACTCCTTTTGGTATCCCTTATTTCATTGATACCTGTCACGCATTACATTGCATTTTATTGCATTGTACTTGATTTTATTCATGTCAGTTATATTTGTCGTAATTTTTATAGTTCGTCGTACTGGGGTCCGACCCCTGTTTTCTTTTTATGCTGTGGTTGTTTGTGATTCCATAGCAGGTTATCCAGGGGGATTTGACGCATCTGGTGGAGCGTCATCTAGTGGTACCCAGTGAGACGAGCGTGGAGTCGAGTTTCCAGATATATGTATATATATCAGTTTAGCGAGTTTTATATTTGCCGGGGTGATGCTCTGTGTATCTTTATAAATAGTTTTGGACCTTGTTTTGAATTGTTATTTGTGTGATCGAGCTTTGCCGGCTCTGCATGTGTTTAGTCCTGGCCAGTGCGGCTATAGGTTTGTAAATTGGAGTTGTGACTCTATTTTCGAGTATATATTGCTGGTTGTGTTGTACAGGTTTTTGGGATGTCCTATTTACGAATAGGTCATGCCGAAATTTCTGTAGGCCCAAACGCAAATTTTTAACTCGTTTTCGCTGTTTACATTAATTAATCCTGGTTTTTTTATCATTAAATATTAAATCAGGACACGGGCCCTTTCATTTGATATTAGAGCGTATACTGGGATATGCTCGAATTAGAGTCTAGGACACTCGAGTTTAGACACTAACAAAATGGTTGCGTATGTGTGTGACTACTTGTTCTTACGTGACTTACTTGTGGTGTTTATTTTTGAACGTATTTGTTAGAACCAGTAGTTCTTGGCTTTAGAACTTCGTTTATGAATTCATATTAGAACTCTGAGTTTCTATCATAGTTTTCTGTTTGTTAAGATATTTCTGCCTATGTTTAAATCCTTGTGTCTTGTACAATGGCACCGGGAGGAAGAGGTAGAAAAGGAAAGGAAGTTGTAGAAGAGTCTGCAGCGGAAAATGTTAGAAATCTTGATGATATTGTCAGGGGAAGACGTGGTCGACCAGCTGTTCAGCCTCCGAAAGACGTGGAATTAGAGGTGGAACAACAACCACGGGTAAATCCTGACAAAGGAAAAGCGATTCAGGCTGAGGCTGATCCAGTAGCCCAATTGACTGAGAAAATGGGAGGAATACGATTAATAATTTCTCAATTTCAGGAGTTGCGTCCGCAAAAGTTCTTTGGCAATGAAGGAAGTGAGAAAGCTGCTAGTTGGTTGAAAAGTCTCAACAATATGTTTAATGGATTAGAATATCCTGATGACATTCGACTGAAGTTAGTTCCTTTTCAGCTGAAAGACCGAGCGCAACTGTGGTGGGAAACGACAGCAGAAACACTTTCTGATTCTGGTGAAAAGATCACATGGGAAGTATTTTGTAAGCAGTTTGCACAAGAATATGCACCACCATCATACTATTCTGCTAAAGAAGATGAATTTAATCTGTTGGTGCAAGGCAATAAATCTGTTGCTGAATATGCTTCTCAATTTTCTGCTCTTTTGCCTTATGTCCCACATGTTGCAAAGAATGATCGATCAAAGCTTTCACATTTTTTGAAGGGGCTTACACGAACGATCCATACGTTGGTAACTACTGGAACTCCATCTACTTATATGAAAGCAGTAGAAAAGGCCAAGAAAATTGAAGCAAGTCTACTCAGGGGTGAACCACAATCAATCCCAGCAGCTAGTCCTCAAGGAGCTGGAAGCAGTTCACAGACACCAATGGGTTTACCTTCATATCAGCCTACACAATCTTCTCAGCAAGCGAAAAGGCATTGGTTTAAAGCTAGAGGGAAGCCATTTAAAAAGAAACCACAGTCTAGTTTCTCCAGTTCCAGTGGTAGTCGTGGTGAAAATTCAGTTGGATCGTCTGGGAGAGTGTACTGTGACAGATGTGGTGGTAATCATTTGAGTGCACATTGTACAGGATTTCCAGGAACTTGTTATACTTGTGGGCAGGCTGGACATTCGTCTCGAGTATGTCCAAATGCTGGAAGACAGCAATTTCAGCCACAACAGTTTGGCCAGTTTTCTGGACGACCATCATTCAGAACATATGCTCCTGTACCACAGTTTGCTCCTACACAGCCTTATATTCCAGTACAGTCCACTCAGCAGCCTAGGTATCCATCTCCTCAGAGTCAGCAACGTTTTCCAGGTCCACAGCAGGCTCAAGTCCATGCTATGACTCAGGATCAGGCACAAGATGCACCTGGGGGAGTTATTGCAGGTATTTGTTATATTTTTGAGTATCCTGCACGTATCTTGATAGACACAGGAGCATCTCATTCATTTTTATCTGTTACATTTGCTGATGAGCATGAGATTGCTTTTACCCCGTTATTGGATACTGTGTCTGTTGCTACTCCTGCTGGTGTTTTCTTGATATCTAATGAGATAGTTTTGAATTGTGTGATTAGATTTGAGGATAAGATCATGATAACCAATCTAATCAAACTAGCTATGTCTGATTTTGACTGTATCTTGGGTATGGATACACTGATGAATTATAGAGCTACGGTTGATTGTTTCCATGGCATTGTGAGATTTAGACCGTATTATGGCAATAAGTGGAATTTTTATGGTAGTGATTCACAATCTCGCATTCCATTAGTATCGGCAATGGAAATGTTTAGATTATTGTCGATAGGAAATGAAGGATTTATGATTTATGCTCTTGATGCGACGAAGGAAGAGAAATTGAAAGTTTCAGATATTCCTGTCATTAAGGATTTTCCTGATGTATTTCCTGATGCGATTCCGGGTTTTCCGCTTCAAAGGGAAATAGATCTTAGCATTGAATTAATGTCAGGGACAAGTCCTATTTTTCGAGCTCCATATCGATTAGCTCCAGCAGAATTGAAAGAACTCAAGACGCAATTGCAAGATTTGCTAGAAAAAGGTTATATTAGACCAAGTGTATCACCTTGGGGTGCTCCAGTCTTGTTTGTGAAGAAGAAAGACGAAACGATGAGAATGTGCATCGATTATCGACAATTGAATCAGGCTACTGTGAAGAATAAGTATCCTTTGCCACGAATTGATGACTTGTTTGATCAGTTGCAGGGTACATCTGTATATTCTAAAATTGATCTTCGTTCCGGATATCATCAACTTCGAGTTCGAGAGGAAGATGTTTCCAAGACAGCATTTCGAACGCGTTACGGACATTATGAATTCTTAGTTGTGCCTTTCGGGTTGACTAATGCTCCAGCGGTTTTTATGGATTTAATGAATCATGTGTTTCGGGAGTTTATAGATCGATTTGTTATCGTTTTCATTGATGACATTTTGATTTATTCTAAGTCAAGGAAGGAGCATAAAGAACATTTAACATTAGTTCTTCAGACACTCTGAACATCACAATTATATGCTAAGTTTTCGAAGTGTGAATTTTGGCTGGACAGAGTATTATTTCTAGGACATGTGATATCAGCACAAGGGGTATCTGTCGATCCTAGTAAAATTGAAGCTGTTCTTAATTGGTCTCGACCAACCAATGTCTCTGAGATTCGTAGTTTTTTGGGTTTGGCTGGATATTATAGGCGTTTCATCAAGGGATTTTCCGAAATAGCTAGGCCTATGACTATATTGACGCAAAAAGATCGACGTTTTGTGTGGACTGAGGAATGTGAAGCTAGTTTTCAGACTTTGAAAGAGAAATTGACTACGGCTCCAGTACTAGCATTACCTTCAGGCTCAGGTGGATTTGTTGTCTGTACAGATGCTTCTTTGAATGGACTGTGTTGTGTTTTGATGCAAAATGGACGCGTGATTGCGTATGCATCTCGTCAATTGAAACCACATAAGACTCGTTATCCAGTTCATGATTTAGAATTGGCTGCCATTGTGCATGCATTGAAATTATGGCGTCATTATCTGTACGGTGAGCAGTTTGTGATTTATTTCGATCATAAGAGTCTGAAATATTTATTCACACAGTCTGATTTGAATATGAGACAACGTCGATGGTTGGAATTACTTAAGGATTTTGACTGTGATATTCAATACCAGCCAGGAAACGTGAATCAAGTTGCAGATGCTTTGAGCAGAAAAGTTCATACTAAGATGTTGGCATCGTTAACTATTTCTAAAGTTCATGAGCATTTGAGAACTTCAGGATGGACTTATCGAGCTAAAGGTAATCATTTCATAGTTTCATCTATACAAGTTGAACCACGAATAATTTCAAAAATCAAAGCAGCACAAAAGACTGATCCATATATTCATCATTTGAAAGAATTAACTCCAGCTGGTCAGTCAGGGAAATTTTTTGTTGCTTCTGATGGATGTTTGCGTTATAATGGTAGACTTGTGGTTCCGAATTTGATAGATTTGAAAGACGATATACTACGAGAAGCTCATTGTAGTCGACATAGTGTACATCCTGGAATTAGAAAAATGTATAATATCTTGAAAGCCCATTACTGGTGGGAAGGTATGAAGAATGATATTTCTGATTTTGTCGCTACGTGTTTGACGTGTCAACAAGTTAAGGCTGAAAGAATGAGACCAGGTGGTATGTTACTTAGTCTTGAAGTACCACAGTGGAATTGGGAACACATTACTATGGATTTCGTGACACACCTACCTCGATCTAATCGTGGTTGTGATGCCATTTGGGTTATTGTGGATAAATTGTCTAAATCTGCCCATTTTATTCCATATGATCGTACGTGGACATATACGAAAATGGCAAAAATGTACATTGATCAGATAGTGCGATTGCATGGTGTGCCAGTTACTATAGTATCAGACCGTGATCCCATATTTACTTCTAAGTTTTGGTCTAGTTTGCAATCAGCTTTGGGTTCTAAATTGGCCATGAGTACTGCCTATCATCCACAGACAGATGGTCAATCTGAAAGGACTATTCAGACACTTGAAGATTTATTACGAGCTGTTGTGATGGATTTTAGTGGTGGTTGGCAAGAATCTTTAGCTCTGGTGGAATTCTCTTACAATAATAGTTATCAAATATCTATCGGGATGACACCATTTGAAGCCTTGTATGGCAAAAAATGTAGATCTCCGATCTGTTGGGAAGAAGTAGGAGAACGACAGTTGTCAGGACCAGAGTTTATTCAAGAGATGAAAGAAAAAGTTGACCTGATCAGGAAAAGAATGAAAGCAGCCCAGGATCGTCAAGCCAGCTATGCTAATAACAGACGTAGACCTTTAGAATTTCAGGTTGGCGATTTTGTTTTCTTGAAAGTATCACCATTTCGTGGTACTATGAGATTTGGGCGTAAAGGGAAATTAGCTCCTCGTTATATCGGTCCATACGAGATTGTTGAGAAGATTGGTATTTTAGCGTATCGTTTGAACTTGCCGCAGAGTTTGTCTGCGATACATGATGTATTTCACGTATCTATACTACGGAAGTATGAACCAGATCCTTCTCATATCTTGAGGGCTGATGATGTGGAGTTGGATAGTTCCCTTAGCTATGTTGAATATCCAGTGCAGATTCTTGATCGTAAAGAAAAGCAACTTAGGAACAAGACGATTCCTTTAGTTATGGTGGAATGGAGTATACATGGGAGAGAAGAAGCCACATGGGAATTGGAGTCTAGAATGCGTCAAGAATGGCTTCACTTGTTTGAAAATATGATGACTTATTCCATGTACTCTAATTTTCCTATGTACTATCATTGGTAGATGTTTAACCACTTTGTATATAAGTTTGATGTGTGTTAAATTTCGAGGACGAAATCTTCTTTTTAGAGGGGGAGAAATGTAAGGACCCGATTTTACTCTATTAATTAATTTGTGTGTTAAAAATATGTATTTATAAATATCAGTTTATAGACGATATTAAATTGCATATTTGATTTATAAATCACACAGGAGTTGAAATAACTCAAACCGGGTCAAGTTTTAATCCCGAATGAATAAAATAAGACACACATTTAAACTAAACCATATTTTAATTATGGATATACATATAGATATGATACATATCATATTCTCTCTCATCACCATCATCTTCTCGGCGTCTGTATCGATTTTTCTTTCTTTTTCTTTCAACATTTCTTCCGTCACTTTAAATGCCCGTATCTCCTTCGTTTTTGGCCGGATTTCAAAAGTAAATATAGTTCCGGAATCCTCGTGACGAGACCTATCTTTTGATACCGCTTTTGTAATATTTCCTTGCAATACTCGGAAACCCGCCGCCCTCTGTTCACGTTTTTCGGCCGATTTCCGTCGCCATCATCGCCAGTCTTCATGGTGTTTGCTTTAGAGACGATTTGAGTTTAGTTTTGAGTCCTTAATCGCAACTTCAGAGACTGTTTTGGGGTGAGCCGATTTTTAGTTCAACTTATATGATTTTTGGTTGAATTTTGATTTAAAGAATTGATAATTGTTGTGTTTTGGATGTAGGAACAACATTTTTGTGGATTTGAGGTATTGAACGAAATTTCCAGACTTAATTGTAGAATTTTGGAAAATTCAAATTTATATAAGTTGGGATTTTTGACGTTTATAGTTGTTTTAATCATTATACGGTTGCTTAGTTGTGTTAGAACTAGTATATATGAATTTTTAGTATGTATGAGCAATTTTCTGGAAAATTTCAGATTATTTACCTTTGGGTATTGCGACATTTTAGAGTCATTTATCGAGATTTAGACATTGATAGGATGACTGAATATGAAATATGAATATTTGGAATTGTTAGTTTGATTTTTAGACTTAGTTCCGATAATTGTCAGATTTGTAAACGAAAATAGGAATTGATGTGAAATAAATGGTTTTTCACAGGATTGGAGTATTCGAATATTACTTGAGATATTTCTGTGGTAATTAAGTGTTGGTTGAGGTACGTATGAGCTGTTTATATTACGACGCCTATAATGGCATGTAATGATATTAAGTATTTTGTAATGAGTGATAATGTATTTTATGTGCTTACGTGGATTATATGATTGCATTCACTCATTTACAAGTTTACATAGTACGTTGAGCCTTGACTCCTTTGATTACTATTGATATTGATCTCTTGAGATGTATTGAGTCATCATGGAGCGAGTGACATTGTTTTAGTGCACTCCTGAGATAGCATGAGGCACGGACAGGTAGCTCCTGTCGCCCTCTGATGCTACGTACGACACTCCTGATGACAGCATGAGGCTGGACGGGTCGCTCCTGTAACCCTCCGATGCTACGTGTATGGATTAGCAGTGATGATTCGAGGTCTGCGGTGGCCACTGAGTTTATTGTGATACGATTATTTGGACTCCTTTTGGTATCCCTTATTTCATTGATACATGTCACGCATTACATTGCATTTTATTGCATTGTACTTGATTTTATTCATGTCAGTTATATTTGTCGTAATTTTTATAGTTCGTCGTACTGGGGTCCGACCCCTGTTTTATTTTTATGCTGTGGTTGTTTGTGATTCCATAGCAGATTATCCAGGGGGATTTGACGCATCTGGTGGAGCGTCATCTAGTGGTACCCAGTAAGACGAGCGTGGAGTCGAGTTCCCAGATATATGTATATATATCAGTTTAGCGAGTTTTATATTTGCCGGGGTGATGCCCTGTGTATCTTTATAAATAGTTTTGGACCTTGTTTTGAATTGTTATTTGTGTGATCGAGCCTTGTCGGCTCTGCATGTGTTTAGTCCTGGCCAGTGCGGCTATAGGTTTGTAAATTGGAGTTGTGACTCTTTTTTCGAGTATATATTGCTGGTTGTGTTGTACAGGTTTTTGGGATGTCCTATTTACGAATAGGTCATGCCGAAATTTCTGTAGGCCCAAACGCAAATTTTTAACTCGTTTTCGCTGTTTACATTAATTAATCCTGGTTGTTTGATCATTAAATATTAAATCAGGACACGGGCCCTTTCAAGGGTAAATCTAAGATTGATACTAATCCAGCTATTATTTCTCCATTCCAGGTTTATCAACAAAGGTGGGAGAAATTAAAGACAAGGAGTGAAATCAATCCGAACACTTGCAGGGTTGATGTTGCAAGAATATATCCAAGGGTTTGGCTAAAAAACAATGTCAATCCTAAGGATGTAAAGCTCTGGTATGAATTTGGGGCTTTGGCCTCAGTTTATACAACATTGCCAAGCTTCCCGGAGATATCACAGTTACCAAAATGGATCCAGGAAGCAGTTCAAGAAACATGGGCAAATAATGATCATTTGTCCAGAGGAGATGTGCTAGAATTATATTTCTTCAGTGCAGCTCCAGAACCAATAGGGAAAGGATCACACGAACCCTTTCATTTCATCAAGCTAAGGAGACCTGATTTGATGAGCCATAAATTTATCAAGGATCCTAAAGCTGAAGAAATACCCTTGGTGTCCACTTTTGGAGAAAATGAAATCTCAACCAGAAGGGCATGGGGTATTTGGGTCTGTCTCACCGAGATGAACAAAGTCAAATTTCCGTTCAAATTCTACCAAAATTCTGTGAATGGATCGTTCCTGTTAAACACAATGACAGGAAAAACTACGGCTTTCGCATAAGAACTCTTCGAAAAGAAGAGAAACTTTTTGTGGAACAACAAACTGCCGGGGAGTAAAGAAACTCGTCGAAAATTTTGTAATATGGCTCACATAGGAAGATGGTCAAAAGTTATCTGCCCAGAATGTCCTGATCAGAAGGAGCCAGAGTTCGGAAAAACATTCAGACCCCGAACGGATCGAAAAGATTTTTTCGAGACAAGCAAAGGTGGACAGGGACCACCAAAGATGCGTTTTTTCAGGGGACCACTGCAAAAGCAGAAGATGCCCCGACAAGAATAAAGAAGACATGTGAGAAGTATAGAGCCAAAAGAAAAAGGACGACATGTGACTCCTCCACCAACAAACGATGACATCAATAATGGCATAACAGGACAAGGTGGATAACGGGTGATTCATCCACTAGCTAAAGATGCCATTAATAATGGCATAGAAGGACAAGACAAACAGCTGTAAGATTCCCTGAAGTTTCTCGGTGAAACGAGTAGAACCTCAGCTATAAATACAAGCGTTCAAGGAAGCTGAAGATATCGATCATTCCCTTCAGTTTTCTTACAAATAAATTGTTGTAATATTTCTCTTTCTATTGATATAAGTTTTCGTTTATGTATTTCAAGAACAAAGCTACTATGAGTAGCTAAACAAGTTGTCTTCTCCTCTTCAAAGGAGTTGATTTATGTAATAATATTATGTCTGAATAATTTTTCTAAAGTCTCTTGTTCTTTCATGCTCATATTTTATAATTAAATTCATATATCATACGCCTTAAGGTAGAAAACGAATTAAGGCTGTGCTGGGTGTCGTTGAAGGAGCTTGTGCAGAAACCATCTGTTGCGACTACGTGGTTGGAGTGTGAGGAGCACTTCGTAAAACTCGGCAGGTATGACCCGACGACACTATGGTCAAAGAGGTTTTTGAATTTAATTCATCTTATGGAAGCATGTTGGACCCTAATCCAGAGTATATCGGCTGGAAACCTTGCGTAACCGATAGTTCGGCTTAGCCTGAACTGGTTCGATTGGTAAAACAATGTCACGTACAAAGGATTAAATGCTAAACACTTTATTAAGACAAATTTGGGGACCACTAGGGAGTTGAAACAAAGAAATTGGAGTGTAGGGAGTTAAGAGAAAGAAATGTTTGAGTTTGGGGATTTTAAAATAATTTGCCCAAATATCAATCTATTTTAAAATTTCTTTTTCCAAACACCCATATCCAGTCCGTCCACCAAACACAGTATTAATCCCAAGTTCTCCTATTGTCACCTGTTTGATGCACAGGATAATTTCTAGATTGTTTAGCAAGCTCATGTTTGTATCAATTATTGAGCTCAGATTAGCATCCGAATTGATTGAAAAGCACTGTATCACTCAGACAACCCTACCCCATCCACCCCATCTGCCACAAGATTAATTTTGTTCTCATGGATTAGCTCGGTCATTTACAAAACTACCCCTTCACTATAAATAATAAAAATAACAACTCGTTCAGTGCGTTAACCTAATTATCATGTCATTCTTCGGACATGTAAATCGTGAGCCATCACCTTGACGAGGCAACATTGTTGTTTATGGTATCGTTTAAGGTAATAGAAATGGAAGAGAGGAGTTTTGTTTGTGTTCCTTACTCAATTTCATGCCTGATTCATCGAAGGGATTCAACATGTATTATGTTAATGGGATTCGATCATCATCTACTCACTCTGGCGGCATCAAGCTTCTGTATGCATTAATTCATATAAATTTAGGAATGTTTCATGTCGAAATAAATCCAAGGAAGAGATCAATTTACCGCTACAGATGAGGGGAAGAAGAGGTGGAGAAAATGGAATGGATCTGCTTCTTCGTTGTTCTGAGCTTTCAAATGGGAACGAGATCTACTTTCTTCTTCAATGTTGCCGACAAGAGTGATAAAGGTAGGTACGCTTAAATAATTGATGGATTTGAGGAATAAAATTTGAGTGGGATATGAGGGCATTTTGGTCAACTAAATAATTTATAATAACTTATAAAATCATAATTAACATCAAAATAAGCTATCAAATACATACATATTTTTTGTTATCAATCATTTATCGATCAATATTTTAGTTTTTAGTCCAAAACATATCTTATACTTGTACCAAACCGGGCAGGGAAAAGGTAAGCTCAGATTCTTCTGCCCCAGAGGACCGGATTTCGTTTCCACCCAATCCGTCCTCTCACCAATGAATTCGAAGTTGCTCAGTTGCCACCCAAAATTACTTCTGGTGAATCCGTCGCATCCTTCGTTCCGCGCTTTAAAGTTTCCTCGAAAAACCTTGAACCAAAGATTACAGCACCCCCACCTCTGCAAAAGATTAAGATATCATGTGAAGTGTAAAGCAAACGACAACAATGAAGCAATTGGGGGGCCTAAGAACTGGGAAAAATGGATGCCCACAAATCTTTTTGCTGCTGAGAAAGTGTTTGGAGCCATAGCCGGGACTACTTCCAGTCCCATTGCTCAGTACATATCTTCTCCCACCACTTTTTTACACAACGTGGACCCCAGAATCAAGACGGTATTTTTTATTCTTTCAGAGAGTTCGGCTTGTTGAAAATGATTCAAAATGGTGCATTTTCTTGATTACATTGCTGGTGCTTTTGTTATTTGCAATTAGTTATTGTGTTTTGAGATTGAGGTGTTGTGCGATTGGTGTTTTTGGATCTGCCTTTTAATATCACCTGGGTTAGATCTCTATGAAATTTACTAATATTATTAGTCTGATTTTGTTTTAATTTCTTGCTTGTATTGTGTTTTCCCCCCCTTTTTGGAGCTAGCTGGAGGGTTTGTTATAAATGGTCCCGATACCTTGTCACAAATTTGGACTGCAAGATGACCAAGAAGCCATCAACGCTTGAATTGTGTATTTTGAATGATAAATTGGGAAAAAGAATTCTTTTTGGTTTGTTGATACTAGCTTTTTGTACTATCAGAATTTTTACCTTTGATGATTTTAGCCATAAATAGGAAGCTTTAATCAGTACTCGTTGTAAGTGAGTCGAAACAAAAGAGGATAAATAATTCAGGGCCATTGCTTCTCATTTACTCAAAACCGATGAGAAAAGTTACAAGGGACATTGGGATAGCAATATGATAGTTTAATGCCCTTAATTTGTTCTGGGTTTATAATTAATATGTGAAGTGATGGGTCTTTAGATATGAGTTCGGTTATGATAAAAAAAAATGTTTTCTTTGTTTCATTAAATTTTAAATGAGCCTAGATTTGATTAGCGCGACTTGTATTTGTTAAGATTACTATCATGTGATTTGCCAGGAATACCCGTGATATGCTTTTCTTTGCATTCTATGAAGAAATGTGAAACTTATAAAGAAGATAATTGGGTCGGCACTTATGACACGTCCCAGATTTGAGAAAACTATAAAAGAAATGATGATTTCCATCTGCCTTTTGTAGGGAACTTTCGTTGAGAACAAACTTGATGGAATAAGTTTTAGATTCAATTGAATTTGGATGTTTATGAGTGAGATGTGGTATTTATATACCTATTTGCATATTTTACTTTTACATTTGTTTATCCTGTTTTGTTTTGATTATGTTGAGAATTATTTCTTTATATGTGTTTTAATCTTGATTATTTTTATCTACTTTTGTGCCTATTGAACCTAGGCATGGCTACTTGCACTTGTTGTTTTACCAGCGAGATCAGATATAGCAATGCGTCTGGGAATAGTTATCTATCTAGCCCTATTGTCCGTGTGGGTTCAGCCTACCGAGGTGTGGATGGTAAGGTTTCTTGCTAGTTTTGATGTCTATATCTGTAACGTACTTGACAGAGGAAGTTAATTTTTCCATCTTACATGAACTAAAATAAACTTAGTTTTGTTTGGTGGGATATTTATAGTATTTTTTCGTGTTTATGCAGGAATCTGTCTTATTAAGTGTCCAATATTGTTGTAGGATCAATTGGGAAGAGTTGCTCTGCTCTGTGGTATCTTATTTGTATTCTTGGGACTGAGTACTGATAGTGCACCTTCCCTTTTGTGTTCAAGAAACCCACCATCTTCACTGACAAGATTGCCGACGCTTCCAGTATCTTTTGAAGGTTATAGATATGTGATAATGAAGTTGGGTCCCTTCTTACTAACCAGTAAAGGCTTGTCGGCAGCTACTACAGTAGCATGTTTAACATTTACAGTAAGATAAATCTGGGCATACTTTTGTTTATGTAGATTTCAGAAAGTAACTTTTTCAGTCCACAGAGTTTGTGTATATGGTTTATTCGAGATTGGTTGAGATTATTTATTTACTTTCAAAGTATTTTAAGGATCAGAGCATTCACATGTGATTATTTATTTTAGTATTTTGATACTATAAGCCGCAAAATAAAGTTACTGTTCATACCAAATTTTCCCTGCATCGTGCTGTTACTCTGAATATATGGCTATTGAGATTATTGATTTAGTTTTGAAATATTCGAAGGATTAGAGCATTCACATGTGATTATTTATTTAGTATTTTGATACTGAATATGCCGCTATTCTCCAAAACGGAGATTAGTTAAAATAAATAAATAATACCTATAATACCGCAGTTAGTTTACGGCGTATCACATGTATAAACTGTTCATACCAAAATTTCCCTGCATCTGCTGTTGCTCTAGCTACCTTACTCCTTGACCTTAAATGAATTCACGTGACAACCATGTGCCTATATTTCTAATGAAGCCTCTATCTTCTGTTTGGTAAAGATCTTCCAAAGTGCAAGTCTTTGTTTGACAACAACGACATCAGAGCAGCTTGCATTTGCTTTGCAATGGTTCATTCGCCCTCTGTCTCACCTTGGTGTCCCAGTGTCTGAAGTCATACTTACTCTCCTGCTTTCATTAAGATTCATCAATCTAGTGTTTGATGAGGTGCGATATATTATAATGAATTGTTTGCATTTTGAAGGTTGATCGTCAAGTTTCAAATTTTTGTGGATGAGTAATGGTGAAATTTTTTTGTTCTATTTTCTCTCTCTCTGCACTTGCAGGTCCGCAACGTTGCTTTAGGAATTATATCTCGTAGGATAAGATGGAAAGAGTTGACAACGCTCGAGACAATTGATGGTATTCTCAGCTCCTCATTTATAATTTTTTTTCCGTGAAACTATACATTCATGCTTCTATAGGAATATGATTGTTTTAAGATTAAATTTTCCCTCTTACGTCTTTGTTTGACTTGATTCTTTTGAATGAAATGAAACAGAGTTCTTTCGTTATTTTTGTCAGATTCTGTAGATAATATATGATTTGAATTAATTCTGTATTATGGTAGATAAATCCTGCAGATTATGTTATTTGTATGGTGAATATTCTATCCCAGATTTGTTGGGATCTCATTACTAGATTTAGAAGATTAGACTCTTATTTATATGTTACATTGTAATCAGTTGGACAATATAAGAAATATATTATTTTCTACGCTTTGTTTTGGTATCAAAGCCACTTTTCATCCATCTCCTGTAAAATGTCCGATAGTACCGTAACTAGTCCTAAATCTGATGCTGCCACCGTCGAACATATTGCGGCAACAGGGGAGTTACAAAATCTTCATTCTGCTCATAGATTGAATGGAAAAAATTACTTGAAATGGTCCCAACTTGTCAAGACCTTTCTGAAAGGTCGAGGACGGCTGGATCATTTAACAGGTACTGGACCTTTGGAGAAGGATCCCAAATATGCATCTTGGGATGAACAAGATTCCATGGTAATGTCTTGGATATGGAATTCGATGCTGCCTGAGATTAGTGATACATGCATGTTCCTTGGATCAGCCAAAGAAATTTGGGAGGCCATGCGACAGACTTACTCCAGGGCTAATGATGCAGCCCAGATTTATGAAGTTAAGTCAAAGATCGCAACAACAAAGCAAGGAAATCAGACCACAACAGAGTACGCTAATCTCTTACAAGGACTATGGCAAGAGCTGGATCAATACCAGTGCATTAAGATGACTTGTGCATCAGATGCTACAGTCTTAAAGCAGTTTATTGAAAGGGAACGAACCTATGAATTTTTGGTTGGCCTCAACATGGAGTTCGATGCAGTCAGAGTGCAAATTTTAGGGAAGGCCGATCTGCCTTCCTTAAATTAAACAATCTCGACCATTCGGGCAGAAGAGGGCCGCAGACGGGTGATGCTCGAGACCCGCGGAGAGGAAGGATCTGCACTTGTTGCTAAAACGGTTGGGATAAAGGAATACAAGTTCAACAATCAACACAAAAAATCAAGATTCAACAGTCGTGAATCTCTATATTGCACTTACTGCAAAAAGAATAGTCACACCAAAGATCAGTGTTGGAAGCTACATGGTAGGCCTGATCGAAACATTGATGAAGGAGGAAAGGCACATATGGTAAGTGCACCATTAAACAATGAAGGAAGCACACAAAACCTTGCTGCAAGATTAAGTGAGCAGAAAATTTCTTAGGGTCACTTGAGAAACCCTCCTCGTCAGGTACTAGCTCCTTGGCTTTTTCAGGTATCGGTCCTACTTCTTGCTTTGTTAATATCTCTGAAAAGATTTCTCCAAAGTTATGGATAATCGATTCCGGAGCCACTGATCACATGACCTATAATTCCAAATCCTTCTCTACCTATACACCATGCTCTAGCCATAAAAAAATCACCTTAGCTGATGGATCTTTCACTACCATTGCTGGTCAAGGTGATATTTATATAAGCCCATCCCTTGTTCTTAAAAATGTCCTCCATGTTCCAAAGTTGTTTGCAAACTTAATCTCCATTAAGAAACTAACCATGGATTCCAATTGTTGTGTAACCTTCTTCTCTTCCCACTGTGAGTTTCAGGAACTGAAAATGAAGAGGATGATTGGACGTGCTAATGAGAGGAATGGTCTTTTCTATCTGGAAAGTCAAAGTGGAGGAACTAGGGTGGAGAGATCCTTATCCGCATCATTCTTTTCTGAGTCTATTTTGTCAACTAAAAATAAAATTTGGCTTTTTCATCATCGTTTAGGTCATCCTTCCTTTAGGGTCCTTAAGCTAATGTTTCCTTTATGGTTTAAAGAAAATAAATTAGAGTCTTTTCATTGTAATGACTGTGAATTTGCAAAACACAAACGTGTTTCATTTCCAGCAAGCAATAAAAGAACTATTATTCCATTCTCTTTAATTCATAGCGATATATGGGGTCCCTCTAGTGTTCCCAATATCTCTGGTGCCAAGTGGTTTGTGTCTTTTATCGATGACTGCACTCGCGTGACGTGAATTTATCTTTTGAAAAATAAATCTGAAGTTAGCACTATTTTTCCAAAATTCTATAATATGATTAAGACGCAATTTGATGTGTGAATTAAAAGATTTAGGTCTGACAATGCCAAAGATTACTTTAATATGTCCCTTTCTTCTTTCTTTCAAAAAGAAGGCATTTTGCATGAATCCTCTTGTGTCAATACACCACAACAAAACGGCGTGGCTGAACGAAAGAACGGCCACCTCCTAAATATCACAAGAGCATTACTATTCCACAAAAATGTTCCTAAACAATATTGGGGAGAAGCTGTTCTTACCGCTGCACACCTTATTAATAGACTTCCCACTGGTATTCTTGATTTTAAAACCCCAATAGAAATTCTAACAAAATTTTTTCCTCATTTTACTGCGTCTAATAATCTTGTTCCTAGAATTTTTGGAAGTGTTGTCTTCGTTCATATACATTCCCAAAATAGAGGAAAACTCGACCCTCGAGCTCTTCGATGTATCTTTATCGGGTACTCCTCTACTCAAAAGGGATATAAGTGCTTTCATCCTTCCACTCGAAAAACTTTTGTTTCCGCTGATGTAACCTTTGTGGAAAATGAGTCTTATTTTCCCTCAAAATTTCCAGAAAACAAAACAGATAGAGATGGAGGGGATATAAGTCTTTCACTTGATCTTCCCTTCGACTCTAGCACACTGCCACTACTACACAGCCCACCATCTATACTTCCTGATCAAACTGCCAAATCAGCTCGACATAGTGATATGATCGCGGATAAGGAACAAGAAACCCAAACACAGCCACTCAAAACCTATTCCAGGAAGAAATTTCCAGCCTCTACAGTAGCACCACCACCTCTGAACTTCGCACGAGTTCCTGCAATTTCCACGCTACCAGCTGAAAAAAACCAAGCCATAGTCGAGAGTGAACCAATTGTTGAACCTGAACTCTTAACATATTCTAAGACCTTAGATGATGTTGACCAGGACACGAACTTGCCAATCGCATTAAGAAAAGGAATCAGAACCTGTACTAAACATCCCTTACACCAGTTTATGACCTACCAAAACCTGTCCCAAAGCCATAAAGCCTTATTGACCAATCTTCACAACATATCCATTCCGAGAAATCTATCAGAGGCATTAAGAGACAAGAAGTGGGAGGATGCCATGAAAATAGAAATGGAAGCTCTTGACAGAAACTGGTTAGATTGCCACACAAGGTTAAACCAGTTGGTTGTCGATGGGTATTCACTGTCAAATATAAATCAGATGGGACAGTTGAACGTTATAAGGCGAGGCTAGTTGCGAAAGGATACACCCAAACATATGGACTCAACTATTGGGAAACCTTTGCACCTGTTGCAAAGATGAACACAGTGCGGATCCTTTTGTCATTAGCAGCAAATTTTGGATGGAATCTGTTACAATTTGATGTTAAGAATGCATTTCTTCATGGTGACCTAGCCGAAGAAGTTTATATAGAGATCCCACCGGGTTTTGAATCTAAAAAAGGGATGGTGTGTAGGCTGAAGAAGGCACTTTATGGCCTTAAACAATCACCAAGGGCTTGGTTTGGAAGACTCACTAAAGCCATGACTACCTTGGGATACAGACAAAGCCAAGGGGATCATTCTTTGTTTGTGAAGCACTCGGCTTCAGGGGGAGTGACTATTCTGCTGGTGTATGTTGATGATATGATAGTATCTGGGAATGATATAGAAGGAATACAGGAACTAAAGCAGCGCCTAGTCAAAGAGTTTGATATCAAAGAACTTGGGAAGTTAAAATACTTTCTAGGAATTGAAGTGGCTAACTCACGGCATGGAATATTCATTTCCCAACAAAAATACGTGCTGGATTTGTTGAAGGACTCAGGAAAGATGGGCTGCAAGCCGGTGGACACCCCTATTGAAGTCAATCACGGCTTATGTGATGCACCAAATGACCCAGTGGTAGATAAAGGCTCTTATCAGAGGCTGGTTGGGAGGTTAATATATTTAACTCACTCTAGACCAGACATTTCGTATGCTGTAAGTGTAGTTAGCAGATATATGCAAAATCCAAAAGAAAAACACCTCAAGGCAGTCCACAGGATCTTGCAGTATCTTAAGGGCAGCCCAGGAAAAGGCATATTATTCAAAAAAGGGGATGCTATGACTCTTGAAGCCTATACAGACGCCGACTATGCAGGCTCCTTGGATGATCGAAGGTCCACTTCCGGCTATTGCACATTCTTGGGAGGAAACCTAGTGACGTGGAGAAGTAAAAAGCAAAATGTGGTTGCAAGATCAAGCGTAGAATCAGAATTTCGAGCTATGGCTTTAGGAATATGTGAATTGCTATGGTTGAAGATCATTCTTGATGATTTGAGAATTAAGTGGAACTCACCCATGAAGTTATATTGTGACAATAAATCAGCCATTAGTATAGCTCACAATCCAGTGCAACATGACCGTACGAAACACGTTGAAGTCGATAGACACTTCATCAAAGAGAAATTGGAAAGTGGATTAATATGTACTCCATTCGTCTCTTCCAAGGATCAGTTGGCAGATATATTCACAAAGGCACTATCTAGTAGATTGTTCACAGATATTGTTAGCAAGCTTGGAATGGGCGATATCCATTCACCAGTTTGAGGGGGAGTGTCAGATTCTGTAGATAATATATGATTTGAATTAATTCTGTATTATGGTAGATAAATCCTGCAGATTATGTTATTTGTATGGTGAATATTCTATCCCAGATTTGTAGGGATCTCATTACTAGATTTAGAAGATTAGGCTCTTATTTATATGTTACATTGTAATCAGTTGGACAATATAAGAAATATATTATTTTCTACGCTTTGTTTATTTTCATTGAAACAACTTTGATGTTTAGTGTTTACATATGTAGTAGCGCTACTTTGAGGCACTCTAGTGGCCAGCTGGCTTGTGTAACCATGGCCCGGCGTTGGAACAATGTGTTGCGAGAAAATATAACTCGTTTTCTGTTGATCGTCTAATAAAAGATCAAGTGTCTGATACGGGTATAGATGAATTGGGCCAAAATAAATATGAGAATCCCAAAATACACTTTGTATATTCTAGAATGAAGAAACGAGAGGGGCGGGAGAATTAGTTATAAGAGCATTAGGAGAACGTGTTAGAGGGGTCATTCTGTTATCTTGAGAATTTTGCTAGTGAAGCTAGGGGAGTGTGTAAACACTATACAGAGGAAACTCTGGATCTCTTATATATAATTCCATATTTACGTTTCTTGTTGAGTTGCTTTTCTGTGCAAACTTGTATTTGTGTTTGATATCTTGGGCTCACGTGGACAATCCTATCAGTGTCATATATGTGCTGGGAGAAGACATATTACCTTTGCTGATGCTTTTAATTGAAGAGTGGCCAGTAAAAGTTGACAACCTTTTTAATTGTTCAAAAATTATTTCGAAGTTACTATGTGACAATGGTTCTGTCTTTCCCAGACATCATCGTCGAGAAATTCAGAATGTTTATTTCCTTGCAGTTTTCTTCACATATATTCGTCGGATCTTCAAAAATATTTACAGCCACGCAGCACAGATATCCCAGGTATACAATTTCTCTCAAGCTCTTCTCTTCAGGTTTCATTTTCTTGGCTCATGTCCTCATCTCAATTTCTCTCCTCGTGTTGCCATCTTATTGGCTTATTTCTTGGGGGGAAAAATAAACTCGTTCAATCATGTGGTTCTGCAAAATGCTTGTCGCTAGCTCTTCTTTCTAACGCATAAATTGGCTTTCTCTGGCTTTGCAGGCGATGATTGTGAGAGGATTTCGAGGGGACTGTGATTCTCACAAAGTTCTCTTGGCGGCTGGCTCGTCTACACTGATTGCTAATGTTGTTTCTTTATCCTGTCTCGTTGGTCTGATAGTTGCTACAACTTTGGCCGGATACATTAGCTTGTGATCATGTTACGGTGAATTTTTAACCAGCAAAGTATAGCCCTTGGAATTGGTTGTATACCTTCATCGAATGTGCTGTATATTGACTATTTTTTACACAAGTTTTCGAAAGCGGTGTCGTTCTTTTCCACAATTGGATTATTGCAAGTTTGATATTATAATCAATTCTCATTGAAGCCGTTATCTCCAACACCATAGGTTTTGCAAAACTGCGAACCAAACCATTAATAATTTAAAAACTAAACCAAACCTTGGCTTCGGTTCGGATTGTTGTATCATCAATTTTAGTTTTTGTTGAGATAAATTTTTTTGACTATTTTAATATATAATTTAAAATTTCCTTAAATTAGCTATTGTAAAAAGTTAAATACCAATACATTATAGGGTGAGCAAAATTTTGGTTAAATCAAAATAACCGATTTAACTTGAGTCAATTCGACATTTTGTTTCGGTTATTTAGGAAAATCTATTTTAAAGTTTCCGATATCGGCCGTTTCAGTAAACTAGGTCGGCAGTTTTCAAAATTTTCAAATCGAGTTACCAAATTAACCGATATTTGAAAATAAATACAATTTTTATTTTTATATATTTTAGATTTTAATTTTTAATATTGTTCAACAATCAATCCATGCAATTGAAATTGGATTTTTAAATACATGAATTAGAATTTCATTTTGATTTTTGACGTGGATTTAACATATAATTTGAAATTTGATTTGATAATTAAAAATATATTATTTATATAATGTTTTCTATTGCTTATTTTTTAAAATTATTTTTATTAATATATTTATATAAATACTCAAACATCTTTTATCAAGAACAAAAAAATATTTTTGAATGGCAAAAATTCCTATGAGATGGTCTCAAGGGTCATTTTTATTAAACGGATCTATTGTATGAGTTATCCATTAAAATGTATTACAATTTATGCCAAAAGTATTACTTATTATTATAAATATGAGTAGGGTTGACCCGTCTCACGGATGAGACCGTCTCACAGGAGTGTTACTCTTTTTGAATATATAAAAAATATTAAAATGGGGTCAAAAAATATTAAAATTAGTTTTTTAAGAAATGAAAAAGTTTATGAAGATGAAATTAAAAAAATACCCATAAATCAAAAATAAAAAGAAAAGAAAAGAAAATTCATCGAGTATTGATAAATTTTTATATAATAAAAATTTTATCTACTTCATATTATTTAATTTAAATATTTGAGATCTAGGTCTCAGGTTCGATTCTCGCTGACTGCGGGTTAGTTTCCTAATTTATTTAGGTTGATTTTGTTGGTTTTTTTGATTGAGACAAGCACGTCACGAGTTCATATTCAAGTCCCGTCAGTTGTGCGAACAATTTCATTCTTTAGTGTTACAATTTGATGTAATTTGATATCCGATGTACTTGTATTAAAAAAAATTAAATATTTGAAAATGAATAATAAATTAATATAAATTCGAGTGAAATAGGAAAATAGAATTGTCTGGGGACGGGGGTATATAAGATCGTTAAATCCGAAAAACCCCTCTCCCGAATATGCTGTTGCTCAAATTTGTAGAAAGTTGTTAACTCCTTCTATCTCCATTCTCTGCAGGCATATCCACCTGCAACTCCAGCTTTGAATCTCTGTCCGAACGAGGTGCAATCGTAATTATTTGCTAAGTTATTGTTTATGTTTTGATGTGCAGCTTCTGAATGTTCATTCCTGAGTTGATGAAATACCTTCGATGAATTTAAATGGCCAAGCCTACATGGATTTTCACAAATCTGTGCCTTCGCCAGAACTCTAAATCATTTATCGGTTCTAATCATTTTCGAATCCGGAATCAAAGCCTCAGTATTGATCATATTAGTGGAAATGCTGAGGAGTCGATACGGAATCCTGACACCCCAGATGAAATTTGTGGTCAAAATCAAGTTTTTGAAGTCGGTGAGGTTAGTGGAACTGTGGAAGAATTTGTTCCGAAGCCTCAAAACCCAGATGAATCTATTCATCAAAATCAATTTCTAAATGCTAGTGAGATTGCCAAAGAGGTTTCTGTTTTTATTAGGTCCCAGCCGAGGTGGGAGCAAACCCTTACGAGTGTTTTTCCAACTGTTAATTTTGTGGATCCTAATATTTACAATGAGGTTTTGAAGCAGCAGAAAAATGTGCTCTTGTCTATCCGGTTCTATCATTGGCTCAAGTCTTTGAATGGGTTTTCATTGGATCCAGCTTTATGTAAGGAGATATTTCGTAGGCTTGTAGAGGCTAATGCTGCCGGAGCTGCTGAGAGTTTTCTCAAGGAAACAAAGTTTGAGCCTGAGCCGGAGCATTTGGAGTTGTATATTGAGTGCCTCGGCGAAAATGGGCTGGTTGAACAAGCATTTGACGTGTTTGAACGTTTAAAAAAGATTGGTCATTGTGCGCCATTGCAAACATGGAATTCAGCTCTGTCCTGTGCGCTAAGAACCGAAAGGCTCGACATTTTTTGGGCACTATATGGGGATATGATGCAGCATAATGTCGTACCAGACATAGATACCACAGGATACTTGACTAGAGCCTTCTGTATTGACAACAATGCCGCGAAAGGCTACAATCTTCTTCGACAAGTTTTGGAGGACGGGCATGTCCCGAGCAAAATCGTTTTCAATAAGCTGATAGCTGCATTTTGCAAGAGTGGTGATTTTGGGAAAATGTCATCTGTTCTTCATATGATGATTGCCAAGAATTGCTCCCCAGATATTTATACATATCAGGAGGTCATTAATGGATTGAACAAAAGAAAAATGAGATACGAAGGTTTTCGGGTTTTTAATGATCTAAAGTGCAGAGGGTATTTTCCAGATAGAGTCATGTATACAACCATGATTCATGGTCTCTGTAACAACAAGTGGCTTGGAGATGCGCGAAAAGTGTGGTTTGAGATGACTCAGAATGGAATCGTTCCTAATGAGTACACATACAATGCTTTTATTAATGGTTTATGGCGTATTGGCAGCATAGATGAAGCTGAGAAACTTTATAAAGAGATGATTTCCAAAGGTTATGGTGAGTCTACGGTTAGTTGCAACACTATGATAAGTGGACTGTGCTTGAATGGAAAAGTGGATGAAGCTCGGGTATTATTCGAACGGATGAAAGAGAAGGGTATTGCAACTGATTCCATTACATATAATTCTCTAATTAAAGGCTTCTCCCGAAAAGGGAATATAGCTGAGGGATTGTATTTTTTTCATGAACTTCTAAGTCACGGATTTGAGCCATCAACTGCCTCATTTACTGTTTTGATAGAAAGGCTTTGTGAAGCTGGACATGTGGAGCAAGCAAAAATGTTGTGGAGAGATGTTCTAGATCGGGGTATGGAAGCGGCTGTTTTTTCTCAAAATAAAATCATTGTTGCATTAGGTGAACAGGGGTGTTTCCAAGAAGGAGTTGCATGGCTGAAAGCTATGATTAAGAATAATATGACACCAGAGAAGAAAACTTTTGAGAGGCTCATTCAATGTCTTAGTCTTGCTGATAGATTGGATGATGCTTTACTTGTTTTAGATTATATGTTGAAGATGGGTTTTTCGCTCGAGAAATATGTTTGTAATTCGTTGGTGAATAAACTTTGCCAAGATGATTCGCGTACTATAGAGTCGTGCTTGGAGGAAACTTTGCAGGGAAACCAATGTCATTGAGGCGTTTACTTGTGTTTCAGTTTTTCGTTTAATTTTTATCAATTACTATGATGAAATGGAAAAATGATTTACTTGCCACGATGAGTTCTGCATTTCTTTTGCTAAATCGAGTCAGCTTTTTTGTATAAAAGAGATAAATGAACGCCTTTTTTACTTTAACGTATGGGCCAAATATTACCTGTATAAAGGAAATTTGATATACATTTTTCAATAGAACAAAGAGATTGATGGAATCATGGAGGATCAGATAAATTCAACATTAGCAGATGATGAACTAATAGAAATTTTCTGACATTTAGATTCAATATACAGCTGAGATGCTTGTTCTCTCGTTTGCAAACGCTTGTTATATCTAGTGGGGATGAGCCGCAAAACTGTCCAGTTTGGTAGATCTGGCAAGACTGACGATTCGATCATCCTGTTTGCTGATCGGTTTGTGAATGTCCAAAGTGTCTATATCAACGAGACTTCCAATTCCAGTGCTACCAAATTGGTAAGTGCGCCGGCGGAAACTAGTTTGATAGTCAGTCATCATGTGAGTTCTCAATGTGGTTTTTACATTTTCCTTGCTACCGAATTCATAAGTCTCGACTTGTGCTAGAGGAAGTTTTTCATCTGACAAGGAATTTCCGTTACAAAAATCCTTCCTGTTCTTTGGCAAAGACTGGATAAATTTTGTAGATGTGAGATCTATCTTTCTGAATAACCTATAATAAAATCTTTCCAGCGTAGCCGATCATGCATCCTTGGGATATCTTAATTGGTTTTTCATTTATATTAAGATTTTCGGGATAAGTAGGTTTAGAAAAGTTGGTAAATATCAGCATGGATTATAATTTCTGATTGAGATGATACTTTATTCTTATTCGCCCCCATTTTACTGATTTATTTTGTTAAAAATGTGTTCAATTACTCCAAAAGCTCATGTCTGATCAGATTTACCATCCAAGCATAATTCATCTCAACTCATCAAATTTGTGGTGATAACATATGTTTGATGGCATCAATTAGTGTTGCTTGTTTGCAAACTCTAAAAAATTGCTTAAACTATGCACCTTGAGTTGCTTCCCCATGGTTTTTATTCTTAGTTTGAAATTGAATGGATAGCCCTGAGCATCTGTATTATGATAACTGGGAGAATTGCTTGTTTTGGAGAAATTGTGATGGCTTTTTTGAAGTGGATGGAATCATGTACATTGCGCATGATATTTAATAAGTGAAAATCTGATAAAAAATTATAGAGTTGTCACGAGCTGATTATTTACATTTAGAATGCAGTCCAGGTTCATGCATCTAAAATCCTTGTCAATTATGTTGCTTATACAAAATCATGCCGAACTTTGTTCTTCTTGGGTGACTTTTGAAATATGAGTTTAAACTGCAAATATATTGCCTTTAACGGCTTTGTTTCAAACTTCTGGAATCATCTTTGGAATTTCATTGTTTTCTATTGTGGGGCAGGGAAAAGACGACGAGATGTTGGCTCTTCTACTTCAACTACTTTGTTCTTCTTGGTTGACTTTTGAAATATAAGTTTAAACTGCTAATTTATTGCCTTTAACTGCTTTGTTTCAAACTTCTGGTATCATCTTTGGAATTTCATTGTTTTCTATTGTGGGGCAGGGAAAATACGACGCTATGTTGGCTCTTCTACTTCAACTACTTTGTTCTTCTTGGGTGACTTTTGAAATATGAGTTTAAACTGCAAATATATTGCCTTTAACTGCTTTGTTTCAAACTTCTGGTATCATCTTTGGAATTTCATTGTTTTCTATTGTGGGGCAGGGAAAATACGACGTGATGTTGGCTTTTCTACTTCAACAACCAGTTTTGACCGTGAATCTAATAATAATGTATCCAATACTCCGATAACAAGACAGGAACTGGCTGTTTGTCAAACTCCGGTTGGAAGCTGTTGGTGGTCACTTTGTAAAACTAGAAATATTGAGCCTTATTTGGTAGTCGAATGTGACAGATTTGGGGCTAAGATCTTTTGCGTAGAAATGTAGAACTCTAAAATCTTTGGATTTACAGGTGATTGCCAAAAATTTTACTTTGTCTTTGTTTTGTTGTCTGAATAACACTTTGCGTCAGATGTACCCTGGTTTTGATCAACATGTTTGGCAGTGTTATTTGATCAGTCCAACACCCTGTTATTTCTGGTAACAAGATCTGAAATCATCCTCCCATTCTGAATAATTGTTTTAAGTATGGTGGATGGTGTGAAATGGAATTCAGAATTAAATACTGCAGAAACTTGCCTGGTTGAAGGTTTGGCTGAGGTGGGAGCATGTTGCAGTGGGCTTAATGATTTAAATTTGCGGTTTTGTGAAGGCTCGACTGACAATGGACTACTATTGTTGGCCCTTAGTAGTGGGAGGACTTTGAAATCACTTGGAGTCGCTTCTTGTGCAAAGATTACTGATGCCTCATTAGAAGTGGTGGGTTCTCATGGCAAATCTCTTGAAACTGTCACTAGATTCAGAAACCATCCATGACATCATAGGCTTACTTGCTGTGGCCAAAGGATGCCCTCTGATGAGAGTTCTGAAACTACAGTGTATGAATCTTACAGATGAGGCTTTACCAGCTGTTGGTTCTCTCTGTTTTTAGTTGGAGTTATTGGCTCTATACAGCTTCCAGAAATTCACTGACAAGTCACTTTTTTCTGTTTTCTATTTGGTCTTTCTCATTCTTAGGAGGTGTTGTAGCTGTGTAGAGAAAATAGAAAGAAATATTTTCATATTCTGTAAATATTTATTTCCTAAATACTTGGGGATAATTTTGTATAGTTTCTTTTGTTACGGGATTGTGCCTAGAATTAAGCAAAAATACTTTGTATAAATTTGTAGACCTAGAACGATTGTAACATAAGAAAAAATTACTGAGAGTTTCAGAATATACTTCATTCTTCTTGTCATGAGTTTGATTTTTGCCATTATGTCTTTTTGTGTGTTCTCTACATGGTATCAGAGCCAGTTCTTAACACTTGCCCTGTAATTCCGGTCCAGCATAGTCGTGCGTCGTCCACTGTTGTGGTGGTGTGCGACACAATATTCTGAAGCGTGGGGTAGCAGGCTTGAGGGTTGCCGTTTTTCAGTTGAGGTGTATACTGTACCTCTTAAGCCCAATTATAATATTTTTGGGTCCAATATTATCCCAAACCCTAAGCACAATATTACTCAGTGCTTCCTAAGCCCAAAAAAACTCTGAAAAATGACTGAACTTCAGGCGATCAAAGTGGGATCGTGAAACCAATGTCTGCATCTGGTGTGATTTCTACACTTCACGCGATCAAAGTGGGATCGTGAAACCAATGTCTGCACCTGGTGTGATTTCTACTGGGCTCAAAAACTCTTCAATCCAATTCACCATTCACAAATTGAATGGAAAAAACTATTTGAAGTGGGCTCAGTCAATTAAATTAGTAATCGACGGCAAAGGAAGACTGAGCTATTTAACCGGAGGAGTTCAAGAACCAAAGAAAGACGATCCAAAATGGGTAAATTGGAAATCAGAAAATTCTCTGGTCATCGCATGACTCGTAAACTCCATGGAGCAATCAATTGGTAAGACCTATTTGTTTCTACCGACAGCAAAGGATGTGTGGGAAGCGGTCAAAGAAACCTATTCGGATCTGGAAAATTCATCACAAATTTTTGAGTTGAAGACCAAACTGTGGCAGTCTAAACAAGGTGAGAAAGGAGTAATTGAATATTACAATTATATGAAAACACTATGGCAAGAATTAGACCTCTGCTATGAAGAATCATGGGAATGCAAACCTGACAGTGTCAAATTCTATAAACGCATGGAGAATGACAGAGTGTACGAGTTCTTGGCCGGGTTAAACCATGAGCTGGATGAAGTCAGAGGCCGTATATTGGGAAAAACACCTCTGCCAACTCTGAGTGAAGTATTTGCAGAAGTACGTCGAGAAAAAGGGAGGAGGAAAATGACGTTGAATGATAATGTGTCACCCACTACAGAGTCCTCAGCATTGATCAGCAAGAATAATTTCCCCAACACTCACATTCGACAAGAAAAAAAGGCAAAACTTCGGTGCGACTATTGTAACAAACCATGGCATACTCGAGAAAATTGTTGGAATTTACACGGTAAGCCTCCCAACTAGAAACCGAAGAATTTTAAACCGAAGGGACGGGGTGGTTCACAAGCTTATGTGACTGAAAAAGAGGCACAAAATAGCACAGACATTTCCTCTGGGGCACCAACTTTCAGTAAGGAGCAATTAGATCAACAGTATAAATTGTTCCAATCCTCACACCTTTCACACTCCACTTCTGCACCAGCTTCTTGTTCCCTGGCACAAGGTAATTATGTACAATCTGTTTTTAGTGTGTCCACCTCATTCTATCACCCTTGGATAATAGATTCCGGTGCTACGGACCATATGACCGGATCTTTCAAAATGTTTTGTTCTTATTCCCCTTGTGCAGGAGATCAGAAAATAAAAATAGTAGATGGTTCTTTATCAGCCATTGCTGGAAAAGGATCCATTGTTATTTCCAGTACTTTGACACTGCATAATGTTCTACATGTTCCTAATCTTTCGTGTAACCTACTGTCCATTAGCAAACTAACTCGTGACTTGAATGTTGTGCTAAGTTTTCTTCGAATTTTTGTGAATTTCAGGATCTGGCCTCGGAGAAGATGATTGGCAGTGCTAGAGAAAATGGAGGTCTCTACTACTTTGAGGAAAAGAATAACTTGAGTGGACAAGCTCAACATTCCAGTTTCCTATAATAAGATATCCACATCGTACTCTAATTTTATTTCTCAGTTACATATAGTTGATGTTCCTAAGACTATACAGGAAGCTTTAAGAACTCCAGAATGGAAGAAGGCTGTTCTTGAGGAAATGAATGCGCTAAATAAGAATAATACATGGGAAAATGATTATCTTCCTGAAGGGAAACAAACAGTAGGTTGCAAAATGGGTATTTACAGTGAAGTTAAACTCCGATGGATCTCTAGAACGGTTCTCAACGGTGATTTAGAGGAAGAAGTGTTTATGGATGCTCCTTCGGGATTTGAAAAACAGTTTGGAGAAAAAGTATGCAAATTGAAGAAGTCTATGTATGGTTTGAAGCAATCACCACGAGCATGGTTTGAGAGATTTTCTAGATCGATCAAGAAACAAGGTTACACACAAGGACATTCTGATCATACAATGTTTGTGAGGCATACTAGTAAGAACAAAATGGCCATCTTAATTGTTTATGTGGATGATATAATACTTACAGGGAGTGATGAGGAAGAAATATCCATATTAAAGAAGAGTCTTGCATCCGAATTTGAGATTAAAGACTTAGGTCCTTTACGTTATTTCTTGGGCATGGAAGTTGCTAGATCAAGAAAAGGTATCTTTGTATCACAGAGGAAATATGTTTTGGATTTGCTAGAGGAAACAGGGATGAGTGGATGTAGACCTAGTGATACTCCAATGGATCCTAATCAAAAGTTTGCTGCTGAACAAAAAGGAACTCCGGTTGAAAAAAGGGAGATATCAGCGTCTTGTTGGAAAACTCATTTATCTTTCACATACAAGGCCTGATATTGCCTTTGTATTAGTGTGGTTAGTCAGTTCATGCATTCACCATATGAAGAACATTTGGAGGCAGTGCACAAGATTTTAAGATATTTGAAGAATTCTCCATGAAAAGGTCTGTTGTTTCGGAAAACCAATCAAAAAAGTATAGAAACATTCACAGATGTTGATTGGGCTAGATCCATATCCGATAGAAGGTCAACTTCAGGATATTGTACCTTCCTATGGGGAAATCTTGTCACTTGGAGGAGTAAAAAGCAAAATGTTGTAGCTCGAATTAGTGCTGAAGCAGAATTGAGAGCAATGGCAAATGGAGTTTGTGAAATATTGTGGCTGAAATTGGTTTTAGAAAACTCAAACTGGAATCACACAAGTTCCCATGAAATTGTTTTGTGAGAACAAGTCTGCAATTAGTATTGTTAACAATCCTGTTCAACATGATCGTACTAATCATGTCGAAGTCGATAGACATTTCATTAAAGAGAAGATGGAGAATGGAATCATCTGTATATCTTTTGTCACTTCTGAACAGCAGATTGCTGATGCATTGACGAAATGACACTTCAGGCCAAAATTTGAAGATTTCACGAGCAAGTTGGGCATGATAGATATCTTTGCTCCAACTTGAGGGGGAGTGTAGAGAAAATAGAAAGAAATATTTTCATATTCTGTAAATATTTATTTCCTAAATACTTAGGGATAATTTTGTATAGTTTCTTTAGTTACGTGATTGTGCTTAGAATTAAGGAAAAATAATTTGTATAAATTAGTAGACCCAGAACGATTGTAACATAAGAAAAATTACTGAGAGTTTCAAAATATACTTCATTCTTCTTGTCATGAGTTTGATTTATGTCATTATGTCTTCTTGTGTGTTCTCTACAAGCTATTATTGATGCAAATACTTTTGGCATTGCCATCAAAACTTTGATCTTACATAGACAGGCAAAAATATTCAAATGCATATACAATTGTGGGCATGCAACTCACTTTTGCATCACTTGTCTTTTTTTTGGAAAAGCCGAAAAGGTGAGATTGGTGACTCGTTACCTAAAAGTGGTTACGCATGTCCCTCCAAATAAGATTCCAGGGGTTTGATCAGTTGATCTTCAACACTATGTTACAAGGATTGTATCTGACCACGCTTTTTTTTTGTCCCTAACATACAAGTTTGTACCGTATTCTGCAATATTTTTCTAATTTTTACTAATATGACTATTAACTAAGTCGTAAAAAACATGCAATCATTTATTGAATGAGATAAATAACGATAAAATAGGAAGTATGTATTTAAATTTCATTTTCAAACAACGTTTTTTGACGGAGGGAGTAATATAATTTGAGTGAATTGGGGAAAATAGAAAAGTTTGGGGAATGATCTTCGACAAGCTTTTATTAACGGTTTATGATGTAATGGGAGCGTCGATGAAGTAGAGAAACTTTATAAAGAGATGTTCTCCACAGATTATGGCGAGTCTGTCATTACTTACGGAAGCTCGGGTATTGTTAGAATAGATGAAAGAGAAGGGCATTGCTGCTTGTATTTTTTTGCTCGTGGACTTATAAAAAGTGTTGTTCTCGGTGTAGCACACATAAGTCTTTCTCATATCCGAACTCAACGCATAAAATATCACCAGTTGGTTTCCTCGTTTTTTCTTGTCAGGTGGCATCAATTGGCCTACTAATCTATTTGGGGCTGCCAATAAGGCTCCATGATAATTTTGTGAATGTCGGATGAGGTTTTTACATAGTTTCCATCCCCCGATCGAGCAACCCCAAATGGATGGACTTACAAATGCCTTTCTTACTCATCACCAAATTAATAGATATTATTCATTGTTCGGTGCGAATGAGAAGATTTAATTTTTTTGGTTCATCCGATTAAATTTGATGCAATAACAGATTTTATCTTCTTATTTTTAGAAGTTTAAGATTTCCTCAACAGGCTACGGTATAGCTACCTTTGAGATGCTAATCTTATAGTTGTCAATTTGACTTTTTGTTATGAGGATGGAACATGCATCCACCATCCTATTATTTGCTTTTATTTTTATTTTTTTTCATATGCATGACTCAATGAATCTTTGGTTCAAAACTTTGTAAACCTCCCAATGGTCAATCCCTCATTATCAAAAAATAAAATAAAAATAAAAAATGAATCTACAGAAAGAGTTTGGAATTAAATATTTAGTTTTAATAAAAATATATGTTCAATTATTGACATAACATTATTTGAAATAAGGGCAAATTATTTTAAAATTCCCAAACCCAAACATTTCTTTCTCTTAACTCCCTACACTCAAATTTCTTTGTTTCAACTCCCTAGTGGTCCCCAAATTTGTCTTAAAAAAGTGTTTAGCATTTAATCCTTTGTATGTGGTATTTTTTACCTATCGAACCAGTTCAGACAAAGCAGAACTATCGGTTACGCAAGGTTTCCAGCCGATATACTCTGGATTAGGGTCCAACATGCTTCCGTAAGATGAATTAAATTAAAAAACCTCTTTGACCATAGTGTCGTCGGGTCATACCTGCCGAGTTTTACGAAGTGCTCCTCACACACCAACCACGCAGTCACAACAGATGGTTTCTGCACAAGCTCTTTCAACGAACCCAGCACAGCCTTAATTCGTTTTCTACCTTAAGGCGTATGATATATGAATTTAATTATAAAATATGAGCATGAAAGAACAAGAGACTTTAGAAAAATTATTCAGACATAATATTATTACATAAATCAACTCCTTTGAAGAGGAGAAGACAACTTGTTTAGCTACTCATAGTAGCTTTGTTCTTGAAATACAAAAAAAGAAAACTTATTACAATCTTAAAGAGAAATATTACAACAATTTATTTGTAAGAAAACTGAAGGAAATGATCGATGTCTTCAGCTTCCTTGAACGCTTGTATTTATAGCTGAGGTTCCACTCGTTTCACCGAGAAACTTTAGGGAATCTTACAGCTGTATGTCTTGTCCTTCTATGCCATTATTAATGGCATCTTTAGCTAGTGGATGAGTCACTCGTTTATTCACCTTGTCCTGTTATGCCATTATTGATGGCATCGTTTATTGGTGGAGGAGTCACATGTCGTCCTTTTTCTTTTGGCTCTATCCTCCTCATATGTCTTCTTTATTGTTGTCGGGGCATCTTCTGTTTTTGCAGTGGTCCCCTGAAAAAATGCATCTTTTGTGGTCCCTGTCCAGCTTTGCTTGTCTCGAAAAAATCTTTTCGATCCGTTTGGGGTTTGATTATTTTTCCGAACTTTGGCTCCTTCTGATCAGGACATTCTGGGCAGATAACCTCTGACCATATTCCTATGTGAGCCATGTTACAAAATTTTCGGCGAGTTTTTTTACTCCCCGGTAGCTTGTTGTTCCACAAAAAGTTTCTCTTCTTTTCGAAGAGTTCTTCCGTGAAAGCCGTAGTTTTTCCTGTCATTGTGTTTAACAGGAACGATCCATTCACATAATTCTGGTAGAATTTGAACGGAAATTTGAATTTTTCCATCTCGGTGAGACAAACCCAAATACCCCATGCCCTTCTGGTTGAGATTTCATTTTCTCCAAAAGTGGACACCAAGGGTATTTCTTTAGCTTTAGGATCCTTGATAAATTTATGGCCCGTCATATCAGGTCTCCTTAGCTTGATGAAATGAAAGAGTTCGTGTGATCCTTTCCCTGTTGGTTCTGGAGCTGCACTGAAGAAATATAATTCTAGCACATCTCCTCTGGACAAATGATCATTATTTGCCCATGTTTCTTGGACTTCTTCCTGGATCCATTTTGGTAACTGTGATATCTCCGGGAAGCTTGGTGATGTTGTATAAACTGAGGCCAAAGCCCCAAATTCATACCAGAGCTTTACATCCTTAGGATTGACATTGTTTTTTAGCCAAACCCTTGGATATATTCCTGCAACATCAACTCTGCAAGTGTTCGGGTTTATTTCACTCCTTGTCTTCAATTTCTCCCACTTCTGTTGATAAACCTGAAATGAAGAAATAGTAGCTGGATTAGTATCAATCTTAGATTTACCCTTGTCAGTGTTGGGCCTAAGATTGATATCTTCCTCTTTTATCCCAGAGGCGGAGGGTTGACTTGATGAGTTTTTCTCATCAATTGTTGCTTCATCCAATTCATCAAAAGCTGATGATAGATTAACACTTGTTTCTTGGGTTTTGGAATCCTCAACCTGTTTTACAACCATTGGCTGTATTTTTTTTTCTTGTAAAACCAATGGTTTTAACATTTCCTGGAAATCAATGGTTTCTCTATAGCCTTAACAATTGACCCTTGAATAGCAGCCCATAGTTGAGTTTGAGCTTGCATACATCCAGTAATTCGATTAGATACTTTGATCTGATCAGCTTATTGTAACCTGCCAGCCATTTCAGCATTAATGACTAACTGGTTGAACTCGGTTTGAAGCAACCCAAGGTATTCCCTGAGATGCCTCTGCATTTTCATGATGTAATCCATATCACTGCCTTCCATCTCTTGTTAAGAAATCTGCAAGAATATTTTCATGAGATTTAATAATAACAATATCAAAAATATAATTTTGACATAATGCTTGCCATCTTAACAACCTAGCTTTCTTCGGTTTAGATTCAATCTTATTTCTTAAGAAAGCTTTTACCTGGGTGTTATCAACCTTCAGCGTGAATTTTTTAGCAAGTAAAAATAATGGCCATTTTTCAAAAGCCTTTTAACTGCATAAAATTCCTTCTCGTTGATATGCCATCTGATGGCCTCAGATTCTGAAAAAAGACCGCTACAGTATCCGCATGGTATTTGTCCATCCGGGGTGATCTTGGTAAGGACTGCTGCCCATAATTCATCACTGACATCCGTGAATAACACCAGATCATCTTCATCTACGGGTATAGCCATTTTTGGGAGATTCTTACATATCTCCTTTAATTGGTTTACCTCTTTAGTATGGTCATCGGTCCATATAAACCTGACATCCTTTTTTAACAAAGGACTAAACACCTTTCTGTACATTGCTAGGTTGTTTATGAACATCCCTGCAAAATTAACTACTCCAGAAAACTCTGAAGTTGTTTTACATCTTTGAGTTTATCAGGAAAATTCTTTACCTTTTCCACAATATAGGGTTGTAGAATTATTCCAGTTTCATCAATCTCAATACCAAGGAATTCAATTTTCCTTGTTGCTATGACTGCTTTCTTTTCAGATAAAACCAGCCCTTCTTGTTTACAAATTTTAGAGAAAATCTCTAGGTGTTTAACGTGTTCGTCTAAATTTTTTGATGCTATAAAAATATCATCAATATAAACAAACATAAAGTTGAAATAATCTTTAAAAAGGTTATCCATCTTTCTTTGAAATATCTGGTTGCATTAGCCAATATCATAGGCATAACTTCCCAAATATAGTGTCCTTGTGGAGTAGAGAAGGTTGTGAATTTCTTACTGCCTTCTTCCATTCGAATCTGGTAAAATCCGGGCTTACAATCAAATTTTGAGAACACTCTAGCATTTTGTACACAGCTAATTAGGTGTTCTCTATTCGGTATGAAGTACCCATCAAACTCCAGGATTTTATTAATATCTTAGTAGTTAATAACTAACCTGGGTTTTCCTCTTTTTATTTCACCATGATTTCTGACCAGAAAACCTGGGCTGCTATATTGTGACGCCCGGGGCTAAGGAGGCAAGGAGTGATCGCCGGTGCCAAGAGATTGCACGGATAATGAGCGGCACCTGGTAGGCTTCTAGGCGGAGGGAGACATGAATGAACCGATCCCATGTCGGAATGAGAGGGGATTCTGAGACTGTATATGTATGGGACTACATAGTTGAGGAGGGCTTAAAAGATTTCATATGTATTGCTCATATCAAGAAGGTGCATCTTCTTTTCGGGAGCTCATCACATAAGAACTCCAAAGTTAAGCGTGCTTGACTTGGAGCAATTATAGGATGGGTGACCCCCTGGGAAGTTTCTCAGGGTGCGTGTGAGTGAGGACATAAGCACGCTAAAAAGACCCGTCTTGATACAGTGATCGTTACATATATGGTGAAACTCCTTCTTTGATTAGACCAAGGTCCAAATGTTCCTTGATAATCATTCTCATATCCCTTTGATCTGTTATGTTCATCGGGATATGCTTATATCTGACGAATTCATACTCTCTGTCTTCCTTTAGAGTAAGACTGACTTTGAGTTGATTTCTATCCCACCATGTCAAAGGATGCTCGTTGTAACTTTCTTTAAGCCTCTTTTTGACATCTTCAAGGGATACCTTATTTTCTAACTCTATATCTCTGTGATTTAGAGTTACCTTGAGAAATTTCATATCCTCTGTTTGGAGTTCTTGTTCTGTTGTTATTTTCAACATGGTTTCTCCAAGCCTTCTTGGATCTTTCATTTTTGGGTGAAAAAGTTGTCCTTTATCACCACGCTGGCTGCGAAATATTATCGGCAATTGTCGATAAAAGGCAACCTTGAGTCTTTGAACGATAATTTTATGATCACAAATTGTAGTGAACATAAGTCTTCTTGCCTCATTATCTTGTGTGTACTTCTTAAACATTTGTAAGAAGTTATTTCCTAACAGGATATCAACTCCTGTATCATGGAAATAGATTGGTGGTGTCTTTACCTTGTACCAAGGTGTTTGCTCCTCCCATAAGGATCTCCGCTTGTTTTATTCCTTTGCAAAGAATTAAAATTCTTCAAGAGAAATCTCGTCCAGAAATTTTAGGCAATTCTTCTTCACATTCTTCAGGGAAGACTCCTCTTTTTGATGTATAAATTCCTTCTCCCGAGTCAATATAAGCTGCAAAGTATTCAGTCTTATATTGTTCATACAACATCCCATCAGAATGTATATGGAGAAAGAACTTGTTGTCATTTTTTAAAGGGATTACTAAATGGCCCCGCTATTTTTAACAGACTGTATTGTAACTCAGTAATCCGATTAAGACTATTCACCTTCAGTTTTCCTAAGGCCTCAGAAGGTAGAGTATGGTTACTCCTTTCTACTTCTTCAATGCGTTCTAGTAAATCATGTTCATGACTTACTAATTTCAACAGTTGCTTCTTCCTTTGTTTGTAAACACAGTTTTCGAATCTGATTAAGGGATTGTCCCTTATCCAATTCTTTTGGTTTTCCATCTCGTAGAATTCTTATTGAATCCTTCAAGTCTTTTCTTTTGCCATGAAATATATTTCTTTTTCAAGGCGTTTCCATGGTTTATGGTCCTCCAAAAACTCTAGGCCAAGAATGAGCTGATCCACTTTTTTTTCTGGAATTCCACAGATTTGAACTTTCAATTCTCCAATATTTATCACTCCTCGGTAAGTTCCTAGAACCGCATTTTGTATATTCCCCATTCTTTTATCGCATACTACGATATCTATGGGTGAATCTATTCCTTCTTTAAAAGTAGCTTTGATCATAATTTGTATTGCTCCAATATGAATCCAAGACATTGTCTTTGCTACTTCTTCTTTTAATTTCTGTAATATCTCTCGAATTTCTTCAAAGGGAATTAATTGCATCTCAATTTGATTACTGGTTAATTCCATAGGGATCGTCATTTCCCTTATGGATACCTTATAAATAAAATTATGTCTTCTTTTTCTTAGCCCTAGTTTTTCTAAGACTCTTTCAACTTGTCCTGCCGAAAATCCTTGGTACTTCTGTAATGTTGGATTTTTTCTCATAATCATTTGGACCATATTATGAGATATCGTGGTTTGACTAAAGAACCCAGCCAAACTTTCACGTGTTTCATGCAGAAACACTTCCTCTTTACTTTGATTCTGATTCATCCTCGGAAACTTCTTGACTAAACAATATCTCTTCTTCGTATATGCTTTCATCTGAGGGGATATCCTCAAATTGATATACTTGGACCAAATCTTGAAAGAAGACTGCATCATCCATATCTGGTGTTGCTTCGAAGAGTTTAACTCATTTTTTTTCGTTTTCTGGATAATTTGTAAATATATGTCATTTTGCTCCACATGTCCAGCAGTTGCAATCCTTGAAACTTTTACTTGCTCTTGTATGAGTTCTTCTGAAAGTTCTTCTTGATGGTGTTCTTCCCCTGCTTTGTGATGAGCCTGTTGCTGGAGATGTTCTTGTAGGTCCACTTCTTCTACCCGATCTATAGGATCTGGCCTTTTGTTTGGACCAAAATGTTCTTGGTTTCCAAGAACTTTTCATTCTTTTATTATAGAGATTATTTCTGAATTTCTTCCTTTTAAATCCCTGTGATCTGTTTCCAATGATCGTTGGAAGATCATTTTCTTTACAACATAAAGGTGTACGTTTATTTATACCCCTTATTTTCTTGTAGTTCTTCTGTAATGCTGCCATATGGCATCATTCTGTCAATTTTCCTTTCAAAAAGGAGGCGCGTCTTGCCAATGTATCAAGATTACCTGAAACGTATTCTTTAATCAGCATTTCTCTCCAGGGACTTGACATTTTTGCGAAAAATAGCTGAATAGCTACATTTTCCTCGACTCCCAAATTCCATCTGTATTTAATGAATAACATAATGTATTCATCAACTAAACAGATATCATGTAACTCGAGGCTATACAAAGCTTGAGTATATCTTCTCTTTTTCTCTATTTTGATTATTGAAATAGTCTACCCCTATGAATTGTGCTTTAAATAGGGTGGCCATTCTTCCTCCAATCTTGCTGAGAGATTCTCCTGCTAAGATTGATTCCTTAGTTTCTGGCATAGTCATATCCCATGCGATATTAACAGATCCCATTAGACTCATTTCTAGAATTTTAATGAATCCTTCTTTATTGAGATCTAATGTCCCTGCTGCAATTCTCATAGCTGACGTCCAATCATCTATAAGATCTTTTTTGTTTTTGAAGTTCAGAACATCAAGGTTTAACATAACCCCATAAGGATGTATCGGGTCTAAAATAGTTTTTCCATAAGGAGTTTGATGTAGTGGTATCTTACTCCTTCTTGATCTGGTTCCTGCTGAATGTGAATTTTCTCCAACTTGGAACTCACTATGTGGTTCTTCTGTTTTAACCATATATCTTGGAGGATTTTCTATGGGTTGTTCACCCTCAGAAAAATTCATTTTTAGATCTACTACTTTGAGATTCGCAAAAGAATCTGCAAGATCTTGTAGATCCTCGAGATTTAATCTTTCTAAAGTAGTCATCAGATAGTGTTTTTCTCTGATACTTCTTTTATAAGATTAATCATCATTTCATCATCAGTTAAAGGTTTTTGGACCATTTTGGTTGTACTTTTCTGATGTAACAAAGGTTCGATACCAAACGAGAGTGGTAACCTTCCTCCTGTATTTTCTTTTCTAGAACCAGAAGTTTGTTCTAGATTTGTGATTTTAGTTTGAAGATTCTTTAGAGTTACAAGAATTTCTTCTTGTTTCTTAAGGATTCCTTCAATCTACCGAGGTATTTCATACAGCTGATTGCTTTAATATTGTGCCGTCTTTTGAATTTTTCTAAGATCTTCGGAGAGTTTAGAGGAATTTGGGGTAATCTCTAAAAATTGAGAGTTAAAAATCATCTTTCTTTATCCCTTCAAAATTGAGAGCATTAATCAAAACCTGTCGTAAGTAATCTATTGTGAACATATTATCTTATTTATATGATTTCATATAAATAAAATCCTCTTGATTCAAACCTTTGTTTGAAGTCATCTTTTGTAAAAATCTTCTCCTCAACAAAGAAAAGTATGAATTAACGAATAATATAAAGTCTGAATAATTAACCTAAAGCACTGATACCATTTTTGCGGATAATTCAAAGTACCATAACTGAGTACAAACATTGAATAAATGAAGTACATAAATGCATAAATTGAGTACAAGAATTAAACATTTGATTTGACCATGTTTGGTGGTCTTAGGGAGTTTTAAGAAAGAATTTTTATTGTAGGGATTTATAAAAAAGTTAAGTTTGGATTTAGGGATTTATTAACAATTCACTCTTGAAATAACCAGCATCCAATTTCTAAATATATATGAAAAAAATAAATGAAAAAGAAAAATCACATTGAACAATTTTATTTTTATTTTTTCTAAAAAATTCATTCCATTATTTAACAAAAATAAATAAATAAATAAATTTCGAAATTGTAGTTTTTTTTTCCAAATTAAATCAACATGATTAAAAAAATTAATTAACTTTCGATTTAGACTTTCTTGATTTAACGATAATGATAAGTTTTTAATCGGTAGATTTATTGTGAGATATAACTCGAACTATATATGGTTGGGTCGGACTTTCCAATAAGTGACAGATATATAGAGTATAATTAATACTTTTAACATAAATGATTTTTAAGATGCAGTAGATCAAAAAATCTTTCAAAATTAATTTGTAAGACGATTTCATTATAATTTTTGTGCACTTCAAAAAATTATTTTATTCTAAATAGTAGAAAAAAAAAGAATTAATTAGTTTTGAAAAAAAACAAGTCGGTATGAATTTGCGGTGAAGTCAATGGGAAGAATGAGTTTATTAAATTGAGTATTAATATTTAATATTATATTAATATATAAATATATAGAGAAACCGTCAAGTAAATAATAATAGTAGTGGGAAGATTGAAAGGGAGGCGAAACCGAAACGTCGTCGCATCGAAGACCGATCGATCTTGAAGATGTACGGCTACGCAGGCGTGAGCAGCGGCGACAGCGGGATGAAGGGCGGCGGCGTCGACCTGGAAGCCGGCGAGATGCTGTACCCTGGAATCGGGTATGGCGAGAATCAGCTGCGATGGGGATTCATACGCAAAGTCTACGGTATCTTGGCGGCGCAGATCGTCCTCACCACTGCCATATCCGCCGTCACCGTTCTGTACGCGCCGATCAATGATCTTCTCCGTGGCAATTCCGCCTTACTGCTTTTTCTCCTCTTCACCCCCTTCGTCTGTGAGCATTTCTTTGATAAGATCTTCGTATTACTCTTCGATTTTGATTTCGCGCATATATTCCTTTTTTTTTGCCTCAATTTATGTGTTGTAGTTATGGTTAGGGGGTTGGTTGATGCGAAGACTTTTCCGAGTCAATTCTAAGGCTTTTACCCCAGTTTTCCGATCTACATTTCAATTGTGACTGGATTAATTATCCTCTATCTTAGTTACACTTCTCAATCTCTTCTCCACCCCTTTCGTATGCGAGAATTTAACTGCCGAGCCATTTTTTTTTCCTCTGAATTTTTTTGATAGATTTTCTTTCTAGTGGTATATACACAATCATTTCTTAGTGACGTCATTTGTGTAATACGTTTAGAAGGGATGCTGTATAATCATAATGTATTGCACTCTGGGATTCTTGCTATGTTTTTATCTGTATTTCAGAACATATGATATTGGTTTGGTATTTGAAAAAACTTCAGGACATACTGGGACACCGCCGGAACAAGTTATCTGGTATTGGTGTATTGATTAAGCTTATGTTACATTTTTCTTATTTTGAGGTCAATCTGCCAGGAAGATCCTGTAATGGGGTTTGATTTGAAGCTACGGATGGACATGATTGTGTTCTTTTTCTTGTTTTTAAGGTTTTGAATCTTTTGATTAATTTGTCGATGGATAGAAATGAAGGATTGATGGTTAATCAATGTTGCAGCAGGAATAAGAAATAATTATCGGTCTGCCTTTAGATCCTCGCAACATGAAATCAATCTCAGTTTTGCTAGTTCTTTGTAATAGCTTTAACTTTGTTTTTTCTTTACACCATTATATGTATTTATAACTAACTCAAATCTTGGATAGTGTTGTGGCCCTTGTTCGTGTATCAACAAAAGCACCCATTGAACTTCATTTTCCTTGGGCTTTTCACTGCTTCCTTGAGTGTCACAGTTGGTGTTAGCTGTGCCAATACAGAAGGTTAGTAGCTGGCGAATATAATAAGTTTTTTTTTTTTTTTTGGAGGAAGTAATATAATAAGTTTCAAGTGAGACTTTACTGGAGGTTTGCTTATATCTTGTATCTTGCCTTGCACTTAACTCTATTACAATCCAAGAGCTGTGCTTCAATCTCTATTTCAATTTACAGGAAGAATAGTGCTTGAGGCCTTAATCTTGACATCAGCAGTAGTTTCAGCTCTGACTGGATACACTTTCTGGGCTTCAAAGAAGGGCAAGGACTTCAGCTTTATGGGACCAATCTTGTTTACTAGTCTTTTTGTCTTGGTTTTGACTGGTTTCATTCAGGTTGGTCTCTCCGTCCCTTAGCCATTTCTTATGTTGGTTAATCTGTTGCATCTCATTATCTGATGAACAATGTCTTTCGTTGGAAATGCAGATGTTCTTCCCGTTTGGATCAACCTCAGTTGCCATCTACAGTGCAATGGGTGCCATAATTTTCTCAGGATACATAGTTTACGATACTCACAATTTGATCAAACGCTTCACATATGACGAATATATCTGGGCATCTGTCACCCTTTATCTGGACGTCCTGAACTTGTTCCTTACCATTCTGCGGATGCTAAGGCAGGGAGACAACTGAGGCTACTACGCATTATTTCATGCTTAGTGGTTTTTGTTTGTAAATCAATCATCTTTTTGTTAATGCACCGAGTACTGACCAGTGAGAGAGATTTGAATGAAAGTTGTATATCTCCCTTTGCTGCTTGTTTGTTTTGCTACTTTACCGAGGGTAGTTATTATCAAATCAAATGTTATGAATGAAACAAAGTGAATTTGACCAAATAAAGAGTTTACTCGTTTGTATGTTAATCGTATTCATTGGATATAATGTGTTACTTAGGGTGTAATTTAATGTTCCGCAGTGTTCTGACTTGCAAGTTAGACACGAATATCGTTGCATATCATCTTTGTTTGAGTTGTCATATGCAAGCCAAGTTAGAGATCACTATTGAGCGTAGAAATCTTTAGAGTGAATTATAGTTGTGATGCATTTTGCAATAATTTGAGATATAAATAATTATGTTATCCATGTATTTCAAATTAGTATTCACATATTCTAAATTATTTATTATCTCGTTGATACTTAAGTTGAACATTATACATTATCTTTGTCCGAGTTGTCAACTATGTTGCTATTTGATCGACCATAACACAGGCTACAAGCAAAATGTAGAACCCATCAACAAGCATATGCAACAACCAAAATGAAAGAAAAATCGAAACCTAAGGCATGTGATTGACAAAACATTGATTATTTTCACAACGTCGAAACCAAACGATGCCCAATGGTAAAACTAGGAGCAAGTCAACATGATGTAACATCGCCATTACCTTAAAAGCAGAACTTGAAACTCTGAAACACTAACGTTGGGGAAATTGAAGCTATATATATATTTTTTTTGGTTTAAAAACATATTGATTTCACTAATACCTCCAACAAATTTGGTATACTCTCACCCACTTCTAATAACAAATAAATCACAAAAGCGCATGGGAAAAATTCAAGGCCTATATTAGGTGCGACGCAGTATCAAGAATCAGTTACTGGTAATCCAGCTTGTAGAGATCACAGTACAACATATTTATTTACAAAGTGCACAGCCTTATTCCAAATTTTCAATAAGAAAAGAAGCTACAAAAGAAAAGGTTATAAACAGATGGCTTTCTGGCGAGTTGCGGAACAGTTTATATATCTTGAGTTCTCACACAATGGGTTATCTTTTTCTCGACCATGTTGTTTGAGTTCTCTGGCGCACGCTCATTCACTTAAATTTAGATATAAGCAGGACATAAAGGTCTGGAAAAATCAGAAAAATAGTGATATCACGTTAAGATGATCAACATAGGCATATGGTGGCAGAAGTGCACCTATGATTCAAGTTGAAAGCCGAGACACTCTCTCGATTTCCTTGATTATCAGTTCCTTTTCCTCTTCAAATTGGTCATCTTCGGCACCTGTAATAACACCAACACAATTAGGAGGCAAATGATGCATCAGAACAGAATCTGATTTAAGTCTCTGTACGTGGTCTTGATTTGTAGCAGTTATTCCACAAGTTCAACCTTTTGACTGATTTATGTGTACCTTTGCCAACAGAGAGATTGTGGAGCAGCTCTAACAGCTTTTCATGGTTCTTCGCGAGGATAACTTTAATATCTCGTGGTTTATTTGGGTTAGCTACAAAAACCTGCAGGTGGAATTAGAAGATTAAGCGAAAATTTCATATGCACTGAGGTTTTTCCAGTTTAGGTACAAAAACAGGAAAAGCCTCTCATTGAACTATCTTTCTCTAGAGTCTCAACCAAGACAGATGAATATTGTCAGACCGCCAGGTATTAAACTCACTATACAAGATTCAGAGTTATAACTTAAAAGTCAGCTGAACGAATTTGAGTTTCAATCCAGATGCTTAAAATTTCAGGAATCCAAAAGCCAAAATTTGCAAAGAAAACTAAGCACTTGAGAAAATTGGTAGTGAGAAAATATAATATGCTCATTACCTTGAAAATATGAAACGCGGATATTTGGATGTTTTTGCTTGAATCCTGTACAGAATTCAATAGAAGAATATTAGATGTGGTCTCTTTTCCACAATACCATCTCCCTCTAACCTCTGAGGCATGTAATCAAATCTTTACTAGCTTGGGTGTTATAGCATGCAAATTTCACGTATCAAACCTAAAATTTTAATAGGAAGACCAGACCTTGCATAAAATGACTCTGAAGAACTAAAACTGAAAAAAAAACATTCCTCGAATATAAATTATTTGTAGTCGGGTAAAAAAAATGAATCAATACCTTTTTGAACTGGCTCCAATAATATTTGATTTGTGTTTGAAATTATTGAATTATATTATCAAACTTGAGTCAAAATTATTTTCTTCCAGAGGTCGTTGGCTTTAATAGCTTACAAATGCATTTAAAATTAGTTGACCTCATGAATTCAAGTTGTACTTTGAATTTGTGTTTACCAAAATTCAATGATTTAAAATCAAAAGAATCAAACTTAAATTCAAACTCTATGCCAAGCCAAACTCGATCTTAAAATGGTTCATTTTTAGATCTGTGAGCCGACTAAAAAAATTCGAGCTCGAGTTTGAATTCAACAAAAGGGGAAATTAACCCCAACTCGATTTGCATCCTATTTACGGCTAAACTTTAAGTTCATACATAACAACTAACAGTCCAAAGTAACTGCCAGAAGGCTCGAAATATCCCCCATGGTGGTCAAAGGTATGTGATGATTGATGTCTGCTCACTGTCTAGAAATATTTAAAAGAAATAATAATAATAATATTTATTATTATCTGCTCATGTACTTGAGGGCAGAGTCATGCCAGTGCAGTAACACAGGTAAAACCATATTCAGCATAGCAAATACCATAGTTTCTTTATGCAACTATAATTCTCAATCATTTTCCATTAAATTACAAAATCCTAAAACCATCTGGCATCAGGAAGGATAATTTTGAATTACCTTCAACAAGGTCATCATGACTTTTAAATGGCGAACCTCAGCAATGTATCTCTTCATTATTTGAGAATTTGGAGATTCCAGAAGAAATTCGGAGAGAAGCTAAAGTCCATTGCAATTACGATGTCAATACAAGTATCAGCCAGAAGAAAAAACATGAGCTGATATGAGCGGTTAAGCACTGACCTTCAAAGACTGCCTTCTAGTCACATAGTTAGCCGACGTCAAGAGCTTTTCATATTGGTCAAAAAACTGAAGATACAAGTTTCATTATGTTATTAAGATGTGTCAAAAACAGGTATCATGATACACGTGCACACAATACATGATTTTGACTAAAAGGCAATATAGGTCAAATTAAACTTATTCAACCTCCAAGGGAATTCAATAACTAAATTCTTTCACACACTACTCCGCATAAAATAAGGAAAGAGATGGAGAAACCTCGTTGTAGTGAGTGGTCAGATACTCAGAAACTGCAGATGCATGTTTAGTGAGCAGATCCTGGCAAGTTTACCTCTATTCAATATTGTAAAAATAGAATAAAAATAGTTTCAATAGATGAAGTACGTCCGGAAAATATTTAAAAGATATGTGACCTTGAATGTAGAAAATGCATCAGAGGTAACATCAAAATTAGGTAGCTCAACAAATTTGAAGAACAACTCAAAGCTGGGAGACTCCAATATGTATCTGAAATAAGATTTATGGTTTTTTTGTTGTGAAAGCTCTGCAATATAAAACAGGCCCTTGTATACTTGGTTTTTTCGCTTCTTGAGAAACATTAAATTGAGAGCTTTTAGGACACAAAGGAAAAAATAGAAGTACAAATATCTTACTTTGCAAGTGTTGGAAACTTGATACACTCCCTTAGCATATTCCCACAGTTCAGAGCAATTTCCTTGTTGTCATAGCTGTTAACCAAATCAAACACATAGGTCTCATTAGTCAAAACATCATTCTTGAATAACACGGTTGTGTAGAACTTCATCTACCAAAGCAAGATGCTCATAAAAGAGGCTATTAAGAGACAACTTGAAGAGCTGTTTTCTGAGTATCGAGGATCTCACCAAACAACGAGGAAGTCAAGCAGTTCCAAATGATTCTCCATGTATTGTACACAACAATGAGTTGATTCAACCTTTTGTTTAAGCAATATAGACCAACAGTGGACTAATATTTTCCTAGTCTGAGATATCAAACAATTTGTCAAGCATGGAAACATAAAATACATATGCAACCTTCTATAAGATTGTTCATTATTACTTTATATACTTACTTCCCATCCCAAAATTGGTAACTTGTGGAACATAAGAGAAATAACATCTTCATCACAGATTTCAACTGTGAGTTGAAGGATTTGATCTGCACTCGGTTCGATTTCTCCATCTCCTGACAACATAGTTTTCATTGCTGCCATGTTCTTCTCAACTTCCTCCAAAGCCTACAGCAAAGTGAAAATAGAAAGACAGGGAAAACAATTAATCCTGTATATCAAACAGCAGACCGACAGAAATAACAAAAGTCTCTAGAATCCTTATGAGCAAGATGCCAAGACCCTGATCTAGAAATGCATAAGATAACCAGAATCCATTTCCATTCACTTCTGCATTCTAGATTCATCAACTTGATAATTTGGTCGTCAGTAAATATTTCCGCACCACCTTTCCTAAGCTAAGACCCGCTCAAAGCGAACAATAAATCAGTTCCTCATCGCAACATCTGACGCAATGAAATAAGGAAATATGAATTGCCATGTTGTAAATGTTCCAATCATAAGTTATTTTCGTAAGTTTCAAATTGCCATCACTTTCTTTATCACGCAAAGAAGATAAAAGATAACTTCTATCAATCTAGACCTAACATCAACAAGTTAATCATATAAATTAAATTCAAGTCCTAACGTTAGGACACAAAGGGTTATTTTTTCTTGACCACTAGAATAAAAAGAAATAAAATTTGGTTAAAAAATTAGTACATAACCGAATAAGCACCGGAATCAAGCCAGGTCCAAGTGAACCGGCATAGCTTCAATGGAACCGTTGTTCTAGAACCGGCATCGATTTCAGAACCATGAACAAATCAATGTCAATCATCGATAAAGAAAGAGAATAAAACCCAACTCTAACACGTGCTTATGAACTAGTGGTCAAGCTCAAATTTAGATATCTATTTATTGTGTCAATAATCCACCAATCCGCCAGCTTTAACAGTTCTAAGACCTTCGATGGGGGAAAAGAACAATAGAAGTTCTAGCATTTCGAATAATTTTTCCAAATCATTCACTTCGTGCAAAACATTAAAAATAACATACTGGCAGCATGCAGCACTAAACTACATCCAATTTGCAAAGGCGGCTCCTTTGTCTGTTTCAATCAAGAAAACGAATTTAACATAAATAATTTAGCATCACAACACTATAAACTCCCCTCTAAGCAAACTACATTTTTTTTATAGAATCAAACAGTTCAATTATCCCACCACAATCCGGAAAATAGACACAAAGATTCGACCTTTTCCAGGGCTTTGACCTCGGCCACGGTTTTGGAGTCGAGTGCCATTAGACTATCCTTGATCGCCTTTGCTAATTCCTGAGGGGTTTTAGGCCTCGATTGCTTGAAAAATGAGAATGACATTTGCCTTCAGCTTGAAATTAAGGACTTTACTGATGATTAATAGCGGGAATTTGATTGAAATTCTAGCGATCGGTTCGAATTCTCAGGTGCTTTATGTGGGATTTGAGCACAAGGACTCTTTGCGTTTGGGTTTTTGATTGGATTCGATCGATCGATTGCCGCAGTTATACGGATTTCGCGTGTTTCTGCAAAATAGCGCCAAATGCTGCCTAATTCTGTCTCAACGCTAAAATCGCATTTTTTTTATTTTTATTTTGCTGCAATGGCTTTCATTCATTTAACTTTTTATTATTAATTATTAATTAATTTTAATTTGATTTAGCAAATTGCTCATTTATTTCTTATATATATAATATATTCATGCATACCGTATTATTAAATTTGACACCACATACTAACTAATTTTGGTGTGTCAATGTGACATTAAAATTTATTTATAATTTTATTACTCTTCATGATATCTATTATATGACTTTCATAGTATCTGTTTATGAGAAGTTTTCGTACATCTCTACATTTTTTTCCAAAATTTTTCTCTCACTTCTCTAAAATGTATCTCAATAAAATCTTATATATTTTATAAATACCACTTGATAAAATAATTTATTTTTTTCACAAAATTTATTTTTTTTAAAAAATAATATGTATGCAATATGCATGCATCGCGTGCCAATAAACACTAATTATATAAAAAGTTAAGGAACTCAACTAATTTTTTTGAACAGAAAAATCGATTCCATCTCCTTGTGATAGCTTTGGTAAAAAAAAACAGGCTTATTCTTTTTTCTTTTTTCAGTCAGAATTTCAGTTCAAACTCAAACTTGTTTATTAAATATGAGAATCGATATGTTATTATTACATGTTATAAGAAAGAAAAAAAACATATTTTTATTTTATCGAACGAATCCATTTGGTATTTAAATATGTTTTCTCATAGTATGGGCTTAAATCCTTTTCTTCTAAGAGTTTATTTTCCGAAAAAAACTTCATTGTATTCCTTCCAATTTACTTTTTTTTTTCTTCTTGTTTCTTTGAAAATTATGTGGAGACAACTCTTATTTGAAATATAACAATTATGAAACAACCACATCTTATACAGTGACTAACGGTATGGCACGTGATTTTCACGTGCTCAATAATTTAATTATTTGGGAATAAACATAAAAGATAATAATAGAAAAAAAACATGTGAGTTTTTAAAAAGTAAAGAGAATTTGTAAAAATGTATTTGGATAATTTAATAAAAACGGATAATGAAATGTAAAAAATAATATTAAGAGAAAATAAGATAATGATGTTAGAGAAAAATGAGGATACATTAGTCATTTGAGATATAAATTGAAGAAGATATATGTTAAATTTAGAAGTAAAATGGAGAAAAATGTTGGTATCATTTGACACAAGAAAAAACGGTTAATATAAAGTTATCATCTATTATAATATAGTAAATATAAATAATGTATTAATATTTCATAATTATAAATCTTTGTATTTGTTGCATAACTGCGTTTATCCGAGTGATCAAATTTGAAAAATAAAACTGAAAATATTTATATCATGTTACATAAATAAATTACAATATCTATTATTATCTTCGCCATATTATTAAATTTGATATTCATTATATTTTTAGTACACTGATAATTTTTAGCCACATAATCTCTACTATATTTACTATTTTATCTATTATTATTTTATAATGGTCGAGGATATTAGAAAAACTGTTTTTGGTATGAGTTAGACACGGTAATGTCGATGCTAGCGTGGTAAGTTTTGATTGGTCCAAATCACTGGGTTTCACGTGGGGCCCACTAATTTGGACCAATCATGGAGAGACGCGTTGCCCATGGGGTAGTACCTCATGGACAGCATTTACAAAATCGTTAGACACACCAAAATTTGAGAAGTTTCTGAATTTGCCCTTATCTTCTGCGAATTTTTTCAATGGAGAATTCATTATGCACTGTTTGAAAAACATCTATATTTGAAAATTTTTGAAAAAAAAAAACAAAAAAACCGCCATAGCATTATGTCTTACAACGATTTAATCACGTCTGAAATCTTACCAAAAAAATAAATTTCAATGATGCCAACAACATATGCCAAATTCAATTATATTTATTCTTAGCTTTACATGTATTAAATAAATAGATTAATATCGATTTATTCATTAATTATATTACACTTAACCAATATGTACATCTCATGTATTATTTAAACGAGAAATGATCAATAAATACCTAATAGAAACTTAAAGTTTGCTCTCAGTCCCCCGCGTCAGAAATTTGTTGTTCTAACTCCCTGATTAAACACTGACAATTGTTTGAACTTCCTAAATGAACTAAATTACGAAATTGACCTTAAATATAATAGAAACTAATAAATAACCTATTTTTTTAATAATAATTCTCTCCCCTTCCAATCTTACATCTCTCCAACCTCTTTCTACTTGAATTTCAACGTTTAAACCAGCCACGATCTATACTTTTTCGTCGAAGTTTGGTGCAAAAAAATGAGATGAAAGGAGTTTAAAGTGAAGAAGTGTTTGATTTTGAAAATCTATGTGAAAACCGACATTGAAACATCAACTTCAAGGTATGTTTTTTTTTTTTGCTGGAAAATTAAGAAACTTTTTAGATGAAATTTCATCTTGATGATTGTTTCTCTTTTTAATCTTTTTCAATCGACTGATTCTTTGATGTTTGTGTATATTGTGTGGTGGTTATGTAGAAGTTTCATAAAAAATTAGAATTATACAGACTTGATGACCAATATTTAGGTTTTATGTATCTTAGTGGGTCTGTGGTTTATCTCAACTAATTATATGTTAATTATCTGAAATTCGTTATTGTTCTTGATTATAACGATTTTATTATTAATTTTTATAGTTTAGTACTGGATTATAAAGATTATATGGATAATCTTTATAATATTCGAATCTTCTATTTACAGTTGTGATTTTGTGATATTTTTGTTGCGGAATGGGTTATGAATAAAGTCATGATCTTCATTATTTATCTTATTATATTGAATGTTATGTTATTTATTATGTTCAAAATAAAATATGGAAACCTTGCTTTTTTGGTTGTTATAAACATAAAAAATATATGTTTGTAATATCAATGTATAACGGGTGTATTTTGATGGATATATTTGTGAGTCTCAACAAATGAGCATAATTGTTTTTTGGAATTCATGATTATGCAATACATAGCACCACATCATAAGATGTTCGTGTTTCTAAATGATGACGATAATGTCTTTATTGTGATTCATCTTTATATATGAATGAAACTCACAATGATATTGAGGGTAGAAAGCAAACATGAACATCTAAACAGTTTATTTTGAGAGGTATTCTACTTTCATATCAATGCACTCTATTCGACGAGTTCAATTTTTCTCGGACAGACATCCTGAGATTATCAAGCACCTGAACGACTATTTATGGGAAGTCATCATGTTATTGCTTGTAACATTTAGCAGATAATTTTGTGAAGCTAATAATATTAAATTATTTATTATTCTCTAATTTTATAAAAATTTTCATACACGATTTTATCTTTTTAAGCTCAATGTAAATTATTTTATTTTTATTTACGTGTTGAGAAGTTACCATCGACATAACAAAAAATATTGGGCTTTCATAATCAAGAAAATAATGTATTCTCCATCTTTACACTTGCACAAGAGAAAGTGGTTATGGAAGTTGGCTCGAGCACAGACCTTCGAGGAGATATACATGTTCCAGTGGAAGCATTGTTGATTTACGCTTGATTTGATGATTTTATGGAACGCACAGTTGTTTTATATTAATTTGAGTTATGGTTGAAGTGTACTCTTATGTATTATGATCTCTTGTGTTGTTCCAAATATATTTGAAATTATCTCGAATCGAAAACAATTGAAACTAATTTACTATCACTTAGGAAGATCGGTCATAATGACTCAAAATTTTATTATGAGAAGTAGAACGTTATGTGCTCAGTTGAGATACATTTGTACTTTTATGGCTCATGTGTTGTGCCACACAGACATTGTGGTGCAATCTTCAATTCCATTCTGCAAAATTAATTTTTTTTACAAGGTAGAACTTGAAGGAACGAGTGAATGACAGATGTATTGTATCAACAGACTCAATAATGAGAGGTAGATGGTAGTAAAAGCCTTTGATTGATCATTGTCATAAATCTATTAATTTTTGTTTTATTGTGAGAGTCAAAAGAGTAATTTCAAACATATTGGTCACTGTCATCTTGTATCGGAAATCAATTGTTGTAAGGCCTAAAAATATTAAATTATTAATTATGAGATTTGAGAATTAAATTCCATATTATAGGCTAATATTGATTTGAGAAGTTATGGACATGATAGATTTAATTTTCGAGCCGAAAATATTTAATTTGAGAATTTACGGATTTTGAGAATTAAATTCCGAGAATTCTTAAATTAAAAGAATAAATATTCGATTTGAATATTTATGGAATTCAAGATTAAATTCCATGTTTTGGGAATTAAAGAAGATTAATTTGAAGATACAACTCGATAAGGAACTGATTTGCAAATATCGAAGTTGAAGGGCTAAAATGCAAAAGGCCGGGATTATTTGATTAATTCGAATATATTTAATTTGGAAATATTTAGAGTTTCGATTTAAATTCTAATATTCTTAAATTATTTTGGATTGGAATTGAATTAAAACGAAGGCCGAGGACTGAATTGCAATTAAGGAAAATTTGAGGGACTAAATTGCAATTAAGCAATACATATCCGATTTTATTTATAATTATCAGAATGAAACGTGTTTAGTTGAGAAAGAATTCAGAAATTTGGAACAGAGGTCGAAGCCCTCTTCATTTTCTTTCGATTTCGATTTTTCAAATTGCCGTAACTTTTGATCCGATCGTCCGATTTCGATTTCGAAAGATGTTCTGGAATCCTTGCAACGAGACCTTCGATTTGACGTAAGTATTTTGTTATTTTGACATGGTTTGAAAAACGAAATATGACAGAGATTGATGTTGAAGTTATGAATGTATTCTTGATCTTGTATGCATCCCGATATCAAAACCGAATCGAAGATTGATTATGAAATGAACTCGTTACAATTTCCAGCATATATGTTGATGATTATAGCTGTTGGTATGAAGAGTTGTATGATAATGAACAGATATGAAGAGCCGTATGAATGAAATTGAAATTAGAAATGAATTCGATATCATAACGATTCCCGATTGACAATCGCTACGATGCTCGGTTATGTTTTGAAACCATATTGATAGTCTAAGATTGAGCCAATGATCTTGGGATTGTATACTGATTTTGTTAGATGGTAATCTTTACATTTCAGACGTGCTACGAGCTCAATCAACTCAAGAGGTCGGATTGTGAACCGAGGAAGTTCGTTTGTGGTTTGAAATGAATTTGATTGAAGATGTGTTGATGATTTTGACTCGATTCTGAAATGAATGTATTGAACGAAGCTTGATGTGAAGGTTTTGAGATTGCAGTTCCGATTTGAAGAATTCAGAACAGAAGAAATATGAAGGTAAAAGTGGACTACTACTTGAATGAGATTATAACTCGAGATGGTTTGTATCGAGTTTCCTAAATCACATACTTATTTGATTACTTGCTTTTATATGCTCTTCTATGAATTATGGAATGAGTCTTTGATGTTAATGAATGTTATTATGATGATATATGTTGCATTCATCTTGTAAGACTTGTTCTTTGATTTCGAAATGAACAGACACGTTTGATTAGACGATTTGAGGAAGTATATATGTATGGCCTGGGTGGTTGACTTAGCCTAGCGTCTGATTTACATATATAGTGGCTTCAAAGTCTAGAGAAGTAAGATAAGTAACCCCACCTTGATCGGGAGAGTCGGTGGTTAGTTATGATATCTGCTTCTCGGGATCCCAACCGATGAAATGAGAGAATTTGTTAGAGAACCTTGTTTTAAAACATGCATTGTAGTTACTTTTATATCATGAATTTGATATATGCTTTGCTATGCATGTTTAGTTGCTTTTACTGGGAAATATATTTCTCACCGGAGTTTATCCGGCTGTGCTTTTTTTTGTATGTGTGCATTGCAACAGGTGGGGCTGGAGCTAGTCTGAGATGACATGGACAGCTCGGGAGCGAGATTTAGCAAGTGTGGACTCGGGTTTAAGCGGAAGAATGATAGTGAGAATTACAGCCAACTTAGCAAGAACATTAGAAACTTGTAAATGAGATTTTGACGTCTTGAATAGTTTGTAGTTTCTTGATATTTATGGGATTCAATTGATGTATTGAATTGCATGATTAGATGCTTGAAACCTTGTTCTTGTAATTATACCAGTTCTAGATTTTATGGAACATGTTTGATGTTTATTTGTAATGATTTAGATCACTTGTTCCAAGTTTGACAGCAAAAAGAGTGTTCTGCAGAATTGCTGGATCTGGTGCCCGCTCGATCGGGTGAGATGCACCGATCAAGCGCGGCATGGAAATATTGGAACCGAGAGCTCTGGAGTGTGGCTCGCTCGATCGGACGAATTAATCCGATCGAGCGAGGCCATTTGTGCTACAGACCTAGAGCAATGATTTCTTGCTCGCTCGATCGGGGAATTTTATCCGATCGAGCGAGGCTCCGGATTTCTTTTTTTTTTTTTTAAAAAAATTTTTAGCTCTTGGTTTTAATATTCTAATTGATTTGTTTCATGAATCATTAGTTGCCTTAATACGAGATTAGCAACCCGAGGTCCTCACAACAGGTGGTATCAGAGCGTAAGTTCTTGGACTGAGATAGAAGCTGAGCAGGGTAGATTGAGTCACATGCATTTTTAGTGTTGCATGATTATGCATTACTCGATTTGATGATTCGATGATTTGATAAATTGCATGTGAGCATGATATTTATTTGAAATTCAACTGCATAATTTACTGATTTGTAAATTTTTGAAATTTTTACCGTTTTGTTATAAGATTTTCCCCGGGTGATGTAAGCACCCAGAATCGAAGAGAACAATGTTCTTTGGGTGATGTAAGCACCCCAGACTGGACAGAATGGTATGGTCAGACTGAACGGAACAGAACGGTATTGCTCAGCTGAATGAAGTATCTCTGATTGAATAGAACAGAATATCAGCAAATGAATAGATAATGTTGTAGGTAACAGTTGGCTCGAAGAACTTGACCAGTTGTTCAAATATCGGAAAGATTTAGATGAATATCGGATCAGATTGATTGAATACCAACTTCGAAACCTAGCAACCAGCTGATAGATTTTGATGAGGAAATTCCAACAGAACAGAGGTATATTGATTGTTGGTAAGTGCGTAGAATATACTTTTGTTTATTATTCTTTGCCACAACAGATAGAAATGATGAGAAAGAAAAATATACCCTGTTGAAGCTGAATAATGATTTAAGAGAATGAAATTGAAGACATGCAAGAGTATGTGAGATACTCACAACTTTATCTACAATGTTATTTCCAGAACAGATATGAAGTGCATGATATGAAAATAAATCTTTAACTCTAGCGAATCGAGATGGATTAGTCTGATTCTGAATGCAGAGTATATTAGAAATTATTACACTCATTGTGGAGGAAGATATACGACCAAGCAGTGTAAAGAAAATTTAGGTAGATGTGCTAGAATCTGTTCGAAGAAACATAGATTCTAAGAAGATTCGAATGAAGAATAAATAGCAGAAGTATACAGAGGATCAGAATAACATTGCACCTGAGAATGAGACTTACAGGTAACATATTTATGTTGTTTTCACCTGTTGATGTTGTAGGTGCAAGAGATATATGATAGCTGAAAGCTGTGTTATATTTTAACCTCTGTTTCAGAAAAGAGAATTTGTGAATTGAGTTGAAGAATGAAACTATTGCTTCAATGAAATGAAATTGAACATGACGTTGTTCATATGGGAAATATTTGGTTACGATGCATGATATATTATGAGATTATAACTGTGAGACCTCGGTTCCAAACAACTAATCTCGGGATTAAACAACAATAAGGCATACAATAACCAAAGGTTAAAAGCAATAAAGATTTTTTTTTTTGAAATAGTGCCTCGCTCGATCGGTAAGATCTTACCGATCGAGCGAGCCAAAAACTCAAAAGGTTCTGCCCGAGAAAACCAGCCCTCGCTCGATCCGCAAGATCTTGCGGATCGAGCGAGCCACAAAAATTCCAAAACAGAAACTGCATCAAAATTCCCTCGCTCGATCCGCAACATATTGCCGATCGAGCGGCGACAGAAACAGAGCCAAAAACAGCAGAATTTCATGTTAGAAACTTGAGTCCGATATCAACAAAATATAATCATGCATTACAATCCCAAACTCTCCAATTAATGCATGAAGTACTGGAGTTATACAACCGCTCCAAATATAGAATATGTGATGATAACATGTCGACAAGGCTCGCATAATCAATACAACATAAAAACGAAGTTCGATAACTAAGCACGTTCTAACATATACTGGGTAGACATGCTGACACGACTTCTAAACCGAGTCTCACTACTAGCTCTCCCTCTTGATGTTAACCAGGACTTCACTGACTTGGTCCTGCCCCACCTGTTGCCAAGTACACATACAAAATGAAGCAACAACCGGATAACCGGTGAGAATGATAATCCCAGTAAAAGCAACATAACAAGTAATACAACAATAAACATGCTTTCAAGACAACGACGAAATCAATAACAACGTAATGAAATGCATGTCTTTAAACCGGGATATCAAATCTGATAAACGAGGGATTGCTGTTGTGCTTTTGGGATCCCGAGGATGAGATCACGTAACGACTCACCGACTCTCCCAATCGAGGTGGTGCCACGTATCCCACTCCTCTAGACTTTGAGCAAATATAATGAGTATGCTAGCACCAGGCGAAACAACTACGACCTAGGCCACTCAATCATAGTTCCCAAACGTCTAAACAAAAAGGGGCGGTTCTGCCCGCTAGAAACAAGATTGGCTCAAGATGAATGCATATCAAAACATAAACATAAGCCACATAAACAACTCAAATAACAACCAATATACAAGTTCCACATGCTAGAACAAGTATTGATGCAATATGTGATTTGAAAGGGAAACTCGAGAACCAACAGTCCCGAGTATGCTATCCCGCTACAATGACTGCTTTTACGTTTCAAGGCAGTAGTTCCAACTTCTGGAAAGTTACAACAAAAGATTGTATCAACATCTATACAACCTAAAAAACAAACGACGACTCAAGGAAAACTCTTTACCGATCTTCGTCCAACTCTTGACGAACAATGCTGCTAACATGGGGCTTGACAAACTTCAAACGAATCTGTTCAGATACAAATCAAAGATCAATTATCATGATTGACTTACAAGCCAAGTTCAACAACTTAAAAAATGGTTCAAATCTCCAAAACTCAAACCGACGGCATAACGGCTATAACTGAACAAACCGACAACGCAGACAGCAGTTCAATAGCGATATAACCTCATAACAATTCCAAGACAACCAAAACAAGGCAATCCCAACAAATCTCAAATCACAATTTTCTAAAATGGCTTCCAAAAATCATAACAATTCCGAACGTCGCTCAAATTCAAAACCGACAGATAATAGACGATCAGAACTCTGTAGAGAACAACATACTCGAATCTAGAACGATTCTAACAACATCCAAAAACTAGAATGTATTTGATCGTAGAAAAACTTACGATATAACAGAGCTCTCACTGCAGTGATCGATAATCTGCCTTCAGAAATAATTTATAACGGACGAATCGAGCTCGGGCTGAAATCTAGAAGCTTGGAAAAGGTTGGAGGCGTCTTCAATGGAGCTCACGGTTTGGAGGAGGAAGAAGAAGACTTTTTCAACAAAATCTAAGTGTAGATAATATATAAAATCCACTATTTGCATTTTAGTCCCTGAAATTTCCAAAATTTGCAAAAAGGACCCTGATCAAAATCAAGTCGGCTCAAGAACTCTGTAATCTCCGATTAACTCAAATAAATTCATTTAAGATAAAACCGGGGCGTTACAATTCTCCCCCACTAAGAAGAGATTTCATCCTCGAAATCAACAAGAACCACAACTCATAAGATAGAATAAAGACTAAAGACAGTAAAAAGAACTCACGTCATCCGAATAACTCCGGAAATCGCTGACTCATGTCAGATTCTGTCTCCCAAGTCGCTTCCTCGACTCCATGACGGTTCCACTGCACTTTCACCAACGGAATCAACTTGGTTCTGAGTTGCTTTTCTTTCCGATCAAGGATCTGAATCGGTCGTTCAAAATAGCTCAGAGTCTCGTCTAACTCGGCTTCATCAGGCTGAAGGATATGAGAAGGATCTGGATGATACTTTCGCAGCATAGAGACGTGAAAAACGTCGTGAATACCAGATAAAGACGGAGGAAGTGCAAGTCTGTAGGCAAGATCGCCTATCTTCTCGAGAATCTCGTATGGACCGATGAATCTCGGAGATAAATTTCCTCTCTTCCCAAATCTAACAGTGCCTCTGAAAGGTGAAATCTTCAGAAAGACTCGGTCTCCCTGATCAAAACTCAGAGGTCTACGCCTGACATTCGCATACTTCGCATGTCTATCCTGAGCTGACTTCATTCTAGACTGAATGACCTTAACTTGATCTGCCATATCTCTAAGCAAATCCGGTCCCAAATCTGGTGACTCGGAAAAGTCATCCCAAAACAACGGAGATCGGCATTTCTTACCGTACAATGCCTCAAAAGGCGCCATACCGATACTCGCTTGGAAGCTGTTGTTGTAATAAAACTCAACAAGAGGCAAAGAATCCTGCCAACTAGTGCCAAAGTCTAGCACTACCGCTCGCAGCATATACTCTAACGTCTGGATAGTCCGCTCTGACTGTCCATCAGTCTGAGGATGATAAGCTGTACTCAGATGCAATCGAGTACCAAGTGCCTCCTGAAGACTGTGCCAGAAGTGCGAAGTGAATCTAGGATCTCTGTCTGAAACGATCGACTTCGGCACACCATGCAATCTCACAACATTGCTAACATACAACTCAGCCATCTGATCATGACGATACGTCATCCTGTACGGAATAAAACAAGCAGACTTCGTCAATTGGTCGATCACTACCCAAATAGCATCGCATCCTCGAATGGATCGTGGTAGCTTCGTGACGAAATCCATGGAAATGTGATCCCATTTCCATTCAGGAATAGATAGACTGTGCAATAGACCTCCTGGTCGCTTTCGCTCTGCTTTTACCTGCTGACAATTCAAACACCGAGATACAAACCTCGCTACGTCGCTCTTCATTCTCTTACACCAAAACTGAATCTTCAGATCATTGTACATCTTACGACCTCCAGGATGAACGCTGAACCGACTGCAATGAGCCTCTCGGAGAATACGCTGTCTCAACTCCAAAATATCAGGCACAACAACACGGTTATTCACAAACAAAACATCATCTCTAACCTGGAATTTAGATTGATGTCCCGATCTAACTTTCTCTACTGAAATCTGAATGCTCGGCTCAAACTTCTGTGCTTCTCTGATTGCAACAAACAACTCCGGCTCGGCTTGAATAGCAAACACTCTGATAGTCTCCCTATCTGTTTCAAACTCTAAACCAGAAGTGCAACAATCATCGATCAACTGAGAAACATCGATAGTAGAAAGAGATAAAGAACATAGCTTTCGGCTCAAGGCATCTGCAACTGCATTTGACTTTTCCGGATAATACTTGATTTCACAGTCAAAATCCTTCAACAGATCTAACCATCTTCTCTGTCTCATATTCAGCTCTGCCTGTGAAAACAAGTACTTAAGGCTCTTATGGTAAAAAAAGATCTCAAAAGACTCACCATAAAGATAGTGACGCCAGATCTTCAGAGCAAAGACGATCGCAGCTAGTTCAAGATCATGAACCGGATAACGAGTCTCGTGCGGTTTTAGCTGCCTCGATGCATACGCTATCACATGCTTATGCTGCATAAGAACACAACCCAAGCCTCGGTTAGAAGCATCACAATAGACTGTGAAACCTCCAGTACCCTTTGGAATAGAAAGAATTGGAGCACTGGTCAGTCTCCTCTTCAGATCAACAAAGCTAGCCTCACAATCTGGAGTCCAAACAAAAGGCGCATTCTTCTGAGTCAGCTGGGTAATTGGCTTGGCAATAGACGAGAAACCCTCGATGAAATGACGGTAATAACCCATGAAGCTTCGGATCTCCGGCACTGAAGTAGGTCTAGGCCAATTCATAACCGCTTCAATCTTGCTGGGATCGACAGAAATCCCATCTTCAGAAATAATATGACCGAGAAAGACAACTCGATCTAACCAGAATTCACACTTAGACAGCTTGGCAAACAACTGCTCAACTCGCAAAATCTGCAGTACGGTCCTCAAGTGCTCTGCATGGTCAGTACGGTTCTTCGAGTAGATAAGAATATCATCGATAAAGATAATGACGAACTCATCTAAATAACGCTGAAAGATACGGTTCATCAAACCCATAAAAACAGCTGGAGCGTTAGTCAAACCGAACGGCATGACTATAAACTCAAAATGACCATACCTCGTTCTGAATGCGGTCTTAGGAACGTCTTCCTCTCGCACTCTCAACTGGTGATAACCTGACCTCAGATCAATCTTAGAGTAGACAGAAGAACCCTGCAGTTGATCAAAAAGGTCATCTATTCGGGGTAAAGGATACATGTTCTTAACTGTAGCCTGATTCAATTGGCGATAGTCGATACAGAGCCGCATAGAACCATCCTTCTTCCAAGCAAAAAGCACAGGAGCACCCCAAGGCGATACACTAGGTCTGATGTATCCCTTGGAAATCAAATCCTCAAGCTTCTCCTTCAAATCTCTCAATTCAATAAGTGTCATACGATACGGAGCTTTGGAGATAGGTTGAGTACCTGGCACTAAGTCAATGCTGAATTCGATTTCTCGAATAGGTGGCAAACCAGGAACATCTTCCGGGAACACATCAGCAAATTCTCTAACCACCGGTAAATCTACCAAAGCTGGGCTAGATTTCAGTACATCAACTGCATACACCAAAAATCCTTCTGCACCTTTCTGTAGCAAACGAGTCATAGATAACACTGAAATCAAAGGAATTCTAGATCGAGAACCCTTACCAAAGAATTTCCACTCGTCTGCCAATTCAGGTCTGAACTTGAAAACTTTCAGAAAACAATCGGCTGTTGCCCTGTACTTGGTTAAAGCATCTATACCGACAATACAATCAAAATCTGACAGTCCAAGTACAATATAGTCGAATCCTAACAAATTTCCTTCAAAACACAGTTCACAGTTCCTGACTAATCTGACAGAAACAATTCCTCCACCCAAAGGTGAAGTAACAGCTACTACTGTAGGCAACAACTCAGTAGGCAAAGCATGCAATAACACAAATTTCTCAGAGATAAAGGAATGGGAAGCACCTGTATCTATCAAAACATGAGCAGAATAACCGAAAATCGAACAGTTACCTGCTATAACATCATCAGGTGCTGCCTGAGCCTGATCCTCTGAAAGGCAAAAACTCGTGCCTGCTGTCTTGGGGGGTGGTTTGCAGTAGGGTTACCTCCCTGTCTGTTCTGCTGCTGGGGCTGGAAAGAGTGAACTGCAGGAGACTGCCTCTCAGGCTGAGCTGTAGGTCGAGATGAACTCCCACTCTGAGCTCGATCTCTAAAACGCTGAGGGCACACCTTAGAGAAGTGTCCCGGTTGCTGACAGGTGTTACAATTACCAAAGACTCCCACACACTGATCCGGTGAGTGTCTTCCCCCACACATGCTGCAGTACAAGGATGATGACCCAGAACTCGGTCCTGAACCGAATTGCTTCGAACCACTGGAACTGAAAGAACTGTTTCCTTGCCTCTTAAACTGCATACCTCTTGCCTTGTACTGATCCTTTTTGTTTCCCCCACTGTTTCCACCTTCATACCTTTGCTGCAGGTTCTGATGCTGCGGTGGCTGATTCTGATACTGAGATGGTTGGTTCTGATACTGCCTCTGCTGCTGAGGTGCCACCTGATTACCTCTTTGCCTCCACAAGCCTGCTTCTGCTCCCTTTGCGTGATTCATGACATCCGCAAAGTAGCTAGGTCTATTGGTGTTTACCAACGTGAAGACGTCGGGGTTCAAACCATTGATGAACTGATCTGCCTTAGCTTCTTCATCTCCGGCAATTAGCGGCGCTGTAACGCCCCGATTTTATCTTAATTGACTTTATTTGAGATAATCGGAGATTCCAGAGTTCAAGAGCCGACTTAATTTTGATCAGGGGCTACTTTGCAAATTTCGGTTTTTCCAGGGACTAAAATGCAATTTTGGACTTAAATAGATATTTAAGCATGGTTGACTCTTTCTCCTCCATTTTTCATCCCTTCCAACGCCTCCTCCCTCCATTAGAGCCGACTCCAAGCTTCCTCAAGCTTCCAGATTTCCTCCCGAGCTCGATCCGTCTGTTGGAATTTATTTCTGAAGGCAGATTAGCGATCACGGCGGCGAGAGCTTCGTTCTATAGTAAGTTTTTCTACGATCAGGTTCATTCTAGTTTTTGGATGTTGTTAGAATCGTTCGAGATTCGAGTATGTTGATCTCGTCAGAGTTCTGATCGTTTATTATCTGTCGGTTTTGAAATAGAGCGTCGTTCGGATTTGTTGTGAATTTTGGAAGATTATTCGAAAAAAATGAGTTTTGTGATTTTTTGGAATTGGATTGTTTTGTTTGAATGATGATTGATAAGAGTTGTTTGGATTGATATTATGTTGTCTGCATTTCCGGTTTGATCAGATTATAGCCGTTATGCCGTCGGTTTGAGTTTTGGATTGTCTATCGGTTCGAATTATTGGAGCCAAGCCTTCAATTGAGTTGTATGTTAATCTCGAGCCTTATTACTTCTTGTACAGATTGATTTGAGGCCAGTGGAGTTGCGAGATTGCAGCTTGGTGCAACTTGGAGATCGTAGCCGGTATAGTATTGATTTCTTATTATCGATTGAGGAAGTTTGATTGAATCTTGATTGAGGAATCGTTGTTGTTTCCAGGTTTGGAGCATCGACGTTGTTGAAAAGAGGTATAAGATGACTTGGAATGGAATGGAACGAATAACTCGAATCCGACTTGATTCGAGTGTTCCGAAGAATCACATACTTGCATGTTATTTGCTTTTACTTGATTTTAGTTGATTGAGTTATGTTTGCATTGCATTCATCTTGAGTTAGAATCCTTGATTTGAACAGCGTGCAGGACGGCCTTTTATGATAGACGTTTTGGGGATTATATTGTGAGTGGCCTGGGTGTAGCCGTTTCACCTAGTGCTAGCATACTCCTTATAGTCACACCAAAGTCTAGAGGATGGAGATACGTAGCACCACATCGATCGGGAGAGTCGGTGAGTTGATTACGTGATCTCGTCCTCGGGATCCCAAAATCAAAAGCAGCAACTCTTTTGATTATCCGACTTGATAATTCCAGATTTAAAGACATGCATTGCATTTATGCATCTGAATTGAGTTTATATATGCTTTTGGAATTGCATGGTTGTTAATTGAATATCTGGAAGTTGATGCATTTCGTTTGAGATGTTTTTATGATATGCATGTTTGTCTCTTTTACTGGGAATCATATTCTCACCGGATTATCCGGCTGTTGTCTTGTCTTTATATGTGTGCTTGGCAACAGGTGGGGCAGGATCGAGTCAGAGGCAGCATGGATAGGTGGTTGAGATGATAGACGTGAGACCTTATTGTTTGAGAAGTCGAATATGTAATCGAACGTAGATTTTATTCGAACTCATTCTGTATCGGTTATGGAACTTAGATTGATGCATGTTCTATTAATTGAGATTGTATAACTCTAGAACTACCTTGTAATGTATTATGCATGTTTGGATGTGTTAGAACATGTTTAGTTATCGAACTTTGTTTTTATGTTGTATTGATTATGCGAGCCTTGTCGACATGTTATCATCACATATTCTATATTTGGAGCGGTTGTATAACTCCAGTACTTCATGCATTAATTGGAGAGTTTGGGATTGTAATGCATGATTATATTTTGTTGATATCGGACTCAAGTTTCTAACATGAAATTCTGCTGTTTTTTGCTCTGTTTCTGTCGCCGCTCAATCGGCAATATGTTGCGGATCGAGCGAGGGAATTTTGATGCAGTTTCTGTTTTGAAATTTTGTGGCTCGCTCGATCCGCAAGATCTTGCGGATCGAGTGAGGGCTGGTTTTCTCGGGCAGAACCTTTTAAGTTTTTGGCTCGCTCGATCGGTAAGATCTTACCGATCGAGCGAGGCACTATTTAAAAAAAAAAAAAATCTTTGTTGCTTTTAATCTTTGGTTATTGTATGCCTTATTGTTGTTTAATCCCGAGATTAGTTGTTTGGAACCGAGGTCTCACATTAAGTGGTATCAGAGCGATAAGATTCTTGGCTGAATTTAGAAGTGAGCGGGGTAGATCGAGTCCGCATGAATTGATTCTCGCATGTGATTGAGTTTTTTAAATTGATTTATTTAAATACCATGCGAGCATGCTTTATTGTTGAGAATTATTTGAGTTATATGATTTTGTGATTTGAATTATAAAGCATGAATTATTTGAGATATGAACTGTATTTCACCTGTATCCGGAATTCTGAGAGGTTGCAAGGGCACCGAATTGCAGCGATTGAGATATCTTGTGTCCTAACCTTTGATTATCAGATGGGTCCTCGACGAGTTATTAATAGGAATCCACCGCCAGTTATTCCTACAACTGAGCAAGCTAGTACTGAAACGATTGAGATGGATGCTACAGCGACGCCTATGGAAACCTTGCTGAAGAGGTTTCAGTCGTTCAATCCGCCGTTGCTGACGGGTTCAGAAAATCCAGTTGACTGTGAGAGTTGGTTGGATGATATCGATCAGTTGTTCGATTCCATCGATTACACAGATGACCGTTGAATCAGGTTAGTCATTCATCAGCTTCGTGGGGTTGCTAAGAGCTGGTGGATCATGTCGAAGAAAGCAATGGAGAATAGAGGTACGGAAGTTACTTGGACTCTTTTCAAATCTGAATTTTATAAGCGGTTTTTCCCTATCTCGTACCGTAAGGATAAGGGAGCTGAGTTTGCCAATCTAAGGCAAGGGAATCTGAACATTGAAGAGTACGTAGCCAAGTTTGATAGTCTGTTGCGTTTTGCACCGCTAATTGCCGGTGATGAGGAAGCTAAAGCCGACCATTTCATTAATGGCTTGAACCCTAACATCTTCACGCTGGTAAACACTGCTAGGCCAGATAATTTTGCGGATGCCATGAATCACGCAAAAGGAGCAGAAGCAGGTTTGTGGAGATAGAGTGGAGGTCAGTTTGTGCCGCAGCAACAGCAAGGACAGTTTCATGCACAACCGTACCAATACCAGAACCAACCATCTCAGTTTCAGAATCAACCACCGAGTTCTGAAGGTGGTAGCAGTGGAGGTAATAAGAAGGATTACTATCATCCGAAAGGAAATCAGTTTAAGAAGCACAGAACCAGTTCTTCGAGCTCTAGTGGTTCGAGGCAGTATGGATCGGGACAGAGTTCGGGACAGTCAGACATGTCTTGTGCCAACTGCGGAGGTCGTCACTCCAGTGATCAGTGTAGAGGTATTTTTGGAAGCTGTCATATTTGTAACCAGGCGGGGCATTTTGCGAGAACGTGTCCTCAGCGTGTTCCTCAGCAAGCTCAGAGTGGAATTTTCCCAAGACAGACAGCTCAGCCTCAGCAGAAAGCACCTACTGTCCACTCTTTCCAACCTCAGTAACAGAATGTGCAGGAAGGTATTCAGTATGCAAGCCAGCCTCCCAGACAGCAGACACGAGTTTTTGCTCTGTCTGAGGATCCGCAGACTCAGGCTGCACCCGATAATGACAGATCAGGTAACGTTCGATATTGAGTTTCCTATTCTTATTGGACTGTTAGATACTGGCGAATCTCTTGCTTTCTTATTGAAGAATCTGTTTATGTTTAACGTGCCTCTTTTAAATTGTTGAATCATTCGAATTGATGAATACTCCAGTAGTGTTGTTAACTTCTGTTAACCAGATCTTTTAGAAGAATTAGTTGAGACTAGGAATTCTTATCGTTGATTTCTTATCTTTCTGGAATGAGAATTGTACTGATCTTTCAGAGCTTTTGAGAACATATAGCAGATGTTTGTGCCGAGCAGTTGTATGTTTTCTTCGATGTCTGAATTCTTTTGGATCGAATGGTCTTCTTCGATTGTATGATTTAATGATGGAATTTATGACGATCAGCGATCTTTTCTTATCGAGATTTTGGGGATGTATTCTTATTAATTGGAATTGCGCTATAATCTAGACGTCGAGACAGTTGAAGACGCTCGAGACTCAATGTTTGAATCTGGACTTTGAGCTCGCAGCGATCTTATTGATTAGAAGATCTATTTTCTATTTTCTTATGAGGAAATTCGCGTGATCTGTTCTAATCTTAAGAGTTGGAGTAATTATTTTAGCAGACGGAACTGATTTGAAAGCAGAGAAGAGGATTAGATTGTATGAGATTTCTTACTGCGAATTTTTATCTGAGGAATTGTATGCAGCAACCGATGTTTTGAGCTGTTCTTATTTTATCTACTATCTGATTTGATTGACCGATTGTTGGAATCTGCTACCGTATTCCGTACAGAATGACTTTCATTCAAGATTAGAGGATTGAGATCTTGTCAGAGGTCGTCAGATGTCATGTTTTGCCGAAGTCTGTCAGTTTAGACAGAGATCCTTGATGCACTCATGCTTTCGGCAAGGACTTCGATGAGATTTTATTGTCTGATTTTAAATTTTTCAGTTCGATATCCTCAGAACGACGGAAAACCAGATTAGACGAGTCAAACTTTAGATGTTATGCCTTGAGTTGACACCAGAGACGATTTGATTGTGATTGAGCAGACGAGGAATATACTGACGAGAATGAGTCGACTTTTATTGACGGACTTGAAGGAGTAAATTGAGAGTCACAGTTCGTGTTGGAACTGTGTTTGATTTCGAGAACGAAATCTTTTCTTAGAGGGGGAGAATTGTAACACCCCGATTTTATCTTAATTGACTTTATTTGAGATAATCGGAGATTCCAGAGTTCAAGAGCCGACTTGATTTTGATCAGGGGCTACTTTGCAAATTTTGGTTTTTCCAGGGACTAAAATGCAATTTTGGACTTAAATAGATATTTAAGCATGGTTGACTCTTTCTCCTCCATTTTTCATCCCTTCCAACGCCTCCTCCCTCCATTAGAGCCGACTCCAAGCTTCCTCAAGCTTCCAGATTTCCTCCCGAGCTCGATCCGTCCGTTGGAATTTATTTCTGAAGGCAGATTAGCGATCACGGCGGCGAGAGCTTCGTTCTATAGTAAGTTTTTCTACGATCAGGTTCATTCTAGTTTTTGGATGTTGTTAGAATCGTTCGAGATTCGAGTATGTTGATCTCGGCAGAGTTCTGATCGTTTATTATCTGTCGGTTTTGAAATAGAGCGTCGTTCGGATTTGTTGTGAATTTTGGAAGATTATTCGAAAAAAAATGAGTTTTGTGATTTTTTGGAATTGGATTGTTTTGTTTGAATGATGATTGATAAGAGTTGTTTGGATTGATATTATGCTGTCTGCGTTTCCGGTTTGATCAGATTATAGCCGTTATGCCGTCGGTTTGAGTTTTGGATTGTCTATCGGTTCGAATTGTTGGAGCCAAGCCTTCAATTGAGTTGTATGTTAATCTCGAGCCTTATTACTTCTTGTACAGATTGATTTGAGGCCAGTGGAGTTGCGAGATTGCAGCTTAGTGCAACTTGGAGATCGTAGCCGGTATAGTATTGATTTCTTATTATCGATTGAGGAAGTTTGATTGAATCTTGATTGAGGAATCGTTGTTGTTTCCAGGTTTGGAGCATCGACGTTGTTGAAAAGAGGTATAAGATGACTTGGAATGGAATGGAACGAATAACTCGAATCCGACTTGATTCGAGTGTTCCGAAGAATCACATACTTGCATGTTATTTGCTTTTACTTGATTTTAGTTGATTGAGTTATGTTTGCATTGCATTCATCTTGAGTCAGAATCCTTGATTTGAACAGCGGGCAGGACGGCCTTTTATGATAGACGTTTTGGGGATTATATTGTGAGTGGCCTGTGTGTAGCCGTTTCACCTAGTGCTAGCATACTCCTTATAGTCACACCAAAGTCTAGAGGATGGAGATACGTAGCACCACCTCGATCGGGAGAGTCGGTGAGTTGATTACGTGATCTCGTCCTCGGGATCCCAAAAGCAAAAGCAGCAACTCTTTTGATTATCCGACTTGATAATCCCAGATTTAAAGACATGCATTGCATTTATGCATCTGAATTGAGTTTATGGAATTGCATGGTTGTTAATTGAATATCTGGAAGTTGATGCATTTCGTTTGAGATGTTTTTATGATATGCATGTTTGTCTCTTTTACTGGGAATCATATTCTCACCGGATTATCCGGCTGTTGTCTTGTCTTTATATGTGTGCTTGGCAACAGGTGGGGCAGGATCGAGTCAGAGGCAGCATGGCTAGGTGGTTGAGATGATAGACGTGAGGCCTTATTGTTTGAGAAGTTGAATATGTAATCGAACGTAGATTTTATTCGAACTCATTCTGTATCGGTTATGGAACTTAGATTGATGCATGTTCTATTAATTGAGATTGTATAACTCTAGAACTACCTTGTAATGTATTATGCATGTTTGGATGTGTTAGAACATGTTTAGTTATCGAACTTTGTTTTTATGTTGTATTGATTATGCAAGCCTTGTCGACATGTTATCATCACATATTCTATATTTGGAGCGGTTGTATAACTCCAGTACTTCATGCATTAATTGGAGAGTTTGGGATTGTAATGCATGATTATATTTTGTTGATATCGGACTCAAGTTTCTAACATGAAATTCTGCTGTTTTTTGCTCTGTTTCTGTCGCCGCTCGATCGGCAATATGTTGCGGATCGAGCGAGGGAATTTTGATGCAGTTTTTGTTTTGAAATTTTGTGGCTCGCTCGATCCGCAAGATCTTGCGGATCGAGTGAGGGCTGGTTTTCTCGGGCAGAACCTTTTAAGTTTTTGGCTCGCTCGATCGGTAAGATCTTACCGATCGAGCGAGGCACTATTTCAAAAAAAAAAAAAAAATCTTTGTTGCTTTTAACCTTTGGTTATTGTATGCCTTATTGTTGTTTAATCCCGAGATTAGTTGTTTGGAACCGAGGTCTCACATTAAGTGGTATCAGAGCGATAAGATTCTGGACTGAATTTAGAAGTGAGCGGGGTAGATCGAGTCCGCATGAATTGATTCTCGCATGTGATTGAGTTATTTAAATTGATTTATTTAAATACCATGCGAGCATGCTTTATTATTGAGAATTATTTGAGTTACATGATTTTGTGATTTGAATTATAAAGCATGAATTATTTGAGATATGAACTGTATTTCACCTGTATCCGGAATTCTGAGAGGTTGCAAGGGCACCGAATTGCAGCGATTGAGATATCTTGTGTCCTAACCTTTGATTATCAGATGGGTCCTCGACGAGTTATTAATAGGAATCCACCGCCAGTTATTCCTACAACTGAGCAAGCTAGTACTGAAACGATTGAGATGGATGCTACAGCGACTCCTATGGAAACCTTGCTGAAGAGGTTTCAGTCGTTCAATCCGCCGTTGCTGACGGGTTCAGAAAATCCAGTTGACTGTGAGAGTTGGTTGGATGATATCGATCAGTTGTTCGATTCCATCGATTACACAGATGACCATCGAATCAGGTTAGTCATTCATCAGCTTCGTGGGGTTGCTAAGAGCTGGTGGATCATGTCGAAGAAAGCAATGGAGAATAGAGGTACGGAAGTTACTTGGACTCTTTTCAAATCTGAATTTTATAAGCGGTTTTTCCCTATCTCGTACCGTAAGGATAAGGGAGCTGAGTTTGCCAATATGAGGCAAGGGAATCTGAACACTGAAGAGTACGTAGCCAAGTTTGATAGTCGGTTGCGTTTTGCACCGCTAATTGCCGGTGATGAGGAAGCTAAAGCCGACCATTTCATTAATGGCTTGAACCCTAACATCTTCACGCTGGTAAACACTGCTAGGCCAGATAATTTTGCGGATGCCATGAATCACGCAAAAGGAGCAGAAGCAGGTTTGTGGAGACAGAGTGGAGGTCAGTTTGTGCCGCAGCAACAGCAAGGACAGTTTCAGGCACAACCGTACCAATACCAGAACCAACCATCTCAGTTTTAGAATCAACCACCGAGTTCTGAAGGTGGTAGAAGTGGAGGTAATAAGAAGGATTACTATCATCCGAAAGGAAAGCAGTTTAAGAAGCACGGAACCAGTTCTTCGAGCTCTAGTGGTTCGAGGCAGTATGGATCGGGACAGAGTTCGGGATAGTCAGGCATGTCTTGTGCCAACTGCGGAGGTCGTCACTCCAATGATCAGTGTAGAGGTATTTTTGGAAGCTGTCATATTTGTAACCAAGCGGGGCATTTTGCGAGAACGTGTCCTCAGCGTGTTCCTCAGCAAGCTTAGAGTGGAATTTTCCCGAGACAGACAGCTCAGCCTCAGCAGAAAGCACCTACTGTCCACTCTTTCCAACCTCAGTAACAGAATGTGCAGGAAGGTATTCAGTATGCAAGCCAGCCTCCCAGACAGCAGGCACGAGTTTTTGCTCTGTCTGAGGATCCGCAGACTCAGGCTGCACCCGATAATGACAGATCAGGTAACGTTCGATATTGAGTTTCCTATTCTTATTGGACTGTTAGATACTGGCAAATCTCTTGCCTTCTTAGTGAAGAATCTGTTTATGTTTAACGTGCCTCTTTTAAATTGTTGAATCGTTCGAATTGATGAATACTCCAGTAGTGTTGTTAACTTCTGTTAACAGGATCTTTTAGAAGAATTAGTTGAGACTAGGAATTCTTATCTTTGATTTCTTATCTTTCTGGAATGAGAATTGTACTGATCTTTCAGAGCTTTTGAGAATCATATAGAAGATGTTTGTGCCGAGCAGTTGTATGTTTTCTTCGATGTCTGAATTCTTTTGGATCGAATGGTCTTCTTCGATTGTATGATTTGATGATGGAATTTATGCCGATCAGCGATCTTTTCTTATCGAGATTTTGGGGATGTATTCTTATTAATTGGAATTGCGCTATAATCTAGACGTCGAGACAGTTGAAGACGCTCGAGACTCAATGTCTGAATCTGGACTTTGAGCTCGCCGCGATCTTATTGATTAGAAGATCTGTTTTCTATTGTCTTATGAGGAAATTCGCGTGATTTGTTCTAATCTTAAGAGTTGGAGTAATTATTTTAGCAGACGGAACTGATTTGAAAGCAGAGAAGAGGATTATATTGTATGAGATTTCTTACTGCGAATTTTTATCTGAGGAATTGTATGCAGCAACCGATGTTTTGAGCTGTTCTTATTTTATCTACTATCTGATTTGATTGACCGATTGTTGGAATCTGCTACCGTATTCCGTACAGAATGACTTTCATTCAAGATTAAAGGATTGAGATCTTGTCAGAGGTCGTCAGATGTCATGTTTTGCCGAAGTCTGTCAGTTTAGACAGAGATCCTTGATGCACTCAGGCTTTCGGCAAGGACTTCGATGAAATTTTATTGTCTGATTTTAAATTTTTCAGTTCGATATCCTCAGAACGACGGACAACCAGATTAGACGAGTCGAACTTTAGATGTTATGCCTTGAGTTGACACCAGAGACGATTTGATTGTGATTGAGCAGACGAGGAATATACTGACGAGAATGAGTCGACTTTTATTGACGGACTTGAAGGAGTAAATTGAGAGTCACAGTTCGTGTTGGAACTGTGTTTGATTTCGAGAACGAAATCTTTTTTTAGAGGGGGAGAATTGTAACACCCCGATTTTATCTTAATTGACTTTATTTGAGATAATCGGAGATTCCAGAGTTCAAGAGCCGACTTGATTTTGATCAGGGGCTACTTTGCAAATTTTGGTTTTTCCAGGGACTAAAATGCAATTTTGGACTTAAATAGATATTTAAGCATGGTTGACTCTTTCTCCTCCATTTTTCATCCCTTCCAACGCCTCCTCCCTCCATTAGAGCCGACTCCAAGCTTCCTCAAGCTTCCAGATTTCCTCCCGAGCTCGATCCGTCCGTTGGAATTTATTTCTGAAGGCAGATTAGCGATCACGGCGGCGAGAGCTTCGTTCTATAGTAAGTTTTTCTACGATCAGGTTCATTCTAGTTTTGGATGTTGTTAGAATCGTTCGAGATTCGAGTATGTTGATCTCGGCAGAGTTCTGATCGTTTATTATCTGTCGGTTTTGAAATAGAGCGTCGTTCGGATTTGTTGTGAATTTTGGAAGATTATTCGAAAAAAAATGAGTTTTGTGATTTTTTGGAATTGGATTGTTTTGTTTGAATGATGATTGATAAGAGTTGTTTGGATTGATATTATGCTGTCTGCGTTTCCGGTTTGATCAGATTATAGCCGTTATGCCGTCGGTTTGAGTTTTGGATTGTCTATCGGTTCGAATTGTTGGAGCCAAGCCTTCAATTGAGTTGTATGTTAATCTCGAGCCTTATTACTTCTTGTACAGATTGATTTGAGGCCAGTGGAGTTGCGAGATTGCAGCTTAGTGCAACTTGGAGATCGTAGCCGGTATAGTATTGATTTCTTATTATCGATTGAGGAAGTTTGATTGAATCTTGATTGAGGAATCGTTGTTGTTTCCAGGTTTGGAGCATCGACGTTGTTGAAAAGAGTTATAAGATGACTTGGAATGGAATGGAACGAATAACTCGAATCCGACTTGATTCGAGTGTTCCGAAGAATCACATACTTGCATGTTATTTGCTTTTACTTGATTTTAGTTGATTGAGTTATGTTTGCATTGCATTCATCTTGAGTCAGAATCCTTGATTTGAACAGCGGGCAGGACGGCCTTTTATGATAGACGTTTTGGGGATTATATTGTGAGTGGCCTGGGTGTAGCCGTTTCACCTAGTGCTAGCATACTCCTTATAGTCACACCAAAGTCTAGAGGATGGAGATACGTAGCACCACATCGATCGGGAGAGTCGGTGAGTTGATTACGTGATCTCGTCCTCGGGATCCCAAAATCAAAAGCAGCAACTCTTTTGATTATCCGACTTGATAATTCCAGATTTAAAGACATGCATTGCATTTATGCATCTGAATTGAGTTTATATATGCTTTTGAAATTGCATGGTTGTTAATTGAATATCTGGAAGTTGATGCATTTCGTTTGAGATGTTTTTATGATATGCATGTTTGTCTCTTTTACTGGGAATCATATTCTCACCGGATTATCCGGCTGTTGTCTTGTCTTTATATGTGTGCTTGGCAACAGGTGGGGCAGGATCGAGTCAGAGGCAGCATGGCTAGGTGGTTGAGATGATAGACGTGAGACCTTATTATTTGAGAAGTCGAATATGTAATCGAACGTAGATTTTATTCGAACTCATTCTGTATCGGTTATGGAACTTAGATTGATGCATGTTCTATTAATTGAGATTGTATAACTCTAGAACTACCTTGTAATGTATTATGCATGTTTGGATGTGTTAGAACATGTTTAGTTATCGAACTTCGTTTTTATGTTGTATTGATTATGCGAGCCTTGTCGACATGTTATCATCACATATTCTATATTTGGAGCGGTTGTATAACTCCAGTACTTCATGCATTAATTGGAGAGTTTGGGATTTTAATGCATGATTATATTTTGTTGATATCGGACTCAAGTTTCTAACATGAAATTCTGCTGTTTTTTGCTCTGTTTCTGTCGCCGCTCAATCGGCAATATGTTGCGGATCGAGCGAGGGAATTTTGATGCAGTTTCTGTTTTGAAATTTTGTGGCTCGCTCGATCCGCAAGATCTTGCGGATCGAGTGAGGGCTGGTTTTCTCGGGCAGAACCTTTTAAGTTTTTGGCTCGCTCGATCGGTAAGATCTTACCGATCGAGCGAGGCACTATTTCAAAAAAAAAAAAAAATCTTTGTTGCTTTTTACCTTTGGTTATTGTATGCCTTATTGTTGTTTAATCCCGAGATTAGTTGTTTGGAACCGAGGTCTCACATTAAGTGGTATAAGAGCGATAAGATTCTTGGACTGAATTTAGAAGTGAGCGGGGTAGATCGAGTCCTCATGAATTGATTCTCGCATGTGATTGAGTTATTTAAATTGATTTATTTAAATACCATGCGAGCATGCTTTATTGTTGAGAATTATTTGAGTTACATGATTTTGTGATTTGAATTATAAAGCATGAATTATTTGAGATATGAACTGTATTTCACCTGTATCCGGAATTCTGAGAGGTTGCAAGGGCACCGAATTGCAGCGATTGAGATATCTTGTGTCCTAACCTTTGATTATCAGATGGTTCCTCGACGAGTTATTAATAGGAATCCACCGCCAGTTATTCCTACAACTGAGCAAGCTAGTACTGAAACGATTGAGATGGATGCTACAGCGACGCCTATGGAAACCTTGCTGAAGAGGTTTCAGTCGTTCAATCCGCCGTTGCTGACGGGTTCAGAAAATCCAGTTGACTGTGAGAGTTGGTTGGATGATATCGATCAGTTGTTCGATTCCATCGATTACACAGATGACCGTCAAATCAGGTTAGTCATTCATCAGCTTCGTGGGGTTGCTAAGAGCTGGTGGATCATGTCGAAGAAAGCAATGGAGAATAGAGGTACGGAAGTTACTTGGACTCTTTTCAAATCTGAATTTTATAAGCGATTTTTCCCTATCTCGTACCGTAAGGATAAGGGAGCTGAGTTTGCCAATCTGAGGCAAGGGAATCTGAACATTGAAGAGTACGTAGCCAAGTTTGATAGTCTGTTGCGTTTTGCACCGCTAATTGCCGGTGATGAGGAAGCTAAAGCCGACCATTTCATTAATGGCTTGAACCCTAACATCTTCACGCTGGTAAACACTGCTAGGCCAGATAATTTTGCGGATGCCATGAATCACGCAAAAGGAGCAGAAGCAAGTTTGTGGAGACAGAGTGGAGGTCAGTTTGTGCCGCAGCAACAGCAAGGACAGTTTCAGGCACAACCGTACCAATACCAGAACCAACCATCTCAGTTTCAGAATCAACCACCGAGTTCTGAAGGTGGTAGCAATGGAGGTAATAAGAAGGATTACTATCATCCGAAAGGAAAGCAGTTTAAGAAGCACGGAACCAGTTCTTCGAGCTCTAGTGGTTCGAGGCAGTATGGATCGGGACAGAGTTCGGGACAGTCAGGCATGTCTTGTGCCAACTGCGGAGGTCGTCACTCCAGTGATCAGTGTAGAGGTATTTTTGGAAGCTGTCATATTTGTAACCAGGCGGGGCATTTTGCGAGAACGTGTCCTCAGCGTGTTCCTCAGCAAGCTCAGAGTGGAATTTTCCCGAGACAGACAGCTCAGCCTTAGCAGAAAGCACCTACTGTCCACTCTTTCCAACCTCAGTAACAGAATGTGCAGGAAGGTATTCAGTATGCAAGCCAGCCTCCCAGACAGCAGGCACGAGTTTTTGCTCTGTCTGAGGATCCGCAGACTCAGGCTGCACCCGATAATGACAGATCAGGTAACGCTCGATATTGAGTTTCCTATTCTTATTGGACTGTTAGATACTGGCAAATCTCTTTCCTTCTTATTGAAGAATCTGTTTATGTTTAACGTGCCTCTTTTAAATTGTTGAATCGTTCGAATTGATGAATACTCCAGTAGTGTTGTTAACTTCTGTTAATCGGATCTTTTAGAAGAATTAGTTGAGACTAGGAATTCTTATCGTTGATTTCTTATCTTTCTGTAATGAGAATTGTACTGATCTTTCAGAGCTTTTAAGAATCATATAGCAGATGTTTGTGCCGAGCAGTTGTATGTTTTCTTCGATGTCTGAATTCTTTTGGATCGAATGGTCTTCTTCGATTGTATGATTTGATGATGGAATTTATGCCGATCAGCGATCTTTTCTTATCGAGATTTTGGGGATGTATTCTTATTAATTGGAATTGCGCTATAATCTAGACGTCGAGACAGTTGAAGACGCTCGAGACTCAATGTCTGAATCTGGACTTTGAGCTCGCAGCGATCTTATTGATTAGAAGATCTGTTTTCTATTGTCTTATGAGGAAATTCGCGTGATCTGTTCTAATCTTAAGAGTTGGAGTAATTATTTTAGCAGACGGAACTGATTTGAAAGCAGAGAAGAGGATTAGATTGTATGAGATTTCTTACTGCGAATTTTTATCTGAGGAATTGTATGCAGCAACCGATGTTTTGAGCTGTTCTTATTTTATCTACTATCTGATTTGATTGACCGATTGTTGGAATCTGCTACCGTATTCCATACAGAATGACTTTCATTCAAGATTAGAGGATTGAGATCTTGTCAGAGGTCGTCAGATGTCATGTTTTGCCGAAGTCTGTCAGTTTAGACAGAGATCCTTGATGCACTCATGCTTTCGACAAGGACTTCAATGAAATTTTATTGTCTGATTTTAAATTTTTCAGTTCGATATCCTCAGAACGACGGACAACCAGATTAGACGAGTCGAACTTTAGATGTTATGCCTTGAGTTGACACCAGAGACGATTTGATTGTGATTGAGCAAACGAGGAATATACTGACGAGAATGAGTTACTTTTATTGACGGACTTGAAGGAGTAAATTGAGAGTCACATTTCGTGTTGAAACTGTGTTTGATTTCGAGAACGAAATCTTTTCTTAGAGGGGGAGAATTGTAACACCCTGATTTTATCTTAATTGACTTTATTTGAGATAATCGGAGATTCCAGAGTTCAAGAGCCGACTTGATTTTGATCAGGGGCTACTTTGTAAATTTTGGTTTTTCCAGGGACTAAAATGCAATTTTGGACTTAAATAGATATTTAAACATGGTTGAATCTTTCTCCTCCATTTTTCATCCCTTCCAACGCCTCCTCCCTCCATTAGAGCCGACTCCAAGCTTCCTCAAGCTTCCAGATTTCCTCCCGAGCTCGATCCGTCCGTTGGAATTTATTTCTGAAGGCAGATTAGCGATCACGGCGGCGAGAGCTTCGTTCTATAGTAAGTTTTTCTACGATCAGGTTCATTCTAGTTTTTGGATGTTGTTAGAATCGTTCGAGATTCGAGTATGTTGATCTCGGCAGAGTTTTGATCGTTTATTATCTGTCGGTTTTGAAATAGAGTGTCGTTCGGATTTGTTGTGAATTTTGGAAGATTATTCGAAAAAAATGAGTTTTGTGATTTGTTGGAATTGGATTGTTTTGTTTGAATGATGATTGATAAGAGTTGTTTGGATTGATATTATGCTGTCTGCGTTTCCGGTTTGATCAGATTATAGCCGTTATGCCGTCGGTTTGAGTTTTGGATTGTCTATCGGTTCGAATTGTTGGAGCCAAGCCTTCAATTGAGTTGTATGTTAATCTCGAGCCTTATTACATCTTGTACAGATTGATTTGAGGCCAGTGGAGTTGCGAGATTGCAGCTTGGTGCAACTTGGAGATCGTAGCCGGTATAGTATTGATTTCTTATTATCGATTGAGGAAGTTTGATTGAATCTTGATTGAGGAATCGTTGTTGTTTTCAGGTTTGGGCATCGACGTTGTTGAAAAGAGGTATAAGATGACTTGGAATGGAATGGAACGAATAACTCGAATCCGACTTGATTCGAGTGTTCCGAAGAATCACATACTTGCATGTTATTTGCTTTTACTTGATTTTAGTTGATTGAGTTATGTTTGCATTGCATTCATCTTGAGTCAAAATCCTTGATTTGAACAGCGGGCAGGACGGCCTTTTATGATAGACGTTTTGGGGATTATATTGTGAGTGGCCTGGGTGTAGCCGTTTCACCTAGTGCTAGCATACTCCTTATAGTCGCACCAAAGTCTAGAGGATGGAGATACGTAGCACCACCTCGATCGGGAGAGTCGGTGAGTTGATTACGTGATCTCGTCCTCGGAATCCCAAAAGCAAAAGCAGCAACTCTTTTGATTATCCGACTTGATAATCCCAGATTTAAAGACATGCATTGCATTTATGCATCTGAATTGAGTTTATATATGCTTTTGGAATTGCATGGTTGTTAATTGAATATCTGGAAGTTGATGCATTTCGTTTGAGATGTTTTTCTGATATGCATGTTTGTCTCTTTTACTGGGAATCATATTCTCACCGGATTATCCGGCTGTTGTCTTGTCTTTATATGTGTGCTTGGAAACAGGTGGGGCAGGATCGAGTCAGAGGCAGCATGGCTAGGTGGTTGAGATGATAGACGTGAGGCCTTATTGTTTGAGAAGTCGAATATGTAATCGAACATAGATTTTATTCGAACTCATTCTGTATCGGTTATGGAACTTAGATTGATGCATGTTCTATTAATTGAGATTGTATAACTCTAGAACTACCTTGTAATGTATTATGCATGTTTGGATGTGTTAGAACATGTTTAGTTATCGAACTTCGTTTTTATGTTGTATTGATTATGCGAGCCTTGTCGACATGTTATCATCACATATTCTATATTTGGAGCGGTTGTATAACTCCAGTACTTCATGCATTAATTGGAGAGTTTGGGATTGTAATGCATGATTATAATTTGTTGATATCGGACTCAAGTTTCTAACATGAAATTCTGCTGTTTTTTGCTCTGTTTCTGTAGCCGCTCGATCGGCAATATGTTGCGGATCGAGCGAGGGAATTTTGATGCAGTTTCTGTTTTGAAATTTTGTGGCTCGCTCGTTCCGCAAGATCTTGCGGATCGAGTGAGGGCTGGTTTTCTCGGGCAGAACCTTTTAAGTTTTTGGCTCGCTCGATCGGTAAGATCTTACCGATCGAGCGAGGCACTATTTCAAAAAAAAAAAAAAAATCTTTGTTGCTTTTAACCTTTGGTTATTGTATGCCTTATTTTTGTTTAATCCCGAGATTAGTTGTTTGGAACCGAGGTCTCACATTAAGTGGTATCAGAGCGATAAGATTCTTGGACTGAATTTAGAAGTGAGCGGGGTAGATCGAGTCCGCATGAATTGATTCTCGCATGTGATTGAGTTATTTAAATTGATTTATTTAAATACCATGTGAGCATGCTTTATTGTTGAGAATTATTTGAGTTACATGATTTTGTGATTTGAATTATAAAGCATGAATTATTTGAGATATGAACTGTATTTCACCTGTATCCGGAATTCTGAGAGGTTGCAAGGGCACCGAATTGCAGCGATTGAGATATCTTGTGTCCTAACCTTTGATTATCAGATGGGTCCTCGACGAGTTATTAATAGGAATCCACCGCCAGTTATTCCTACAACTGAGCAAGCTAGTACTGAAACGATTGAGATGGATGCTACAGCGACGCCTATGGAAACCTTGCTGAAGAGGTTTTAGTCGTTCAATCCGCCGTTGCTGACGGGTTCAGAAAATCCAGTTGACTGTGAGAGTTGGTTGGATGATATCGATCAGTTGTTCGATTCCATCGATTACACAGATGACCGTCGAATCAAGTTAGTCATTCATCAGCTTCGTGGGGTTGCTAAGAGCTGGTGGATCATGTCGAAGAAAGCAATGGAGAATAGAGGTACGGAAGTTACTTGGACTCTTTTCAAATCTGAATTTTATAAGCGGTTTTTCCCTATCTCGTACCGTAAGGATAAGGGAGCTGAGTTTGCCAATCTGAGGCAAGGGAATCTGAACATTGAAGAGTACGTAGCCAAGTTTGATAGTATGTTGCGTTTTGCACCGCTAATTGCCGGTGATGAGGAAGCTAAAGCCGACCATTTCATTAATGGCTTGAACCCTAACATCTTCACGCTGGTAAACACTGCTAGGCCAGATAATTTTGCGGATGCCATGAATCACGCAAAAGGAGCAGAAGCAGGTTTGTGGAGACAGAGTGGAGGTCAGTTTGTGCCGCAGCAACAGCAAGGACAGTTTCAGGCACAACCGTACCAATACCAGAACCAACCATCTCAGTTTCAGAATCAACCACCGAGTTCTGAAGGTGGTAGCAGTGGAGGTAATAAGAAGGATTACTATCATCCGAAAGGAAAGCAGTTTAAAAAGCACGGAACCAGTTCTTCGAGCTCTAGTGGTTCGAGGCAGTATGGATCGGGACAGAGTTCGGGACAGTCAGGCATGTCTTGTGCCAACTGCGGAGGTCGTCACTCCAGTGATCAGTGTAGAGGTATTTTTGGAAGCTGTCATATTTGTAACCAGGCGGGGCATTTTGCGAGAACGTGTCCTCAGCGTGTTCCTCAGCAAGCTCAGAGTGGAATTTTCCCGAGACAGACAGCTCAGCCTCAGCAGAAAGCACCTACTGTCCACTCTTTCCAACCTCAGTAACAGAATGTGCAGGAAGGTATTCAGTATGCAAGCCAGCCTCCCAGACAGCAGGCACGAGTTTTTGCTCTGTCTGAGGATCCGCAGACTCAGGCTGCACCCGATAATGACAGATCAGGTAACGTTCGATATTGAGTTTCCTATTCTTATTGGACTGTTAGATACTGGCGAATCTCTTGCCTTCTTATTGAAGAATTTATTTATGTTTAACGTGCCTCTTTTAAATTGTTGAATCGTTCGAATTGATGAATACTCCAGTAGTGCTGTTAACTTCTGTTAACCGAATCTTTTAGAAGAATTAGTTGAGACTAGGAATTCTTATCGTTGATTTCTTATCTTTCTGGAATGAGAATTGTACTGATCTTTCAGAGCTTTTTAGAATCATATAGCAGATGTTTGTGCCGAGCAGTTGTATGTTTTCTTCGATGTCTGAATTCTTTTGGATTGAATGATCTTCTTCGATTGTATGATTTGATGATGGAATTTATGCCGATCAGCAATCTTTTCTTATCGAGATTTTGGGGATGTATTCTTATTAATTGGAATTGCGCTATAATCTAGACGTCAAGACAGTTGAAGACGCTCGAGACTCTATGTCTGAATCTGGACTTTGAGCTCGCAGCGATCTTATTGATTAGAAGATCTGTTTTCTATTGTCTTATGAAGAAATTCGCGTGATCTGTTCTAATCTTAAGAGTTGGAGTAATTATTTTAGCAAACGGAACTGATTTGAAAGCAGAGAAGAGGATTAGATTGTATGAGATTTCTTACTGCGAATTTTTATCTGAGGAATTGTATGCAGCAAGCGATGTTTTGAGCTGTTCTTATTTTATCTACTATCTGATTTGATTGACCGATTGTTGGAATCTGCTACCGTATTCCGTACAGAATGACTTTCATTCAAGATTAGAGGATTGAGATCTTGTCAGAGGTCGTCAGATGTCATGTTTTGCCGAAGTCTGTCAGTTTAGACAGAGATCCTTGATGCACTCATGCTTTCGGCAAGGACTTCAATGAAATTTTATTGTCTGATTTTAAATTTTTCAGTTCGATATCCTCAGAACGACGGACAACCAGATTAGACGAGTCGAACTTTAGATGTTATGCCTTGAGTTGACACCAGAGACGATTTGATTGTGATTGAGCAAACGAGGAATATACTTACGAGAATGAGTTGACTTTTATTGACGGACTTGAAGGAGTAAATTGAGAGTCACATTTCGTGTTGAAACTGTGTTTGATTTCGAGAACGAAATCTTTTCTTAGAGGGGGAGAATTGTAACACCCCGATTTTATCTTAATTGACTTTATTTGAGATAATCGGAGATTCCAGAGTTCAAGAGCCGACTTGATTTTGATCAGGGGCTACTTTGCAAATTTCGGTTTTTCCAGGGACTAAAATGCAATTTTGGACTTAAATAGATATTTAAACATGGTTGACTCTTTCTCCTCCATTTTTCATCCCTTCCAACGCCTCCTCCCTCCATTAGAGCCGACTCCAAGCTTCCTCAAGCTTCCAGATTTCCTCCCGAGCTCGATCCGTCCGTTGGAATTATTTCTGAAGGCAGATTAGCGATCACGGCGGCGAGAGCTTCGTTCTATAGTAAGTTTTTCTACGATCAGGTTCATTCTAGTTTTTGGATGTTGTTAGAATCGTTCGAGATTCGAGTATGTTGATCTCGGCAGAGTTTTGATCGTTTATTATCTGTCGGTTTTGAAATAGAGTGTCGTTCGGATTTGTTGTGAATTTTGGAAGATTATTCGAAAAAAATGAGTTTTGTGATTTGTTGGAATTGGATTGTTTTGTTTGAATGATGATTGATAAGAGTTGTTTTGATTCATATTATGCTGTCTGCGTTTCCGGTTTGATCAGATTATAGCCGTTATGCCGTCGGTTTGAGTTTTGGATTGTCTATCGGTTCGAATTGTTGGAGCCAAGCCTTCAATTGAGTTGTATGTTAATCTCGAGCCTTATTACTTCTTGTACAGATTGATTTGAGGCCAGTGGAGTTGCGAGATTGCAGCTTGGTGCAACTTGGAGATCGTAGCCGGTATAGTATTGATTTCTTATTATCGATTGAGAAAGTTTGATTGAATCTTGATTGAGGAATCGTTGTTGTTTCCAGGTTTGGAGCATCGACGTTGTTGAAAAGAGGTATAAGATGACTTGGAATGGAATGGAACGAATAACTCGAATCCGACTTGATTCTAGTGTTCCGAAGAATCACATACTTGCATGTTATTTGCTTTTACTTGATTTTAGTTGATTGAGTTATGTTTGCATTGCATTCATCTTGAGTCAGAATCCTTGATTTGAACAGCGGGCAGGACGGCCTTTTATGATAGACGTTTTGGGGATTATATTGTGAGTGGCCTGGGTGTAGCCGTTTCACCTAGTGCTAGCATACTCCTTATAGTCGCACCAAAGTCTAGAGGATGGAGATACGTAGCACCACCTCGATCGGGAGAGTCGGTGAGTTGATTACGTGATCTCGTCCTCGGGATCCCAAAAGCAAAAGCAGCAACTCTTTTGATTATCCGAGTTGATAATCCCAGATTTAAAGACATGCATTGCATTTATGCATCTGAATTGAGTTTATATATGCTTTTGGAATTGCATGGTTGTTAATTGAATATCTGGAAGTTGATGCATTTCGTTTGAGATGTTTTTATGATATGCATGTTTGTCTCTTTTACTGGGAATCATATTCTCACCGGATTATCCGGCTGTTGTCTTGTCTTTATATGTGTGCTTGGCAACAGGTGGGGCAGGATCGAGTCAGAGGCAGCATGTCTAGGTGATTGAGATGATAGACGTGAGGCCTTATTGTTTGAGAAGTCGAATATGTAATCGAACGTAGATTTTATTCGAACTCATTCTGTATCGGTTATGGAACTTAGATTGATGCATGTTCTATTAATTGAGATTGTATAACTCTAGAACTACCTTGTAATGTATTATGCATGTTTGGATGTGTTAGAACATGTTTAGTTATCGAACTTCATTTTTATGTTGTATTGATTATGCGAGCCTTGTCGACATGTTATCATCACATATTCTATATTTGGAGCGGTTGTATAACTCCAGTACTTCATGCATTAATTGGAGAGTTTGGGATTGTAATGCATGATTATATTTTGTTGATATCGGACTCAAGTTTTTAACATGAAATTCTGCTATTTTTTGCTATGTTTCTGTCGCCGCTCGATCGGTAATATGTTGCGGATCGAGCGAGGGAATTTTGATGCAGTTTCTATTTTGAAATTTTGTGGCTCGCTCGATCCGCAAGATCTTGCGGATCGAGTGAGGGCTGGTTTTCTCGGGCAGAACCTTTTAAGTTTTTGGATCGCTCGATCGGTAAGATCTTACCGATCGAGCGAGGCACTATTTCAAAAAAAAAAAAATCTTTGTTGCTTTTAACCTTTGGTTATTGTATGCCTTATTGTTGTTTAATCCCGAGATTAGTTGTTTGGAACCGAGTTCTCACATTAAGTGGTATCAGAGCGATAAGATTCTTGGACTGAATTTAGAAGTGAGCGGGGTAGATCGAGTCCGCATGAATTGATTCTCGCATGTGATTGAGTTATTTAAATTGATTTATTTAAATACCATGCGAGCATGCTTTATTGTTGAGAATTATTTGAGTTACATGATTTTGTGATTTGAATTATAAAGCATGAATTATTTGAGATATGAACTGTATTTCACCTGTATCCGGAATTCTGAGAGGTTGCAAGGGCACCGAATTGCAGCGATTGAGATATCTTGTGTCCTAACCTTTGATTATCAGATGGGTCCTCGACGAGTTATTAATAGGAATCCACCGCCAGTTATTCCTACAACTGAGCAAGCTAGTACTGAAACGATTGAGATGGATGCTACAGAGACGCCTATGGAAACCTTGCTGAAGAGGTTTTAGTCGTTCAATCCGCCGTTGCTGACGGGTTCAGAAAATCCAGTTGACTGTGAGAGTTGGTTGGATGATATCGATCAGTTGTTCGATTCCATCGATTACACAGATGACCGTCGAATCAGGTTAGTCATTCATCAGCTTCGTGGGGTTGCTAAGAGCTGGTGGATCATGTCGAAGAAAGCAATGGAGAATAGAGGTACGGAAGTTACTTGGACTCTTTTCAAATCTGAATTTTATAAGCGGTTTTTCCCTATCTCGTACCGTAAGGATAAGGGAGCTGAGTTTGCCAATCTGAGGCAAGGGAATCTGAACATTGAAGAGTACGTAGCCAAGTTTGATAGTATGTTGCGTTTTGCACCGCTAATTGCCGGTGATGAGGAAGCTAAAGCCGACCATTTCATTAATGGCTTGAACCCTAACATCTTCACGCTGGTAAACACTGCTAGGCCAGATAATTTTGCGGATGCCATGAATCACGCAAAAGGAGCAGAATCAGGTTTGTGGAGACAGAGTGGAGGTCAGTTTGTGCCGCAGCAACAGCAAGGACAGTTTCAGGCACAATCGTACCAATACCAGAACCAACCATCTCAGTTTCAGAATCAACCACCGAGTTCTGAAGGTGGTAGCAGTGGAGGTAATAAGAAGGATTACTATCATCCGAAAGGAAAGCAGTTTAAGAAGCACGGAACCAGTTCTTCGAGCTCTAGTGGTTCGAGGCAGTATGGATCGGGATAGAGTTCGGGACAGTCAGGCATGTCTTGTGCCAACTGCGGAGGTTTTCACTCCAGTGATCAGTGTAGAGGTATTTTTGGAAGCTGTCATATTTGTAACCAGGCGGGGCATTTTGCAAGAACGTGTCCTCAGCGTGTTCCTTAGCAAGCTCAGAGTGGAATTTTCCCGAGACAGACAGCTCAGCCTCAGCAGAAAGAACCTACTGTCCACTCTTTCCAACCTCAGTAACAGAATGTGCAGGAAGGTATTCAGTATGCAAGCCAGCCTCCCAGACAGCAGGCACGAGTTTTTGCTCTGTCTGAGGATCCGCAGACTCAGGCTGCACCCGATAATGACAGATCAGGTAACGTTCGATATTGAGTTTCCTAATCTTATTGGACTGTTAGATACTGGCAAATCTCTTGCCTTCTTATTGAAGAATCTGTTTATGTTTAACGTGCCTCTTTTAAATTGTTGAATCGTTCGAATTGATGAATACTCCAGTAGTGTTGTTAACTTCTGTTAACCGGATCTTTTAGAAGAATTAGTTGAGACTAGGAATTCTTATCGTTGATTTCTTATCTTTCTGGAATGAGAATTGTACTGATCTTTCAGAGCTTTTGAGAATCATATAGCAGATGTTTGTGCCGAGCAGTTGTATGTTTTCTTCGATGTCTGAATTCTTTTGGATCGAATGGTCTTCTTCGATTGTATGATTTGATGATGGAATTTATGCCGATCAGCGATCTTTTCTTATCGAGATTTTGGGGATGTATTCTTATTAATTGGAATTGCGCTATAATCTAGACGTCGAGACAGTTGAAGACGCTCGAGACTCTATGTCTGAATCTGGACTTTGAGCTCGCAGCGATCTTATTGATTAGAAGATCTGTTTTTTATTGTCTTATGAGGAAATTCGCGTGATCTGTTCTAATCTTAAGAGTTGGAGTAATTATTTTAGCAGACGAAACTGATTTGAAAGCAGAGAAGAGGATTAGATTGTATGAGATTTCTTACTGCGAATTTTTATCTGAGGAATTGTATGCAGCAACCGATGTTTTGAGCTGTTCTTATTTTATCTGCTATCTGATTTGATTGACCGATTGTTGAAATCTGCTACCGTATTCCGTACAGAATGACTTTCATTCAAGATTAGAGGATTGAGATCTTGTCAGAGGTCGTCAGATGTCATGTTTTGCCGAAGTCTGTCAATTTAGACAGAGATCCTTGATGCACTCATGCTTTCGGCAAGGACTTCAATGAAATTTTATTGTCTGATTTTAAATTTTTCAGTTCGATATCCTCAGAACGACGGAAAACCAGATTAGACGAGTCGAACTTTAGATGTTATGCCTTTAGTTGACACCAGAGATGATTTGATTGTGATTGAGCAGACGAGGAATATACTGACGAGAATGAGTCGACTTTTATTGACGGACTTGAAGGAGTAAATTGAGAGTCACAGTTCGTGTTGGAACTGTGTTTGATTTCGAGAACGAAATCTTTTCTTAGAGGGGGAGAATTTTAACACCCCGATTTTATCTTAATTGACTTTCTTTGAGATAATCGGAGATTCCAGAGTTCAAGAGCCGACTTGATTTTGATCAGGGGCTACTTTGCAAATTTCGGTTTTTCCAGGGACTAAAATGCAATTTTGGACTTAAATAGATATTTAAGCATGGTTGACTCTTTCTCCTCCATTTTTCATCCCTTCCAACGCCTCCTCCCTCAATTAGAGCCGACTCCAAGCTTCCTCAAGCTTCCAGATTTCCTCCTGAGCTCGATCCGTCCGTTGAAATTTATTTCTGAAAGCAGATTAGCGATCACGGCGGCGAGAGATTCGTTCTATAGTAAGTTTTTCTACGATCAGGTTCATTCTAGTTTTTGGATGTTGTTAGAATCGTTCTAGATTCGAGTATGTTGATCTCGGCAGAGTTCTGATCGTTTATTATCTGTCGGTTTTGAAATAGAGTGTCGTTCGGATTTGTTGTGAATTTTGGAAGATTATTCGAAAAAAATGAGTTTTGTGATTTGTTGGAATTGGATTGTTTTGTTTGAATGATGATTGATAAGAGTTGTTTGGATTGATATTATGCTGTCTGCGTTTCCGGTTTGATCATATTATAGTCCTTATGCCGTCGGTTTGAGTTTTGGATTGTCTATCGGTTCGAATTGTTGGAGCCAAGCCTTCAATTGAGTTGTATGTTAATCTCGAGCCTTATTACTTCTTGTACAGATTGATTTGAGGCCAGTGGAGTTGCGAGATTGCAGCTTGGTGCAACTTGGAGATCGTAGCCGGTATAGTATTGATTTCTTATTATCGATTGAGGAAGTTTGATTGAATCTTGATTGAGGAATCGTTGTTGTTTCCAGGTTTGGAGCATCGACGTTGTTGAAAAGAGGTATAAGATGACTTGGAATGGAATGGAACGAATAACTCGAATCCGACTTGATTCGAGTGTTCCGAAGAATCACATACTTGTATGTTATTTGCTTTTACTTGATTTTAGTTGATTGAGTTATGTTTTCATTGCATTCATCTTGAGTCAGAATCCTTGATTTGAACAGCGGGCAGGACGGCCTTTTATGATAGACGTTTTGGGGATTATATTGTGAGTGGCCTGGGTGTAGCCGTTTCACCTAGTGCTAGCATACTCCTTATAGTCGCACCAAAGTCTAGAGGATGGAGATACGTAGCACCACCTCGATCGGGAGAGTCGGTGAGTTGATTACGTGATCTCGTCCTCGGGATCCCAAAAGCAAAAGCAGCAACTCTTTTGATTATCCGACTTGATAATCCCAGATTTAAAGACATGCATTTCATTTATGCATCTGAATTGAGTTTATATATGCTTTTGGAATTTCATGGTTGTTAATTGAATATCTGGAATTTGATGCATTTCGTTTGAGATGTTTTTATGATATGCATGTTTGTCTCTTTTACTGGGAATCATATTCTCACCGGATTATCCGGCTGTTGTCTTGTCTTTATATGTGTGCTTGGCAACAGGTGGGGCAGGATCGAGTCAGAGGCAGCATGGCTAGGTGGTTGAGATGATAGACGTGAGGCCTTATTGTTTGAGAAGTCGAATATGTAATCGAACGTAAATTTTATTCGAACTCATTCTGTATCGGTTATGGAACTTAGATTGATGCATGTTCTATTAGTTGAGATTGTATAACTCTAGAACTACCTTGTAATGTATTATGCATGTTTGGATGTGTTAGAACATGTTTAGTTATCGAACTTCGTTTTTATGTTGTATTGATTATGCGAGCCTTGTCGAGATGTTATCATCACATATTCTATAGTTGGAGCGGTTGTATAACTCCAGTACTTCATGCATTAATTGGAGAGTTTGGGATTGTAATGCATGATTATATTTTGTTGATATCGGACTCAAGTTTCTAACATGAAATTCTGCTGTTTTTGGCTCTGTTTCTGTCGCCGCTCGATCGGCAATATGTTGCGGATCGAGCGAGGGAATTTTGATGCAGTTTCTGTTTTGAAATTTTGTGGCTCGCTCGATCCGCAAGATCTTGCGGATCGAGCGAGGGCTGGTTTTCTCGGGCAGAACCTTTTAAGTTTTTAGCTCGCTCGATCGGTAAGATCTTACCGATCGAGCGAGGCACTATTTCAAAAAAAAAAAAAAATCTTTGTTGCTTTTAACCTTTGGTTATTGTATGCCTTATTGTTGTTTAATCCCGAGATTAGTTGTTTGGAACCGAGGTCTCACAGGCGCAAAACGCAACAGACTATCAAACTTAGCCACGTACTCTTCAATGTTCAGATTCTCTTGCCTCAGGTTGGCAAACTCTGCTCCCTTATCTTTGCGATACGAGATAGGGAAAAACCGCTTATAAAATTCAGATTTAAAAAGAGTCCAAGTAACTTCCGTACCTCTACTCTCCATTGCTTTCTTTGTCATGATCCACCAGCTCTTAGCAACCCCACGTAGCTGATGAATGACTAACCTGATTCTGCGGTCATCTGTGTAATCAATGGAATCGAACAGCTGATCAATATCATCCAACCAACTCTCGCAGTCAACTGGATTTTCTGAACCCATCAATAACGGCGGATTGAACGACTGAAACCTCTTCAGCAAGGTTTCCATAGGCGTTGCTGAAGCATCCAACTGATCAACTTCAGTGCTAGCTTGCTCAGTCGCAGGGATAACTGGCGATGTGTTTCTGTTTATCACTCGACGAGGACCCATCTGATAATCAAAGGTTAGGACACGAGATATCTCAATCGCTACAATCAGTGCCCTTACAACCGCTTGGAATACCGGATACCAGTCGATAACAAAAACACTTATATCTCAAGTAGATCATGCTTTATAAATTAAATCACATAACCATGTAATTCAATAATTCTCAATAATAAAGCATGCTCGCATGGAATTAAGTACACAGTTAAAATAATTCAAACACATGCGAGGAGCCAATACACGCAAACTCGATCTACCCGCTCACTCTAGTTCGACCAAGAATCTTAACTCTCTGATACCACTTAATGTGAGACCTCGGTTCCAAACAACTAATCTCGGGATTCAACAACAATAAGGCATACAATAACCAAAGGTTAAAAGCAACAAAGATTTTTTTTTTTTTTGAAATAGTGCCTCGCTCGATCGGTAAGATCTTACCGATCGAGCGAGCCAAAAACTTAAAAGGTTTTGCCCGAGAAAACCAGCCCTCGCTCGATCCGCAAGATCTTGCGGATCGAGCGAGCCACAAAATTTCAAAACAGAAACTGCATCAAAATTCCCTCGCTCGATCCGCAACATATTGCCGATCGAGCGGCGACAGAAACAGAGCCAAAAACAGCAGAATTTCATGTTAGAAACTTGAGTCCGATATCAACAAAATATAATCATGCATTACAATCCCAAACTCTCCAATTAATGCATGAAGTACTGGAGTTATACAACCGCTCCAAATATAGAAAATGTGATGATAACATGTCGACAAGGCTCGCATAATCAATACAACATAAAAACGAAGTTTGATAACTAAGCATGTTCTAACATATACTAGGTAGACATGCTGACACGACTTCTAAACCGAGTCTTACTACTAGCTCTCCCTCTTGATGTTAACCAGGCATTCGCTGACTTGATCCTGCCCCACCTGTTGCCAAGTACACATACAAAACGAAGCAACAACTAGATAACCGGTGAGAATGATAATCCCAGTAAAATCAACATAACAAGTAATACAACAATAAACATACTTTCAAGACAACGACGAAATCAATAACAACGTAATGAAATGCATGTCTTTAAACCGGGATATCAAATCTGATAAACGAGGGATTGCTGCTGTGCTTTTGGGATCCCGAGGATGAGATCACGTAACGACTCACCGACTCTCCTAATCGAGGTGGTGCCACGTATCCCACTCCTCTAGACTTTGAGCAACTATAATGAGTATGCTAGCACCAGGCGAAACGACTACGACCTAGGCCACTCAATCATAGTTCCCAAACATCTAAACAAAAAGGGGCGGTTCTGCCCGCTAGAAACAAGATTGTCTCAAGATGAATGCATATCAAAACATAAACATAAGCCACATAAACAACTCAAATAACAACCAAAATACAAGTTCCACATGCTAGAACAAGTATTGATGCAATATGTGATTTGAAAGGAAAACTCGAGAACCAACAGTCCCGAGTATGCTATCCCGCTACAATGACTGCTTTTACCTTTCAAGGCAGTAGTTCCAACTTCTGGAAAGCTACAACAAAAGATTGTATCAACATCTATACAACCTAAACAACAAACGACGACTCAAGGAAAACTCTTTACCGATCTTCGTCCAACTCTTGACGAACAATGCTGCTAACACGGGGCTTGACAAACTCCAAACAAATCTGTTCAGATACAAATCAAAGATCAATTACCATGATCGACTTACAAGCCAAGTTCAACAACTTCAAAAATGGTTCAAATCTCCAAAACTCAAACCGACGGCATAACGGCTATAACTGAACAAACCGACAATGCAGACAGCAGTTCAATAGCGATATAACCTCATAACAATTCTAAGACAACCAAAACAAGGCAATCCCAACAAATCTCAAATCACAATTTTCGAAAATGGCTTCCAAAAATCATAACAATTCCGAACGTCGCTCAAATTCAAAACCGACAGATAATAACGATCAGAACTCTGTAGAGAACAACATACTCGAATCTAGAACGATTCTAACAACATCCAAAAACTAGAATGTATCTGATCGTAGAAAAACTTACGATATAACAGAGCTCTCACTGCAGTGATCGATAATCTGCCTTCAGAAATAATTTCTAACGGACGGATCGAGCTCGGACTGAAATCTAGAAGCTTGGAAAAGGTTGGAGGCGTCTTCAATGGAGCTCACGGTTTGGAGGAGGAAGAAGAAGACTTTGTCAACAAAATCTAAGTGTAGATAATATATAAAATCCACTATTTGCGTTTTAGTCCCTGAAATTTCCAAAATTTGCAAAAAGGACCCTGATCAAAATCAAGTCGGCTCGAGAACTCTGTAATCTCCGATTAACTCAAATAAACTCATTTAAGATAAAAACGGGAAGTTACAATAACCAAGTACTGATTAGTGATAGTTTCAGATTATTGAATCACTTGATTTTGTGATTTAACCAATCAGTATGTTTTATGCTTTACGACGTACATGTGTACCTGAATATCTGAGTTGATTGAAAGCATGTATTCCGTGAAAATGAAGTAGAATTGGTTCTTGATCAGAACTCGAGTATTGAGGAGAAGTATGAATAGTCTGATCAAAGGAGAACTGAAATAGAATTGATGAATAGAATAAACGATTGAATTAGATCAACAAGAACATGATGTGCATATGAATATGATGATATGATATGGAATCTCGAATTAAAATTCTGTGATTTCGGATTGATGTATGATGTTTGATTACAGAAATATTCCGAAATCAGTATATTCGATGCACTAAATATGTTTAAGATCTAAATCAACATTGATAGGTATGCCAATGCATAGAGATTACAGATATGTTCCAGTAAGATTTTTGACTTTAGTTTAAGTTGTGAACTGGAATTCAATAGTGAATTGATGAATTGATGAATTTATGAATTACCGACTTGATGAGATTATGAACTGAATATTAATTTTGAGGTTTAGAAGATATATGATGATATGAAAATCAGTTACAGATGAGTCTTTTCTTTGATTATCCTGAATCGACTACATCAATTGGACATATAATTTTTGAAATGTTTGATTTCGAGTGGCTCTCCTTGTTTTGTTCATAGAGCCTGAGTGATTTACTCATTCTGAGTTATGTGATGCAAGTGAGTTGTTTTCACTTTACAGAGTTTGTTATCCAGAAGATTAGATTTTGGATGACCTTGATTGAGGGATTTTCTCAATCTTGATTTATTTCTTTTGATTTTGAGAATTATTGATCCTTTGATGACATTTCAGCGTATTTTAAGATTTTTAGCTCGTAACTGATAGAAGAATTTGAATATGATCCATGATTTTTTGGTTAGATGATATGAATTTTTGGTATTTGGAAAAGAAGTGAGAAATGAAATAGGCATTGATCGATTGATTTTAGATTTCTGTGTATTTTGGTTTGAGTATATTCAGACGAATATATCACCAATCAGAATGATTTTGATTAGAAGTAAGCCAAAACTGTTCAGAAGATGAAAGAAACACAGAAAGTAAACTGAAGTGATGAGAATTCAGTAAAGAATGCCAGATTGAGATATGAATTGAAGCCTTAGATCCGAATGAATGAATTCTATTATGATTGATTATTTGATTGTGCCTGATATTTCCAAAAAGAGATATCAGAATTTAAAGAATTGCACAACAATGAATTCAATATTCATTCGATAATTGTTTTATCAAAAGATAAAGCAAATAGAAGTAACAGAATTAGTACGTTTTTGAAGTTAAACGTACAGAGAGTTTTCGATAAAGTTGAAAATCGTTGACCAGATGAGTTCAGTGATAGTTTGGAAACTCCAAACATTGAAACGAGATTATAATTTGAAAGAATATTTTGCGAAAACTACTGTGATGAAACAGTATAGATGAGGTAAACAGGTGGTAGTTATGAACAAATTGATTGACATTACTGTATACGATGATCTGTCTGTATGATCAAATCACTGAATTATGATTAGATTCGTTATAAGATGAACAGTAAGCCAAGAAATATTGTTTCAGATTGAAACATTGGGTTTACTATTAAATTGTAATACAGATAATCCAAAGACTTTGAGTACTTTTTAAGGTAAAGGTACAATATATTATCCTTGAATTGGAAGAATAGTCAGAGAAGATGAATCGAATGTCGAGAATGAACTTCACTTGATGTGATACCAATTATCAACAGCTCTGAATACTTTGAAATCTGTGACTACAGCATATTATAATCTGATTAATAGATAGTCCGAATAGACTAATCAGAATTTTAGAATACACTGTATGAGATGTGAATAACAGTTATTTATTCAGATCTATGAAGAAGATAGAGATATGATGAAATTACAGGAATGATGAAAATTTATTGTCAGGATTAAGACTTTAGATTTACTCGACAGAATGTGGCATCGATGGATTGACTGATGTTCTGAGAGTTGGTTATATGTGATTGCATTATACCATTCGTCGATTGATGGATTATCTGAGTTGATTTTCCAGATATTGAGACTATTCTCAGAACTTTAATACCTGATTCGGTATTACTTGACTTGATGTGTTGCCACTTGATGATTATAATTCATGTAACAGCTATTGAGCCGAGTTTGAGATAATGCTATGAGGATATGATGAAAGAAAATCCGATTTATTTGTGTTGAAATGTTACTATTGAAGTATATAATATCAGATCAGACATGAATTGTTGATATTAGATCAGATTTGATTTGAGACACACAAAGATTTTGAAGATGAATCTGTACGAAATGAAAACAGAGAAGAAAAACCAGAATTCGTAATTGAATGATAGATAAAACTTTTGAAGCTGAAACTGATTCGTTAAGCGGAAAAGTTATTATTGAAACATCATTCAATTCAGAATAGAGAAAAGGCAGAGTTTAATTTGCAGATTCAGAATATGAAGTTGACTATTGATCTTGAAGCACTGAATTGAATGACAGCTTAGACTTGATATATGTTCTATCTAGAACATCGAATGATATTCAGAAAGAAATAAGTCGACACAAATACTGAACTTCATTGAATGAGATGTCAGATGGAATTGACGATGGGAAAGATTTATCCTTTTCAGCTTGATACAATGAATCCGAATTGTTCAATGAATTTGAATTGTTCCATGTATATAAGTGAAGGAAGTATCAGTAGATTCTTCCTATATACTTTAATTAGATGAAATAGATATCGAAAAGATTCTGAGTTAAGTCGATTAGTCGACAAATCTTTAATTGAAGAAAGAAGCAGCTCAGAACGAATTCTTTTCAATGACTGAAAGTACAACTGAATAGATACCAAAGAGAATAGAAGCATATCCGAAGAAAGGATCTAATAAGAAATGAAGTGATGAGATACGAAATTCAGAGTTATATGATTGAGGTGAGACTAACTTCAGATAATCATTCAGTCTATCAGACTTGATATTTGATTTGACTACGATTTCGAGGACGAAATCATTTCTTAGAAGGGAGGAATTGTAAGGCCCGAAAATATTAAATTATTAATTATGGGATTTAAGAATTAAATTCCATATTATAGGCTAATATTTATTTGAGATGTTATGGACATGATAGATTTAATTTTCGAGCCGAAAATATTTAATTTGAGAATTTACGGATTTTGATAATTAAATTCCGAGAATTATTAAATTAAAAGAATAAATATTTGATTTGAATATTTATGGAACTCAAGATTAAATTACATGTTTCGGGAATTAAAGAAGATTAATTTTGAAGATACAACTCGATAAGGGACTGATTTGCAAATATCGAAGTTGAAGGGATAAAATGCAAAAGGCCGGGATTATTTGATTAATCCGAATATATTTAATTTGGGAATATTTAGAGTTTCGATTTAAATTCTAATATTCTTAAATTATTTTGGATTGGAATTGAATTAAAACGAAGGTCGAGGACTGAATTGCAATTAAGGAAGATTTGAGGGACTAAATTGCAATTAAGCAATACATATCCGATTTTATTTATAATTATCAGAATGAAACGTGTTTAGTTGAGAAATAATTCAGAAATTTGGAACAGAGGTCGAAGCCCTCTTCATTTTCTTTCGATTTCGATTTTTCAAATTGCCGTAACTTTTGATCCGATCATCCGATTTCGATTCCGAAAGATGTTCTGGAATCCTTGCAACGAGACCTTCGATTTGACGTAAGTATTTTGTTATTTTAACATGGTTTGAAAAACGAAATATGGCAGAGATTTCTGTTGAAGTTATGAATGTATTCTTGATCTTGTATGCATCTCGATATCAAAACCGAATCGAAGATTGATTATGAAATGAACTCGTTACAATTTCCAGCATATATGTTGATGATTATAGCTGTTGGTATGAAGAGTTGTATGATAATGAACGGATATGAAGAGCCGTATGAATGAAGTTGAAATTAGAAATAAATTCGATATCGTAACGATTCCCTATTGACAATCGCTATGATGCTCGGTTATGTTTTGAAACCATATTGATAGTCTAAGATTGAGCCAATGATCTTGGGATTGTATACTGATTTTGTTAGATGGTAATCTTTACATTTCAGACGTGCTACGATCTCAATCAAATCAAGAGGTCGGATTGTGAACCGAGGAAGTTCGTTTGTGGTTTGAAATGAATTTGATTGAAGATGTGTTGATGATTTTGACTCGTTTCTGAAATGAATGTATTGAACGAAGCTTGATGTGAAGGTTTTGAGATTGCAGTTCCGATTTGAAGAATTCAGAACAGAAGAAATACGAAGGTAAAAGTGGACTACTACTTGAATGGGATTATAACTCGAGATGGTTTGTATCGAGTTCCCTAAATCACATACTTATTTGATTACTTGCTTTTATATGCTTTCTATGAATTATGGAATGAGTCTTTGATGTTAATGAATGCTATTATGATGATATATGTTGCATTCATCTTGTAAGACTTGTTCTTTGATTTCGAAATGAACGAACACATTCGATTAGACGATTTGAGGAAGTATATATGTATGGCCTGGGTGGTTGACTTAGCCTAGCGTCTGATTTACATATATAGTGGCTTCAAAGTCTAGAGAAGTAAGATAAGTAACCCCACCTCGATCGGAAGAGTCGGTGGTTAGTTATGATATCTGCTTCTCGGGATCCCAACCGATGAAATGAGAGAATTTGTTAGAGAACCTTGTTTTAAAACATGCATTGTAGTTACTTTTATATCATGAATTTGATATATGCTTTGCTATGCATGTTTAGTTGCTTTTACTGGGAAATATATTTCTCACCGGAGTTTATCCGGCTCTTGCTTTGTTTTGTATGTGTGCATTGCAACATGTGGGGCAGGAGCTAGTCTGAGATGACATGGACAGCTCGGGAGCGAGATTTAGCAAGTGTGGACTCGGGTTTAAGCGGAAGAATGATAGTGAGAATTACAGCCAACTTAGCAAGAACATTAGAAACTTGTAAATGAGATTTTGACGTTTTGAATAGTTTGTAGTTTCTTGATATTTATGGGATTCATTTGATGTATTGAATTGCATGATTAGATGCTTGAAACCTTGTTCTTGTAATTATATCAGTTCTAGATTTTATGGAACATGTTTGATGTTGATTTGTAATGATTTAGATCACTTGTTCCAAGTTTGACAGCAAAAAGAGTGTTCTGCAGAATTGCTGGATCTGGTGCCCGCTCGATCGGGTGAGATGCACCGATCGAGCGCGGCATGGAAATATTGGAACCGAGAGCTCTGGAGTGTGGCTCGCTCGATCGGACGAATTCATCCGATCGAGCGAGGCCATTTGTGCTACAGACCAAGAGCAATGATTTCTTGCTCGCTCGATCGGGGAATTTTATCCGATAGAGCGAGGCTCCGGATTTTTTTTTTTAAAAAAAAAAAAAAATTTTAGCTCTTGGTTTTAATATTCTAATTGATTTTTTTCATGAATCATTAGTTGCCTTAATACGAGATTAGCAACCCGAGGTCCTCACAATTGTATTATCCCTAATCTTTCCGAGAGTGTTCCAAATACCTCTCATTTAAAGCCAAAATCTTGTACGCTAGGAAAGAGTGATCTTGATGACCCAAATGATTGTCCTTCAAGTTGGAACAATTTATGCTCTATTAAGGTTAATGTATTCTATTAATGCGTACTTGTTGTGCCGGATCTCATAGTCTCATATTCTTTGAGATTAGTGGAGTTGGAATACATGCGTTGTCTTACAAATTGATGTAATAGATTATAAAAACTCATATTCAACAACTTATGAGTTTGAAAGTTTGAATTATTACCCAATTTTAGTCATTAAGAGGCAATTGATATCAACAAATGTGATCTCATTGAGTAAGGATCATTGTGTTCCTCCTATACCTTGGACAAAGTAGTGCACAAGACATTATATGACAAACAATTGGGTAATTGTTCTACCGATCTTGAGGTATTGAAAACTCTTCATAACGTTTTTAATGAGACATATTGTAGCATCTTGGTGCATGTGCAAACGACGAATCTCAAGTTCACAATGACATGTCCTATTGTCCCAAAAATGAAGAGTATTATCCCTGATATTGCCGGGATTGTTCCAAATACTTGATATTTAGAGCCGAAATCTTGAACGCTAGGAAAGAGTGATCTTGATGGCCCAAATGATTGTTCTTAAAGTTGGAACAATTTATGCTCGATTAAGGCTAATGTATCCTATTAATGCGTAAGTGTTGTGCCGAATCTCGTAGTCTCATATTCTTTGGGATTAGTGGAGCTGAAATACATGCTTCGTCATACAAATTGATGTGGTAGATGATAAAAAATCAGATTCAACAACTTATGAGTTTCAAAGTTTGAATTATTATCCAATTGTAGTCATTAAGAGACAATTGACATCAACAAATGTGATCTCATTGAGTAAAGATCATTGTGTTTCTCCTAAACCTTAGACAAAGTAGTGCACAAGACATTACATGACAAACACTTGGATAAATATTCTAATGATCTTGAGGTATTGAAAACTCCTCATAACGTTTGTTATGAGACATATTGTACCATTTTGGTGCATGTGCAAATGATAAATCTCAAGTTCACAATGAAATGTCCTATTGTGCCGGAAATTAAGAGTATTATCTCTGATATTGCAGGGATTGTTCCAAATACCTGACATTTAGAGCCGAAATCTTGGACGCTAGGAAAGAGTGATCTTGATGGTCCAAATGATTGTCCTTCAAGTTCGAATAATTTATTCTTGATTAAGGCTAATGTATTCTAATAATGCGTATGTGTTGTGCCGGATCTTGTAGTCTCGTATTCTTTGGGATTAGTGAAGTTGAAATACATACGTCGTCTTACAAATTGATGTAATAGATGATAAAAACTCAGATTCAACAACTTATGAGTCTGAAAGTTTGTATTATTGCCCAATTGTAGTCATTGTGAGACAATTGACATCAACAAATGTGATCTCATTGAGTAATGATCATTGTGTTCCTCCTATACCTTAGACAAAGTAGTGACAAACACATTACATGAAAAACACTTGGGTAATTATTCTACCGATCTTGAGTTATTGAAAACTCCTCATAACATTTGTTATGAAACATATTGTACCATTTTGGTGTATGTGCAAATGATAAATCTCAAGTTCATAATGACATGTCCCATTGTGCCGAAAATTAAGAGTATTATCCCTGATATTGCTGGGATTGTTACAAATACCTGACATTTAGAGCCAAAATATTGGACGCTAGGAAAGAGTGATCTTGATGGCCCAAATGATTGTCCTTCAAGTTGGAATAATTTATGCTCGATTAAGGCTAATGTATTATATTAATGCGCATGTGTTGTGTCGTATCTTGTAGTCTCATATTCTTTGGGATTAGTGGAGTTGAAATACATGTGTCGTCTTATAAATTTATGCAATAGATGATAAAACTCAGATTCAACAAATTATGAGTTTCAAAGTTAACCCAATTGTAGCCATTTAGAGACAATTGACATTGTAACGCCCCTATTTTATCTTAATCGACTTTATTTGAGATAATCGGAGATTTCAGAGTTCAAGAGCCGACTTGATTTTGATCAGGGTCCTTTTTGCAAATTTCGGATTTTTCAGGGACTAAAGTGCAAATATTGAGATTGTTAGATATTTAAGCTTGAGTTGACTTACCTTTTCACTTCATCCCCTTCCCCAACACGCCTCCCCCCTCTCTAGACGCCATGGACGTCTCCTTGAGCTCCCAGATTTCACCCCGAGCACGATCCGTCCGTTAGAATTTATTTCTGAAGGCAGATTAGCGATCACGGCTGCGAGAGCTTCGTTCTACCGTAAGTATTTCTCCGATCGGATATGTTTTGTTTTTCGGAGGTTGTTAGAATCGATTTAGATTCTAGTATGTTGTTCTTGGCGGAGTTCTGATCGTTTATTATCTGTCAGTTTTGAATTAGAGCGATGTTCGGATTTGTTATGATTTTTTGAAGCCATTTTCGAAAACTTGGATTTTGAGATTGATGGGTTGCCTTTTTATTGTTTTTTTGGGCATTGATATGAGGTTATATCGTTATTGAACTGCTGTCTTGCATTTCCGGTTTGATCAGATTATAGCCGTTATGCCGTCGGTTTGAGTTTTGGATTGTTTATCGGTTCGAATTGTTGAGCCAAGCCTTTGTTTGAGTTGTATGTTAATCTCGAGCCTTTATTACTTCTTGCACAGATTGATTTGAGGCCAGTGGAGTTGCGAGATTTCAGCTTTGTTCGACTTGGAGATTGTAGTCGGTATAGTATCGATTTCTTATTATCGATTGAAGTAGTTTGATTGAATCTTGATTGAGGAATCGTTGTTGTTTCCAGGTTTGGAGCATCGAAGTTGTTGAAAAGAGGTATAAGATGACTTAGATTGGAATGGAACGTGTGACTCGAATCCGACTCGATTCGAGTGTTCCGAAGAATCACATACTTGCATGTTATTTGATTATTTGAATTATTTGAGTTATGTTTTGAATTTCATTCATCTTGAACATGAATCCTTGATTTGAGTAGCGGGCAGGACGGCCCTTTTGATGATAGACGTTTTGGGGATTATATTGTGAGTGGCCTGGGTGTAGCCGTTTCACCTAGTGCTAGCATACTCCTTATAGTCGCACCAAAGTCTAGAGGATGGAGATACGTAGCACCACCTCGATCGGGAGAGTCGGTGAGTCGTTTACGTGATCTCGTCCTCGGGATCCCAAAAGCAAAAGCAGAAATGTTTTGATTATCCGACTTGATAATCCCAGATTTTAAAGACATGCATTGCATTTATGCATATGAATTGAGTTTTAGACATTCTTGTTGAATTTCATGGTTGTTTTATGAATATCTAGAAGATGATGCATTTCGTTTGAGATGTTTTTATGATATTGCATGTTTGTCTCTTTTACTGGGAATATTATTCTCACCGGATTATCCGGCTGTTGTCTTGTCTTTGTATGTGTGCTTGGCAACAGGTGGGGCAGGACCGAGTCAGAGATCGCATGGCTAGGTGGATGAGTTGATAGAGTGAGGCCTTGTTATTGTAGAAGTCGAATTTGAAATCGAACTTAGATTGTATTCGAACTCGATTTGTATTTTGGATTTTGGAACTTAGAATTGATGCATGTTCTACTCTTTCTTGTAATTGAATACTTCGTTGTTGGAAAAGTGTTAGTTGGATCATGTCGGAGTCTTTCCGGGTGTTAGATTGCACTTTTGGAGCCTTATTTTGAGCTAAAACAGCAGGCCATGCGCGCCCGCGCGTTCTGCTCCCTTTCTCGGAGGCTCGGGCAGGGCTGTATGCGCGCCCGCGCGTCACCCTGTGTAAAAAAAAAAAAAAAAAAAACTTTCTTTTAATCTTAGATCTTGTATGCGTAATTATTGTTTATTCTGAGATTATATGATTAGAATCGAGGTCTCACAGACATCAACAAATGTGATCTCATTGATTAATAATAATTGTGTTCCTCATATACCTTAGACAAATTAGTGCACAAAACATTACCTGACAAACACTTGGGTAATTATTCTACCAATCTTAAGGTATTGAAAACTCCTCGTAAAGTTTGTTATGAGACGTATTGTAGCATCTGGGTGCATGTGCAAACGATGAATCTCAAATTCACAATGAAATGTCCTATTGTGCCGAAAATGAAGAGTATTATCCCTGATATTGCTGGGATTGTTTCAAATACTTGACATTTAGAGCCAAAATCTTGGACGCTAGGAAAGAGTGATCTTGATGGCCCAAATGATTTTCCTTAAATTTGGAATAATTTATGCTCGATTAAGGCTAATGTATCATATTAATGCGTACGTGTTGTGCCGGATCTCTTAGTCTTATATTCTTTGGGATTAGTGGAGTTTAAATAGCGTCGTCTTACATATTGATCTAATAGATGATAAAAACTCAGATTCAACAACTTATGAGTTTCAAAGTTTGAATTATAACCCAATTGTATCCATTGAGAGACAATTGACATCAACAAATGTAATCTCATTGATTAATGAAAATTGTGTTCCTCATATACCTTAGACAAATTAGTGCACAAAACATTACCTGACAAACACTTGGGTAATTATTCTACCAATCTTGAGGTATTGAAAACTCCTCATAAAGTTTGTTATGAGACGTATTGTAGCATCTTGGTGCATGTGCAAACGATGAATCTCAAGTTCACAATGACATGTCCTATTGTGCCGAAAATGAAGAGTATTATCCCTGATATTGCTGGGATTGTTCCAAATACTTGAAATTTAGAGCCAAAATCTTGGACGCTAGGAAAGAGTGATCTTGATGGCCCGAATGATTGTCCTTAAAGTTGGAACAATTTATGCTCGATTAAGGCTAATGTATCCTATTAATGCGTACGCGTTGTGCTGGATCTCTTAGTCTTATATTCTTTGGGATTAGTGGAGTTTAAATACATTTGTCGTCTTACAAATTGATCTAATAGATGATAAAAACTCAGATTCAACAACTTATGAGTTTCAAATTTTGAATTATTACCTAATTGTAGTCATTGGGAGACAATTGATATCAACAAATGTGATCTCATTGAGTAATGATAATTGTGTTCCTCCTATACCTTAGACAAAGTAGTGCATAAAACATTACATGACAAACACTTAATTAATTGTTCTACCGATCTTGAGGTATTGAAAACTCTTCATAACATTTGTTATGAGACATATTGTACTACTTTGGTGTTGGTCATAATAAGAATACAAATGCGGCATAATTCAGCATAAATCGTTCTTCTTACCGAGATAAAATTTTAGGTCCGCAAGAACAACCTTGCCAAGTGAAGATAAATTAGGATAAAATTGTCCCAAATTCAGAATCATTTCATATTAATTTGAAACAATAACGGACATTTATGGCAAAAAAAAATTAAATAATTGAAAAATATATTAAAAAAAATATTAATATTATCATTTATAACAGTATCAAATATACAATAACAAGAAGAAAATATAAAATTTGGGAACAATATAATAATAATCGAGCACTATATCAGAATTTATGACCTTTAAATAATCATTCAGGAAGTTCAAAATTTGATCAAATGCAACAATGAAATACATTAATCTCTGGATCTCTGACTGTACAATCATAAGCAAGTTTTGTCCCTCGTTATATGTGCCATGAATATCATGTCTTGCCACTTCTTGTCTTTCCATACTTTGCGGTAGTCTAACTCTACCTTATAATCTATTTGCAAGTTGTTCTGCAGAGTAGAAGGATGATAAGATAACTCATATATCAATTTTATTTCACCGGTATCGGCTCTACGATGTCATATGCTATATAGTTTGTTTTCAACGCATGTATCCAATTGCGATCCATAATTGTGTGTCTTCCTTACGAATCCTTATAAATTCGATATAAAATAGAAATAATATCAAAATGCAATTTCAATCTTAATATATGCAACACAAACCATTATCAAAATCGCAATATGAATACACACACACACTTTACCTCTCAAAATAAAAAAATGTTAAGATGCTCATGTTTGCTCTCTGTCCTCAATTCGATCATTGTGAGTTTTATTCGCATATAAAGATGAATCATAATAAGAACATTATCGTTAGAAACACGAACAACTTATGATGTGGTGCTCTGTATTGTATAATCATGAATTCTGGAGAAATATTTGAACGTTTTTTTTTATCGATACTCATAAATATATCCATAAAAAATACGCCCACTACAGATCGAGATCACAAACATATGCTTCTTGTATTTATAACAACAAAAAGACGCAAGGTTGTAAAAAACCAATCCGAGATTTTAGTTTCGATATAATCAATAAAAACATAACATTCAATGCAATAAGATAAAAAAATGAAGATCATAGCTTTATTCATTACCCATTTCGCAACAAAAAATATCACAAAATCACACTTTTAAGTAGCAAATTCGAAAATTATAAAGACTATCTATATAATCTTTATAATCCAATATTAAACTATAAAAATTGGCAATAAAATTGTTATAATCAAGAACAATAACGAATTTCAGATAATAAATTTATAATTGATTGAGATAAACCACATACCCACTAAGATAAGTAAAACCTAAATATTAATCATCAACTCTGTATAATTCAAACGATGTACGAAACTTCAACATAACCATCACACAATAAACAAAAACCTCAAAAAATCACTGAATTGGAAAGTTTAAAAAAAGAAACAATCATCAAGATGAAATTGCATCTAAAAAGTTTCTTAATTTTTCGAGTAAAAAAAAACATACCTTGAAGTTGTTGTTTCGATGTCGATTCTACACATAGATTTTTTAAAATCCTATCATTCTTCACTTTAAACTCCTTTGGCTTTATTTTATTGCACCAAACTTCGACGCAAATATACAGATCGTTGATGGTGTCATTAATGGTGAAGTAGAAAAAGGTTGGGGAGACGTGAGATTGAAGGAGAGAGATAGATTGTTATTAAAAATATGTATATTGTTGGTTAATGGGTTTTTAGAATATTTGAGTACAATTTTGTATTTTAACTCAATTAGAAACTTCAAACAAATTACGGTGTTTTGTCATGTAGTTGGAATACAAAAAATCTGAAGCACGGACTGACAACAAATTTGAAGTTTCTATTAGGGATTTATTGATCATTCCCCCTTATTTAAAAGGGTTGATCCTCGGGACTCCATACTACATGATTGAGAGATTTATTGGCTCATGCGGAGGTTAAATCGAGGGAATGTGCACGAGGGGCAGGACTTGAGGGAGGTAGCAACATGACCAACGCCCAATGCATACCGAAAATATGCTCCGGATCAAACCCGCAACGCTAAAAAAATTTTTTCATGTCATTTCATACCTTACCAACTCACCTATATCTATGTGAGCTACATCTCATGCATTATTAGTTGCGTGTGCTTCGTTATATAAATGACTTTAATTTTTTTTAATGAAATGATTAATTTTCTTGCACAATAGTCTTATATATTCTTTCTCCGAACTCATATAAACAGAATACGTGTGTCTCTATGTATGTATGCATTCAGTTTCCTTGAATGGAAGGTTAATCCAAAGCTGTGGATTTGCTGCTGTTTGCGATTTGCACGCCTTAAATGTGAAGGATTCTCCGAAGAAATCTGTGTTCTACATGTGTATGTGCCCTAGGAAATGATGAAAATTGATCTGATAAATGCTGTTCTACCGGACGAATTGCTACAGAAAATCTTCGATCACCTGGAGTCGAAGTGGTGCCGCGATGCCTGTTCGCTGGTTTGCAAGCGGTGGCTCAACCTGGAGCGGCTCAGCCGCTTCGCAATCTCTATCAGCTCCTCCACGCCTGAGTCATACATCAGGTTGTTGAGCAGTGTATATGTGAATCTGAGAAGTGTGTATATCGACGAACGCCGCTCCGTGTCATTGCCTGTTCAATGCGTAAGACTATCACCGTTATGATTCTTTTTGAACTATTTGATAGTTGATTAGATTCAAATTTCAATCATACTTGTATTAAGTCAATGAAGATTCTTTTGGGATACTTATTGGTGGTCTGGTTGATTGTATTTGTTTCACTTTATGAATGGATTTGATCGGCGTTTTTAATTTTACACTGAAGTGTTTCAACTTTCAAGTTATGTTTCTAGAGCTTTAATTTCTTGGTACCAGACTCTATGCTGTGGCATTTGTGATATTTATGTGATTGAAGAAGGGTGGAGTTGTTTGGAGAGGATAAGCCTTTCATTCTTTCCAAATGTTATAGTTATTTTCCACTAGTTTGGACTTTGGCTGATGAAATTTCTTTGGTTTGTCAATGGATCGAGCTTGAGTTATTTGATTTGTTGAAAATGGAGGTTAATGGGTCTGTCTTTACTATTTTGTTTAGTTTCAGTTGGTTTGATTGGAAAATTTTGAGGTTTTGGTTTCATGCAACTGATTATAGGAGTTGTCAGAGAATAGTATTTTTTGATCAAGGCTTGAACGTTGTGCAACTATTTGAGTTTTTGGCTTTATAGAGAATGTTATTGGGTAAGCAAGACTTGAAATTTGTACAAAGTTTTGAATTTTGAATTTGCTCTATAACTGATGAGGTTCTGTTGCTCAAGTTATTGATTGCCCTTGGTGAGAATAATCTACGTTTTTTTAATTGTCTCTTTTGAATTTTTGTTTTGGTGCTACTGCTTGCAAATGATAGGATCTAGTAGAATATTCGATGTTGTGATCTTTGTGGTGCTAATTTGTAAATTTTTCAATTTCTGAGAGGGGAGAATGCTGTTGGCTTGGAAGCTTAATCTGTTAAAATAAAGAGCACTCTGGTTTGCACTTCCTTAGGATGTTTTGTTTCCATGCTGGAGCTAGTCAAATATTGGAACACATTAGACAAGCAGAACTCAACTTTGTTAACTTATGTTCCAGTATTGTTGGATGTAGAAACATTGTTAGTGCAGATCTTTTCACATGTATTTTGGCCATATATGATGTGATTAAATCCACCTTCTGCAATGCCGCTCATGAAACATTCTCAGAATTTAAAAAAGAAATTTTGTTTGTAGTGTGGTGTAGCTACGATTCCATATTGTCATTGCAATTCCAGTTAACCATGAAATTGGAAGCATTATTTCTTTCAACAGATTATCAGTGAACCAGAGAGAGAAAACGATACCTGTGTACTACTTTATGGAATTAAATGCTGTGCCTGTGTGTGCGGTTTTTTTCCCCTATCGGAAAATGTGTTATTTTAAAACTATTTCTGCTTTTGAGAACTAAAATCCAAATTGGCCTCCTACCCGCAAAATTAGCCGGCTATCATCATTAATATCGCTAGTTGGTTGGGAAAAATACTTTTTCACTTTAACGTATGAGCTAAGTATCACCTCTATAAATTAGCGACATACATTTTCAATCGAACAAAGAGGCTGATGGAAGATCGAATAAATTCAACATTAGCAGATGATGAACTAATAGAAATTTTCCGACGTTTAGATTCAACATACAGCCATGATGCCTGTTCTCTCGTTTGCAAACGCTGGTTATATCTTGAGGGGCTGATCCGTAACAGTGTCCATTTTGGTAGATCTTGCAAGACTGACACTACAATCAGGCTGTTTGCCGATCGTTTTGTGAATGTCCAAAGTGTGTATATCAATGAGACTTCCAATTCGAGCTCCACCCAATTGGTAAGTGTATTGGCAGAATGTAGTTTGATAGTTGATCATCGTGTGAATTCTCAATGTGGTTTTACATTTTCCTCGCTACCGTATTCGTAAATCTTGACTTGTGCTAACTGCTAAAGGAAAATTTTCATCTGACAAGGAGTTTCCTTAACAAAAATCCTTCCTATTCTTGGCAGAAGTTGGATAAATTTTGTAGATCTGAGATCTATCTTTCTGAATAACCTACAATCGATGAATCAAATCTTTCCAGCATAACTGATCACTCATCCTTGGGAAATCTTAGTTGATTTTTCATTCATGTTATGATTTTCGGGATAAATGATTTTAGACGAAGTCGATAAATATTAGCATGGATTATAAATTCTGATTGAGACAATACTTTATTTTTGTGTTTGTTTGGAAATTTTATTTATGGCAGATCTGGGAATTTTTTTTTTTATTTTTATTTTCCCCCCATTTTGCTGATCTATTTTGTTTAAAATTTGTTCAATCACTCCAAAATCTCATATCTGATCACATGTACCATCCAAGCATAATTCATCGCGACTCATCAAAATTGCGATAACATGTGATTGATGGTAAATCTGATCAGAATCCAGATATGAGATTTTGGAGTGATTGAACAAATTCAAACTCGTGACTCATCAAAATTGCAATAACATGTGATTGATGGCATCAATTAGTGTTGCTTATTTGCGAACTCTCAAATTTTGCTTAAATTAATGCACCTTGAGTTGTTTCCTAATGGTTTTTATTCAGATTGATTTTGAAATTTAATGGATAGCTCTGAGCAGCTGTATTATGAACGCTTGCTGACTTGTGTGCTTTTGGAGAAATTTGTTATGGATTGTTTGAAGTGGTTGGAATCATGCACATGGCCACGATATTTACTCAGTGAAATTCTGATGTAAAATTCTAGAGTTGCCATGCTGATTATTTACATTTACTGATTATTTACATTTAGAATGTGGTGAAGGTTCATGCATCTAAATCCTTTTCAATTGCGTTGCTTATACAAAATCATGCCAAACTTTGTTCTTCTCGGGTGATTTTTGAAATTTGAGTTTAAAGTACAACCATAGCTCCTTTAACTGCTTTGTTTTAGTCTTCTGGAGTCATCTTTGGGATGTCATTGTTTCCTTATTGTGGAGCAGGGAAAAAGACGACGTGGTGCTGGCTCTTCTACTACAACCAGGTTTGGCCGTGGGTCTAATAAAAATGCGTCCGATAACAAGACAGGAACTAGCTGTTTGTCAGACTCTGGCTTGGAAACTGTTGGTGGTCGCTTTGCAAAACTAGAAAAATTGAGCCTTATTTGGTGCTCGAATGTAACAGATTTGGGGCTAAGATCTTTTGCCGAGAAATGTAAAACTCTTAAATCTTTGGATTTACAGGTGATTGCCAAAAATGTATTTTGTATTTGTTTTGTTGTATGATAACACCTTGCGTCAGTTGTACCTTGATTTGATGTTTGGTAGTGTTATCTTGATGAAGTCCAATACACTATGATTTCTGGTATCAAGATCTGAAATCATCCTCCCATTCTGCTTCGGTTGTTAAGCATGGTGGATATTGGAAAATGGAATTCAGAATTAAATACTGCAGAAACCTTGTCTGGTCTGGTTGAATGGAAATTTTGAGAGGGAGGTGTAGTGAAATGCTTACTTCTCTTCAAGTGACATTTGTCAACATTGCAGTGACGTTATTTCTGAAAAGCTCGATACCTTTTATGTCAACGATTTTTTCCTGTGCACCAAACAAAAGAAGATATATTTTTTCTTCCATGACAGGGGAAAGGTCTTTCTTTCCGGCTATACTTTGTGCCCTTCTTATCTCATATGAATGAATAACCACGGTCTTGTCAGTAGCGTGTGGTTTACTTAAAAATTTAATCAGTTGATGTGTAGAAGCTTATATTTACTAATTTGTGATTACACGTTGAATATGCACCATGACTGACTGAACTTTTGCTGTATGTCTTTAAGGGCTGCTACATTGGAGATGGAGGTTTGGCTGCGGTGGGAGCATGCTGCAGTGGGCTTAATGATTTAAATTTGCGGTTTTGTGAAGGCTTGACTGACAAGGGACTGATTCTGTTGGCCCTTGGTAGTGGGAGGAATTTGAAATCACTTGGAGTCGCTGCTTGTGCAAAGATTACTGATGCCTCATTAGAAGTGGTGGGTTCTCATTGCAAATCTCTTGAAACTCTGTCACTAGACTCAGAAACCATCCATGACAAAGGCTTGCTTGCTGTGGCCAAAGGATGCCCTATGATGAAAGCTCTGAAACTACAGTGTATAAATCTTACAGATGAGGCTTTACAAGCTGTTGGTTCTTTCTGTTTATTGTTGGAGTCATTGGCTCTATACAGCTTCCAGAAATTCACTGACAGGTCACTTTTTTCTGTTTTCTCTTTGTTCTTTCTCGTTCTTAGGTGGTGGTGTTGTTCATACAAATCCTATTGTTATTGTCATCGTCACTTTGATATTACATAGGCAGGCAGAAATATTCAAATCCATGTACAATTCTGGTCATGCAACTCACCTTTTATTGATGTTTTTATCTGGAAAAGGAGATTGGTGGCCTAATTACCTGAAAGTGGTTATGCATGTCCCTTGAAATAAGCTTCCAGGGATTTGATCAGTTAATCTCCAACTCTATGTTACAAGCATTGTATTTGATTAATCACTTTTTTCTTTCATGGATGTGTGGTCATCCCATAGGTTTCATTGGTGTTTATTACATGTATCAATATACCAGAATTTAAGTTCAACACATTATGTGGTTCTGAATTGAACATCTATATCATTCTGAAAGCAATACTATGTATTATTCCATCTATTTCTGCTTTTTCTGCCTCTTCTTGGTTCCGGTGTGGGGACAATTTACAGAGTAAACCAGGATGACTGTTTATTTTTAGCTGACGAGTAGTCTTTATTGGATATTTGTGCAGGAGCCTGTATGCCATAGGGAAAGGGTGTAATAAGCTGAAAAATCTTACATTGAGCGACTGCTACTTTTTAAGCAACAAGGGCTTGCATTTTGTCGCCACTGGTTGCCCAGAACTTGTGCATGTCGAAGTTAATGGTTGTCACAATATCGGAACAACCGGTTTGAAGTCTATTGGGAAATTTTGCAAGCAAGTTTTTTGTCCTTTCATCTCATGCTTTTTGCCTCATGGATATATCTGAACGCTGTTTACGCTTTTATGTGCAAATTTTTTCTTTTTGTTTTGTCATAACCACGAATTACCACCTATCACATTAGCCATTTCCTTATCTTTGATTGTCTTTGTGCCTGGAGACTTAAATTTGCAGCTACCGGAATCATGACCATTTGCGTATCACCTGGCTGGAACTTTTTTATCGTGGCTTGCTGCTTTGGCTACCCATTAATCTATATTGATTCGATTTTTTTTCTTTTGGCTATTGCACCATTAACTGCAGTGGTCTTTCTGAATTATCCTTGCTGTACTGTCAGAGGATAGACTACGATGCTTTAAGTGAAATTGGTAATGGATGCAAGTTCTTACAAGCTCTTCACTTGGTGGATTGCTCCAGTATTGGGGATTTTTCCATATGTTGCATAGCTAGAGGATGTACCAACTTAAGAAAGCTTCATATTCGCCGATGTTACGAGGTACTTTGTCCCAACATTTCTGGTGCAACAGATTCAGAGTATTTTCTTACTGTTAAGTGATATCGTATGAATTGCATCTGCATCAGTACCTATCTTTTAATTCTAAAGTTCCTCGATGTTTGAATAAACTTCGTTTTTCTTTGTTCTAGATAATAAATGGATAATTTTAGTTCTACTTAAGTTTTGTCACTTCTTGTAGTAAAGCGGGACAGAGTAAATGTATCAAATAATGCCAATGACCCTGGCAAGCTTCCTCCAGCTCTCTTATTTACTCATTAGTTTTTAGATACACATATATTCAGGTGATTTATTACGTGAAGTTATCTTTAGTAGTCACTCGGCCACAACTATTGACCTCGTTGTCTGGAAAGGTTAACCAATCTGGAAGCTGTGATTCATTTTTAAGGGTATTATATGCCAGTGCAGGTGGCTTAATTTTGGATATGCTACTTACCATATGGAGTTACTCATATTGGCCAATGTTAAGATTTGAGTTAGCTTTTGGGTTGGAGTTTGGCTCAGGTCCATGATCTTTAACAACCTAATTGATCCAACCACTTCCAGTTTATTTTTCTAAATACAGTTGCAAAATTTTGTTTTTTGTTGACCCTTCTGCTGCAATGCTCAGTGGATGAATCTTACTTCCGTAGTAAGAAATTTTATACATAGATTATTAATATTATTATTGTTGTTGTTGTTGTTATTATTATTATTATTATTATTATGGTGACAGTCTAAATTGCTCGAGTTTCTTCAACCCTTTCCACGTGCCAAACATTAGATATGTATCGAGCCTTATTCCTGTCTTTAGTTTTCCCATTTTTTGATTTTACTGTGTTGCAGTAAATGTCTTCTTTAGTTTTAAATCAAATCACTCCTGCATGGTTATGTCTTATACTTATTTGACTAAAACCTGAATATTTCTGCTAATCTTTTTACCCTCGTACGCACATTAATAGGTGGGGAACGAAGGGATTACTGCGATTGCTCAGAACTGCAAATTCCTTTCAGATCTCAGTATCCGCTTCTGTGATAGGTTGGCAATTTCCCTCTTTCTGCTTTGTTTAAATCATGGAACACACAAATCAAAACATTTGAATGTCTTTTAACTTTTCTCCATTAATGTATCCCGTATAAGGTTATTGCAGTATTGCCTTAATCTCTTTTATATATCTCATCCTCTGATGCATTCAGAAAGGCGATGGTTGAAAAAGACGCACTTTTGTTTCTTTATTTGGATATGTTTTTGTTGCTCTGCTGATAACTCTCAGATAGGAGTTGCTTTATTTATTTGTTTTGGTCTGGCTGCTGTTCTTGAAAATTTCTCTTGCTATGGTTCTTTTTCATTATGGCACCAGAAGAGTTCGTATTTGGTTGCTAAAGTTGCTGCTGTAGAATAAGCTGTAGTTTCAGTCTCAGACTTATTAGCTCTTATCTCCACTTAATATTATTTCCTGTGATTTATGGTATTTGTCCCTTCACCTTCACCTTCACCTTCACCTTCACCTTCACCTTCACCTTCTGTCTGAGCCTTCCCCCTTCTTTTTTCCCTTTTTATCTCACTGGATATAGCGAGAATCCCACTTCTGCATTTTCTGCTTTTGTTGAAACTTATCCTGGCGGTAACGTCAAATCTGCTTCATCATTGCCATTTTCACTTTAGAATTAGCTGTTCAACTTCCTTTCTGAACTATTGTTCGTACAGGTATTCTTTATCCTCTGATATATGGTTATATTTGTACCTAAACATTTGTTTTGCTTTGTGATTATTACCAGCATAGGCGATGAGGCGCTGATTTCAATTGGCGAAGGTTGTCCCTCGTTGCAACATTTAAATGTAAGTGGTTGCAACCAAATTGGAGATGCTGGAATAATGGCCATTGCTAGAGGTTGCCCTCAACTCAGTTATCTGGATATAAGCGTTCTTCAGGTGGATGGCTTAACTCTGATATCTCCTACATTTATGCAAACCTGTATATTTTGGTGGTGCTGTGGAACAGACGATATTCTCTATGAGTGACATACATACATGATCAAGCACGATAATGAATGTGTGTCTGAACAGTTTGAAACTTTGTGCTATGTTATTAAAAACTAATTCCTGCAGCATACTCGAGAGGCTTCTATATTATTCCACTAATTGCTTTGTGGAAACAGGATAGAGATCACTGCTTGTTGATGAGTCAAATTGTCAAAGCATCAGTCTGTCCTTTAGAGAATTTTTTATAAAGAATTAAACGATTGGTTATCTGAACATGCGATACTGTAACATTCTATGGGCACATATATATACGCGATGGAAATGTTGAAATTGTTGCTAGTAATTAGACTAGTAAGAAAATGTTTCCACATTGTGGCATGTTCATTCAGTAACATAAGAATAGGCATGCATACAAACACGGGAAATGTTATGTTTTAACCTGCTTTTGACAGTGAGTTTGATAAATGATTTTGTTAAAAAATCCTCGTCCAATGTTGTATTGTTATCTTACCATGCACGCATATCTATCTATATACACAGCATCTGGGTGAAATCCATTTATCTATGTATATAACAATGCCATGCAATCATGTGTATTTGTGTCCATTTTGTCAATCCATACTTAGCATCTGCTTGCTATGTCGTGCAGAAACTGACCGACAGGGCCTTGATTGACTTAGGCGAAGGCTGCTCCTTTCTAAAGGACATAGTGATATCACATTGTCGAGAAATAACCAACATAGGCCTCAGCTATCTTGCTCGGAGATGCATGCTACTGGAATCGTGTCACTTGGTTTACTGCCCGGGAATTACGGAAACTGGCATATCCACACTGATTACAACCTGTACGAGGATGAAAAAGGTGTTGGTCGAGAAGTGGAAGGTTAGTGAACGTACCAAAAGACATGCTGGATCCATCATCAACTACCTCTGTGTCGACCTTTAGATGGTGAATTGAAGTTCAAGCCACATTTCTACAGATGATGGCAAGTTTAACTATGAAGTATTATTACCTTTGTTTAAATTATCAAACTCCCTAATAAAGTCACCCTATATATCTATTACTATCTATTACTATGCAAGTTTCATTGTGAATTTACAAACATACCCTTGTGTATTTAATGACATTAATTAATGATTGTTCTTTATGACTTTCTAATAAATTTAATTTATATGATTTATGTTTATATATTACTTGCATAAAACATAGCTAAAAAAATTATTGTGAGCTATTTTTTTTTTCATTTGAATTCTTATTTCTTATCTCTTTAGTTGTGGTTGTTAGCTAAAACTTATGCTTCCAAACTAATATTATTTTTTATGTATAAATATGTAAGTTCCATTGTAAATTTACAAACATGTTTTTGTTTGTTTAATGACTTTAATTAATGAGGTTTCTTTTTGGCTTTCTAATTAATTTAATTTATTATCTATATAAATATGCAAATTTCATTGTAAATTTACAAACAACTTGTAAGTTGCTCCTTCGAATGTAGTGTCCTCAAATACCAAAATCAATGACAGGGCGGGGTAACCGCACACGCTGTTTTATTGATCTAGTGGGTGTCACAAGGTTACAAGAAACAAGAGCTGAGCGACTCAACAAAACTGGCTATCTCAAGGGATATCAGACTCAACGTGATTATCACATGTTCATACATAACATGACATGATAAAAATACATCATATGATAGATAATATGCAAAACATAAACATGCATACTTAGTTGGATACATATGTCAATACTTATGTATTTCTAAAAACTTGGTTTAGGAGCACAGAGTCTGTCTCAACCTAAAGATAAGTGAACATCATATCACTATTTTTTTTAATCTAGGGTATCGTTTGGTTGAGAGATGAGATAAATAATACATAGACAAGTAATATAATGTAATAAAAAATAAATAAAAAATGATAGTTAATATAATATTGGATTGATTGATAGATTATAATTTATTTGATTTGATTGATTAAATTTTATATAAAAAATTTAAATGACCATTTTATTTTTTTAACATTAAATAAAATAAAAATAATATTATTTATAAGGGGTAATATAGTAATTTAAATTCAATGATTTGATCGAGGTAAGATAAATTATTAATGATTTGATTGATGTAAAATTAATAATTAATATATTGATAAATAATATGACGAGTAGAACGCGAGAAATAAGTTATTGAATCCGACATTTTGGTGATAACAAACAATAACTCATTGTATAGGAATGTGCTGCCAATCTTTTGTATTTCAGGAATCTACTACAACTCCTACCGCAACCGTCTAAACCCTTCAAGTTATCTACCAGAAGCTTGTCAACCGCCTTTGTTCCTCGACCGGTTGCAGTCACAAGCCTATCGACTGGTTATTCAAACCAGCAGAGGATAAATCTATCTACCGGTAGAGTGCCAACTGCTTATCAAGATATATCAAGACAAATACTTGAGACAAGACGTTCATTGCAAGATCTTTTATCAAAAGCAGAACCGGCGTATCAGAAGATCTGTTGACTCTTGCATCGAGACAACAGGTTGCACTAAAATGGCAAAAACGCAGAATGGCTACAGATAAAGCATTCGACCGTTTATACCAGTTTTGGACCCTGGAAGTTGTCTGCATTTAAAGAAGTGTACGATCTTCATGCAGAATCATCAATGCATTTATGAAGCATTAAATGTGCATTCAATGCAGCATCAGAACGTTCAAAATAAAGACGTTGATGATTGACCTATATAAAGGGAAGATTGCTCAAGAAGTGAAAAAGAAGAAGACAAGCAACACGAAAAATCTCAATCAACTCAATCACTTGAATACTATCAGAAGTCCTCATCTGATATACTGAAGCAATACTTGAGCACACTTACAAGATCATTCACTTGCTGCTCAAATAAACCCTCGCCTACAGTTTACATATCTGATCTTCAAGGATCATCCTAGGGTTTCCAAGCCTCTCGACCGCTCTGCAGTTTGAGAAGCTCAACCGGACTGTATTCATTATTGAAGAGACTTGAAGCTACTCTGAAAGCTTCCACCAGTCTGATAAGAACTGAGAATCTTATCTGTGTAAATCTAGGAGTTTCGGATTAGGCATTGGATAAGTCCTAAGTCTGAAGTGGGTGTATTGCAAGACGTTGTAATAACCAAAGTCTTCTAGTGAATTCCTTCCTAAGTGGAAGAAGGGGAGACGTAGAAGGATTAAGCCTTCGAACTTCCATAAATCGTGCCTTAGTCTTTACTGCATATTTATCTTATATATTGCTCATACATCGTGTTATAACTTGCCTTTGCATCACTAAAACCTCTGAACTATTTCCGCACTATTTAAGTTGTTCAAACCGTTTTAGAAGTTGAGAAAACAGATTAAGTGAACTAAACTTCACTTGATCATTTTGAAAAGAAAGAAAATAAGTTTCAGAGTGTATTCACCCCCCCCCCCCTCTACCCTCTGAACCGATCCCAACAAGTGGTATCAGAGAGGGTTCCTTTCTCAACTGCTGATCTAAAGTTTTAAAATCATGACTTCTTTCAACAAAATTCCTATGTTTTCTAAAGAAGATTATGATGACTGGAAAATTCGCATGCAGGCACATCTTACAGCACAGGACGATGACATGCTATATGTCATAACAGACGGTCCTATCAAAATCATGAAGGTCAACCCAGCTCTAACCGATGGTGCAGGACAAATGATTGAGAAACCAAGAGCTGAGTGGACTACTGAGGACAAAAAAAAGGCCAATCTTGACAATGTGGCCCGGGACATCCTATACAAAACACTGGACAAGAACATGTTCAGCAAAATCAAGGCATGCTCCACAGCAAAGGAGATTTGGGAGAAGCTCACTCAGCTGTGTGAAGTAAATGACCAGACCAAGGAAAACAAGCTCACCATAGCCATTCAAAAATATGACAATGCCAAAATGAAGCCAGGGGAAACCATGGCTGAATTTGATGAACGGTGCAGTAGTATCATTTGTGATCTTATTGCTTTAGGAAAATTTTATACTAACCGTGAAATTGCTGTGAAGGTTATGAGAGCTTTGCCCAAATAATGGGAGATCAAGACAGTGGCCATGAGGGAGTCAAAAGACTTAATCAAGGTTGGACTGCATGATCTCTTTGCAGATCTCAAAGCCTACGAGTTCGAGCTCAACATGAGGACAGAAGATGAACCATCTACCTCTCAACCAACCAAGGCCTTAACCTCAACGGTGATGCGTCCACCGGTCAAGGAAGCTCCAAAGAGATCAGCTGAGCAAATCAGCAACGAAGCTATGACACTCTTTGTCAAGAAATTTGGTAGATTTATGCGTAAAAACAATTCTAAATTTAAAAATTATCATAAATCAAACCATACAGACGATGGTCCTACTTGTTTTAATTGTGGCAAGCCAGGCCACTTCATTGCAGATTGCACCAAGCCTAAGAGCAATGATCAGAAGCAATTCTTCGAAAGAAGAAGGGGCAAGGAGGACAAGAGGACGTTTAGAAAAGGAAGAGACCAAAGGGTTCTAGTAGCAGACGAAAGCAAAAGCAAGTGGGCTAAGTCTGACTCTGACAACCCCAATACCGGAAGCTCTTCAGATGACAACGATGATGAAAAGGTGGAATGCCTTATGGCTGACATCGAAGAAGAAGCTAAGGAGGTATTTGACTTTGGTTCACCTGAATTTACTCACAGTGATCTAGTTACTGCTTTACACGAAATGGCTAATGAATACAAAGCATTATCCAAGGAATTCGAGGAGGTAAAGGCAGAAAGAGCTGACCTAAAAGATAAGTCAAGCGAATCAAGCTGCATGCAGCGAAAAGAGCTTGATGGTCTTAAGGTCAAGCTAAGTCTGCTGGCTACTGAGAATGACACCTTGAAAAGAGTGTTCCAAGCAACCTTGACTGAGAACAAAAAACTACTTGAAACAATTAAGGCTTGGAATAAATCTTCTGTAACCATTGACAAGATTCAAGAAATCCAAAGACCGGCACATGACAAAACCGGTCTAGGGTTTGGAACAAATGAACAGTCTATGGAATCTTGTATTCAGTCAAGCCTGGACAAAGGCAATCTTAACAAAATAAGATTTGTCAGGTCCAGCACGATATATGAACATGATGAGTGCAGCTTTGACAAAAATCAGAAAGTATCTAACGAACGAAGCTCTAAGCATAGAGGGCTGGGATATGTGGATCCCCAGATCTCTAATCAAAGAGGAACTTGGATTAAACCAAAACCTAATGAAAGAAGAAAGGGAAACCAATCTAATTTCAAAAGGCCATGGAATGAGTCTAACTACTCTATGAGAAGATGGTCAAAGGAGAAGCCTTACCAGTACTTTAATTGCAGGCCAGTTCAAAAGAGGTACAGGCTAACTGATAAAGATCAAAAAGGCAAGCAGCACACAGAAACCTCACAAGCACACACATTTACTGCTTATCGACCGCACAGATTTCTGGACACACACACGGGCAAACCTGTAAGGGTGTTCCAGGTGTGGGTCCCGAAAGGGCTAATCCGACCTGGACCCTACTAGATATGGGTACCAAAAGTTCTTCACTTTTTGCAGGTACTAAAAGTCCAAACGGGCGAGAAGACCACTTCTATCAAGGACACTACCTGGTACTTAGATAGTGGTTGCTCACGGCACATGACAGGGAATCCAGAACTTCTAACAGAAGTTGTGCTGTGCAAAGGACCAAAGATCAGCTTTGGAGACAACTCCAAAGGTAAAACCGTGGGTAAGGGTAAGATTATCCATGGTAACATCATTATTAAAGATGTGTTGCTTGTTGACAAACTGTGCTATAATTTGATAAGTATTAGTCAACTATGTGACAATGATCATTCGGTCGAGTTTCACAAACACACTTGCATCATCAAAAATGACAAAGGTGAGACTCTTATGACCGGTGTAAGAGACCTAAACACCTACAAGGTAAACTGGTCTTGCTCACACATTTCTTCACCTACTTGTCTTACTGCTCATCATGATAAACATTGGTTGTGGCATAAGCGGTTAAATCATCTAAATTTTAAGTCCATCTCTAACTTGAGGAAGCATGATTTGGTTTCTGGTCTGCCTGAAGGAGATTTTATAAAAGACAAAGTTTGTCCTGCTTGTCAACTAGGAAAGCAGGTGAGAGCAACCTTTAAAAATAAAGGGTGTATGTCTTCTTCCAAATGCTTAGATTTACTTCACATGGACCTATTTGGTCCTATACCAGTAAGAAGCATAGGGGGAATGAGATATACTCTTGTTGTTATAGATGACTTTTCTCGATTTATGTGAGACCTCGATTCTAATCATCTAATCTCAGAATAAACAATAATTACGCATACAAGATCTAAGATTAAAAGCAAAGTTTTTTTTTTTTTTTTACACAGGGTGACGCGCGGGCGCGCCACCCGAGGCGCGGGCTCGCATACAGCCCTGCCCGGGCCTCCGGGAAGGGAGCAGAACGCGCGGGCGCTCCTCACCAGGCGCGGGCGCGCATGGCCTGCTGTTTTAGCTCAAAATAAGGCTCCAAAAGTGCAATCCAACACCTGGAAAGGCTCCGACATGATCCAACTAACACTTTTCCAACAACAAAGTATTCAATTACAAGAAAGAGTAGAACATGCATCAATTCTAAGTTCCAAAATCCAAAATACAAATCGAGTTCGAATACAATCTAAGTTCGATTTCAAATTCGACTTCTACAATAACAAGGCCTCACTCTATCAACTCGACCACCTAGCCATGCGATCTCTGACTCGGTCCTGCCCCACCTGTTGCCAAGCACACATACAAAGACAAGACAATAACCGGATAATCCGGTGAGAATAATATTCCCAGTAAAAGAGAAAAACATGCAATATCATAAAAACATCTCAAACGAAATGCATCATCTTCTACATATTCAAATAACAACCATGCAATTCCACAAGCATGTCTAAAACTCAATTCATATGCATAAATGCAATGCATGTCTTTAAATCTGAGATTATCAGTTCGGATAATCAAAACATTTCAGCTTTTGCTTTTGGGATCCCGAGGACGAGATCACGTAAACAACTCACCGACTCTCCCGATCGAGGTGGTGCTACGTATCTCCATCCTCTAGACTTTGGTGCAACTATAAGGAGTATGCTAGCACTAGGTGAAACAGCTACACCCAGGCCACTCACAATATAATTCCCAAAACGTCTATCATCAAAAGGGCCGTCCTGCCCGCTATTCAAATCAGGGTTCATATGCTCAATATGAATGCAATGCAACATAACTCAAATAATCAATTAACATGCAAGTATGTGATTTTTCCGGAACACTCGAATCAAGTCGGATTCGAGTCATTCGTTCCATTCCATTCCAAGTCATCTTATACCTCTTTTCAACAAAGTCGATGCTCCAAACCTGGAAACAACATCGATACAAGAATTCCAAATCAAAATTCTATTCCAAATCAAGTTCAACGATAAAGATAATTCAATTCAACTTTCGAGGATGGATCAACTCGATACCAAACCTCGATCAACTCTTCAACGATTCGAAAGTTGCCAATTCGGAACTCCACGATCTTCAACTAATCTGCGGAGATAAAATCAATCCAATATCAATCCATTCAAAACGAGCAACTCCCAAAAACTCAAACGAATCTCCAATTTCCAAAATCTCAAACCGGCGGCATAACGGCTATAAATTCAACTAACCGAAAATTCAAACAGCATAATATCACTCTAAGCAACTCATATCAATCAACATTCAACCAAAACAATCCAATTCCAACAAATCACAAAACTCACTTTTTCGAAAATCCCTTCAAAAATTCATAAAAAATCCGAACGTCGCTCTAATTCAAAACTGACAGATAATAAACGATCAGAACTCCGACAGGAACAACATACTAGAATCTAAATCGATTCTAAACACCTCCGAAAAACAAAAAATATCCGATCGGAGAAATACTTACGGTATAACGGAGCTCTCTCAGCCGTGATCGCTAATATGCCTTCAGAAATAATTTATAACGGACGGATCGAGCTCGGAAGGAAATCCAAAAGCTTGAAACTCACGTTGAGTTCTTCAATGGGGGAGAGAAACGTTTGGGAGGGATGAAGGGAGAATGGGAGACTTAGTCAAAGTCTAGATATTATAACAATTCCATTTTTTGCGTTTTAGTCCCTGAAAATTCTGAAATTTGCAAAGTAGTCCCTGATCAAATACAAGTCGTCTCTTGAACTCTGGAATCTCCGATTATCTCAAATAAACTCATTTAAGATAAAAACGGGGCGTTACAATTCTCCCCCTCTAAGAAAAGATTTCGTCCTCGAAATCAAACACGGTTCTAACACGAACTGTATCTCTCAACTTATTCCTTCAAGTCCGTCAATCAAAAGTCGACTCATTCTCGTCAGAATAATCTTCCTCTGCTTAGTCACAATTCGATTCATCTTCTATCTCGACAAGAAATTTCCATCTTACAACCATAGTTTTTAAACGTCTAAACAAAAAGGGCGATTCTGCCCGCTGAATCAAAGATAGGCTCAAGATGAAATCATAATAAAACATAACAAAACTCAATCCATCAACCAAATACGAGTTCCACAAGCTAGAACAAGTATCGATACGATATGTGATTTGAAAGGGAAACTCGAGAACCAACTGTCCCGAGTATGCTATCCCGCTACGATGACTGCTTTTACCTTTCAAGGCAGTAGCTCCAACTCTGGATAAGCTACAACAAAAGATTGTATCAAAAGCTATACAATCTAAACAACAACAACGTCACTAGGTTGATTTTCTATATCGTTCTTTGTCCAAATCTCTGAAACGAACAATTGCTGCTAACTTCGGGCTCGACAACTCCAAACAAATCTGTAAGGAGACAATAACTGATCAACATAGCGATCAACTCAATTTTCAAGTTCAATACTCCAAAATAGTTCAAATCTCCAAGAATAAAGAATTCTGTCAACTAGTGCTAAGTCAAGCACTACAAGTCATGGCATAACTTCAAAAGTTCAACTCATCTGCTCTGGCTGTCCGTAGCTCTGAGGGTATCGAACTGAAAAATTTGAATTCAGACAACAAAATCTCATCGAAATCTATGCCGAAAGAACGAGTGCATCAAAAATCTCTGTCTAAAATGACAGACTTCAGCAAAAACAAGACATCTGACTACCTCTGACAATATATCAATCTTCTAATCTTGACTGAAAGTCATCCAGTACAGAAAATAATAGCAGATTCCAGCAATAGGTCACTCTAATTCAGATAGTAGATAAAATAAGAACAGTTCAAAACATCGGTTGCTGCATAAAATTCCTCAGATAAAGATTCGCAGTCAGAATCTCAAACAATCTAATCTTCTTTTCTGTCTCCAAATCAATTTCATCTGTGAAAACAATTTCTCCAACTCCAAATATTATAACAGATCACGTAAATTTCCTCATAAGACAAAAGATAACAGATCTTCAAATCAATAAGATCGCTGCGAGCTCGAAGTCCAGATTCAGACATTGAGTCTCAAGTGTCTTCAGCTGTCTCGATGCATCAAGCTAATAAGTGATTCTTCTGAACAAGAATACATCCCGTAAATTTCGATAAGAAGAGATCGCTGATCGACAGAAATTCCATCATCAAATCATACAATCGAAGAAGACCATTCAATCCGAAAGAATTCAGACATCGAAGAATAACGTACAACTGCTTGGTACCACAATCTGATCTGTCATTATCGGGTGCAGCCTGAGTCTGCTGATCCTCAGACAAAGCAAAGACTCGTGCCTGCTGTCTGGGAGGCTGGCTTCCATACTGATTACCTTCCTGCCTATTCTGCTGCTGAGGTTGGAAAGAGTGAACAGAAGGTGCTTGCTGCTGAGGCTGAGCTGTCTGTCTCAAGAATTTTCCACTCTGTGCTTGCTCAGGGACACGTTGAGGACACGTTCTTGCAAAGTGCCCCGCCTGGTTACAAATATGACAGCTTCCAAAAATACCTCTACACTGATCACTGGAGTGACGACCTCCGCAATTTGCACAAGACATGCCTGACTGTCCCGAACTCTGTCCCGATCCATACTGTCTCGAACCACTAGAGCTTGAAGAACTGGTTCCGTGATTCTTAAACTGCTTCCCTTGTCCTTTCGGTACGACACGGGGAAAAACCGCTTATAGAACTCAGACTTGAAAAGAGCCCAAGTAATTTCCATACCTCTACTCTCCATTGATTTCTTCGTCATAATCCACCAGTTCTTAGCAACACCACGAAGCTGATGAATGACTAACCTGGTTCGGCGGTCATTTGAGTAATCGATAGAATCAAACAGCTGATCGATATCATCCAACCAACTCTCACAATCAACTGGATTTTCAGTGCCCATCAACAACGGCGGATTAAAAGACTGAAACCTCTTCAGCAGGGTTTCCATAGGTGTCGCTGTAGCATCCATCTCAACAGTTTCAGTACTAGCTGGCTCAGTAGCAGGAATAACTGGTGGTGGGTTCCTGTTAATAACTCGTCGAGGACCCATCTGATTATCAAAGGTTAGGACACAAGATATCTCAATCGCTGCAATTCGGTGCCCTTGCAACCTCTCAGAATTCCGGATACAGGTGAAATACAGTTCATATCTCAAATAATTCATGCTTCATATTTCAAATCACAAAATCATGTAAATCAAGTAATTCTCAACAACAAAGCATGCTCGCATGGTATTTAAATAAATCAATTTAAATAACTCAACCACATGCGAGAATCAATTCATGCAGACTCGATCTACCCCGCTCACTTCTAAATTCAGTCCAAAGAATCTTATCGCTCACTTCTAAATTCAGTCCAAAGAATCTTATCGCTCTGATACCACTTAATGTGAGACCTCGATTCTAATCATCTAATCTCAGAATAAACAATAATTACGCATACAAGATCTAAGATTAAAAGCAAAGTTTTTTTTTTTTTTTTTTTTTTTACATAGGGTGACGCGCGGGCGCGCCACCCGAGGCGCGGGCTCGCATACAGCCCTGCCCGGGCCTCCGGGAAAGGGAGCAGAACGCGCGGGCGCTCCTCACCAGGCGCGGGCGCGCATGGCCTGCTGTTTTAGCTCAAAATAAGGCTCCAAAAGTGCAATCCAACACCCGGAAAGGCTCCGACATGATCCAACTAACACTTTTCCAACAACGAAGTATTCAATTACAAGAAAGAGTAGAACATGCATCAATTCTAAGTTTCAAAATCCAAAATACAAATCGAGTTCGAATACAATCTAAGTTCGATTTCAAATTCGACTTCTACAATAACAAGGCCTCACTCTATCAACTCGACCACCTAGCCATGCGATCTCTGACTCGGTCCTGCCCCACCTGTTGCCAAGCACACATACAAAGACAAGACAACAACCGGATAATCCGGTGAGAATAATATTCCCAGTAAAAGAGACAAACATGCAATATCATAAAAACATCTCAAACGAAATGCATCATCTTCTACATATTCAAATAACAACCATGCAATTCCACAAGCATGTCTAAAACTCAATTCATATGCATAAATGCAATGCATGTCTTTAAATATGAGATTATCAGTTCGGATAATCAAAACATTTCAGCTTTTGCTTTTGGGATCCCGAGGACGAGATCACGTAAACAACTCATCGACTCTCCCGATCGAGGTGGTGCTACGTATCTCCATCCTCTAGACTTTGGTGCAACTATAAGGAGTATGCTAGCACTAGGTGAAACAGCTACACCCAGGCCACTCACAATATAATTCCCAAAACGTCTATCATCAAAAGGGCCGTCCTGCCCGCTATTCAAATCAGGGTTCATATGCTCAATATGAATGCAATGCAACATAACTCAAATAATCAATTAACATGCAAGTATGTGATTTTTCCGGAACACTCGAATCAAGTCGGATTCGAGTCATTCGTTCCATTCCATTCCAAGTCATCTTATACCTCTTTTCAACAACGTCGATGCTCCAAACCTGGAAACAACATCGATACAAGAATTCCAAATCAAAATTCTATTCCAAATCAAGTTCAACGATAAAGATAATTCAATTCAACTTTCGACGATGGATCAACTCGATACCAAACCTCGATCAACTCTTCAACGATTCGAAAGTTGCCAATTCGGAACTCCACGATCTTCAACTAATCTGCGGAGATAAAATCAATCCAATATCAATCCATTCAAAACGAGCAACTCCCAAAAACTCAAACGAATCTCCAATTTCCAAAATCTCAAACCGGCGGCATAACGGCTATAAATTCAACTAACCGAAAATTCAAACAGCATAATATCACTCTAAGCAACTCATATCAATCAACATTCAACCAAAACAATCCAATTCCAACAAATCACAAAACTCACTTTTTCGAAAATCCCTTCAAAAATTCATAACAAATCCGAACTTTGCTCTAATTCAAAACTGACAGATAATAAACGATCAGAACTCCGCCAGGAACAACATACTAGAATCTAAATCGATTCTAACCACCTCCGAAAAACAAAACATATCCGATCGGAGAAATACTTACGGTATAACGAAGCTCTCTCAGCCGTGATCGCTAATCTGCCTTCAGAAATAATTTCTAACGGACGGATCGAGCTCGGGAGGAAATCCAAAAGCTTGAAACTCACGTTGAGTTCTTCAATGGGGGAGAGAAACGTTTGGGAGGGATGAAGGGAGAATGGGAGACTTAGTCAAAGTCTAGATATTATAACAATTCCATTTTTTGCGTTTTAGTCCCTGAAAATTCTGAAATTTGCAAAGTAGTCCCTGATCAAATATAAGTCATCTCTTGAACTCTGGAATCTCCGATTATCTCAAATAAACTCATTTAAGATAAAAACGGGGCGTTACAATTTACTTGGGTCATCTTTCTCTCTTCAAAAGATCAAACTGCACCTCACCTGATTAAGCTTTTTAAACGCTTGCAAAATGAACAATCTACTGTGATAGATAGAATCAGGAGTGATAGAGGGACTGAATTTTTAAACACCACTCTTATGACTTATCTAGATGATCAGGGAATCAAGCATGAGTTGTCAGCTGCTAGATCCCCACAGCAAAATGGGGTGGCTGAAAGAAGGAACCGTACTTTAAAAGAAGCAGCCAGAACTATGATTGCTGATTCAAATGTTTCTCAAAGGCTTTGGGCAGAAGCAGTTAACACAGCTTGCTATACTTAAAACAGATCTATGATTAATAAACGATTTAACAAAACTCCATATGAGATCTGGAATGGCACAAAACCTGTTATTTCATACGGTGCAAATGCTTTATCCACAACAATGGCAAAAATCATTTGACAGCCTTCGATGCCAAAGCAGACGAAGGAACTTTTATTGGTTACTCAGCCGTTAGCAGAGCTTATCGAGTGTTCAATCAAAGATCACTAACGGTCGAGGAAACCATTCATGTTGTTTTTGATGAATCTACTCTTTGTACAGAACAAACTCAAGGGAGCATAAATGATCTGAGTCATAGACTGGAAAACACAAATCTACAGGAAGAGAGTGACAGTGATCCATATCCTCCAAAGAAGGATGATCCAGTTCCCTCTACCGTGTGTGATCAAACAAGGCCAGAAGAGGATCCACCGGTTGATAACGATCCTCCTGCCAATGATGATCCAGTAAACGAGGACGTTCGTCAACCAATTGATGACAACCCTTTAGGGAATTATTTAAGGTGGAACAAAGATCATCCACCTGGGTTGGTCATAGGTGACCCTTCTGCTCCTCGAAAAACACGTGGTCAAATGATTAATGAATTCTTGCATGCAGCTTTCATATCTCAGGTAGAGCCCAAGAAGATAGATGAAGCTCTATCAGATGCCAGCTGGATTGAAGCTATGCAAGAAGAGTTGAATCAATTCACCCGCAACAATGTTTGGCATCTAGTTCCTCGACCGGAAAATCAAAATGTGATTGGAACTAGATGGGTGTTTCGTAACAAGCTCGATGAACATGGCACTGTTGTGCGTAACAAAGCTCGGCTTGTTGCACAAGGATTCAGACAAGAAGAAGGCATAGACTTTGAGGAATCCTTCGCGCCAGTTGCAAGACTAGAAGCAATCCGCATCTTTCTTGCCTATGCAGCTTTCAAGGACTTTAAAGTTTATCAAATGGATGTCAAGTCTGTATTCCTCAATGGTCTACTTCAAGAAGAGGTGTACGTTGAATAACCACTAGGTTTTGTCAATCCTACTCATCCTCAATATATCTATAAGCTTGACAAAGCCCTCTATGGATTAAAACAAGCACCGCGTGCATGGTATGATACATTACTAAAATTTTTACTGGAACATGATTTCCAAATTGGAACGGTCGATAAGACCTTGTTTAAATTTGTAAAAGGTGATCATGTGTTACTAGTACAAATTTATGTTGATGACATTATATTTGGGTCAACTAACCCCAAGTTGTGCTCAAAGTTCTCTAAGATGATGCAGGAGAAATTTGAAATGAGCATGATGGGCGAGCTAAATTTCTTTCTTGGATTGCAAGTGAAGCAACTTGAAACTGGAATATTTATCAATCAATCCAAGTATGCCAAGGAATTGGTAAAGAAGTTTGGAATGGAACAGTGCTCAACTGTATCTACCCCCATGAGTACATCAATCAAGCTTGATAAAGATGAAGGGGGAATCCCGGTCGAGGTAACAATGTATCGAGGCCTTATTGGCTCATTGCTTTATTTGACTGCCAGTCGACCGGATATCATGTATTCAGTTTGTTTATGTGCTAGATTTCAAGCAGCACCTAAGCAATCTCATTTCATTGCCGCCAAACGAATAATTAAATATATTAAAGGAACTAATGTGGGTCTTTGGTATCCCAAAGATTCAAATCTTAATCTTATTGGCTATTCAGATGCAGATTATGCAGGTTGTAGAATTGATCGCAAAAGTACAAGTGGCACATGTCAATTCCTTGGAGATAGACTAATTTCGTGGTCAAGTAAGAAGCAGACATCAATTGCTACCTCGACCGCCGAAGCAGAATACCTTGCTGCTGGCAGCTGTTGTGCTCAAATACTCTGGATTCAACAGCAGCTTAATGATTATGGAATCCGGTCGAGTGAAGCTCCAATCTACTGTGACAATACAAGTGCCATAGCCATCACTCAAAATCCAGTGATGCACTCTAGGACAAAGCACATTGATGTCAGGCATCACTTTATCCGAGATCATGTCTTAAAGAAGGAAATCAGGCTGGAATACATCTCTACCGATCAGCAAGCAGCAGACATATTCACCAAGCCTCTACCGGACGCTAAGTTTTCATATTTTTGAAATATTCTTGGCTTAGTAGATCTAAGTTAGTATGCATGTTTTTAGGGGGAATGATTGCTAATATGACTTTAATAGCTTAGCTGTTACATTGCTATAAATGTTGGCATATCATCCGCCTTTAGCTAGTCTCTGACAGGCTCCGTACTAGCAGCTTTGTGCTTTGAACCAAATGACATTGATTGGGCGCGGTGATTGTACTCTTCAAAACTTTTTGAATTTCAAAAATACTTTTCATGACATCACCATATGGCCCATAGGTTCCTATATATACTTCTTTACACTCGTATATCAACCTTTCACCGTTGCTAAAGCTTTCATATTGCATTAAAAGTTCTATCGTATTACTATCAAGCTTTTGCTTACTCTCTGCTCGAGTTCTTATCTACAGCTATCATGTCGATCCAGAAGACTTGCCTTGCAATCAACTATGATTCCGTTATTGAGGCAAACAATGCAGGAATCACTGAGGTCTTCACCATGCTTGAAGCCTCTGGACTAAAGAAGTTTTTGGGAAGCAGCGCCATCTGCGATCTGCCTGTCTTGAAGGAGTTCTTTGCAACCGCTCAAATCGAGCATGGGACTGTCAAATGCTTGATCCGGACAGAGTCCTACTCCTTCAATCAAAAGTTCTTCGCCAGCACATTTGATCTGCCCTCCAGGGGTTTGACAAAATGCGCGGATCTTCCCGATGGTAACTGCTCATACTAGTTGAAGGAATTCTCAACCACTGATGCTCCGATCAAACTTCCGGCTCAGAAGACATCTCTTAAAGCTCCATTCAGGCTATTGACCAACATCGTGGCCAAGAATCTTCTTGCCAAGGCTGGATCGTACGACAAGGTGACGATGGAGAAATTCCAATACATGGCTTGTATCGCCTCCAAAATCAACATCAACTGGTCAGACATATTGTTCACTACTTTATGTGAAATGATCAGGGGAAAAGGGCAATCCGAGGGATTTGCTCTGCAAATTTGCCACATCTTGAGCGTCCTTGGAGTAGACTTCTCCAAGACTGAGCCTCTGCATCCCACCAAATGGCTCAACAAGTCTACAATCTTCAAGTTTCTGAACAAGAAAGAGGTTGCGGTCGACACTCTGCCTTCAACCGCAAGTGTTGTTGCTGTCACTCAACCGCTTTCAACAGTCCCGGTAGCGGTCAAACCAGCCCATACCAAGAAATCTGCCAAGCATCAACTTATCATAGAGTCTGACTCTGAAGAAGAATCACGTGAGAACGTTCCACTGATTCAAGCCTTCAGCAAGTCATCTCCTTCTGTCTCCAAAGCAGCTGTGCCATCCACGCCTACAGGCGAGAAGAAGAGGCAGCACAAGAAGTTAAAGTCCCTTTCTGGATTTGCTCCTACCGTTCCAACACCAATTCTGCCAACGGTCGAGACTACTACCACTACTGCTACTACTGCTCCACGTCCTACCAAGGGTGTGATAATCAGGGAAGGTGCCTCATCAACTCCAAAGGTCACTCTCGCTGATCCCAAGGACAAAGGGAAAGGTGTGATGATCTACTCACCTAAGGCTCAACCAGCAGCTACTGTAGAGCTCAACTTGATCATCTCTCACGTTCTCCGCACTGTCAAGCGTCACCTACAGTGCTTTGACAGATGACATCATTCCCGTACTCACCTGACGCTTGCTCAAATATTTCCTAAGTGGAAAGCTCTAAACGTTATTGAGCAGAAGATGCTTCTTTTTGCTGACATTGAAGACATCGTGGAGGCTCTGGGAAGAAGAAAACTCATCGACTTGAAGCTTCGAGGAAGCCTGATATCTCTGTTGATTAATGAGCGTGTCAAAAACTTCAAATCCAAGAGTCCTACCGCCACCGATGACTTTGTGATTTTGACTGGACTACAGAATAGTCTACGTCAAATCACTCAACTACTTCAGCACGTCCAAGCTCTTAACAACGTAAAGACGACAGCTTCAGCAGCTTGTATACAGGCTTATGGACTGGAAGCACAGGTGATGATGAAGACTTTTCTTACCCAAGATCAGGGTGAAGAAGACGTCTCTGCTATTACTCTTTCAGATGGGATTCTGACCGGTCTCATCACTGCTGACCTGTTTCAATCATCCGCTCTAAGATCGAGTGTGGCAGCATCTTCATCGGTCGACCCCGCCTCAACCCCAGTCCAAGCAGTAATTCAACCGGAAGCAGCTGTGACTGCTCACTCATCTCCAGCGGCGACCGCTCACACCTCTCCCAGTCATCTACAAGATGTTTTAGAAGTGATTGAACAAGAAATTCCTGTCACCTCTGTGACAGAGGCTCCTTGCAGCAGTGAAGCAGTAGTGCCACCAACAGAGATACCAAGCACTATTGTATCACTTGCACCTCCAGAACAGCCAGTGACTGATGCTGACCCAGCACTTCAACCGTCTCCATCTATTGAAAAGTTTGTGGAAGATCTCCTAATGGATGAACCGAGTGCTGATCCTGCTACTCCACCAACCATCTTGGCTGCAGTCGAGACCCCTACATCTCCAACTGTACCACTATTGGAAGGTCCATCAGCTAGCTCACCAGCCAGATCACCAGCATCACATCATCTTGAGTCTGGCCCGGCTTCACCAAGGAATGACACACAGAGTCAAATGCTTCAGACTGATGACTCATATATTGAAGCCATGGCCGCAGCTCTGGATCACACCTTGATAAATAGGCTTCATGAGCTCATGCAAACAGTTCGATCCGTTTCACAAGCCATCACAAACACATCCTCATGGGTTGACAATTCACGCACGACGATGATTCGGCATTTTGAGACCGTGTCTAGAGACCTTGCTCATCTGTCCAAAGAGATCACTGCCCATCATCGCACTCAAATCCAAACGCTCTCTACTATCTCCGAACAAGTTGTCAGATCCAAAAACCGCCTTCATAGGCAGTTGAATGATCGGATGGACACTATGCAAGCTACTCTCATTGCTCAACTAGATGCAAAAATTGATACTATGCAAGCCTGCCTTGGCACTCAACTCACTGAGATCATCCTTCGACTCAACCAAGGTGATGCCAAAAAGGGGGAAGAAGAGCAACGAAGAGCAGCAGAGGCAAGAAGACGTGAAGAAGAATCCAGAAGAAAGGAAGAAGCCGACAGAAGAAGAAGAGAAGGCGATAGGTCAGGAGGAGCCAGTTGGTTCAAAAGATGAACAACTTGTCTCTTCTTTACTTATCGCAGCTGTATCTCATCTTGTTTTTCTTCAGTAGGTGTAATAAGAATGCTTATTGTAATTAATGAAATTCATTCTCTCAATGAAGTTCATTTTAATGCTTTCATATTGTTTTCGGATCACTTAAGTTTTGTCATCACCAAAAAGGGGGAAATTGTTGAATCCGACATTTTGGTGATAACAAACAACAACTCATTGTATAGGAATGTGCTGCCAATCTTTTGTATTTCAGGAATCTACTACAACTCCTACTGCAACCATCTAAACCCTTCAAGTTATCTATCGGAAGCTTGTCAACCGCCTTTGTCTCTCGATCGGTTGCAGTCACAAGCCTATCGACTGGTTATTCAAACCAGCAGAGGATAAATCTATCTACCGGTAGAGTGCCAACTGCTTATCAAGATATATCAAGATAAATACTTGAGACAAGACGTTCATTGCAAGATCTTTTATCAAAAGCAGAACCGGCGTATCAGAAGATCTGTTGACTCTTGCATCGAGATAACAGGTTGCACTAAAATGGCAAAAACGCAGAATGGCTACAGATAAAGCATTCGACCGTTTATACCAGTTTTGGACCCTGGAAGTTGTCTGCATTTAAAGAAGTGTACGATCTTCATGCAGAATCATCAATGCATTTATGAAGCATTAAATGTGCATTCAATGCAGCATCAGAACGTTCAAAAATAAAGACGTTGTTGATTGACCTATATAAAGGGAAGATTGCTCAAGAAGTGACGAGAAGACAAGCAACACGAAAAATCTCAATCAACTCAATCACTTGAATACTATCAGAAGTCCTCATCTGATATACTGAGGCAATACTTGAGCACACTTACAAGATCATTCACTTGCTGCTCAAATAAACCCTTGCCTACAGTTTACATATCTGATCTTCAAGGATCATCCTAGGGTTTTCAAGCCTCTCGACCGCTCTGCAGTTTGAGAAGCTCAACCGGACTGTATTCATTATTGAAGAGACTTGAAGCTACTCTGAAAGCTTCCACCAGTCTGATAAGAACTGAGAATCTTATCTGTGTAAATCTAGGAGTTTCAGATTAGGCATTGGATAAGTCCTAAGTCTGAAGTGGGTGTATTGCAAGACGTTGTAATAACCAAAGTCTTCTAGTGAATTCCTTCCTAAGTGGAAGAAGGGGAGACGTAGAAGGATTAAGCTTTCGAACTTCCATAAATCGTGCCTTAGTCTTTACTGCATATTTATCTTATATATTGCTCATACATCGTGTTATAACTTGCCTTTGCATCACTAAAACCTCTGAACTATTTCCGCACTATTTAAGTTGTTCAAACCGTTTTAGAAGTTGAGAAAACAGATTAAGTGAACTAAACTTCACTTGATCATTTTGAAAAGAAAGAAAATAAGTTTCAGAGTGTATTCACCCCCCCTCTACCCTCTGAACCGATCCCAACATAAGTTATACATGGATTAATAATATGGTGCATCAAACGGATTTATTTAACTAAATAATCTTTGTTTGACCATGATTTTGAAATATAACCTTCTAAATTTTTTTCTTTTGTTTTGTTTTTGTATTTTCTTTGTATTTGAAGGTCATTTTGCAAAAATTTTTTGAAGGAAGGTCATAAATCAAAAAATTTGGTTGACCAAGGTTATTTTTCAAACTCTCCCTGCATCAAACGGTACCTAGAGGCATATGCTAATCCAATAGATACTACAAATAACTATTAAGGATTCGAGACAATAATTTCATCTATCGTTAGTCCACATAAGTCGAGAGCACCTCAACTCATGATCACAATTTTGGTACGACCTCGGTAGCACACTGCTCCTTGCTAGCCCTCGATAATATTGTTAGAAAGACTTAAATTTAAACTGACTTACTTATGAAATTATGTTGCACTTAGGAATTAGAATTTCACGTCTATTTGAACTTATGTGTTTAAATAAAAGTTTTTTGCAGCTAACATTTTTTGTAATTTTTATTTATAAATTAGTTAAATAAAACAAAATAAAATATCATTTTGATATGTTTTTTTTAGAATTTCTATTTTTTTTTCAAACAACATTTTCTTGTGGATTATATTTATAAATTAGTTTAATAAAACATGGTAAAAAATCATTGAGATAAAAATATGACAAAAAATTATACGTTAAAATCAGATATGAGATAAAAAATTGAGTATTCAAATTTTTATTTTATTTTTTAAAAAAAATGTTTTTTTAATTCAAATTAGTAACATATGAGTAATTAACATGAATTTTCGAAATTTAATACTATTTCATTATCATCTGTTGAGTTAATTAATTTTTTGGTAGGTATTTTGTGAAATGGTCTCACGGATCTTTATCCTTAAGACGAGTCAACCTTGTTCATATTGACAAATAAAATAATACTTTTGACATAAAAATTAATAATTTTTCATGTGTGCCCTAAATAAGAAATAGATCTCATAAAATTGACTTGTTAGATCGTCTACAGGAGTTGTTCTTTTATTTTACTTTTTTTCAAATTCTAGTTACTCCAACGTATGTTCTTCACATCCGGGATCCACTACTAATCACTCGATAAACATGTAATTAACTTAATTAAAATATTAAAATATAAATAGCTGAATATAGCAAAAAACTTGAGAATTAATTATACAATCCAATCGAATTACAATAAAAATAGAAATATATTTAATTAAAACAAACGATGTCCTCTGCTCCTAGGTCCTGATAATTGACTGAACATTGATTCATCTCCTGAACAACTTGCAAGTTGCACCACCGAATGTGGTGTCCATGATATAAGCAAGGATGTGAGTAGAGCAATGCATAAAGCATGACTACTTTGGTCAACCGATATTAAAAAATTAGAACTCATGCTTAGAGTGTAGGAACCCCGAAATGAGCAGACAAAGGAAAACAAACTATCTGTAGCAACACAGAAGTTTGATAACATTAAAATGAAAAAAGGTGAATCCATGTCAGAATTTGACGAGAGAGTCAGCAGTATTGTGATTGAACTAAATGCTCTGGGAAAAACCTACCCAAATCAGGAAATCATATTGAAATTTATTCGAGGCCTCCGAAAAGAATGGGATGTAAAGACCATGACTATGGGAGAATCTAAACACTTGAACAAACTCGAACTTCAAGACTTATTTGCTGATCTCAAAGCGTATGAGTTTGAGCTAAAAACAAGGGAAGAAGGCCAGTCTACATCTCAGCTGACCAAAGCTTTAGCAGCAGTCAAAGTGGAATCTCCAATTTCAACAGAAAAAATAGCTGAACAGTTGAGTAGTGATGCTATGTCACTATTTGTAAGGAAATTTGGAAAGTTTATGAGGAAAAACCAGGAAGGGTTTTATATACGAAATTTCCAGAAAAATGAATCAGCTGAGGAACCAAGAACATGTTTTAACTGTGGAAAAATTGGACATTTCATAGCAGACTGTCCAAATCCAAAAAAAATATAAAAGAAAACCAATCGAAAAAGGGAAAAACAAGAGCTGAACGACCCTACTCAACTGACTTCAACTGATATCAGACAAAACATGATTAGCACATGTTCATACATACATTACATGATAATCATGCATCATATGACAAATAATACTACAACATATAAAATGCATACTCAGCTGAATATCTCAGTCAATAGATACTCTCAATAACTATTAAGTATTCGAGACTATCTTTCATCTGTCATTAGTCCATAGAATTCGAGAGCCCTGCAATTGAGAACAATTTTAATACGACCTCAGTAGCACACTGCTCCTTGCTAGCCCTCGATAATATGGCTAGAAACACTCAAATATAGACTGGATAACTCAGGAAACTCTGTTGCATGTACTTAGGCATGAGAATCTCACGTCTATTTTAACTTATGCGTTTAAATTAAAATTTTTTGCAACAAACATTTTGTTATGATTTTCTTTTATAAATTACGTAAATAAAACACAATAAAATATCGATTTAATATGATTTTTTTTAGAGTTTCTAATTTTATAATTTGTAATCATTTTTTTCAACCAATATTTTTTTGTGATTTACATTTATAAATTATTTTAATAAAACATGATAAAAGATCATTACGATAAGAATATGACAAAAGAAAATGATACGATAAAAACAGATATTTGAAAGAATTTAGTAGTTCAAATCTTTAAAAAAATTATAAAAAAACATATTTTTTTGGTTAATATGAGTAATTAACATGAATTGTTGAAGTTTAATACTATTGTTGTTATATTTTGTTGAATTAATTAATTTTAGCGTAGATCTCTTATGAGACGGTGTCACGGATTCTTGAGACCAGTTAATATTGCTCATATTTACAAATAAAAATAATATTTTTGACATAAAAATTAATATTAAATTTTCATGGGTGACCTAAATAAGAAATAAATCTCACAAATTTGATTAGTGAGATTGTCTTATTGGAGTTTTTGTTTTTGTTTTTGTTTTGTTTTGAATTTTAATTACTTCATCGTATCGTATATTCTTCACGTGCAACGCACCTGCACTTTTTCTAGTGTGTGTGTATATATATATATATATATATATATATATATATATATATATAGGCTATGTCCTGTGTGTTGTGTCTAGAGTTTGATGAAATGCTGTAGGTATCGTACTTGATTTTATTTTTAAGAATTTGAATTTGGGTTAATTTTGTTTGAGGCCGCTGTTCAGTTCTCAATCTCAAGCAATGTTTTAAAAAGCTTGATTAAGTCTCGCTTAATATCGCATTCTCGCTGAAGCTTGAAACTTCTATAAAACGCTTCGTTTCGGCCAAAAACGGTAAAAAAAATGGCCAGACATAGGTTGACCATATCAAGTATCATTAAATACACATAAATGTGATTTTTCTAAAAACCAAAATTGATTAATAAAATGAAAATAGATTATAAATTATCGTTTTTACTAGTGAGTGATTGTTAGAAATGTTAGAATTGTATAATATTGTATGACCAATTGTAGCGATGATGTGAATGCAGAACATATCGAGGGATTTTACAGCTAATGTTTTAAATTAGACCAATTAATTTATTTTATGTTCGATGACACGGGATATGAAATGAATGATGAAATAAATTGAATTAGAATCTCACAAAAAATTAATGCATTACACTTGATTTGTTTGAGATGACTAAAATTATAGTTTAAATTAAAAATGTTTTTTTACGCTTAAGCATACGCTTAAGCTCGCAGTAATCGCGCTTAAGCTTAAAAAGCTTGAAGTTTGGCTCCCACGCTTCGACACGCTTCACGCCTTTTAGAACCTTGATCTCAAGTCACAAATACAAATTGGGATTGGGGTCCGATAGAAATGAGGCTAGTTAAAAAAATTGTAGAGTTTCGGATTTCATATATGCTTTAACATCTAAATCTTACGATGGCCTCTCCATTTAAATATTTTTAAACATATGGCATCTTTGTTCAAATATTTTTTTGATTGAGAGAAGTCATAAATTTTAAAAATTATATTTGGAGGTTAGACTTAGACTCCAAACTATTCCATTCTTCGGGTTAATTTGGGCAAAATCCCGATTCAATCCTAAATATTTGAACATATTCCTGGTTCAGTTCTAAATATTTGGACGTTCCCGGTTTGGTCCTAAATATTTCCTAAAAGTTTTCGGTTCAGTCCTAAATGTTTATACGTTCCCGGTTTGGTCCTAAATGTTTCCTAAAAGTTCTCGGTTAAGTCCTAAATATTTTTACATTGCCGATTTTGTGCCAAATATTTCTCAAAATTTCCCGATTTGATCCTTTCATCTACTCGTGTGTTAAAACTAACACCGCGTAGTGTTATATCATTTATGATTGAGTTTTATATTATTTATTATATATTTAACATTAAACAAGTTGTAAATAAAACATAAATTTATTAGAGTTTTTATCCAAATTTAAATCAATTTTACACAATGTTCAAAATGAAAATATTAAATTCATGATGCTACAAAATAAAAACTTAAATAAAATAAACAAAACTTGAGGAATTAAAATTTAATGATGTTATTTCACATTTCTATTAATTTTGTTATATTCTCATTCATGATGCTTGCACATTTAAGAAAAAATTTGGAGGTTGGAAAAATATATATATCTTTTTAAAACTTTTTTCATAATTTAAATAATTAGTATTTGAAAAAAATTTACTATTAAATAAAACTTAATTTCATATCACTACTTTAACGGTGGTCAAATAATTCATTATATTTTCTCAATTGTTAACCATAAGTATTCTTCTCTTGAAAATTTTATTGAAAATTTCAAATATTTTGTGAAATAAGTAATACTAGTTATTTACTAAAAAATTTGTTTATTGTTTGTGATTGATAATATTTTTAACTATAAGATTGCACGGTTCAATTATTTTTTTATTCTATAATTTTATTTTGCATAATTTATATTATATTTTTATTTGGAAGAAATTATTGTTCATTTATTATTATTATTATTATTATTATTATTATTATTATTATTATTATTATTATTATCATCATCATCATCATTATTATTATTACCTTCTATTTTATTTAACTTTTTCTTTTGTTTGTAAGTTTTTTTTATCACGCTTTGTTTGTAGATGGAAGGACCAAACCGAAAAATTTTGAAAAATATTTAGGACGAAATCTGGAACGTAAAACATTTAGGACTGAACTGAAAACTTTTTAAAATATTTGGGACCAAACCGAAAACATAAAAACATTTAGGACTGAACCGAAATTTTTTGAAAAACATTTGGGACCAAACCGGGAACGTTCAAACATTTAGGACTGAACCGAGATTTTTCCGTTAATTTGAAAGTTGATTTCGGTAAAGAAAAAATTTTATAACCCATTATGCAAACTCGCATAATGCAATTTGCTGGATAATATGATTTCGTTTATTAAGAATGAACGTCAATTGTTTGATATACATTTAGCTAATCCCAAAAGCTGTGGTTGCCAAGTCTTATGGGTATGGATGACAATTTCCTCGGATTTTGCGGAAGAATCCGATATCCAAACCGAATAGAGTGTATGGAGTGATTGTTTGGACTTGATTCAATGAATGAGTAATTGGGTATCGTGATTTTCGGTTTTGAGGGGAGACAAATGCAGTGACATCCTATATATATATATAGAGTTTCGATCACATGGGCAACCACCATGGGCAACTACGTGAGCAACAGCTGACGTTGCACCTTTTACATCCAATGAGTGATTGTCACCTATTTATTTTATAAATTGACATTTATATCCCTACATGTTCTTTCTAATTTTGTAAAGCCAATTGATCTATTTAAATTTTACATATTTTCTTATTTATTAGATATATTAGTATGAATATAAAATACAACTTCCATATATAATATATACTTAAAAGTTAATTATTTTTTAATAAAAATATTTTACAACATAAAAAATATCATATTAATAATATATAAACTTTATTTTAAAAAATGTTATTTTAAAATAACTTTAAAATTTATGTCACTGAATATTTTAATTATAAAACTAATTTTATGCTTTTTTTAAAAGGATATTATATTCAAAAGTATATAGTTATACTCTATTAGTTTTTTTTTAATTCAGTAAAATATCAGTTAGGATCTGATACTATATTTTAATGATTTTTTTTAAGTTTTTTGTGATTTTGTAATATTGTCCTTAAGTGTGTATGATATAATTACATGGTTATGTATATTACTTGATTTGACTATCAATGAAATGAAATTAGGCGAATTTATTTCGAACAAATAAAATCAAGTTAATAATATAATTAAATCAAGATAATTCAATTTTTTTAAAAAATAATCTAATTAAAACTATTTTCATTTTGAACTTTATTTGATTTCTTATTCATTAATTCTTGAGAAAAAATAATGAATAAAAATAAAATAACAGGTATTTAAAAATTAAAAATAAAAATAATATAACTAAATAAATTTAAATTTATTTAATATTTTATGTATGATTTTATTTAATGAAAACTTCATAAATAAAACTTTATATATTTTCAATAAAATCGAGATCTAAATAAAAATATATTATAATGTAAACTTAATGTGTAGATTTATTATTATTTTATTTAATTAAACGTATAATTAAAATTTTATAAAATAAAATAAAAATTATAATAGTTAATATGAGAAATTTTAAGTTTGTAAGGTCAATCAATCAAATAGTATATATAAAAAGAAAGTCATATATAAGGGCATTTTTGTCAAACAAAATAATAAAAATATAAAATAGAGTGTGATTAACAATTTTTGGAGTGTAAATATCACTCTCCATATATATATATATTCTATTATATTAAGTGTGAGGTCACACCATATTGGTACGTTGGTGTGGCTTCTTTGTTTTTAATTTTTTTTACAAAGATTTAATATTTTTTTATTTTTCACAATTATTTAATAAAAAAACGAACTGTACATGAACGCAATGTGTACGCAAAAACAAATTGTACAAATACACAATGTATGTACGCAAAACGCATTGTATAAGCACACAAGTCAACACGTTCAATTCGGTACTAGTATGTGTGTGTGTATGCACATTTATGTATTTATTTATGTTAACTATATTTTAATTTTTTTTATTACTTTTGTTGAATTATGACAGTTGGATGGAACGAAGAAATTATTATTATAAAGAAAATTTTATTATGTAGGATAATGGAATTTGAATAAATTATTTATAATATTTTATTATTTCTTTTATAATCTTTAGTTTATTGTTTTTATCTTTAATTTTTTTTAGATGTGTCAAAAATGAACTCAATCCGTCAACCCGAAAAATATCGATTTAAGGTTGGGGTTTTTGGGTTTATGTAGAATCGGGTTGACCCGAAAACTAACCCGAAAAAATTAATCGGGTTCGGGTCAACCCGGGTTGAGCCGAGATAGCTCGAATTTTTTATTATTATTATTTTTTAAACATAAAATTAAGAAAGATTTGCTTCATTTTTATATGTTGTATGTTTGAAAAAAAAATTATTGTATATTAATATAATAGATTTTCGTCATTTAATGTTATTTTGTATAATTTTGATTTTTCAAATTAATTTTTATTTTTTTGTGGTAAGTATACTTAAAATTTCTACTACTAAACTGTAAAATTTAAATCATATATAAGCTTAGATGTTATAATGTTTTTAAATTAAATGTTTTTATTATTATTATTATTTTTATTATTATTATTATTATTATTATTATTATTATTATTATTATTATTATTATTATTATTATTATTATTATTATTATTATTGTTGTTGTTGTTGTTGTTGTTGTTGTTGTTGTTGTTGTTGTTGTTGTTGTTGTTGTGTTTGGATTTTCATTGACCTATTTTGTTAAAAATATGAAAAAAAATCAGGTTGATCAGGTTAGCCAGGCTCGTGTTCGAGTTGTCATTTTCGGATTGCTTCGGGGTTGGGTTGAGAAATTTTAAAATAATGTTTTTGCCAACCTGTCCCGAACTCACCCGAATTGATACCCCTAATTTTTTTAATTTTTTTTATTGTTTCTTAAGAATTTGGTAAATAAGTATATTTTTATCGAAACAATTTAAACTTGAAAAAAAAATAATTATAGGTGGTAATAGGGTATTTAAGTAGGATATGAATATCCGATCTTCCGATGGTTATGAGGATGAGAATGGATGGATACAATAAATAAATATGAAGACGGAGGCATAAAATCATACTCGAACCGGCCCGACTCATCTTCATCCCTACAGGCTACAACGGGGAAACATTTTAGGGCTGGAAGTGGAATTTTTTTCCTTTTTTTTTTTTTCCCTTTATTGTTATTACTAATAAATTCTAATTTGAAATTGAGGTTTGAGTATTTATTATGATTTATGCATTCAATTTGACGTCATTGCATGCGAAAATGCTGGCTTGGTGACTTGGTCTGGAAATTTTATTGTTATTATTAATTTTTTTAAAAGGAAATATAACAAAAACTAGCATTAAAAGAAGAGAGACTGACTAAAGTTGAATTCCTTAAAAAAATTGACTGAATGAAAATCAAAAGTAATACACTGATAAATCCCATAATTGTTATCAAATGTTTTTTATTAAATTATTTTTATAAATATAAATATATCTATAATTTTTTTTGTGGAGAAAAAAAATTACTTACTACTAAAATTTAAATTTAAACTATATAGAAGAATTAATGTTTTAATGGACATATAAATCTTTCATGCTAACAAATTTGAAATTATTTATTGAGACTTTTCTATTTTTATTATTTAGCGTAAGGTATTTTTGAAGATGCGCATTTGGAAACTGGCCGCGGGTTCATGTAAATTTTTACGAAATTTTGTAACTTTGATAAAATAAATTATTTGTGCGAATTACGTATGATTTTCAAAAGTTTACTTATTTTCCTTTTCTTTTAAATTAAGAAAAGGTTAGTTTCAAAAGTATGCGATTGGTGGTTCAGATGAAAACTTACGAAAAAACATTAAATCATCCTTCATATTAATTTTTTTTAAAAATGAGATCGATTTTTTGAGTAAAATTTATTTTGATACACGAACTATTGGTAAAATGTCAAATTGGTACATGAACTATTGGAAATGGTTTAATTGGTACATAATCAACTTATAAAGTCAATTTTACCCTTCACCTACATTATTTTAAATTCTAATATTTTTGTTAAATTAAAATAATACACAATTATAAGACATTTATGAGATGATCTCATTAGTCAATTTTGTGAGACGGATCTCCTGTTCGATCCGACTCATGAAAAAATATTATTTTTTTATGTCAAGAGTATTAATTTTCGTTGTGGAAATGTATTGGATATTTGGATTAACCTATCATATCGATATTGATTTATGATCTCGTCTCACAAAAAAATTATCCTGATAAAATATTAAAATATAGACAGATATGCAAATAAAAACTACTTCTGAAGCTAGTGGGGGCTCATTTATGTGTTTCATTTATGGATTTTATTAAAGCCGTTGAACACGTTATATTTGATTATAATTTACAATAACTCGACTATTTTGTGATGATAGCGAGTCAATTATCTATCGTGTGTGCTAGTAAGAAAAGATAAATACGTTCGAATCAGAGACTGAGCCAAAACATTTTATTTAGGATGGAGAAATTTTATTATTAGTTTTTTTAAAACGCTAGTATTAAAATAAATATTAATGGTAAAAAAAACATATTTAAAAATTCCGACTGTGGATGGGTGGATATGTAGTTTTTTCTTTAAAAAGAATTGAACTATTAAATAAAGAAACCCGTATTTAAGAATAGTGAGATTATGAAGGATTTTAACTAAACTAAAAAAAGACATGTGCGATCCACGTGGGAGCACATTTTTTTCATTGTCGATAAGAGTTTTTAAAAAAATATGTTGAGAAGAGATTAATTTTCTGCAAATTAATGACTTTCATGTTATTTAATCAATAGTGAATTCAATGTAATAGAATTTGTATAATATATATTATAAAATGCGTGCAAATGATCTTAATTTTTTCAAAAAAATTTGTGTTTCAAACAAATTAATGACTTTCGTGTTATTTAATCAATAATGAATTCAGCGTAATAGAATACGTATAATAAAGATTATAAAATGTGTGCAAATGATTTTTGTTCAAAATTTTTTATGTGTTTTATATTTAAATTAATCTACAATTGTTGAAAAACATATTATGATCAATCTTATAATTTGTATAAACTAGACATTGAAAAAATATAATTAATATAGAACTCATATCATAATACTGTTATTAAAATAAATTTAAGAGAAGAACAAATTACACATGTCAAACCACTTATTTTACTAATATTGTTTTATGAAAAAATTAACATATAATATACATAATAAGTTTTAAACCATAAATTAAATTAGTGTGTCAAATGTATACTTCCTTTATATTTTGGACTTTTATTTCTTTCACGATTTTTTATTCTGACATTCGTCTTTTTTGTTTGTGAAAGAAGCAATATTCTCATTATCTTCAATAACAATTCTTGTGATGTTGTCGTAATCAATCATTTGCATTTTCATATCTTTATTCTTTGATTATTTTGTTTAAAAACCTCTTTTTTTAGCCGAAAAATTTTATTTGTAATAGTAGCAATAATTTCATTATTTCCAATCTCCAATTCTTGTGTTTTTACAATATTTTGTTACTTATGTCAATATCATCAATGATTCATACAGTTTTTGGACGTCTTATTTTTGTCCATCTCAGTTTGACTCGACTGCTTGATGATTTCAGTTTGACTCTGGTCAAAGTCAACTTAGTTTATTCATGCAGTTATTTTCGAAAACTTGTCCAGTCTTCTTCTTCATTTTTGCTCGTGAACAAGTGTAGTTTACCTCTGAGTTTTGCTCGCGCAGTTTCGTCAATATCAAAACTACTTATGTTCCAATAATTCCCCCCTTTTTGATATTATCGAAACTCTTGTCATGTATCTTTCATTTTCGAGCATTGAAAATTCTTCAAATGTTTTAACCAATGCAACACTCAACTGCTCTTCAGTTCTATTTGGTCAATATTTTCACAAGTTTCTTCTGACACAATTTCTTTTTGTTAATATGACATTCCCCCTCAATCAATGATGTCCCTCCAAGCTTTAGTTAAGAACACTGGACTGATGGGATCAATTTGACTCATCATTTTTTCCTGAGTTGAATCTTCGACTGACATTACTTGTGGAAGTTTGATATACTCATTTTACCTTTATCAGTTGACCACTACAACACGTCTTCTTTCCCCCTCAAATAATGATTGCACTATAAAAATTATGTTGGGAAACGCGTTGTCTCTTCGTATTCTCAAGAGTACCTGAAACATTTATGGGAAAACGTGAGCATATGTGCGACTCTTCGTATGCTCGAGTGTGCCTATAAAAGAAATTCTAAAGTCCTATATTGAAAATAAAGGCATCAGTAAAATGAATATTATGCTATCAGCTCAGCTTATGGAAACTCAAAAGCAGAAATATGATAGTGTTGTCTTTGTGAGGACGGATTTTGTGAAGACTAAGGTGAAGGATTTGCAGTCAGTTGCTGCTACTCTTCCGCAAGTTGAAGATAGAAGGCTGGAGAAATATAAACAACGACTTGGTACTTCCAAGTTTGAAGATGTCTTCAGTACTGAAGGTGTCTTCCTTCTGATGCTCATGAAGGAGCTTCAGACTCTAGTCAAAATCTCCTCTACTGTCGAGTTTATGAAGGCAACTTTAGCAATTTAAAGCGATTATGCAAGTACGCAAGCAGAAGACTTAAGCAATCAAATAATAAGTGCGGTAAATAAATGCGTAATGTAAATAAAGCAGTAAAAGGGATAAGAGATGTTTATGGAAGTTCGACGATAAATCGTCTACGTCTCCCCTTCTTGGTTAAGTCGATTAACCAAGGATCCACTAGCACTTCGAACGTCTTGGCCTTGATGGCTCCAAGGATAGCCTTACAACTTGACACGATCACCGCGCCGATACAACTCAACACTCTTGGCCTTAAGGGCTCCAAGGATAGCCTCAACACTAGTAAAATACACTTGACTTCACACACAAGTGTTTACAAAACCGAGCAACCAACTCACAAACTAACAAACCTCGATTTTACAACCCCGTATACAACTCGATATGTGAATATATTTTGAACACTCAAAAGGGGCTACAAATTGCTCAACAAATGGCTTGAATAATGCTTGAGAGGATTGAGAGACTTGAAGATGTTGGGATGGATTTAATGGCCTCGGAATGCCTCCTTTTATCGCTGAAATTTTGGCATCGATCGGAACTTCTGATCCCTGCATCGGAGCTTCCGAAATTTGAATTCTGAGACACGCGGGTGTACTGGATCGGAACGTCCGATCCACTTTGGAGCTTCCGATTGGCGCAATAAATGTGGTGTCGGGCAAAAGTCTTCCGGACAAGATTATCAGGCGGTCGTTCAAGATCGGAACGTCCAATCACGTTCGGTGCTTCCGATCTGCTTCACTTCGTTGCCTCCGATCTACTTCCGAACAATATAATATTCCTTAGAAATTGATCGGACCTTCCGATCATAGATCGGAGCTTCCGAACCTGTTCTTCGTAGCTTCCGTTCTTCATTCCGAACAATATAAAACTCCCTGAAATAGATCGGAGCTTCCGAACCATGATCGAAGCTTCCGATCTACCCTTAGCTTCCGAAGATGCTTCTGATCATGATCGGAGGTTCCGATCTCCAATCGGAGCTTCCGATCCCGTAGCAGTATACTTCTTCGAATTTTATTTCTGATCTTGAGTATGAATTTAGTCTTAATTCATCTTGAAAATTTTAACTCTGTAATAAGCTCAATGTAAATATTAGTAACATTTTAACCTAGTTTTGTTAATCATCAAAACATAGAGAAATAAGACTTGTTAATGCATTAAAAACATTAATCTCATAATTCGAGATTTATATGCGTTTAAGGCGTAACAATCTCCCCCTTTTTGATGATCACAAAACTTGGTTAAAAACAGGAGATAAAATATACGATAATCATAAACAATTTTTATAAACAACAGAGTTTAACGGATAAACAAATTTTAACGGATAAACAAATTTTATCAGATAAACAAATTTTATCCCAATTAATATTTTAACCATTAATTCTCCCCCTTTGTGATAAGCAAAAAGTAATGAAACATAGAATTAATTAATAAAAAAAAATACGCAACAATTTCATTTACAATAATAATTTTTTTTTTTAATACAACGCAAGAAAAAAAATACAAATAAAAATAAAATAAAAATCTAAGAGTCATCATCATGCTGCGAAGGAGGGTAGCGAGCGGCGAAGTCATCAAATCGAGTCTCCAGAGAGGCAACTCTAGCAGTCAACTCGGTAAAATGAGTGTGCATACTCGTCTCAATGCGATGAAGAGTCTCGAAGAGTCGGTCGCTAGGAAATTGGTTTATTGGTGTAGGAGGAACCTCAGGAGCCTGGAAAAGGAAGATCACCAATGGTAGACGCAAAGGCCTCAAAACTGGAAGAGGATGGAATATCAGTGTTGGGCGGACCAGTCGGAAAGCCTTTGGTTTGGATAGAGTGAGGAAGAGAAGAAAAGTCTCGATGAAAATCAGAAATAGGAGAAAATCTAGAAAAAGCTCGACTAGGATCATCAACCCATCGAGAATACACAGGATTCCAAGATAAATCCATCCTGATAATAGACTGATGGTTGATGATATGACTCGACTGGATTTCAAGAGAAGGGATCCCCTCAAAATCAATATCAAAACGACTCAAAATCCGGTTAATAAACCGGGCAAAAGGAAAGGAAACCTTTTTAGCCGTCGTTGCCGTGTGATGCATAGCCTGCATAACAAGGCGCGGAAGGTTAAAAGGTCGAGAGGAGATGATATGAAAAAGAATATACAAATCCAGATATTTGCAAGTGGAGAGGTCTCCACTTCGGGGAACTATGGATGTGGTGATGAGTTTTTGAATGATTTGGAAATCAGGACAAAGACTCTTGAGATGGATTCGATCGTCAGCAGCAGTGGCTTGACGACCGAGAATAGTAGTAAGAAAGAGATCACGATCAAAGTTTGGATCATTTTGTGGCCAAGTTTGGGAAAAGTATTCACCAGGTCCATTCCTGGGAAGATCAAACCAGGAGGACAGATCAGCAGAAGAAAAAATGATATGCCTACCTTGAACGATGGTGGCAATGGTGATATCACCATGCCCTAATTCGAGTTCAAGGTTTGCATAGAACTCGTGAATCAATGGAGGAAAGATTCGGTCGGGGACAGAAGGCTGAAAAAAGGATTCCCAATGTTGAGCATTGATTAAGTTCAACAGTAGGAGATAGGATTGGGCCAAGTAGGTAGTATCTAAGATACGACCCGGATGAATCTGACGATGCAAATAATCATCAGGAATGGGCCTAGAAACAGCTGGTTGGGTAGGATCACGGATAATAATAGGGTGACTAGAACTCGCCTGATCGCGACGGCGTTTGACAGGCATTTTTATAGGTTGGAATCGGATGAAATAGAGAAAAGAAAAGAAATTTAGGTGCAAGAAATCGGACTGAGCGATCTGATATTTATAGGGGTTGGAACGATCGGAAGCTCCGATCTGGATCGGTCGTTCCGATCGTGCGGTCCACTGAGGTAAGGCCACGTGTCGATCGGAAGCTCCGAACAGGCTTCGGACGTTCCGATCCTGAGGCGGTAATTAAAGATAAGGCGGTGAAAAGTAATTTGAAAAGTCGGATCAGATGGGGATCGGACGTTCCGATCCGCATCTTGGAGGGAAAATTTACCGCACAAGATGAAAAGTGGCGGGATACAGATCGGAAGTTCCGAACCGGATCGGTGGTTCCGGTCTGGATCGGTGGTTCCGATCTGCCTTAGGAAGAATGCATGATTTCGACTCTTTAAAATTTATTTTATTTAACATTTAAGCAAATAATTCACATAAAAATGTGAGCTTCTTAATTTTGAATAAATACAATTGATTTGTATTATCCAAAATTAATTTGCTCGAATTTAATATTAAGCTCCCCCTTAATATGACATTAAATTTAATTTATGCCTACAAGTGATTACAACTCAATCATGCCAAGTTCACCACGCAAACGAATAAAAGTATTTTCATCTAGTGGTTTTGTAAAAATATCAGCAATTTGATTAGTTGTGTCAACATATTGAAGTTCAACTTCATTTCGTTCGATGTGGTCACGAATAAAATGATGACGAATGTCAATATGTTTGGTGCGCGAATGTTGAATCGGATTCTTTGTAAGACAAATGGCGCTAGTGTTGTCACAGAAAATAGATATTTTTGAAAAAGAGACGCCATAGTCGAGCAATTGATGCTTCATCCAAAGAATTTGCGCACAACAACTACCAGCAGCCATATATTCGGCTTCGGTCGTTGATAACGCAACACAGTTTTGCTTTTTGGAAAACCAAGAAACTAAACAGTTTCCTAAAAAGAAACAGGTTCCACTAGTGCTTTTTCGGTCCACCTTATATCCACCAAATTCGGCATCGCAATAAGCTTTTAAATCAAAGAAAGAATTTTTCGAATACCACAAGCCGAGATTTGGAGTATTTGAAAGATATTTGAAAATGCGTTTTAAGGCGAACAAATGTGATTTCTTTGGACATGATTGAAATCGTGCACACAAGCAAACACTAAACATAATGTCCGGTCTACTAGCAGTAGCATATAATAAGGAGCCAATCATACTACGAAAGGAAGATTGATCTACAGTTTTACCATTTTCATCCTTGTCGAGTCTGATTGCTGTGCTCATCGGTGTGGATGATGATTTGGTGTTCTCCATCCCAAACTTCTTTAGAATCTCCTTAATGTATTTGCTTTGGTTCACAAAGAACCCATCCTTGCACTGTTTGATTTGCAATCCGAGGAAATAGTTAAGTTTCCCCATCATACTCATCTCGAAGTGTTCCTGCATCAACTTAGAAAATTCTTGACAAAGAGTTTCATTAGTAGAAACAAAAATTATGTCATCAACATAAATTTGCACAATTAATAAATCATCTTTGACATTTTTTGTAACGCCCCGTTTTTATCTTAATTGAATTTATTTGAGTTAATCAGAGATTACAGAGTTCTCGAGCCGGTTTGATTTTGATCAGGGTCCTTTTTGCAAAAATTGAATTTTTCAGGGACTAAAACGCAATTATCGGTTTTTATAGATATTTATAAGGCTTTTGGGCCCATTCTCTTCTCCATCTCCTCCATTGCATCGCCTCCCTCCATTGAAGCCGATTCATTGAGCTTTCAAGCTTTCTAATTTCAGTCCGAGCTCGATCCGGCCGTTGGAATTTATTTTTGAAGGCAGATTAGTGATCACGGCAGTGAGAGCTCTGTTATATCGTAAGTTCTTCTTCGATCCGATACATTCTAGTTTTTGGATGTTGTTAGAATCGTTTGAGATTCAAGTATGTTGTTCTCTACAGAGTTCTGATCGTTTATTATCTGTCGGTTTTGAATTAGAGCGACGTTCGGATTTATTATGATTTTTGGAAGCCATTTTCGAAAATCATGGTTTTGAGATTTGTTGGGTTTGTCTTGTTGTTGTTGTATTAGCATTGAATTGAGTTGTTATCAGTATTGAACTGCTGTCTGCATTTGTCGGTTGTTCAGTTATAGCCGTTATGCCGTCGATTTGAGTTTTTGGAGATTTTGAACCGTTTTTGAGTTTGAACTTGGCTTGTAAGTTGATCGTGGTTATTGATCAATCATCTCTTGTATCTGAACAGATTCGTTCGGAATTGTCAAGCCCAAAGTTAGCAGCTGTTTGATCGTTTCAGAGAATTGGACGAAGAACGGTATAAAGAGTTTTCCTTGAACCGTTGCCTTGTTGTTGTTAGATTGTGTAGTTGTTTATACAATCTCTTTTGTAGCTTATCCAGAGTTGGAGCTACTGCATTGCAAGGTAAAAGCAGTCATCGTAGCGGGATAGCATACTCGGGACTGTTGGTTCTCGAGTTTCCCTTTTAAAATCACATATTGCATTGATACTTGTTCTAGCACGTGGAACTTGTAATTGTTGATTGATTGAGTTTTTGTTATGTGGCTTATGTTTATGTTTCTGTTATGCATTCATCTTGAGCCTACTTTGATTTCAGCGGGCAGAACCGCCCTTTTTGTTAGACGTTTGGGAACTATGATTGAGTGGCCTAGGTTGTAGTATTTCGCCTAGTGCTAGCATACTCATTATGGTTGCTCAAAGTCTAGAGGAGTGGGATACGTGGCACCACCTCGATTGGGAGAGTCGGTGAGTCGTTACGTGATCTCATCCTCGGGATCCCAAAAGTAGAGCAATACTCCCGTGTTTATCAGAATCGATATCCTGGTTTTAAAGACATGCATATCATTAACTTCGACTTGAATATGTGGTTTGATAGCATGTTGTATATTCATTACTTGATATGTTGCTTTTACTGGGATTATCATTCTCACCGGTTATCCGGCTGTTGCTTTGTTTTGTATGTGTACTTGGCAACAGGTGGGGCAGGAACAAGTCAGAAGAGGCATGGTTAGCTTCGAGGGCAAGTAGTAGAAGTGAGACTCGATTTAGAAGTCGAATTAGCATGTTTATCTAGTTTAAGATTGAAGCATGTTAGAACTCGAACTTGATATGTTTTGTTATTCGAATTAGTTTGTATTCGGATTGTAATCTGAAATCGAAGTATGTTGTTGTTGTATCGATTTAGACTTCTGGTTGTTTTTAGGCCTTCTGAAAGCATGACTTGTTATGGCATGTTTCCCTACACCCTGTTATTGCATTTGTATTTGAAGGCATGTCGGACCAAGCGCGGAATCCTTTCTTTTTTTTTTTTCTGCAGCCTGAGCTTTTTCTGCCCAGGCCTTCCGCGCGCGGGCGAGGCGTTCCTCGCGCGCGCGCGAGGCCTCCGTTGGGCCTCGGGATCGTTTGCCCGCGCGCGCGCGCGCGAGCTTGGTTCCTCGCGCGGGCGCGCGGCGTTTTTTTTAAAAACAAAAAAAACAAAAAAAACTTTGACTTGTTTTACTCTTGGATTCTTGTTCGCTTAATTGTTGTTTAATCCGAGATTAGTGGTTTAGAATCGAGGTCTCACATTAAGTGGTATCAGAGCGTTAAGATTCTTGGTCGAACTAGAGTGAGCGGGGTAGATCGAGTCTGTGTGCAATGACTCCTCGCATGTGTTTGAATTATTTAATTGTGTACTTAATTCCATGCGAGCATGCTTTATTGTTTGAGCATTATTTGAATTACATGGTTGTGTGATTTAAATTAATAAAGCATGATCTACTTGAGATATAACTGTTTCTGTTCTCGACTGGTATTCGGTATTCCAAGCGGTTGTAAGGGCACTGATGGTAGCATTTGAGATATCTCGTGTGCTAACCTTTGATTATCAGATGGGTCCTCGTCGAGTGATAAACAGAAACACACCACCAGTTATCCCTGCGACTGAGCAAGCTAGCACTGAGGTTGATCAGTTGGATGCTTCAGCGACTCCTATGGAAACCTTGCTGAAGAGGTTTCAGTCGTTCAATCCGCCATTGTTGATGGGTTCAGAAAATCCAGTTGACTGTGAGAGTTGGTTGGATGATATGGATCAGTTGTTTGATTCCATTGACTACACAGATGACCGCCGAATCAGGTTAGTAATTCATCAGCTGCGTGGTGGTGCTAAGAGCTAGTGGATCATGACAAAGAAAGCAATTGAGAGTAGAGGTACAGAGGTTACTTGGACTCTTTTTAAATCTGAGTTTTATAAGCGGTTTTTCCCTATCTCGTATCGTAAGGATAAGGGAGCAGAGTTTGCAAATCTGAGGCAAGGGAATCTGAACATTGAAGAGTACGTGGCTAAGTTCGATAGTCTGTTGCGTTTTGCACCGCTAATTTCCGGAGATGAAGAAGCTAAGGCAGATCAGTTCATCAACGGGTTGAACCCCGATGTCTTCACGTTGGTTAACACCAACAGGCCTAGCAACTTTGCGGATGCCATGAATTACGCAAAGGGAGCAGAAGCAGGCTTGTGGAGGCAAAGAGGTAATCAGGGGGCACCTCAGCAGCAGAGGCAGTATCAGAACCAACCATCTCAGTACCAGAATCAGCCACCTCAACATCAGAACCAGCAGCAGAGGTATGAAGGTGGAAACAGTGGGGGAAACAGAAAGGATCAGTACAAGGCAAGAGGTAAACAGTTCAAGAGACAGGGGAACAGTTCGTCCAGTTCCAGTGGTTCGAAGCAATTCGGTTCAGGACCGAGTTCTGGGTCATCATCCTTGTACTGCAGCAAGTGTGGAGGAAGACACTCACCGGATCAGTGTGTGGGAGTCTTCGGCAATTGTAACACATGTCAGCAACCGGGACACTTCTCTAAAGTGTGCCCTCAACGTAATAGAGATAGAGCTCAGAGTGGGAGTTCGTCTAGACCTGCAACTCAGACGGAGAGGCAGTCGTCTGCAGTACACTCTTTCCAACCCCAGCAACAGCAGAACAGACAAGGAGGTAGCTCTAGTGCAAATCAGCCTCCGAGACAGCAAGCACGAGTCTTTGCATTGACAGAGGATCAGGCTCAGGCAGCACCTGACGATGTCATAGCAGGTAACTGTTCAATTTTCGGTCATTCTGCTCATGTCTTGATAGATACAGGTGCTTCCCATTCCTTTATCTCTGAGAAATTTGTGTTATTGCATGCTTTGCCAACTGAATTGTTGCCTACAGTAGTAGCTGTTACTTCACCTTTGGGTGGAGGAATTGTTTCTGTCCGACTAGTCAGGAACTGTGAATTTTGTTTCGAGGGGAATTTGTTAGAATTCGACTGTATTGTGCTTGGGTTGTCAGATTTTGATTGTATTGTCGGTATAGATGCTTTGACCAAGTACAGGGTGACAGTTGATTGTTTTCTGAAGGTTGTCAGGTTCAGACCTGAAATGGCAGACGAGTGGAAATTCTTTGGTAAGGGTTCTCGATCTAGAATTCCTTTGATTTCAGTGTTATCTATGACTCGTTTGTTACAGAGAGGTGCAGAAGGATTTTTGGTTTATGCGGTTGATGTACTGAAATCTAGCCCAGCTTTGGTTGACTTACCAGTGGTTAGAGATTTTGCTGATGTGTTTCCGGAAGATGTTCCTGGATTGCCACCCATTCGAGAGGTTGAATTCAGCATTGACTTAGTGCCAGGTACTCAACCTATTTCAAAAGCTCCTTATCGTATGGCACTTGTTGAATTGAGAGAGTTGAAGGAGCAGCTTGAGGATTTGATTGCCAAGGGATACATCAGACCTAGTGTATCGCCTTGGGGTGCTCCTGTTCTATTCGTTCGGAAGAAGGATGGTTCTACGCGGCTCTGTATCGACTACCGTCAATTGAATCAGGCTACAGTTAAGAACAGGTATCCTTTACCCCGAATAGATGACTTGTTTGATCAACTGCAGGGTTCTTCTGTCTACTCTAAGATTGATCTGAGGTCAGACTACCATCAGCTGAGAGTGCGAGAGGAAGATGTTCCTAAGACCGCATTCAGAATGAGGTATGGTCACTTTGAGTTTATAGTCATGCCGTTCGGTTTGACTAACGCTCCAGCTGTTTTTATGGGTTTGATGAACCGTATCTTTAAGCGTTATTTAGATGAGTTCGTCATTATTTTCATCGATGATATTCTTATCTACTCAAAGAACCGTACTGACCATGCAGAGCACTTGAGGATCGTCTTGCAGATTTTGCGAGTTGAGCAGTTGTTTGCCAAGCTATCGAAATGCGAATTCTGGTTAGATCGAGTTGTCTTTCTCGGTCATATTATTTCTGAAGATGGGATTTCTGTCGATCCCAGCAAAATCGAAGCGGTTATGAATTGGCCTAGGCCGACATCAGTACCTGAGATCCGAAGCTTCATGGGTTTAGCTGGTTATTACCGTCGTTTCATCGAGGGTTTCTCGTCTATTGCCAAGCCTATTACCCAGCTGACTCAGAAGAATGCGCCTTTTGTCTGGACTTCAGATTGTGAGGCTAGCTTTGTTGATCTGAATAGGAGACTGACCAGTGCTCCAATTCTTTCTATTCCGAAGGGTACTGGAGGTTTCACAGTGTATTGTGATGCTTCTAACCGAGGTTTGGGTTGTGTTCTTATGCAGCATAAGCATGTGATAGCGTATGCATCGAGGCAGCTGAAACCGCACGAGACTTGTTATCCTGTTCATGATCTTGAACTTGCAGCAATTGTATTTGCTTTGAAGATCTGGCGTCACTATCTTTATGGTGAGTCTTTCGAGATCTTTTCTGATCATAAGAGTCTTAAGTACTTGTTTTCACAGGCAGAGCTGAATATGAGACAGAGAAGATGGTTAGATCTGTTGAAGGATTTCGACTGTGAGATCAAGTATTATCCAGGGAAGTCGAATGCAGTTGCAGATGCCTTGAGCCGAAAGCTTTGTTCTTTATCTCTTTCAACTATCGGTGTTTCTCAGTTGGTCGATGATTGTTGCACTTCTAGTTTAGAGTTTGAAACAGATAGGGAGACTATCAGAGTGTTTGCTATTCAAGCCGAGCCGGAGTTGTTTGTTGCAATCAGAGAAGCACAGAAGTCTGAGCCGAGCATTCAGGTTTCGGTAGAGAAAGTCAGAACTGGGCATCAGTCAGAATTCCAGGTTAGAGATGACGTTTTGTTTGTGAATAACCGTATTGTTGTGCCTGATATTTCGGAGTTGAGACAGCGTATTCTCCGAGAGGCTCATTGCAGTAGGTTTAGCGTTCATCCTGGAGGTCGTAAGATGTACAACGATCTGAAGAGTCAGTTCTGGTGGAAGAGAATGAAGGACGATGTTGCGAGATTTGTATCTCGGTGTTTGAATTGTCAGCAAGTGAAAGCAGAGCGGAAGCGACCAGGTGGTCTTTTGCACAGCCTATCTGTTCCTGAATGGAAATGGGATCACATTTCTATGGATTTTGTCACGAAACTACCACGATCCGTTCGAGGATGCGATGCTATTTGGGTGGTGATCGACCGATTGACGAAGTCTGCGTGTTTTATTCCGTACAGGATGACGTATCGTCATGATCAGATGGCTGAGTTATATGTTAGCAATGTTGTGAGATTGCATGGTGTGCCGAAGTCGATCGTTTCAGACAGAGATCCTAGATTCACTTCTCACTTCTGGCACAGTCTTCAAGGGGCACTTGGTACTCGATTGCATCTGAGTACAGCTTATCATCCTCAGACAGATGGACAGTCAGAGCGGACCATCCAGACGTTGGAGGATATGCTGCGAGCGGTAGTGCTAGACTTTGGCACTAGTTGGCAGGATTCTTTGCCTCTTGTCGAGTTTTCTTACAACAACAGCTTCCAAGCGAGTATCGGTATGGCGCCTTTTGAGGCTTTGTATGGTAGAAAGTGCCGATCTCCGTTGTTTTGGGATGAATTGTCCGAGTCACCAGATTTGGGACCGGAGATGCTTAGAGATATGGCAGAGCAGGTTAAGATCATTCAGACCAGAATGAAGTCAGCTCAAGATAGACAGGCGAAGTATGCGAATGTCATACGTCGACCTCTGAGTTTTGAGCAGGGAGACCGTGTATTCCTTAAGATTTCTTCGTTCAGAGGCACCGTCAGATTCGGTAAGAGAGGAAAGTTATCTCCGAGATTCATCGGTCCGTACGAAATTCTCGAGAAAATAGGCGATCTTGCCTACAGACTTGCACTTCCTCCGTCTTTATCTGGTATTCACGACGTTTTTCACGTCTCTATGCTGCGAAAGTATCAACCAGATATTTCTCATATCCTTCAGCCTGACGAAGCCGAGTTAGACGAGACCCTGAGCTATTTTGAGCGACCGATTCAGATCCTTGATCGGAAAGAAAAGCAACTCAGAACCAAGTTGATTCCGTTGGTGAAAGTGCAGTGGAGCCGTCACAGAGTCGAGGAAGCGACTTGGGAGACAGAATCTGACATGAGACAACGTTTTCCAGAGTTGTTCGGATGACGTGAGTTCTTCTTACTGTCTTTAGTTCTTTATTCTATCTTATGAGTTATGGTTCTTGTGGATTCGAGGACGAAATCTCTTCTTAGTGGGAGAGAATTGTAACGCCCCGTTTTTATCTTAATTGAATTTATTTGAGTTAATCAGAGATTACAGAGTTCTCGAGCCGGTTTGATTTTGATCAGGGTCCTTTTTGCAAAAATTGGATTTTTCAGGGACTAAAACGCAATTATCGGTTTTTATAGATATTTATAAGGCTTTTGGGCCCATTCTCTTCTCCATATCCTTCATTGCATCGCCTCCCTCCATTGAAGCCGATTCATTGAGCTTTCAAGCTTTCTGATTTCAGTCCGAGCTCGATCCGGCCGTTGGAATTTATTTCTGAAGGCAGATTAGTGATCACTGCAGTGAGAGATCTGTTATATCGTAAGTTCTTCTTCGATCCGATACATTCTAGTTTTTGGATGTTGTTAGAATCGTTTGAGATTCGAGTATGTTGTTCTCTACAGAGTTCTGATCGTTTATTATCTGTCGGTTTTGAATTAGAGCGACGTTCGGATTTATTATGATTTTTGGAAGCCATTTTCGAAAATCATGGTTTTGAGATTTGTTGGGTTTGTCTTGTTGTTGTTGTATTAGCATTGAATTGAGTTGTTATCAGTATTGAACTGCTGTCTGCATTTGCCGGTTGTTCAGTTATAGCCGTTATGCCGTCGGTTTGAGTTTTTGGAGATTTTGAACCGTTTTTGAGTTTGAACTTGGCTTGTAAGTTGATCGTGGTTATTGATCAATCATCTCTTGTATCTGAACAGATTCGTTCGGAATTGTCAAGCCCAGAGTTAGCAGCTGTTTGATCGTTTCAGAGAATTGGACGAAGAACGGTATAAAGAGTTTTCCTTGAACCGTTGCCTTGTTGTTGTTAGATTGTGTAGTTGTTTATACAATATCTTTTGTAGCTTATCCAGAGTTGGAGCTACTGCATTGCAAGGTAAAAGCAGTCATCGTAGCGGGATAGCATACTCGGGACTGTTGGTTCTTGAGTTTCCCTTTTAAAATCACATATTGCATTGATACTTGTTCTAGCACGTGGAACTTGTAATTGTTGATTGATTGAGTTTTTGTTATATGGCTTATGTTTATGTTTCTGTTATGCATTCATCTTGAGCCTACTTTGATTTCAGCGGGCAGAACCGCCCTTTTTGTTAGACGTTTGGGAACTATGATTGAGTGGCCTAGGTTGTAGTATTTCGCCTAGTGCTAGCATACTCATTATGGTTGCTCAAAGTCTAGAGGAGTGGGATACGTGGCACCACCTCGATTGGGAGAGTCGGTGAGTCGTTACGTGATCTCATCCTCGGGATCCCAAAAGCAGAGCAATACTCCCGTGTTTATCAGAATCGATATCCTGGTTTTAAAGACATGCATATCATTAACTTCGACTTGAATATGTGGTTTGATAGCATGTTGTATATTCATTACTTGATATGTTGCTTTTACTGGGATTATCATTCTCACCGGTTATCCGGCTGTTGCTTTGTTTTGTATGTGTACTTGGCAACAGGTGGGGCAGGAACAAGTCAGAAGAGGCATGGTTAGCTTCGAGGGCAAGTAGTAGAAGTGAGACTCGGTTTAGAAGTCGAATTAGCATGTTTATCTAGTTTAAGATTGAAGCATGTTAGAACTCGAACTTGATATGTTTTGTTATTCGAATTAGTTTGTATTCGGATTGTAATCTGAAATCGAAGTATGTTGTTGTTGTATCGATTTAGACTTCTGGTTGTTTTTAGGCCTTCTGAAAGCATGACTTGTTATGGCATGTTTCCCTACACCCTGTTATTGCATTTGTATTTGAAGGCATGTCGGACCAAGCGCGGAATCCTTTCTTTTTTTTTTTTTTCTGCAGCCTGAGCTTTTTCTGCCCAGGCCTTCCGCGCGCGGGCGAGGCGTTCCTCGCGCGCGCGCGATGCCTCCGTTGGGCCTCGGGATCGTTTGCCCGCGCGCGCGCGCGCGAGCTTGGTTCCTCGCGCGGGCGCGCGGCGTTTTTTTTAAAAAAAAAAAAAAAAAAACTTTGACTTGTTTTACTCTTGGATTCTTGTTCGCTTAATTGTTGTTTAATCCGAGATTAGTGGTTTAGAATCGAGGTCTCACATTAAGTGGTATCAGAGCGTTAAGATTCTTGGTCGAACTAGAGTGAGCGGGGTAGATCGAGTCTGTGTGCAATGACTCCTCGCATGTGTTTGAATTATTTAATTGTGTACTTAATTCCATGCGAGCATGCTTTATTGTTTGAGCATTATTTGAATTACATGGTTGTGTGATTTAAATTAATAAAGCATGATCTACTTGAGATATAACTGTTTCTGTTCTCGACTGGTATTCGGTATTCCAAGCGGTTGTAAGGGCACTGATGGTAGCATTTGAGATATCTCGTGTGCTAACCTTTGATTATCAGATGGGTCCTCGTCGAGTGATAAACAGAAACACACCACCAGTTATCCCTGCGACTGAGCAAGCTAGCACTGAGGTTGATCAGTTGGATGCTTCAGCGACTCCTATGGAAACCTTGCTGAAGAGGTTTCAGTCGTTCAATCCGCCATTGTTGATGGGTTCAGAAAATCCAGTTGACTGTGAGAGTTGGTTGGATGATATGGATCAGTTGTTTGATTCCACTGACTACACAGATGACCGCCGAATCAGGTTAGTAATTCATCAGCTGCGTGGTGGTGCTAAGAGCTAGTGGATCATGACAAAGAAAGCAATTGAGAGTAGAGGTACAGAGGTTACTTGGACTCTTTTTAAATCTGAGTTTTATAAGCGGTTTTTCCCTATCTCGTATCGTAAGGATAAGGGAGCAGAGTTTGCAAATCTGAGGCAAGGGAATCTGAACATTGAAGAGTACGTGGCTAAGTTCGATAGTCTGTTGCGTTTTGCACCGCTAATTTCCGGAGATGAAGAAGCTAAGGCAGATCAGTTCATCAACGGGTTGAACCCCGATGTCTTCACGTTGGTTAACACCAACAGGCCTAGCAACTTTGCGAATGCCATGAATTACGCAAAGGGAGCAGAAGCAGGCTTGTGGAGGCAAAGAGGTAATCAGGGGGCACCTCAGCAGCAGAGGCAGTATCAGAACCAACCATCTCAGTACCAGAATCAGCCACCTCAACATCAGAACCAGCAGCAGAGGTATGAAGGTGGAAACAGTGGGGGAAACAGAAAGGATCAGTACAAGGCAAGAGGTAAACAGTTCAAGAGACAGGGGAACAGGTCGTCCAGTTCCAGTGGTTCGAAGCAATTCGGTTCAGGACCGAGTTCTGGGTCATCATCCTTGTACTGCAGCAAGTGTGGAGGAAGACACTCACCGGATCAGTGTGTGGGAGTCTTCGGCAATTGTAACACATGTCAGCAACCGGGACACTTCTCTAAAGTGTGCCCTCAACGTAATAGAGATAGAGCTCAGAGTGGGAGTTCGTCTAGACCTGCAACTTAGACGGAGAGGCAGTCGTCTGCAGTACACTCTTTCCAACCCCAGCAACAGCAGAACAGACAAGGAGGTAGCTCTAGTGCAAATCAGCCTCCGAGACAGCAAGCACGAGTCTTTGCATTGACAGAGGATCAGGCTCAGGCAGCACCTGACGATGTCATAGCAGGTAACTGTTCGATTTTCGGTCATTCTGCTCATGTCTTGATAGATACAGGTGCTTCCCATTCCTTTATCTCTGAGAAATTTGTGTTATTGCATGCTTTGCCAACTGAATTGTTGCCTACAGTAGTAGCTGTTACTTCACCTTTGGGTGGAGGAATTGTTTCTGTCCGACTAGTCAGGAACTGTGAATTTTGTTTCGAGGGGAATTTGTTAGAATTCGACTGTATTGTGCTTGGGTTGTCAGATTTTGATTGTATTGTCGGTATAGATGCTTTGACCAAGTACAGGGTGACAGTTGATTGTTTTTTGAAGGTTGTCAGGTTCAGACCTGAAATGGCAGACGAGTGGAAATTCTTTGGTAAGGGTTCTCGATCTAGAATTCCTTTGATTTCAGTGTTATCTATGACTCGTTTGTTACAGAGAGGTGCAGAAGGATTTTTGGTTTATGCGGTTGATGTACTGAAATCTATCCCAGCTTTGGTTGACTTACCAGTGGTTAGAGATTTTGCTGATGTGTTTCCGGAAGATGTTCCTGGATTGCCACCCATTCGAGAGGTTGAATTCAGCATTGACTTAGTGCCAGGTACTCAACCTATTTCAAAAGCTCCTTATCGTATGGCACTTGTTGAATTGAGAGAGTTGAAGGAGCAGCTTGAGGATTTGATTGCCAAGGGATACATCAGACCTAGTGTATCGCCTTGGGGTGCTCCTGTTCTATTCGTTCGGAAGAAGGATGGTTCTACGCGGCTCTGTATCGACTACCGTCAATTGAATCAGGCTACAGTTAAGAACAGGTATCCTTTACCCCGAATAGATGACTTGTTTGATCAACTGCAGGGTTCTTCTGTCTACTCTAAGATTGATCTGAGGTCAGGCTACCATCAGCTGAGAGTGCGAGAGGAAGATGTTCCTAAGACCGCATTCAGAATGAGGTATGGTCACTTTGAGTTTATAGTCATGCCGTTCGGTTTGACTAACGCTCCAGCTGTTTTTATGGGTTTGATGAACCGTATCTTTAAGCGTTATTTAGATGAGTTCGTCATTATTTTCATCGATGATATTCTTATCTACTCAAAGAACCGTACTGACCATGCAGAGCACTTGAGGATCGTCTTGCAGATTTTGCGAGTTGAGCAGTTGTTTGCCAAGCTATCGAAATGCGAATTCTGGTTAGATCGAGTTGTCTTTCTCGGTCATATTATTTCTGAAGATGGGATTTCTGTCGATCCCAGCAAAATCGAAGCGGTTATGAATTGGCCTAGGCCGACATCAGTACCTGAGATCCGAAGCTTCATGGGTTTAGCTGGTTATTACCGTCGTTTCATCGAGGGTTTCTCGTCTATTGCCAAGCCTATTACCCAGCTGACTCAGAAGAATGCGCCTTTTGTCTGGACTTCAGATTGTGAGGCTAGCTTTGTTGATCTGAATAGGAGACTGACCAGTGCTCCAATTCTTTCTATTCCGAAGGGTACTGGAGGTTTCACAGTGTATTGTGATGCTTCTAACCGAGGTTTGGGTTGTGTTCTTATGCAGCATAAGCATGTGATAGCGTATGCATCGAGGCAGCTGAAACCGCACGAGACTTGTTATCCTGTTCATGATCTTGAACTTGCAGCAATTGTATTTGCTTTGAAGATCTGGCGTCACTATCTTTATGGTGAGTCTTTCGAGATCTTTTCTGATCATAAGAGTCTTAAGTACTTGTTTTCACAGGCAGAGCTGAATATGAGACAGAGAAGATGGTTAGATCTGTTGAAGGATTTCGACTGTGAGATCAAGTATTATCCAGGGAAGTCGAATGCAGTTGCAGATGCCTTGAGCCGAAAGCTTTGTTCTTTATCTCTTTCAACTATCGGTGTTTCTCAGTTGGTCGATGATTGTTGCACTTCTAGTTTAGAGTTTGAAACAGATAGGGATACTATCAGAGTGTTTGCTATTCAAGCCGAGCCGGAGTTGTTTGTTGCAATCAGAGAAGCACAGAAGTCTGAGCCGAGCATTCAGGTTTCGGTAGAGAAAGTCAGAACTGGGCATCAGTCAGAATTCCAGGTTAGAGATGACGTTTTGTTTGTGAATAACCGTATTGTTGTGCCTGATATTTCGGAGTTGAGACAGCGTATTCTCCGAGAGGCTCATTGCAGTAGGTTTAGCGTTCATCCTGGAGGTCGTAAGATGTACAACGATCTGAAGAGTCAGTTCTGGTGGAAGAGAATGAAGGACGATGTTGCGAGATTTGTATCTCGGTGTTTGAATTGTCAGCAAGTGAAAGCAGAGCGGAAGCGACCAGGTGGTCTTTTGCACAGCCTATCTGTTCCTGAATGGAAATGGGATCACATTTCTATGGATTTTGTCACGAAACTACCACGATCCGTTCGAGGATGCGATGCTATTTGGGTGGTGATCGACCGATTGACGAAGTCTGCGTGTTTTATTCCGTACAGGATGACGTATCGTCATGATCAGATGGCTGAGTTATATGTTAGCAATGTTGTGAGATTGCATGGTGTGCCGAAGTCGATCGTTTCAGACAGAGATCCTAGATTCACTTCTCACTTCTGGCACAGTCTTCAAGGGGCACTTGGTACTCAATTGCATCTGAGTATAGCTTATCATCCTCAGACAGATGGACAGTCAGAGCGGACCATCCAGACGTTGGAGGATATGCTGCGAGCGGTAGTGCTAGACTTTGGCACTAGTTGGCAGGATTCTTTGCCTCTTGTCGAGTTTTCTTACAACAACAGCTTCCAAGCGAGTATCGGTATGGCGCCTTTTGAGGCTTTGTATGGTAGAAAGTGCCGATCTCCGTTGTTTTGGGATGAATTGTCCGAGTCACCAGATTTGGGACCGGAGATGCTTAGAGATATGGCAGAGCAGGTTAAGATCATTCAGACCAGAATGAAGTCAGCTCAAGATAGACAGGCGAAGTATGCGAATGTCATACGTCGACCTCTGAGTTTTGAGCAGGGAGACTGTGTATTCCTTAAGATTTCTTCGTTCAGAGGCACCGTCAGATTCGGTAAGAGAGGAAAGTTATCTCCGAGATTCATCGGTCCGTACGAAATTCTCGAGAAAATAGGCGATCTTGCCTACAGACTTGCACTTCCTCCGTCTTTATCTGGTATTCACGACGTTTTTCACGTCTCTATGCTGCGAAAGTATCAACCAGATATTTCTCATATCCTTCAGCCTGACGAAGCCGAGTTAGACGAGACCCTGAGCTATTTTGAGCGACCGATTCAGATCCTTGATCGGAAAGAAAAGCAACTCAGAACCAAGTTGATTCCGTTGGTGAAAGTGCAGTGGAGCCGTCACAGAGTCGAGGAAGCGACTTGGGAGACAGAATCTGACATGAGACAACGTTTTCCAGAGTTGTTCGGATGACGTGAGTTCTTCTTACTGTCTTTAGTTCTTTATTCTATCTTATGAGTTATGGTTCTTGTGGATTCGAGGACGAAATCTCTTCTTAGTGGGAGAGAATTGTAACGCCCCGTTTTTATCTTAATTGAATTTATTTGAGTTAATCAGAGATTACAGAGTTCTCGAGCCGGTTTGATTTTGATCAGGGTCCTTTTTGCAAAAATTGGATTTTTCAGGGACTAAAACGCAATTATCGGTTTTTATAGATATTTATAAGGCTTTTGGGCCCATTCTCTTCTCCATCTCCTCCATTGCATCGCCTCCCTCCATTGAAGCCGATTCATTGAGCTTTCAAGCTTTCTGATTTCAGTCCGAGCTCGATCCGGCCGTTGGAATTTATTTCTGAAGGCAGATTAGTGATCACTGCAGTGAGAGATCTGTTATATCGTAAGTTCTTCTTCGATCCGATACATTCTAGTTTTTGGATGTTGTTAAAATCGTTTGAGATTCGAGTATGTTGTTCTCTACAGAAATCTGATCGTTTATTATCTGTCGGTTTTGAATTAGAGCGACGTTCGGATTTATTATGATTTTTGGAAGCCATTTTCGAAAATCATGGTTTTGAGATTTGTTGGGTTTGTCTTGTTGTTGTTGTATTAGCATTGAATTGAGTTGTTATCAGTATTGAACTGCTGTCTGCATTTGCCGGTTGTTCAGTTATAGCCGTTATGCCGTCGGTTTGAGTTTTTGGAGATTTTGAACCGTTTTTGAGTTTGAACTTGGCTTGTAAGTTGATCGTGGTTATTGATCAATCATCTCTTGTATCTGAACAGATTCGTTCGGAATTGTCAAGCCCAGAGTTAGCAGCTGTTTGATCGTTTCAGAGAATTGGACGAAGAACGGTATAAAGAGTTTTCCTTGAACCGTTGCCTTGTTGTTGTTAGATTGTGTAGTTGTTTATACAATCTCTTTTGTAGCTTATCCAGAGTTGGAGCTACTGCATTGCAAGGTAAAAGCAGTCATCGTAGCGGGATAGCATACTCGGGACTGTTGGTTCTTGAGTTTCCCTTTTAAAATCACATATTGCATTGATACTTGTTCTAGCACGTGGAACTTGTAATTGTTGATTGATTGAGTTTTTGTTATATGGCTTATGTTTATGTTTCTGTTATGCATTCATCTTGAGCCTACTTTGATTTCAGCGGGCAGAACCGCCCTTTTTGTTAGACGTTTGGGAACTATGATTGAGTGGCCTAGGTTGTAGTATTTCGCCTAGTGCTAGCATACTCATTATGGTTGCTCAAAGTCTAGAGGAGTGGGATACGTGGCACCACCTCGATTGGGAGAGTCGGTGAGTCGTTACGTGATCTCATCCTCGGGATCCCAAAAGCAGAGCAATACTCCCGTGTTTATCAGAATCGATATCCTGGTTTTAAAGACATGCATATCATTAACTTCGACATGAATATGTGGTTTGATAGCATGTTGTATATTAATTACTTGATATGTTGCTTTTACTGGGATTATCATTCTCACCGGTTATCCGGCTGTTGCTTTGTTTTGTATGTGTACTTGGCAACAGGTGGGGCAGGAACAAGTCAGAAGAGGCATGGTTAGCTTCGAGGGCAAGTAGTAGAAGTGAGACTCGGTTTAGAAGTCTAATTAGCATGTTTATCTAGTTTAAGATTGAAGCATGTTAGAACTCGAACTTGATATGTTTTGTTATTCGAATTAGTTTGTATTCGGATTGTAATCTGAAATCGAAGTATGTTGTTGTTGTATCGATTTAGACTTCTGGTTGTTTTTAGGCCTTCTGAAAGCATGACTTGTTATGGCATGTTTCCCTACACCCTGTTATTGCATTTGTATTTGAAGGCATGTCGGACCAAGCGCGGAATCCTTTCTTTTTTTTTTTTCTGCAGCCTGAGCTTTTTCTGCCCAGGCCTTCCGCGCGCGGGCGAGGCGTTCCTCGCACGCGCGCGAGGCCTCCGTTGGGCCTCAAGATCGTTTGCCCGCGCGCGCGCGCGCGAGCTTGGTTCCTCGCGCGGGCGCGCGGCGTTTTTTTTAAAAAAAAAAAAAAAAAAACTTTGACTTGTTTTACTCTTGGATTCTTGTTCGCTTAATTGTTGTTTAATCCGAGATTAGTGGTTTAGAATCGAGGTCTCACATTTTTGGTAAACAAAGTAATATCAATCTTTCCTCTTGAAAAATCATTTGAAATAAGGAAAGTTGATAGTTTTTCATACCAAGCTCGAGGAGCTTGTTTCAAACCATACAAAGCTTTGTTTAGTCTATACACATGATCAGGTAATAATGCATCAACAAAGCCATCAGGTTGTTCAATGTACACCTCCTCTTTCAATTCACCATTAAGAAAAGTACTTTTGACATCCATTTGAAATAACTTAAAATTTCTAGAGCAAGCAAAAGCAAGTAGCATGCGAATAGATTCTAGTCTAGCAACAGGCGCATAAGTTTCATCATAATCTATGCCTTCTTCTTGACTATATCCTTTCGCTACAAGCCTAGCTTTATTTCTAGTGATAGTACCATGCTCATCAAGTTTATTCCTAAACACCCATTTAGTACCAATGATAGATCTATCATGCGGCCTAGGAACAAGAATCCAAACATCATTGCGTTTAAATTCATTCAACTCATCTTGCATAGCAATAATCCAAGAATCATCTAACAAAGCATCATCTATGCATTTAGGTTCAACATGCGAAACAAAGGCAAGATGATTACAAATATTATTAAGAGAAGAACGAGTGGCTACTCCCTTCGAAGGACTTCCGATGATAAGATCCATTGGGTGATCTTTGTGAAGCGTCCAATCCTTCGGAAGTGGTGTTTTCTCAACGGAAACATCTATATCATTTAGGCTTGAGGAAGCCAACTCTTCTTCGAGTAATTCTACATCATCAATGTTAGTGCGAACAATAGTAGACATAGATTCATCAAAAATAACATGCATAGATTCTTCAACAAGTAAAATGCGTTTATTAAAAACTCTAAAGGCCTTAGTTGAGGTAGAATATCCGAGAAAGATACCTTTGTCAGATTTGGCATCAAATTTGCCAAGGTTGTCCTTACCATTGTTATATGTAGCATTTGGAACCGAAAGCTCAAAAGTAAGAAATGTTAGGCTTTCTCCCTCTCCATAATTCATATGGAGTTTTCTTGAGAATTGGCCTTATTGATACGCGATTGATAATGTAACAGGCAGTGTTCATTGCTTTAGCCCAAAAATATTTTGGTAGAGAATGCTCACATATCATGGTCCTCGCAATCTCCACAAGTGTCCTATTTTTCCTCTCAACGACCCCGTTTTGTTGAGGAGTCCTAGGACAAGAAAAATTATGACCGATGCCTTTCTCTTCACAAAAGTTTGAAAAACTCTCATTTTGAAATTCAGTTCCGTGGTCACTACGGATCTGCTTTATTGAAAGATTTTTCTCATTCTCAACTCGTTTGACAAAAGTTTTAAAATAATCAAAGGCATCATTTTTGTGGGCTAAAAACAATGTCCACGTGTAACGTGAAAAATCATCCACAATGACAAATGCATAAAGCTTCCCTCCTAGGCTAGCGTTCCTCGAGGGACCACATAGATCTAGGTGAAGAAGTTCAAGGGGCATAGAAGTTGATATAAAATTTTTGCTTTTAAAAGATTCCCTTGTATGTTTGCCAAGTTGACATGCATCACAAATAGAATCTAATTTTAAATTGAGTTTTGGCATACCAACAACTAAATCAAGTTTAAAAAGTTTTTCTATGGTACTAGGACCAACATGACCTAGTCGTCTATGCCAAAGAATGTTGTCATCAACATTCAAGGATACAAGGCTTTTAATATTTGATAAAGATAAATTGTTTAAAGAAACCTTGTAAACATTTTCACTTCTATATCCTTTGAAATTTATGGATTTGTCACTAATAAATGATACAGTGCAGTGTTGGGGAGTGAATTTGACTTCATAACCTCTATCGCACAATTGACTTATGCTTAGTAGATTATGCTTAAGTCCTTTCACTAGGAGTACATCATTAATTAGGCAAGAATTAGATATACCTATTGAGCCGATGTCTTCAATGACTCCTTTGCTGTTGTCTCCAAAGGTGACTGTTCCCTTCTCTTTAGGTTTGACTGATTGGAGTAGATCCTTGTTCCCCGTCATATGTCTAGAACATCCACTGTCTAGATACCATATGCTAGGGAGAACAGTTTTCCTAGTTCCCTGAAAAGAATTGTTTTGGTACCCTTTAGTTCTTTTGGGTCCACAATGTTAGAAAAGAGAGATACAAAATAGACTTCTAAGAGTTCAGTCTCTCATAGCAATATCATCGCCACTTTCTAAGAGTGCTCCTAGTAGTAGGTAGGGCATATGGCCACTTTAAAACCAATTTCCTTGGACAGAGCAACATTCAACAGGGAGACCAGCCGCAAGTCAATGCATTTTTAAGCCGGTCTATATTGAACTCCCTTAGATTGTGATCTCATAATGCCGACTAATGAGTTGTTAAGTACTCTTAGGCCTCCATTTCATATAGCTCTTTTGAACATATTGATATTTCAATGATCTGCATTTATGTCTAACATGACCAGATTTGCAACAATAAAAACAAGTAGGGGGTGATCTCATCTTAGCCTTAGCTATTAGACTAGCAAAGTCTATAGACTTCTTACCATAGCCTATTCCTCCCTTATCAAAGCTACATTTCTGCATGCTAAGTAGGTTGTTCAATTTATTGCTACTCACATTGAATTTATCGAATGATTTTTCTAAGTGATCTAGGTCATCCTTAAGTCTAAGATTATCATGCTCCTTAGTTTCTAATTCCTTTTTAAGATTTCTATTCTCTTTTCTAAGAACCTTAGCCATATCAAACATATCTTTATAAGCATGTAAGAGTTCATCGTAAGTAGGTACCTCGTCATCGTTGTCAGAGACGATGTCATCACTCTTAGCCATGAAGCAGAAGTTTGCTTCCTCGTCGTCGTCGTCGCTATCACTCCAGGTAGCTAGTAGGGCTTTCTTCTTTCCTTTGTCCACTTTCTTCTTGAGTGGGCATTCATTGGCGTAGTGACCTTGTTGTTGACAGTTGTAGCAGGTCACTTCTCTCTCAGGTTTCTTGTCTTTCTTGAATTTATTTCCTCGCATGAATTTCTTGAATTTTCTTGCGAGGAGAGCCATGTCATCATCGTCATCTTCTTCGACTTGTGTAGTCAAAGCTATCCCTTTGTGCTTGACATCTTCTTTCTTTGATTCTTTTCTCGTGGACACTTCTAACTCATGGGTTTTTAGGGTCCCATGTAGTTGATCAAGATCATAGGCGGCAGTGTCCCCTTTGTTGGATTCGATGATGGCGGTTCTCTTTGCATCCCATTCTTTTGGTAGGGCACGAAGAGCTCTCCTCCAAACTTGCTTGGTAGGATATTGTTCTCCCAATTGTGCTAACTCATTGATGATTTGAGTAAGCCTTCGGAACATGGTGTCAACATCTTCATTGAATTCCATCTCAAATGTTTCGTATTTGAGTTGGAGTAAGTCGATCTTTGTCTCTTTCACTTGGTTGGTGCCTTCGTGACATATCTCTAGCTTGTCCCATATCTCTTTAGCGGATGAGCACATCATATCCGGTTGTACTCGTTCATATCTAAGGAACAATGCAAGATATTCATAGCTTTAGCATTTTGCAAAATTAATTTCATGTCCTCTTTTGAAAAGTCATCCATTCCCTTAGGAATTTCAACCCCATCAACTATTTTCATAGGTGTATAGGGACCTTTCACCGTCACTTTCCATAGGTCATAGTCTACGGATTGGATATATAGGGACATACGATTTTTCCAATACCCGTAGTTTATGCCATTAAAAAGAGGAGGACGATTAGTAGATTGCCCTTGAGCATAATCACTCGCTAGGTTTGCCATAAAAAAGGATTTGAAAAGTATTTTCAAATGGCTCTGATACCACTTGTTAGAACCTAATGGGGGGGGGGGGATTTAGGTTCTATTGGCAACTTTAGCAATTTAAAGCGATTATGCAAGTACGCAAGTGGAAGACTTAAGCAATCAAATAATAAGTGCGGTAAATAAATGCGTAATGTAAATAAAGCAGTAAAAGGGATAAGAGATTTTTATGGAAGTTCGACGATAAATCGTCTACGTCTCCCCTTCTTGGTTAAGTTGATTAACCAAGGATCCACTAGCACTTCGAACGTCTTGACCTTGATGGCTCCAAGGATAGCCTTACAACTTGACACGATCACCGCGCCGATACAACTCAACACTCTTGGCCTTAAGGGCTCCAAGGATAGCCTCAACACTAGTAAAATACACTTGGCTTCACACACAAGTGTTTACAAAACCGAGCAACCAACTCACAAACTAACAACCCTCGATTTTACAACCCCGTATACAACTTGATATGTGAATATATTTTGAACACTCAAAAGGGGCTACAAATTGCTCAACAAATGGCTTGAATAATGCTTGAGAGGATTGAGAGACTTGAAGATGTTGGGATGGATTGAATGGCCTCGGAATGCCTCCTTTTATAGCTGAAATTTTGGCATCGATCGGAACTTCCGATCCCTGCATCGGAGCTTCCGAAATTTGAATTCTGAGACACGCGGGTGTACTGGATCGGAACGTCCGATCCACTTCGGAGCTTCCGATCGGCGCAATAAATGTGGTGTCAGGCAAAAGTCTTCCGGACAAGATTATCAGGCGGCCGTTCAAGATCGGAACATCCGATCACGTTCGGTGCTTCCGATCTACTTCACTTCGTGGCCTCCGATCTGCTTCCGAACAATATAATATTCCTTAGAAATTGATCGGACCTTCCGATCATAGATCGGAGCTTCCGAACCTGTTCTTCGTAGCTTCCGTTCTTCATTCCAAACAATATAAAACTCCCTGAAATAGATCGGAGCTTCCGAACCATGATCGGAGCTTCCGATCTACCCTTAGCTTCCGAAGATGCTTTTGATCATGATCGGAGGTTCCGATCTCCAATCGGAGCTTCCGATCCCGTAGCAGTATACTTCTTCGAATTTTATTTCTGATCTTGAGTATGAATTTAGTCTTAATTCATCTTGAAAATTTTAACTCTGTAATAAGCTCAATGTAAATATTAGTAACATTTTAACCTAGTTTTGTTAATCATCAAAACATAGAGAAATAAGACTTGTTAATGCATTAAAAACATTAATCTCATAATTCGAGATTTATATGCGTTTAAGGCGTAACAACAATCTTCAGAAGGGTTTATGTACCAAACTGGATTTTACAAAGTGAATGCACTTCCCTTTGCACATATTCAGTTTTGGTTTAGTACTTATCTCAGTTGGTCTGTGGTCATTATCACTAAACCCGAGAGCAGTTTTGTCTTTAACAGGCTTTTGTGACTCTTGAAATTCTGTCTACAAAAATGAATACTTATTCCAAGTTTGAATCAGTTCATTTAGCCTCAGATTCTCTAATTTTAACTGCTGACTCTCAACTTATAGCTTATAATTTTCAGTCTTGAGCTTAGCAATCTCTGCCTCTAGACTAATCTCTTCAACTGACATTTCTCAGTTGGGTTCAGTTGAGCAGTCTAGCAAATCATTTTGCTTTGATTTGACTTTCTCAAATGCTAAGCACAGTCTTTGGTACTCATTAGTCATGTCATACAGTGCTTCAGCTAACTATTCTCATGTAAATTTATTGGATTTTAAGTCAAATACATGTACACTCGTGGAGGGTTGCTCTGGTGCTTGCTCACTGACGGTTGGTTGATCATCATGAGCCATGAATCATCTTTCTTTATTTATATTCGTGGATTTATCTTAGCAGCAGAGTTCTTAAATAAGCTCTATTAATGTACTCCTGCTCTCTTCAGTCTTTATTTCCTCATTTTCTAGCTTGATTAACTGCTCTCAAAGATTCTTAGTCGTATAACATGTCTCAACAGTCTTGGTCATGCAGTTGTCCATAGTGGTGTACCAGAATATTTTGACAATCTCACTCAAAGTATCCATTTGAAATAAGTTCAGAGACGATAAAAGACCTCGTTCTGATACCACTTGTCAGGATCGGTTTGGGTGTGTCAATTTCTCTGAAACTGCTCAACAGGTGAATGTTAACTTCCCACGCTGAAGTTGATGTAGAAGTTGACCTTAGTGTCTGCTAAGTTGAGTTCAGCTGAGGTTAGTGTCTGCTAAACTGGTGTAATTTTGGTGTCCAGTGACTATTTACAACTATTTGTCTGAGGTAGATACAAACGTTATAACCCCGTGATGGGGGAGCTATATATTCTTTTGCATAAAGAACGATTGGAATTGTTCATTTTTAGTAGACTGATAAGATGAGTATAGTACTCAGATATTCAGTTCTCAGAAACGTTTCTGCAATATTACTGGGATTATATTATCACCAATTGATCTAGAAAGTGTTGGAATTTCAAATGAGTAATATCAGGATAGCATCAAGTGTTTATATATGGCAAAAGGACAACAACTGAGATCTAAAGTTACCAGATCTAGCAGGATTGTTGTCACTGATTTTTCGGGATGTCTAATGGATGCATTGATAAGTTTGATTCGATGAGATCGAATCAGGGGTTAGCTATATTGTTTTGATTTAAGGACTTGCCAAAGAAGGATGAAACAGTTTTTTTCATCCAATAGCGTAAGTCAAAATTCAGCAAGGAATTGTTATCCGTGGTATGATAATCAGTATTCTCATTTTTAGATGTTATCTCAAGTTATGAGATAGATGTCATTATATTAGTACTAGATATTGTACTAATCGAATCTTGAGTCAATAAGAATATTTGTATTGATATTTCCAAGAAGAGAACCTGAGGGGTTCAGGAAATCAAGAAATGTGGACAACGACGTTGTCACAGGTGTTATGACAAGTGTTAGTCATAAAATATGAGAATCCTTTCGGTGTACAAAGATTTGCGTACGAGGTCCTTTCTGGTGGAAACGAATGAAGAAAAGTGTGTATCAGTATGTTTCTAGATGTTTGGTGTATCAGTAGGTCAAGGAAAAACACCGACGACCTGGAGGTTTGTTTCATGGTTTATCCATTCCTGAGTAGAAATGAGAGTTGATCATGATGGACTTCGTGACCCATTTACCGGTGAGCTCGAGGAATTGTGATGCTATCTGGGTTGTGGTGGACCGACTCACCAAGTCAGCACATTTCATTCCTTATAACCGGGACTTTAATTTTTGATAAAATGACATAGTTATACATCCAGAAGATTGTTCGATTGCACGGAGTGCCTGTGAGCATAGTCAGCGATCGAGATCCCAGGTTTACTTCCAGGTTCTGGGGAGTCTTCAGCGCGCTATGGGTACTACTCTCAGTTTGAGTACAACTTATCACCCAGAGACTGACGGACAGTCAGAGCGCACGATTCATACTCCTGAAAACATGTTGCGAGCATGTCCTATGGATTTTGGTCCAGCTTGGCAAGATCAGTTGTCATTGATTGAGTTTGCGTACAACAACAGTTACCATCACAGTATTGAGATGAATCCATTTGAGGCGTTGTACGGGAGACGGTGTCGTACTCCACTGTTTGGGAGGAAGTGGGGGAGCGACATGTTGAGGGACCAAAGTTAGTCCAGCAGGCTTTTGATATTGTTGGACAGATCAAGAAGAAAATTAAGATTGCACAAGATCGATAGGCTAGATATGCGAATGTCAAGCGCAGACCTTTGCAGTTCAAAGTGGGAGAGAAAGTGTTCCTGAAAGTCTCCCTATTTCGCAGAATTTTGAGATTTGTTCTGAAGGGTAAGATATCTCCTAGGTACATTGGTCCATTCGAGATTCTGGAAAGTGTTGGAGATTTGGCTTACAGATTGGATTTTCCGCCGTATTTGTCTAGTATCCACGACATGTTCCATGTTTCACTATTGCGATGGTATGTGGCAGATGAGTCTCATATCTTACAGCCGTCTGAGGTACAATTGGACTCGAATTTGACATACATGGAGAGACCTTTGTGTATCATAGGTTATAAGGATAAGGTGTTACGCAGCAAAACCATTCCTCTTGTTCTAGTTAAGTGGCAACACCGAGGCACTGAGGAGGCCACTTGATAACTTGAGAGTCGTATGCGTACAGATTATCCTTAGTTTTTTTTGAATTGTTGTATTTTCAGATTGCAATTATTCAGTATTTTACTGCATTCAATACTTAAGATTGTTCGAAGACAAAATATCTTAAGTAGAGGGAGAATGTAGTAGCCCGGTTCCATTTACAAGATTAAGTGATTTTAAACATGTTAGAAAATTACATATAATTTTAAAAGTGTCAATACATGTTCATGGAGTCCTTATTTGCTGAAAATAAGTGGAAAATCATATCCGGAACGTCAAAAAATGGTAGGGTAAGTCCCGGGGGTCCAAATATAGTAAATAAAAGGGTGTTCACTTCGGAGACACCGTTGTGCAGATCGGAGCTGCCGGTACGAACGAAAGTTCCGATGCAGCAATGGAGCTTCCGATGTGCTGTCTGAAGACATGGCGATGAGAATTGTACACGTAGATGCATGCAAGATATCGGAGCTTCCGATGCAGCAACGGAGCTTCCGATCTCAACCAGTTGCAACGTGGATTTCATGCACAAATCGGAGCTTCCGATGGCACTATCGGAGCTTCCGATTGTGCTCTATAAATAGGGGATGAGGGGGCCTCATTTTGAATGCAATCACACCTCTCCTTGGCCGATGTTAGCTTATTTTTTATGCGCTTTGGGTATTCTTATTTTAAGAGTTTGAGTAGGTAGTAGTTTTTATTTAGCGGACAGTGTTCGCAGTAGCAGCCAGGCAGCGGAGCTCTGGCGAGGCATCCAGGGGTCGTAGCTAGGCTATGCCCAAGCTCTGGGGCATGTGTCATCAACGGGCTGACGATAGATGAAGGTATGGCTTTGGTTCTCTATAGAAATAGGGAGTAGACTATAGTTTAATTAAGGCTTTTAGAGCCTAGTAGGTGATGTTTGGCATGCTAGGTAATGCATGGTTATTTATGATGTAGTGATGCATGGTAGGCTTGGACCTAGAGGGGAAGCTTCTAAAATATGCCTTAGTAAGGTACGGAAGTATTTATTCGAGATATCCAGATGAGTATGCATGTATTATGTGTTTGCATGGATTATGTGATTGCATGTTTTATATGTCTTTCTATATACAACATGTCACGACTGTATGTTGCATACATGAGCATATTGAGCATTTATCGTAGAGTTATCCTGTAGTAGGGCGCTCACCCTACGAGTTGTGGATGGTTGGATACTTAAGTCTTGTGTTAGGTCAGCATGGTGGTTGGACAGATTGATGTGTCCATATTTTCCTATGTTTAATTGTTATAATTTGTTATAATTCGATGCATTTTAAATGATAAATTTGGTTTTATAATTATTAATCATTGTATATGATTTGATATAGGAAAAAAAAAGAAATAAAACTAAAGATGGAAGAAAGAGCCGAGATAAGAGAAGAATTACGAAGCAGCAATGATCAGAAAATCATATTTAATTGTAGAGATGTTAAATTCCGATCCACCGTTCATAATAAATTTCAAGATGTTTTGAAGCAGCTGTCCAAATTTCAGCTCAATCCGACGGTTAGATTGTGAGATATAATTTTTTGAAAATTGTCGCGCGCTGCAGAATAACACATGCGAGAGGCATGCGCGCCCTCCCGATTTATACGCGCGCCCGCGCCATCCCTGGACGTGAAAAGAAGTGAAAATAAAAAGCTAAGGCGCGCCCTCCCGATTTATAGACGCGCCCGCGCTGCTCTGTGCGAGAAATTGGCAGATTTTTGCTACTTTAAAACACACGATTTGTCGGGCTTTCTTTGACGGGCTTCGAGGACGTATAAAAGAGATTTCAAAGACACAATAGAAGGGATCGAAGGGGGTTGAACGCAGAGAGAGACTTGGACGGCTGAAGCAGAGAGAATTCATCTGGCGGCTAAGCTTTATCTTCTTTGTTCTTAGTTTTAATCTTTCTAATCTTAATACTTGGTTAAGAAGACAAATCCCTTGATGAATTTATTCGTGAGATTTATGTTTTCAGAGTTTGATTATTGATTGAGTATCAAGAGTTATTCTAATTTATTTCATGATTGTATGTTTGATTATTAGATTGATCACCTGATAATTTGAGTATAGAATCTACTGCTAAATTGGAGTTCGAATCCGTAATTGTTCGAATTATCTTATTTGCGAAGCAACTACAATTAATAATTGTCCGCTTGTGAGATTAGGAATTGTAGGGATAATAATTGAATAGGCTAAATCCATCCGCTTGTGTATGGGTTGTCTAGGTTCGTCAGTTTCACTAGTTTGCATGTTATCGTGGGTTTAAATCTAATCGCTTGTATTAGATTGATTCATTGGTAAGGGTTATCTTAGAACGCTTGTGTCTAGTTAACTAAGATTAAGGTGAAATAGGGATTTAATTTCCAATGATGAATATTCAACATTATTAAATATTTTTAGATAATCGATGATCGAATGAATGATATCAAGGGTGTAGTCGACCAATACCAAGACTTGTTAATTAATTATTTTTTTGTAATTTTAATTCTTGCATAGTAATTAGTTTCAATTTAAAATCCCTTTTATTTTATTCCAGTATTTTTAAGAACGCAAATAAATTTCATTTTTCTCGTGGGAACGATCCCTACTCTCGCTACTACATGTTTAATTGTTTAATCTGAGTTGGGTTAATTTGGGCGTGACACGACTAAGCGCTACCACAGATGTACTAGTATCAGGTAACCATTATCCACTGGGTATATGAGTCATCTCCTGAGGCGACAGCGCAACGTGCTATATACCCTGGGCCCGGTCTATGAGCTTATTTCTTGACCTGAGTCTCTTGGTACCTAGTTCACTTGCATACATGCACACATAACACCGTATACTCATACTCTCGTACTGAGCATGTTAGGATCACTTCCGGTTATTTTCTATTGGCTGGATGCCCTATTCCATGGGGCAGTTGCAGGTAGTTCTCCCGAAGACAGGGAGGTTAGGTGGTGACCAAGGCTGGATAACAGGATTGACCACTAGGTTTTGCTTACCTGGTATTATTTTATTTTAAGAGTCCGCAGTTAATCTGGTTAAGATTATTTTATTGATTAATTGCATGCTTAAGTTCTGATTAGTAGGTGATCACGGCGCGGGTCACTACATTTATGGTATCAGAGCATGCAATAAGATTCTTTGGGACATATTTTTGATATTGGGTTATCGTTTGTAGGATTGCAAGTTGGATTCGATGACGATATCAGTATCAAGAATTGGAATAACACGATGTCTAGGCTTTTCCAAGATCGTCATTGCCAAGGTTGGAATCAAAAGTTCGTATTATGTGGATCTCAGCAGGATGGAGCTGAAAGAAAAGATCCAGATTTCAACGCCAAGTTCTTCTCCAGATTGAAAGGAATGTGTGACATCTAGTCATCCATTCTGAGTCGACCAAAGAAGCCACCCCGTTATATCCTACCAAGAGGATGTCTCGGGAAGCTTTGGACATCTCTAGTAGGATATATTTTTATATATCTTTGATATCTTGCGAGGTAGAAGTTCTGCTGACATGAGTGGCAGACAGAAAACTTAATGTTCAAGATCAGTAGACGGAATGAAAGAATTCCGCAGGAGTTTAAATACTGTATTTTGTTGTAAACAGTATTTCAGTTGTAATCAGATGTATTAAAGATTTAAGTATTTGATGTACTCAGTTATTGTTGTATTGTACATCTTTTAGTGTAATCCTTTGATTAAGTTATGTATTACATGAGATTGTAATAAAGATTGTATTGGAACCTGGATTTGTGTTTCAAGTATTGTAATCATTGAAGATTAACTTGGTTATATTGAATAAAAGATCGATCATTGTTTAAATGAGTACCTGGGAATTTTGTATGTTTTCAATGAATAGTTCTAGATATTTTACCTAGAATATTCTAGTAAGCCAAGTGTTTGGCAGGGATGATGTGATTCATCAGGATGCATGAATGTTTGTTCTAGAAGGATTTCCTTAGAACAGTTGGCTGTTTTGATTTTTTTTTTAGGTTCTTACCAAGTGATGAAGGATTTTCATCAGGATGACAGATTAAGTAATACCAGGAGTTGTGGACAGTGACCAGTACTAGACGTGAGGAGGCGCGACCCTTAGTCGGTATTCCTTTGGAAGTTTCCATACTTCAGAGATTGTTTGGAGGCCTTGGTGCTCCAGGGACTATATAGGGAAGACTACTCAGTCTGAAAATTTGGCAACAGTCACATCAGGGTATGACTTTGGATAGGACAGATACCAGGTGTGGTATCAAGGTTTAGTTATTGTCTCTTTGAGATACATATGTTTCGTTGTCAGAATAGTCTTGGAATGGATTTTTACTTGATAAGTAATTGTTCTGAGTAGATAAGTTTTGATTTTGATTTGTGATTTCGGGATTTAATCCAAGAGATTAGTTGAATTGATATTCAACAGAATTTTATTATCAGATGCTTGCGACTCAGTTTACTTGCATACATGCACACATAACACTGTATACTCATACTCTCGTACTGAGCATGTTATGCTCACTTCCGGTTATTTTCTATTGGATGGATGCCCCATGGGGCAGTTGCAGGTAGTTCTCTTGGAGACAGGGAGGTTAGGTGGTGACCAAGGCTGGATAGCAAGGTTGACCACTAGGTTTTGCTTACCTGGTATTATTTTATTTTAAGATTCCGCAGTTACTCTGATTAAGATTATTTTATTGATTAATTGCATGCTTAAGTTCTGATTAGTAGGTGATCACGGCGTGTGTCACTACATTAGTTCCCTAAACTGAATGCAGTTTACTAAGTGAGCTCAGTTTGATCGACTGCTTGATGATTTCAGTTTGACTATGGTCAAAGTCAACTTAGTTTACTCATGCAGTTTAGCTCGAAAACTTGTTCAGTATTCTTCTTCTTCAGTTTTGCTCGTGAACTAGTGCAGTTTACCTCTGAGTTTTGCTTGTTCAGTTTCGTCAATATTAAAACTACTTGTGTTCCAACAACTTTAGTAAAATGTAATTAAATGTCGAATCTTCTTCATCACAGCAACCTTAGTAACAAGATTTAATTATTTTACTTTGTTATTTTAATTCGTTTTCAAATTATTAATCCTAATTTTTGTCAAACATATAACATATTAAGGTAACTTTGGAGAGCTTCTAGAAAGAACTTCACAGCTTCTTCTTAACAAAATTTTAAAATTTTGTTAAGGAAAAGCTGAGAAGTGCTTCCTAGAAGCTCTCCCAAATCTCCATAAAATCAGGTCCTTAAATAAATACATTTTTTTTGGGAAAATATTTTCACTATATTTACAAGAAAATAAACAATTTTTTCGCCTTTTAATCTTCTACAAATTAAGTTTTTTGTGAAAAAATTAATTCAACTTCATCTACAAGCAAATAAAACCCACAAATTTTGGGATTTCAATATTCTCGAATTAAGATTTTTGTGAAAAAAATATGATTAATTAATCTATCTACAAACAAATAAAAACTAAAAAATTTTGGAATTTCAATATTCTTGGAAATTGGATTGGATCCTTATCTAGTATGAATGTACTTCGTTAATTTTGACCTTATTATAATAAGTAATTTTACAAAAACATCATTGCCAAATATTTGAAGTATGTATAAATAAATGATAAAGTTGATAATGCAAAATGTAAAACTTTGATATTTGTTCACACTTTTATAATTGGTACTAGTCGCGCCTGCTCACGCGTTGCGTGTGTGATTAAAATATGAATATTATTTATTATATAAATATATTATATTTTTGTTTCAAATAAATTTAAATTTGAAATAAAATGAAAGCACAAAAATGGAAAAAAAATCATGGACAAATGAAGTTTGAAATAGAGATATTGTTCTTTTTTTTAAAAGATATTTTAGATATTTTGTCTTTGGCGTCACCAAATTAATGTTAATTCGGTTACTAACACTGTGTTTGATTGACTGGATTTGGTGGGGATTTGGATTTACAAATACTATTCTGGCGTTTGGTAAAATGAAATTTTAAAACGAGATTAATATTTGATGGGATTTCATTAAACTAATTAAATGAAATCCTTACAAAATTGGCCGAATTTCATGGGATTTTGGTTTATAAAAATAATAAAATTATTTCTAATAATAAATTTATAAACTTTAGTTAAAAATTTACTAACATTTTTTTTTACAAAATATCACTTTTTTAAAATTTATTCTAGTAAATTTCAATATGTATTTTTATTTTTTTTCCAAACACTAAAATAGAATTTGAATTCCATGAATTTAAAATTCAAATTCAATTTCAATTTCAAATCTAAATTCTATTTTTTAGATATTCAAACATACTATAAGGTGCTCTTCGATTCTTTAATAATAATAATATAGTAAGATAAAAAAAATTAAAGAAAGACAGAATGCTGTTTTTTTAAATAAAAAAAAATTTGGATAAAATAAGAGTACGAAGGAGAGTTTGAGAAGTCGAAGGGAACGGTCACATACATGACACATCGCCCCCTTTGACTCCAAGTCTCCATCTCTAATTCAAATAAGAGTAACACTCCTGTGAGACAGTCTCATTCGTGAGACGTGTCAACCCTACCCATATTTATAATAATAAGTAATACTTTTGACATAAAATATAATATTTTTTAATGGATAACTCATATAAGAGATCCGTCTCATAAAAATGACTCTTGAGACTGTCTCATAGAAGTTTTTGCCTTCAAATCATCAAATCAAACATAACTAATATATAATCAATCAAAATCAAGTTCGAAACAAAAGAAAAAAGAAACACAAAAACCTTTCCATCAATAGTTTTAAGCTAAGAGGTTGATTAATTTCGCAATAAAAGCCCTCACTACTAAACCCTAATTATAAGATTTCTACTATACTTTTTTAAGCTTCCATACATATTTTCTTGGAAAATATAAATTTATAGGACCTAATTACAAGAGAATTTCTAGGGCATAGCATTTCCAGTTCCACCCCTATTAATTTGGTAGGGTAGATATACATGGCTATCTTTTTTTACTTCTACACGTGGATGCATATACCAACTCATCCAGTTTGTGGGCCAGCTTATATTTATTTCCCTATTCCAAATATGGGCCTTGCACTTTGAAAGGGGCCCAAGACCAGCGTTTTTACTCCTTTTAAATTTATATTTATATTTATATTTAAAAATCTTGTATTCGTGAAAAAGATAAGTGTGTGCAACGAATATTAGTATTAATTATTAAGTATTAAAATAATTATTAAGTATTAAAACTTGTAAATGATTTACAAACTATCTATCAGAATAATTAGATTCGTTCACATCCAAGATAACACTGAACCACAAAATCAATTGGTAGATGAAAGGATCGAATGAGAATTCAAATTGAAGATGAGAATATACGAATTCAACAACGTAACGCTTATTGAAAAAAAAAAAAAACAACAACAACAACGTAATGTCATCTCCGGGCATTAATTCAATCAAGGACGCTCAAGAATCGAGATTAAAAGGGGAAAATTTTTATTTTTTATTTTTGTTAATCATATCTAGAATATAATGAATTTATATTGATTAAAAAATTAAAATCTAAATTCTAGAGTGATTTATACTAATAGAACAAAGCAAAATGAACTTAATGAATTTATATTGATTAATCATATCTAGAGTATAATGAACTTAATTCAAATTTTTGTTTCATTTTTTTGAATTAATTACAAAATTAAATATTCCAAGTATTTTCTAATGTAATTACTGCTTAGTGCTTGTGTGTTTATATTTCTAGTCATATCGTGCACATCATTCTATGGGCTCAGTTTATGTTGGCCCAGATCACCCGGGAGATCAAATAATTTGATCTCTCGGGTGATCCGGGCCATTGATATCCCATCCGGATACTGCCCTGTTGGGGTAACATAGATTGGTCCCATTCTATGTGAGATAACACAAACGTCGAAGATTTACCGTTGCCAAACAATATAAT